>NC_081555.1:117732958-119085458 GCF_963082655.1 Stomoxys calcitrans
ATCATAGATATAAATGACCGAATTTTGCCAAAAATGGCTAATATCTTCGTTTCTTTAATACTTAGGGCTCCAAATTGAATTGATTCCGAAAGAGCTTGGTCCATATTATATTTCCTGTAAACGGTTTCAGCCCACTATTTCCCAGTTGGTCACAGTGGCCCATTATCTCTGCAAAATGGGGCATCATAGATACAAATGACCAAAATTTTCCAAAAATGGCCAATATCTTGGTTTCTTTAACACTTAGGGTTCCAAATTGAATAGATTCGGAGAGAGCGTGGACCATATTATATTTCCTGTAAACGGTTTCAGCCCACTATTTCCCAGTTGGTCACAGTGGCCCATTATCTCTGCCAAATGGGGCATCATAGATACAAATGACCAAAATTTTCCAAAAATGGCCAATATCTTGGTTTCTTTAACACTTAGGGTTCCAAATTGAATAGATTCGGAGAGAGCGTGGACCATATTATATTTCCTGTAAACGGTTTCAGCCCACTATTTCCCAGTTGGCCACAGTGGGCCATTATCTCTGCAAAATGGGGCATCATAGATATAAATGACCGAATTTTGCCAAAAATGGCAAATATCTTCGTTTCTTTAATACTTAGGGCTCCAAATTGAATTGATTCCGAAAGAGCTTGGTCCATATTATATTTCCTGTAAACGGTTTCAGCCCACTATTTCCCAGTTGGCCACAGTGGGCCATTATCTCTGCAAAATGGGTCATCATAGATATAAATGACCGAATTTTGCCAAAAATGACCAATATCTTGGTTTCTTTAATACTTTGAGTTCCAAATTGAATAGATTCGGAGAGAGCGTGGACCATATTATATTTCCTGTAAACGGTTTCAGCCCACTATTTCCCAGTTGGTCACAGTGGCCCATTATCTCTGCCAAATGGGGCATCATAGATACAAATGACCAAAATTTTCCAAAAATGACCAATATCTTGGTTTCTTTAATACTTAGGGCTCCAAATTGAATAGATTCGGTAAGAGCGTGATCCATATTATATTTCCTGTAAACGGTTTCAGCCCACTATTTCCCAGTTGGCCACAGTGTGCCATTATCTCTGCAAAATGGGGCATCATATACAAAAATTACCAAATTTTGCCAAAAATGGCCAATATCTTCGTTTCTTTAATACTTAGGGCTCCAAATTGAATAGATTCGGTAAGAGCGTGATCCATATTATATTTCCTGTAAACGGTTTCAGCCCACTATTTCCCAGTTGGCCACAGTGGGCCATTATCTCTGCAAAATGGGTCATCATAGATATAAATGACCGAATTTTGCCAAAAATGGCCAATATCTTGGTTTCTTTAATACTTAGGGCTCCAAATTGAATTGATTCGGAAAGAGCGTGGACCATATTATATTTCCTGTAAACGGTTTCAGCCCACTATTTCCCAGTTGGCCACAGTGGGCCATTATCTCTGCAAAATGGGTCATCATAGATATAAATGACCGAATTTTGCCAAAAATGTTCAATATCTTGGTTTCTTTAACACATAGGGTTCCAAATTTAATAGATTCGGAAAGAGCGTGGTCCATATTATATTTCCTGTAAACGGTTTCAGCCCACTCTTTCCCAGTTGGCCACAGTGGGCCATTATCTCTGCAAAATGGCGCATCATATATAAAAATGGACAAATTTTGCCAAAAATGGCCAATATCTTGGTTTCTTTAATACCTAGGGCTCCAAATTGAATAGATTCGGTAAGAGCGTGATCCATATTATATTTCCTGTAAACGGTTTCAGCCCACTATTTCCCAGTTGGCCACAGTGTGCCATTATCTCTGCAAAATGGGACATCATAGATGTAAATGACCAACATTTTCCAAAAATGGCAAATATCTTGGTTTCTTTAATACTTAGGGTTCCAAATTGAATAGATTCGGAAAGAGCGCGGTCCATATTATATTTCATGTAAACGGTTTCATCCAACTATTTCCCAGTTGGCCACAGTGGGCCATTATCTCTGCCAAATGGGGCATCATGTACATAAATGACCAAAATTTGCCAAAAATGGTCAATATCTTGGTTTCTTTAATACTTTGAGTTCCAAATTGAATAGATTCGGAAAGAGCGTGGTCCATATTATATTTCCCGTAAACGGTTTCAGCCCACTATTTCCCAGTTGGCCACAGTGGGCCATTATCTCTGCAAAATGGGGCATCATAGATATAAATGACCAAAATTTGCCAAAAACGGCCAATATCATGGTTTCTTTAAAACTTAGGGTTCCAAATTGAATAGATTCGGAAAGAGCGTGGTCCATATTATATTTCTTGTAAACGGTTTCAGCCCACTATTTCCCAGTTGGCCACAGTGGGCCATTATCTCTGCCAAATGGGGCATCATGTACATAAATGACCAAAATTTGCCAAAATGGCCAATATCTTGGTTTCTTTAATACTTAGGATTCCAAATTGAATAGATTCGGAAAGAGCGTGGTCCATATTATATTTCCCGTAAACGGTTTCAGCCCACTATTTCCCAGTTGGCCACAGTGGGCCATTATCTCTGCAAAATGGGACATCATGTATATAAGTGACCAAAATTTGCCAAAAATGGCCAATATCTTGGTTTCTTTAATACTTTGAGTTCCAAATTGAATAGATTCGGAAAGAGCGTGATCCATATTATATTTCATGTAAACGGTTTCATCCAACTATTTCCCAGTTGGCCACAGTGGGCCATTATCTCTGCAAAATGGGGCATCATAGATATAAATTACCAAAATTTGCCAAAAATGTTCAATATCTTGGTTTCTTTAACACATAGGGTTCCAAATTTAATAGATTCGGAAAGAGCGTGGTCCATATTATATTTCCTGTAAACGGTTTCAGCCCACTCTTTCCCAGTTGGCCACAGTGGGCCATTATCTCTGCAAAATGGGGCATCATATATAAAAATGGACAAATTTTGCCAAAAATGGCCAATATCTTGGTTTCTTTAATACCTAGGGCTCCAAATTGAATAGATTCGGTAAGAGCGTGATCCATATTATATTTCCTGTAAACGGTTTCAGCCCACTATTTCCCAGTTGGCCACAGTGTGCCATTATCTCTGCAAAATGGGACATCATAGATGTAAATGACCAACATTTTCCAAAAATGGCCAATATCTTGGTTTCTTTAATACTTAGGGTTCCAAATTGAATAGATTCGGAAAGAGCGCGGTCCATATTATATTTCATTTAAACGGTTTCATCCAACTATTTCCCAGTTGGCCACAGTGGGCCATTATCTCTGCCAAATGGGGCATCATGTACATAAATGACCAAAATTTGCCAAAATGGCCAATATCTTGGTTTCTTTAATACTTAGGATTCCAAATTGAATAGATTCGGAAAGAGCGTGGTCCATATTATATTTCCCGTAAACGGTTTCAGCCCACTATTTCCCAGTTGGCCACAGTGGGCCATTATCTCTGCAAAATGGGGCATCATGTATATAAATGACCAAAATTTGCCAAAGATGGTCAATATCTTGGTTTCTTTAATACTTTGAGTTCCAAATTGAATAGATTCGGAAAGAGCGTGATCCATATTATATTTCCTGTAAACGGTTTCAGCCCACTATTTCCCAGTTGGTCACAGTGGACCATTATCCTGGAAAAATGGGGCATCATATATAAAAATGACCACATTTTGCAAAAATGGCCAATATCTTCGTTTCTTTAATACTTCGGGCTCCAAATTGAATAGATTCGGTAAGAGCGTGATCCATATTATATTTCCTGTAAACGGTTTCAGCCCACTATTTCCCTGTTGGCCACAGTGGGCCATTATCTCTGCAAAATGGGGCATCATGTATATAAATGACCAAAATTTGCCAAAAACGGCCAATATCTTGGTTTCTTTAATACTTAGGGTTCCAAATTGAATAGATTCGGAAAGAGCGGGGTCCATGTTATATTTTCTGTAAACGGTTTCAGCCCACTATTTCCCAGCTGGCCACAGTGGGCCATTATCTCTGCAAAATGGGGCATCATGTATATAAATGACCACATTTTGCCAAAAATGGCCAATATCTTGGTTTCTTTAATACTTAGGGTTCCAAATTTAATAGATTCGGAAAGAGCGTATTCCATATTATATTTCCTGTAAACGGTTTCAGCCCACTATTTCCCAGTTGGCCACAGTGGGCCATTATCTGTGCAAAATGGGGCATCATAGATATAAATTACCAAAATTTCCCAAAAATGGCCAATATCTTGGTTTCTTTAATACTTAGGGTTCCAAATTGAATAGATTCGGAAAGAGCGTGGTCCATATTATATTTTCAGTAAACGGTTTCAGCCCACTATTTCCCAGTTGGCCACAGTGGGCCATTATCCTGGAAAAATGAGGCATCCTATATAAAAATGACCAAAAATGGCCAACATCTTGGTTTCTTTAATACTTAGGGCTCCAAATTGAATAGATTCGGAAATAACGTGGTCCATATTATATTTCCTGTAAACGGTTTCAGCCCACTATTTACCAGTTGGCCACAGTGGGCCATTATCTCTGCAAAATGGGGCATCATAGATATAAATGACCAAAATTTGCCAATAATGGCCAATATCTTGGTTTCTTTAATACTTAGGGTTCCAAATTTAATAGATTCGGAAAGAGCGTGGTCCATATTATATTTCCTGTAAGCGGTTCCAGCCCACTATTTCCCAGTTGGCCACAGTGGCCATTATCTCTGCAAAATGGGGCATCATGTATATAAGTGACCAAAATTTGCCAAAAATGGCCAATATATTGGTTTCTTTAATACTTAGGGCTCCAAATTTAATAGATTCGGAAAGAGCGTGGTCCATATTATATTTCCTGTAAGCGGTTTCAGCCCACTATTTCCCAGTTGGCCACAGTGGCCATTATCTCTGCAAAATGGGGCATCATGTATATAAGTGACCAAAATTTGCCAAAAATGGCCAATATATTGGTTTCTTTAATACTTAGGGCTCCAAATTGAAAAGATTCGGAAAGAGCGTGGTCCATATTATATTTCCTGTAAACGGTTTCAGCCCACTATTTTCCAGTTGGCCACAGTGGGCCATTATTTCTGCAAAATGGGGCATCATGTATATAAGTGACCAAAATTTGCCAAAAATGGTCAATATCTTGGTTTCTTTAATACTTAGGGTTCCAAATTGAATAGATTCGGAAAGAACGTGGTCCATATTATATTTCCTGTAAACGGTTTCAGCCCACTATTTCCCAGTTGGCCACAGTGGGCCATTATCTCTGCAAAATGGGGCATCATAGATATAAATGACCAAAATTTTCCAAAAATGGCCAATATCTTGGTTTCTTTAATACTTAGGGTTCCAAATTGAATAGCTTCGGAAAGAGCGTGGTCCATATTATATTTTCTGTAAACGGTTTCAGCCCACTATTTCCCAGTTGGCCACAGTGGGCCATTATCCTGGAAAAATTGGGCATCATATAGAAAAATGACCAAAATTTGCCAAAAATGGCCAATATCGTGGTCCATATTATATTTCCTGTAAACGGTTTCAGCCCACTATTTCCCAGTTGGCCACAGTGGGCCATTAATTCTGCAAAATGGGGCATCATATATATAAATGTCCAAAATTTGCCAAAAATTGCCAATATCTTGGTTTCTTTAATACTTAGGGCTCCAACTTGAATAGATTCGGAAAAAGCGTGGTCCATATTATATTTTCTGTAAACGGTTACAGCGCACTCTTGCCCAGTTGGCCACAGTGGGCCATTATCTCTGCAAAATGGGGCATCATAGATACAAATGACCAAAATTTGCCAAAAATGGTCAATATCTTGGTTTCTTTAATACTTAGGGCTCCAAATTGAATAGATTCGGAAAGAGCGTGGTCCATATTATATTTTCTGTAAACGGTTTCAGCCCACTATTTCCCAGTTGGCCACAGTGGGCTATTATATCTGCAAAATGGGGCATCATGTATATAAATGACCAAAATTTGCCAAAAATGGCCAATATCTTGGTTTCTTTAATACTTAGGGCTCCGACTTGAATAGATTCGGAAAGAGCGTGGTCCATATTATATTTTCTGTAAACGGTTACAGCCCACTCTTTCCCAGTTGGCCACAGTGGGCCATTATCTCTGCAAAATGGGGCATCATGTATATAAATGACCAAATTTTGCCAAAAATGGCCAATATCTTGGTTTCTTTAATACTTAGGGCTCCAAATTGAATTGATGCGGAAAGAGCGTGGACCATATTATATTTCCTGTAAACGGTTTCAGCCCACTATTTCCCAGTTGGCCACAGTGGGCTATTATATCTGCAAAATGGGGCATCATGTATATAAATGACCAAAATTTGCCAAAAATGGCCAATATCTTGGTTTCTTTAATACTTAGGGCTCCAAATTGAATAGATTCGGAAAGAGCGTGGTCCATATTATATTTTCTGTAAACGGTTTCAGCCCACTATTTCCCAGTTGGCCACAGTGGGCCATTATCTCTGCAAAATGGGGCATCATAGATATAAATTAACAAAATTTGCCAAAAATGGTCAATATCTTTGGTTCTTTAATACTTAGGGTTCCAAATTGAATAGATTCGGAAAGAGCGTGGTCCATATTATATTTCCTGTAAACGGTTTCAGCCCACTATTTCCCAGTTGGCCACAGTGTGCCATTATCTCTGCAAAATGGGGCGTCATATATAAAAATGACCAAATTTTGCCAAAAATGGCCAATATCTTGGTTTCTTTAATACTTAGGCTCCAAATTGAATAGATTCGGTAAGAGCGTGATCCATATTATATTTCCTGTAAACGGTTTCAGCCCACTATTTCCCGGTTTCAGCCCACTATTTCCGAGTTGGCCACAGTGGGTCATTATCCTGGAAAAATGGGGCATCATATATAAAAATGACCAAATTTTGCCAAAAATGGCCAATATCTTGGTTTCTTTAATACTTAGGGCTCCAAATTGAATAGATTCGGAAAGAGCGTGGTCCATATTATATTTCCTGTAAACGGTTTCAGCCCACTATTTCAAAGTTGGCCACAGTGGGCCATTACCTCTGCAAAATGGGGCATTATGTATATAAATGACCAAAATTTGCCAAAAATGGTCAATATCTTGGGTTCTTTAATACTTAGGGTTCCAAATTGAATAGATTCGGAAAGAGCGTGGTCCATATTATATTTCCTGTAAACGGTTTCAGCCCACTATTTCCCAGTTGGCCACAGTGGCCATTATCTCTGCAAAATGGGGCATCATGTATATAAATGACCAAAATTTGCCAAAAATGGTCAATATCTTGGTTTCTTTAGTACTTAGGGTTCCAAATTGAATAGATTCGGAAAGAGCGTGGTCCATATTATATTTCCTGTAAACGGTTTCAGCCCACTATTTCCCAGTTGGCCACAGTGTGCCATTATCTCTGCAAAATGGGGCGTCATATATAAAAATTACCTAATTTCACCAAAAATGGCCAATATCTTGGTTTCTTTAATACTTAAGGTTCCAAATTTAATAGATTCAGAAAGAGCGTGGTCCATATTACATTTCCTGTAAACGGTTTCAGCCCACTATTTCCCAGTTGGCCACAGTGGGCCATTATCTCTGCAAAATGGGGCATCATGGATATAAATGACCAAAATTTGACAAAAAAAATGGTCAATATCTTGGTTTCTTTAATACTTAGGGCTCCAAATTGAATAGATTCGGAAAGAGCGTGGTCCATATTATATTTCCTGTAAACGGTTTCAGCCCACTCTTTCCCAGTTGGCCACAGTGAGCCATTATCTCTGCAAAATGGGGCATCATGTATATAAGTGACCAAAATTTTCCAAAAATGGCCAATATCTTGGTTTCTTTAATACATAGGGTTCCAAATTTAATAGATTCAGAAAGAGCGTGGTCCATATTATATTTCCTGTAAACGGTTTCAGCCCACTATTTCCCAGTTGGCCACAGTGGGCCATTATCCTGGAAAAATGGGGCATCATAGATATAAATTACCAAAATTTGCCAAAAATGGCCAATATCTTGGTTTCTTTAATACTTAGGGCTCCAAATTGAATAGATTCGGAAAGAGCGTGGTCCATATTATATTTCCTGTAAACGGTTTCAGCCCACTATTTCCCAGTTGGCCACAGTGGGCCATTATCTCTGCAAAATGGGGCATCATGTATATAAGTGACCAAAATTTTCCAAAAATGGCCAATATCTTGGTTTCTTTAATACTAAGGTGTTCCAAATTTAATAGATTCGGAAAGAGAGTGGTCCATATTATATTTCCTGTAAACGGTTTCAGCCCACTATTTCCCAATTGGCCACAGTGGGCCATTATCTCTGCAAAATGGGGCATCATGTATATAAATGACCAAAATTTGCCAAAAATGGCCAATATCTTGGTTTCTTTAATACTTAGAGTTCCAAATTGAATAGATTCGGAAAGAGCGTGGTCCATATTATATTTCCTGTAAACCAGTTGGCCACAGTGGGCCATTATCTCTGCAAAATGAGGCATCATGTATATAAATGACCAAAATTTGCCAAAAATGGCCAATATCTTAGTTTCTTTAATACTTAGGGCTCTAAATTAAATAGATTGGGAAAAAGCGTGGTCCATATTATAATTCCTGTAAACGGTTTCAGCCCACTATTTCCCAGTTGGCCACAGTGGGCCATTATCTCTGCAAAATGGGGCATCATAGATATAAATGACCAAAATTTTCCAAAATGGCCAATATCTTGGTTTCTTTAATACTTAGGGTTACAAATTGAATAGATTCGGAAAGAGCGTGGTCCATATTATATTTCCTGTAAACGGTTTCAGCCCACTATTTCCCAGTTGGCCACAGTGGGCCATTATATCTGCAAAATGGGGCATCATGTATATAAGTGACCAAAATTTGCCAAAAATGGCCAATATCTTGGTTTCTTTAATACTTAGGGCTCCAAATTGAATAGATTCGGAAAGAGCGTGGTCCATTTTATATTTTCTGTAAACGGTTTCAGCCCACTATTTCCCAGTTGGCCACAGTGGGCCATTATCTCTGCAAAATGGGGCATCATGTATATAAGTGACCAAAATTTTCCAAAAATGGCCAATATCTTGGTTTCTTTAATACTTAGGGCTCCAAATTGAATAGATTCGGAAAGTGCGTGGTCCATATTATATTTCCTGTAAACGGTTTCAGCCCACTATTTCCCAGTTGTCCACAGTGGACCATTATCTCTGCAAAATGGGGCATCATAGATATAAATGACCAAAATTTGCCAAAAATGGCCAATATCTTGGTTTCTTTAATACTAAGGGCTCCAAATTGAATAGATTCGGAAAGAGCGTGGTCCATATTATATTTCCTGTAAACGGTTTCAGCCCACTCTTTCCCAGTTGGCATCCATATTTCTTTTACGACTTGTATTTTATTTTGATTTTTATAACAATTTAATTTTTCGTCATATTTATGTTTGAATTTCTTTTTTTTATATTAGAATTTTTCCATATTTGCATTTGGTTGTTATTACTTTTGTATTAGGATTTTTTGTATTAGGTTTTCTGTATTATAATTTTAAATTTCACGTATAGGTGGCGCTCTATCGTGAATTTTTATATTATAATATATTTTCACATACATATTTGTTAAGTTTTCATTTCTGCATTTCGTTAAAAATATTTTTAAAAAAATTTTTGTCATGGGAAAATTTTCACTATTTCATTTCTATGGCACATTTAGTCAAAAATTCATTTCTATAGAAATTTTTGTAAATTTTTTTTTTTTATTTTGATAAAAAGTATTTTTTTCCTACTAAGTCAAAATTAAATTTTAAATTGTTGTTTTTCACACTCAAATTTTTAACCAAAACCTGGTATCAAACAATGATCTCTTTTTGCTTGCGTTGTTTTTTCCCATGTCTATCATCGATGATGATGACAACACACACTCTTTAAGGCCAAACAATTATTCCAAATAACCATAATAATGCACATATCAATGTTTTCCATAATTCATTTAGCCATAACTCGCTCTAAAAAAGCTAAAAAGCCATTAAATATTCATTGATGGCAATCATAGATGGATGAGAGCGGCATGGATGGATAGATTGGGCAGACAGACAGACGTCTTAATCTTATTTGAAATGCATTCAATGTTTGCGCGCTCTATGCTTTCAAGATTGACTTTTGATGATAATTGAAATCAGAAACCGAGCAATAAAGAACAATGCTCGAACATTATTCTCGATCGAACAACAAAAAACTAAACGAGAACAGAAAAAATATGTTTGTTGCATTATTAAACAGTTCAAAGTACAGAAATGGTGGAGAAACCAAAGATAAATGTGTTATGGCCAAGTCTCATAGGAGACAAAGGCAGGCGAACGCGAATACGCAGCGCTTCATCGATAACACACTTCAGATTGTAATTTATGGAATAGACAGACATTGTTAAACGTCAATGTTTGATCAATATATTGCGAAAGCGAAATGAAAAAACGCGAGCAATTTGAATTTTCAAAATAATGATAACGACATGAATTGAGGCTCAGTGCAATTGAATTCAATCACAACGCCTAAGGTGTGCTCCATGAAGTGCAGCAGAAACTGAAAAATTTTTAATTAAATTCAAACACGAATGTAATCGAAGAAAAGAAACCTATTTCCAAGGATTCAATTAAAATGTTTTATAACATCAATAGAAAATTTAACAAAATTTCCTATAAAAATACAATTTTGATTGAATGGATATCCTAAAGAATATCCTCAAGAAAGGAAATTTTGACAAAAGTTGCTGCCAAATTTCCTATTGAATTGAAATTTTAATAAAATTTCCTTAAGCAGTAAAAATTATGACCAATTTTGCTTTAACAAGTAAAAGCGTGTTAAGTTTGGCCGAGGCGAATCTCATATAGCCTCCACCATGGACTGCATGTGACCAGCTCTTGAAAATTTTTGGGTCAAATAACCTGGGGGGACGCCCCATCCTAAAACAACCCGGGCGGACAAGTTTACCGATTGGTACAATATGGGTATCAAATGAATGGTGTTAAGGAGTAGAGTACGATTTTGGTATACAAATTCCGCCCAGTTCCTTTGGGCAATATGGGTATCAAATGAAATATATTTAAAAGTAAAGTACAAATCTGACATACAAATTTATTCCTTGGTGTCTGAGGAGCCTCCCCACCCAACAAAACCGCCCCGCACGGCCATGTTTACCGATTGGGACAATATGGGTATCAAACGAAAGGTATTTTAGAGTAGAGTACGAGCTTGGTATACAAATTTCGCCTTAAGTGTTCGGGAGGTACCCCACCCCCAAAAAAAACCCCAACAGGACTCTTTCACCGCTTTGGGCAATATGGGTATCAAATGTAAGGTATTTAAAAGTAGAGTAAAAATCTGATATAAAAATGTATTCCTTGGTGTCTAAAGGGCAAAAAAAAACAACACCAAACTGTAATGTAGGATGACCGAGAATAAATATACTCAAATCAAAGGATGTGTCAGACTGCAATCCCCCTCCCCCTATCCTACTCAAATATAGGAATTAAAAATAAAATATGGAGGCCGATCATGATAGAATAGGACAGCAATAAAACGTCTTTGGCACTTTTTAACCTCAAATTGGGATAGACATAGGAGGGCCTAAGGATCTTTAAAAATGTGGTATCCCAAGTGGTAGCTTTGAAATATGATTTTGAATGTAGATAACCAATACCAACAAGTTTAATTTGTGTGGATCTGAACGAGACCCGTAGCACTGAATTTCTGAATCGCAATGCTTGACATTATGGGGGCACGATGCTGATATTATTTCAGGGTCCTCCCCCTAAACTCCCTTCAAACCGGCCATGTTTGCCTACTATGGCAATAAGGGACTAAAATAATGCGTATTTGAAAGTAGAAAACGAATTTGGGGGTAGTCTCACCCCATAAACTCCCCTAAACCAATTGCAATTGCGGCTCAAAATAAAAGGAATTTAACAGTAGAGCACGATGCTGATATTTTTTCAGGGCTAAGTGGGCGCCCCACCCTACAAACCTCTTAAAAGGGACATATTTGTGGATTGTGGATTCTTGCGAAGGGGTCAAATCTGATATCTGTTTTATAGCCAAGTGTTTCTAGGACGACTCATCTCATAAATTCCCCCTGAACCCCGCATATAGACAGACTATAGCAATATAGACATACTATAGCAATTTCAATAGCTCAATATGTGGTTTTTGGGAGTGGAGTATGAATCTGATATCCACTTTAGGGGCAAAGGGTTTGGCTACTCCAGTCCCCCACCAAAACCAAGAGAATGAAGTAGATTTAACATCCAAACTTTAGTGGGCGGACCCTCTCCTTACCCTTTTTCAAAAACTCCAGATCTCGGAGATGGGCAAGGCTATTTACGTGAAATTTAGTTTGTTTATGTTGGGGATATCAGGGACGGCCGCCCCAGCTCTAAAGCCCGCCTAATGGAAATATAGACTAGTAATGACAATACTAGTCTCAAATGAAAGGTATTTGAGACTAGATCACGAATCAGATACAGGGGGGTCCACATTGGTGCGAAATATCTGAAAGCCCGTACCAGCACCACCAAACATAACTTTTTTCCTGACCGTGCCAATATAGGGTTCAGATAAAATAAGAGAGTGAAAGAAGGCATTACGGAGCGGGCCCTGTCCAGATAGTTCTTTATATAAAAATCAATTTGTGTTTGTTGGTTCCTATAGACCCAAAAACGGCGAACCGATTTCCTTGAAATGTTCACAGTTTGTGTAGGTTAGTCTGGAAGGAAACATAGGCTATATAATTTATATATTTTTTTTGATTTCGGAAGGGGGGCGGACCCTTCCCCTTACCCCAAAAGTACTATCCAAAAATAAAAGTGGACTGATCGGGACAATATGGTCGCTTAAATGAAAGGTATTCAGGAGTAGAGTACGAATTTCAAATTAAAAACATGGTCTAGGTAACTGGGAGTCCGCCCCAACCACAAAACCCCATACAATAGGTTTATTGGACGTTCATGATAATATTGGACTCAAATGAAAGGCACTTGGGAGTAGATTACGAATATGGTGCGGAAGGAGGCATTGGCTTTATAGTTTGTTGATATCGGAAGGGGTCGGGCCCTCCCGCGTTACCCCAAAAACACCACCCAAAATCAAAAGTGAACCTATAATGAAAATATGGGTAGTAAATAAAAGGTATTGAAGTACTCTTCAATACGCATATGGTATTAAAAATTGGGTCGAAATACAAAGGAAGTCGCCCTATAACTCCTCCAAGAAGACAAATTGAACGTTCCTATCAATATGGGGCTCTAATGAAAGGTATTTGGGAGTAGATTACGAATCTAGCATACAAAATAAGTCGAAGTATAGGGTGTCACCCAATCCTCCCAAAAACGCCCCAAAGGAGCATATTAACCAATCACGGCTATATGGGACTTGGTTTGTTTGTGTGTCCGTATGGATTCAAAAACAGCAGAACCGATTTTCTCATAATTTTCACAGATTGTTTAGGTTGGTCTGAAAGGATACATAGGCTAGATAATTTTTCGATATCGGAAGGGGGCGCACCCTTCCCCTTACCCCAAAAACACCACCCAAAATCAAAAGTGGACCGATCGGAACAATATGGGTATCAGATGAAAGGTATTGGGGAGTAAAACACGAATATGGTATTAAAATGTGAGTCTAAGTACCCTGCGGGCCGCTTCAACCCCAAAACTTACCTAAACAGACATTTTGGACGTTCGTGTCAATAAAGGTGGCGTATTTGACCCATCATGACAATATTGGACTCAAATGAGTAGAAAAGGAATCCAGTTTTGGGGACAAGTGTTTGTGAGTAAGCCGATATCGGAAGGGGGCACACCCTTCCCCTTACCCCAAAAACACCACCCAAAATCAAGAGTGGACCGATCGGAACAATATGGGTATCAGATGAAAGGTATTGGAGAGTAAAACACGAATATGGTATTAAAATGTGAGTCTAAGTACCCTGCGGGCCGCTTCAACCCCAAAACTTTCCTAAACAGACATTTTGGACGTTCGTGTCAATAAAGGTGGCGTATTTGACCCATCATGACAGTATTGGACTCAAATGAGTAGAAAAGGAATCCAGTTTTGGGGACAAGTGTTTGTGAGTAAGCCCTAAAGCATTTATTTCCCGAACATACCAATATGTGGCTCAAATTAAGGGTTTTTTGGAGTAAAGAATGAATTTGATACCTGTTTTTAGGGTAAAGTGACGGAATGCCAGACCCAGCCCCAAAATGCAATCTAATCCGTACATATTTATCGACCATGGCAATTGTGGGCTTAAATGAAAGGTTTTTGGGAATAGAGCACGAATTTGACATCCATAATTGGACGGAATAGGTGAGGTATCATCACACCTCCAAAAAGGAATCCCTGTTTTAATGGATATATGGACCAATAACGACAATATAGGGCAGAAATGAAACAGGACTTTTTTAACGACTATGGTAATATGGGGCTCATAAAAAAAGTATTTTAGAGTATATCGCGAAGTTTATAATTATTTTAATGCCAAGTGTCTAGGTGGCCACCAAACTCCCAAAATACAACCCAAACCGGACATATATTTTACCCACTACAATATAGGAGTCCAAAGATAATGTATAAGGGAGCAGATCCCATAAATATTTCATTAAAGAACAGGGGCCAACTTTCCACATTTCAATGAGTCCTGTCCGATTCAAGTTTAGGTACAATGATAAAAGACCTCCTTTTTACATAACTTGTATGAATGGCATAGTACCTCACAAATGTCGCCAACATAAGGAGGGGATAACCACCACTTAAAACTTTTCTAATGTCGCCAGGATTTGAATTCACGCGTTAGCTTCATTGGCGGACTTGTTTACCTCTGCTCTTTAATAACACGAATTCGATATCCACATTCGGGGCGACGTGTCCCCATCTTAAAACTCTACCAAAACAGGGCTTATATATCGACCATTGCCACTTGCAGCTCATATAAAAGGTATAAGAGCGTTAAAGAAGGCGTTGCGGAGGGGGCCCGGATCGGCTAGTTTCCTATAGAAATTTTGACAAATTTCTTATAGAAATGAAATTTTAACAAAATTTCCTATAGAAATGAATTTTTGACAAGATTTTTAGAGACAACTTTCAAACCACATATACATAAATTTAATTTTAATTTAGATAGTCATTTCATATTTTTCATATTGCATTGCATTTTATATTTTGCAATTAGCGACCTTCATGTAGTTATTGCACTGTAATATGTTCCGTCATTTATTCCTGGGTGTCAATTAAAATTGATGCCTCTTTAAATGGTATTGATGAATGGTCGTTATGGTGGTGGATAATAAGTGTCTGTATGTATATGCATTGATTACTTTGTTCCCATATGTACAAGCTACTGCAGCTTTACATCCTTTTAGGGTTTGTGTTGGAGGTGGGTATTATTTACAATCCTTTGTTCATCGTGTTTCGTATGGCAGTTAAACGCTGTTGCTTTAGCTGCTGCCGTCGTTTCAGCCTCTTTGTACCTCCAAAAGTAGAGCGCTGCTGATGCTGACGACGACGACGACGGCGTTTATTACAATGGAGTACTGAAAATCTGTTGCATCTGCTATATTTCCTTCATTCCTTTTTTTTGCAGCCTCTTCTTCTTCTCCTATTTTTCATTTCAATCAATTGATTATTGTATGTACCCCTGTGAGCAAACAGTACTCCAGATAATAATAAAAAAAAAACTGCAAATCCAATTATAAACCGTATTTTTTGCATGTGTATTTGTTTAATTAAATGCATACACTTGTAGGGAGATATGATGTAGGTGTTCGAACAGGAGGAGTGTGAGTGAGTGGGTTTGATTGTAAAAATTGTTTAAATATAGGGGGAACGCAACACTATCTCTGTTGGGAGTCCATGTACTAGTTAGCGTTTGAAAGTCGAACAATCTCTCGTGGCCTCTTTTGTCGTTTTTATTGCCATACATGATGATAATTATAAATTACAAACAAACACTAGTGGACAAAAATGTTCAGAGCAACGATTTGGAGAGTGCTGATGCATAATTCTAGGGTAGTTAAAAGTAGGTAAGAGGTCACATTGGAATCTGTACAGGGTTCACACTGGGACCCGACATTTGTACCAGCTGTGAGGGTATGCTCCGCACTGACAGGAGGCAAGGGTGGTGTTCATATCCACGCCCGGCAAGTTATGCGACACCAAAGGCCTACGGACCCATAAGCCTTACGTCCAATCTACTCAAAACCATGGAACGTATTGTGGATACCATGATAAAGAGTATGACATCCAGCGAACTGCTCAAATACAAACAGCATGCCCTTGTCAAGGGAAGAATCCTTCGATTCTAAAACGTACACACTGGCGGTATGCATTGACATCGATGTGGCTTTTAACAATGTGCGGACCGATACATTGATCCAATCCTAAGACCAGTATCGGGTGGACCCGGTCCTTAGAGGCTGGATAAACCATATGCTAAGGAACAGGTGGATAAATTGTGTGTCCCATGGCATAAATATAAGGAAGAAAGTGGCACAAGACACGCCACAGGGGTACATTTTAACGCCCCTCCTTTGGCCATGGGAGAATTTTATCGCCACTCCTATGGGTGACCACCATAAATGACCTACGGATGCTGTCTGAGAAGGGATTTGAACCCGTCTGCTACGCAGACGATGCTATAATACTTCTAAGAGGTAAGGATCCGAACGAGCTATGCAGAAAGGCCGAAAGGGTCTTGCATATGGCATATAGCTGGGCTCGACCCAGAGGTCTCAATGTTAACCCAGAGAAGACTGAAATATGCCCGTTCACGAGGAAGACGAATGTGGGCCAATTGAACGCACCACGTTTCCTCAATAAGACGATTTCGATATCTGACAAGGTCAAATACTTAGGTGTGATCTTGGACAGGAAACTGAATTGGAAGTGTCACATTCAGGAGCGTACAGAGAAGGCTCACAGATGTTGGGGACTATGTAGGCTCTAAATGGGGCCTGACTCCGAACATAGTCCGCTGGCTCTACAGGAGCGTGATTAGACTGATACTTACTAACGCATCACTAGTTTGGTGGACTGCTATGGAGAAAAAGTGCAACATAAGGACCATACAACATGTTGAGAGAACATGTTGTTTGGCATAGGTGGAGTGATTAGAACCGCGCCCACTAGGGCACTAGAGGCTATTCTAGATATCCGACCCATATCCATACAGATTAAGTGTGAGGCAGCAACTGCGCCTTTGAGACTTAAGGCGATGGGAGAAAGGATTGAAAATGAGAGCAGCTCATACCATCGCGGTATAATCGAGGCGACGATAGGAAACCTGGAAGGAAGGGAAGAGGTTTCCGATCGGAAACCTGAGATTAACCTTGATGTCAGTCTTGCATTGACGGAACCCTAGTATTGCCATCTGGAAGATCATGTCACATGGATGGATCGTAGCTAGAGGACAGAGTAGGGGGTCTACATTGAGAACCCAAGGGCTGAGATCTGTATTAGACTGCCTGACCATAATACGGTCCTGCAGGCGGAGATCCGGGCGAACACGGAATGCATGAAGTGGTGTGGTGCTAACGCGAGGACGTTAAGTGTGAACATCTTTACCGACAGTAAAATTGCCATAAGGGCAATAACAACCAGGACGGTAAGGTCACGAACAGTCTTGCAGTGTAAGAAGGAGATTAACGCCTTTTCTGAGGATGGGAAAATCCGCATCGTTCGGGTGCCGGGCCATAACGGAGTAAACGGAAATGAAAGGACAGGCGATTTGGCGGTGAAGGCCGGAGGACTGCCGTCAATAAACTTGGTTAACTCGAAGCCTTTCGGGTCGACGCAGTCCGAGTTAAGGGAGTGGGCGACGAATGCGCAGGCAACATTGTGAAGCAGTGCGGGAGGACGGCGAAAATCCTATGGGCAGATCCAGATCGTGAGAAGACGAGGCTATTACTGAAAGGAAGCAAGAAGGAGGTCAGTATAGCTATCGGTATCATAACGGGACACATAGGACTACGAGCTCACATATGTAAAATCGGTGCGGCAAGTGACAGCATGCGGGGAAGATGATGAGACGTGGGAACATTTCCTTTCCCATTGCCCGGTTTTCGCGTCTAATAGATGCCGGCACTTAGGTGGAGACACAATACCAAACATGAACCAACTTAAGGGAATGATATTGAAAACAATTAAGGATTTTGCAAGTAGCACGGAATTCCTAACCTAAAACTTTCTTTTTATAGGCTACTTTATAGTTTTTAGAGCGCACAACAAGCCGATTATTGGCTTTGGTGTATGTCCATAGTGTCATGGGGCGGATTAATATCTGCACCCTCTTTTCAACCTAACCTAACGTATAAAATAGAGTAAAAACTCGCCATCAACCCTAGGTGTAGGCGTTTAAGCGCTACAGCATGTTGCGTACATGCATCATTGGGAAATGGTGGTATAAAATTAAATACAATAGCGGTATTTAGACGCTCATAGACACAATGTCGCATATACACAACATCGAGCATGAGAGATTACCGACCATTGCATTATAGGGCTCAAATAAAAGGCACTAAAGAGTGAATGAAGGCGCAGTAGAGAGGCCCGGACCAGCTAGATACCAATAAATTCCACACACTGGGAAAACTCCTTACAATTATTTAATCTGTGGGTTTTTATTGAGTATTTTTTCGGAACACTCATAGAAAAAATAATAAAAGCGAACCAACTCACAGATGTCATCAAACACAAATGTTCATAAATCAACAAAAATTACTTTGTGAACAAATCGTTAGAGACTGTCCACAACCGTTCACATTCCGACAACGTCTAGTAGACAGTTTTTTTTGGGATTTCAAAAAGATTTGTCCATTGCTGACAATTGAACTGTGTTTACCAACGCCTTACCACATTGCACAACATCCGCCTAAGTACATAGAATGTTGTAAGCGTCATTTAAACTTACGGTTGGTATAGGTACATATTCATTTTGCACAGTGGAATTAAGTCGAAAAAATTAGTAAAAAATTATGCCATTTGAGAACGGATGGCGATAACTATTTGAAATGGTTAAGCTGAGGTGTTAGAAAGATCATGTGCAAGATTTCAAGGGCCTTGGCGGTCCGGGCGGCTCTTGACAATCCCCTAAAGTTGGTCGCCACGGCATTTCGAAAAATTGTTTGGGCTGCCAAATCTTCATTTGAGGTCCGATGTCCGAAATTTTGCTGGATGGTGCTCAAAAATCCCTACAAAAGTTCTCTTGAGGTTTAAAAGGTTTGGGGATATACGATTTTTAATTTTGAAATTTTGCACATCTCGATCTCGATTACACATCAGCCTTAACCATTTCAAATTTCAAATAGCGTATTTTTTACTATTTTCTCCCACTGTGCAACGGTGTTCATAACGGTCCATGCAAGAAAACAATGCATTGTTCACAAAATCGTCCCCCATGTTTACAATATTTTCAACAACGTGCCTTCACAAATCATTGCTGCATGATTTTGCAACATCTTTTTTTCTATCAGTGAAGATACCCATCTCTACAAATTGGCTATGACTTTGACATTAGAAGGTTCTGCAAAATTTTCTTTTTTAATTTCTCTCAATTTTTTAACACAGTGTAATTATAATAAAACCTTTTTACGGTGCTTTTTTCTATTCTGCAATATTCACAAGTGTAATCTCTTTGTTGTCTTTCTGTTTCTCGTTACGTTTCAGGAAATTCAATATATTTTTCAAACAAACACCCCAGTGACAGAGTGCTGCAATACGAGAAGAGGCGAAGTGGGGAGGAGATTGTGTTGTATGCCAGAGATTATGTGCGCTTGAGTTAAAGAAGGAAGAAGGGGAACAAACAAGGCAAAATAGATTGCACATTGCACATCATCACAACACAACATTTCGTCAAGAAAACAAGAAAAAGAAAACGCTGCTGCCGCCGACGCCAGCGTCAGTCAGACCACCAGTCACAGCGCACACACAGCTGAGCAAAAATATCGCCAAAACAAACCAAAAAAGAAAACAATCGGGTTTGTATTGAAAACAAAGACATATGATTGCAATGCTTTTTTTGTAGTTGTTGCTATAATGGTGTGGTGCATTGATTGTTTCTTCAATTTGTAGTCTTCTTCTTATTCCTATTCATTTCTGGGAATTTTTTCAGCAGCAAATGTAACGATTGTCGAACAGCAATTTGCCAGGACAATAATTAAAGGAAATTTAAACCTTGTTAGCTGGTCTAAAACAAGGAAGAGTTTGCAAATTATCTAAGCATGATTATAATTCATTCCAAATTTTTATGGGACATCTAAAAAAGGGAGAGAGAAAGTTGAAAGCTGACAGAAGCGAGAGAGAAGATAAAAAATAAATAAAATAAAAGTCAATGACATTAAAATACTCAACAAATGAAGGTTCTGCTGCATTGCTGCCTTTGGTAATTCTGATGAGGAACCATCTCAATTCCGTGTAATTCCAAATTGATCAGTATCCAAAGCCAAGTATTAGAGAGAGAAGTCTGTATCATCATAAGCATACACCTACATACCATCCCACACTCACACCCTCAAAAGGAAAAAGGTAAGCATATACAGCTTTGTCTTCCGAACTTAATTTTTAATAAGTTTCACAAAATGCTATGGATTATATTAGGTTAAATTTCCCCAATCTACCTGCCTGTCTTAATTGCCCTTTCCAATCTTCTAATTGCACTGCGCTGCGCTTATTTCTTCCGTAAAGTGTTTGCGTGTGCCTCAAGTATTTTCACATTGTGGGAGGTTATCTTTGTTTTGCCTTTTGCCAAATAGTGGAAAAATAGCTAGCCGCAACTGCAAAAGCGACGGTGTGTCTAGCTTAATGGATGGTACGACTATGTCATGCGTCTGTCTACTCTCTCGTCATTGTAGTCAGTGAGTGCATCAATCCAATGGATGTGCGGTGGTGGTGGTAACGATGGCGTTGAGGCTCGCTCGTGGTCGTCATCAAAGTGACATCGCGCTTAACCGCCGCCGGACCCGCCCGACCCAGCGAACATTTACACGCACACTTGTGGGTGCAGCAGGCAGTTTGTCATTTAATGGATGGGAGTGGACGATAAAAGAATCGAGCGTATGGTGGGGCTAGCCGTGGTCAAAATAATTAATAGCGCTTTATCGGTCTCTGATTGTATTTGGCAAAATGGCAACAGCAACAAGAACCACTCAGACTGCAACGCATCGATTCAGATGGCAGTGATAAATTAGTGGCAGCAACGACCTCTGCTCTGATAGTGAGTGAGTGAATAATAGCTTAACAATAACAACAATCAACAGTCATAGCAGCACTGCTGCTTGGCATAAAAACAAAAACAGACCTCCCGCCATCACCGCCCCACCACCACCCATTGCTTTAAGTAGGGAGTCTAACAAACAACAAAAAATCAGCTACAATTTAAACGTAATAAAACATATAATTAAAAACAACCCAAGAAAGAATCAAACCAAAGAAACGTGCTAAAGCGAAAAACAGCTGTTGAAGAGAAACACGACGTCTGGCTGTGTTTGAATGGATGGATCTGACGATTGTTTGATTCTGGAGAGCAAGCAACAAACCTACCCATGCAACCAACCATCCGTCCATCTAACGACAAATGATGAACAACAAGCATTAGCTTTGTCACCTCACCTCATCTCATCACCCACACCCACCCAACCAACCATCAATGCCTGTGTTTTGTGTGCAAGCATGCAATTATTCTAGGTTCGCTTGCTAGTGTCGCTCCAGCTGGATGGCTGCCTAACTGGTTGGCTTTGTGTATTACTGTGTTTTGCTTCCACCCGCTCCCTGTGCTGCAGTAGCCTAACACTACTAGCCTGTTTGCCTGCCCTATTGAGAGACTCCACTTCACCACACATCACAACAGCTGTTAGCGAGGTAGCTTGATGTTGTTGTCGTTGTCGTCGTGATCCCCTTACAATTGCATTCACCCAACCCGACGTCGTCGTGCATATCAGAAAATTAAAAAAAAAGAAAAAAAAAAATAATAATCTCAAAGAAAACAAAACACCAACACTTAGTGCACATACATATAAACGTATTCAAGCGCCCAGAGTCACAATAACCCAACCAACCAGCAGCAATAAGCAGCAGCGTTCAGTACAACGTTACACAGTGATTTGGATTTTAAAAATTTTTAGGAATCTTGTATAAAATATTTTGTATAACGAAATAAATTATTGAGTATAAATGTATATTCCTTATAATCAGGTTTAAAAGGAAGCTACATTTGTTACATTTTTATACCCACCACCATAGGATCGAGGTATACTATTCTAGTCATTCCGTTTGTAATACCACGAAATATTCGTCTAAGACCCCATAGCCGTGTCCGACCATCCGTCCGTCTGTCGAAACCACGAAAGAGGTCGAACTCGTAAAGCTAGCCCCTTCAAATTTTGTACATATACATATAATATTGATGTAGGTCGTTGGGGATTGCAAATGGGCCTTATCGGTTCAGATTTAGATATAGCTCGCATATAAACCGATCTCCCGATTTGATTTCTTGAGCCCATGGAAGACGCAATATTTGTCCTATTTGGCTGAAATTTTCCATGTTGTGTTCCCAAATCGGTCTATAACCTGGTATAGCTCCCATATAAACTAATCTCCCGATTTGACTTCTTGAGCCCATGGACCTACAATTTTTGTCCGATTTGGCTCAAATTTTACATATGGTGTTCTGTTATGACTTCCAATAGCTGTCCCGAGTATGGTCCAAATCGGTCAATAACCAGATATACCTCCCATATAAACCGATCACCCGATTTGACTTCTTGAGCCCTTACAAACTGTAATTTTTGTCCGATTTGGCTAAAATTTTACATGTAGTGTTCCGTTGTGACTTCCAACAACTGTGGCAAGTGTCCGGCTTGCCAAAAAGTCCGCACAGGAGAGGTTTCGATGATTCAGAAGCGATCATTAGCAAACCACATCTAACTGACACTTCGACCGTCTCGTTCCCTGCCACCCCTTGATGGCCCGGGACCCAGCACAGCCGAATCTTTGCCGAATCATAAAGCATTTGACACTTCAAAATTTCATTAGTCCAAATTTCTTTGAAGCGGTCATGGTAGGAGCATTAACTGACCTTTTGCCATATATATGATCCATTAGTGACCCTAACTGTCTAGTTCAACATCAACGTTCTTGCTTAGTATATTCTTTTTTAGCTAGGACCCTGCCTGCCACTCACGGTCGTTCCCAGAACGCAGTGCTTACTCTTCGTGTATGTTTCGATTGGCCATCATGAGAAATCAAAGTCTTAGATTATGTCGTTACGTTGATTGTAATTCTTGGAATGGGCAACATGATTTTAGGTCGAGTATGCAGGGGGTCCAGCACTGAAACTATACTCAAATTGGATATTTGTCGACGGTCCGTTTTTCTACACGAGTCAGAAGAGCATTCTGAACGGCAACAACACTTTGTTGAGAAGTTTTATCATGGCTGGATACCTCACAAATGTGACCAGAATTAGTGCAAATTTAAGCAATGCAAACAATTTGTTCCGATGTTTCCGCCAGAACATGATCCATGGTAGGCGTTGATCATCATAGCAAACTTGCTTACTTATGTGGCGCGGTGGACTTCACTCCACAATCATGTTAAAGTAACGGAACGACCCAGATCATTCAAAAAAGCTGGCCAAGGATTGCTACCCCTACTTACAAGTGTATGGCTGCTATAAGAACAACAATTACATAGAGTTAGGTTAAGGTTAAGTTGAATGGGTTGCCCTTCATAGGTGAGTTCACTCGGAGGACAATTTGGTCCATTGTGATCAGTGTTGCCACTCAAGAAAATTATTTCCTAACAAAATCAAAAAAAATCCAACCACACTCGGCCAAAACCTACCAAGTGTTCTACAAGCCAAAACTGCGGTATACGGTTTTATAACCGCTACCGGAGACTAGGCCATTTTCAACGCTACGATCTAGTACCGTCGTTATTCATAAAGGATCTAGCCATGTCCGTCCGTCTATTTGTTGAAATCACTCTATAGCCTTCGTTCAACCATGGCCTGTATCTTGATTTAGCACCCTTTATTTTTTTTATTTTTGTCCCGATTTCAATGAACAACCGTGCCAGGTTTGGGTAAAGCTATCTCTTGTCTTAAATAGTTGGCCCCAGAAATGCGCGTTTACTACGAATTTGTGTCGTTACGGTGATTTGCATGGACCCCTCAACATCTATGTATGCGGCTGGAACTTTGGTCATTTTTCTGATTGAAGGCTCAAAGCCGCATTTCCTGTTGAGAATTTATGAAATTTTAAAGAGACCCCTAACACTCGTACCAGTTACAGTCAATATCAGAACTTACGCCCTTTTTACCGACATTAAAAACAGTGAGACCCCTTGTAACAGGATTTGGTCTCTCGACATCCATGGTTTTGTTCTGCACGAATACGAAGAAACGACAAGAAGTTATTGTAATTAGTTTTGAGTTATCCCCTGCGGTGATTAACTACCAAAAATTGAGGTCAGCCTACCAAACTACCCAAAGAAAAAACCCACCAATTTTGGTAGGAACCTACTAAAAACGGCGGCACTGATTGTGATTGTGTGATACCATAGAAAGTAATATAAGATAAAGAAAATGTGTGAGACCCAAGACCGCATCCAGGGGTTGTCCACGAATAAAAGAAACAGAAATAATGAAGAAATTTGGCGGGAAGTGAAGCGCCTATGCCGTACGCAAACACGTATGTATCTTCGCCGGATCTTATCGAAACCTCCGTCGAAACCATGCCGTTCTGTTCACAAATCCCAGGAGACTTCCCAGAGGCACGTCCACCCAGATTGCAGAAAAACCGAATTCCCAGTAAGTAAAGCCTGCATTCCTGCAGACCCTCATATGACCAGAGCAAGTGCACGATAGTTGCCTGCTCATCCTCATCAAAACAACTCCTGCAGAAGTCATTGCGCGGTATTTCAATGCGGCCTATGGCCCAGTGTCCGGTTATGACCCCTGTCAATGTGTAACGCTTTCGTTCTCCTCCGGTCGATGACAGGCCAACGGCAAGATCGGTGTCTGGTCCCCCCCGCCACGGACGAACCCCTCTTGGCGCATTCGTCCGCCCCTTCATTTCCCGCAATCCCTTCATTTCCGAGAACCCACATCAGCGTCACATCGTGAACACGGAGCCTATCCAGTGACTCTAAAGGCTCGAAATCAAGGCGAAAAAGTTAAACAATTTTCAACTTTGACGCTTGAATGAGAGCGTCATTCTGTGCTTCCACACATATGCAGTGTTTTTAGTCGTTAAAAATTAAAAATTTTTTAACTTTTGCGAGTTAATTTTTTGACATTTGTTTGCAGATTTGAATTTTTCAACGCGACGCTCCTCAACGCACTCATTCTGTTAAGGACCTAAAAAATCCGCCACATACTTCGACCACACCGTCCTCGAGCCCAAAGCATTGAGTGCCGCCATTCTCTCCATATAAATCCTGAGTTTTGAAGGCGCTAGATCCCTTTCTATTGTAGAATTTCTCTTGCGGCTACTGTAATGGTGCAGACCTCTTCTGAAAAAATGTTGAGTGCATCGGAGTAGACCCCAAACCAGTCTAACTCCATCTTGAAGCCATCAGTGAATATCGGGTATCTTGCCCCTCAAACACATCATTCGTCCTCTATTCAATCCTCCCGGGAAAACGAATTCTAAATGTCCTAATACCAATCGGCATTGGTCCCAGATAGTCGAAGATCCTCCTTCAACATGCCGAGCTCCCGCGACCTTGGCGGCGCAATTCCGAATATAGGCCTCAATGGGCTTGCATATCCTCCATCCCTGCAGACAGGCGATGCCCAGTGACTCCGACGCCAGCCAGTCTCGAACTCCCTCCTACGAGACCCTTTTATCCACGGCCGTCCGTATGGCATGCCAGTACCATAGGTCAGTACTGGTCTCACCCCGGCACGGGATAGCCGTCAGCACCACACAGGCCGGTCATTGAGGTGCGATCTGTGTGGTGTTCATTTTTATCACGAAAAGCTTAGCTGCGAGCTACCGGGCGCATCCACAGGTTGCGTATAATAGAATGCTCCATATGGAGTAGCTGCAACGGCAGTCCCGGACAATCGGCGGTAACGAGCAGAGAGTCTCAGTGAGAGGTCGGGCGACACCGGCTCTTGCACAAATACTGAGTGCCTATTATGCTCGAAATGACAAGGCGAGTTATTGGCGCCCTGTTCCCACGGCGATCGGTCTTTTGAACCGGAACAAGCTTGCTCATCTAGAGGAAAATGTGGTTACAACAACAATAACACTACACCGTCCTCGAGCCCAAGCCCTTGAGTGGCGACATTCTCTCCACATAAATCCTGACCGGAACGATCTTGCTCATCTACAGGAACTAGACGAGTATCGCCACCTCCACATGAATATGTGGCTACAACAACAACAACAATAACAACTGGTCTCACAATTACCGTATATATCCAATAAATCGTCTTGGGGATTACCCCTCACTTCCTACCGAACAACCTTCTGCAGCAGTAAAAAGTGCACAGTGCCTTACGGCTCCTTTCTTCCGTATGGCTCTTCCAGGATAGCTTCGAATTGAGGACTATGCCTCCTTTCGCCTCGTTCGAGCTGCAGGGTGATTCCGTCCAAGGAAAGAACTTTGAACTCCGGTATCTTTTATCTGCGAGTGAAGAGCACCAGCTCCGTCTTCCTTGGGTTGGTCCATTACCCATTTCTGGTAGCCCATTGCGACAATTTCTTCATTGACCCTTCCATTAACTCGCTAATCGACAAAAATCTGCCTTAATGCGCTTCTACTTGTCCTTCTTTTCTTTTAATTAAGCCCACTGTGCGTTTGTGAACGTCGTCATACCAAAATGCATGCGTTTCTTCTATATTAGTTTTCATATGTGTGTATGAGGTTGGCTTTTTTCGCAGGCCCTCTGCAAAGTAAACTGAACGCTGTGTGCGAAAATTCGATTTTCGCTTGGCTTTGGATCCATGCTGGTGGTGCTGCCGCCCCGTTGTTTGGCGACGTTAGTCGTCGTCGTTGTTGTCGGTCGTCATTGCTGTCTGTCTGCCGGGCTGTTTGCATGGTGGATATCTTTTCTTTGTGTGGTGCAGTCAGCCAGCTAGCTAGCAAGCCAGTTGGCTGTGTTGGCTGCAACAACACTTCATTCTCGTCTGACTCTTTGGAACGTTTAGTTGTGCGGTTTCTCCAGTGGTAGTAGAGCTAAGAGATAGCCTGACTGCTGCCAGCTGCCTACCTACTAACTGCCTAACCGTTTGCCTGCCTGCAAGCAACAAATAGACTGACTGACTGATTGGTTTTTGCTCCAATTAATTTGCGCGGAAGACTTGTTTTACTTCGCCAACAACAAATCGCCCTCAACGAACATACGAACATAAAACATTCAAAGAACTAACAGAGAGCGACCAACAACAACATCAAGACATTGTGGCAAAAGTTGTTTGAGTGCTTCAAACTGTTGTTGTATATACCTAGCTGCCTACAACAACAACAACTACTTCTACAACTACTCATAAATAATTATCGCGTTTTGTGTTTTGTTGTGTTAGACTTTTATAATTAAAATTTGAAAAGTAGCAAAACAACGAAAAAAAAGAAACAATTTAACTTAGAAGTAAGTGCCTCGACGGACCTCCCTTCTTTCATTCCCTTATGTTTGGGTTACAATCTGATTTTTCCGACTTTTTTTTTGTTTTTGTTTTGTTTTGAAATGGAACATTTAAATAATTGCGTTTTTTCGGTTATTTTTAGATTGCACATTTTAAACGGTCGTGTCGTGTAAACAAAACGAAAACAACCAACCAACCGAACCTGAAAGCATACAATCACCGTTGCCGCTACCGCCACCGCCATCACCATCGCAGTCACCAACAAAGAAAGAAGGAGGAAGCATTTTGTCCCAAAATCAAACAAAGAGTAAGTTAAGTGTCTGTTAATGAGTAAAATAAGCAAAGAATTATGATGCATCCTATAAATTGGCAAAAAAAAAAAAGTGGAAGCAAAAAAAAAGAGAAATGAACCATAAGGGAAGCTGTTTTAAAAAAAATGTTGTTGATCACCTATTTGCCTTTCTCTAAAACACCAAATGTCGCATTTAACTATGAATTGTTATGTTTGATAGTTTAAGCATTTAGCATAGCCATAAGTGAAAAATTCAACATATCGTCCCCATGTTGAGAAAGCATGAGACGAAAAATGTCGTTTTATTTGGTCTTCATAGAAAATTTCGTAAACAATTCAAAAAATTAAATTTGACTGAGAGAATTTTTAAAATAGATTTTCATAAAAATATTTTATCAATGTTTAAAAAATTAAAGAAATTTGCATTTATAATTCTCTCGTTGCATGATTTTAATAGACAATTTCATAAAAATCTAATATTGTGGAAAATTTGGGCAATTTTTTTTTATACCCTCCGCCATAGGATGGGTGTATACTAATTTCGTCATTCTGTTTGTAACACCTCGAAATATGCGTCTGAGGCCCCATAAAGTATATATATTCTTGATCGTAATGTCATTTTAGGTCGATCTAGCCATGTCCATCCGTCTGTCCGTCCATACGTCTGTCTGTCGAAAGCATGCTAACTTTCGAAGGAGTAAAGGTAGGCGTTTGAAATTTTGCACAAATACTTTTTTTTAGTGTAGGTCGGTTGGGATTGCAAATGGGCCAAATCGGTCCATGTTTTGATATAGCTGCCATATAAACCGATCTTGGGTCTTGACTTCTTGAGACTATAGAGGGCGCAACTCTCGTCCGATTTAACTGAAATTTTGTATGTGGTGTTTTTTCCAACAACTGTGCTTAGTATGGTTCAAATCGGTCCATGTTTTGATATAGCTGCCATTTAAACCGATCTTGGGTCTTGACTTCTTGAGCCTATAGACGGCGCAATTCTCATCCGATTTGGCTGAAATTTTGCATAAGGTGTTTTGTTATGACTTCCAATAACTGTGCTTAGTATGGCGTGAATCATAACATAACCTGATATAGCTGTCATATAAACCGATCTGGGATCTTGATTTCGCGAGACTCTTGAGGGCGCAATTCTCGTTTGATTTGACTGAAATTTTGCACGTGGAGTTTTGGTATCACTTTCAACAACTGCGTTAAGTATGGTTCGAATCGATCCATGTTTTGATATAGCTGCCATATAAACCTATCTTGGGTCTTGACTTCTTGAGCCTCTAGAGGGCGCAATTCTCGTCCGATTTGGCTGAAATTTTGCACGTAGTGTTTTGGTATCACTTCCAACAACTGTGTTAAGTACGATTCAAATTGGTTTATAATATGGTATAGCTGTCATATAAACCGATCTTGGGTCTTGACTTCTTGAGCCTATAGAGGGCGCAATTCTCATCCGATTTGGCTGAAATTTCGCATGAGGTCTTTTATTATGACTTCCAATAACTGTGCTATGTATGGCGTAAATCAGAACATAACCTGATATAGCTGCCATATAAATTGATCTGGGATCTTTACTTCTTCAGCCTCTAGAGGGCGCAATTCTCATCCGATTTGGAAGAAATTTTGTACAACGGCTTCTCTCATGAACTTTTACATACGTGTCTATATGGTCTGAATCGATCAATAGCTTGATACAGCTCCCATATAAACCAATCTCCCGAGTTTGCTTCTTGAGCCCCTACAAGGGGCTATTCTTATCGGCATGAACTGAAATATTACACAATGACTTCTACAATGTTCAGCATTCATTTATAGTCCGAATCGGACTAAAACTTGTTTTTGTTTAAATTTTTCGAAAATTACGATTTTTGTTAATAAAAGCTACGTCCGTTTTTCTGTCCATATATTCTTGTGATCAAGTTACAGTACGCATTTATTGTCCGATTGTCATGAAATTTTGCACAAGGCTGTTTTTGGGCCCAAAGACGAAAAAAATCGGTTCAGATTTAGATATTGCTCCCATATATGTCTTTCATTCGATATTGACTTTTAAGGCTGTAGAAGCCACAATTTTGGTTCAATCTTTACAAAATTTGGCAAGAAGTGCTTTATTTGACATCTTCATGTGTGTGCAAAAATTCATAAAAATCGGTTCAGATTTAGATATACCTCCCATATATATCTTTCATTTGATTTGGATTTTTAAGGCTGTAGTAGACACAAAATTTAGCGTGAGTTTTTTTATTTCAAGTCTTTATACGTCGTCCGATTTTGACGTTTTATTTGACATTCCAATACGTGCGCAAAATTGCATTAAAATTGGTCCTGGTTTATATATAGCTCCAATGTATATATTTCATCCGATATGGACTTTTAAGGCAGTACAAACCAAAATTTTGGTCACATCTCTACAATCTAGGGCGTGAGATGTTCTTTTTCATGTCCCAGTATATGTCATCAAAATTGGAACAGGTTTCGATATAACTCCCATATAATAATTTATCCGATGTGGTTTTTTAAGGATGTGGAAATCCAAATTTGTTGTTCTATCGTAGGAAAATCGTGCAAGGTTACCTTAATTTTGGTCCGATTTGGCTGAAATTTTGCACATAGTGTTCTATTATGACTCCCAAAAATTATAACCTGATATAGTTCCCACATAAACCGATCTCCCAACTTCTTGAGCCCCTGGAAGCCTCAATTTTCATCCGATTTAGATGAAATTTTGCACATAGTACTCTGTTATGACACCCAAAAACTGAGCCAAGTACGGCCTATAACCTGATATAGTTCCCACATAAATCGATCTCCCGATTTGACTTAGTGTTCGGTTATGGCTTTAAACAACTGTGCCGAGTACGGTCAAGTCGGTCCATAACCTGATATAGCTCCCATATAAACCGATCTCCCATTTTGACTTCTTCAGCCGCTGGAAACCTCAATTTTCATCCGATGTAGGTGAAATTTTGCACATAGTATTCTGTTATGGCTCCCAACAACGGAGCTAAGTACGGTCCGAGTCGGCCTATAACCTGATATAGCTCCCATATAAACCGAACTCCCGTTTTGACTTCCTGAGCCCCTGGAAGTCGCAATTTTTGTCCGATTTGGCTGAAATTTTGCACATAGTGTTCTATTTTGACTTTCAGCAACTGTGCCAAGTACGGTTTAAATCTGTGTATAACCTGATATAGCTCCCATATAAACCGATCTCCCGATTAGAGATCCCCTAGAAGCCGCAATTTTCATTCGATTTTGCTGAAATTTTGTACATGATGTTCTATTATGACTCCAAAAAATTGGTCCAATTCGGTCTATAATTAGATATAGCTCCCATATTTTAGCAGAATCGATGGTGCTGTTTTTTTAGTGGGCGCCATAAAGATGTCATTTCATTTGAGTACAATATCGTTCCAGTCCTCCTACATGATAATTTGGTTTTGTTTTTTTATTGATCCAATTAATGATATCAAACTCTACTAACTCCACCCCTATTTAGACCGATCTGCCGATTTAAGGTCCTAGGTGCATTAAAGCCACATTTATTATCCAATTTCACCCAAATCTTACTCGACATTCGTACCGAGTATGGTCAAGACCTATATCCCGATTTAGACCTATATCTCTATCTCCCGATTTAAAGTCTTCGATCCATAAAAAGTTTATTTATTATTCGAATAAATACACACTATCGAACCACACAGATTGGAGCTCAAAGTTTCAGCTTGTGTGGTGTTCATAGTTATCCCGTGCCAGGCTTAGATTACTGTTTTAGGGTTGCTTCAACCGTGCAAACAAAAATTCGTTTCAATCAGCCTAAAGCATTCCAGAGATCTGGCGTTTTTAAAAATTAGGGTTAAGCGAAGGTTTAATGCATTTGGGGCAATTTCCCCGCGAGATTAGTTGGGAAGATCACACAGATCCCTACATAGATGAAGCATGTGCTCATTGCTACTCAAACGTCTCTGCTCGTCTCATCCTACCTAACATATCTTTCACAGTAATCATTAAAGATGAATTGCCATATACGCTACCATCGCGTTGTTCCCTGTTAAAAATCTCGTGGCTCAGTAAACTTTTCTTTTTTTACATTCTTGTTAACTATTAGCAAAACGTGATAAGTGAAGGACCATTAAGCAAAAAAAGACAACGATTTTCTCTCGTTTTTACTATTCGAAACAAATGCAAAAATTGAAACATCTACTCGGTTTTGCTTCCCACTGTATATCCAACCTTACCATCACTTAACACACATAAGTACAAAATTTAACTGTGGTCTAAATTTTAGTAATAACACGCCATGAGGTAAATTAAGAACAAGTAAAAGCGTGTTAAATTCGGCCCGGCCGAATCTTATACACCCTCCACCATGGATCGCATTTGTCGAGTTCTCTTCCCGATATCTCTTTTAAGGCATACAAAGGATAAAAGAAAAGATTTGCTATTGACGACATATTAAGTTTTGGTCCGATTCGGACCATAATTAAGGTGAATGTTAGAGACCATAGTAGAAGTCATAGTGTAAAATGTCAGCCTATTCAAATAAAAATTTCGCCCTTTGGGGGCTCAAGAAGTAAAAAAGGGTGATCAGTTTATATGGCCGCTTCAGACCATATTTAACGCGTGTGTTGAAGGTCAAGGTGTTGTACAAAATTTCGGATAATAATTGCGCCCTCTAGAGGCTCAAGAAGTCAAGATCCCAAAAAGGTTTATATGGCAGCTATATCAGATTATGGACCGATTTGAACCACAGTTGTTGGAAGTCATAACAAAATACGCCATGCAAAATTTCAACCAAATAAGATAAGAATTGCGCTCTGTAGTCAAGATTCAAGATCGGTTTATATGGCAGCTATATCAAGGTATGGATAAATTTAAACCATACTTAACACAGTTGTTGGAAGTCATAACGAAACACGTCGTGCCAAATTTCAGCCAAATCCGATAAGAATTGCGCCGTCTAGAGGCTCAAGAAGTCAAGATCCAAGATCGGTTTATATGGCAGCTATATCAGGTTATAGACCGATTTGAACCATACTGAGCACAGTCGTTGGAAGTCGTAACAAAACACGTCACGCAAAATTTCTGCCAATTCGGATAACAATTGCGCCCCCTAGAGGCTCAAGAAGTCAGCTAAATCGGATAAAAATGCGCCCTCTAGTGGCTCAAGACCCAAGATCGGTTTTTATGGCAGCTATATCAGGTTATGAACCGTTTTCAACCATACTTAGCGCAGTTATTGGAAGTCATTGCAAAATATTTCACGCAAAATTTCAGCCAAATCGGACAAGAATTTCGCCCTCTAGTGGCTCAAGAAGTCAAGACCCAAGATCGGTTTTTATGGCAGCTATATCGAAACATGGACCGATATGGCCCATTTATAATCCCTACCGATCTACACTAATAAGAAGTATTTGTGCAAAATTTCAAACGGCTAGCTTTACGCCATGTCCGCCCGTCCTTACGACAGACAGACGGACGGACGGACATGGCTAGATGGAATTAAAATGTCATGACGATCAAGAATATATATACCTTATGGGGTCTTAGACAAATATTTCGAGGTGTTACAAACAGAATGACGTAATTAGTATATCCCCATCCTGTGGTGGAGGGTATGAAAAAGGAATGTTAACTCTTTGCCTTTATTTATTATTTTTGGACCTTACTGTAACAAATTCCATTTGTATTGAATTTAAAATGGTAAATATGCTTTATACAGTTCACTGTGGATCCTTTTTAGAATGACAGTAATACAATAAAATGCATAATTAACTCCCCTATAATCATCCGTTTATTGCAAGTAGTTAAATTCATTTATCACCAATATTTACTCATGGAATAACATGACTTTGACATACGACTACATACTCGTGCAATGTCTGTCATTATTTACATCATCGAATGGGTTGGTTGTGACTGCATTCGTATAATTGTGCCAAAATTAATAATCATTTTCAAGAGAAATGCTGCACTCCCTTCCTTGTAATGGTGTTAGGAGGGTATCATTAAATTGTGATTCATGTCCATAGAACATGGCCTTATTCATTACTAGAGTTGGTTTTAGTTTCCAAAAAGGGTGCCAGGTGATACGTTACCAGATAAAAATAATATTCTGGCCGTAACACATTTGGCTTGGAGATAAGAAATCCTTTGTTTGTAGCCGAAATTTATCACTTGATGAGTTTGTCACTTCAAGTGATAATTTTTTTTTTACGAAATGAGTGCATATACTAGAACAAAGAATTTTGATATGAGAAAGATGAAGGTTTTCTTTTTTATCTAAAAGAAAACAAATGCACATTAGTATAAACCTAAAATGGTGCAGCATGAATCAATTTTTTATGGCTATCAAGATAAGATGGAAACTTATCGAGTCAATCCGTTTGTAACACCTCGAAATTTCAATCTGCGACCTTATAGAGTAAATATGTTTTTTCCTTTTTCAAGTTGTTTGCCTGTTAGGGCGAAGATCATTTAATTTTAAAATTTTTGTTTGTTTCTCTAGCGAGACGAGATCAATGATCTTTGTAAATAGAAAAGGAAAGCCAGCGATCGCAACACACACCTATCACTATGGGACGTGATTCGTAATTTGGTGAGAATTACTCATCGGACACATTGGGTGTGAAGGCTTCAAGTGCCGTACTTTGTACTTTTACCGGATTTATTGCGAAAACGCCTCCTTGATATGAATACCGCATTAACCACTCTCGACAACCCTGTCTGTTAGCTGTACTTTTCTCAATGAATGTGTTTTTGTGTAATGGCAGATTTTTTGTCTACTCTGTTACACTACTCCCATGGCATACACATGATTCTGTGCATCTGTTAGAGATTGTATTGATGGCTTCGAACGCAAGACAACGGCAAAGGCTCTCGCTGTTGCTCTGTGTTTGAATTCCTGCCGGGCTCTGCCGAATTTTTTCATTTTTCAAGTTTTTTGCCTGTTAGGGCGAAGATCATTTAATTTTACAATTTTAGTTTGTTTCTCTTTCGTGACGAGCTCAATGACCGATTGTGATTATCTTGATATTCGAAATCGATCTAGCCTTGTCCATCCGTCTGTTTGTATTTCGAAATCCACATATCTTTCAATCGAATGTAGTTATCCTCTAGAAATTTGGATACTTAGGTCTTCAAATTCTAGAAATTTGGATGAAATCATTTTACTAATTGGGGTTTACAAATGCATTATAATGAATAATGTTCTCCTCCTTGAGAAACTGCACCACAGGACCTTGGCCATACTGCAACCTATAGCCCTTTTAGCATAGCCATCGTAGAAAGCATCTATACTACTAAAGATCGCTTATAAAACTGGGTTGACTGATCCGCTTACATGTTCTCCACAATCCATTTGTGGTTAGGATATAGATATGTTAACGGGAACTCGGAGATCGTTGCTCTACTTGCTTGCCCTTAACGATAGAAAAGGGGAAACGGAAGACGAAAAAATATTGGTAGAGATTAACCATAGTAGGTGCACATCAGTAGTACGAAAAAAGAAGGGAGAGCGAATCCAACGCGCAAGAAAAAAACTAAGAGAACCAGGCGGACCCGATGGGAACTTTCATAGGTGCGAGGGATGAGTGGGCAAAGTGCGTGGAGACAATCCTGTCATGGAATGAGGTGATGCCTCAAAATCTTCGCGTAATGAAATAAAAAGTGCCTAGCCGTCTCTATCTCATCCTCGTCATTAGACATTCTGCAGAAGTCCGCCTGGCCCTGTGTTTAGACTACTTTGTAATGACCAGTTAGTATTCATAACAGCAGTCCGAGATCGTTCTTTTTTATCCTGATAATAAATGAATTCTTGTTCCATGAAATACTTGACTACAGCACTTGCACCCACTGCATCAGTCCACACTCAATTTTGGTGATTATCATAAAAAACATCCACCCTCCCAAAAGCAAGCACAGGGGAGCTTTGATTGAACCAGTAGCACAATCGGCTTTCATCAGCAATTCATTTTTAGCTAGCTCGATGGCCATTTTGTTCCCCGACAAGTTTTGGTGACCTGATGTCGGAGACCTGAAAGCGCCGCCTGATTACTTCGGGTAGACTCGACAAGTCCCCAGTGTCTTCAGGACATTTTTGCGCCAGTGCTTCACCTAATTAATCGACGTATATAGAATGTCTGGGAGAAGGCGGTGTACCCCTAGCCCAGATATCCCTTTCCGGAAAACCATGTTCGAGCCACAAACATGAAGGGACTCTCCTTCTACCGAAACCGTCGTGCTTCATATATTCCCAGTGGGAAAACAAGTAAGGCCTGCTTAAATCAGGGCTGATAACAGCGCTTCAGATAGAGGGACCGTATGGCTTCTTAAATGAGGCTGGGAAGGCACCTACTAAAACTTTGACAAGACGCTCAAAATATATGGCAAACATGTGAGTGGCTATTGAAATTTTAAGTTATTCTGCCTTGGGCCTGGGGGTGTACATTAAGATCCTAAATCGCCAGATCGGTTTCTACTGCATCTATGTACAACTAAATATGACCCGATCTTGACCATATACGGGTCGGATGTCCGGAGTCATAATACAACTTACTGTTTAAAATTTCACTCAAATCGGATAATAAATGCGCCGTTTATGTGCTTGAGCCCGAAATCAACTGATCGATCTATATCTAAGCTATATCTAAAAATGGTCTCATCTGGACCATATTTGGCTTGGATTGCGGGCGTCAGAAAGAAGCTCGGTGTTTCCAATTTCAGTAAAATCAAATAATAAATGCGCCTTTTATGGCCTTTAGACCTAGACTGAAGATCTTTAGACCTAGGCTGAAGATCTGTCTATATGACAGCTTTATCTTAATATATCCCGACCTGGACCATATTTGGGTCGGGTAATAAATGCGCCTGTTACGGTTTTAAGACCCTAAATCGGCATATCGGTCTATATGGCAGCTTTATGTAAATATGGTCCGATATACATCTTATTCGGGTCGAATGTCGAGGCGCATAGTGCAACTCACTACTTAAAATTTTATCAAAATCAGATAATAAATGCGCCTTTTATGGTTTTTAGACCCTAAGGTCTAAATGGCAGCTTTATCTTAAAATAGCCCGATCTGGATCATATTAGAAACAGATGTCTGGAGTCTTGATACAACTCACTGTTCAAAATTTCAGCAATGTCGGGTAATAAATGTAGGCCTAAGACCCAAAATCAGCAGATCGGTTTATATGGCAGTAATATATATGACCCGATATAGACCCTATTTGGGTCGGATGTCTTTGGGCCTAATAAAGTTTACTGTTCCGAATTTCAGCGAAATCAGGTAATAAATTCGCCTCTTACGTTCTTAAGACACTAAATCGGCATATCAGTCTATATGGCAGCTATATGTAAATATGGTCCGATATACACCATTTCCACGACGGATATCGGAGCCCTTAGTACAACTATTTTTTTTTAAATTTCACCCTTATTAAGGCACAAAAGCCGAATTTTTGTCCGATTTCGCTAAATCAGTCAATACGGCTTTTATGGGCTTAATAAGGGACTTAAGCCCATAAAAGCTGAATTTTCTGTCCGATTTCGAAAAATCAGTCAGTTTGGCAGATATCTTTCAATATGGCAGATATATCTAAATCTGTTCAGATTTGGCCCATTCAAGAACTTAGCCTGCATATAGAAGAAATACGTGTCTGTGCAAAATTTCAACTCAATATCGCAATTCTTAAAGACTGTAGCGTGGTTAGAACTGACGGACGGACGGGCAGACACACGGTTATCGTTAATTCGTCTTAGAATTTTGCGACGGATAGTTTTGCGAGTGGATATTTCGATGTGTTGCAAACGGATTGACAAAATTAATTTACCCCCACTTTTACCTCTTATGGAACTCCCTGTTTCACTCTACGGTGTTTCGACTTCTTATCCCTGAATTCCACAAATGACTGGCGACCAGACAGATAATTTGTGACCCAGCGTTTCAGAACTGACTGGAGGGATGTGTTGGCGATGTGCTAAAATAGTTTGGCATGGCTGACCGAGTTCCTTCGATAGGTTCAGTGCAACAAGGACCGTCCTATCACATGGCCTGGGCTGATTGAAGCCACGGCAAATGTGTGCAGTGGTGTCATGCAAATCAGTTGTTGTGCTATGCAGTCTTCGAAATCCATGCTGATGCTCTGCGAATTCTCCCACGAGGCTCGGCTGGAGTAGTCCCTTAAACATCTTGGCTACTGGGAGAGAACGGAGGCCGATCTGCACGACTTCCCCAAACTCGGGTTTTCTCCAGGCTTCAGTAGCGGAATCACTCTGCCCATCTTCCAGACATAGGCTGGGCACTATTTGTTGTACACCATTTGTTGGACCCCATTTGTTGGACCCCATTTGTTGCACACCATTTGTCGAAATTTTATGAAAATCGAATAATTTGAGAATTTATATAAAAAAGCCAAAGTTTTGATATCTCCTCTCATTTTGAAAGAGAGTACAAATACCTCTTTGTATAAATTATCTTTGCATTGACTAATACAAGAGTTACAGTAAGTATGCTTTTTGAGCGGGCATAGGGGACAAGAATAGGTGAGTTTGATACTTGGGGAGTAGGTGAGTTGGATATTTGTGGAGTAGGTGAGTTTGATATTTGGGGAGTAGGTAGGTTTGATATTTGGGTAGTAGGTGAGTTCGATATTTGGTGAGTAGGTGAGTTTGATATTTGGAGAGAAAATTCTTAGAGGGAGAAACTAATTTTTTCATGTTGGTTTCACATTCCCCACGATTGAAAGCAAAATAGTAAGAATACGTTTGAATTGACATGAAAGCTACTGAAAACTCTCATAATTATCATGGTTGTAAGTGAATGTTAGTTATTGTAGTTTACTTGAATAACTTTTTCATTTTATATTTTCCATTCGTTATTTTTATCATTCATGTTCTAACTAATTAACCTTTGTCTTTTCTCTCTCTCTCTTTTTTAGCTTTTTCAAATACCAGACCTCAATACAAAAATGGTTAAAACATTTCAAGCTTATTTACCGTCCACAAATCGGACCTATTCATGTGTTCATTGCCGAGCTCATTTGGCCTCACACGATGAGCTAATCTCAAAATCATTTCAGGGTAGTCAAGGACCAGCATATCTCTTTAACTCTGTGGTCAATGTGGGCTGTGGCCAAACAGAGGAGAGAGTACTGCTCACCGGTCTACATGCTGTAGCCGATATATTTTGTGAGTGTTGTAAAACTCCATTGGGTTGGAAATATGAACATGCCTACGAATCGAGTCAGAAATATAAAGAGGGTAAATATATCATCGAATTGGCACATATGATCAAAGAAAATGGTTGGGATTGAAGAACCCAAGAGGATGAACGAAAAAGGACCTATGAGAATGACAAAGAGAAAGAAAGTCAACGCAGACAGCAATGTAAAATGTAAAGGCAATAAAAGAGAAGGAATTAATTGCTAACAACAAGTGATAGACAGCGTTGCGCTGCGCTGCGCTGAAGAGAGGGGATACATGAAAGAGGAGGAAGGAAATATGAAATATAACGATGGGGAGTTTAGTTTATAAAAGAAAAAAAAAAGAAACCCAAAACAACAGCAACCAACAAAAGAAACTACAAGAACATCAAAAATTACTATAACAACAACAACAACAACAACAAGAAGAACAAGAACCTTAAGCAACTACTACTACTACTACCATATAGTAAAGCGCCAGCAGAAGAAAATCAACTTTAAGATATTTTGAATAAGATTAATAACCAACAATAACAACAACAACAACAACATCAACCAGCAACAAACATTCATTCATTTACCATCTATGTGCAATTATATGCAGAGGCAGCTTTTTAGCGAACTGATCAGTGCGAGCAGTGGCATTATTGTTATGTTTTTTTCTTCTGAGTAGCAGATGCTGTTTGAACCTATGGCAAGAAAACTACAATCGTGTGTGCTGTCTGTCTGCCTGTCTTGTAGTACTTTTTTTTCTTTTGTTTTTTTTTTAAGTATACCCAGATCAAAAATGTTTGATTTTAAGTGTGTTTCTTTCACTTTATATAGATGCATATATTTACAACATTATATATGTAGTAATTATACTATTTTCAATTGATTTGAAAATTCAAACGAAATCGATAAGATAAATGCCTAAAACACAACCCCAAAATGATAGATAATTTTGAAATTAATTATGATGAAGTAAAACTCAAGAATAACAAAATTTTTTTTTAAATGTATCCTATTTAAGATTAAATTAAAAGAAAAAAAAAACGAAAACACATGTGTCTGTCATAGCCAAAAAAAAAAAATCAACAAAATACCACAAACACATCGACCATTAACCCACCTATTTAAGAAAAGGAAAACTAAACACACCTACATAAACATGCATACACAGCAAAATCATGAAACTTCTAACTTTTCCTCATAATTATGCGCAAGCGCAAATGCTATGGTTTCCTTTTACCACCTTTTGTTTTATATCAACTGCCTCCTCTATAACTCTGAAACTCCCCAAGGCAAAATCATAAGGTTATGAAAAAAGCTCTCGCACCAAAATAATCCCTCATTAATCCTCATTTGGATCTACCAAGCAGCAACACCCACCAGAAACCCTTCACCTTCTCAAATGCTGACAACAAAAACAAAACACCAAACCCAAGAAAGCTAAAAGCATAAACGGAAAATAAGAGCATTTTTGAAGCTAAACAACGAATATGCTTTTTTAAAGCTTCTCTCTCAAAAAAAACATGGCTTTATTCATCTCTTTGCCGACAACAGTAAATTGCAAAAATTTTATAAAAATGTTTATTAAACATTTGACTTACAACATCTATGCCTTGTGAAGAATGTAATACTCGTATTTTCAATCCCCACAAAGCCGCCAACCCGCAAAAAAGGATTTTCCTTAAAGTCTTTGCAAGAGGACTTTTTGTAGACCCAATCCTTTTGACTCCTACTATTTTTCCTATACACTGTAATAGATCTTCATTTTATATACATATATACACATAATTTTAGAAATCCTAGACAAAATAATTGATCAATTTTTTTTTTAAGTTTTTGACTAACCCTATTTTTCTTTTTATCTTCCAATTGATTTGATTGTGAGTTTTGTTAAATAGCAGAAAACCACTATTGTAACTGATTTTATTTAAAAAAAGAATAAGAAAAACGAAATATTCATAGTTATAACAAAATGTTCCTTATTAAGCTATGTAATAACTTTTATTGTAAAATTTCGTAAATTTTTAATGAACCTGTGATTTTTTTTTGTACGAGAATATAATTATACAGAAATGTAAAAAATTATGTATGTCAATCTTTTTTACCATTGATTTTTTTTTTAATCGAAGAATGTAATGGCTTCATTTTGATATAAACCTTAACTACTCATTGCTTGAATGAGCCACATTCCCGCTGTGGTAAAATTGAGCCTAGCTTACTGACCCAAACATGGACTTTTTACAACAGTTTTCTTTTGGAATCATAATAGGAATGGATACAAAATTTCACTTAAATCTGTTGACCATAACATTGGGGTAAATACAACGTGCTCCACTTTATGGAAATGGCTTAAGATATTTTCACAACAACATCAATCCGAACTTTAACATGATGAGTCTTATAGGAAATCATTCTTTCAAAAAAGTTTAGGTTGGGTTAGCTCGAGTTAGAAAAGAGGTAAAAAAGTGCAAATTTAAAAAAAGTTTAGGTTGGGCTAGCTCGAGTTAGAAAAGAGGTAAAAAATTGCAAATTTTGCCCATGAAAAGTCCACTAAGGAACAGGGGCAAACTTCTCACATATCAATGAGTGCAGTCCGATTCAAGTTTAAGCTCAATGATAAGGGGCCTCCCTTTCATAGCCGAGTCCGAACGGCGAGCCGCAGTGCGACACCTCTTGGAGAGAAGTTTTACATGGCATAGTACCTCACAAATGTCGCCAGCATTAGGAGGGGAAAACCACAGGTGAAAAAAAATATTTGTTTGATGGTCTCGCCAGGATTCGAACCCAGGCGTTTAGCGTCATAGGCGGACATGCTAACCTCTGCGCTACGGTGGTATTCTAAAGAAATTTGTATTGACGAAAAGTAGACGAACGTTTAAAACCTGTAGGGAAAGGCAAAAGCCGGGCAGAGCCAACTATATATTGGGTTCCCAAAAAAGTAATTGCGGATTTTTCATATAGTCGGCGTTGACAAATTTTTTCACAGCTTGTGACTCTGTAATTGCATTCTTTCTTCTGTCAGTTATCAGCTGTTACTCTTAGCTTGCTTTAAATTTTGCACTCGTATTTGGACTTTAAATAAAATAACTCATGCTTAATTTTGTAGAAATCGGGCCAAAATTGTACCTGGCACAGCATTTAAAGGCCATGTCGGATGAAAGTTATATATGGGAGCTTTATCTAAATCTGAACCGATTTTTATGAAATTCTGCACACATATGAAGACGTCAAATAAAGCACCCCACGCCAAATTTTGTAAAGATCGGACCAAAATTGTGGCTGCTACAGCCCTAAAACTCCATATCGGATAAATGATATATATGGCTGCTATATCTGAATTTGCACCGATTTTTATAAAATTTTGCAGTCGTACTGAAACTTAAAAACAAAACACTTCGTGCTAAATTTTGCAAAGATCGGACAAAACTTGTGGCTTCTACAGCCTTCTTGGACCATATCGGATGAAAGATATATATGGGAACTATATCTAAATCTGAACCGATTTTGACGAAATTTTGCTCATATATGGGGACGCTTAATAAAGCACCCCATGCCCCATATTTGTAAAGATCGGAGCAAAATTATGGCTGCTAAGCCATCAAATTCCATATCGGAAAAAAGATATATATGGGAGCTATATCTAAATCTAAACCGATTTCGACAAAATATTGCACACATATGGGGACGCTGAATAAAACACCCCATTCCAAATTTTGTAAAGATCGGACCAAAATTGTGGCTTCTACAGACTTAAAAGGCCATATCGGATGAAAGTTATATATGAGAGCTATATCTAAATCTGAACCGATTTTATTCAAAATCAATAGCGTTCGTCCTTGGGCCAAAAAAAAGGACTTTTGCATAATTTCATAACAATCGGGCAATAAATGCGACCTGTAACTTGATCCCAAGAATAGATGGACAGACATACGGACATAGCTAAATCGAATCAGGAAGTGATTCTAAGCCGATCGTCATACTTATTGGTCTAGCTCTTCTCCTTCTAAGCGTTGCAAACAAATGCACAAAGTATTATAGCTTTGTGCCTTGTACCACAGTGGCGGTGTAGGGTATAAAAATTGGCTCGTCGAAAGTCGGCAAATTTTTATATCCAAAAAAATCAAGCAAACAATCCTCACATGTTTTGCCGGTTGTTCGTACCGGATTGACCCGATGGATTCCTTCATCGGCAAGGGCTGTCGCCTCAGTGTTGTACACTACATTGCTACAACAACAACTACATGTTTTGCGCTAAATTTATTTGGTCTTGTAATCCAATGGTTTTTATATTAAAACAAGTAAAAGCGTGCTAAGTTCGGTCGGGTCGAATCTTATAAACCCTCCAACATGGATGGCATTTGCCAAGTTCTTTAAATGACTTTTTTCAAATAAAAAAGCAACAGTCATAGAAAAACACTATCGCCAAAATTTCAGGCAAATCGAGTAATAAATGCGCCATCCGGAGGCTCAAAAGTCAAACTGGGAGATCGGTTTATATGGCATCTATATGAAGTTATACACCGATTTAGACACAACAATTGTTGGAAGTCATACCAAAACGACATATGCAAAATTCCAGCCATATTGGATAGGTTAGGTTGAAAAGAGGGTGCAGATGGCAGGGTCCATGCCACTATGGTCATACACCTAAACCAGTAATCGGCTTGTTGTGCCCTCTAAAAACTTTAAAGTAATCTCTAAAAAGAAAATTTTAAGTTGGGAACTCCGTGCTGCTTAAAAAAATCCTTAATTGTTTTCAATACCATGTCTGGTATTGGTATTGTTGGTTCATGTCTGGTATTGTGTCTCCACCTAAGTGCCGGTGTCTGTTAGACGCGAAAGCCGGGCAATGACAAAGGAAATGCTCCAACGTCTCATCATCTTCCCCGCATTCCCTAAACATACATCATATTGGATAAGACTTGCGCCCTCTAGAAGTTCAAGAAGTCTAATCGAGAGATCGATTTATATGACGGCTATATCAGGATATGGACTGATTTAGACCATACTTGGCACAGTTGTTGGAAGTCATAACGAAACACTTCATGCAAAATTTCGGCCAAATCGAATAAGAATTGCGCCCTCTAGAAGCTCAAGAAGTCAAGAGCCAAGATCGGTTTATATGGCAGCTATGTCAGATTACGAGCCGATTTAGACCATACTTAGCACAGTCGTTGAAAGTCATAACGAAACATGTCATGCAAAATTTCAGCCAACCCGGATAGGAATTACGCCCTCTAGAGGCTCAAGAAGTCTAATCGGGAGATCGGTTTACATGGCGGCTATATCAGGTTATGGACTGATTTAGGCTATACTCAGCACAGTTATTGGGTCATACCAAAACACCCATTGCAAAATTTCAATCAAATCGGATAAAAATTGCGCCCTCCAGAGGCTCAAGAAGTCAAGACCCAAGGACTGTTTATATGGCAGCTATATCAGACCACCTTAGTGCAGTGATTAGCATGTCCGCCTATTGCTCTGAACGCCTGGGTTCGAATCTTGGCGAGAACATCGGAAAAAATTGTTCAGCTGTGGTTATCCCCTCCTAATGCTAGCGACATTTGTAAGGTACTGTACCATTTGGTCGTTGCTGTAGCCTCATTGGATGTGGAGGTAGCGATCCTCGTCAAACTCTTAAAGATAGTCAGCTCGTTCCGGTCCATAGAACCGATCGCTGCGGAACGTAATGGTCTTTGGTTACTTAAAGGCACCGAAAAACCTCGACTTTTCGTATCGAGCATCATAGATACTCAGCATTTATGCAAGAGCCGGTGCTACATGGCATTTTCCTGAGACTCCACTCGATACCGTTGATTGTCCGCGACTGCAGTTGAAGCCACTCCGTATACGAAGCATCCCTCTATCCGCAACTAGTGGGCGAGTCCGGTAGCTCTCAGCTGAGCTTCTCGTGATAACTACATATGACCACCACACAGATCGGAGCTCAAAGTTCCAACCTGTGTTGTGTTCATAGTTATCCCTTGTTATGCTTGTCTTTCAACATCTGTCCGTTAAGATGTTCACATTCGTCGATCTTGCACTAATACAAAACCCAAAAACCCTTCTCCAATGGTGGTCAAGCAAACAAATTGATCAAAGTTAGCATAAAACGACAACGAGCTGTGACCTAGAGGTTCCGAAGAAGTCAAATTCAAAAATCAGGTTGTTTTGTATGGCGCTCAACGAGGCCGTCCACTTTTTAAAGTCAAGCTATGTTAGGTAAAATGCGAAGCCACTATTGTTGTTGTTGTTGTAGCAGTGTGTTGTACACTGAGGCGGCATTCCTTGCCGATGAAGGAATTAATCAGGACAATCTGGTACGCACAACCGGCTCCATGGGATTGAAGCCATTATTTTCAACTTTTAAAGTAATGCCAGGTTAGATTAAATACGAAGCCACTAAAGAAATGGAGGTCGTCTCCTAAATCGAAGATCAAGAGACGAGGATAGTGGGTATGGAGTACATGAGTATTCAGATACATCTGACACTCACTTATACCAATGTCTACAATGTGTGCGTACTTGTCGATATTTTCCCATGCACATATCGATTAAAATATGGAGGTTTTTATCGTTTCTTACATCGGAACCATTCCGTCTTGTTGGATTGGATTAAAGAGAAATCGCTTCCGCAGGGTGTATTACCTGCATATGGTGAATACTCATTTTAGAGAAAAAGAAGACCGAGAAAAACATAAAGCAAAAAAAAAACGAGAGCAACGAACAAGAAAAGAAAAAATTCACTGGCGAGAGTATGGTCCAATCATCCAATTCAGGCCTCTACGGAAGTCCAGAATCAAAAGAGAATTAAGTGACTGGAGGGAATCCAGGGCCGGGAAAAAAGGTGTTTGCCAGTGTGAAGTCAAAGACCTGATGTTGCAATGACCAGTCTGGATTTTTAACAGCAGTCCGAAGTCGTGCTTCCTCAGCCCATGAGCGAAGTCCTTCTCCGTGAGATACACGGCGCTATACCACAACCCATTCGCACAGTCATCGTAAAAGGCATTCACCCTACCAAGAAGCGCAATGGAGACGTGATTGATTCCGTAGAATGATCTGAAATCAGTAATCTATTTCTGACCAGCTCATCGTCCGCTTCGTTCCCCGCCACACCTTAATGGGCAGGGGTCACATCAGAGCCTAACAGCTTTTCTCATGGTTCGAAGATGCTCTTTGCATCTTCTAATCACTTTTGACCTCACATGGCCCGACGCCAAAGTCTTCAGCGCCGCGTGACTTTCCACGTGTATCGTGACAGTCTGATCGCGCCGCAGCTTGCCCATCGACATTGTCCCCAGTGACTTCAGCGCTCCAAAAACCTCCATCTGAAATACCCTGCACCCGTTCAGAAGCCTATAAGATTCCCTGATTCCAAGACTGCTGCTCCGTTTATACCCTCCTAATGCTGGTGACATTTGTGAGGCACTATGCCATGTAAAAACTTCCCCCCAAGGAGGTATCGCACTGCGGCACGCCGTTCGAACTCGGCTTTAAAAAGGAGTCCCCTTATCATTGAGTATAAACTTGAATCGGACAGCACTCTTTTATATGCGAGAAGCTTTCCCCTGTTCATGGGTATATTTGCATTTTCTGCTCATCCCCATCCAATTTAGACCCATCAGTGTATACAGAGGATCCCGTTAAGGGCGGGTCCTCCTAGCGCCGAAGACTCCTTTCGGGCAAACAATATCCAATTCTTCCAGGATTTCCTTGGTGTTTAATCAGTAGCGCCGCATATAACAAGCTGCTACGTCGCATCTTCCTCCCGCAGCAAAACAGAAGAATGTCCAAAGTGTGAGGAGCGCCATGTACCAGTCTTTCGGAGGCCACCATGGTGCAGAGATTTTCATATCCGCCTATGACGCCGAGCGCCTGGGTTAAGGTTCCAGCGGGAACGTCAGAAAAAGTTTCAGCGGTGGTTATCCGCTTTAATGGTAGGAACTAGAAGGAGTCTTCCTTCTTCTGTTCCTGTGGTATCACAATGAACGAAAACGTCTAAGTGAGTCTGACGGCAGACTGCCACTTAAATCTAACCTAACTTAACTATCCTCTTACTAATGCTGGCCACATTTGTGAGGTATCACTGCATGTTAAAACTTCTCTACCAAGTGGTGTCGCTATGCGGCACGTCGTTCGAACTCGGCATAAAAAGGAGGCCCCTTAACATTGAGCTTAAACATTAATCGGATTGCACTCACTGAAATGAGAGAAATATCCCCTGATCATGGGAAAAAATTTAGTAGTATGTACCAGTCTTATGGCGATTGTTACCGAACATACAGATGCAAAGGGCTTAGACTGCAAATTATAGTCAACGTCTCTTTCGGGCAATCCTTTTGCCCCAAAGATCAGCACTTCCTCGGCATCCTATAATTTCGTGATCATCTTGTGGAGATCACAGATGTCCAGAGCTCTAAGCCCTATGTAAGAATTGGCCGAAAAACCGCTGTTTACAGTCCCTTACGAGGCGAATCCACCCTATAGAGTTGTGGCTGGAGTAGAACATATTCAGTATAGTCCCCTTTTGACCTTTCTTTTCGAAGTTTTTCTCCACCCCATCCAGAACAGGTCTTAGAAAACGCCAAGCTTCCTTCTCCATGTGAAAAGTGTCAGCAAAGCCGCTTGGCCTCGCCCATTCAGACAGCTTCCTAAATGCCACCTGAACAAGTTTCGTAATAGGTAGTGAGGAAACGGCCACTCACCATGATGACGGGGTCATCCGCCTAGGCAGTGACACTCACCTTCTCCCTCCCGAAAGACCTTAGTCTCCCATTAATAACCACAAGCCTCAACAGAGGGAATAAAACTTCTCCTTGCAGAGTTCCACGGCTCACACTTTTCCTCTAACAGTGATAATCCGGTCTTTTAGTATCGTTTGAACTCAATTTACCAAAACCAGGGTGACCTTCATGTCCACCAGAACGCCATTTATTGACTCCAACTTTAAATTATTTAAAACCTCTTCTATGCTCAAAGTCATTCACAAATTTTCCATGAATGCCACTGTTGACCGTCCCAGCCCTAGCGTGCGCATGCTGATAGCCGCATGCCAGTGAAGGTTAGCGACGGTCAAGAATCTAAACTCGTTCAAATACCTGAGATCGTAGTGGTACTCATACGTAGGTTACTGCATATAGGGACGTTGGTAAACGCATTGTATTCTTCCTTGTGCCTAGAAAGTTTGGGCCGTGAAGGAAAATCTGCTTGGGGCTTGTTGCCAAGTCGCCCTCATACATTTGTATTCCTGATTATAATGACATTTTAAGTCGATTAGCCATGTCCGTTCGTACGTGAATCGGTGCACAACCAGATATAGCTCCTATATAAATATATCTCTCAATTTCACTTTTTAAACACCTATGGGAAACAATTCTCATCCAAATAATTGAAAAATTCAATATAATTTGGAGCTATGACCTCATAACATCCATGCCATGTGTGGTCTAAATCGGTTCATAACCTGATATAGCTCCCATATAAATGAATCTCTCAATTTGACTTCTTCTACGCAACCTTTTCAACCTTGTTTACCGTGCGGGAGTTTTACCGGCGCGATGGAAGGTTGCGAACGTTCAGCCCATCCCCAAAAAGGGTGGGGCGAACGACCCTGCGAATTACCGGCCAATTGCGGTATGCTTCGCGCTCTCCAAGGTTATGGAGAGTATGGTTAACCATCATCTTGTCAGATACTTAGAGTCCAATGGCCTTCTTAGCGACAGACAGTATGGGTTCCGCAAAAATCGCTCTACGGGAGACCTAATGGCCTTTTTTGTCGGAACGATGGAGTCGCTCTATCCACCAGTTTGGTGAGAGTAAGGTAGTGGCTCTGAGTATCTCCAAGGGTCTGGCACGGTGCTTTTTTATCAAAGCTTGTCGTTTTGGAGTCGGAAATAACTTCTTTCGATTTATATCGAGCTTTCTCAGAGATTGCACCCTACGAGTTGTTGTAGATGGGTTCTCATCAGATGAGTATACATTGACCGCTGGTGTGCCACAAGGCTCTGTCCTTTCCCCTTTCCTTTTTTTTTTATTTTAATTGACAATCTGTTGGGTCAGACTTCGAATCCAGTCTACTCATTTGCCGATGACCGTAGTCTGTGTCATTCATATTCATTCGACCATAGGCCCAGTCCTCAAGAAATTGTGGACAGGAGGCACATTATGGATGAGACGCTCTCCCAGGATTTGTTGGCCATTTCCGAGTGGGGTAGAACGATTAGAGTAGACTTTAACGCACAGAAGATACAGTGCTGTTTCTTGTCTCACAAGCGATTCACTGACCAACTTCAATCGTCGATATTTATCGACGGTATAGATATTGAACAATTAGATCCTCTTGATGTTCTGGGCATGAAGATACAATGTGATGTCCGTTGGTCAAAACACGTATTTGAAGTGTCGAAAGAAGCATTCCCAAACACTTGGGCTTTCTTAAGCGGTGCAAGAAATATTTCACCTCTTCTGATCTTCTCAATATCTATGCTATCCACATTAGGCCGAGGTTGGAATATAACTCTCATATATGGGCAAGAGCTCCAAAATCATCCTTGGAGCTACTTGACCGGGTTCAACGGAGAACGATGGTGTTGATTGGGCACAGTAGGGTATCTAACTTACAACGCTACCCAACGCCTATTGCTTCTCTTGAACATCGTCGGAATGTGGGTAGCGCTGTATTACTCCATCGTTATTTTCATGGCATGTGTTCCAGGGATATTCGTCTGATTTACCAGGAATGCAAGACTTGCCAGGAACTCACACCCGTTTGTAATTGATTGGCCCATCGACCGAACCATGCATTACCGAGAAAATTAATTTTTCTCCCGAACCATTCCTATGTGGACTTTCCCATCGACATTGACGTTCAGAAATTTAAGACTAATATCAATAAGAACAACCCCATTTTTCCCACCCCTTACCCCTTAACTTTTCTAATTGCCAACGCTGCATACATAGGGGACATCCCCTGCGTGTTGGTTACGTGAAAAAAATCTGTCAGCGGTGGTTATCCGCTGCTAATGCTGCCAACATTTGTGAGACACTATGATATGTAAAAACTTCTCCCCAAAGAGGTGTCGCATTGCGGGACGCCGTTCGAAATCGGGTTTAAAAAGCAGGCCCCTTATCACTGAGCTTAAACTTGAATCGGACAGCACTGGGTGATATATGGGAAGTTAGCCCTGTTCCTTAATAGAATAACAATCAGGACGGTAAGATTACGAACAGTCTTGGAGTGTAAGAAGGAGATTAACGCCTTTTTTGAGGATGGCACGATCCGCATGGTTTGGGTGCCCGGCCATAGAGGAGTAACTGGGCATGAGAAAGCAGAGGATTTGGCAGTGATGGCCATTGGAGGCCACCGTAGCGCAGAGGTTAGCATGTCCGCCTATGACACTGAACGCCTGGGTTCAAATTCTGGCGAGACCATCAGAAAAAATTTTCAACGGTGGTTTTCCCCTCCTAAAGTTGGCAACATTTGTGAGGTACTATGCCATGGAAAACTTCTCTCCAAAGAGATGTCGCACTGCGGCACGCCGTTCGCACTCGGCCTTAAAAATGAAGCCCCTTATCATTGAGCTTAAAATTTGAATCGGACTGCACTCATTGATATGTGAAAATATTGGCAAAATTTGCATTTGGCCAGAAAACTGCCGTCAATAAACTCAAAGCCTTCCGGGTCGATGCAGTCCCGAGTTAAGGACGTGGGCGACGAATGTGCATGAAACCCTGTGGAATAGCGAAACGGCTGGTAGAACGGCGAAACTCCTATGGGGAGATCCAGATTGTGAGAAGCCGAGGCTATTGAAAGGAAGTAAGAAGGAGGTCAGCATAGCTTTCGGTATCATAACGGGACACCAAAGACTACCAGCTCACTTATATAAAATCGGTGCGGCAAGTGATAGCATGTGTAGGGGAGATAATGAGATGTTGGAACATTTCCTATGTCATTGCCTGGCTTAGGTGGGGAAACAATACACGACATTAACTAACTTAGGGGCGTGGCATGGACAACAATTAAGGATTTTGCAAGTAGCACAGAATTCCTGACTTGTATTTACTTTTTCGGGGTTACTTTTTTAGTATTTAGAGCACACAACAAACAGATTACTGGCTTAGGTGTATGTCCATAGTAGCATGGGGCAGATTAATATCCCTCTTTTCAACCTAACCTAACCTAATGGAGTTTCCATGGGCAATTTTGCATTACTATAAGCCAAAATTTATCCAAAATACACCTAATCTCGAATAGACCTAATTCAAAACACACTCAGTTCAGAGTGGTCATACTTTTGACTTATTTTGAAACAGAATTTGAAGAATTGCGTTATTTTTTTTTCTATACAACAAAACTCACAATTAAAATTTTTTTTTTTCAATATTTTGCCTATCTATCAAACCAATTTCATTCACTTCAAAGAAAAATCGACCATTATACATCCAATAAAACACAAGAACAGCAACATCAAAACATAAAAACCCAACCAACAAAACGTAGATATTTTTAACAATGAACTTAGTATTTTATTATAATTATATTAAAATAAAGAAAAAGAAAATAATTAAAAATTAGTTAAACAAATTTTTAAGAAAATTGAAAAAAAAATTGAGAAAATTTACGAAAAAAAAATTAATAAATTCCTTATCATTAAAAATAATTAAGTTTAATTAGCAAACAATTCTAGCAGCAGTCTGTTGAAAATGTAAAAAAAAAATGGAACAATTGCAAAAAGGATATGATTTTCGATTTGGTAGAATGGTAGAAGGAAAAAATAAAAAGTTTGGTGATTTTAAAAAGATTTAAAAAGGAAAATCGTTTAATGTAAAATGCTGTAAAAATGTATGGAAAGAAAAAAAATAAAAATTGTACTTACCCTGAAGGAAAAAAGCAAATTTCAACAAAAATCGAAATCTAAAAAAGGAAAAAATTAAAAAAAAATTAATGAAAGATAGAAATTATTAAATTTAAGTTTAAGGTTGAAAATTAAAATAACGAATTAAAAAAAAAACCAACACTAGTAATTGATTTTCATGTGATATTTATAATTAAAAAAAGAATAAAATAAAATTTAGTATATGTATGTATTACCAATTTTCCTTTAACAAAAAACGAAATAATCGAATAGTTATTATTCAAACCCCTCTTTGATCTCATGGAAAAAATTGTGTATTGTTTAAGCTTAGTTTTTTTTTTTTAAAACTTCATTATATGTTTAGAATAAAAACCACACATATTTTTCAAAACAAAAATAACAAAATGTAAACTATTCATTTTTTCCTTGGCTAACAAACAATTGGGTATTTAGTATATTTTTTAACCTTAAACTTTTATTTATAAAAAAAAGTATTATATGCTTGGAAATTTTTGTTTAAATTGGAAGCATATTGGAATGTTGGAGATCAAGTCTCGAAACAGACTGCTGAAAAAAAAATTGTAAAAAGCAAGATCTAAACCATGTTTGACGAAAATTTTCTTGTAGGGAATTATTTTTGGTTTCAAATCTATCGGCAATTTTTGAAAGTGAAAGATAAAAAAGGATTCTGCTCAACTTTCGAGGCCACCGTAGCGCAGAGGTTAGCATCTCCGCCTATAACGCTGAAAGCCTGGGTTCGTATCCTGGCGAGGCCATCAGAAAAAAATTTTCAGCGGTGGTTTTCCCCTCGTAATGCTGGCAACATTTGTGAGGTACAATGCCATATAAAACTTCTCTCCAAAGAGGTGTCGCACTGCGGCACGCCGTTCGGACTCGGCTATAAAAAGGAGGCCCCTTATCATAGAGCTTAAAACTTGAATCGGATTGCACTCATTGATATGTGAGAAGTTTGCCCCTGTTCCTTAGTGGAATGTTCATGGGCAAAATTTGCATTTTTTGGTCAACTTTCTAAGCTATTGAAGAAATTAAGATGTAATGAAAATTTGTTAAATAGATCCAACACTGAATAGGCTTAGCCCCAAATGGAGATTTTTTTAAAGGCCTCTACAAGCCATCACGTGTAGGCCCCGCGGGCATAGGAAACACAAGCAGGTGCAAACGTATGGTGTAAGCAACATCCAAATCTAAACCGATTTTGATAAAAATTAGCAGAGGCTTTCAGTTCGGTTGTTGTTGCAGCCACATTTTAATGTGGATGTGGCGATTCTCGTCAAGCTACTGTAGGTGAGCAAGTTCGTTCCGGTCCAAAGGACCGATCGCCGCGGAAACAGGTTGGCCATTGATTATGTAAAGGCGCAAATAACTCGTCTTGTCATATCGAGCATCATAGGCACTTAGTATTTGTGCAAGAACCGGTGCGCCGCCCGGCCTCTCACTGAGACTCTCTCGCTAATTGTCCGCCACTACCGTTGCAGTTACTCCTTATGTAACCTTCCTCTATCCGCAGTCTGTGGACGCGCCCGGTAGCTCGCAGCTAAGCTTCTCGTGACGGCAGTGAACACCACACAGATCGGACCTCAATGTTCCAATATGTGTGATGCTCACAGCTATACCGTGCCAGGATACAGCATTCCATACTAAATTTTATGCAAATCGGTTAACAATTGTAGTAACTACGTCCTTTTAAGAATAAATCGGGCGATCTATGTATATCGGAGCTATATCTAAATCTGAACTGATTTTTAACAAAATTCATAGCGTTTGTCTTTGTGATATTTGAAAAATTTCGTGATAATTGGGTAATAAATGCGATCTCCGTCCCAATTTCAAAACAACGACAGACAGACAATCAGCACAGAAAGCATATGCGAATGACGGACATGGCTAAGTCGAATTTCTGAGTCAAACAATACATTTTATTACAATCACAGTAGTGGTACAAGGTACAGTTTGTGTTTTCAAAATAAATTTCATATATTGGGTTGCCCAAAAAGTAATTGCGGATTTTTTAAAAGAAAGTAAATGCATTTTTAATAAAACTTAGAATAAACTTTAATCAAATATACATTTTTTACACTTTTTTTTTCTAAAGCAAGCTAAAATTAACAGCTGATAACTGACAGAAGAAAGAATGCAATTTCAGAGTCTCAAGCTGTGAAAAAATTTGTCAACGCCGACTATATGAAAAATCCGCAATTACTTTTTGGGCAACCCATAAATGTAAGCACACATTTACCAAATTCATGCTAGGACAAGAGCTTGCAAAATATCGATGGTACTATCGATATTTTAGATTATGACTGAATATCGATCGAGATTTTTTCTGTCGATATTATCGACAAAGTTACACTATTCGCAAAATTGCGAAAAAGTGAATGCAAGCTAACTTCGGCTGGGCCGGGTATACCCTCCACCATGAATCGCGTTTGTCAAGTTCTTCACTCGGTTTTTCCCTACAGGTAGAAGCTATAGAAAGATAATAATAGGTCTTAACAAGAAATACCCATCGATTCTTATATATTTGGATAAGAATTACTTTCTGTAGGTGTTCATGATCTCAAGTCTGGAGATCGGTTTATATTTTTATGGACCGATGCGGATCATACTTAGCACAGATGTTGGAGGTCATACTTAAAGTCATCATGTTAAATTTCAGCCAACTTGGCCCTCCAGAATAATCTGGATATCCGTTTAAATGAGAGCTATATCTAAACATACATAAATTTGACCCAATTACAATCCCAACTGAGTATTTTTGAAAAAATTTCGAACCACTAGCTTTTACTGGTTCAAAAAAAGCCTTTCAACTGACGAAGGGACCGCTTTTTCTTTTAAAATATAGGTGATGTGAAAGAAACTAAAGTATCGATTCTATTGATATTTTAAAAATATCGATAATATCAAATGTTACAATTATCGATAGTTTGCCAGCTCTTGCCTGGGATGTAGATTGAGATCCCAGGGTCTCAGATCTGTTTCCAACTGCCTGATCATAATACGGTTCTGCATATATAGGTGATGGGAAATTAAGGATAGTATTGATATTATCGATAATTATTATTAGAAATATCGAAAATATCGAATGTTGCAATAATCGATAGTTTTCCAGGTCTGGCTAGGACCTCAAATACTCAACCGAACTCCTTAGAATTCACTACATCCAACGTTGGACGTCGCACAGTGGAATGGAAGCAAGTCTGTCATTTATGAACGGATAAAGATATCTTTACGAAAGGTGATGTGTTATCCAGGGGGCTAATTCTCGCATCCTTTATCGAGCGAGTATCTGTTCGAAGACTAATTCCGTTACGTAAGTACAAATGGGATCATGGCTTACAATCGTAATAGCAAAACTTTCGAGCGATTTCGAAAAAATCTATCCGCCGAGCATATTTTGCAACCTCAAAGGCAAACAAAGCAAAGAAAATCTCCGATCATTGAGCTCGTCTCGAAAGAGAAACAAACAAAAGTTGTAAAATTTAGTAATCTTTGCCCTAACAGGCAAAAAACATTAAAATAAAAAATTCGGCCGGGACTCGAATCTGAGCTCACGAAGCAACAGCGAGAGTCGTTGCCGTTGTCTGGCGTTCGAAGCCTCCAATACAACTTCCAACAGATGCACAGAATCATTTGTATACCATGGGAGTAGTGTAATTGTGTAGACAAAAAATCTGCCATTACACAAAACCACATGAATTGGGAAATGCTTAGCTAATAGACAGTGTTGTCGAGCGTGTTTAATGTGATTTTTTTTTTATCATAGAGTTGTTTTCGCAATAAATTCGGTATAACTACAACATACCAACGTACGGCCCTTGAAGCCTTCACACCTAATTGGACTGATGAGTAATTGTAACCAAATTACGAAATGCATAGTGGTTGGTGTGTGTTGCGATCTCTGGCTTTTCTTTTCCATTTGCAATTCGGATATTAAATGAGTTTTTTATATGCTTAAGACCCTAAATCGATCGATATGCAGCTATATCTAAATATGTTCAGCTGATGATCGTACTCGGCTCGAACTCACCATTCTAAATTTCAGCGAAATAGGAAAATAAATATGTCTTTTACACGCTTTAGGCCCGGTAGATCAGTCTATATGGAAGCTATATCTAATGTGGATCGTACTCGGTTTAGCTATCGGTTGACCAAAGCGAATTCACTTTTCCAAATTTCAGAGAAACCGGGTTATAAATGCAGCTTTGGTGGGCTTTAGACTCTGATTCTGCAGATCCGTCTGACTGCTATATGCAAATACTCTCCGATCGACGATAGACGATACTTCGCTCAGATATCTGGTGTTCTACTGCAACTCACAGTTCCAAATTTCAGCAAAATCTGATAACAAATGTGGCTTTTATGTGACTAAGAACCTAAATCGGCAGATCGGTCTATATGGCAGCTATATCTAAGTGTGGTCAAATGTGGACCATACTTAGTTCGGATATTGGGCGGCCAAATCCAACCCACTTTACCAAATTTCAGCGAAATCGGATTATAAATGGACCTTTTACACGCTTAAGAACTTAAGAAGACAGATCCGACTATATGATAGCTATAACCAAATGTGGTATAATGTAGACCATATCAACTGACTGTTCTAAATTTCGGCGAAATCGGGTTATAAATGTAGCTCTTATGGGCTTAAGACCTGCTTCAGCAGATCGGTTTATATGGCTGTTATATCCAAATATGGTCCACTATGGACCATATTCAGTTATATATCGAGGGCTCACCGTTCTAAATTTCGGCGAAATCGGGTTATAAATGCAGGTCTTATGGGCTTATGACCTGATTCCGCAGATCGGTTTATATGGCTGTTATATCCAAATATGGTCCGATATGGACCATATTCAGTTATATATCGGGAGCCTCGAGGGCTCACTGTTCCCAACTTCATCGATAACGGATAACAAATGTGGCTTTAATGTGCTTAAGACTCTAAATCGGCACATCGGTCTATGACAGCTATATAGATGTGGACCATACTCAAAATTTAAGTAAAATCGGATTATAAACCTTTTACACACAGAATACCCTAAGTCGGCAGGTCCGCCTATATGGCAGCTATATGTGGTCTGATGTAGACCATACTCGGTTCGGATATCGGGGGCCCTAGTACTACTCACTGTTCCAAATTTCGGCAAAATTGCAAAATTGCGGGTTTTACTCGCTCAAGAGCCTAAATCAGAACATCGGTGTATGTGGCTGCTATATCCATCTATGATCCGATTTGGCCCATTCAACAACAACGTGCATATTAAAGAAATTCGGATCTGTGCAAGATTTAACCTCAATGTCTCTATTTTTGAAGTCTGTAGAGTTCGAGGTGGAAAAATATAGATGGCACCACCGATGCCATCGATTGATATTTTTCCTATCAATACTATCAAAAAAGTTAAATTTTTTGTAAAATTGAAAAAATAGCCGGTCCAATACTGAATTTATCGTTTAAGATACATTACGCCTATAGAGGGCGCTATATCCATCCGATTAGACTAAAATTGTTTACAATGATAAAGCTCATGACTTTTAATTGACTTTATTAAAGTTGGTTTTATTCGGTCGGTGCATTGATATGCAAAATGCAAATTTGCCCATGAACATTCCATTAAGGAACAGGGGCAAACTTCTTACATATCAATGGGTGCAGTCCGATTCAAGTTAAAGCCCAATGATAAGGGACCACCTTTTTATAGCCGAGTCCGAACGGCGTGCCGCATTGCGACACCTCTTTTGGGAGAAGTTTTTACATGGCATAGTACCTCACAAATGTCACCAGCATTAGGAGGGGATAACCACCGCTGAAAATTGTATGATGGTCTCGCCAATGATATAGCTTTTATATAAACCGATCTCCTAATTTTTCCTTCTCATTTGCGTTTGAAATAAAGATGATGGGAAATCAAGGATAGTATCGATTCTATCGATATTTCTCATTATAAATATCGAAAATATAGAATGCTGCGATTACCGATAGTTTCCCAGCTCTACTATGCAGGGAAACTCACGATAAATTGGCCTTAAGATCCGGGACAGTAAAATTAGAATTTGTTTTCATCATTCCATGACATTTTATTTGTTTCAATTAAAATTTACTCCGATTTAAGACATTTTTCCCTTTCTTAAGTAATATTTTGTATACGTTTTTTTTTTGTAAAACTTTATGTGCATATTTCCCTGTGAGTATGGTAATTTACCGAAACATGGTTTAGATCTTTCTTGACAAAGAAAAAAAAGAAATACAAAAATCTGTATTAGCTATAAACAAAATAATAAACTACCAAATAAAAAATCTTTAAACAAAGCATTATAACTGCCAAGAACTTTAAAATGTTAAATGTTCTCAAAATGTTAGTTAATGAATTCAAAAATAAAATAAATTGGAAAAATATATTGAAAATATTAAAACAATATCAAAAATAATAACGAAGTTTTTGTAATAAATGTGCAATTTGGGAGAGTGAGCAATTGCTATAAACACTGATCGACAAGAAACTATTAGGACATAGCTTTTAAGTTAAATGATAATTTCTCTAAAAAAAAAAACTAGCGTAATATCCTGTATTGAAGTAACAATTTGTTTAAAACCTTTATATTAGAGCATTGAAAGAAAGCATGATTATCATCGAGATAGACTTAAATCGGACAGCATTCTCGATATTAAAAATCCTTCTAATTTGAAGTCAAAACTGGAAGTTTAAGATATGCAATTGGTTAACTTTTCAATGCGTTCTTTAATGTAGATGTCTCTAATAAAGAAAACATGGCGTTGAAACTACAAAATTTACTGCCATCTTAGTCAGCTCAAGAGTTTTATGTTCATATGCTATCCGAGATTTAAATTACGGGAAGAGATGACTATGTTTATGATACTCCTTTGATAGAGTTTTCATTGATGCTAGAAACAAAATTTATTCATTCCCTTAAGTTGTTTTAAATCTAAAAAAACAGATAAATATCTACAGCCATATTCACAAAACTTAATGAAGCCTTCAAAAAGGTTTATTCTACAGTTCTATAAAGGAAATCTGTCAAATAAACCTATTTCATGTTTACATTAAGTTTTGTGAATGGCGAGGGTTAAAATATGCCCTTTCTTAATCTATTACAAACTGAAAAGCCTAAAGCCTATAATTTTTCTTTTGTATTTAAAAATTCATCGTCGACCAGTATTAGCAGCTTCTATGGTATGAATGATTGTAATTGAATACAAAAACTGTTGTAATCACTTAATTAAAATAATCACATGAGCTTAAAACCAAAAAACTATATAAACATCACCATCACAAACATACAAGTGATAAATCAAAAAAGAAATAAAATCAACGGGCAAAATACCAAATCATAAAAAACCAAATGTTTTGCAATTGAATAAGATCTACAAAGGATTGGTGATGTTTACCCAGTGACAGAAGTATTCGACACATCAAGTGCTGTTTAATTCGCACAAACAAATTAAAAAAAAAATAAAATGTTAATTATTTATTCTATTTGATTTAACATCGATGACAGAGATATTGACAGACTGGAATTTCTCTGTAAATTGCAATTTGTGATGAAAACAAATTAGCAATAAGGGAAAAAATGGAAACTACAACAACATGGTTGCTTAATTTAATTAATTTGCAGAGCTTTGGAAAAAAATTAAATTATGAACATGTTAATAATTGAGATGTATGTTGCGTTAAATATATGAAATTATTATAATCCCCCCCACCATAGGATGATGTATACTAATTTCAACACCTCGAAATATTCGTCTAAGTCCCCATAAAGTATATATATTCTTGATCGTAATGACATTTTATGTCGATCTAGCCATGTCCGTCCGTCTGTCTGTCGAATGCATGCCCGAAGGAGTAAAGCTTGGCGCTTGTAATTTTGCTTAAATACTTCTTATTAGTGTTGCTGATATGGATATTTCGATATGTTGCAAAAGGAATAATAAAATGAATAAACCCAATCCCCAGGTATTGGGTATATAACGACAGATTCAATTAGAAGTACTTCTTCAATAGCCAACTAACTTCTGTTTGAAACGTCTTGAAATATTGATCTATGATCAGTGTTGCCATATTGGGCTATTTCTACCAAATTTGGTCGGAAGAATTTATAAATTTTAGGATTTGGTCGGTTGGACCAAATCTATTTTGGTAGATCTATTTTGGTAGATTTTAAATGCGATCGTCAATTTGTTTCTATATTTGGACATATCGTAGTATAGTAAGTAAAATGTTCAAGATTTCTGAAACAGATTACACCGATTCATTTTTATATCCTCCCACCATAAGATGGGAGTTTCGTCATTCAGTTTGTTACACATCGGTATTACGATCTGAGACCCAAAGTATATATTCTTGATCGTCTTGACCAGGGATTCGGAGCTGTGCGGAGTGGATCGTGGAGCGAGCGGAGCAAGCCTATTTGAACCGGAGCGGGAGCGTATCGGTTTCCAATCTCAAAATCCACTTCGACAAAAAAAATCTTTAAAATACAAATTTTTTTGGTTTACAAACTTTTTATTTATTTTATTTTTATTAAATGAACATTAGATAACTTTAGAGTTAACTTTAAATAGTCATAGAAAACATATAAGAGAACAGATTTATACGAATTTTAAAAAGTTTCCTCTTAAAGTCAAAACAAGCTTAAACGAATTAAGTGCGGTAGGGCCGAATCTGGTATACCATTCACCATTAATCGCATTACTCAAGTTCTTTTTATAGACAGAAACTAAAAAGGACTCCATGGATTTTTATAGCAACCACCATAGGAAAGGTGGTATCTTCATCTAGTCCTTCCGCTTGCAACTTATCGAAATACCCATTTCTGATCCTACACAGCATACATACATATTGTGGATCGTCGTAAAATTCTACGATGATTTAACGATGTCTGTGTGTCTGTCCGTCTGTTGGAATCCCGCTACAGCCTTCAAAAATTGAGATATTGAGCTAAAGTTTGGCACAGATTCGTATTTTGTCTATACGCACGGTTAAGTTCTTGAACGAGCAATATCGCTATCGAATCGATCATATTTAGATATAGCTACCATATAGACGAATCTCCCGGTTTAGGGTATTAAGCTTATAAAAGCCCCATTTATTATAAGGTTCCGTGGAAATTATAAACCACGAGTTGTATTAAGGCCTCTGATATCCGAACCGAATATGGTCCATGTCAGTCCATAATTAGATATAGCTGCTATATAGACCGACCTACGGATTTAAGGGCGCGTTTATCATTCGATTTTATCGAAATTGAGAACAGTGACATCCTGTCGACATCCACAAGGAGTTTGGTCCAGATCAAACTATATTAGATATAGCTGCCGATTATGGTGTCAGTGAGTTCCACTAGCCTTTTCATTATCCGAACTGAACATAGTTCAGATCAGACTAAATTTGGATATAGCTGCCATATAGACCGATCTACCCAATTAGTGTCTTAAGGCCATAAAAAGCCGTATTTTCCTATTTCGCTAAAATTTAGAGCAGTGATTTGCATTTCAATTCTCGTTGTGTAAACCAAGAGATCGATTATGGATGGTCGCGCAACTATAGTTGCGTTGCCAAGTAAAACCATGTAATAAAAATATGTAAAAATTTGGACATTTTTCTCAGTTTCATTCAATATTTGTGTTTTGAGCGTTCAGCTACTTATTAAATTGTAAAAACATATGCAACTTAATACATAAATGGAAATTCCTGGAACAAATTTGGCCGTTGGCAACACAACTGAAGTTGGATTGCAATCCATAATCGACCCACAAATTTGGTTCAGATCGGACCATACTTCGATATAAATTTGGTCCATATCAGACCATAATTGGACATAGCTGCCATGTGGACTGGAATCTCAGGCCATAAAATCCCCATTTATTCTCGGTACCTTAACCGAATATGATCCAAATCGGCGCATATTTAGACATTTATATAGACATAGTAGGTTTATAATAAAATGTGATAATAAAGTACTAGTACTTATCCGATTTGGCTGAAATCTTATATGATCTTAAAAACACGTGCCAGGTATGGCTTGACTCTGTCTAAAGCCTTATATACCTCCCATATAAACCGATCACCTGATTGCACTTCTTCAGCGTCTAGACGGCGAAGTTTTTATCTGATTTGGATGAAATTTGCACAACGACTTCTCCTATGACCTCCAACATGTCATATATAGTCTGAATCGGTCCATAACCTGATAGCTCTTATATAAACCGAAATTTCGATTTTATTTCTTGAGCCCCCACAGGGCGCAATCGTCATCCGGTTTGCCTGAAATGTTGCATAATGAATTCTACTATGGTCTCCAAAACCTGATATAGTTCCAATAACATAGCCTTGAAAAAGATACGGTGCAAAGAACTTGACAAATTCGATCCATGGAATAGGTTATAATGTTCGAACCGGCCGAACTTAGGTTAGGTTAGGTTTAAGTGGCAGTCTTAGAAGTTGCCTCCTTGTTCGTACCGTTGAACTATCCAGATCGCTTTAAAAAGCCCAACAACTTGTGAATGTTCACATCCGTTAAATCAGATAGGTTCTCAAAGAAATGGGAACCTAAAGTGAAACTTCTTCTGACAGCTAGTGCGGGACACACACATATAAGGAATTCTTTAGTCTCATCTTCTTCGATGTTCTCACAGCTTCTGCAAAATACGTTCTTGGCAACCTTCAATTTGTCAACATTTTTTACGATTACACAGCTACCTGTCATGACGGACACAATGACTGAGACGTCTATTCTAGCCAATGATAGCAAACAGTATACTTCTTCAAGTCTAGATTAGGCCACATAGTTTTGGCATGCTAATAGCCCCCTCTTTGTGTCCATCTATCATTCGTTGTCTTTCGGGCCTGATTCTGAAAGCTTACAGGCCGCTAGAGGCATACCCACAGATTCCAGTTTCCCTGGAATGTGTAAGGTAGTTCATAGTCTCGTAAGCTCATCCGCTTTACAATTCCCTGGGACATCTCTGTGGCCCGTCACCCAGAACAGATGAATTTTGAAGTTTTCAGTCACCTCGTTGAGAGATCTGCGACAGTCAAGACGGTTTTAGTGTTCAGAAATACGTTTTCAAGCGCTTTAATGACTACCTGGCTGTCTGAGTAGATATAAATGCCAATCGTCATTATGACATTATATCTTAGATCTCCGCTTAATACATACTGCAATGGTCGGGCAACCTTTTCGATATGACCAGTTCTAGATCTTTAGAGTACATCCCAAAACCCACCAGGTCGTCTAGTTTGTCTATGTAACTTCTAATTTCAGGAATATCGTAGTTCCAATTGGTTCTATCAGGAATTGTGGTATAGTACTTTTTATAAACAAGCGGTTCAGGTAGGGTGTAATCCACACTGCCTGGAACATCGGATATTGTATAAAGAATAACACAGTGTACGTGACCAAAGAGAAAGTTCCCTTGGCCTCGCGGCAGTTGTCGCAGCAATTTGTCTAGCCACAATGTCCAGAGGCATAAGATGTAGCATTAAGTTCAGTGCATCATATGGTGTCATCCTCAGTGCGGCTGTGATGCACAAACAAGCCATCCTTTGGATCCGTTTGAGTATTGAACAGAAGGTGGAATTTGAAGCGCCGTCCACCAGACCACAACACCATACAGCATTATAGGTCTGACAGCTGCAGTATATTCCCAATGCATGACGCCCGGTCTAAAGCCCCATCTTTTGTCAATGGTTTTCTTGTGAGGGCAAGAGTTGCCTTTCTTGCCCTTTTCAAAATGCTGGATTTTAAGTTAAATTTCCTGTCCAACAAGACACCCAGGTATTTTGCGCTTGCTGTAAATGGAATATTCTCTACTCCCAAGGAGACAGGTGCCACTGAAAAGAACTACTTCTGTCTTGCACGGCCGAACTAAGCACGCTTTTAGTTGTTTAAGCAAGTAACGGTCATTAAAATTTTCGTTTATGTTTTAGAGTGTTTATTTTTTGATTTCATAGAAGCTTCATTACTCGATTTAGTTTAAATTCAGTATGTTATCTTCAACATCTATGGCTATTGCTAGTAAAGTTATTGACTTAAGCTTTTGTCGAACTGGTTTGAAATTTGATCGTTCACGTTATATTAGATTTTTTTTATTACTTCATTAGAATTTGTTTAAATTTTTCACAATAAAAATATTTGAAATTATGAAAATATTTTAGATTGCACTGATTAAGAAGAACCTCTTAAACGTCAGACAACAATTGCTCAAGTACTTCTAGATCTGAAGTTATTTATAAACAAATTCAAGAGATAGGAAAAAAAGAAGAACAATAAATGCACGTTTCTTGAAAGTTGCTAATTAAAAAAAAAAAAAAAACAACTCAATTGCAAAGCATGGTAAATGATACTGTGAAAATATATATTGGGATACAATTAAATGAATGTCCACTTCAAACTACAAAAGCCTATGGATTTTCAAGAAGACTACACCCAACAGCAAAGTACTACACCTTTATTTCAATGCACTTAACCTATCTGATATATCTTATATCTGTATTACAATTCAAAATATTCCATATCATCACAAGAGATAGTAAATCATATACAGTGGTACAGAAAAATCAACATACCCAACACGAAAAACGCATTTTGTAAGACGATATTTTTGTACTAAAATCTTTTTCTTGCAAATATCGAATATTTCCAAAATTGTTTACCAAGGTCACCAGTTAAAATTTATTGAGTTTAGTCACACACTCAATACGTAACTATCAGTTTACGAACCTGCCATTTGCGAAAACATATGTAGACTTATCTGTGCCACTGTATACATATATGTTTTCATTTCAATATGGAGCTCATACCAACTACTAAGCGACCACTTCCTCGATCTTACTTCTTTAGGTAACATTGACCTTTACTTTAATGGGATTATGATATACTATTAATGGAATTGTTGCATTTACCCCTTCCCTGCCCCCGTGCTATACAAAGTGCAGAAATTAAGGAAAAGTCAAGGAACAATTACCCATTTCTAGTCATAACAAATTCATGTCAAGTAGACCCAGAAAAAGTGGTGGAACAAGAAAGACAAATCGCTACATCTTCTTTTGGCCTAAACTGCCTGCTTAATCCAAAGTAGAATCTGTAGCCAACATAGTTGTATATCAAAACTGAAGTCGTTTGTTTTTGGCTGCGCCGAGTTAAATAAAAGTTTCCAACTTTCCCAGTGTGCTCGAGTTCATACGGCATTCCGAGCGCTGAATTTTACCTACATACTTTTTTGATGGGCTATGGTAGAACATTTGTCTTTGTAGTCAAGGGATAGCCTTCAACACCTGACACCTTGTTCCGAGATGTGTTTTTACACTTGATCTTTCCACCAGAGTTTTGGTCTTCCCATTTTGCTTAGCAAATCCGATTGGCCTATGAATGTTGCGAATAATCTTTCTCTTAAACACTCCAAGTAACATATGCAAGCCAATATTATTATTCGTTTCATTTTAAAACTGACTTCAAATTATTTTCGTTCACGGAAGTGCCAAGGTACACAAAAATATCGGTTTCAATTACTAAATTAATTGATCCAATTACATTTTTATTTGAAACTTCTTCAATCAGAAAAATGATAATCAATCACCGTTTTTGGAAAAGTAATTGAAAAAATTTTCAATTAAAAAAATTAAAAGAATGATTAAAATGTTTTAAAATTTTGAATTGATCCAATTCAAATTTTCAATTAATTTGTTAATTGATCCAATTAAAAATGACAAAATTCTTTCAAAATTCAATTTAATTTTAATATTTGGTACACAGTTGTTTACCTCCTGGAACATGAACTTGAGGTGCGTCGTTTGGACGGAAAGGTTCGTGGGCACACATATAAAAAACACCCTCGCGGGGGTTCTCCAAAAAATTCAGGTGTCGGGTAGGAGTGCCCTATAGATTTGTTGTTATTATAGTAGCAGTGTATTGTGCACGGAGGCGGTAGTCTTGGCGGATGAAGGGCTGTATCGAGTAAATTCGGCACGTAGAACCAGCTGCCATGATATTGCTATACATTTGTCGAAATGTGGAACGTAAGGGGAAATTTCTTTCCCTTTTTATGATTCGATTAAAAAAAATTATTGAATCAAATAATTTTTTAATTGAAAATTATAAATTGATAACCCGATTGTGATTGAAAAATTTTCAGACTCAGTTAAAAAATCAACTGAATCAATTAATTTTTTAATTGAAAATGGCAAAAAGACTATAATTGAAAAATTTCAAATTCAATAAAAAAATTATTGAATCAATAAATTTTTTTAATTGAAAACGATTTTATTTTCAATTCAATTTTTTAATGAAAAATTGTTTGCGATTTTTTTCTGTATAGATGTAATTGTTGACTTTTTCAAAGTTAAAGTTTGAAATCTCTAGTGATAGCCCGGGTGAACAGTGCGTACCGACTGTTTAATCCGTCCACTTTGTATTATCTTCATTTACTGTCATACCACTTTCACTTCGTATCTTTCCATTTAATCAAAGACGGAAACAAATAGCAGTAACTGCCTTCTTGTTTCCGACCCATAATATCGATATCATCGACATAGGCGAGCAGCATATGGTCCCTTGTGCCATACCTATTCACATCTGCATCTTTTTCAGCAAGCTATTGTAGAGATCACACGATGTCTTCCTGTCGGACAGGTTCTTTTCTTATCTTACTGAGAAACGTGTATCCGTCTACCTAACTCTTGACTTCTTTAGACCCTAGGCGCCGTAGTTCTTACCCAATATTTCTGAAATTTTGCACGAGGTGTTTTGTTTCGCCTTCTAATAACCGTGCCAAGTATCGGTTCACAACCTGATATAGCTGCCATACGATCCTGGGTCTTGATTTCTGGAGCTGATAGAGGGCGCAATTATTATCAGATTTGGATACAATTTTTCATGAGGTGTTTTGTTTTGACTTCCAATAACAGTGCCAAATATGCTCCAAATCGGTTCATAACCTTATATAGCACTCATATAAACCGATCTCCTGATTATACTTTCTGAGCCTCTACAGGGCGCAATACATATCTCTAGAGGGCGCAATACATACAAATTTTGCACAACGACTTCTTCTATGACCTTAAACATAGGTTTTAAATATAATCTCAATCGATCCATAACCTGATATAGCTCCCATATAGACTGCTCTCTCGAATTTACTTCTTCAGCCACTTTAGGGTGCAGTTCTTATCCGATTCGGCTGAAATTTTGCACAATGACTTCTACTTTGGTCTCCAATAGCCAAACCAAGTATAGACCCAATGGATTCATAACTTGGTATATCTCCAATAACCTAACCATTCTTATCTATTATCTTTTGTTTGTCTATGAAGTGATATCGGGCAAAGAACTTGAAAATGCGATCCATGGTCGGGGGCATATAAGACTTAGCCCTGCTGAACTTGGCTTTATTTAACTTGTTTTCTATATCTTTGTCTTTGTTATTTTCTACTTTTCATTTGATATACTCCAGGTGATTAAAAATAGTTGTAGGTAATCAACAAAAGTTGTAAGTGAATTGAGTGGTGTTTGGTATTATACAATCGGCTTCCTATCACTTTGTTTGTTAAGAAAATTTGTTCTATTAAATATTTCAATTGTGCATGATTTATTCTTGTCTTTTAAGGAATAAATATTTTGAATTGTAAACCAGATGTTTGGCAAAAAAACTAACAAGTATTTAAAATCCTCACATAATCTTCACGCAAATGGTATTCTATGCATGAAAATGCAGTTTCGTCTTAAACAAAATCCAATAATAACAAAAAAATTATATAAAAGATTTTAAAAATACTGTATTCTCCAATTTCATCTAAGTTTAAATCAAAGATGATTTACTCTCTCTATATATAAAGACATAGCTACAAAATATACATACAAGAAACTATATATATACATATTTAATAAATGTACTCAACAGCAAACAAATATCTAAATATATATATATTTAAACTAAATGAAGAAACAAAATAAAAAAAACCAAAAATAGAAAAAAAAAACCTTCAATGAAAGAAATTGTCTATTTTCTCTACGCTGATCTGACCATTTCATATTTTATCTTAACAAATGAAAAGAAAACAAAATGCTAGAAATGTTAAACAATAAAAACTTTGTATTGAAATCAATAACAACAGGAACCATTAAAGTGCAACCTATCAATCGACCCCACTTTTCATTACGCAAACTATTTTACATACAAAAGAACTTTAAAACAATAAAAACACAACAAAATGTAATTGTCGGAATTCAATACCCAGTGACATCTACTGGGAAAATCTTATCTATCTCTATACCTATTTCGGAAACAAAAATAAAATACATACAACATGCCCACACATCCATCAAGTGATTCATTGCTATATATATATACATACATACAAACATAAATTCATATATTTAAATATTTTACATATATTGTTTTAATTTTATTTTAGTCTTATCATAATTATAATAATAATAATTAAGTGATAGCGACATCTACATGTCATTCAAGACCCTATTAAATATAAATTTAACATCATTACCATTGCCATTCGATATATAAACATAGCATATACATATATTCATACATACATGTGCATATTTTTTATGTGAAGTCATCATTTTAACGCCCAAAAATCATTCAACTCTCAAACATATTTGGAATTAAGAGTAACATTAAACTGTATTGATATAAGAACAAAAGTGATATAAATTATAAATTAATTAACTGAAGAAAAAAAAACATAATAAAAATAAAAATTTAACATATTTCATGACTAAAATATATATAAAAACGGCGAGTGGTTTTATTTAAACAAAAACAAGTAAAAGAGTGCTTAATTCGGCCGAGCCGAATTTTATATACCTGGATCACATTTGTCAAATTCTTTGAAGAGTTTCTTTTCAAGGCAGAAACTAAATAATAATAATGGAAGATCATAACAAGAAATCCCATGCCCATTGATATGCTTGGATTAGAATTGCGAACTCTAGAGGCTAATGAAATATTTACGGAGATCGGTATACAGGTTTTTATATCGTAAAAATCGTTGGTCTCTATCATACCATATTCAAGTCCCGAGAACATATATACAAGTAACATTTTCTGACAATAAATCTACTTTTTATGGGATTAAGAACCTCAATTGGAAGATCGGTCTATATGACAGATATATCTATATAGTTGGATCTGACTCATACAGGGTGGCTGATGAAAGCCGCTACCAAAAAAAAATGTAATAACTTTTTTTCTATTTAATAATAATAATTTAATAATTAATTTAATTAATTAATTTAATTAATAATAATTTAATAATTAATTTAATAATTTAATTTAACATGAATAAAAGAAAAATGTATTCCATACACCGAAAAAAAAATGTAGCAATATTCATCATTGTAGCAATATTCATCAGCCACCCTGTATGTGGGTCAGATGTCGGGAGGCTCAAAACAACTCACTGTTTAAAATTTCAGCGAAATCGGTATTAAGTAAAGCTTTTATGGGCTTCAGACACTTTATCGGCAGACCGGTCTATATGGCTGCTATATCTAAATATAGTCCGATGTAATCCATATTAAGGTCTGATGTCGGCAGGCTTCAAATAACCCACTAAAATTTCAGCGAAATGGATTTAGACGAATATTTCGAGGTGTTACAAACTGAATGACTAGATTACACCCATACTATGGTGCATTCTCCCTCTAGAGGCTCAAGAAGTATATTTGGGAGATCGGTTTTTATGGAAGCTATATCAGGTTATAGACCGATTCGGACCACACTTAGTACATCTGTTGGATCACATAGAAAAAGTCATCGTGCTAAATTTAAACGAAAGCGGATAAGAATTGCGCTCTCTCAAAAAGTATAATCTGGAGATCGATTTATATTGGAGCTAAAGTTTGCGTGCTTTCGACGGACGGACGGATGGACAGACATACTTGGGGGTTATGTTGGAAATTCAGTCCATCGATCTGTACATTAGGGAGCATACTTCATCTAGGTATACTTAGTTAGCTTCAAGCCGTTTAAGTCGTCCGGACCTGATGGAATATTTCCGGGGTTAATGCAGAAGGAGGACGACGGGCAGCCCATCTGGCCACTATTTTCACAGCATGCCTGGGACTTGCGTATACTACGAAAGCCAGGCAGCGTCGGTATTTATACCCAAGTCCGGCTAGGGAAGTTATGCGACACGAAAGGCCTTCAGACCTATAAGCCTAATATCCTTTCTACAAAAAAAACCAAGGAATGTATTATAGATACCATGGTAAAGAGTAGGGCATCTACCGAACTGCTCAAATACAAACATAAAGTCTATGTCAAGGAAAGGTCGGCGGAGAGATGTAGTGCATAAAATAGAAGAAATATTCGATGTCAAGACGAACACATTGGCGGTATGCATTGACATCGACGGGGATTTCTACAATGTGCGGACCGACACACTGATCCTATTCTTATACCTCTCTCGGATGAACCGGATCCTTAGATACTGGATAAATCAAATGCTAAGGAACAGGTGGATAAATTGTGGATCTCATGATATAAATATAAAGGGGAAAGTGGCAAAAGGCACGCCCCAGGGGGACATATTTAGTACTTCCACAAGGAAAGAGACCTAATCAGCTATGCAGAAGGGCCGAAAGGGTCTTGAAGATGGCATACGACTGGGCTAGATCCAGGGGTCCCAATGTTTACCCAGAGAAGACTGAAAAATGTCTGCTCACGAGTAGGACGAAGGTTCGCCAATTTGACGCACCACGTTTCCTCAATAGAATGATTTCGATCAAGGTCGAATACTTAGGTGTGATCTCGGACATGAAACTGAATTGGAAGTATCACATTCAGGAGCGTACCGAGAAGGCTCACAGATGTTGGGCACTATCTAAAAGGGCCGTAGGCTCGAAATGGGGCATGAATCCTAGGATAGTCCACTGGCTCTACAGGAGCGTGCTTAGACCAATACTTATTTACGCTTCAGTAGTTTGGTGGACTGCTATGAAGAAAAAGTGCAACATAAGGACCATACAACAGGTTCAGAGAACATGTAGTGGCACAGGGCCATCGGCACAGTCTTGTATTGACGGAACCCTAGTATTGCCATCTGGAAGTTCATGTTACACGGATGGATCAAAGCTAGAGGACAGAGTGCGCCTGGGGGTTTACTTTGAGAATCCAGGGACTGAGATATGTTTTAGACTGCCTGACCATAATACGATCCTGCAGGCGGAAATCCAGGCGATCACGGGATGCGTGAAGTGGTGTGGTACTAACGCGAGGACGTCGATTGTGAACATCTTTATCGACAGTATAATTGCCACAAGGGCAATAACAACCAGGACGGTAAGGCCACGAACAGTCTTGCAGTGTAAGAAGGAGATTAACGCCTTCTCTGAGGATGGGAAAATCCGCATCGTTTGGGTGCCGGGCCACAACGGAACAAGGGGAAATCAAATGACAGACGGTTTGGAGGTAAAGGCCAGAGGACTGCCGTCCATAAACTTGGTTAACCCGAAACCTTTCAGGTCGACGCAGTCTGAGTTAAGGACGTGATCGACGAATGCATTGTGGAACAACGAAACGGTCGGTAGGACGGCGAAAATCCAATGGGGGCTCCAGATCGTGAGAAGACGAGGCTATTACTGAGGGAAGGAAGAAGGAGGTCAGTATAGCTATTGGTATCATAACGGGACACATAAGACTACGAGCTCACTTATGTAAAATCGGCGCGGCAAGTGATAGCATGTGTAGGGCATGCGGGGAAGATGACGATACGTTGGAGCATTTCCCTTGTCATTCCCGGCTTTCGCGTACAACAGATACCGGTACTTAGGTGGAGACACAATATCAGACATGAACCAACTTCAGGGGAGTGGTATTGAAAACAATTAAGGATTTTGTAAATAGCACGGAATTCCTAACTTAAAATTTTCTTTTTAGAGGTTACTTTATAGTTCTAAGAGCGCACAGCAAGCCGATTACTGGCTTAGGTGCTTGCCCATAGTGGCATGGGCGGATTAATATTTGCATTCTCTGTTCAACCTAACCTAAATTGCACGAAAGTTTCTAATTAGCACTGTAAATAATTAAATTTATTTTTCTATGCTTATGTATCATGTTGCTGACCTAGGGCAATCATAAATAAGAATATAGTCATGTTTTTTGAAAAATTCAATTCAGGGTGTTGGACAGGTAATTAAACACCAGCATTGATATAAGCATACTAGATCTGCTTTAAGAAGAATTCTTAAAGGGATATTTCAAAAGGCATCTTAAGTTACAATCTATGAGCACCACACAGGCTGGAACTTTGAGTTCCGACTGTGTGGTGTCCATCGTTAACTCGGGAAGCTTAGCTGAAAGCTACCGGGCGCGTCCACAGGGTGCGGATGGTGGAATGCTCCGTTTTTATGCGGAGTAGCTGCTAATGCGGCCGCAGGCAGTCATCGATTTTCGAGAGCAGAGTCTCAGTGAGGAGTCAGGAGGCACTGGCTCTTAATTAAAAACTGAGTGCCAAAGATACTCGAGATGACAAGGCGAGTTATTGGCGCCTTCAAATAACCAATGGTCAACATCTACATCAGTTCCCGGGTTAGGGGCGGCTGGAGGCGAGCGTCGGATCTTGGAGCAAACGACTCACCATAAAGAGGGATACATGTGCAATCCCACAAAACCCATGCGGTTGGGGCGCTGGACCAGTAATCCGCCTCCGAAAACTATGAGAAATGTCAGACTATGAGAAGTGACAGACGAATATTACACTATACAAGACACTGATACTACCCGTATTGTTATTTGGTTCTGAGGCATGGGTACTTGTGAAAACAGATGAAGTAGTGCTTGGAGTATTTGAGAGAAAAATTCTTCGTAAAATATATGGACCAGTTTGTGTTAATGGAGAATATAGGCGACGTATGAACCACGAGCTGTATGAGCTGTATGCCGACGATAGCTTAGTTACACGTATCAAAATATAACGTCTGCGTTGGCTAGTTCTTGTTGTAAGAATGGATGAAGAAACTCCAGCCAAGAAGTCTTTTGAAGGCAAACACGGTGGTACACACAAACCGGGAAGACCAAAATCCCGATGGTAAGATCAAAGGGTGGGAGACACCTCGAAAATTGGTGTCAGAGATTTTAGAACGAGCGCAGAAGATTGAGACGCTTGGAACGCTATTCTACGTTCGGCTAGTGGGACATATGTTCTGTCATAGCCAATTAAAGAAGAAGAAAGAAAGTTATAATATTCTATTGTCATTAATTTTTTAGTTGATTTTCACTACTTCTAAATAAATTATCTACTCTCGTTGTAAAGATTTATTTAAAATTCGCGAGTCTTTCAATAAAAATAATGGCTTTATGGGATTCTGCCTAAATTGTTATTGCTGTGTGAACTACTGTTAATATCCATTATTATTAATACCCTCATACATAGTATTGTACACAACTTTTTCATTACTCCAGTGCGTGTGCATCTTTAAAAAAAAAATCATAGATTACAATGTATTCGAAAACTATTTCAGTAGGTCAAAAGCAATTAAGCCAATATCCAAAGTACCTGAAACTAACAAAAAAAAATGAGTATATTATAAATGCACAACGATGAATAGATTAGGAGCAGTGATTTACGCTTGAATATAGAGTTCTTTGGCATACAATGGACCCGTTTAGCGCTTTTGTGTAAAGGTCAGCTAAGAACAAGTAACAGCGTACTAGGCCAGGCCGAACCCTTAACATCTTTCACCATGCAACCCAATTTGTTATGTTATTTGAACGAATTATACTATTAAACAACTGACAGTTTCTATAGGAGTTGTATCAGATAATTCCTACATATGCCGTTGAGTGGATGGGACGTGCCGTTTTTACTTCGCACCCCAAAAATATCTCAGCTCCTCGTAAAAAATTGCAAATTTTGCCCACAAACATTCCACTAAGATACAGGTTCAAACTTCTCACATATCAATGAGTGCAGTCCGATTTAAGTTACAGCTCAATGATAAGGGGCCTCCTTTTTCAGGCCGAATCCGAACGGCGTACTGCAGTGCGACACCTCTTTGGAGAGAAGTTTGTACATGGCATTGCCAGCACTAGGAGGAGCAAACCACCGCAGAAAATTTTTTCTGATGGTTTCGCCAGGATCAGAACTCAGGCGTTCAGAGTCATAGGCAGACATGCGAACCTCTGCGCCATGGTGGCCTCCTCCTAAAATATATTTTCTTACGCAAAAACTTTTGAAGCCACTCAAGTCCGTTTCCAGTGGAACTGCAGATCTAAAGCGCTAAAGAAGAAGAAATTTCCACTACACTCATGGGATTAAGATATGGATAACAACAAAAATAATAATGAGGATTATAAGGATATGTGTATGGATATTGGGAATGAACAATATGAGCAGAATGTACGTACCTGTTGGGAAAACCACTGTAGCGGTTTCACAATTTTCAACCCATCTATCTGAAACAACTCACCTCTCTGAAGATTCTTGCCCTACAGATCATTCGAATTCTCTCTATTTCTGAAGATACATGATAGCGCCATGGCAACTCCAGCATTCCGAAAGGGGTTGGCCATCGACCGAAGGGCTACTTGGGACGATGCTTACACAAGCGGAGTGCACTGGATCTTGATCAGCCACGGGATAGATGTGAGCACCACATAAACTGGAACTTTGAGGTCCGATCTGTGTGGTGTTCATCGCTGACACGAGAAGCTTAGCTGCGACCCGGATAGTGGAATGCTCCATACAGAGTAGCTGCAACGTCACCGCCGCCACCTATCGAACTATGTCTTGATATAGCTCCCATATAGATTTAAGTTCTTGGACCCATAAAAGCTAAATACAGCACAGTAAGTTGTATTTGGCTCTTTAATATCCCTATTGAATATGGCTTAGATCGGTCTATATTTGGATATAGGTGCCACATATTTCGATATCCCTGTTTACGGTCTTGGGCACATAAAGATCGCCTTTCTTATCAGATTTAGCTGAAAGTTTGCACAATGCACTTGTGCTAAGCCCTTGGCCTTTGACTTGTGCTAAGCCCTTTGACTTATGTACAGAATATGCTCCATATTGGGCTTTATTTGCATATAGCTATCACATATACCGATCTCCCGATTTTAGTTCCTGGGCCCAGAAAAAGTGAATTTATTAATCAATTCCGCTTAAATTTAGCATAAAGAGTTGTGTCAGGTCCCATCGACTTTCGTAGCTGATATGGTCTAGATTAGGCTATAGCTGTCATATATACAGATCTCCAAATTAAAGGTCTAAGGGCCATAAAAGGCGTACTTCTTGCCCGATTTCAACATGGTAAAGTACAGGAACGAACAAAGTCATAAAACTTTACTTCCGAAAATCGGAGTCGGTGTTCACTACTTTAAGAACAAAATCATCTCCAGTGACGAATTTCTCTTTTGGCTTAATGGGTCCGATAACAAACCAAAAATGTGTTTGGTGCATTTTGCATGCCGGCGGCGTCATTGGGCCATACTTCTTCGTGGACGATGCCAATCGTTACGTTACTTGAATTGGAAGATTTAGACTTGGACGACATGTGATTTCAACACGATGGTGCCACAAGCCACACATCATAAGTTATAATCGATTTATGGAAGAATTGGATATTTTCTTTAGAAATGTCCAAGTCGATTGGCCGCTGCGTCGACCCGATTTGACGCCTCTAGACTATTTTCTTTGGGGCTACGTCAATTTATTGGTGTATGCCAACAAGACGCAAAGTGTTGCCTCTTAGCGTATTCGTTGGACAAAAATAGTTGGTTAGATCAACTTTATGGGGTCTTGGACGCATATTCCGAGGTGTTACAAACAGATTGACGAAATTAGTATACCCCCATCCTATAGTGGAGGGTATAAAAAAAAGTTGTCAAGTTCTTATTTGAACACCCAATAATTCCGAGGTGGCGGGTATTCAAAGTGCGTATTTGCTTGGTTTATGATGTTAAATCATAGGTCGAGATAAAATGTCTGCATTGCCCAATTATTGCTAGAAGGTTTGCAGTGGACAAAACATATACTTTTATTACCGTTGCCTGCATAGTAAATTAATCCTCTCGTGTGTACAATGAATAAAAACTATCTAAAAACAACAACAATTCCATTCTCATAATACAATTAGCGGCTATAATAATTTCTAAATTACAACAATTTTCTAATTATATTATCATTATGGCAAACAAATTGGCCATAAATACAAATTCTAAAATTAATTTGAATGCCAAAATGCCAGTTTGGACCAACAATAACACTAAGTGATTTAAATGCACATCAATATTCGGGATTCGGAAAAAAGGCAACAATAAACCAAAAACAAGAACAACGGGGTAATAATTATAATGGGCGGATATAATTATGCCACATTAAAATGTTATCACGCTCAAAATTAGGGTTATCTGGGAACATATTTACGTTACGTGCACAGCCGACACTCACAAATGCATAGTTGGCACATTTCCATCCGGATACGGATGTGGATGTAGAGGAGTATGAGGCTATGAATCCATTTGGGAATGTCAACAGGCAAGTGGCATATTGTTGAAAATGAGCGAGTGAGCATATAATTAGACTAATTAAATTTCAGTGGTCATTATTCACTAAAGTGAAGTGAAAAAATATAATAATGTTAATAAAAATATAATATCATTAAATTGAAGAGGTAATGGTTTTTTGGTGTTGATGTTGATTTTGAGAGTACATACGGGGGAGAAGTATTAATTAAATAATAGAATTCTCATTTCATATAAAATATTTGGTATTGTATGGAATACCATTTTTGTTTATTTAAATACATACTAGAATGTACGATTGCCATACGAACATTGCCTTAACCAACAGAATGAAACTTTTTATACCCACCACCGAAGAATGGGGCTATACTAATTTTTTTCGACCCTATAAAGTATATACATTCTTCTAGCCATGTCCGTCCGTCTGTCTGTTGAAATCACGCTACAGTCTTTAAAAATAAAGATATTTAGCTGAAATTTTTGCACAGATTCTTTTTTGTCCATAAGCAGGTTAAGTTCGAAGATGGGCTATGTCGGACTATATCTTGATATAGACCCCATATTGACCGATCCGCCGATTTGGGGTCTTAGGCCCATAAAAGCCAAATTTATTATCCGATTTTGCTGAAATTTGGGACAGTGAGTTGTGTTAGGCCCTTCGACATCCTTCTTCAATATGGCATAGATCGGTTCAGATTTGGATATAGCTGCCATACAGACCGATCCGCCGATTTAGGGTCTTAGGCCCATTAAAGTCATATTTATTATCCGATTTTGTTGAAATTTGGGACAGTGTCAAGCCACTCGACATTATCCTGGCCAAGATCGATCCAGATTTGGATATAGTTGCCATATAGACGGATCTCTCGATTTATGGTTTTGCGCCCATAAAAGGCGCATTTATTGTCCGATTTCGCCGAACAGTGAATTGTGTGAGGCTCTTCGACATTTTTCTGAAACATGGCCCAAATCGATACAGATTTAAATAAAGCTCCCATATAGACCGATATCTTGATCTAAAGTTTTGACCTCATAAAAGGCGCATTTATAATCCGATTTTGCTGAAATTGGATAGAGTGATTTATGTTAGGCTTTTCGACATCCGTGTCGTATATGAGTGACTTATGTTAGGCTTTTCGACATCCGTGTCGTATATGGTTCAGATCGATTTATTTTTAGATATAGCTACTTCAAAGACCAATATTTTGCTATACACAATTGAACAATGACTTGTGCTTATAAGTATTTGGTCCAGATCGGAACATATTTCGATATAGCTGCTATGGGGCATAAGGTATGCATTTTTCACCGGATTTTGACGAAATGTGGTTTACACATATACCCGATGTGGTGGGTATCTAAAGTTCGGCCCGGCCGAACTTAACGCCTTTTTACTTGTTTTCTTATGAGAAATAACTTTGCTGCTTAACAATATGATGATGAGAGTTGATATACATCGACCAAATAACCAGAAAGTCAAATTGGCAGATTGGTTTATATGACATCTTTATCAGGTTATCAACCGATTTAGATCGGTTTATATGGCAGTTTTATCAGGTTATCAACCGATTTAGACCATACTTTTTTTGGCTGAGATCGCAACACATACCAAACATTATGGGACGCGTATCCTCTTTTGTTAGAAGTCTTTTTACCCATATTAGGTGCGACGGTTTCAAGGGCCGTACGTTGGTATGTTGCATTGCAAATTGCAAATTTTGCCCATGAACATTCCACTAAGGAACAGGGGCAAACTTCGCACATATCAATGAGTGCAGTCCGATTCAAGTTTAAGCTCAATGAAAAGGGCCTCCTTTTTATAGCCGAGTCCAAACGGCGTGCCACAGGGCGACACCTCTTTGGAGAGAAGTTTTACATGGCATAGTACCTCACAAATGTTGCCAGCATTAGGAGGGGAAATCCACCGATGAAATTTTTTTCTGATGGTCTCGCCAGGATTCGAACCCAGGCGTACAGCGTCATAGGCGGACATGCTAGCCTCTGCGCTACGGTAGCCTCCAAAACCAATAACGGTCTGGCGCTAAAACCAATAACAAATTGGTATTAATACCAATACCAGTGCGGTAATAAGCCTAGTACCAAACGGTACTAATCATTTTATGTTTCATCCACACCATCTGGTATTGTTTTTGTACCATACGGTGTTACTTTTCTATCAATACCGCATGGTACTGAAATGAGCACGTTTGGTATAAACTTTTCTCTGGGTGTAGGGTGACATTTGCTTTAACCTTTTCAACTGCAATTTGTGACTATGTCAGAAGTTCAAACGAGTTCCTCAAGTCACTTGCCAGCAGCACTTGTGTGCTGACAAAGACACTTTGTTGACTATATATAAAATAATTATCTAACCAGTAGTGAACTATGCAGCGTCAGTGTAGATTCGCGAGCGGAGCGAACAACAGTCATTTTTATACGTTTTATTGCATCGGATATGAATATGAAGATGAAGAGTTTGTTTTCAATTTTAAATTATCTTAAATTTTCTCATTGCAGCGAAAATTTAATCCTTATTAAATAACCTATCTATACGAGTGCTCATTTCACACTCCAGTTTTTCACTTCAATTTACTTTTCAATAAATATTTGCACAATAAATACCTTAAATAATTGAATTTTATTGATGTTTTATTGTTTTAACAGTATAATAACATATAACACATACATATGTATGCCCCTCCCCCCTAAGCATACAAATGTTTGTACTACATATGTATGTAATTTGGTATGAAATTCCAGCAGAAAATAATTAGTCTGGCGGATGAAATTGATTTCATTTTATTGGCCATCATTGAAAACGCATAAAATGTTATTGTTTATTTGTAAAGCGACCACAACTGAAATGTGAAAATGTGCTGTTATTGCGTTTAAGCGTAATCAGGAAAGGTGGTCATCAAAAGTCCTGTGCGAATGACTGGCTGACTGAGTGACCAAAAACACTGATATTTCTTTTTACAACTTCCGCAGGCAGAAGCAATAATATTTATTTTTTGGACAAGAAAAGAACCATGTGAATACCATGTTGAGCTGTTAATGTTTTAAGTTGTTAACATAACTCAATTGTTGCTGCTAAATGTTGTTTGCGGTCGCAACTAAAGCCACAACGAATAATTTTGTAAATTTAATTGTCCCATTCCGCTCATGACATGCATTTTTAACTCTCAGCGGGGAGTTTTATGGTTAATTCAAATAAATCACACACTTATTTATGGTCTATTTGTACAATTAGGCATACAAATCCAGTCATGAAGAAAAAAAATTGTATTTGTTTATAATCGGAAATTTGCACAAATACCATTGCGATGGCAGGGCAGTAATAAAAAACAGAAACATGCACGTTGTACAAAAAAAATTGAATCTTGATTCAATTAAGAAATTTGTATATTCAATTAAAAATGTTGCCGAATTCGGTTCTATAAACAAATTTGCATTGTTAATAAACGATTTCGCAATTTTCATTTATGACAATAAACCAATTTATTGGAAAACTGTTTATTCTTTCAAAAACCCGTTTAAGTGACCTAATTAAAATATATATTCGGTTGCCCGAAAAGTAATTGCGGATTTTTTAAAAGAAAGTAAATGCATTTTTAATAAAACTTAGAATGAACTTTAATCAAATATACTTTTTTACACTTTTTTTCTAAAGCAAGCTAAAAGTAACAGCTGATAACTGACAGAAGAAAGAATGCTATTACAGAGTCACAAGCTGTGAAAAAATTTGTCAACGCCGACTATATGAAAAATCCGCAATTACTTTTTGGGCAACCCAATATAATGCATATTTTCCCCACAAATAAACCATTTTTCACTTCAGTCGATTAAATGCGGATAAAAAAATGAACAAGTAACAAGTAAAAGAGGGCTAAGTTCGGCCGGACCCTCCACCATGGATCGCATTTGTCGAGCAACGGTAACTCTTTTTGGGCAAACAAAGGATAAAAGAAAAGAATTGCTATGTTATTGGAACAATATCAAGTTATGGTTCATTTCGAACCATAATTGAACTGAATATTGGAGACCATAGTAGAAATCATTGTGTGAAATTTCAGCCAAATCTAGTAAAAATTGCGTACTTTAGGGGCTGAAGAAGTAAAATAGGTAGATCGGTTTATAGGAGAGCTGTATAAAGCTATAAACCAATTCATGCCTAATTCGACACGTATGTTAAAGGTCATGAGAGAAGCCGTTGTACAAAATTTCAGTCAAATCGGATTATACTTGCGCCCTTTAGAGGCTTAAGAAGTCAAGTTCCCATATCGGTTTATATGGCAGCTATATCAGATTATGGACCGATTTGAACTATTCTTAGCACAGCTATTGGAAGTCATAATAAAACACCTCATGCAAAATTTCAGTCAAATTGGATAAGAATTGCGCCCTCTAGTGGCTTAAGAAGTCAAGACCCCAGATCGGCCCCAGCTATATCAGGTTATGAACCGATTTAAACTATGCTTAACCCAGTTGTTGGAAGTTATAACAAAACACGTCGTGCAAAATTTCGGCCAAATCAGATAGGAATTGCGCACTCTAGACGCTCAAGAAGTCAAGACCCCAGATAGATTTATATGACAGCTATATCAGGTTATGGGCCGATTCCAACCATACTCAGCAAAGTTATTGGAAGTCATAATAAAACACCCCATGCAAAATTTCAGCCAAATCGGATAAGAATTGTGCCCTCTGGAGGCTCAAGAAATCAAGATCCCAGATCGGTTTATATGGCAGCTATATCAAAACGTGGACCAATATAGCCCATTTACAATTCCTTTACTCCTTCGAAAGTTAGCGTGCCTTCGACAGACAGACGGACGTACAAAGGGACGGACATGGCTAGTTCGACTTAAAATGTCATGACGATCAAGAATATATCGTCATAACAAAACATGTCATGCTTAATTTCAGCCAAATCGGATAATAATTGCGCCCTCTAGTGGCTTAAGAAGTCAAGATCCCAGATCGATTTCAATGGCTGCTGTATCAGGTTAATGACTGCAGAGTTGTTTGAAGTCATAACAAAACACATCATGCAAAATTTCAGCCAAATCGGAAAAAAATTGCACCCTCTTCTGGCACAAGAAGTCAAGATCCAACATCGGCTTATATGGCAGCTATATTAAATTTTGGATCGATTTGAACCATACTTTCCACAGTTATTGTAAGTCATAACAAAACACGTCAAGCTAAATTTCAGCCAAATTGGATAATAATTGCGCCCTCTAGTGACTCAAGAAGTCAAGATCTCAGATCGGTTTATATGGCTGCTATATCAGGTTTTATACTGATTTGAACCATACATAGCACAGTTGTTTGAAGTCATAACAAAACACATTATGCAAAATTTCAGCCCAATCGGATAAGAATTGCACCCTCTACTGGCTCAAGAAGTCAAGATCCAATATCGGTTTCTATGGCAGCTTTTTCAGGTTATGTATCGATTTGAACCATAGTTATTGGAAGTCAGCCACATCGGATAAAAATTGCGCTCTCTAGAAGCTCATGAAGTCTAGACCGATTTATATGGCAGCTATATCAAAACATGAGCCGATATGGCCCATTTAAAATCCCAACCGACCTACACAAATAAGAAGTATTTGTACAAACTTTCAAGCACCTAGCTTTATACCTTGGAAAGTTAGCGTGCTATTGACGGACGGACGGACTTGGCTAGATGTTCACACTCCATATCCTCGCATTAGCACCACACCATCTTACGCATTCCGCGATTGCCCAGATTTTCGTCTGCAGGACCATTATGGTCAGGTAGTTTAAAACAGATCTCTGCCCCTGGGTTCTCTAGGTAGGCTCTCAGGTCACTCTGTTCTCTAGCTTTGATCCATCCACGTAACATGATCTTCCACATGGCAATACTAGGGTTCCGTCAATCCAAGATTGTTCCGCTGGCAGCAGTGCCTCGCACACGACTTTTTGTGTCGTCTCAGGCATCCTATCGGAAACCATTTCCACTCCATACAGGTTTCCTATTCAGATTTGGATATAGATCTCATATAAAACGATCCCCGATTTTTAGCCCCTAGAGGCTTCAATTTTCATCTGATTTTGGTACAAGGACATTTATTCTAAGTATGATCCGAATCGGTTTATAAACTGATATAAATTCCATAGACACCGATATCCAGATTTGACTTCTTCAGGCGCTAGAAACTTGGCACAAAGACTTCTGTTCTGACTTCCAACATCCTTGCCAAATATGATCGTTTATAAACTAATATCCCCCGTTCCTTAATGGAATGTTCATGAGAAATTTAATTAGTAAAGAGTGATTTTTTTGAGGTTAGGATTTTCATGCATTAGTATTTGACAGATCACGTGGGATTTCAGACATGGTGTCAAAGAGAAAGATGCTCAGTATGCTTTGACATTTCATCATGAATAGACTTACTAACGAGCAACGCTTGCAAATCATTGAATTTTATTACCAAAATCAGTGTTCGGTTCGAAATGTGTTCAAATTTTGACAAATTTTGTTCAGCGATGAGGCTCATTTCTGGTTGAATGGCTACGTAAATAAGCAAAATTGCCGCATTTGGAGTGAAGAGCAACCAGAAGCCGTTCAAGAACTGCCCATGCATCCCGAAAAATGCACTGTTTGGTGTGGTTTGTACGCTGGTGGAATCATTGGACCGTATTTTTTCAAAGATGCTGTTGGACGCAACGTTACGGTGAATGAACACATTTCGAACCGAACACTGATTTTGGTAATAAAATTCAATGATTTGCAAGCGTTGCTCGTTAGTAAGTCTATTCATGATTTGACACCATGTCTGAAATCCCACGTGATCTGTCAAATACTAATGCATGAAAATCCTAACCTCAAAAAAATCACCCTTTATAAACTGATATAACGATCCCGGATTTGACTTCTTTAGCCTTAAAAAAGGTTGTAGCTTCATAAATAAAATTTTTGTTCAAACTTAAAGAGGGGGAAGAATTTGTTACCTCAGCATTAGTATTTCGTAAAATATTAGATAAGCATCTAAATCGGAAATTAGTAATAATAAAAATACACTTTTAAGAACCCAAGAAGTTAATTCGGTAGATGGGTTAATATGCCAGATATATCAATATGCCAACACAGAAGGGGAGGCAAATACAACTCACTATTTTATTGAAATCGTGTACGAGGGTTGCCTTTTATATTTGGGGATTGAAAAACCCTTGTATTGCAATCTGCCTACTGACAGCTTGACATTTATGAGGTTATACGTACTCAGAACGTTTTGATACATGAGCGCTATTTGTATTGTTTACAGTAATTTAAAAGATTCATCTCGCTCAAAAAATACAATTTTCGACGTGGATTAACTCAACAACAGTGCATCGATTAACTTAATTAAATTTTTGGTGATAAAGCTCCATCAGGGACCAGTGTTTATCGATGGTATGGGTAATGCAACCGAGTTTACTCCAAGACAAATTTCGTGAAGGTTATCCAAAATCAGTTGTTGTTCCAAAAACCATTGATGCTGTGCGCCAACTGATATTGCAAGGTCGTCATGTGCCCTATCGTGAGATTGAGACAACCTTAGGCATTAGGCAATTTGTCAATCGCTCAAAAAAAGGCTCGTGTCGATTGGTCGAAAGAAATGCTTCAAAAATACGATCGCGGTGCTTCGAAGCACGTCTATTACATCGATGAACCGTGAATTTACGCGTATGAGCTCGAAAGTAAACAGCAGTCGACAGTATGGGCGTTTCAAGATGAGCCAAATCCAACAAAAGTTCTAAGCAAAGGATCGCCTTTTTTCGGAAAAACTGGACATGTCGCAATCGTACCACTAGAACAACGCAGAACAGTCAATTCTGAGTGCTAAACAACCATTTGTTAGCCGGTTGTCTTCCAAGAAATCAGGAAAACCAACCGCCGAAGACGGATCAGTCTTCATCACGACAATGCGAACTCTCACAAATCGGCTCAAATAACTGAATTTTTGAGCCCTCAAAACATCGATGTGATGACTCATCCTCCGTATAGTACTGACTTGGCACCGAATGACTTCTTTTTATTCCCATACGTAAAAAATAAAATGAGAGATCGACGTTTTTCGACACCTGAAGAAGCGGTTGATGCGTTCAGAATGCATGTTTTAGAGATACCTCAATCAGAGTGGCAAAAGTGGTTCGACAATTGGTTCAAACGGATGCAAAAGTGTTTATATCTTAATGGGGAATATTTTGAGAATCAATAAAGCGATTTTAGATGATTAATATTGGTTTGTGTGATCTCTAATCCCAAAAAGTAAAAGGCAACCCTCGTATTAAATGCGTTCTTTAAGGACTCAAGCCCTTAAACCGACCAATGTGGCACATATTCGTCAAGGATGTTAGGGGTTTTCAACAATTATTCAAGAATTATTACCTCATAAAATGTAGGGAAATTCTGGATATGCAAATTGCTTAAATCCCTTAACTCTCGTATCCAATCTTTGTAAAACTTAATAACCAACTAGCCAAAAATGTAACTTTATTTATTGCACAACTTTACCACATACGAGTCTGTGTTGAAAAATTCATATTTTCCATTTTTTTTAATATTGCCATTGTATCCGAAAATCCTTTTAACTACAATTACACATCAACCACAAAAACTCGGCTAGTTCAAATGTATGGAAAAGTTTTCAAATTGCGGTTGTTACTACTGGAGCAGCACTCTCTGCGAAAGTGATACTTGCCATTTTTTTGCTGGAGGTTTCAGTTGTACGAAACATTTAACATCATTAAAATATACCACATTTGACTAGTTTGTGGTTAACCTGAATTTCTAACCCATTATGCTGTTTTCAGCACACAGTTATCTAATTACCCCAGCCAAAGGTACCCCTGCGCACCCTTAATACGCATTTGGCAAATGAGATCTGATCCAGAACACGTTTTTCATGTTAAGATAATTTTAACATTAGAAAATTTTATATTGCAGAACTCATTTCCTCCTACACTAGAAAAGCTGAGCAGAACATGGAAATCAGTAGAGGAACTTTTAAAACATTTCAGGGGCCATCAACAACCAAAAAGGAGTGGAGCAATTTAAAAAACGGACGTAGGACGGGGGGAAGAAAGGTGCGTATGTTTGTGTCTCAGCAATCCTTTGACATTGTAAAATTTCTTCATTTTAAGAGTCGTTCCTTTGACGGCTGTTTCCTTTACACATGACACGCCAGCAAAAATTTATTTAAGAGGGTTAACATTTTGGCCTTGCGCGAATGTCACCACCACTTGGCATGGCGATGCCATTTTAACGAGAGGATGACGTTGACTCATTATGAAAAGAACAAATGGCTATTAAAAATGACTTCTATCCCCTTAACCCTTCATGGCGGCGATGCAATATGTGCCATAAGAAAATTTTATATTCATTACATAAAAATGTCTTAGATGGCCGGTGGCACAATGGGTATCAAAAGGATTGAATGTTGTAAACTAAGGTACTCAACCTTTAACTGATTTTTACAAAAAATTTCGTCGACAAACTCTTTTTCATAGTCGCAATTCGAGAAGATCCAAAGAGCGGTCTGCGTCAAAATCATGAAATCGTTCAGGTCTGTTTCAATTTCGTCTTTAGAGAAAATTTCATAGAAATTTTGTCTTTAGAGAAAATTTCATAGAAATTTTGTCTTTAAAGAAAATTTCATAGAAATTTTGTCTTTAGAGAAAATTTCATAGAAATTTCGTCTTTAGAGAAAATTTCATAGAAATTTCGTCTTTAGAGAAAATTTCATAGAAATTTTGTCTTTAGGGAAAATTTCATAGAAATTTTGTCTTTAGAGAAAATTTCATAGAAATTTTGTCTTTAGAGAAAATTTCATAGAAATTTTGTCTTTAGAGAAAATTTCATAGAAATTTTGTCTTTAGAGAAAATTTCATAGAAATTTTGTCTTTAGAGAAAATTTCATAGAAATTTTGTCTTTAGAGAAAATTTCATAGAAATTTTGTCTTTAGAGAAAATTTCATAGAAATTTTGTTTTTAGAGAAAATTTCATAGAAATTTTGTCTTTAGAGAAAATTTCATAGAAATTTTGTTTTTAGAGAAAATTTCATAGAAATTTTGTCTTTAGAGAAAATTTCATAGAAATTTTGTCTTTAGAGAAAATTTCACAGAAATTTTGTCTTTAGAGAAAATTTCATAGAAATTTTGTCTTTAGAGAAAATTTCATAGAAATTTTGTCTTTAGAGAAAATTTCATAGAAATTTTGTCTTTAGAGAAAATTTCATAGAAATTTTGTCTTTAGAGAAAATTTCATAGAAATTTTGTCTTTAGAGAAAATTTCATAGAAATTTTGTCTTTAGAGAAAATTTCATAGAAATTTTGTCTTTAGAGAAAATTTCATAGAAATTTTGTCTTTAGAGAAAATTTCATAGAAATTTTGTCTTTAGAGAAAATTTCATAGAAATTTTGTCTTTAGAGAAAATTTCATAGAAATTTTGTCTTTAGAGAAAATTTCATAGAAATTTTGTCTTTAGAGAAAATTTCATAGAAATTTTGTCTTTAGAGAAAATTTCATAGAAATTTTGTCTTTAGAGAAAATTTCATAGAAATTTTGTCTTTAGAGAAAATTTCATAGAAATTTTGTCTTTAGAGAAAATTTCATAGAAATTTTGTATTTAGAGAAAATTTCATAGAAATTTTGTCTTTAGAGAAAATTTCATAGAAATTTTGTCTTTAGAGAAAATTTCATAGAAATTTTGTCTTTAGAGAAAATTTCATAGAAATTTTGTCTTTAGAGAAAATTTCATAGAAATTTTGTCTTTAGAGAAAATTTCATAGAAATTTTGTCTTTAGAGAAAATTTCATAGAAATTTTGTCTTTAGAGAAAATTTCATAGAAATTTTGTCTTTAGAGAAAATTTCATAGAAATTTTGTCTTTAGAGAAAATTTCATAGAAATTTTGTCTTTAGAGAAAATTTCATAAATTTCTATGAAATTTTGTCTTTAGAGAAAATTTCTATGAAATTTTGTCTTTAGAGAAAATTTCATAGAAATTTTGTCTTTAGAGAAAATTTCATAGAAATTTTGTCTTTAGAGAAAATTTCATAGAAATTTTGTCTTTAGAGGAAATTTCATAGAAATTTTGTCTTTAGAGAAAATTTCATAGAAATTTTGTCTTTAGAGAAAATTTCATAGAAATTTTGTCTTTAGAGAAAATTTCATAGAAATTTTGTCGTTAGAGAAAATTTCATAGAAATTTTGTCTTTAGAGAAAATTTCATAGAAATTTTGTCTTTAGAGAAAATTTCATAGAAATTTTGTCTTTAGAGAAAATTTCATAGCAATTTTGTCTTTAGAGAAAATTTCATAGAAATTTTGTCTTTAGAGAAAATTTCACAGAAATTCCAAATCTGGACCGATTGGGTCCAGAAAGATGTCCGATGGCCTAACACAACTCACTGCTCTAAATTTCAGCAAAATCGGTTTATAAATGTGGCTTTCATGGGCCTAAGACCCTAAATCGTCGGATCGGTCTATGTGGGGGCTATATCAAGATATAGTCCGATATTGCCCATCTTCGCACTTAACCTGCTAATGAAAAAAAAAAGAATCTGCACAAAATTTCAGCTCAATATCTCTATTTTTAAAGACTGTAGCGTGATTTCAACAGACAGACGGACGGATATGGCTAGATCGTCTTAGATTTTACGACAATCAAGAATATATATACTTTATAGGGTCGGTACTGGATTTTTCGATGTGTTGCAAACGGAATGACAAAATGAATATACCCCCATCCCACGGTGGTGGGGACAAAAAAAAAAAATAAGAGCTCGAAAACATCCTAATACTAAAAAAAAATCTTAGTGCATGAAAGGGTTTTAAATCGGTCACGGAGGTACCACGGTACTCTTCGGTTGGAAAAAGTACTGAAAAATGTACTAAAGTACTGACTCTTCCATCCCTGTTTAGAGATCGTCATGTTTTTGAGATAAAGCGTATTTAAATAAAAGAAATTGCACCAATATTGTTTTCGTTTCTGTAACAAAACTTTGTAACTTTGTTTACTTTGCTCTCTCTTTCTTTATCAATGGCTCCTCTCTGTTAAAAATGACGAATGTTAAGTGAAAAATGTAGGTACATACCTACATATATTAAAATTTCACATACGTTTAATTTACTCATTTGTTAAGCTGTTATCAACATTTCTCTTTTTTTCTTTCTCTCTCTCTCTCTCTTTTACTTTGATTCCCCTCCCCAAACAGTATGGTAAATGAAAAATGTCTAATAAAGTTTTTACATATGAGTTGCAGAAGAGAATGATTGAAGAGATTGTACAAACGGCAGACAAAAATGCATATAATGAGCTTGATAGGGCTTAGTTCATTGCAAAAACAATATATTTATTTGAAGAGATTTTAGGTACTTACCATTGCTTTCTATTATTGCTTATTGAAGTTGTTGTTGATCGACTATAGATGAACGGCATTAGAAGTTTCATTGGGTTTTTTGGCATTTCGTATAAGTTTCTACTTCAAAAATCACTTAACACTTGACTTTAAATGACAACTATAGTTTTCTTGAGCTTTAAAAACCTATTCCGCACAATGTAACCTATTCCTTTAACACTCTTTGCTTTCTCATATTCTACATACATATACACACAAATGAAAACATATAAAGCAATTGCAAATAAAAGAAAAGCACAACAAATGTTTTTGCAAATACATATATTGTCATTCAACACACTACACAACATTTTTAGTATGACAAAAGCAATTGTGCAAGTAATTTTTACGATTTTAAACAAAACACTTTTATTTGATGTATTTGTTGTCCGTTTTTTACGAAAGCAAATATTTCACGACCGGTCGTGGCAAAATTCCTTTTCGACTGCGCAAAGGGTTTAGCAAAGAACAAGAAGAGGAGGCAAAAAAAAAATGAATGGTGGTGCGCGAGTGGGGAATTGCCTCCTAGTGGTAAATAATATGTTGAATGGCGGATGAAGTGCAGAGATGGAAGTTCTTACAAAATTAGTTAACCACACTGTAAACAAAGAATTATGTGGTACTAAGTTCGCTTTTCGCAAAATTTTTTCGTCATTACTTTATTGAGATAATAGATTCCGAAGCAAAAAAAAACTTGCAGATTTCAAGTAGGACATTTCCCCACAACTATTGAAATAATATCAATAAGTATTATGTTGTCATTGGGATTTTTTTAGTGTTTCAAAAAAGTAATCGCGGAAAACATAACATATGTTTTCAACTGGCCATTTAATAAAAAGGGCATTTAAAACAGATTTAAGTAAATAGTTATCATATTTAATTTCTCTTCAATATAAAAATCATTGTGTAAATGTTTGTTTCTTCCGTATTGTCTCGAAAACGGCTAATCCGATTTTCTTGAAGTGTTCACAGATTGTGTAGGATGGTCTGGAATGATTGCTATATAATTTTGTGATATCGGAAGTGTGGCGGACCCTCCCAAAAATTGATTTTTATGATTAAAAATAAACTCATAAAAATCAAACAATAGTATAACGTCCTGGAACTATTGCTTAAGCTGCACTGAATAATGTTCGCACTCAAAGGTAGTTGTGCTGAGCGAAAAGTCACAAAGCATCTATTTTGCCCATTATTTGCTGTACGAGAGCTGTTATATAAGTTTTGGGCTTTGGCAACACCAATTGGTGTACAATCGGACATTTCTGTTGGAAAGTTTGACATTTTCTAGCTTAGTCGCACTTGGAACGTTACGACGTACGACCATCATTTGTGTATTTAGAGTTACGTGTAAAAATGAATTTGACAATATAATAGAATTAAAGTTTATATTACACTATCAGACATGTCATATGAGCTGTCACTTTCTGTATTCATTAGACTTGTCTTATGTACATCATATACGAATAGAGCGCGCTCTAAACGGCATGTATTCTCATATGTATTGTACTTTTTTATATCTATTGCAATATCCATTGGTAATATTAAATTTTTCGTACGTATCGCACGTTGTGCCATAACTTTCAGACTTGCTATAATTACATATGACATGTCTGATCGTGTAATAGCAGCTTAATTAGTAGAAATGTTTTTGCAATCATTTTTAACAAATTTCGGCGTGGATTAAAACTACAAGAGTGCATTGAAGAACTTCAAACTATGTATGACGATAAAGCACCATCCTATAGCCCTGGAAAAAACTGGTTTAAAGAATTCAGTCGTGGCCGACGGTCGCTCAAAGTCAAATTCCGCGAAGGTCGTCCAAAAACGAACGTTGTTTTAGAAAAAAGATCGCCATGTGACATACTATAAGATACAAGGCATCCTTAGGACATTTCTTCCATCAGCATACATTCCACAATGCATGAATACCTTGCCAGAAAAAAAGTTTTGTTCTTGGATTACGCGCAATTTGCCAATCGCTCAAAAAATTCTTCAATTTGTGTTAAAAAATACGACCGTATGCTTTAAAAAACGTATATAAAAGCCAAAAAAGAATAAGCGCGCTGAGCATTGTTTTTGAGCGTTGCGTTGAAAAATGCAACTCTGCAAATTACATTTTGTGAAGCTATAGACAAGTTGATAGACTACGGTATAGGTTCAACGGATGTTCTGGAACTTTTGAATAGTTTTCGCGTCCCATGCAAACCGTACTCAGACCATGGTGGTACCCTTTGAAGTGTGATATGTATTGCAGGGAGATCACCCGAAGATGTGTCCGAGTCACATTTATCTAATAATTCCAAAGTGGAGAACAAGGGCTCAATGTCAATAAAGTGGCAAATTACAGAGGTTTGTCTTTGTTGGATACGCTTTATAAGATATTTACTGGTGGAGTGTTGAACCGTATTATTTGGTGGGTAGAACAGAATCAGATTTTAAAAGAATACTAGGCAAGTTTCAGAATTGGTTATTCGACGAACCACAACATAGTCATTTGAACTGGAGAAATAAACAAAACACATACGCTCTCTTCGTTGACTTCTCTGCCGCGGCTGACATGATACCGTGAAACTCATTGTTTTATTAACTAGCCAGAATGGGACTTCCTACGAAGAGTACAAATATATTGCGTCTTATATATAGCCACACTACGAGTCAGGTGTGGGATGGTTAATCACTATCACAGCCTTTTGAGGTTACTCAGGAGGTTAAACAAGGCAGCTTACTGAGTCCAGTACTGCTCGCGCTGCATTTGAATGATCTACCCACAAGTGTTCGGATTAGGGAAGTCAAAATAAGGCTGTTTATTTATGCGGACGATATTGTTCTTTTATCGGACTCTCCTGTAAAATTATAGTCGATGGTTGATGCGCTATGGAGATACGGCTCTCTTTGGGGTCTAAGTCTGAATTTAACGAAATCTAAGATTGATTGAAATCTAAGATCATCTTCAGAAAGAGTACTAGAATTGGCGGAAGTTTGGTTTGGTACTGGTCCCATAGATGTTGTAAAAGAGTAGAAATATCTTGGTGTGAATTTCACTTATAACCTGTGTTTCAAGAAACATCTGTCGGCCAAGCAAAGTCTGCGAAAATTGCCATAAACTCCACGTGGCTCCGCTACATTCACAAAGGAAGAATACAGATTTCTGATAAGATGCAAATATTTAACGCAGCCGCTAAGGCAATCCTATTTTACGGGGTACAAGTAGAGAAGCTTTTCATGTTTTTTTATCAAGAAACTTTTTTACCTATCCAGCAATACATCCAGCTTTATATTACATATTGAAACTGGGATTCCTAGCATGTATTCGGAGTCGCCAAGATTGTATTTTGGCTATAATAATAAGGTTCTTTCTTTAACAGTAACAGTTAACAGTAACAGATTGCCTCGCGTGCTTGCAGAGGAGACTATTAGAACAGGTGTTTTCTGGAGTTAAAATTGAATTGATTTAGGCGCCGAACTAAGTTTTAGTATTAATTTTGAGCTTTGGAGTAGAGAATTAGGTATGATGCACGATGCTATACTATGCGATCTTGTAAGGCGGGAGAGATTCTTGAGACTAGTGTCTCAATTCCACGACCCCTAATAAGTTTTAGACATTCCTGGTTTACACGAACTTGCGGTACGGAGTCTTGTTGTTACGTCCATGGAGTTTACGAATTGCCCTATTCGGAAAATTTTCTCGTCAGAGAACACAATTTTCAAAATCTCACCACGTTCTGCCAAGTGTAGAAACTCCTTTGGCCTTTCGAGTCTTTTTTATTTCCTTTGCTTTGATGTGAGGTCGTGTGCCTTTCGGAACTTGTAAGGCTTTAACTTGAGCTCGTATATGTTGCATCATTTTACAGGATATTTTCAGATCTTTAGCCATTTGATTACCACTTCGCCCCCTGGAGTTCGTTGAATTTGAGCCTTCACTCGCCAAACCAATTTGGGTGTTGTTGCGGACCACCACCATTGAGTTTGTCATTATTACCAGTATCATTTTAACGATTTATGTTACAATAGAAAAACATTTAGTTTACTTTGAGGTGTTTGGGTTCGCCTCCAATAGCCGGTTGCGATCTTTTACTAAATTTACTAAATTTCTTTTTAAATAAACTCAGAAGAAAATACTTTTCATGGCTTGTAACCAATATAACAAGGTATAATAAAATATTGCGTAGCTATTTTTTCTATTGAGTTGCCTAAAAAGTAATTGCGGATTTTTTATATAGTCGGCGTTGACAAATTTTTTCAACGGCTTGTGACTCTGTAATTGCATTCTTTCTTCTGTCAGTTATCAGATGTTACTTTTAGCTTGCTTTAGAAAAAGAGTGCGCGAAATTTTGTTTGTTTGGCGTCAATTTTAATATGGAGCCCACAAAAGGAGCATTTTCGTCATATTTTACTTTATTATTTCCCTAAAGGAAAAAACGCGGAGCAGGTTGCTAAAAAGTTACGAGATATGTATGGTGATAAAGCCTTAAAAGGAAGACAGTGTCAAAATTGGTTTCGCAAATTCCGTTCTGGAGATTTTTCACTTAAAGATGAGCCACGTTCAGGTCGGCCAAATGAAGTTGATGATGACCAAATCAAAGCATTAATCGAATTGGATCGTCATGTAACTGAGCGTGAGATAGGAGAGAAGTTAAATATACATATATATAAATAAATATATATGACAGATATACCAGTATGAACACATTATTGATCGCCAGAGATACAAGCTTCGAATTAACTGTCCCCCGAAACAGGACATCAAAAAAGAATTATACCTTAGTTTCTTCGTATCATTTGATTCAGGTTTAATTATTTTTTGTGCCTGAAAGGGTATCCCGGAGGGATCACAAAATTACACAGCATACTGCGAACTCCCCTCAGATCATTCCCCAGTCCCCCTTACGGTGCATTCCAAACATATAAAACAGAAACAAAAATGTTCATTACACAATAAGAAATCCAATTGACACTATTTTCGGTATTTTTTAAGTACGAATCTAAGTGAGAACATTCCTTTTATAAACGATGAAGATTTAGTAGATGCAGTGGAACATCTAATGCGCAATATTCAAAGAGTGTCATTGAATGCAACACCGCAGAGAAGTTTCTCCATAAATCAAGCTACTCCAAAAAACGTATAGAAAAAACTTTCCATTACACGGCAAGCGAAGAAAATGTGGCAAAGAACATGATGTTCTGATGACAAGATAAAATCAAACAAAGCAAGAACAGAACTCAAATATCTTCTTCGGAACATACAAAATAAAAATTTCCGTAATTCTTCAAACATCTTCCAGCTTGAGATCATATTCAATGATTTCTATTCAAAGAATAGCTTAGCAAAGAACTTATAAAAGTTGAGCAAGTGTGTGTTGTTATACAAAAGACTTTGACTGGCTAGAGTATCATGATTTCTGTTACGCCATGTAACTTGGACTATTTTCTTCTATAATAACCTTTTCAATCATATATTCTTCTTCATTCATATATTCTGGGACTTAGATCTACAATAAAATTCTAAAATTTTTTTGATCACAATTTCTCAACGTATCAATTGAGGATTTATGAGCATTTTAAGTTTTTGCAATTTCGAAGTTGGTTTGTTTGTTCAAATTCAACAAGTCCCATTGTGAATATATATATGTGAACGCTTCCACAAATTGTGGCTTATCCGCGTTACGATTTGTTGATAACTTATTTCTAATGTCTTTGGGTACGCACGTTTGAACGATAGAAAGACGCACGTGCATTCCGCAGTAGTGGAAATGCAGAAATTCCAACTGCATTACAGATTTGTACAAGACATAGCTATTCACGCCTTTTAGTTTTGAAGTTTCCTCTAACACACATATATTCGTACATTCAGATAGATTTACAAACACTCAAAGTTGCACGCAATGTGAAATATGAGAAATTAAAATATTTTCAACAAGTTTTTACCATTCTTATACCAGCAATTAGTACATTATGGCGTGGTAACATCTTGTTAGAACAGTGTCTTTGATTAGCAAATATGTGCAAAAGTTTGAAAATAAATTAATACCATGAAACAAATTTTATACCCTCCACTATAGGATGGGCGGTATACTAATTTCGTCATTCTGTTTGAAACTACTCGAAATATTCGTCTGAGACCCCATAAAGTATATATATTCTTGATCGTCGCGACATTTTATGTCGATCTAGCCATGTCCGTCCATCCATCCGTCCGTCCATCCGTCCGTCCGTCCGTCCATCCATCCGTCCGTCCGTCCATCCGTCTGTCCGTCCGTCCGTCCATCCGTCCGTCCGTCCATACGTACGTCCGTCTGTCTGTCGAAAACACGCTAACTTCCGAAGGAGTACTTCTTATACTTCTTATTAGTGTAGGTCGGTTGGTATTGTAAATGGGCCATATTGGTCCATGTTTTGATATAGCTGCCATATTAACCGATCTTGGGTTTTGACATCTTGAGCCTCTAGAGTGTGCAATTCTTATCCGATTGGAATGAAATTTTGCACGACGTGATTTGATATGATATCCTATAACTGTGCCAAGTATGGTTCAAATCGGTCCATAACCTGATATAGCTGCCATATAAACCGATCTTGGGTCTTGACTTATTGAGCCTCTAGAGTATGCAATTCTTATCGGATTGGAATGAAATTTTGCACGACGTGTTTTGTAATGATATCCAACAACTGTGCCAAGTATGGTTCAAATCGGCCCATAACCTGATATAGCTGCCATATAAACCGATCTTGGGTCTTGACTTCTTGAGCCTCTAAAGGTCGCAATTATTATCCGATTTGCCTGAAATTTTGTACGACGGATCCTCTCATGACCATCAACATACGTGTTTATAATGGTCTGAATCGGTCTATAGCCCGACACAGCTCTCATATAAATCGATCTCTCTATTTTAATTCTTGAGCCCCCAAAGTACACAATTCTTGTTTGAATTGGCTGACATTTTCATTTCATTTCATTTTTTTCATTTCATTTCATTTATTTAACACCAAGCACAACAAGATTATATCTTATATTTTACTGTGCTGGTTCACAACAGTGCAGTTTCATCAAATAATTCCATTATAAACTATAACTTATAAAAAAATAAATAAATAATTTAATTATAACTTATACTACTAGACTACATACAATTTTTACTTATAATAATCATGTAGCTCCTTTTTGAATTCAATAGCATTGCTTATGAGTTGTATATATGATGGGAGGGTGTTCCAGAGACGAATACTGTTTACAATAAATTGCCTTTCAGTGATTTGAGATTCAAATCTAGGTTGAATCAGTTTGCGCCCTCGATTTGATCTAGCAAATTGTAGGTGTTTGTAAAGATATTCAGGTTCTTTGTTATAAATAACCTTATGTAGTAATTGCAAGCATTTAACATTTAGTAAATTTTCAACTGAAAGATCAAAAATCTGATAAGCAAATTGTGATATGTGGTCATACCGTGGTCTGTTGTATACATATCGTGCAATATCATTGTAGGCAACTTTGATTTTCCTATTGTCATCAGCACTGCAACTTGCAAATAATTCACAATTATATAGAAGAGTTGGGATTAAGTAAGATTTAGCAAGAAGCATACGAATTTCGAAAGGAGTTGACAGACGAGCTGCCCACATATTCCGCAGCATACCACGAACTTTTCCCACAGCTGCATTTATATGATTCGTCCAAGTTAAGGTAGAGTTGAATGTTAAACCCAAGTTTGTTGCTGCTTGAACACGGTTTACAATCGTGTTCTCAATCTTTACTTCAACTTGATCAGCTTAGATTTGGTAGGATTTAAACGTAAGGTATTATTAACAGCCCAACAATATATTAAATTCAAATCATTATCTACATTAGAAATACATGTTTGAAAGTCATTCAGTTTCGTGCAGGTATACAGTTGAACGTCATCAGTATACATTTGTATCTTACATGTTTTACACAGGTCTCCAACATTTAGCTGAAATTTTGCACATGCTGTTTTGGTTTTACTTCCAACAACTGTGCTAAGTCCCGGCCGATACGGAATGACTGTGAGAACCACACAGGCTGGAACTTAGAGCTCCGACTTGTGTGGTGCCCTACGTTATCACGGGAAGCTTAGCTGAAAGCTACCGGGCGCGTCCACAGGTTGCGGATGGTGGAAAGCTCCGTTTTTATGCGGAGTAGCTGGAAATGCGGCCGCGGGCAGTCAGCGATTTTCGAGAGGAGAGCCTCAGTGAGGAGTCAGGTGGCAATCTTTACTTCAACTTGGCATCATTTAATTGTGATCCAAACCGGACCATATCTTAATATCGTTCTAATAGCAGAGCAAATCTTTCTTATATCCTTTTTTTTTGCCTAACAAGAGATGCCGGGAAAAGAACTCGACAAATGCGATTCATGGTGGAGGGTATATAAGATTCGGCCCGGCCGAATCTAGCACGCTTTTACTAGTTTTTTTTTTCAAAAATTCCCAGCAAAAACTGGGGAACCACGCAAAATGGCGCGAACTAGTAGCATACACAAAATCAGAGATGCACTAATCACTGATTTTGACAGAGAGTGTACTCAATATTTTGTTGTTGGGCAACTGCCACTACCTGTAAATAAATATATTTTGGTAAAGAATGATTTTTTAGCTACAATATTATCTTTTTGGCAACACTGGTTCAAATTGCTCACGCACGTTTCGTGTTTTGTTTCACTGTCAAACATCTTCAGTTTGCTCTATAATTTAACCATAAATCGTCTTACAAACGAACAATGCTTGCAAATTATTGATTTTTATTATGAAAATGCGTGCTCTGTTCATCGCGCACTTCTGTGTGTTCAGCGACAAAGCTCATTTTCGGCTCAACGGGTACGTAAATAAGTAGAATTGTCGATTTTGGAGTGAAGATCAGCCAGAAACATTCAAGAGCTACCAATGCATCCAGGAAAAGTCACAGTTTGGTGCGGTTTATGGGCTGGTGGCATCATTGGACCGTACTTCTTCAAAGATGATGCGAATGGTAACGTAACTGTGAATGGTGGGCACTACCGTGAGATGATATCCAACTTTTTTTTTGCCCAAAATGCAGAGCTTGATTTGCATGACATGTGGTTTTCATAAGAAGATACCACACAAGACATAATTACCAAGTTGTGTACCGTAAACAGCTAAGTACAATTTTTTCTAGCGAAGTGCACTATCTATCAACGAGTTTTGGTTGTGTGTGTGTGTATTATAGTTAAGAACCATAACACACACAAACAACGAAAAATGGCACGAATTAGTTCCATACACAAAATCAGAGTTACACTAATCACTGATCTTGACAGATAGTGCATCAAATATTTTGTTGTTGGGCAACTGCCACTACTTGTAAATGAATGTATCTTGATTAGTGGTTTGCTGCTGGTTTTTTTTAACCACGGTCGTAGTACAGCATCCACGCTATCATCAGTTGTTTCCCGCTGGTCTTTTTTCACTGTGGTGGCCACCCGTTTTTAAGCAGTGTTGCCATATTTGGTTTGGTAGGTTAGTAGTCTGACCTCAATTTTTTGTCAATACCAAGCAAATTATTGAAAAAATCTCCGGGGGTGACTCAAAATTGTTTCACTTTCTTTCGTTTCAGTGTATTTATTCAGTACCATTTTGACCTCGAGCTTGAAGTGTCAAACAAATCATCTGATATATTGGGTTGCCCAAAAAGTAATTGCGGATTTTTCATATAGTCGGCGTTGACAAATTTTTCACACCTTGTGACTCTGTAATTGCATTCTTTCTTCTGTCAGTTGTCAGCTGTTACTTTTAGCTTGCTTTAGAAAAAAAGTGTAAAAAAATTTGATTAAAATTCATTCTAAGTGTTATTGAAAATGCATTTACTTTTTTTTAAAAAATCCGCAATTATTTTTTGGGCAACCTATAATTATTATAAGCCATAAATGACGGGTCTAGAGTATATTTCCCACCTACTCGGCTTGGACGTCGGGGGTCTAATACTTTTAAAGGGTTCTCACTGTTTCAAATTTCAGAAAAAATTGAATAAGTTCTGATATTGACTTCAACTGGTAAACTTCGTAAATGCATGGTAAAAATTCGGCTTTCGTGCGATTGCCTTCAATCTGAAGTAGCCTGATCTTCAATGTGGCAACTATATACAATTATGGACAGATCTGGCCCATACTCGTATGTTGAGGGGTACAATGCAACTCACTTTAACGGCGGAAACGGATAGTGAATTTGGAGACAGCTTTATCCGACGCTGTTGTTCATCGAAATCGGGGCAAAATGCAATTTTTATGAATTCAAGAATTCTTATCGGGAAATCGGTATAATGGGAGCTATATCCATATATAGGTCACCTTTAAAGAACCGGGACAAACGTCTCATGTGATTAAGTTTAAGCTCGATGATGAGGGGCCTCCCTTTTACAGCCGAGTTCGAACGGCATGCCGCACCCCTTGCAACACTCCTTTGCGGAGAAGTTTTTACATGGCTGCCATACAAAACGGTACAGTAGCTCACATATGTCGCCAGCATTAGGAGGGGATAACCATTGCTAAACATGTTTCCAATGTTCTCGTCAGAACTCGAACCCGTGTGTTCAGAGTCACAGGCGGACATGCTAATCTCTGCGCTACGGTGGCCTCCGTTTTCCATCTCCATCTTTAACTATGGCCGATATTTCACAGGCTATAATATGATTTCAACAGACAGACGGAGCGACATGCCTAGATCCTCTATGAATATTAAGACGATCTGGGGCCGAATTACCGAATGAAATTTCATTTCGTATTTAATGGATGTTATACCCATGTTATAAACATTTTAATGTATTTTTTTATACCCTCCACCATAAGATGGGGGGTATACTAATTTCGTCATTCTGTTTGTAACTACTCGAAATATTCGTCTGAGACCCCATAAAGTATATATATTCTTGATCGTCGCGACATTTTATGTCGATCTAGCCATGTCCGTCCGTCTGTCCTTCCGTCCGTCCGTCTGTCTGTCGAAAGCACGCTTGCACAAATACTTCTTATTAGTGTAGGTCGTTTGGTATTGTAAATGGGCCATATCGGTCCATGTTTTGATATAGCTGCCATATAAACCGATCTAGGGTCTTGACTTCTTGAGCCTCTAGAGTGCGCAATTCTTATCCGATTGAAATGAAATTTTGCACGACGTGTTTTGTTATGATATCCAACAACTGTGCCAAGTATGGTTGAAATCGGTCCATAACCTGATATAGCTGCCATGTAAACCGATCTTGGGTCTTGACTTCTTGAGCCTCTAGCGTGCGCAATTCTTAGCCGATCAGAATGAAATTTTGCACGACGTGTTTTGTTATGATATCCAACAACTGTGCCAAGTATGGTTCAAATCGGTCCATAACCTGATATAGCTGCCATATAAACCGATCTTGGGTCTTGACTTCTTGAGCCTCTAGAGGGCGCAATTCTTATCCGATTGGAATGGAATTTCGCACGACGTGTTTTGTTATGATACCCAACAACTGTGCCAAGTATGGTTTAAATCGGTTCATAACCTGATATAGCTGCCATATAAACCGATCTGGGATCTTGCCTTCTTGACCCCTAGAGGTCGCAATTATTATTCGATATGCCTGAAATTTTGTACGACGGATCCTCTCATGACCATCAACAAACGTGTTTATTATGTTCTGAATCGGTCTATAGCCCGATACAGATCCCATATAAATCGTTCTCTCTATTTTACTTCGTGAGCCCCAATGGGCGCAATTCTTATACGAATTGGCTGAAATTTTACACAGGTCTCCAACATATAATTTAATTGTGGACCATATCTTGATATCGTTTTAATAGCAGAGCAACTCTTTTCTTATATCCTTTTTAGCCTAAGAAGAGATGCCGGGAAAACAACTCGACAAATGCGATCCATGGTGGAGGGTATAAAAGATTCGGCCCGGCCGAACTTAGCACGCTTTTACTTGTTTTTAATTACGATCAACTTAAACATTTGCATTCATAATTTTCAAATATTCTCTTTCAATGAAGAAATACACCCGTTCACGTATGCGGTAATTTGGCTTCTAAAAATTTTGGTAGGTTTTGATAGCATTTGCTGGGATTTTTCTTAAATTTTGGCAGGAAACAATTTTCTTGAGTGGCAACACTGATTTTAATACAACGCCAGTGACCCCATCATCGTTTGTGTATCGCCGGCCCCACCGATCATGTTTACACCGGTCATAATAGAATAACAACGCCACCCTTCGTTGCCATCGGCAGCGATACAACAACTTCCTCGTTTCTCATCACTATTACGCAGCAATAAGCCATCGACTATTTGGATAGCCGTACGCAGTAACAATACAATAAGCACCTTCTTCCCGCTATCGTACACCTCATTTCGTCGTTCATGATGATGGGAATCCAAAGTCCAAAAATCATAGGGCACAAATGTTTATGCCTTGTCCATTTCTTCCGGTAACTGTCTCGTATCATTATGACAGGTACTTAACTTTGCCAGGTTCTAACCTTTGCAAATGATGGTAATGATTTGAAAACACATTGGACGGAGAAAGATAACGTTCAACAAGTTAAAGAGTGCTAAGTTCGGCTTGGTCGACTCTTGGGAACCCACCACCATGGATTGTACTAACATATGGGGCAATATTTAGTAATAAACCGAATTGGTCCGTACTTGGCGCAGTTGTTGAGAGCCATTTCAGAACACTATATACAAAATTTCAGCCAAATAAAAAAAAAACGCGGCTTGTAAGAGCTCAAGAAGTTAAATTCGGGAGATCGGTTTATATGAAAGCTATATCATGTTCTTGACCGATTTAAACTGTTCTTAGCACAGTAGTTGGAAGTCATAACAGAACACCATGCACAAAATTTCAGCCAAATCGAATGAAAATTGCGTCTTCCAGGGACACAGAAAGTCAAATCGGGAGATCGATTTATATGGGAGCTACTAGCCGAAACGGGCCCCCTCCGCAGCGCCTTCTTTAACTCTCTAATATCTTTTTAGGGTGGAGACACTTCGCTCTGAATGCGGATATCGAATTCGTGCCATTGTAGCCTATGACGCTAAACGCGTTCGAATCCTGGCGAGAACATCGGACAAATCGATGTTTATACCTTCTTAATTTTGGCGACATTTGCGAGGTACAATGCCATGTATGACTCGACTATAAGAAAAAGCCCCTTATCATTGAGTTTAAACTTGAATCGGAAAGCACTCATTGATGTGTGACAATTTGCCCCTTCTCGGTCCCTGCTGGCAATGTTCTTCCTTAGGGTAATGTTTTCATTAAGGGAGGGATGGCATCTCAGACATTTCGACTCAAATATGGATATCAAATTCGTGCTGCATTTCCAAATCCCTTTAATTTGAGCCCCATATTGCCATGGCCGGTAAATATGAACTGTTTGGAGGGAGTTTTGGGGCTGGGGCGGCCATCGGCACTTTGCACTGAAAATAGATATCAAATTCGTTCTTTATTCACAACGGAACTAAAGTTCAGTTTAGGGGGTGCTTTAGGGGCGCACCCCAAAACACTTGGATTCACAATTGGATATCAAATTCGTTTTCTACTCTCAAATACCTTTTATTTGAGTCCCATATTGTCGTAATGGGTCAGATAACCCATTTGGCGTATCTTTAGGAGGAAAAGCGCCGCCTAGACTTGAACGCAAATTTTATTGTCATATTCGTAATCTACTCCCTTATACCTTTCATTTGAGTCCCATATAGCTATGGTCGGCTAATATGCCCATTTGGGTGTGTATGGGGGTGGGCGAACTCCTAGTACTACTCTACTGCCTAATACTTTTCATTTGAGTCCCATATTTACATGAACTACAAATATATCTGTTTAGAGGAGTTTTGGGGTTGGGGGCCCGCTGGGTACTTGGACCCAAATTTTAATACCATATTCGTTTTCTGGTCACCAATACTTTTCATTTGATACCCTTCTTGTGCCCATCGGACCACTTTCGGATATGGGTGGAGTTTTGGTGATAAGGGGGAGGGGCCGCCTCCACCTGATATCTAAAAATTATAAAGCCTATGTTTCCTCCCAGACAAACACAATCTATGAAAATTTTAAGAAAATCGGTTTAGCCAAGAATCATATAGTCATAATGGGTCTAATGGCTTTTTGAAGGGTAGCTTGACTCCTAATACTTTGATCAGATTTTGTATGTCACATTCGAAATATAGTCCCGAATAGCTTTTATTTGAGCCCCATATTGAAATGAACGTCCAATATGTCTGTTTGGGGAGTTTTGGGGTTGGGACGGCCCGATGGGTACTTAGACTTAAATCTGAATACCATATTCGTATTCCACTCTCCAATACCTTTCATTTGAAGCCTATATTGTCACTTTCGGTCCACTTTTGATTTTGGGTTGTGTTTTTGGCATAAGGGGGAGGGTTCGTCCCCCTTCCGAAATTATATAGCCTATATATCTTTCCAGACCTACCTACACAATGTGCGAAAATTTCGTGAAAATCGGTTCTGCCGTTTTTCTGTCTATACCGAACAAACAAACCGAGTCCCATATATCCGTGATTGGCTAATGTGCCCATTTTGGGCGTTTTTGTGGGGGTAGTAGGTAGTACTTTTAGGGTAAGGGGGAGGTTCCGCCCCCCTCCCTATATCAAAAAATTATATAGCCTATGTTTCTTTCCAGACCAAACTCCACAATCTGTGAAAATTTCAAGGTAATCGGTTCAGCTGTTTTTGAGTCTTTACGGAACAAACCGTAAAGACATCAGGTTATAGACCGATTTGGACCGTACTTAGCTCCATTGTTGAAAGTCATAACAGAACACTGCATGCAAAATTTTAGCTAAATCGGACAAAAATTGTGGTTCTTGACCGATTTAGACCGTACTTGGCACAGTGATTGAAAGTCATAACAGAACGCAAGGTTAAAAATTTCAGCCGAATAGTGCATGTGGCTTCCATGGGGTCCAGAAGTCAAATCAGGAGATCGGTTTATATGGGATCTCTATCAGGTAATTGACTGATTTGGACCGTACTTGGCTCCGTTGTTGGAAGTCATAACAGAACACTATGTGCAAAATTTCAGCCAAATCGGACAAAATTGTGGCTTTCAAGGGCTCAAGAAGTCAAACGGGAGATCGGTTTATATGGGAGCTATATCCAAATCTGAACCGATATAATCCATTTGCAATCCCAAACGACCTATGGGTTGCCCAAAAAGTAATTGCGGATTTTTTAAAAGAAAGTAAATGCATTTTTAATAAAACTTAGAATGAACTTTAATCAAATATACTCTTATTACACTTTTTTTATACCCACCACCGAAGGATGGGGGTATATTCATTTTGTCATTCCGTTTGCAACACATCGAAATATCCATTTCCGACCCTATAAAGTATATATATTCTTGATCAGCATAAAAATCTAAGACGATCTAGACATGTCCGTCCGTCTGTCCGTCTGTCTGTTGAAATCACGCTACAGTCTTTAAAAATAGAGATACTGAGCTGAAATTTTGCACAGATTCTTTTTTTGTCCATAAGCAGGTTAAGTTCGAAGATGGGCTATATCGGACTATATCTTGATATAGCCCCCATATAGACCGATCCGCCGATTTAGGGTCTTAGGCCCAAAAAAGCCACATTTATTATTCGATTTTGCTGAAATTTGGGACAGTGAGTTGTGCTACGCCCTTCGACATCCTTCGTCAATTTGGCTCAGATCGGTCCAGATTTGGATTTAGCTGCCATATAGACCGATCCTCCGATTTAGAGTCTAAGGCCCATAAAAGCCACATATATTATCCGATTTTTCTGACATTTGGGACAGGGAGTTGTGTTAGGCCCTTCGACATCTGTCTTAAATTTGGCCCAGATCGGTTCTGATTTGGATATAGCTGCCATATAGACCGATTTCCTGATTTAAGGTTTGGGGCCCATACAATGCTCATTTATTGTCCGTTGTCGCTGAAATTCGTGTCAGTGAATTAAATTAAGCCGCTAGACATACTTTTGCAATATCGCACAGATCGGTCCAGATTTGGATATAGCTGCCATATAGACCGATATCTAGGTTTTAGGTTTTGGGGCCATAAAAGACGCATTTATTGTCTGATATCGCTGAAATTTGAGACAGTGAGTTAAGTTTGGCTCTTCGACGTCCTTTTTCAATTTTGCCCAGATCGGTCTAGATTTGAATATAGCTGCCATATAGACCGATCTCTTGATTTAAGGTTTGGGCCCATAAAAGAGGCATTTATTTTCCGATTTCGCTTAAATTTGGGACAGTGCTTTAAGTTAGGCTCTTCGACATGTTTATGCAACTTGGCCCAAATCGGTCCAGATTTGGATATAGCTGCCATGTAGACCGATATCTCGATTTAAAGTCTTGGCCCCATAAAATTCGCATTTATAATCCGATATCACTGAAATTTGACAAAGTCTTATGTTAGGCTTTTCGACATCCGTGTCGTATGTGGTTCAGATCGGTTTATTTTTAGATATATCTACTTTACTTATTAGTATTTGGTCCAAATCGGAACATATTTTAATATAACTGATATGGGACATAAGTTATGAATTTTTCACCGAATTTTGATGAAAGGCGGTTTACATATATACCCGAGGTGGTGGGTATCCAAAGTTCGGCCCGGCCGAACTTAATGCCTTTTTACTTGTTTCTGAAGCAAGCTGAAAGTAACGGCTGATAACTGACAGAAGAAAGATTGCAATTACAGAGTCACAAGCCGTTGAAAAAAATTTTTCAACGCCAACTATATGAAAAATCCGCAATTACTTTTTGGGCAACCCAATACATCGATATAAAGTATCTGTGCAAAATTTCAAGCTGCTAGCTCTATGCGTTCCACCGCTATCGTGATTTCGACAGACGGACGGACGGACATGGCTAGTTCGAATCAGAATTTAGAGACGATCAAGAATGTATACACTTTTTGGGGTCCTAGATCAATATTTCGAGGTGTTACAAACGGAATGACTAGATTAGTATACCCCCATCTTATGGTGGTGGGTATAATACTAGCATGATCTGATGGGGGCCACAGCATAAGCTAAGTCTTATTTTAGCGCAAAATGTCTAATGTTCTCGTTCCATTAATGGTCGTTTCTTCGTGGAGCCTATATTTCCAAACAGTCGACCCAAGGGAATTCTCCATTTCTAAACAGGTGGGCATGCTCATTACCAACGAAGTAACAAAGTCAGTTTCCCAGAGATTTATAACAAGAGTCATCAAACAGATATACCATTGTCAATTTAACACTTTAAAATCACCAGCGGCAACATTGATTACAGAGTATTGAAAAGTAGTCTTCTGATTACACTTTAGAAGATTTTGCGTGTTAGCTTCTTAACAGACAGACGTTCATCATGTCAAATAGTATCGCATGTGTGTAATTAATCTAATGATGGCTTCCAGCATGAAGTTAATAAATAGCCATTTCGATTTTATACAACGCTTAGTTTGAAACAAAGCATCAAATAACACATATCATCATATAAACCTGTGCGAAACACTTCAGCGAAATTTCTCCAATGGAACGTTGGCAAAATAAAGTGGCTGTGGTAACGGGAGCTAGTTCGGGTATTGGGGAAGCCATAGTGAAGGATTTGGTAAGGAATGGCTTGCAAGTTATTGGCTTGGCAAGGAGATTGGATCGCATGGAAAATATCAAAAAGCAACTACCAGCTCAACAACAGAGATATTTGACTCCCATGAAATGTGATATTTCGGATAGTGAAGCTGTAAATCAAGTTTTTGATAAAATCATAGCCCAATTTGGAGGTATCGACATTATGGTCAACAATGCCGGTTGCATGAAACTGGGCCAATTGACCACTATGGATGCTGGTGTTATTCAACAAGTTCTGCAAACCAATGTCATGGGTGTTATCTACTGCACTCAGAGAGCTTTTCAATCCATGAAGGAGCGTAACGTTGCTGGCCATGTCATTATCATTAATAGTATAGCTGGCCATGGTATCGTGAGTATGGGAAATATGCTTCCCGAAACTAACATCTATAGTCCTACGAAATTTGCTCTAAGGGCCGCAACTGAGATTTACCGTCAAGAGTTTAAGGGTTTCGGCACCAAAGTAAAAGTAACTGTAAGTTTCGTTTTAATGAATTTGTAGGAATTTTTTTTTTGATTTTTTTCCTTGTTTTTTTTACATAGAGCATTAGTCCTGGTGCTGTGGAAACCGAAATAATTCCAGACAGCTTTCGATCCATGATTGGCGAAAATATTTTAAGGTGTGAGGATATTTCATCTGCTGCTTTGTATGCAATTTCAACACCTCCCAATGTTCAGATTCATGAAATGATCATCAAACCTGTGGGGGAGATGTTTTAAATTAGTTTTAAAATAAAAGTCTATATTTAGTTAACTTTTTTATTTCTACTAGTTTTAATTATGAATACATTCTGCCAGAGATAGAGATAAATATACAATATATATGCCAGGAATTCCATGGATTGCGCCCTCTGCCAAAGTAGCTGGTAGAGGGCGCTATTAATGGAATTTCATACCCACCACCATAGGATAGGGGTACACCAATCTAGTCATTCCGTTTGTAACATCTCGAAATATTGATCTAAGACCCCATTAAGTAAACATATTCTTGATCGTCTCGACATTCTGAGTCGATCTAGCAATGTCCGCCCAACTATCCGTCCGTCCGTTTGTCGAAATCACGATAGTGGTCGTACGCGTAAAGCTACCACCCCAAATTTTGCACAGATACTGATGTAGGTCATTGGGGATTGCAAATGGGCTATATCCGTTGAGATTTGGATATGGCTCCCACATAAACCACCGTAGCGCAGAGGTTAGCATGTCCGTCTATGACTCTGAACGCCTGGGTTCGAATCCTGGCGAGACCATCAGAAAAAATTTTCAACGGTGGTTTTCCCCTCCTAATGCTGGCAACATTTGTGAGGTACACTATGCCATATAAAACTTCTCTGGAAAGAGGTGTCGCACTGCGGCACGCCGTTCGGACTCGGCTATAAAAAGGAGGCCCCTTATCATTGAGCTTAAAACTTGAATCAGGCTGCACACATTGATATGTGAGAAGTTTGCCCCTATTCCTTAGTGGAATGTTCATGGGCAAAATTTGCAATTTCCCACATAAACCGACATCCCGATTTGATTTCTTGAGCCCTTGGAAGCCACAATTTTTGTTCGATTGGGCTAACATTTTGCAGATAGTGTTCCGTTATGACTTTTAACTACTGTGCCAAGCAGTCAAAATCTCCCGATTTGACTTCTCGAGATCTTGAAAGCTGCAATTTTTGTCCGATTTGGCTAAAAATTTGCACAAGATTACGCAATCGGAGATCGTTGGCAAGAAGATTGCAATTTTCCCACCACGAATCGAATCGGGATCGAAGAAGGGAGATTGCAGTGGCCCATCTGACAAAGGGCCAGCCACCGTCCAGTTGAGTAGAGGTGGCGCTCATGCTGCGGCTAATGGCTCTGGACCAGTCGCAGTAACACCAGTGGAGGGAAAAAGTGAGTCTGGCAGCAGTCCAGGGACTGACCCTGATGTGGTAAAGGTGGTTGCGCCAACTTTCCCAGCCTGAAGTCCTCTGACACTTTTCGAGTGACTTTCAAGCTGTTTCTTTCTCGAAATCTTCCTCGTCACAGACTCCTAAGAGAATTAGAGGAACTGAGGAGCATCAACCGACGGTGAAGAAAAGACAGAAAAAGGTCCCTATAGGAGTGACAGATGCCAATTGTCATCGACCCCCATCGTGCGAGATAATTAAATGAACCGAGCAACATCAGGCGGCGGATAAGAAAAGACAGAAAAAGGTCTCTATTGGAGTGATAGATGTCAGATGTCATCGACCTCTATCGTGCGAAAGGGCCATTTCAGATGGCAAGATTCCCACTGGGGATTTTGATACAAAAAAGACGCCCAAAACACGTACAGCACCTGTTGGTCGACAGGCTGGGGAGAGGCGGACAGTTCATACGGGCTAGAGGTTGGCCATTACAGATAGTGCCATCTTCCCGCGATGACGGGGAGAAGGCGTAGGATTATGAGTGAACACTTCTTCTTTCCGAAGAGTTCTCTAGAGTCTTTTGAGCCTTTCTGAATTTTGCAAGGGTGTGGAATAACTGAAGGGGCGGCTCTCTTTTGGTCCCTATGTCGGCTTTTTAGTTTCTATTCATATTTATACCCCACACCACTACTGTGATACAGGGTATTATAACTTAGTGCATTTGTTTGTAACACCCAAAAGGAAGAGAGATAGACCCATTGGTAAGTATACCGATCGACTCAGAATCATTTTCTGATTCGATTTAGCTATGTCCGTCTGCCTGTCTGTCTGTCCATGTTAATTTGCATGGTACAAACTACAGGTCGCAATTGTTATCCGATCGTCTTCAAATTTGGTACGGGAATGTTTTTCGGAATAGAGACGAAGCCTATTGAAATTGGTTCGGTTCAGATTTGGATATAGCTCCCATATATATGTTCGTCCGATTTGCAGTAATATAGATATAAAATGGTCATTAGTTAACCAATTATTTCGAAATTTGGCAGGAAGGATTTTCTTATGACTCTCAATATTAGTGGTGAATTTCATAGAAATCACTTCAGATTTGGATATAGCTCCCATATATATGTTCGTCCGATTTGCAGTAATACAGCTATAAAATGGTCATTAGTTAACCAATTCTTTCGAAATTTGGCAGGAAGGATTTTCTTATGACTTTCGATATTAGTGGAGAATTTCATTGAAATCGATTCAGATTTGGATATAGCTCCCATATATATGTTCGTTCGATTTGCAGAAATACAGCTATAAAATAGTCATTTGTTAACCGATTCTTTTGAAATTTGGCTTGAAGGATTTTCTTATGACTCTCAATATTATTGGTGAGTTTCATAGAAATCGATTCAGATTTGGATATAGCTCCCATATATATGTTCGTCCGATTTGCAGAAATACAGCAATAAAATAATCATTTGTTAACCGATTCTCTCGAAATTTGGCAGGAAGTATTTTCTTATAACTTTCGATATTAGTGGTAAGTTTCGTAGAAATCGGTTCAGATTTGGATATAGCTCCCACATATATGTTCGTCCGATTTGCAATAATACAGCAATAAAATGGTCATTTGTATACCGATTCTCTCGAAATCTGGCAGGAAGGATTTTCTTATGACTCTCGATATTGTCGGTGAGTTTCATAGAAATCGGTCTAGATTTGGATATAGCTCCCATATATATGTTCGTCCGATTTGCAGAAATACAGCTATAAAATAGTCATTTGTTAACCGATTCTTTTGAAATTTGGCATGAAGGATTTTCTTATGACTCTCAATATTAGTGGTGAGTTTCATAGAAATCGGTTCAGATTTGGATATAGCTCCCATATCTATGTTCGTCCGATTTGCAGATATACAGCAATAAAATGGTCATTTGTTAACCGGTTCTTTCGAAATTTGGCAGGCAGGATTTTCCTATAACTTTCGATATTACTGATGAATTTCATTGAAATCGGTTCAGATTTGGATATAGCTCCTACATATATGTTCGTCCGATTTGCAGAAATACAGCAATAAAATGGTCATTTGTAAACCGATTCTCTCGAAATTTGGCAGGAAGGATTTTCTTATGACTTTCGATATTAGTGGTGAATTTCATTAAAATCGGTTTAGATTTGGATAAAGCTCTCATATATATGTTCGTTCGATTTGCAGTAATACAGCTATAAAATATTCATTTGTTAACCGATTCTCTCGAAATTTGGCAGGAAGAATTTTCTTATGACTCTCAATATTAGTGGCGAGTTTCATAGAAATCGGTTCAGATTTGGATATAGCTCCCATATCTATATTCGTCCGATTTGCAGTAATACAGCTATAAAATGGTCATTTGTAAACCGATTCTCTCGAAATTTGGCAGGAAGGATTTTCTTATGACTCTCAATATTAGTGGTGAATTTTTGGATATAGCTTCCATATCTATGTTCGTCCGATTTTCTTTCGACATTCTTTCTTTTCTTTCTTTCGAAATTTGGCGGGAAAGATTTTCTTATGACTCTCAATATTAGTGGTGAGTTTCATAGAAATCGGTTCAGATTTGAATATAGCTCCCATATATATATATATCGCCCGATTTTCACTCCTACAAGCGCATTTATTGACCAATTTACCCAAAATTTTGTACAACGCTTTCCTCAACGACTTCCACAAAATCCATTAAGTTTGATCGAAATCGGTTTAGATTTAGATATAGCTCCCAACTATATGTTCGTCACATTTTGGGTAATTTTTTGTCATTTGTCAACCGTAGTTATTACATTTTGAAAATATTTGCTTTGCTCGAAATTTGATACAGTAATTTTAATAACTTATCTGAATACATTCGCCGAAGTCCATCAACATTGGTTCAGAATTAGATATAGCCTCACTTTTGTATTTATAGGGTAGGTATAGGGTATTACAAAGTCGGCAACGCCCGACTTTTGCCTTTCCTTACTGGTTTTTTAATGGCTTTCATCTCTCTCCCTCTCTTCTCTTCAATTTCATTCCTCTCTAGGGCGAACACTATGAACCAAAGGTCACCGAGTGAAGCGATATGCAACTGCTGTTGCCAGGCGCGCGTCCTTTGACCTGACCTAACCTAAGTAAGTCTGCAGACTGCCACTCAAAAACTAACCTTCTTCACCTAAATGCTGAGTTGCTAATCTATTGGGTTGCCCAAAAAGTAAATGCGGATTTTTTAAAAGAAAGTAAATGCATTTTTAATAAAACTTAGAATGAACTTTAATGAAATATACTTTTTTTACACTTTTTTTCTAAGGCAAGCTAAAAGTAACAGCTGATAACTGACAGAAGAAAGAATGCAATTGCAGAGTCACTAGCTGTGAAAAATTTTGTCAACGCCCACTATATGAAAAATCCGCAATTACTTTTTGGGCAACCCAATAATAACTCAGCTATATATTTGGTCTCTGATATATTTTCTATGAAATTTTCTTTATAATACATTTCTCTCACATCAACACACTGTGCTGCTACTTGTGGCGTTAATAACATTTAAAAATTCTTTTCATTAGAATCGTGACTCAGGGAGCTGAGCATTTGGCTGGCTAGAAGTTTTTGGATATAATTTAAAATTTGTTCGGCATGCAGCTTTCAACGCACAAACACTTAACATTTCAACAAAATTTCACTTTGGCATTCTTCTACTCCAGTTTTATGGAACACATAACACGTACCAGCATTTAGAGTTTTAGGAAAAATTCCTCTTAATTTAAGTAAGTTTTCATTTTTATAGCAGAAAAAATTCATCTTAATCCTCGTGCCTTCCTTACCAACTCACTCTGGTGCTTCTTTGCCAAGATAACACATCGCAAATGTTGGACAATTTGAGTTGTTGCTGCTCTGGATGTAGATGCTGATGTGGATGGTAGTGAAAACTTAGCTAAACTACAACTGTGGCCGAAAGGTTTAGCATTCTGGGCAAATGCAACTTAAAATGCTATACAGCTTCTATTTTTAGAAATGAATGAATGGAAAGCATTTTAGTGTTATTCCTTCTTATTTACTTGTTTGCCCTACACCCACACTTTTTTTCTATTTACAGCTGGTTTGGAGGCTTCTTCAACGCTGTCCTAAGCTTTTCATCGTAATGTCTAGATTTGAAATTATTCAATTCAGTGGCCATAAAAATCATTTGTTTTTTTCTGAAGAGTTTGTTTTTCTTTTGGGGTTTCACTGAAGTACGACCACAATGTGTGTTGGTTGGTGGCCTTCTGTATTATGAGTTCCATTTGGCAGTTGGCTGTATGGAGCTGCATCACGATGTAGTTGAAAACCACCACATTTTGATTTTTTTTTTACCAGAGTTGCTTTTAATTATGTTGAACTTGTTGTATGGATTCAGTTTGCATTATTGAAAGAATTTTTTATGTTCACGCATTAGGTCTTAATAATTTTTTGTTTAATTATTTTTGTTCCTATGAAGCGTTTAAGGTATTTAGTTTTAATAATATTATGAAAATTTAAAATTAAATACTTTTGGCTTGTCTTTGCCAAGGATTATGACTAGGTGTTGTTTGAAATTGATTTCAATGGAATAATGAAAGTAATATTAAGATCTGAGATTACTTGCTATAGGTGTCTTATATTCTCTGTTCCACTCCTTTATAAGACACTAGCTGGACAGGACCCGCTACGCTGCGCCTTCTTTTACTTTATATGGAACAAAAGTTACCTTGAAATATTTATTTTCGACAATTAAAGAGTTTTAGTGAAATACCATGCTACGAAAATAGTATATCGCTTGACTAACAGTTTAACAATGTAAGTACCTTTATCTGAATCCCATATTCTTTATTGGTCTACGAACTTAAGTTTGGATGTAAGGTGTACTCCATTCTTAAAATACTTCATTTCAGCTCGATTTTTTCTTGATATATGATTTAGGGTTGTTTTCGGGGGTGAGGTGTTCCCCCAGACACTTGGGCATGGAAAAATATCACCATCGTGCTCTTTTTCCAAATACCATTTATTTTAACCCCCTAGTGTCATTGGTTTAGAGGAGTTTACACGATAAGGCGTCCCCCAAACACATGGCCCAAAATAGGTTAACGACTTCGTTTTCTAATCTTAAATATCTTTCATTTGAGCCACATAGTGGCATGGTCGAAAAATTTTTAACCTTTGGGAAAGGGTGATGCCCTAAATACATGGTCCTAAATTTGGATATCAAATTCGTATTCTACTCCCAAATACCTTTATTTGAGCCCCATTTTGCGACGGTCACTAAAAAATTGCTGTTTGTATGATATTTTGGGAAAGGGGTAGACCCCCAGAAAATTGGTCCCGAAAGTGGGTATCAATTCTTGCTCTACCCCCCAATACCTTTCATTTAAGCTCCACATTGACATGGTCAGCAAATATGGCGGATTTAGGGGTGTTTTGGAGATTGGGGTGCTCCCCCAAACACTAAGCCCGGAAAATATATATCAGCAACGTGTTCTATTCTCATATATCTATACATCATTTATTTGAACCCCATATTGCCATTGGCCTCAAAATTGGATATCAAATTCGTTTTCTAATTTCATTTAAACTCCTTATTGCAAAAGTCAGCAAATATGTCCGGTTTGGGGTATTTTCCCTAAAAACTATGAATATTTAGTTTCACTTTCTTTAAGACCCAAATTGTCTTGATGAGCAAATACGTTCTATTTGGGTGTTGTTATGGTGGTGGGACGTCCGCTAGACAGTTGGCCCCTAATGTTGATATAAGATGCGTGGTCTACTCCCACATACCTTTAATTTGAGCCCCATATTTCCATAGTCGGCAAACGTGACCGGCTTGGGGAGTGTTTTGAGAGTTGGCCTTGAAAAAATATATATCAGATTCGTATTCCACTCTAAAAACCCTCTTATTTGAGCCTCATATTGCAACAGTCAGCAACTACTTACTATTTGGGTGGTGTTATGGGGGCGGGGTGTCCCCATAGAGACTTTTCCCAAATATTGATATCAGATTCGTGCCTTACTCCCAAAGACCTTTCATCTGAGCCCCATATGGCTATGGTCATGAATTTGTCTCCTTTGGAGGATGGTTTTGGGGAGAGGCGGCCCCCAAACACTTGGTCCCATTTTTGGGCATCAGATTCTAATTCTACACTCAAATACTTTTTATTTAAGCCCCATATTCCTAGGGTCAGTAAATAAGTACTGTTTGGGGGGTGTTTTGGGGAAGTGGAGGACCCCCAGAAACGTAGTCCCATATTTGGATATCAGATTCGTATTCTACTCGCAAATATCTTTCATTTGAGTGCCATATTGCCATGGTCGGTAAATATGTCCGATTTAGGAGTGTTTTGGGGGTTGGGGTGGTTCCCCAAGCACTTGGTCCGACAATTGGATATCAGATACGTTTTCTTATCCTAAATACCTTTCATTTGAGTCCCATTTTGTCGTGATTGGTCTAAATATATGTTTGGTAGGTTTAAGGGTGGGGTGGCCCCCCTAGGTACCCCATCCGAAATTTGGATACCAAATTTTTATTATTAGAATACTATATGAGAGCACACAAAATTTCACTGAAATCGCACCACCCATCTCCGAAAATTAGGGTAAGGGGTAGGGTCCGCCCCATCATTATGCACCATCTGTGAAAATATCGGTTCAGCCGTTTCTGAGTCTATAAGGAACATATAAACAAACATACAAACAAACCTACAAACAAACACAAATTGATTTTTATATATAAGACTAGTTGGACAGGGCCCGCTCCGCTGCGCCTTCTTTCACTCTGCCACGTGCCCTATACTGGCATGGTCAGGAAATAAATCCTGTTTTGGGGTGCTGTTATGGCCTTTCAGATATTTCGCCCTAATGTGGATATGATTTCCCTGTTCTACTACCAAATACCTTTCGTTTGAGCCTTATATTGCTGTGGTCGGTAAATATATGCGGTATGCTGGTATTTTTGGGTATGAGGTGGACGCCCATAAATCAGATTCGTGCTCTAGTCTCAAATACCTTTCATTTGAGCCTCATATTGTCATTATTGGTTTATATTTCCATTTGACGGGTTTTGGAGGTGGCGCGGTGCCCCTAGATATCCCACCCTAAATAAGGATACCAAATTCTTGTTATTGAGATATTATAAACAAACAAAATATCGCTTAAATCGCCCCATCCATTTCCGAGATTTGACGTTTTTGAAAATAGGGTAAGGGGAGGGTCCGCCCATTAAATGTTATGGATGTTAGATCAACTTCATTTTCTTGGTTTTGGTGGTGGATTGGAGTTGTCAAACCCTTTGCCCTTTAAGTCGATATCAGATTCATACTCTTCTCCCAAAAAATCACATTTAAGCTTGATAATGCTATAGTCGGTATGAGGTGCGACATCTCTGAAACACTTGGCCATAAAACAGACATCTGATTTGATTCCCTTTTTGCCATAATCCACAAATAGTCCCAGTTTGAGGAGTATGTAGCGTGTTGCTGCCACCCACGCAGTTAGCCCTGAATCAGCATCGTGCTCTACTTTCAAATTTCTTTTATTCGAGCCCCCATTGCCATTGGTTTAGAGGGCGTTTATGGGATGAGACGACCCCCAAATACATGACCTCAAAATTGGATATCAAATTCGTTTCCTACTATCAAATACCTATTATTTATTGCCATAGTGCAAACATGGCCGATTTGAAGGGAGTTAAGGGAGCGGACCGTGAAATAATAACAGCATAGTGCTTGAGCACGATTTTGTTTGAGCTCTATAATTTCAAGCATTTTGAAGGTGGCTATCAAGATATTCAGAGTCTCGTTCAGATCCACACTAAATAATTCTTGGTGTATTGGTTACCCACATTCAAATCATATTTCAAAGCTACCACTTGGTATACTACATATTTAAAGATCCGTAGGTCCTCCAGTGTCTATCCCAATATGAGAATAAAAAGTGTACTCTCGTACAACCTCCCAGACCTCTTATTGCTGTCCTATTCTAGCCAGATTTGCCTTAATTTATTATTTTTAACGCCTTTTTGGGTAAGATGGGGAGTCGGCGGTTGCCCTCTGACGCGTCCTTTCATTTGAATACAATATATTATCGGTCGTCCTACATGAAAGTTTGGTGTTGTTTTTATTAGGAGGAAAGTGTCGGTTCCCCGACTTTAAGAACCAAAAGACAATTTATTTGAGTCCTTTAATGTCGAGATCTACATGTCTAGCAGAACGGCAGGACGTGATCCAGATACTTGAATCCATATATCAACATAAGATTCGAACTCTACTCTAATATAGATTAAATTAAATTCCCATATTATCCCGATTGAACTACACGTCCTATTGAAGGGTATTTAGTGGGTGGGCCGGTCCCAGACTCTGTCCCAAATGCGTATATCAGATTCGTAGTTAACTCTAAAAGAACTTTCATTTTATACCCACTTTGTGACGCTGTACATTCATGCCCGTTTTGGGGGTTGGAGAGCCACCGTAGACACTTTGAACCAGATTTGTACTCAAATTCCAAACACCTTTCATATGATACCCATATTGTCCCAACTGGGAAGATGATGTCCCAACGTCTCATCATCTTCCCCGCATGCCCTACACATGCTATCACCTACCTCACCGATTTCACATAATTGAGCTCGTAGTCCTATGTGTCCCGTTATGATAACAATAGTTATACTGTCCTCCTTCTTGCTTCCTTTCAGTAATAGCCTCGTCTTCTCACGACCTGGATTCCCCCATAGGATTTTCACCGCCCTACCGACCGTTTCGCTGTTCCACAATGTTGCATGCGCATTCGTCGCCCAGTCCCTTAACTCGGACTGCGTCGACCCGAAAGGTTTCGGGTTAACCAAGTTTATTGACGGCAGTTCTCTGGCCTTCATCGCTAAATCGTCTGCACTTTCTTTCCCCTTACTCCGTTATGGCCCGGCACCCAAACGATGAGGATTTTGCCATCCTCAGAGAAGGCGTTAATCTTCTTCTTACACTGCAAGACTGTTAGTGACCTAACCGCCCTGGTTGTTATTGCCTTTAAGGCAATTTTACTGTCGATATTGCCCTTAAGGCAATTTTGATGACGTCCTCGCTTTAGCACCACACCACACTGATCTGGATGTAACTAAATCCAAAAACAAAATTCTGTCCGTTTACACTACGTTTTTAGGAATTTAAGTGACATACACAAGCGTACACAAGCGTACATACGTGTACATCCACAATTCTTGAAAACAGTTGCATGTTTTGGCATTTTTATCTATTATTCAGCCATGATATCGGGTTTATTTGGTATTGAAAAGTCTTCGAAAATGGGAATTGTTTTTGTATGGCAAATCCTGCAAAAAAAGCAATACAGGATTTAAAGGCCAATTCGAATTTGTTTAATTTTTTGAGGCTTTATTTCCCATAGATTATAACGCACACCATAGTTTATTCACTTATTTGGATTTTCTGCGTTTTCTCATCATTATTATCGTTTGCCCCCACTCTCTTCCATTTGTTCAACACTAGCACCAACAACTGTATTCCCAAAAAAAGTACGGCGATTACATCTTCCCATCTCTGATTTTCTCAACATAAACCCTTCTCCTTCAACATTTGTCATGTCATTCTATACAAATAAGTTTCGTGCGATCTCCCCCCATTCATTGCCAAAATAGAACCAGCAATCAAATGCATTTCCGTATACACCACTTCAGTTATCAACATATGTTAGGCTGGATCGGTCGTGTTAACGTCGCGTTCGCGGTAAATTTACAAAAGTGCAATGATTTAGTTAATATATTAGTTGAAACACAGTGTAAAAACATTAACAAAGTACATATGTATAACGGCGAAGTGTGAAATGTGTTTGTGTTCTTAAAAAAATCAAGAGTTGGTGTGCAAAAACTAGATGCCCTAACAACAGTGAGTGACAATGGTTTCTTTAGGAAAAGCAAAAACAAATGTTAGACCAACAGCAACAACAAGAAAGTGACTGTGTGTTTATTTAGTATCCTCTCCCTGTAAAGTTTACAGCGTAAATAGAAAACTTGCTCTTTAAATGATTCATGAAAATATTTGAATAGGTGCATATTGAATAAATATGTGTGTTAAAGTATAATACAAAAGTCGCAACAACAGTTTTAGGGAAAGTATTGCTTCAGTTTCTTTTACCTGTCCTCTTTCGTGTTGACTTCGAATGTTAAGTTTGCAATAAAAATCAACACTACCGCATTTTAACAGCAAAGGCTAACTAGTTAACAGCAAATCATTTTTGGTGGAAAGAAAGAATTACAGTGAGGGAGAGAGAGGGGTGCGATTCAAGTGAGTTTAACTACAAAAAAAGATTTTTTTCATTGCACGTCGTTCGGAATATTTTTATCGTCGTTTGGCTAATATCGTTTGCGTTTATAAAAAAATTGAAAGTGCAACATGGTTAACGAAGAGGTAAGGCTTGTTTATATTTTTTAATACTTAACATGACAAGAAAAACAATTTACTTAAACAATGTATTGGGTTGCCCAAAAAGTAATTGCGGATTTTGTAAAAGAAAGTAAATGCATTTTTAATAAAAGTTAGAATGAACTTTAATCAAATATACTTTTTTACACTTTTTTTCTAAAGAAGGCTAAAAGTAACAGCTGATAACTGACAGAAGAAAGAATGCAATTACAGAGTCACAAGCTGTGAAAAAATTTGTCAACGCCGACTATATGAAAAATCCGCAATTACTTTTTGGGCAACCCAATACTACGTAAATGTTTCACAGATAAAAATTTGGTCTCTGATAAATTGTGGAATTTTTCATTGAAATTTTGCCTTAAGAGAACATTTTTTTAATTTTGTCTTCAGGAAACCTGCACTAGAAATTGGGTTTTTAGGGAAAATCGAACAGACATTTTTTCATTGATTCAAATACAGTTACAAGGGGTCCCACTGCTTCAAATTTCTGGAAAAAGGGCGTAAGATCTGATATTGACAACTGTATTAAGTGTTACGTGTTACGAGTGTTAAGGGATCTCTTTCAAATTTCGTAAATTCTAGGTAACAAATGCGGCTTTATGAGTTCAAAACCTTCCATCGGAAAACTGGGCTATATGGCAGCTGCATACAAATACGGTCAGATCTGATCCATCCACGTTGAGGGGTCCATGCAACTCACTGACACCGCTAAAATGGGTAGTAAAAGCTCATTTCAGGACTCAAACACTCAAATCGGTTTATTCAAACTCGGCATGGTTGTTCATTGATATCAGGTCAAAAATACGACTTTAATGAACTCAAGATTTCTTATCGGGAGATCGGTATAAATGGTGCTACATAAAGATATAGGTCATCTTTGAACTTTAGGCTGTAGAGAGATTTCAAGAAACAGACTCACGGGCAACGATCTAGTATGCATACCTTGTAGGGTAGGTCTTCGGTGAAACATAAAAACATATAAGGCATTTTTGGTTTGGAGAAAATTTTGTAGGTTTTGGTAGGATTTTTCTTAAATTTTGGTAGGAAATCATTTTCTCGAGTGGCAACACTGGTGACAGGTGCATTCTGCATTTAAATTAGAAATTTTGACCTTTTCTAGCATAATCGTAAAACCAGTTTTGACGTAAAACCCCCCTTTGTGTTCATAACAGTGACTTGAAAAATTAGTCTTGCGATCATTTGCGAAGTGGATTATCACGATAAAAGTGCATTGATTAATTTAATCTTTGTATGGCGATAAAGCACCGTCCAATAAAACTGTGAAAAAACTATTTTATTCAATCCAATCGAGGCCCACGCTCTCTCAAAGACTAATTCCGTAAAGGTCATTAAACAACGGCCATTGTACCAGAGATCATGATGTGACATACTGTGCGATAGAGGCATCCTTGGGCATTACGCCTACCAACATACAATCGATATTGCATGAACACCTTTCCGTAAATATGGTTTGTTCTCTTTAGATATATCACACTATGGCAAGGAAATGTTGAAAAAATACGATCGCGGTGCTACAAAATACCTTAATAGGATCGTCACAGGTGAATAATCGTGGATCTATGCCTAGTAACCCGAAATCAATCACCAATCGGCTATGTGGGTCTTCGCAAACGAGGCAAATCCAATGAATGTTGTTCGTGGAGGTCATAACAAACACTTCATTCTAAATTTCAGCCAAATCGGATAAGAATTGCATCCACTCAAGGCTCAAGAAGTCAAAAACCCATATAGATACAATTTCCAATCCCAACCGACCTACACTAACAGGAAATATTTGTGCAAAATTTTAATCGGCTAGCTTTACTGCTTTAAAACTTAGTGTGCTTTCGACAGACAGACGGACGGACATGGACATTTGTAACACATTGAAATATTCATCTGAGACCCAACTAAGTATTTATATTCTTGGTCGTCTTGATATTCTAAGTCGATTTATCCATGTCCGTCCGTCTGTCAAAAATGCACTATCTTTCGAAGGAATAAAGCTGGGCGCTTGAAATTGTGCACAAATACTTCCTATAGATCTTGACTTATTGAACCTCTAGACGGCGCAATAAATTTTCGATTTGGCTGAAATTAGGTATTTTCTAATGACCTCCAACAATTGTGCTAATTATAGTTAAAATCGGTTCATAACTTTTTATAGCTGATATATAATCCGATCTCGGATCTCGATTTCTTGAGCATTTAGTGTGTGCAATTAGTATCCGATTTGGTTAAAATTTTGCATGAAGTTTTTTCTTTCGACTACCAACAATTATGCTAAGTACGGTTTAAATCGGTTCATTATCTAATATAGCTCAAATATTAACCGATCTTCTCAGCATACTTCTTGAGCCTATAGAGGGCTTAATTCTTATCCGATTTGGATGAAACTTTGTACAACGACTTTGATTTCCCGGTTTTACTTCTTGAGGCCTTATAGGTCGCATTTCATATCCTATTTGGCTGGAAATTTTGCACAATTACTTCTACTATGGTCTTGAACATCCAAACCAAGTATGGTATGGTATCGGTCCTGATATAGCTCTAATATCATGGCAATTTTATCCATTATCCTTTGTCTGTTTGCCTTTAAAGAGATACCAGGCAAAGAACTTGACAAATGCGATCCATGGTGGAGGGTATATATTATTTGGCCCGGCCGAACTTAGCACACTTTTATGTGTTTATGTTAATATTTGTTTTTTTTTCATGTTAGGCCAGAAATATATATAGCAGCCCTTGTATTTTGTCGCCTAGTTGGGAAAAGAACTGCGTTCCCAGGATTTAAGACCTTGCGCCCCTCATGACCCGGAAATGATCCAGAGGTTCGTCCTAAGCAAAACAGTTTCTACAATAGTCTATAAAAGCTTTTCTATAGTTGCCGCAAAAGTGAAACATACGGTTTTAACTTCTATTACAGTACTCGGTGATTTGTTGGCGAAAGCAAAACAAAGGACCAAAAAAATAAAATTTGAAATTTTGATGAACATCTAGCCGATTTTTCAATAGCAAATTAATTTTATTCACTTGGAAACCCCAAAATGGAAATAACTCTTTATCGAAGCTCCGTAGAGCAATAGTAGGCTTAATTTATGAACACTTCGAAATTTTATGAAAATAAGGTAAATTATTAATTTTTAACTTGAATAACTTCAATGGCCATACCCCTTTAATTAAGCCGCGTAAAGCAAAAAAAAAAACTTGATTCCAAAAATTAAAAAAAAAAAGTTGATACAAATCGGCCAAAAAGACTCTCAGAGCAAAGCACGGTTAATTCGTGATCACTTCCAAAAATTCGAGATTTTGATCAAAGTCGGCCAAAAATTTAATGTTTCACTTCGAAAACTTAAAATGGCCATATCTCATTAACTAAGCCTCATACAGAAAAAGTAAGGTTAAAAAGTGATCACTTCCATAAATTCAAAACTTTGATGAAATTCGACCAAAAAATGAATTTCTCCCTTCCGAAACTTAAAATGGCCATATCTCCTTAACTAAGCCTAATAAAGCAAAAGTAAGTTTAATCCGCAATCACTTCCAAAAATTCAAAATTTTGATGAAAATTGGACGAAATATGAATATTTCCCTCCCAAAACTAAAAATGGCCATATCCCCCCAACTAAGCTTCGTAGAGCAAAAGTAGGGTTGATTCGTAATCACTTCCAAAAATGCAAAATTTTGATGAAAATCGGACAAAAAATTAATTTTTTCTCCCAAAACTAAAAATGGCCATATCTCCTTAACTCAACTTCGTAGAGCAAAAGTAAGTTTAATCCGTAATCACTTTTAAAAATCAAAAATTTTGATGAAAATTGGTCTAAATATGAATTTTTCGCTCCCAAAACTTAAAATGGCCATATCTCCTTAACCAAGCCTCGTAGAGCAAAAGTAAGGCTAATTCGTGATCACTTCCAACAATTAAAAATGTTGTTTAAAATCGGCCAAAAAATAAATTTTTCCCTCCCAAAACTCCTTCACTAAGCCTCGTAGAGCAAAAGTAAGTTTAATTCGTGATCACTTCAAATATTCAAAATGTTGATCAAAATCGGCTAAAAGATGATTTTTTCCTTTAAAACTTAAAATGACCATATCTCTTTAACCAAACCTCGTAGAGCTAATGTAAATTCGTTATCACTTCCAAAATTTTGATGAAAGCCGGCCAAAAAATTAGATTTTTTCTTGTAAAACTTAAAATGACCGTATCTCTTTAACTAAGCCTCGAAGAGCTAAAGAAAGGATAATTCGTTATCACTTCCAAAACTTAAATAAATTTGATAAAAATCGGCTAAAAAACGAAATTTTCCCTTCCAAAACTAAAAATGGCCATATCTCCTTAACTAAACCCCGTAGAGCAAATTTAAGGTTAATTCGTGATCACTTGCGAAAATTCAAAATTTTGATGAAAGTCGGTCATTAATGAACTTTTCCTTTCAAAACTTAAAATGGCCTTATTTCCCTAACCAAGTAAGGATAATTCGTAATCACTTTCAAAAAATCTAAATCTTAATGAAAGTCGGCCAAAAAATTTAATATTTTCTTCTAAATCTTAAAATGGCCATATTTCGTGATTCATTCAAATTCAAAATTTTGATGAAAATCGGCCAAAACTAACTAAGCCTCGCAGAGCAAAAGTAAGGTTAATTCATAATCACTGCTAAGCCTCGAAGAGCAAAAGCAAGGTTAATTCGTGATCAGCATCCGTAATAGGTTATTTATGGTGGTCACCCATAGGAGTGTTGATAAAATGCCCCCCTGTGGCGAGTGCTGTGCCACTTTCTCCCTTGTATTTATGTCATGAAATGCACAATTTATCCAGTTGTTCCTTAGCACATGGTTTATCCAGTCTCTAAGGACACGGACAATGCATACCGGCAATCTGTACATCTTAGCATCGAAGGATTTTTCTGTTTTATGCACAACTTTGTGCAGGGCAGTTTTCACCGACCTTCCATTGACACTGGCATGCTTTTTGTATTTAGTAGTTCGCTGGGTGTCCTACTTTTTATCATGGTATCCACACTACATTCTTTGGTTTTGAATAGAACGGACGGACGGTTTAAGCTCTGTAGGCCTTTGGTGTGGCATAACTTCCTTTGCCTGGCTTGGGTATAAATACTACCCTTGTCTCCTGCCAGGCTTTCGGAGTATCTGCAAGTCCTAGGTATGCAGTGAAAATAATGGCCAGATGAGGCGCCGGATAGTCGGCCTCCTTTTGTAGTAACGCCGGAAATATCCCATTAGGTCCGGGTGGCTTAAATGGTTTGAAGCTCCTCAAGGCTTCCTTGACCATAAATTGCGTTATGATAAGCCTTCGATCAATCTCATTATTCCCAGATTCCGGTGTCTGCGTAAGTCTCGTATCATTTGGAAAATGTGTTTTTATCAGAAGCTTCAACATGTCCTCTGTTGTCTCTGCTCTCACTCCAATGTCGTCTACTGACGTTTTAGTTTGGACTTGGGTTTGTGAGAGAAATGTTTTTCATCTTGGCGGTCATTGACTCTATCGACCTGTTCGCAAAAAAGCTTCTAGGTGGCACGTTTTGCCACTCTGATAATCTTTTTGTATTCCTTGAGCCGTGTGTAACACACATCCCAATAAACTTTCGCTTTTTTACGACGTGCTCTGTTCAAAAGTCTGCGGACCTCTTTCCCCATATTGCGAATCTCCCCGATCATTCAGGGGTTTTCTTGGGCTCATTTCTTTTCCCAAAGAGGTCAACTATCTTCGAAGAACCCGACCAGTACAATCGTAATCTTGTTGACATTTTCGTCAATGTCTTCTATGCTTGGAGAATAAAAATTATCTAGCCCAAGTCTTCTTCTGAGTAGCCTTCCGTGTTTTGTCCAGTTGGTTTTCAACTTATTACGGAAGCTTATCGGATTCAGCGCTGGCCGTGCTATTCTTAACCTAATGTAGTGATGGTCAGAGAAAAAGTGTTCCATAGAGACCCTCCAATCCTAAACCTCATCGATTAGATTTTCGGAACTGATCGTCACATCTAATACCTCTTCCCTAATCCTATTAACAAAGGTAACAGTGTTACCAATATTAAGCGTTGTTAGGTCGTTAGTATTCAAGAACTCTGCCAGGGCTTGGCCCCGCCTATTAATGTTGGTACTACCCCACGAAATGTGTTGAGAGTTCACGTCGCACCCTATTAGTACCTGATTTCTTGTCTGTTTTGCTTTCCTCACCAGCCGTTGCAGCTCCGACGTGGGTGGCGGTGTCGGAGAGTCGAAAGGCAGATAAAGTGATGCCAAAAGTGAATAATTGGTAGTTGATATGGTTGAGTCCAGAAACTCTGTTCTGCGTCGTCCATGGCCCCCGAATTAAGGCAATATGAATCTTGCCATGCTGATTTTCTCCATCAGAGTGTGTGTAGCAGTCTCGCTCCGGTGGAGGTATATCTGGATTGCCTCAATCATTGGTTCCCCAGTAGATGGGCATTTTGGGAGTAGGGGATGATCTCATTGACTGCATTGACTTTCCTGTCACAGCATCATATAATCATCATGTCATCATATTAGTTTCTTTGCCTATCCTAGTCTTCCGAATCTTCAGGTCGGTTATGGGTCCGTCGTCGGGTCCCTGTTTGTTAGGCTGTGTTGTGTCTCTAACCCATGCGCTGCTTTATACAATATTTTAGTATTAGGATCTTTGCTTATCCTAGTCTTTTCAATATTGAGAGAGGCGGTGATTGTTTCGTCGGCAACCCCCTGCTCGTTGGGCGGTATTGAGTCACCTGTCTCTGCACGGCCTGATGTCTCAATATGAGGATATCTGTCTATCAGAATTGCTCCTGTAGTGTGACATGCCTTTAGTCTCATTCAAACTTGTCACGAAGACTTGATCAATGCCAACCACAAGAAAATTCCTTCCTCCTTCTCCTCCCCGTGACAGACCTTCCATTTCTCTACGACCAAACCTTGTTTTTGTTTACCCAAGAATCCCAACATGCGTTCCGTCGCAAATTTACTGTCCCATACCTTGATGAAGACCGTCGCCTTTGTGAGCTGGAGGATATCCTTCTTTCTCATCAGGTCGAGCTTTGTGACCTCCCAGGGTGCGCGGATTTCTCCGACGAGATTTTTGATGGTATCAATACATTCCGCAGCGCAAAGATGTCCCCTCTGTACTTGCAGCTCATCATTTGTATGGGAGGACCCTCTACAAATCCTCAGTTCCTAAACCATATCCTCCACTTGGGACCGATGATTTGGTGGAATCCTACCGGATGCACTGCCAATATTGATGACTGCATAAGTTAACTCATCTCTGTTGTGCTTCCTTACCACTCTGGTGTACGAGGGCGGCTCCTTACCTTTTTCAGTGACAGTCTTCCCCTTCCGTGATAACTGTGTCGTCCTTTTAGAAGTCACAGTCATCCATGAAGACTCAAAGACCGTGCGCGCTTACTTCGTTCCTGTTCCGACTTTGCCTCCCTCCACAGAACATTGACTGGAGTAACCATTGCGGGAGGACTGGCTTGGTCTTCCCAGAGCTTTTGAAAGCGGGAGACTCTTTCTCAGCATTGTGGCAGTGTTACGCTCTTCGGGAGATCTAAATCTTTTCCCAGCATCCGTTGAAGTGTCCAAAAAGCCAGTTCCAGCATTCTGCCTTTCCCCCCGATTGCTCTGCCGGTGCATACTCCTCTGTCTCCTTCGTCGTTCCCCGGATTGCCTTTTCGGCCTTCTTGTGAGCTTGTAGCGAAGCCCTCTCTCAGTTCTGCTGTCATTCCGTCGTCTTGATCTCTCGATTCGGCTGCGATGACTGTTTCATTCACACTATCGATGTCTGGTTCTGAATCGGAATCACTACCTTAATTTAAAGGCTGGGGAGGAACTGTGCATCCCTCTGGTTTATCCGTCTCTTCCTCATTAATTAGTCTGACGACTGATTGTGCGCTTGAAGCATTATTCTAGACAACAGGTACAGGTAGACAACTATACCTATAGGAGGGCAGACAATAAGCTACGGTCTGATGCCATCACCGCAGCTGTTGGGTGTTTGGAGTCCATAATAATTTTTCGTAGTAAGTATCTATTCCAAGATACGGATAGTTTTCTTCGAGGAGCGAAATGACAACATGTCCCCTCCACTCAACGGGAAATTCGGTTATGTATTTATAAAGGGTGATTTTTTTGAGGTTAGGATTTTCATGCATTAGTATTTGACAGATCACGTAGGATTTCAGACATGGTGTCAAAGAGAAAGATGCTCAGTATGCTTTGACATTTCATCATGAATAGACTTACTAACGAGCAACGCTTGCAAATCATTGAATTTTATTACCAAAATCAGTGTTCGGTTCGAAATGTGTTCAAATTTTGACAAATTTTGTTCAGCGATGAGGCTCATTTCTGGTTGAATGGCTACGTAAATAAGCAAAATTGCCGCATTTGGAGTGAAGAGCAACCAGAAGCCGTTCAAGAACTGCCCATGCATCCCGAAAAATGCACTGTTTGGTGTGGTTTGTACGCTGGTGGAATCATTGGACCGTATTTTTTCAAAGATGCTGTTGGACGCAACGTTACGGTGAATGAACACATTTCGAACCGAACACTGATTTTGGTAATAAAATTCAATGATTTGCAAGCGTTGCTCGTTAGTAAGTCTATTCATGATGAAATGTCAAAGCATACTGAGCATCTTTCTCTTTGGCACCATGTCTGAAATCCCACGTGATCTGTCAAATACTAATGCATGAAAATCCTAACCTCAAAAAAATCACCCTTTATATAACTAGCCGAACCGGGCCGGCTCCGCTGCGTCTTCTTTAACTCTCTAATATCTTTTTAGTGTGGGGACACTTCGCCCTGAATGCGGATATCAAATTCGTGCCATTGTTAGAGAACGTCTATGACGTTTAGAGGATGTTTTGGGGCTGGGGCGGCCACCGGTAATTTGCGCAGAGAATATGTGTCAAATTCGTTCTTTATTCCCAACGGAAATGAAGTTTAGTTTAGGGGATGCTTTAGGCCGCACTTGGCTCCAAAATTGGATATCAAATTCGTTTTCTACTCTCAAATACCTTTTGTTTGAGTCCCATATTCCCATTTGACTTATCTTTAGGAGGAAAGCGCCACCTATACTTGTATGCAAATTTTAATGTCGTATTCGTAATCTACTCCCTAATACCTTTCATTTGAGTTCCATATAGCCATGGTCAGCTAATATGCCCATGTGGGGGTATTTGGGGGTGGGCGACCTCCCATTACTTGGACCTAATATTTTATGCCATATTTGTAATATACTGAACTTCGAATATATCTATTTAGAGGAGTTTTGGGGTTGCGGGGCCCTCTGGGACCCAAATTTTAATACCATATTCGTTTTCTGGTCTCCAATACCTTTCCTTTAATACTCAATTGTGCCAATCGGACCACTTTCGGATATGGGTGGCGTTTTTAGGGTAAGGGGGAGGGTCCGCCTCCACCCGATATCTAAAAATTATAAAGCCTATATTTCCTTCCAGACAAAGGTACACAATCTATGAAAATTTTAAGAAAATTGGTTCAACCAAGTATCATATAGTCATAATTGGTCTAATGACTTTTTGAAGGGTAGCTTCACGCCCTTTGCTTTGTTCTGATTTTGTATGCCGGTTTCGAAATCTACTCCCGAATATCTTTCATTTGAGCCCCATATTGAAATGAAGTCCAATATGTCTGTTTAGGGGAGTTTTGGGGTTGGGGCGACCCGATGCGTATTTAGACTCAAATCTTAATATCATATTCGTATTCTTCTCTCCAATACCTTTCATTTGATACCTATATTGTTCCGATCGGTCAACTTTTGATTTCGAGTTGTATTTTTGGCATAAGGGGGAGGGCCCGTCCCCTTCTGATACCGAACATGAATTGAATGAATTTGTATGCCAGATTATTTATCTACTCCTGCCTAGTTTTTATTTAATACCCATATTGTCCCCATCGGTCCACTTTTGATTTTGGGTTGTGTTTTTGGTATAAGGGGGAGGGTTCGTCCCCCTTCCGATACCGAACATGAATTGAATGAATTTGTATGCCAGATTATTTATCTACTCCAGCATATTTTTCATTTGATATCCATATTGTCCCCATCGGTCCACTTTTGATTTTGGGTTGTGTTTTTGGTATAAGGGGGAGGGTCCGTCCCCCTTCCGATACCGAACATGAATTGAATGAATTTGTATGCCAGATTATTTATCTACTCCAGCATACTTTTCATTTGATAGCCATATTGTCCCTATCGGTCCACTTTTGATTTTGGGTGGTGTTTTTGGGGTAAGGGTGGAGGGTCCGCCCCCTTCCGTTATCAATAAATTATAAAGGCTATTCCTACTTTTTGACTTTGAGAAACTTTGATTAATGTTTTAAATGTCATAAAAAAGTCCTAAAAATTTGTAAAGATCATTTCCTCGCCCTAATGAAAATTTTACTAGAAATTTTTTTGTTTAGATAATATTTCCCAAATATGTCTGTCTTTTGAGAAAATTGTCAGTCTCTGCCCTTTTTTGGGGTTTTTGGTCATTTATTTTTATTTTTCATAAGTGTTAAATATTTTATTGCAAAGTTTCAATTTTAACACTTTTCACTCTTGTCCAATTTACACTTGCCCATATTGCCTGAAGTACCTTTTCGGCAATTCCCTGATGAGGATTCGAAGATGTTCATGTTTTAGAAAACGTGCTTCATAGATACCGTATCCATTTAAATTGGAAGGTTCATAGTTTTTCGTGTCAATGACTTTTCAACAATGAAATAAATAACAAAAAGGGCAAAAAACACTCCCAAAGTGATTTATATCAATGTGGGGTGGCCTCCCGGTAGTAGATGTAATGACCAGTCAAATTTGCATATTCCACCGCAAGCATTCGCATGAATTATGGTCCATCCACACGCACACAGCCACACACATGCACACCGTTGACCATGGAGATGGAAAATGGCCAACATAAAATTCCATCAAGCCTTAGAGAAAAAGGAGACCAAGCTTTTTCTCAACCCTTAATGCCATTGGTATAGAAAATAAAATTCTCATTTACATTTAAATCGGGCAGATTGGGGAAAAAGGTTGCCTTGACAGGCGTAAAACTCCTAAGCTTTAGTTCCGAAAACCGAAAACGAAGGTTTGACGATGGGAAAAGACCCCAAAAACAATGAAATACTAATAATGGTCGAGAATAAAAGACCATGTTTTGGATATTGCTTAGGAAATGTTTACAATCGTCTCAAATTAAATTTGACCCATGTCAGTGTACATTGTATTCTCCTTGGTTAAGTTTTTTTTTGTTTGCCTTTCAAGCCTTCTTTGTATGCATCTCTCTGACTGCGTCTGTCTGATGGCCGGTATGGTAGGAACATCACACCGTACATTTCCCTCATAATGAGGGCAATTCAAAAAGTCTTTTTTTGTGCTTTGTTTCAGTTATAATTTATGCATTTTCTTTAGGTTTTCCATAGCAAAGTGGCAAAGCAGCCGAGAAGATGAAAAGATTAGCTAGGGGATTTGAACGCTTTATAGTATGACCACTTTGTTTGCTTCTTTTTATCTTTTGTTTGATAATTTTGTTTTTTTTTTTACCTTCACATTTAATGAAAAAACAAGGACTATTATTTGCGGATATTTATTGCAGACCTCAATACATTCATGATGTAGGTCGAAACGAGTGCTGAAAAGGGTATTTTGATTATGATTTTCCTTATTGTTGAAATTAATGATTTTAATTTTATTTTGATGGGATTGAATAGGTGAAACAATTAACTTTTCTGTCTCTTACCCCAAAATATTGGTGAAATTTTCTCGAGAACAAAAAAATCAAAGAAATTTTCTCTGGTGAGAAAACATCAGTGAAATTCTCTCTCTAGTTATGTATTTCTCTAACAACAAACTTTTAGTGACATTTTTTCTGTAGACAACATTTTAGTAATATTTTGGTATTATATTGGGTTGCCCAAAAAGTAATTGCGGATTTTTCATATAGTCGGCGTTGACAAATTTTTTCACAGCTTGTGACTCTGTAATTGCATTCTTTCTTCTGTCAGTTATCAGCTGTTACTTTTAGCTTGCTTTAGAAAAAAATGTAAAAAAAGTATATTTGATTAAAGTTTATTGTAAGTTTTATTAAAAATGCATTTACTTTCTTTTAAAAAAACCGCAATTACTTTTTGGGCAACCCAATATATAAAAATCAAAATCTAATTGCTGGTGTGTTTGTTTGTATAGACTTAAAATCGGCTGAACCGATTTTCTTGAAATTTTCACAGATGGTGTAAAATGGTTCTGCGGGGATTCCGATTAGACAGTTACCTGTTATGACGGACACACAGACTGAGACGTCTGTTCTAACCAAAAACAGCAAAGTAGTAGACCTCTTCATGTCTAGATGAGGCCACATAGTTTTGGAATGCTCACAGTCCTCTCTTTCTAACCATCTATCATTCGTTGTCCTTCCTGGTCCTGAAAACTTTGTTTATATGTCGCTAGAGGCATACCCACAGATTCCAGTGTCCCTGGAGTGTGTAAGGTAGTTCCCAGTCTCGCAAAATGGTTCTGCGGGGAAAATAGGATACTAAAATTTTTGGTATCTGAAGGGGGCGGACCCTCCCCCTTAGGTTAGATTAGGTTTAAGTGGCAGTCTGCCATCAGAAGAAGGAAGATGCCAGTTCCTACCGTTGAACCATCCAGATCGCTTTAAAAATCTCAACAGCTTGCGAATGTTCACATCCGCTAAATCAGATTCTCAAAGAAATGAAAACCTAAAGTGGAACTCCTTCTGACTGCTAGTGCGGGAAACACACACAAAAGGTGATCTATAGTCTCTTTTTCTTCGATGTCCTCACAGCTTCTGCAAAAGTCGTTGCTGGCAACCTTCAGTCTGTCAGCATGTTTTCCGATTAGACAGTAACCTGTCATGACGGTCACAATGACTAAGACGTCTGTTCTAGCCATGACAGCAAAGCGGCAGACCTCTTCATGTCTAGATTAGGTCACATAGTTTTGGAATGCTCACAGCCCCCTCTTTGTGGCCATCTATTATTCCTTGTCCTTCGGGGCTGGTCCTGAAAGCTTAGCTTACATGTCGCTAGAGGTGTACCCACAGATTCCAGTATCCCTGGTATGTGTAGGGTAGTTCCTAGTCTCGCAAGCTCGTCCGCTTTACAATTTTCTGGAATATCTCTGTGGCCCGGCAGCCAGAACAGGTGAATTTTTAACTTTTCAGCCATCTCAGATCTGCGACAGTCGAGGGCAGTTTTTGTGTTCAGAAATAAGTTCTCCAGGGATTTTATGGCTGCTTGTCTGTCTGAGAAGATATTTATGCCAATCGTGGTAATCGTGGACATTATATCTTAACCATTTCGCAAGTTCCTTAATTGCAAGGATCTCTGTTTGATACACACTGCAGTGGTGGGGTAACCTTTTCGATATGACCAGTTCTAGATTTTTATAGTACACCCCAAAACCCAACTGGTCGTCTAGTTTGGAACAATTTGTATAAAAGTCTATGTATTCTCTATTCAGCGATATGGTAGTTCCAATCGGTTCTATCAGGAGTAGTGGTACAGTACTTTTTATCAAAAAGCGGCCCAGGGACATCGGATATTGTATCAAGGATAACGCAGTGTCCATAGCCTCCACATCACCAATATGAAAGCTGCCTTAACCTCACGGCAGTGGTCGCTGCAATTTGGGTAGCCACAATGACCAGAGGCATAAGATGTAGCATTAAATTCAGTGCATCAGATTGTGCCGTCCTCAGTGCGGCTGTGATGTACCAACAAGTCATCCTTTTGATCCGGTTTAGTATTGAGCAGTAGGTGGAATTTTGAAGCGCCGTCCACCAGGCCACAACACCATATAGCATTATAGGTCTGACCACTGCAGTATATACCCAATGCATGGCAAGCGGTCCAAGCCCCCAACTTTTGCCAATGGCTCTCTTGCAGGTGTATAGGGCAAGAGTTGCCTTTCTTGCTCATTTCAAAATGTTAGATTTGAAGTTCAATTCCATGTCCACCAAAACATTCAGGTACTTTGCGATTTCTGTAAATTGAACATTCTCTCCTTCTTAGGAGGCAGGTGCCACTGCAAGTGACATGTATTACCTGGTGAAAAGAAGGTAATTCTAGACCACTTTCGGCAGCCCACTTTGCTGTTGCACGTAGAGCTTCCCTCAGGAATATATCTTTTAGAGTGCTGGGAAACTTTCCCCTAACCGCAATTGCCACGTCATCGGCATACTCGACCGCTTTTACGCCTTTTTCTTCCAGAGACAATAGTATATTGTTAATTGCTATATTCCAAAGTAGAGGGGACAGTACACCTCCTTGAGGTGTTACTCTGCTGACCCATCTTTATAGATCCACAGATCCCAAGCCTGCCGTAATGCATCTTTTTAGATTAAGTTATTAATAAACTTTCTTGCGGTAGAGTAGATGCCTAGAAACTCCAACTCCTTCATGATTGACATCGGCTTTACATTATTGAAAGCACAATCAATGTCAAAAAATGCTGCCATTGTATATTCCTTGACAGCCGTCTAGGTCGTGAAGGGCTGTTTCAGTGGATTTGCCTTTACTCTATGCATGTTGCTGCCATGACAGGCGATCTCCAGGGATCTTTGCCCTAAGATATGTTTCTATCAACCTCTCAAGAGTCTTCAACATAAAGGATGGCAGAATAATAGGACGAAAATCTTTTGCCTTCGTGTGGTAGGGTTTTCCTGCTTTCGGAATGAAAATGACCATAGTGTCTCCACATCCCACAGGTATATGTGACATTCTGATTCAAGCAGAGTATATCTTTCTAAGCCAGGGAACCAGGCTTGTAATTCAACCGGTGATATATCATCAGGGCCTGGCGAATTGCCATAAGGGCAAGGGCCCTTATGGCAACTATAATGTCGCTAAAGATGTTCACACTCGACGTCCTCGCGTTAGCACCACACCACTTCACGCATTCCGTGATCGCCCGGATCTCCGCCTGCAGGACCATATTATGGTCAGGCAGTCTAAAACAGATCTCAGTCCCTGGGTTCTCAATGTAAACCCCCAGGCCCACTCTGTCCTCTAGCTTTGATCCATCCGTGTAACATGATCTTCCAGATGGCAGTACTAGGGTTCCGAGACTGTGGCGATGGCAGCAGTGCCTCGCACTCGACTTCCAGGTTCATCCCAGGTATTCGATCGGAAACCTCTTCCCTTCCTTCCAGGTTTCCTATAGTCGCCTCGATTATACTGCGATGGTATGAGCTGCTCCATCGCGGTATAATCGAGATTTCGTTAAATTTTCTCATTGTAGTGAAATTTTCTCTAAATTTTGTTCCTTTGGTCTTGCCCAAGTAAGGTTGAATTATATGTCCAGTCTCTAATTTTATGTCGGCTTTGGGATTTAAGCGATACACACCTGTTTAACAAGTTTAACTTAGGGCTATCCCAGGAAGAGCAGTAACCAAATCAAGGGATGGTAAAAAAATATGTTTACTCTATAAAAACATAAATCTACCTTGGAAGATTGCGATATATCTAGACCCGGAATGACTTGGTATCCGATAGCTCTAACAAACATGTTGTTTAATCTTTTTCAAAGGCACTACCCAAACCAAGGGATGGTAAAAAATTGTCTCTTCTATAAAAAAACATAAATCATCCTTGGAAGATTGCGATATATTGGGTTGCCCAAAAAGTAATTGCGGATTTTTTAAAAGAAAGTAAATGCATTTTTAATAAAACTTAGAATGAACTTTAATCAAATATACTTTTTTTACACTTTTTTTCTAAAGCAAGCTAAAAGTTACCGCTGATAACTGACAGAAGAAAGAATGCAATTACAGAGTCACAAGCTGTGAAAAAATTTGTCAACGCCGACTATGTGAAAAATCCGCAATTACTTTTTGGGCAACCCAATATTTAGACCCGGAATTTCACCGACTGTTTGGCTTGTGACCGCAACCAACGAATGAGATGTTTTGCCCTGTGGCTCCATCATCCTACCACTTATTACCTTTAAACCTGCTGCTCCCTTAGGAATCCCTTCCGGTCAAACAGCCGTCAACCTCCAAAACATTTTGATTTAATCCGGCTTTTTAAACTGTAGAATTGACCTCTTCCGGGAATTGCTCTTTTAGGCCATACACAACAATGAACTATTATTTCCAATTAGTAGTTTCTTTGTTACAACCCAATAGCAATCCGTTTGAAAAGTTCAAATGTTTCAATATCCTTTGGCCTTTTCATTTTGTCCTTAGTCAACGCATGTGAAAAAAGTTACGCGTGGACAGCATGCTCAAAGTTGGGTGTGACTTTTATGTGTGTGAATGTTTTTCCTTATCTTCACTATGTTCTCTATTCGTTTTGCCTTATTTTGCCAATATTCTTTGAATGTATCGTTTGATCATTGCCTTTGTGCTACAAAAGCTGTCACTACAAATGATGAAACCAATCAAGAAGTGAAAAAGATCGAGTCAAGCGACCATCCATATATGACAAAGAAAAAGGGTTACATATCAATTTTCATTTAAATTGCAGACAATCACATGCTGAAAACATAAGACAAATTCAATGAAATGCAAACAACGAGATTTCAATGTTTCTTTTGTGTCATTTGAATTGAAAATATTAAACATTCAATAAAAAGAGAACTTTTTATGAAAGAAACTTGATTAAATCTTCATGAATTTGGCTTTTGTCTCTTAATTTGGCTTTGTCAATATGTCTGTCTTCACGCTTGTTAACTCTCAAAGGGAGGAGGTGCAAAGGATGGCGAAAAGCTTTGGGCACTTTTGAAATAATTCGATATTTTCATGCACATCGCTTATAATGTTGCTAACTTTGCATATTTTAGTTTTGCTTTACGAAACTAAATTCGTACATATTTCCCAATTATCGACCAATTTACATGTCATTCAATTCATTCATTTCGTTGATGTTTTGTGGTTTAGATATTTAATTTCATGCAATTTTCATAGTCAATAAACTTTATGGAAGGCAATTTTTTTACATACTATGTATGAATGTGGTTTTCATGAAAATATTTCTTTAGGTGGCCCGGTGCCTTTTGAAAATGGATTTTTATTATCAAAACAAGTAGAGCTATGGGCACATTTCAGAGCGAAACTAATTGATTGGTTTAGTGTATTTGTCATCTATTTTTAAAATCTAAGCTATATCAGGTTATAGACCAATTCAAGCCATACTTGTCACGATTGTTGAAAGTAACGGAACACTATATGCAAAATTTCAACCCAATCGGTTAATAATTGCAGCTTCTATGAGCTCAAGAAGTCGAGTCGAAGGACCACAATATATAGGAGCTGTATCCAAATCTGAATCGATATGACGCATTTGCAATCCCTACGACCTACATCAATAAGAAGTTTTTGCGTTCGACCGCTACTGCGATTTCCGTGGACGGACGGACATTGCTAAATTGACTTAGAAGGTCAAGACAATCAAAAATATATATACATTATGGGGTCGCAGACATTGGCGTAGCTACATATTTTTTCTGGGGGGTGCTACAGCCCAACCAAAAAAAAAAAAACAAGAGCAAAAAAAATTAAAATAAGCAAAATAGCATTAAGCTAGACCGGCCCAAACATTGAATACCTACTACCTCGGGTATATATAAACAACATTTCGATAAAATCCGGTACGGATGACTATGATAATAAAAAGCGGGGCGCCACTGGCTTAAACACGCAGTGCCTGTGATACTTGATATGAGAAGGCGAGTTATTGGCACATTTAAATGACCAATGTCCATAATCTTCAAGCGGCGGACTTTCGATCTTGGTGAGGATCGCTATCTCCACATTCAGTTGCGGAAAATGCAGCATACAGAACCTGCAGCTGCTATATCGACATTTGGCTCGATTAGACCCAACTCGCCACAAGTCACTCTTCAAAATTTCAACAAAATCGGGGTGCCACTGGCTTAAACACGCAGTGCCTGCCTGTGATACTTGATATGAGAAGGCGAGTTATTGGCACATTTAAATGACCAATGTCCATAATCTTCAAGCGGCGGACTTTCGATCTTGGTGAGGATCGCTATCTCCACATTCAGTTGCGGAAAATGCACCATACAGAACCTGCAGCTGCTATATCGACATTTGGTTCGATTAGACCCAACTCGCCACAAGTCACTCTTCAAAATTTCAACAAAATCGCGTAATAAAGAGGTCTTATATGGGTTCAAGATCTAAATCGGGAGATCGATATATATGGCAGCTATATCCATAGGTTAGGTTGAACAGAGGGATCTCCCCATAGGATTTTCGGCGTCATACTGACTGTTTCGCTGTTTCAGAATGTTGCATGCGGATTCGTCGCCCACTCCCTTAACTCGGCCTGCGTCAACCCGAAAGGCTTCGGGTTCACCAAGTTTATTGACGGCAGTCCTCTAGCCTTCACTGCCAAATCATGTGCCCTTGCATTTCCCCTTACTCCGTTATGGCCCGGCACCCAAACGATGCGCATTGTGCCATCCTCAGAGAAGGCGTTAATCTCCTTCTTACACTGAAAGATTGTTCGTGACTTTACCGTCCTGGTTGTTATTGCCCTTATGGCAATTTACAGTCGCTAAAGATGTTCACACTCGACATCCTCGCGTTAGCATCACATCACTTCACGCATTCCGTGACCGGCCGGATCTCCGCCTGCAGGACCATATTATGGTCAGGCAGTCTAAAACAGATCTCAGTCCCTGGGTTCTCAATGTAAACCCTCAGGCCCACTCTGTCCTCTAGCTTTGATTCATCCGTGTAACATGATCTTCCAGATGGCAATACTAGGGTTCCGAGACTGTGCCGTTGGCAGCAGGGCCTGGCACTCGACCTCAAGTGTCGTCTCAGGTATCCGATCGGAAACCTCTTCCCTTCCTTCCAGGTTTTCTATCGACGCCTCGATTACACCGCGATGGTATTGATGGCGTAAGTAAGTATTGGCCTAATCACGCTAATCGGGCACCATTTCGAGCCTACGGCCCGTCTACATAGTGCCCAACATCTTTGAGCCTTCTCAGTACGCTGACAATTTGTGAGGTACTATGTCACGTAAAAACTTCTCGCCAAAGAGGTGTCGCATTGCGGCACGCCGTTCGGACTCGGTTATAAAAAGGAGGAATCTTATCATTGAGCTTAATGGGTGATATGTGAATCATAACGAATCGGTGATATGTGATATATGAGTTTGCCTCTGTTCCTTAGTGAAATGTTCATGGGCAAAGAAATTGTCTTGACGACACTTGGCTTTTAATGTTAATATTAGATTTGTGTGCTACTGTTATAGTCCTGTAAAATGTTCTGTTGGGTTGGGTTTTTCGGGTGTTGGGCGGCAATATAGACACTTTTTAAATGTTTATTCAAGAATCGTAGTCTACTCACTAAGACCTTTACCCATATTTCCCCTGGAGGTAAACATGTCCTGTTGCGGATTTTTTGGGGGAGGGACGATCTCCCAGGTACTTGAGCCTAAACTCTGAAATCAAATTCGTAGTCTCCTCTTAAATACCTATCATTTGATTGCCATATTGCCCCAAGCGTTAAACGTGTACTTTGGGGGATTTGTTTGGCGATGGGGGACCTCCGGAATCTTGGGGCTAATTTTTTATCAAGTTCCTACTTTACTCTTAAATAGCTTTCATTTGATACCTATACAGCCGCAATCTGTAAACGTGTCCGTTTGGTTGGGTTTTGGTTTGGAACATCCTTCCAGGTTATTTGATCCTAAAGTTGTATACTAATTTTTTGTTTTTTGGGTCACCATAATGGGGCAAACATGGTTAGGTTAAAGTGGCAGTCTACCATCTGACTCATTTAGACATTTTCCTTCCTCCGAATGCTGAAGGAACAGTAGAAGGAAGATGCCATCCAGTTCCTACCGTTAAACCATACAGATCGATTTAAAAAGCACAACAACTTGCGAATGTTCACATTCTTAGCGAATCAGACAAATTCTCAAAGAAATGATTATCTAAAGTGGAATTCCTTCTGACTGTTAGCGCGGGCAACATACACACAATGACTTTGACGGCTGTTCTAGCCTGTTCGAGCAAAGCGGTACACCTCTTCAAGTCTAGATAAGGCCATATAATTTTGGAATGCTCACAGCCCCTCCTTTGGGACTATCTATCATTCGTTGTTATTCGGGCCTGATCCTGAAAACTTAGCTTACATGTCTCTAGAGGCATACCCACAGTTCCAGTTCCCCTAGAATGTGTAAGCTAGTTCCTAGTCTCGCAAGCTCGTCCGCTTTAAAATTCCTTGGAATATCTCATTGGCCCGACGCCCAGAACAGGTGAACATTTAACTGTTTAGCCCTCTCGTTGAGAGACCTGCGACAGCCGAGGGCGGTTTTTTGAATTCAAAAATACTTTCTCCAGTCTGAGAAGACTGTCTGAGAAGATATTTATGCCAATTATCGTTATGACATCATATCTTAGCCATTCCACCACTTCTTCAAGCGGCATATCAAGCGGGTCTAGACAACATTCTTGCAGACACGCTAGCAGATGCGGTAAATAGCTTCCGGGTGAATGTAGTCCTTGGAGAACGACCGCCTGCCATTGCACCTGATGAAATTGACCTCCAGAGTAGTACTGGCTCAATAACGTGCCGGCAGATGCAGCCGCCTCGACTCCTGCAGTTCAAGGATTGATTCCGACGTGCAAGATGTATGTCCCGATTGTGACTAGGTAACACTCGATACACGTAACGTGTTTAACTGCCCAGCCAGACCCAGATCCCTGAGGACGCAGCCCCTCTTAGTCGCAGAGATCCTGGATCTTGACACTCAACAGAGTGTCTGCTTGAACAAAAGATAGAACACAACAAACTGCTACAACAACAACAACCACTTCTTTAAATTCAAGATTCTCTGCTTGATACACACTACAGTAGTCGGTTAATTTCTCGATATGACCAGTTCTAGTTGTTCGAAGTACATACCAAAGCACACGTGTTCGTCGTGTTTGGGACCATCCGTGAAGAAATCTATGTAACTTCTATTACCAGGGATATCCTAGTTCCAATCGTTTCTATCAGGAATAGTGGTACAGTACTTTTAATCAAAAAGCGGCACAGGCAGCGTGTAATCCACATTGCCTGGAACATCGAACATTTTATCAAGGACTACACAGTGTCCGTAGTCGCCACATGACCAAAGAGAAAGCTCCCTTAGCCTCACGGCAGTAGTCGCAGCAATTTGTCTCGCCATAATATCTAGAGGCATTAGGTGTAGCATTTAATTCAGTGCATCAAATGGAGTCTCCTCAGTGCGGCTGCGATGCATAAACAAGCCATCCTTTGGATCCGGTTGAGTATTGAACGGTAGGTGGACTTTTAAAGCGCCGTCCACCAGACCACAACACCATATAGCATTATAGGTCTGACAACTGCAGTATATACCAAGTGAATGACACGCAGTTTAAATCCCAATTTTGGAGAGAAGTTTTGCATGGCATAGTATCTCACAAATGCTGCCAGCATTAGGAGGGGAAAACCACCGCTGAAAATTTTTTCTGATGGTCTCGCCAGGATTCGAACCCAGACGTTCAGCGTCATAGCCGGACATGCTAACCTCTGCGCTACGGTGGCCTCCGCCATCAAGATGGCAGGTTTAAATAGTTTTCACTAGATTATTGCAGTGGTAAAATAGCTACCAAGTGAATGCCTGTGAACTTCTGCGGTAGACCAGTGTAGTTTTAGCTCAATTCCAATTGGGCTGGAATTGGTTCCAAATTCATAGACGTGTGTCTCGATTATTACCAGGGACCACACATGACATGTGTCATGCTCTTGGATATTAGCGGAATTTTCAGGTTATTTGAAAAGGAAGGGATTAAAGTTTGTTGGCTACGAGGATGATGTTTTCATCTTGGTGTGTGGCCGTTCAGAGTGCATAAAGTATGCTGCCAAGATTGACCAATGGGCCTGACGTCAACCCCCGAATGACAAAATTGGTGCTATTCACCAATATACGGTAATTTTGTGTTCAGGGGAGCTCTCCTACATGGGGTGGAGCTACCACTCTCACTACTGATTTGGGTCCTGGCAAGCAATTGCAATGTCAGGACTTTGACGTCGCGCTGGACTCATAGGGGACTTACATATTAAAGACGGTTGAGCACGTTTTGTCGCACTGCCTTAACGAACACCTACTTCCCTGTTTAAATTATCTCCAAGCACATAGTCTTCTTGACTACAATAAGGGCTTGAAATGGCAGATTGATGGAAACTTCTTCAGCCCACCTGGCTCCCATTATTGTCATGCATGTTGGCTCCTTATCTTCTTCATTCTAATGTCTGGCTTTGTACTGCCGTAATTTTTGCCTGTGTTCTTCGGCGCTTTTTGAATCTTTTTTGGGGTCAACACGATTATATACCCTAAGTTTAGGAACCATAACAGAAGCAAACACAAAAATCAATTTATAAAATATTTATTTTGAAGTTTACTTAAGGCGAATTCAAAAATGGATTGACATATCAAGTTCCATCAGCTGTGCTGATCCGGCCACCTTATTAAATACGCCTTGGTTTTGTGCCTTAAATAATTTTGTATTTATTTCTCTAAAGAAAATATTGTCATAACTTTGTGTTCTCTTGATATTTTCAACCTAGATATCCTCTAAATGCCAATCAGCCAATGCCTCTGTCAGTTTGTGTTACACCAAAGCCCTCGGAGCAAAAGAAACGCCATAAACTGAAAAGAAAATCATCATGTTTTGAGCTTACTTCGAATGGTCTTAAATGTCGTTGTGCAACATGCAAGCCTTTGGGGAATCCAAATCAGTTTTCTTTAGACTTTTCTTTTCCTGTTGATCCAGTCGGTGTTTTCTGGGATTTGCCATAAGTTTTCTTTTTATTTCGTGCGTCTGCACCTGCAATGAAATGTCGTTTGAAATGCATTTGATAACTTGATTTGATCCTTTTATACGTCTTGGCCTGTCGACTTCTTTTTGTGTCGTTTTTTTTTTTTTGTGGACAAGTCTTTGCTGCGTCTGAGGGTCTTCGACATTTTCTCTTTTCATTTTGTAGTAAATATTTTATGTCTTTTGTCTGGCAAGGCAAAGCCAAGAGCTTTGGAAATAGGAAGTGCAACTATCCAGGGTTTAATAATCATGTTAGTCTACTTTTCGTTTTATGCTGTTACTTTTGCTTTTTGGATTTTCCTATTCTTCATTTAATTTTGTGACTGTCGACGCTGTAAGAGGATTTAGTTCAAATCATATTACATATATTATAAAAATGTTTATTTTAAAATAAAATAAGAGTTTCGGAAAATTCAAAAAATTTTTGTAATGCCTTGTTTAAAATTTAAATCTCATTATTAAGAAATATTTTAGAAAAAATTTTTAAAAATTTATTTGTCCTTTATTGCGTTAGTGGAGCTTAAATGGCCACGAGAATGAGTTTTAGGAAGGAAACATTACATTTTATGAATTGAAAAAAGAAATTGCCAGCTCTCAGACAATCGGGCATAGTTATCACACCGTTGGCAGACGCGTTTTTTGGCTGGTAAGTCCCTTTTCAGTGCCTTGAACATCATGTCCCTCCGATTGACCGGCCCACAGTTTCATGGTATGTTAATTGTCCTATTTAAGCTTAGATTTTTAGCACTAATGCTTATGTGAAAACTACGCATGCGGACAAATTAACCACCAATCACATGCGAATCAGTTTTCTGTGCAATATCTTCTTAAACAATTCCAATTCTCTTATCCACGCCAACCTTATGCAAGCTTGCCAGATCCCCTATCTGTGCTTACTCTCCAGCAAACTTTTACTGGAGGAGTATGCGAACGGACCTTATATCCATTAGAGCGTGTGCAGCTCTCTCCCTCCGGTGGAAATTTATTTGTATGACCTCAAACATTGCTCCCCCAGTAAATGGGCTTTCTGGGAGTCGGTAATGGTATTGTCGTCAGCTCACTGTTCGTAAAGTTGTATTTCGTCTCCTGGCACTACACTGCCAGGTGTTTCAATATTAGAATCTTTGCCATCTAAGTTTTCCTAATCTTGAAAAAGTCGTGATGGTCTCTTCGCCGTCTCACTGTTCGTTAGGTTGCATTGAGTTTCTTGCCACTGCATTGTCTGATGTGTTAATATTGGGATCTTTGGCTATCCTAGTCCTAGTCTTTCGAATCTTAATAATGTCGGAGATGGTCTCGTCGTCGGCTCACTGTTCATTAGGTTGCATTATACCCTCCACCATAAGGTGGGGGTATACTTATTTCGTTTGTAACGCATCTAAATATTGATCTGAGACATAACGAAGCATATATGTTTTTGATTGCCTGGACATTCTTAGTTGATTTAGCCATGTCCGTCTGTCTGTCTATCAAAAGCACGCTAACTTTTGAAGGAGTAAAGCTAAGTGCTCGAAATTTAGCTTGAATACTTCTTATTAGAGCAGGTTAGTTGGGATTGTAAATGGGCCAAATCAGTCCATGTTTTGGTATAGCTGCCATACAAACCGATATCTTGACTTCTTGAGCCGAGAGGATTATTATCCGATTTGACTGCAATTTTACATGAAGTGTTTTGTTTTTACTTCCCACAACTCTACCATGTATGGTTCAAATCAGTTCATAACCTGATATAGCTCCCATATAAACCGATTTCGGATCTTGACTTCTTGAGCCGATAGGGGTCACAATTATTATCCGATTTGAATGCAATTTTGCATGAAGTGTTTTGGTTTGACCGAGTTTAGACCATTCTTTGAGTTCGTAACTGACTGTCACAGTGAACGGTTGTTCAATTTGTCATTTCTCATCATAAACAAGCCATTTGGCGTTTCTCTAACACTTAACTCACTTTTCATTCCAAAGGCAGGAAAACCACACAAAGCCTAAAGATTTTCGTCCTATTAGTCTGTCATCCTTTATGCTGAAGACTCTTGAGAGGTTGATAGAAACATATCTTAGGGCAAAGATCCCTGGAGATCGTCTGTCGCGGCAGCAGCATGCATATAGTAAAGGCAAATCCACTGAAGCAGTCCTTCATGACCTAGTCGGCTACATAGAGGGTTCTCTCGCTATCAAGGAATATACAATGGTAGCATTTCTTGACATTGAAGGTGCTTTTAAATAATGTTAAACCGACGTCAATTATGAAGGACTTGGAGTTTCTAGGCATTAAATCTACCGTAAGAAACTTTATTAATAATTTACTTGCTAAAAGATGTATTACGGCAGGCTTGGGATCTGTGTATCTAAAAAGATGAGTCAGCAGAGGAACTCCTCAAGGAGGTGTACTGTCTCCTCTTCTTTGGAATATAGCCAGTAACAATAAACTATTGTCCCTGGAAGAAAAAGACATAAAAGTGGTCGCGTATGCTGATGACGTGGTAATTCAGGTTAGGGAAAAGTTTCCCAGCTCTCCATGAGATATACTTCTGGAAGCTCTACGTCCAACAGCAAAGTGGGCTACCGAAAGTGGTCTAGGTATTAATCCGTGCAAGACAGAAGTAGTTTTTTTCAGCAGGAGATACAAGTTGCCTACAGTGGAACCTGAGGAGAGAATGTTCCATTTACAAAAACCGCAAAATACCTGGATGTTTTGCTGGACAGGAAATTGAATTTCAAATTCAACATTTTGGAAAGGGCAAGAAAGGCAAATCTTGCACTATACACCTGCAAGAGAGCCATTGCAGGCTAGACCTATAATACTATATGGTGTTGTGGTCTGGTGGACGGCTCTTCAAAAGTCCACCTACTGTTCAATACTTAATCGGATCTAAAGGGCAAGAAAAGCAACTCTTGCCCTATTCACCTGAAGAGAGCCATTGGCAAAAGTATGGGGTTGAGACTGCGTGTCATGCATTGGGTATATACTGCAGTTGTCAGACCTATAATGCTATATGGTGTTGTGGTCTGGTGGACGGTTCTTCAAATGTCCACCTACTGTTCAATACTTAACCGGATCCAAAGAATGGCTTGTTTGTTCATCACAGCCGCACTGAGGACGACACCATCTGATGCACTGAATTTAATGCTACATTTAATGCCTCTGGACATTGTGGCTAGACAAATTGCTGCGACCACTGCTGTGAGGCTAAGGGAGCTTTCTCTTTGGTCATGTCGGCTAGGGATACTGTGTTATCCTTGACACAATATCCGAAGTTACAGGCAATGTACATGCCGCTTTTTGATAAAAAGTACTGTACTGTACTATTCAAGATAGAACAGATAGAAACTACGATATCCATGGTAACAGAAGTTTCTTAGACTCCTAAACTGATTGTTCTAACCTAAACGACCAGGTGGGCTTTGGGGTATTCTCTAAAGATCTAGAACTGGTCATATCGAAAAGGTTACCAGACCACTGAAGTGTGAAAATCCTTGAAATTAAGGAAGTTGTGGAATGGATAAGATATAATGTCATTACGACGATTGGCATGAATATCTTCTCAGACAGCCACGCAGCCATAAAATCCCTGGAGAACGTATTTCTGAACACAAAAACCGCCCTCGACTATCGCAGATCTCTCAACGAGATGGCTGAAGAGTTTAAAATTCACCTGATACGGGTGCCGGGCCACAGAGATATGCCAGAGAATTGTAAAGCGGACGAGCTTGCAAGACTAGGAACTACACTACACATTCCCAGGGACTGTGGAACTGGTATCTGTGGGTATGTCTCTAGCGACATGTAAGCTAAGTTTTCAGGACCAGGCCCGAAGGTTAGATGGTCACAAAGAGGGGGCTGTGAGCATTCCAAAACTATGTGGCCTAATCTAGACTCGAAGAGGTCTACCGATTTGCTGTCATTGACTAGAACAGACGTCTCAGTCATTGTGTCCGTCATGACAGGTCACTGTCTAATCGAAAGACATGCTAACAGACTGAAGGTTGCCAGCAACGACTTTTGCAGATGCTGTGAGGACATCGAAGAAAAAGAGACTATAGAACACCTGTGTGTGTGTCCCGCACTAGCAGTCAGAACGAGTTGCACTTAAGGTTCTCATTTCATTGAGAACTTGTCTGATTTAGCGGATGTGAACATTTGCAAGTTATTGGGCTTTTTAAAGCGATGTGAATGGTTCAACGTTAGGAACTAGAAGGCATCTTCCTTCCTCTGTTCCTGTGGTATCACAATGGGCGAAAACGTCTAAGTGAGCTATCCCGTGCCAGCCGGTTGTACGTACCAGATTGACCTGATGAAGTCCTTCATCGGCAAGGGCTGCCGCCTCAGTGTACAACACACTTCTACAACAACAACGTCTAAGTGAGTCTGATGGCAGACTGTCATTTAAACATAACCTAACCTTACCATGGTCTAAGTCGGTTCATAACCTGATATAGCTCTCATACAAACTGTTTTCGGATCTTAACTTCTTGAACCGATAGAGGGCGCAATTATTTTCCTATTTAGCTGAAATTTTGCATGAAGTGTTTTGGACCTTCAACAACTGCGCCAAGTACGGCCTGAAGAGGTTCACAACCTGATATAGCTCTTATATAAACCGATTTCGGATATTGACTTCTTGAGCCTCTAGAGGGAGCAACTCTTGTCCGATTTGGCTGAAATTTTGCTTGAAGTGTTTTGACAACAACTGCAACAAGTATGGTCTGAATTGGTTCACAACCAACCTGATATAGCTCCTATATAAACCGATCCCTCGATTATACTTTTTGAGCCCCTAGAGGAAGCAATTCTTATCCGATTTGTCTGAAATTTTGCACAACGTATTCTTGTATGACCTTTAACGTATATGTTGAATATGTCTTGAATCGGTTTATAACCTGATATACCTCCCGTATTAACAGATCTCCGATTTTATTTCTTGAGCCAATATAGGGCGCAATTCTTATCCGATTTGGTTGACATTTTGCACAATGAATTCCACTTTAGTCTCCAACAACAACTTGGTATAGCTGAAATAGCATAGCAATTCTTATCCATTATCCTTTGTTTGCCTAGAAAGAGGTATCGGACAAGGAACTTGACAAATGCCTATCCATGGTGTAGGGAACAAAAGTTTCGGCCCGGCTGACCTTAAAGCGCTTTTACTCGTTGTTATTTAGCTTACCAGTTACGTACTCGTTTTCCCTCTTGTAATCACTGTGCTTTTGAAAGGACGCCCGAAGAATTGTTTTTGAAAGCGGCGCAATTATTCGCATTGTTTTCGAGCTGATTGTTTATCGTTAAAGTCGGCCTGGCTTACGCTCATACACATATTTCTTTTCGACTATTCGCAGTTTTTTTGCTTTCTTCGAAAATGGCCTGGGTGCGTTTATCAGACTACTTTCTATTTTAATCTACAAATTTGTCTTTTATACGCTCTAATGGATTGGAAAAGGAATAGATTTATCTTTGGCTTTTTGTCAGTGACACTGGCATATAAATTTACACTTCCGTATGCTGTGGTCCTCCTTGAAGACATACTCATACTCGTATTCAACTACAAACTCGGCAGCATTGTTATCATCATCGGCAGGAGCCTGGGGGGGTGTAGAAAAAGGAGCAAAGGCATCATCATCAGCATTCGCAGCAACATCATTTGCCTTTCCTTTGTTTTCAAAGGCATTTTTTAACTTTTGACAGCTGTAAGGACAATTTACTTTAAACGATGATGATTGGGTGGTGTGCTGTGGGAAGGTCGCATGCCACAAGGCTTCACCAACTGAAGTGTCTGTGTCTGCGTCTTCTTCACCATTCACATCCTTTTGTTGTTTAAAAACACTCAAAAATTTGTCGAAGAACATTTTTGGTTTTTCCCATGATTGACGCTAATTTTGGGAATCTCATCATTTCCATTTTTTGCTCATTGCTAATGAGTGATTAGGGAGCCATTATTCATTAAATAAATTGAAAATAACAATAACGCCAAATACCGTCTTAATTTAGGCTTTATTCCCATGCTCCCATACCTTAAATTAATTTTTTCTTGTGTGAGGGAGGGAAGTTGAAGTGCTATTGACAATTTTCTAAATGATGATAAATGTAAAGAATTGACGAAGATTAAGATCTTCAATGAGTGTTTGTGAAGTGAGGTGAGGTTGTTTGTTTGTTGTGCCTTTTGAGTTGTTTGATGACTTACAAATTTTCTAAGCTATTGAATGACTTGCAATTGACTTTAAGCTATTCTGTGTGAAAAGTTTAGAAAGTGATAACAAGAAACTGAAATTTCAATAACAATACGCAAATAAAGTGATTTTTTAGATGTGGTTTATATTTTTTCAACTTCATTATAAATGGAAATACCATTTATTATAATACAATATACGAGTAATAGGAAATTCAAACTAAAGATAATCATAGCTGGGTTTCATAAACGCGTGAGCTAGATATTCATGCACCGTGGCGCAGAGGTTAGCATGTCGGCCTATGACGCCTATTACCTGGATTCAAATCCCGACGTGAACATCAGAAGAATTTTCATCGGTGGTTATCCCCTTACTAATGGCGGCTACATTTGTGAGGTATCCTGCCATGTCAAAACTTCTCTATCAAGTGGTGTCGCTATGCGGCACGCCGTTCGAACTCGGCATAATCATTGATATGAGAGAAGGGAAAATTAAGTTAATAGATATTCATGGTTTAACTTAATAGTTAAAATACTAAATCAATTTATTTCCATATGCAAAGCCTTCGTTACGGTATAAATTCATCAAGTAAACCCTTCAGATCCTTTAAAAATTCAAATTAACTCATTGCCTTTAAAAGTGTTTTTTTGCACAATATTTGTGTCTTATTCTTTTAAATACTGGAGACTGAACCACAAAATAGTTGAAGTTAGCTGCTCCCTCATATTGTATATGGACCATAACTTTCAAACTGCATATCTATATCCAACGCCATAGAGATATGTGAGATCTCCCAGACCACTTACTGGGTTTGGTTAAAGTTTTCGTGGCAGCGTATGAAACCCAAAAATGTTCAAATATTTATAGCATCGTGATTTGCTTTCTTTGGATTTCCTGTTCACCAAGTTGGTGGCAGGCATTGATCCATATGGTTGTTTTTTTTTGTACATATTTCCTCGTGCTATATATTTTGAGACTTCTTCTGCAACAAAAAATCCTTGACTCAAAAAATTTCTTTCCCTAAAATGTTCTTTGCGACTTTATGCAGAAATCTGTGGGTTTCTAGGTTGGGTTAGGTTAAAGTGGCCGTCTGCCGCCAGACTCACATAAACGTTTTCGTCCATTGTGAAATCACGGGAACAAAAGAAGGAAGATGGCTTCTAGTTCCCACCGTTGAACCATCCTGATCGCTTTAATCCGCTATATCAGACAGGTTCTCATAAAAATATGCCGCAAACTGTAAGGTTCTAGCCTAGGTTACGTTAAAGTGGCAGTCTGCCATCAGACTCACATAAACGTTTTCGTCCATTGTGATACCACAGGAACAAAAGAAGGAAGATGCCTTCTACCTCCTACTGTTGAACCATCCAGATCGCTTTTATCCGCTATTTCAGACAGGTTCTCAAAAAAATATGAATCTTGAGTGGCAGTCCTTCTGATGCCAGTGCGGGACACATACACAGAAGGTGTTCTATGTTCTCTTCTTCTTCGATGTCTTCACAGCTTCTGCAAAAGTCGTTTCTGGCCACCTTCAGTCTGTCAGCATGTTTTCCGATTAGACAGTGACCTGTCATGATGGACACAATGACTGAGACGTGTGTTCTAGCCAATGACAGCAAATCGGTTGACCTCTTTAAGTCTAGATTAGGCCACATAGTTTTGGAATGCTCACAGCCGCCTCTTTGTGACCATCTATCATTCGGGCCTCATTCTGAAAACTTTTACGTTCTGATCCTGAAGCTTACATATCGCTAGAGGCATACCCATAGATTCCAGTATCCCTGGAATATGTAGGGTAGTTCCTAGTGTCGCAAGCTCGTCCGCTTAACAATTCCCAGGGACATCTCTGTGACCCGGCACCCAGAACAGATGAATTTTGAACTGTTCGGCCATCTCGTTGAGAGATCTGCGATAGTCGAGGGCGGCTTTTGTGTTCAGAAATATGTTCTCCAGGGATTTAATGGCTTCCTGGCTGTCTGAGAAGATATTTATGCCAATCGCCGTATGACATTATATCTTAGCCATTCTACCACTACCTTATTAGCAAGGATCTCCGCTTGATACACACTGCAGTGATCGGGTAACATTTTCGATATGACCGGTTCTAGATCTTTAGAGTACACCCAAAAGCCCACCTAGACGTCTAGTTTGTAAAGAAGTCTATGTTACTTCTATAACCAGGGATATTGTAGCTCCAATCGGTTCTATCAGGAATAGTGGTACAGTACTTTTTATCAAAAAGCAGTTCAGGTAGGGTGTAATGCACACTGCCTTTAATATCGGATATTGTATCAAGGATAACACAGCCGCCACATGGTCAAAGAGAAATCTCCCTTAGTCTCACAGAAGTGGTCGCAGAAATTTATCTAGCCACAAAGTCCAGTGGCATTAGGTGTAGCATAAAATTCGGTGCATCAGATAGTGTCGTCCTCAGAGCAGCTGTGATGAACAAACAAGCCATCCTTTGGATCCGGTTGAGTATTGAACGTACAGGACAGGTGGACATTTGAAGCGGCGTCCACCAGACCACAACACCATATAGCATTAAAGGTCTTACAACTGCAGTACATGACATGCGGTCTAAACCCCCAACTTTTGCCCATGGCTCTCTTGCAGGTGTATAGGCAAAAGTTGCCTTTCTTGCCCTCTCCAAAATGTTGGATGTGAAGATCAATTTCCTATCGTGCACAATTAATTTCAGTGTAACATTTGGTGTCGTCCTAAGTGCGGCTGTGAAGCATAAACAAGCCATCCTTTGGATTCGGTTGAGTATTGAACAACAGGTGGACTTTTGAAGCGCTGTCCACCAGACCACAACACCATATAGCATTATAGGTCTTACAACTGCAGTATATACCCCGTGCATGAACCCCCACTTTTGCTCGCTCTCTTGCAGGGGGATAAAGAGCAACTTTCTTGTCATTTCCAAATTGTTGGATTTGAAGTTAATTTTCCTGTCAAGCACAATAGTAAATGGAACATTCTCTCCTCCCAAGGAGACAGGTGCCACTGTAGGTAACGTGTATCTCCTGCTGAAAAGAACAACTTCTGTTTTCCACCGATTTACGCCTAGACCATTTTCGGTAGCCTACTTTGCTGTGGCACATGGAGCTTCGTGAAGTATATCTGGGAAACTTTCCCCTAACCACAGTCGCCACTTCATCACCATATGTGATCACTTTTCACCTCTTTCTTCCAGAGACACTAAATAATCGTTAATGTGTAAAATAAGAGGAGATATTTACCTCCTTGGGGTGTTCCCCTGCTGATCCATCTTTTTAGATCTAAAGATCCTAAGGCTGAAGTAATGCATCGTGTAATAAGTAATGTGTGTAATGAACTTTCTAACGGTAGTGATGATGCCTAGAAACCCCAGCCACTTCATGATTGACTTTGAGTTTACGTTATTGAAAGCACATTCAAGTCAAGAAATGCTACCATTATAAATTCCTTGACAGCGAGAGAACCCTCTATGTAGCCGACTACGTCGTGGAGGGCTGTTTCAGTGGATTTGCCTTTACTATATGCATGCTGCTGTCGCATGGATCTTTTCCCTAAGATATGTTTCTACAAACCTCTCAAGAGTCTTCAGCATGAAGGATGACAGACTAATAGGGCGAAAATCTTTCGCCTTCGTGTGGTAAGGTTTTTTGCTTTCGAAATGAAAATGACCTTTGTATCAATCCATCCCATAGTTTAAACGACAATCTGATACAAGCAGAGTATATCTCCCTAAGCCATGGAGCCAGTCTGTCTGACACAGCCTGTAATTCAACCGTTGATACATTATCAGGAATTTTGGCTCAGACACAACTTCCCCATTAACCTCCGACGAATGCATATCAGTGACAACCTCTTCTGGAGCCACGTTGTCCGTTGGAGAATTTCCAGCGAAATGGGTATCAACGAGTAGTTCTGGTGTTTCCTCACTAGACAATGTCCACGCGTTCGCTGACTTCTGAATATATCCCATCGGAATAGTTCTCGAGGATAGGGTCTTCCTTAGCCTGAAGGGCTCAGATGTATTCACCACGGAGCTGCTGATTTCCACTTGAATTTGCTTAGCTCAGTCTTTAGACGTCCCAATCGTGTGGTGCCCTTGTGGCTTTCGCCCTGTTGAAGAGTTTTTTAACCATGGTGGTCGCTGTTTGGCCTTGGCTTGGCACTAGGACATGGTGCCACGAGCGAGTCCTTCAGAGCCTTCGTTATCCGCTTGACCATTATGTCTGTATTCTTCGCAGTTTTCACTTCCTTTTCTGGTCTAGAAGGGATAGTTGTGCAGAATGTGTGCGGAAATTTATCCCAATCCGCCTTTCTTTTGTTTATCATAAGGACCACGTCTGCAGTATTTTTTCCAAGTCACATATCCTTCCGCTTATATTCTCCGATACAAAGGTAACAGCTAGTACCTCCTGCCTGTTCTTGGTAATAAAGGTCGGTTTTTCCTTTTATTACAAATCGTTATATTGCAACTTATAATTTATTCGATAAGCAGCTCACCCTTTTTGTTGATATCCGAACTTTCCCATATTTGGTGTTCTGCATTGACATCACCAATTATACAACGAGGTTCTTGTTCCCTGCAGAAGCGGCTTCAATCAGCAAATTAAGGCTTGCAGGCTTGAATCGTGTAAAGGAAAGCCAGCCAGTAATGAGACTTATTTATTTCAAGGCTGGCTACTACGAAATCTTCAGTGCCAAGCGACTGAAGAAGAAAAACATTTAGACTACTCTTTGTAAGAATACAGGTCCTCTTGAGTAGTATAAATCCAGGAATTCTTACTCCACGAACCATTCCTCCACATACCCATGGCTACTGAATAAGAAGCACATCAAATCCCCCTGTCATCAGGAGGACTTTCCGAATGACCCACATACACAGGACTTGTCAGGACTCGTTTCTACGCCGGATGACAGGAGGATTTTCCTTCATGACAGGAGGATTTTCAACCTCCTGCAATGGGCCCTTGTTTTTCGCTGCCTTCCGTATCCAGAACGGTATAGGCGACATGACGGTCTGTTCGTTCTAGACGCAAATGACGGTGCAGCTCTTTCTGCCGGTCTTGATAACATCTAAAAAACTTACGAGTATTCTGCTTTTGGACATTAGAATTGTTTTTTCTTACCTTTACATCAAATGCTTGCATTGCGTTCCGTATCCCTGAATATGCGGTAATGCAGTGGTTCAGCACTCTTTCCTCTATATTTGTTAGTGCCAATTGTTTTGTCAGTAGGAATGACCGTGGTCTTTCACTTCTTTTTATTGGCTTCATATCATTGTATGAAACAAGTAAAAGCGTGCTAAGTTCGGCCGGGCCGAATCTTATATACCCTCCACCATGGATCGCATTTGTCGAGTTCTTTTCCCGGCATCTCTTCTTAGGCAAAAAAGGATATAAGAAAAGAGTTGCTCTGCTATTAAAACGATATCAAGATATGGTCCGGTTCGCACCACAATTAAATTATATGTTGGAGACCTGTGTAAAATTTCAGCCAATTCGTATAAGAATTGGTCCCATTGGGGCTCACGAAGTAAAATAGAAAGAACGATTTATATGGGATCTGTGTCGGGCTATAGACCGATTCAGACCATAATAAACACGTTTGTTGATGGTCATGAGAGGATCCGTCGTACAAAATTTCAGGCATATCGGATAATAATTGCGACCTCTAGGGGTCAAGAAGTCAAGATCTCAGATCGGTTTATATGGCAGCTATATCAGGTTATGAACCGATTTGAACCTTATTTGACACAGTTGTTGAAAGTAAAAATAAAATACGTCATGCAAAATTTCAGCCAAATCGGATAGGAATTGCGCCCTCTAAAAGCTCAAGAAGTCAAATCCCCAGATCTGTTTATATGACAGCTATATCAGGTTATGGACCGATTTCAACCATACTCGGCACAGTTGTTGTGTATCATAACAAAACACGTCGTGCGAAATTCCATTCCATTCGGATAAGAATTGTGCCCTCTAGAGGCTCAAGAAGTCAAGACCCAAGATCGGTTTATATGACAGCTATATCAGGGTATGGGCCGATTTGAACCATACTTGGCACAGTTGTTGGATATCATAACAAAACACGTCGTGCAAAATTTCATTCTGATCGGATAAGAATTGCGCACACTAGAGGCTCAAGAAGTCAAGACCCAAGATCGGTTTATATGGCAGCTATATCAGGTTATGGACCGATTTGAACCATACTTAGCACAGTTGTTGGATATCATAAACAAACACGCCGTACAAAATTTCATTTCAATCGGATAAGAATTGCGCACTCTAGAGGCTCAAGAAGTCAAGACCCAAGATCGGTTTATATGGCAGCTATATCAAAACATGGACCGATATGGCCCATTTACAATACCAACCGACCTACACTAATAAGAAGTATTTGTGCAAAATTTCAAGCGGCTAGCTTTACTCCTTCGGAAGTTAGCGTGCTTTCGACAGACAGACGGACGGACGGACGGACGGACGGACGGACGGACAGACGGGCGGACATGGCTAGATCGACATAAAATGTCACGACGATCAAGAATATATATACTTTATGGGGTCTCAGACGAATATTTCGAGTAGTTACAAACAGAATGACGAAATTAGTATACCCCCCATCTTATGGTGGAGGGTATATAAGATTCGGCCCGGCCGAATTTAGCACGCTTTTACTTGTTCTTACCTTTACATCAAATGCTTGCATTGCGTTCCGTAACCCTGAATATGCGGTAATGCAGTGGTTCAGCACTCTTTCCTCTATATTTGGTAGTGCCAATTGTTTTGTCAGCATCAGTAGGAATGACCGTCGTCTGTCACTTCTTTTCATTGGCTTCATATCATTGTATGAAAAAAATGCAGCTAATGCAGCAATGTCCATCATATTATAAAACATGCCCCATGTTCAGCGGTTTGTTAAGCGCTTGCATGTATATGTGCCAAGCATCTAGTTCATTGTATCAACACCCGATTAGTTGGCTTTGTAATCCAAAATAGCAAACGGCTTCTTTTCATTACGCATGTCCACACTGCAAGTATAAGATTAACACAGCGGCATAACGTGCCTCCTGGAAGCTTTTCGGCGAACAGGTCGACAGGGTTAATGACGCCGCCAAGCTTACACTGCTTCGTACTCGACCTCAAGGTTTTTTTCAGGTATCCGATCGGAAACCTCTTCCCTTCCTTCCAGGTTTCCTATCGTCGCCTCGATTATACCGCGATAGTATGAGCAGCTGCCATTTTTTAACCTACCGTTAAACATAAAAAATCTTTAACATGATGGAAACTATTTTTCACCAAAGGGAATGTTTCTTTAAAAAGTTTGAAAATTGATCATCTTTAAATTAAGTCTGCTTATCTTTTGTTCGAATCTTTAAAAATAGTATACAAGTTTTTTCAGAGCAGAGAGACACGCGAAATTAAGTTTAAAAATTCATATGACCAAATTTATTATCCAGTTAATTTGCCAAACATCATCCATGAAGAAGTGTAAATAATATTCTACCAGAATGAACCGTATTATCATCTGATTCCGTTTATAAAGTAATTGTCTTTTTTCAAACTGCATAGAAAATTATAAACAAAAAAATATAAGCAGCTACTTAAAAAAAACATGCCAATTAATTTGCATTTTCAATTAATCACAATTGAGATTCAAAGCTTATCTATAGACCTTAATGTTGTGGCAAAACTAAATCAAGCATAACAAAATCATAACTTTATCGTTTCATCCAAGGATCTGCGTTCTCTATCATACCCACATCAAATCAGCTCACCGCACCCCACCCCACTTGATGCTGAATGATGATTATGTAAATGAAATCATATTTTTATTATTTGCCCCAATTGTTCGTTTGCAGTGTTGCGGTGTCTGTAGGCTATGGATAATGACAGCGGTTGGTGATGCAGTCACTTATTTACCTCGTGAGATAGACAGAGAGAGAGAGAGAGAGAGAGAGAGAGAGAGAGTGGATCTCATCGCATTTAAATTTGTTTTTGCCTTTTTAATGTGTTTATAAACTTGTCATTTGGTGCTTTGGCGCACTTCATATCCTTCGTCAGCATTTTCGTTCGTTCATAAGTGACGCTCATTTGTTTGTATCGTCATCGTCAACATCATCATTCGTTGCGTTTTCAGCATAAAGTTAATCTTTTGTTTTTCCGCCCAAAGGTACATGCGGAAAATTTTAATTTGGATTTGTTGAGATGGGGATTGGGGGGTAAATAATCCCACAAAGCAATTACGATGCAAAATACAAAACAATGAATATAATTAAAGGAAAACAAAACAAAAACTATGTTAAGTTATTATCCAAAGAAATTTAAAAAAAAAAATTGACTATAAACACACATTGAATTCAGCCGGTTCAAATTTATCCTTGAAGATATCTTTTTGTAGAAATCAAAATGGGATTATATTTAGCTTAATTGGATAAGTATTGTTCTCGACGGTGCTCATGAGGCCCCATCAGAGCACTCGATGGGGCCTATAACAGGAAATGCATAAATTTAGACCGTACACGGCACAGGCGTTAAAAATTATAAAAGAAAACCGCATGCAACATATTAGCTTCTCCCCTACCCCAATTTTTAAAAAAGCTAAATCTCGGAGATGGATTTGGGAAAAAAATTTAGGGTCAACTAACCTGGGGAAATGTCCAACCCAATCAGACATGTTTACTGATGGATGTCAATTAAAGGGATTTAAGAGTGAATAATGAATTTGATACACAAATTTGGCTCGACTGCAACCGATTAGGACAACGATTAGGGACTCATATGAAAGGTGTTTGCAAGAAGAGAAAACAAGTAAAAGCGTGCTAAGTTCGGGCCGAATCTTATATACCCTCCACCATGGATCGCATTTGTCGAGTTCTTTTCCCGGCATCTCTTCTTAGGCAAAAAAAGTATATAAGAAAAGATTTGCTCTACTATCAGAGCGATATCAAGATATGGTCCGGTTTGGACCACAATTAAATTATATGTTTGAGACCTGTGTAAAATGTCAGCCAATTCGAATAAGAATTGCGCCCTTTGGGGGCTCAAGAAATAAAATAGAGAGATCGATTTCTATGGGAGCTGTATCGGGCTATAGACCGATTCAGACCATAATAAACACGTATGTTGATGGTCATGAGAGAATCCGTCGTACAAAATTTTAGGCAAATCGGGTAATAATTGCGACCTCTAGAGGCTCAAGAAGTCAAGTACCCAGATCTGTTTATATGACAGCTATATCAGGTTATGAACCGATTTGAACCATACATGGCAAAGTTGTTGGATATCACAACAAAACACGTCGTGCCAAAATTCATTCAAATCGGATAAGAATTGCGCCCTCTAGAGACTCAAGAAGTCAAGACCCAAGATCGGTTTATATGGCAGCTATATCAGGTTATTTACCGATTTGAACCATACTTGGCACAGTTGTTGGATATCATAACAAAACATGTCGTACAAAATTTCATTCCAATCGGATAAGAATTGCGTACTCAAGAGGCTCAAGAAGTCAAGACCCAAGATCGGTTTATATGGCAGCTATATCAGGTTATGGACCGATTTGAATTATACTTGGCACAGTTGTTGAATATCATAACAAAACACGTCGTGCAAAATTTCATCCCAATCGGATAAGAATTGCGCACTCTAGAGGTTCAAGAAGTCAAGACCCAAGATCGGTTTATATGGCAGCTATATCAGGTTATGGACCGATTTGAATTATACTTGGCACAGTTGTTGAATATCATAACAAAACACGTCGTGCAAAATTTCATCCCAATCGGATAAGAATTGCGCACTCTAGAGGTTCAAGAAGTCAAGACCCAAGAACGGTTTATATGGCAGCTATATCAAAACATGGACCGATATGGCCCATTTACAATACCAACCGACCTACACTAATAAGAAGTATTTGTGCAAAATTTTAAGCGGCTAGCTTTACTCCTTCGGAAGTTAGCATGCTTTCGACAGACAGGCGGACGGACGGACATGGCTAGATCGACATAAAATTTCACGACGATCAAGAATATATATACTTTATGGGGTCTCAGACGATTATTTCGAGTGTTACAAACAGAATGACGAAATTAGTATACCCCCCATCCTATGGTGGAGGGTATAAAAATCTAATATAAGAATTTGGTACCAATTTTCTTGGCCGTTGCTACACCCAAAAAAATAGAATCAGAAACAGACATGTTGGCCTAGCGTGAGAATGTTACTCATATGAAAGATCTAAGACAGTGAGTAAGGAAAGAAAGCCTTGAGAAGCTTAAAACCATTTAATTTGGAATATTTTCGGCGTTACTACAGAAAGAGACGCCGTATCTTGCTGCTATTATCACAGTGTGCCTAGGAGATCCGTATACTCCGAAAGCCTACTAAGAGGAAAGGGTGGTATTTATACCCAAGTCCAGCAAAGTTAGTTATACAGACTTATTAGTTTTACGTCCTTTCTACTCGAAACCGTACCACGTATTGTAGATACAATGATAAAGGGTCGAAGATCCAGCAAACTACGAAAATACAAACAGAATGCCTATGTTTATGGAAAGCCGCTATAGACTGCCTTGCACGAGCTTGTGCATAAAAAGGAAGAATCCTTCGATGCCATACACATGGGCGGTATGCATTGACATCCACGAAACTTTTAGCAATATATGTATCGGCAAACTGATTCAATCCTTAGACCAGTACCGGCTGAACCGGGCCTTTGCAAATGCAATTTTGCCCATGAATATTCCATTAAGGAACTGGGGCAAATTTCTCACAAATCAATGAGTCATTTGAACCCTGAAGATGTGATAATACTTCCAAGGGGTAGGGATCCCAATTTGCTATGCAGAAAGGTCGAAAGTGTCTTTGCAGATGACATACAACTGGGCTAGACCTAGGGGTCTCAATATTAACCCAGAGAAAACGGAAATCTGCCTGTTCACAAGGAAGAAGAATTCGGGCCAACAGAAAGATTTCTATATCTGGCAAGGTTAAATACTCAGTAATGATCAGGAGCGTACCAAGAAGGCCCACAGATGTTGGACACTATGCAGATGGGTCGTAGGCTCGAAATGGGGCCTAAATCCGAGGAGAGTCCACTGGCTCTACAGTAGCGAGTTTAGGCCAATACTTACGTACACCTCCGTAGTTTGGTGAACTGCGACGAAGAAAAAGCCCAAGTTAGGTGAATACAATAAGTTCAGAGAACATGTTGTCTTGGCAAAGGCGGGGCAGCGAGTACCACGCTCACTAGAGTAATGGAGACTATTCTAGATCTGACCTAGATTAAGATACCATAGATTAAGTGTGAGGCACCAACTGTAGCTAAGAGATTAAAGCGGTGGGAGAATGGATAGAGGATAGGACTAGGTTACTCCATCGTGGTATAATCGAGAATATAATAGTAAACCTGGAAGGAATAGAAGAGTTTTCCGATCGGACACCTGAGACGACGCCTGCGGTCGAGTAAAAGGTACTGTAGACCTGGAAGAAATGGAGAAGTATACTTGGGAGGATCGGAAGAGTTTTCCGATCGGATATCTGAGACAAAACTTGCAGTCGAATACAGGGCACTGTTGCCAGCGGGACAGTCTTGGCTTGACGGAACTCTGTCATCGCCATTTGGAAGTTCAAGCTACATGGATGGATCAAAGTTAGAGGATAGAGTATACCTGGGGGTCTACATTGAGAACCCCGGGACTGAGTTCTGTCTCCAGACCATAATACGGTCCTGCAGGCGGAGATCCGGGCGATCACGGAATGCGTGAGGTGGTCATATATTAACGAGGACATCGAGTGTGAATATCTTTACAGACAATCTTGGAGTGCAAGAAGGAGATTAAAGCCAACTCAGAGGCTGGAACGATCCGCATCGTTTGGATGCCCTCCAAAACGGAAAAGGGAAGAATAAATAAATAAATAATTTTGGTTAACCAGAAGCCTTTCGGGGAAACCCTTTAACCCGAAGCCTTTAAGGACGTGGGCGACGAACACTATGGAACATTGAAACATTCGGTAGTATGACGAAAATCCTATGAGGAGATGCGGATAGCGAGAAGACGAGGCTACTACTGAAAGGAAGTAAGAAGGAGATCAGTATAGCTTTCGGTATCATTAGGGGAGAAAATGAACTATGAGCTCAATTTTTTAGAATAATTGCGGCAATTGTTAGTATGTGTGGAGCATATGGGGAAGATGAGGAGACGTTGGAGCATTTCCAAAGTCATTACCAGAGTCCGAATTTTAATGCAAAATCGAAATTTTGACGTCTACTTTTTGGCAAATGACTTGTTATATTGCGATTATACTTGCAATTATCGCATTTGCCAAATCATAGAAAGGAAAATTTCGATTTTGCATAAAAATCCGGACTCAAGTCATTTCCCAGCTTTGACGGGTAACAGGCATGTCCTTCCGAAGTACCCCATAAAATATATGGGACACATGTGAGTGCCTATTGAACTTCTGATATATTTAAGCAGTAGTTCTGTCCTTTTCAAGGCCATGTATTTACCGTGAAAGGCAAGTACTGTCCTGGCAACGTCAATCAATTTTAAAAAGATATAAACAAGGAATTCGGACCAGGCTTTTCGGATGCTAAAAAGGAATGATATCAGGCCTCGAGGTATACAAGTTGTTCCCTACTGAAGTTCTCCCGCGTCAGTCTCTCCCTCACCTTCAGGTCTATTAGTAATTCCAGTATTTCGAATAAAAAAAAAATTAAAGGATTAATGGGCCCCATAATCCTTTTTCGAGCTGTGGTTAATTTTTCCCACCTTGGGGATAAAGACCACCCTGTCCTCTCTCCATGTTTTTTTGTATGTAGTTCCATGCCAGGCTTACCCAGAAAATTCGACGAAGCCATGGCAGAGTTTTTCCAATGGAATCTTGTATTAGTGCCGGGATGATTTCTGTCATCCAGGCCGATTTAAATGGCTGAAAAGCGTAAATCGCCCTCATCGTTGACAATGTCAACGAAAAGAGCTTCCGTAAAAGTAGATCAATTAAATTGTATTAATTTTCCCATGACATTTTTGCACAACCTGGATCCGTTACCGTTGCCTCACGATTTTCCACATAATTTCATTTAGGAACTTCACATCTTTCTTTTTGTTTTCTTCCTGAATTCGCCCCTTCTTGAACCCTCCCTCTCTCTCTTATTTTAAAAATCATTTCAGGCTTTACATTCCCCGCACGAATCAAAATAAATATATGTACTTTAACTTTCTTTAATTGGCTATGACAGAACATTTTTTTCACAAGCCGAACGTAGAAGAGCGTTCCAAGGGCCTCGATCTTCTGCACTCATTCTAAAATTTATGACACCAAGTTTCGAGAAGTCTCCCACCACTTGACCTTTCCATCGGGGTTACCCGGTTGGCGTATGTCTTCAAAAGTCTTCTTTGCTGGAGCTTCTTCATCCATTTCGACAACATGACCTAGCGTTGTATTTTGATACGTGAAACTATGTCATCGTCGTCATACATCTTATACAGCTCGGGTTCATACGACGTCTATATTCTCCATTAACGCAAACTGGACCATATATCTTTCTCTCAAATACTCCAATCACTGTCTCATCTGCTTTCACAAGTATCCATGCCTCAGAACCATATAAAGGGTGATTTTTTTGAGGTTAGGATTTTCATGCATTAGTATTTGACAGATCACGTGGGATTTCAGACATGGTGTCAAAGAGAAAGATGCTCAGTATGCTTTGACATTTCATCATGAATAGACTTACTAACGAGCAACGCTTGCAAATCATTGAATTTTATTACCAAAATCAGTGTTCGGTTCGAAATGTGTTCATTCACCGTAACGTTGCGTCCAACAGCATCTTTGAAAAAATACGGTCCAATGATTCCACCAGCGTACAAACCACACCAAACAGTGCATTTTTCGGGATGCATGGGCAGTTCTTGAACGGCTTCTGGTTGCTCTTCACTCCAAATGCGGCAATTTTGCTTATTTACGTAGCCATTCAACCAGAAATGAGCCTCATCGCTGAACAAAATTTGTCAAAATTTGAACACATTTCTAACCGAACACTGATTTTGGTAATAAAATTCAATGATTTGCAAGCGTTGCTCGTTAGTAAGTCTATTCATGATGAAATGTCAAAGCATACTGAGCATCTTTCTCTTTGACACCATGTCTGAAATCCCACGTGATCTGTCAAATACTAATGCATGAAAATCCTAACCTCAAAAAAATCACCCTTTATAGCAACACGGGTGTCTTGTATAGTGTAATCTTCGTTTGTCGATAGATGTCCTTCTTTCTAAACCGCCTACTTAATCCAAAGTAGCATCTGTTTGCCAATATTATTCTTTGCTTTTGTTTGCAAGCTGGTGTCCGACCCAGGTTCGGAGTCGGAGTAAGCGTGCTCCACCAAAATCCGACTCCGACTTCGACTTCAGCCCCAAAAACTCGACTCGGCAGCCGTGGTTGAAACTATCCAATTCGTCTTATCTTCCGTCGTATAACATAATATAGTTCCCATATAAACCGATCTCCCGATTTGACTTATTGGGTCCTTATAAGCCGCAATTTTTATCCGATTTTGCTGAAATTCTGCATGCGGTGTTCTATTGGGTTGCCCAAAAAGCAATTGCGGATTTTTTAAAAGAAAATAAATGCATTTTTAATAAAACTTAGAATGAATTTTAATCAAATATACTTTTTTTACACTTTTTTTCTAAAGCAAGCTAAAAGTTACAGCTGATAACTGACAGAAGAAAGAATGCAATTACAGAGTCACAAGCTGTGAAAAAATTTGTCAACGCCGACTATATGAAAAATACGCAATTACTTTTTGGGCAACCAATGTTATGACTGTGCCAAGTACAGTCCAAATCGGTCTATAAACTGATATAGCTCCCATATATACCGATCTCCCGGTATGACTTCTTGTGTCCTTACAATCCGCAATTTATGTCGATTTGGCTGAAATTTTGCATGCGGTGTTCTGTTATGACTTCCAACAACTGTACCAAATACGCTCCAAATCAGTCTATAACCTGATATAGCTCCCATGTAAACCGGTCTCTCTCTTGTTCGCGTCCTAGAAGCTTTAATTTTTGCTGGTTTGAGAGAAGTTTGGTATGTAGAATGAAATTATGTCCTTGAACCAAATTTATTTTGAATAGAAGCTTTGTAGTCAACAAAGAGAGGGTAGGGGTTGCTTTTTCCATCTCTGGTCTTTTCCAGGACTTGGCGCAGTGTGAATATCTGGTCAATAATGGATTTACCAGGTCTAATGCCTTAAGCCTAATAATTTTAGGTTTTAATCTTCCACATAGTACGCTTGAGAGTATTTTGCATGCGATGAGGAGGAGACTTATTCCTCTGTCTCTGTCACATTCCGTCTTGTCTCCTTTCTTGTGTATGGAACCTCGTCATACTGCTCCAATCATCGGGTATGCGTTCTTCTAACCAGATCGCGCAGACAAACAGATGCATACGCCTTATCAGCGTGTCGCCTACGGTCTTAAATAATTCAGCGGGCTCCTCCTTGGGCTCCTGCTGCCAGTCGGGTTAGGTAAACATTCCATACCATCATCAGAAATTGGTTTTGCGGTATCCTCTTCGCCGTCATCGTCGGACGCTTTGGGTGAAATGTTCTTTCCATATTCTCATAACGCTATCTCTGTCAGTTACCAGATATCCTTCTTAGTCTCTGCAGGAGGATGTGCATGCTACAAAGCCATAGGTTTGATGTTTAATTCTTTGAATTTCCGGACATCATTCTGACTTTTGTGCATTTCAAAATGCTCACACTTGCGTCTTTCAACTTTCTTTTTCTCTCTTTTACTCCCGATACATCGCCATTATCTGGCGCGTTGCTACTGATTGCAGGATTGCTCTGTAAGCCACATTCTTGGCTTCAGTAACATCTTGACTCTCTTGGTCTACCATGGGTTTCTTGGGGGAGGCTTCCGGTACCCAAGTACGGATTTCGCGGCATTTTCCATAGAGAAGGCCAATGGTTTGCTACTGCTGCAACTAGGTAATGATCCGAATCTATATTCGGTGATTCAAACAAATATATGTAGATGTGGTTAATTAATGTCCTTTCTTAAACATGAGTGTGAGGGAGAACTTGAACACAAATCTATTACTTTGTGATCCCTTGCTACATTTCATTCCTTGTTTTTTTTTTCTAAGAATAAGTTTTATGAATCAATTTATTATATACTCTTATATCACATTGGCCATAAATTATTTATTGTAAGCCTATGTAATACTTCCAACTTAGTTTTGTTGATAATTAATTAAATGTCATAATCCTTGTCATTGCACATCGGTCTCGTTCACTTTATATCCTTGTCAGTGAGTTTGAGTTTTATCAAAAACTATTTCTGAGTACATAAACCATCTCCATGTCTATCTTGCTCCCTTTCTCTCTATATATAAATAATTGAGAACACTAAGTGACAAGTAAACAAGAAATTTTTGACACTGAGATTTCTTTGAGTGCTTTTGTTGGCTGCTTGGTTGGTCGTTCGGTGGGTCGGTGGTTCGGTCTATCGCATCAAAGCAGAATCACAATCGCAAACACTCGCTTGTCAGAGTTAATACTCGAGTATGTCTTACGCTGTCATTAGAGCTTGTTGAGCAGAGTGGGAATCATCATCATTGTTGGGATTTGCTATGAGGAACAAAAACTGATTTCATTATTTCCCTCTCATATTTCTTTTATGCTTTGTTTTTTTTTTTGTAGGTTGTCTCCACCAGTTGCCCGTTGTTGGAAGTGTTGCCATATTTGTGTAAGATTGTTTGTGAATGAATTATAGCTTCTATCAGCATCGACACTGAACTAAATTTTCACATAGAAAACTAATTTGATATACATCTTAATTGAAAAAAATTTTTAGAAACTTTACTTTACTTTAATTGGCTATAACAGAATATTTGTTCCACTAGCCGAACGTAGAATAGCGTTCCAAGCGACTCGATCTTCTGCGCTCATTCTAAAATCTCTGACACCAAGTTTCGAGGTGTTTCCCACCACTTGATCTTTCCATCGGCCTTTGGTCTTCCCGGTTTGCGTGTACCACCGTGTTTGCCTTAAAAGACTTCTTTGCTGGAGCTTCTTCATCCATTCTGACAACATGACCTAGCCAACGCAGCCGTTGTATTTTGATGCGTGTAACTATGCTATCGTCGTCATACAGCTCGTGGTTCATACGTCGCCTATATTCTCCATTAACGCAAACTGGTCCATGTATTTAACGAAGAATCTTTCTCTCAAATACTCCAAGGAGACAGTGCTTTCACAAGTACCCATGCTTCAGAACCATATAACAGCACTGGTAGTATTAGTGTCTTTTTTAGAGAGCAGATACTTATTTCGCACTTAGATATCAAAAATTAAACACTAAAGACAGACCGCATTTGTTAATTCGGGCAGCACTCATTGATATAAAACAAGTAAAAGCGTGCTAAGTTCGGTCGGGCCGAATCTTATATACCCTCCACCATGGATCGCATTTGTCAAGTTATTTTCCCGGCATATCTTCTTAGGCTAAAAAGGATATAAGAAAAGAGTTGCTCTGCTATTAAAACGGTATCAAGATATGGTCCGGTTCGGTTAAATTATATGTTGGAGACCTGTGTAAAATTTCAGCCAATTCGTATAAGAATTGCGCCCATTGGGGCTCACGAAGTAAAATAGAGAGAACGATTTATATGGGATCTGTATCGGGCCATAGACCGATTCAGAAAATAATAAACACGTTTGTTGATGGTCATGAGAGGATCCGTCGTACAAAATTTCAGGCATATCTGATAATAATTGCGACCTCTAGGGGTCAAGAAATTAAGATCCCAGATTGGTTTATATGGCAGCTATATCAGGTTATGAACCGATTTGAACCTTATTTGACACAGTTGTTGGAAGTAAAAATAAAATACGTCATGCAAAATTTCAGCCAAATCGGATAGGAATTGCGCCCTCTAGAAGCTCAAGAAGTCAAATCCCCAGATCTGTTTATATGACAGCTATATCAGGTTATGGACCGATTTCAACCATACTTGGCACAGTTGTTGGGTATCATAACAAAACACGTCGTGCGAAATTCCATTCCAATCGGATAATAATTGGGCCCTCTAGAGGCTCAAGAAGTCAAGACCCAAGATCGGTTTATATGGCAGCTATATCAGGTTATGGACCGATTTAAACCATACTTGGCACAGTTGTTGGATTTCATAACAGAATACGTCGTGCAAAATTTCATTTCAATCGGATAAGAATTGCGCACTCTAGAGGCTCAAGAAGTCAAGACCCAAGATCGGTTTATATGGCAGCTATATCAGGTTATGGACCGATTTGAACCATACTTAGCACAGTTGTTGGATATCATAGCAAAACACGTCGTGCAAAATTTTATTCCAATCGGATAAGAATTGCGCACTCTAGAGGCTCAAGAAGTCAAGACCCAAGATCGGTTTATATGGCAGCTATATCAAAACATGGACCGATATGGCCCATTTACAATACCAACCGACCTACACTAATAAGAAGTATTTGTGCAAAATTTCAAGCGGCTAACTTTACTCCTTCGGAAGTTAGCGTGCTTTCGACAGACAGACGGACGGACGGACAGACGGACGGACATGGCTAGATCGACATAAAATGTCGCGAAGATCAAGAATATATATACTTTATGGGGTCTCAGACGAATATTTCGAGTAGTTACAAACAGAATGACGAAATTAGTATACCCCCCATCTTATGGTGGAGGGTATAAAAAGTTTTTACTATGTTTTTATAAAATATGAGTGGGCAAATCAACAAAAAGTCCAGTTCAACCTAGTATCTCGACACCTTGTATTTGGACCGATTTCCACCTCTAGGTAGGTAGCTTTTTTACATTCGCTATCAACTAACAGATTTTATGTGGTGTAAACTATTTGGGGTTTTTGACAAAAATAGCGCTTGTTAATACGAGGGTTGTCTTTTATATTTAGGGATTGGACAATCCTTGTTTTGCAATTTGCCAACTGACAGCTCTACCGTAAAGCTTGACATTTTTGAAGTTATACGTACTCAGAACGTTTTGGCATACGAGCGCTATTTGTGTTGCTTACAGTAACTTAAAAAATTTATCTCGCACAAAAAATGGAATTAGGTTAGGTTAGGTTGAAAATAAGATGCGGATCTTTATCCGCCCCATGCCACTATGGGCATACACCTAAGCCAGTAATCGGCTGGCTGTGCGCTCTAAATACAAAAAAAAAGTAACCTCGAATAAGAAGATCTAAGTTCGGAATTCCGTTCTACTTACAAACTCCTTAATTGTTTTCCATGCCACGCCCCTAAGTTGGTTCATGACTGGTATTGTGTCCCCACTTAAGTGCCGGTATCTGTTAGACGTGAAAACCGGGCAATGACAAAGGAAAAGCTCCAACGTCTCACCATCTTCCTCGTATGCTCTATACCTGCTATCACTTGTCGCATCGATTTAACATAAGTGAGCTCGTAATCCTATGTGTCCCGTTATCATACCAATAGCTATACTGACCTACTTCTTACTTCCTTTTAGTAATAGCCTCGTCTTCTCACGATCTGGATCCCCCCATAGGATTTTCGCCTTCCTACCGACAGTTTCGCTGTTCCACAATGTTGCATTGGCATTCGTCGCCCAAGCTCTTAAATCGGACTGCGTTGACCCGAAATGCTTCGGGTTAACCAAGTTTATTGACGGCATTCCTCTGGTCTTCACTGCTAAATCGTCTGCCCTTTCATTCCCCCTTACTCCGTTATGGCCCGGTAACCAAACGATGCGGATATTGCCACCCTGAGAAAAGGCGTTAATCTCCTTCTCACATTGCAAGACTGTTCGTGACCTGACCGTCCTGGTTGTTATTACCTTATGGCAATTTCACTGTCGGTAAAAATGTTCACACTCGACGTCCTCGCGTTAGCACCACACCACCTCACGCATTCCGTTATAGGTCTCTGCCAGCAGGACCGTATTATGGACAGGCAGTCTAAACAGATCTCAGCCCCTGGGTTCTCAATGTAGACCCCCAGGTCCACTCTGTCCTCTAGTTTTGATCTATCCGTGTAACATAATTTACCAGATGGTAATACTAGGGTTCCGTCAATCCAAGACTGTGTCGATGGCAGCAGTGCCTATATATAATATCCGATCGGAAACCTCTTCCCTTCCTTCCAGGTTTCCTATCGTAGCCTCGATTATAACGCGATGGTATGACCTGCACCCATCTTAAATTCATTCTCCCGTCGCCTTAAGTCCCATGGCCGCAGTGGCTGCCTCTCACTTAATCTGTATGTCAACTAGGTCGGATATCCTGTGCCCTAGTGGTCGTGGTCATCCGCCTATGCCAAGACACCATGTTCTCTTAACCTCTTATATATGGTCCTTATGTTGCACTTTTTCTCCATAGAGGCCACCGTAGCGCAGAGGTTAGCATTTCCGCCTATGACGCTGAAAGACTGGGTTCGAATCCTGGCGAGACCATTAGAAACAATTTTCAGCGATGTTTTCCCCTTCTAATGCAGGCAATATTTGTGAAGTACTATATCATGTAAAAACTTCTTTCCAAAGAGGTGTAGCACTGCGGCACGCCGTTCGGATTCGGCTATAGAAAAGAGGCCCCTTATCATTGAGCTTAAACTTGAATAAGACTGCACTCATTGATATGTGAGAAGATGTTGCCCCTGTTCCTTAGCGAAATATTCATGGGCAAAATTTGCATTTTTTGAATTTGCAGTCCATTAAACTACTGAGGCGTAAGTAAGTATTGATCTAATCACGCTACTGTAGAGCCAGTGGACTATCCTCGGATTCAGGCCTCATTTGGGGCCCGTAGGCTCTACCTAGTACCCAACACCTGTGAGACTTCTCGGAGCACTCCTGAATGTGACACTTCCAATTTAGTTTCCTACTCAAGATCACTCCTAAGTATTTTGTATTTGTAATAAAATACAAAATACTTAGGAGTGATCTACCACCCCAAATGAGGCCTGAATGTGACACTTCCAATTAAGTTCCTATTCAAGATCACTCCAAAGTATTTGACCTTGTCAGATATCGAAATCGTCTTATTGAGGAAACGTGGTGCGTTTAATTTGCCCAACTTCGTCTTCCTCGTGAACAGGCATTTTTTAGTCTTCTCTGGGTGAACATTGAGATCTCTGGGTCTAGCCTAGTCATATGCAAGACTCTTTTGGCCCTTCTGCATATCTGGTTTGGATCCTTACCTCTTGGAAGGATTGTAACATCGTCTGTATAGCAGACGAGTTCAAACACTTCAAAGGGGAATTAATGAAATTAAATAGTGAACATTTTCATGCTATTATTTTTTACAACTTTCGCCTCGATTAACTCATCAACAGTGCATCGATGAACTTAATTCAACTTTTGGCCCTGAAGCTTCATTAAGGACTAGTGCTTATTGATGGTATGGTGAATTCAACAGAGGTCGTAATTCACTCCAAGGAGAATTTCGTGAAGGATGCCCCAAATCAGTTGTTGTTTCAAAAACTATTGATACTGTGCGCCAACTGATATTGCAAGATCGTCATGCGTGAGATTGAGACCACCTTAGGCATTAGTGGAACTAGCATACATTTAATATTGCATTTACATTTGACCGTCAAAAAAATTTATTCGCGTTGGATCCCACAGAATTTTTCAATCGCTCAAAAAAAGTCTCGTGTCGATTGGTCGAAAGAAATGCTCCAAATATACGATCGCGGTGCTTCGAACACACGTGTATGACATCGTGACAGGTGATGAATCGTAGATTTATGCGTACGAGCCCGATAGTAAACAGCGGCCGGCTGTATGGGTGTTTCAAGATGAGCCAAATCCAACAAAAGTTGCTCGCGCACGAAGCATTTTTAAGCAAAGGATCGCCTTTTTCGGAAAAACTGGACACTCAGTCAATTCTGAGTGGTACACAACGTTTTGTTGTCTCCAAAGAAATCAGGAAAAACAACCGCAGAAGACTGATCACTCTTCACCATGACAACGCGAGCTCAAACAACTGCATTTTTGAGTACTCAAAACATCGATTTGATGAGTCATCCGCCATATAGTCCTGACTTGTCACCTAATGACTTCTTTTTATTCCCGTAAGTAAAAGCTAAAATGAAAGGTCATCGTTTTTTGACACCTGAAGAAGCGGTTGAATGCATATTTTGAACCTCAATCAGAGTGGCAAAAGTGCTTCGACAATTGGTTCAAACGCATGCAAAAGTGTATAGATCTTAATGGGGAATATTTTGAAAAACGATAAAGCGATTTTTGATGATTAATATTTGTTTTTGTGTTCTATAATCCCGAAATATAAAAGGCAACCCTCGTACTACAACCCCATTACATCTTTGGAAACTATCCACATCATGGTTATGAACTCATTGGCTTATAAAAACAATATTTGTGGCAACTTTGTTTATGGTGAGCATTGTTTGTCTGACATTGCGTGTCCAAAAGCTCGTATCTGTCTCGATGGTCTCAAGTGTTTAAGGATGCTAAGCATTTGCTGTCGAATTGTTGTCTCCTTTCATTATTTATACACAAATACATAATTTAATTATTTCATAGCTGTTGTTGTTTTGCAAATAGTCCTTTTGCAAAACACAAAAAGGTGGCAGGCAAAGAGTACGGGTGAGGTACTAGAAAACAAAACCCAAAACTACACAGCAAGTGTTTTGAACATCATGATTTCTGTCCGACCAATTACACTAATGCATGTCATTTGTTAGATGTTTTTTCGATTTCTGTTTTTTCTGCCCTTACACTTTCATTGCCGAAAATTCATTCATCAATGGAAATTAGAAGAACTAAAGAGGGATATTAGGCAATCTGACTGTCTAATATATGCCTGCAACCCATCTGAGTACTGTAGCAAATCACATTCGGATAGAACTTTTAGTTACACACAAATTATTGACAATCACCAATGGGAATTATTCTTTGAAAGTCATGACTTTGAATGCCTTCCATAATTTCCGGACAAGTGAATTAATTGCAGTTGCAAAAGTCACTTTCTGAGGCTTCTTTGTTGTTTGGCAAAGGCCTTTCAAATAAAGGCATATGTTTAGACATAGTTGTGAAAAGTTTTCCAGGATGCATGTTACTAGAGACAAACCAAACCAACAAAGCTTTGGTTTGGTTTGTCAGTATAAGTTACTAGATTTTCTAAAGAACACATGAAACTGATAATAAGTGCAATTGTTTAAGTATGAATAAATTCTAGGGAATAATTTTGAATTATTTACATGAAACTGACATTAAACTTGGGGAGAATTACTTAAAACCAACTGTAAAGTGTATTAAACTTCAATACTTTATTTAATTGTTGTCTATCATAGTCAAAATCTTCGGTTGTCACATACCATAATCTTTCTTCAGCGCTAGCCCTTGTGGACCTTAAAAGGAAGTGGAAACTGTGGTGTACATTGATATGTTGGTCAAGCCTACCACGAACGCCTTGAATGACTCGCTTAAAAATTGTTTAATTTTTGCGAGTTGCATTTTTTCAACGCAACGCCCCAAATACTCAATGCGCTCTTTCTGTTTCAGTCTCAAGTCTGCATATCAGGGATATGCAGCGGTGTATTTGCGGTGCACCGGATAAAAAGATGTCATCGCCAACTAACGCGATTCGTTCGCATCATAACTTGACTCATCCGTATCCTAATGCTGACTTGTTCCCATCCTACCTAACGCGACGTTCGCAAACCTAACGCGACTCGTTTGCATCCTTACGCTTCTCGTTCGCATCCTAAAACCCTATTTACACTGCTCTTTAAATCCGGATTTAATGACTCGATCATCTGTCTTTCCTTTATAAAATCAGCTGACGAGAGCCTTAAATCCGGATTTAATGAGCAGTGTAATCGGGGTTTAATGCGACTCGTTCGAATTTTAACGCGACTCGTTCGCATCCTTACGCGTCTCGTTCGTATCCTAAAACCCCATTTACACTGCTTTTTAAATCCGATTTTAATGGCTCGATTATCTGTATTTCCTTTATAAAATCAGCTGACAAGAGCCTTAAATCCGGATTTAATGAGCAGTGTAAACGGGGTTTAACGCGACTCGTTCGAATTTTAACGCGACTCGTTCGCATCCTAACACGACTCGTTTGCATCCCAACGCTATTCGCTCGCTTTCCTAAAGCAGATTCGTTCGCATCTTAATGCGATTCTTCCGTATTCGAACGCTGACTTTCGCGCATCCTAACACGACTCGTTCGCATCCTTACGTTGACTGTTCGCATTCAGTGCGACTCATCTGCGTCCTTTCGCCCATCCTAACGAGACTCGTTCGCATCTTAACGCTGATCCGTTCATATCCTAACGCAATTCTTCCGCATCCTGACACTTTTGGAACGCATTCTAACGCGACTCGCCTGCATCCTAATGTTGACTTGTTCGCATCCTAACGCAACGAGTTCGCATTATAGCAGTGATTCGACTCGAAACCTAACGTCACTTGTTCGCATCATAACAGTGATTCGATAGCATCATAACGTCGCACAGTGGAGCAATTTGAGTTTTTTCTTGGCAAAAATTATATCTTTTGAACCAATCTTAATTGGTGAACTGAATGATTTAAGCGGCATATGAATACTAACTGTTCAGGGTGTGAAGTGAATGATTAAAAAGGGTGCTACGCCTTGTAGGTGTTTAGTTATAGCTTATAAAATTAAGCATTTGTGGAAAAATTGTAAAAAAGTGGATTAAAAAAATATTTTTGTAAATTTTATAACTTTTTTAATTTTTTGAAGCTTTAATGTTTTAAGTTAGTAACTAAAAAATAAAAATTAAAAAAAAAATAGTTTTCTGTTAAATTTTCATCAGAATTCGTATATGAATCTAAGTCAAAAAGACTAATAATTTCTGAACTATTTTTTTATACCCTCCTCCATAGGATGGGGGTATACTAATTTCGTCATTCTGTTTATAACACCTCGAAATATGCTTCTGAGACCCCATAAAGTATATATATTCTTGATCGTCATTTCATTTTAAGTCGATCTAGGCATGTCCGTCCGTCCGTCTGTCTGTCGAAAGAACGCTAACTTTCGAAGGAGTAAAGTTAGTCGCTTGAAATCTTGCACAAATACTTTTTATTAGTGTACGTCGGTTGGGATTGTAAATGGGCCAAATCGGTCCATGTTTTATATAGCTGCCATATAAACCGATCTTGGGTCTTGACTTCTTGAGCCTCTATAGGGCGTATTTCTCGTCCGATTTGACTGAAATTTTGCACGTAGTGTAAAATAACTGTGCTAAGTATGATTCAAATCGGTTAATAATCTGATATAACTGTCATATAAACCGATCTTGGGTCTTGACTTCTTGAGCCTCTAGAGGGCGCAATTCTCGTCCGATTTGGCTGAAATTTAGTGTGAGGTGTTTTGTTATGACTTCCAACATCTGAGTTAAGTATGGCGCAAATCGGTAAATAACCTGATAAAGCTGTCATATCAGGTTATGTATCCAAGTATCATTTCAAAAGATATCTCTTTTAACTATTCTTAGAGAAATTCCTATTTTAATTTAATTTAATTTAATTTTAATTGAGGTCTTATTTCTCATAGACTATAAAACATATCATAGTTTATCCACTTATTTGGATTTTCTGCTTTTTCTCATTATTTTCTTTTGTTCCCACTCTCTTCCGTTTGTTCAATACAAGTTACAGGCAACTGCATCCCCAAAAAAGTACGAAGATTGCGTTTCTCAACATAACATTTCCTCCTCATCATACTTTATGTTATTCTATTCAGAATAGCTTCTATAAAACACACCATAGTTTATCCACTTATTTGGATTTTCTGCGTTCTCTCATTATTTTCTTTTGCCCCCACCTCTACCACTTGTTCAATAATAATTACAGGCAACTGCATTCCCAAAAAAATACAAAGATTGCGTCTTCCCAACTCTGGGTTTCTCAACATAACACTTCCCCCTCATCATACTTTATGCTATTCTATTCAAAATAGCTTCGTGCGATCTCTCTCCCATTCATTGCCAAAATACAAGCAGCAATCAAATGCATTTCCGTATACACCACTTCAGTTATCAACATATGTTAGATTAGATCGGTCGTGTTTGCGCCGCGTTCGCGATAAAGTTACAAAAGTGCAATGATAATAGTTAATATATTAGTTGAAATCCAGTGTTTTAGTTTTAACAAAATGAATATGTATAACGGTAAAGCGGAAATGTGTTTGTGTTCCCGAAAAAAATCAGCAGTTTGTGTGCAAAAAACTAGATGCCCCAACAACAGTGTGTGTTAATGGTTTCTTTTAGGAATAGCAAAAACAAATGTGAGACCAACAGCAACAATAACAAAGTGACTGTGTTCATTCAGTACGAGAATGCTCCTCTGGAAACAGAGAATTTGCTCTTTAAATGATTCGAGAAAATATTTGAATAGATGCATGTTGTATCAATGTGTGTGTTAAAGAATAATAGATATATCGCCACAACATTTCTAAGGAAAGCTTTGCTTTTGTTTCTTTACCTGCCCTCTTTCTTGCTGACATTGAATGTTAAGTTTGCAATAACATTTAACACTAAGGCGATTTTAACAGCAAAGGCTAACTACAATAGTTAACAGCAAATAATTTTTGGGGAAAAAAAGGAGAATAAAAGATAGAGAGAGAGTGGCCAGATTCAAAACAGTTTAAAATAAAAAAAAAAAATTTTTCATTGCACTTCGTTCGTTAATCGTCGTTCGGAATATTTTAATCGTCGTTCGTTCCCGTTTATGAAAAAATGTCAATTAAAGAGCAGGGCAACCCTTTGGTTAACGTTAAAGGTAAGGCTTGTTGATATTTGTTAATATTTAACACAATAACAAGAAATAAAATTTCCCTTAAATACTGTACTACGTATAAGTTAAAAATTTTATCTCAAGTGGTAAAAGTAAAGGAAATTTTCATTGAAATTTAGCCTTAAGGAAACTTTTTTTTAATTTTCTCATAACGAAATCTTCATTAGAAAGTATATATCGATGGCTTAGTATAAAAAGGGCCAAAGTCAACGTTTTGTTACTTTACAGGAAAAGGAGAAAACTTTGTAGAGGTTTTTTTTTTTGAAATTGTATAAAATCCTGAAATTTTGAGGGAAGGTGCATCTGAAATTTGTCTTCCAGAGTAAACAAAAAACGCCATTTTGGAAAAAATTGATTTTTTGTATTAGGGCATCGATATATTCTTGATAGCCTTGACATTATTATACTTTGAAGTCGGACGGACTTGGCTAGATCCAAGTATAATCCGTCAATGGAAACCAAGCGGAGATAGATAGCGATAGCGGATAGCGGATGACCAAATATAGATATCCGCTTGAAATTTGGCACACGTACTCCTCGTTGATGTAGGTCTTTGCGGATTGCATTACGGTTCAGGCTTGAGCCCTTAAGCTCCTAAAAGCAGCACTTATTATACGTTTAGGCTTATTCAAAATCGGTGCGGCAAGTGATATGTGTAGGGCATGCGGGGAAGATGATGAGACGTTGGAGCATTTCCTTTGTCATTGCCCGGCATTCGCCTTTAACAGATACCGGTACTTAGGTGGAGACACAATACCAGACATGAACCAATTTAGGGGAGTGGTATTGAAAACAATTAAGGATTTTGTAAGTAGCACGGAATTCCTAACTTAAAATTTTCTTTTTAGAGGTTAGAGGTAGAGTTTTTAGAGCACACTACAAGCCGATTACTGGCTTAGTTGTATGTCCACAGTAGCATGGGGCGGATTAATATCCGCACCCTCTTTTCAACCTAACCTAACCTAGGCTTATTCAATCGGTATATAATATTTTATGGCTCCCATATTAACCGATCCCTCAATTTGACGTCTTGAGCTCCTAGAAGCCGCTATTTTTCCCCGATTTGGCTGAAATTTTGCACGTTGTGTTCTTTTGCAACTTCTAATGGTCTTGTCAAGTATTGAGGAGCAATTGTTGGCCTTCTTTGGCTGAAATTTTGCACAAAGTGTTCAGTGCCAACTGTGCCACGCAAGTTGCAAATCGGTCTATAACCTGATATAGCTCCCATATAAACGGATCTCTCGATTTGGCTTCTTGAGCATCTGTAAGCCACAATTTTTGTTCGATTTAACTAAAATTTAGCATGTAGTGTTCTGTTAAGACTTCCAACAACTGTGGCAAGTACGGTCCAAATCGCTTCTTTACGTGTTATAGCTCTCATATAAACCGATCTCCCGATTATATTTAATATATAAACTGATCTCCCGATTTGACTTCTTGAGAATGCGGTGTTCTATTACGGCTTCTAACAAATGTACCAAGTACCATATCAGTCTATAACCTGATATAACTCCCATTCAAAGCGGTTTTTTGGTTCCTAGAAGCTTTAATTTTTGCTTGCAACTACTGGGCCAAGTACGGTCCAAATCGGTATATAACCTAATATAGCTCCCATATAAACCGATCTCCTGATTTGACTTCTTTTACCCTTACAAGCCTCAATTTTAGTCCGATTTGGGTGAAATTTTGCATGCTATTACTTCCAACAACTGGGCCAAGTACGTTTTTTACCTGAAATAGCTCCCATATAAACCGATCACTCGATTTGACTTAACGTATAAACTGATCGCCCGATTTGACTTCTTGAGCCCTTACGGTGTTCTATTACGACTTCCAACAACTGTGCCAAGTACGGTTCAAATCGATCTATAACCTGATATAGCTCCCATATAAACCAATTTACCGATTTGACTTTTTGAGTCTTTACAAGCTGCAATTTTTTTCCGATTTGACTGAAATTTTTCTCATACTGTTCTGTTACGGCTTCCAACAACTGTGCCAAGTATGGTCCAAATCAGTCTATAATCTGATAAAGTACCCGTATAAACCGGTCTCTCGATCATCTTTGTTCGGTTCCTAGAAGCTTTAAGTTTTGATGATTTGACAGACGTTTGGTATGTGGAATAAAATTATGACCTTCAACTAAATTTTGTTTGTATAACATTTTTAATAGAATTCATGGTGGTGGGTTCCCAAGATTCGGCCCGACAGAAATTAACACACTTTTACTTGTTTATTCATGAAAAAAATTTAATATATTTATCATTTTACCCTTAACATGTTTGTATTGTCAACTTTGATTTGATAAGCCAAATTTCATATAAATGCAGTTTTTAGGTCTGTTCGCGTACTTTTCCAGTAAAATTTTGCCAGTAGAAAAAGAATTTGCAGGAGAGTTAGAAACAATTTGTTTTCAAAAAACTTTTGTTCGATGCTGCAAAAAAATATCCAACCAACCTCTTAATTACCAAAATTTTGGTCGATTTCTTATGCTGGAAATTGAAGTACGCGGGACTATCATTAAAATTTTTTTTTCAAATTTTTTAGTACGCGAATATTCTTTTTAAACAATCTTTTTATTTTTATAGATGCTTTTATTTGTTAAGAATTATATTGTATTACATGACATAGTTCCTTTATTTACTTGGACTTTACTAGATTTTCTTGTTGTTTTTGTTTGTTCGATATTTTGCCTTTAAATTCCTCAATGCTAACAGCAGACGACAAAATTTTCAAAAAAATACTTCCCTGGTTTCGAAGCATAATACATTCGCATCAACATCTTCTTTGTTATTCTATTCATCGAAGTATCCTGCGATCTCTCGTTGGCTTTCTTTACCGAGACCACCTTCCATTCACGGCAAAATGCTGGCTGCAAACAACTGCATTACCGTATTCACCACTTCATTTATTAACATATGAAAGACTAAATCGGTCGTGTCTGCGCCGCGTTCTACAAAAATGCAATGATAATAGAATGGATGTGTATAACTGTAAATAGCTGTGCAAAAAAAATTTAAATGCCCTTTAGGAAAGCAAAAACAAATGTTTGACAAACAGCAACAACAACAAAAATTAACTGTTTGTGTTTATTTTAGTTTGCTCTCTCTCTCTCTCTTTTAACAGGGACTTTAGTTTTTAAATGATTTGATCAAACATTTGATTGTGTGTGTGTACATTGTATAAATAAGTGTGTGTTGAAGAATGTTGCAACTAGTCGCGAAACAATGTTCAACATTGTATCGCAACATGTTGTTGAAGCTTTTCTTTAGTTTCTTTGGTGTTCGCAACAAATGTTAGTTTACAGTGTCAATTAGACTACGGCGAATTCAATAGCAGCGTGTTTGATAATAGCATAAGAGTGTGGCGAAGAGATAGAGTGTTAAGGAGGATAAAAATGCTAACATCAATAAGTGTGTATGATTGTAATAAATTGAAAATTAAAAAATGCACTTTATTCGAGATTTTTAAATCGTCGTTCGCCTAATAACATTACAGTTTTTAAAAAATGTTAGAGAATAAAATAGCATTGCAAAAATTTGATTTTGGTTTGGTTTTGGCATTTTTTTATATAACAATGCCAAGGAAAAATTAATCAGTTGAAGCACGCTCCTGCGTTTGTATTCATGTTTCATAATTAAAATAAATATTTTTATTCCCTACACCACTGCTGTGGTACAGGGTATTATAACTTGCATTGCATATAACGTGAATTTGTTTGTAACACCCAGAAGGAAAAGAGATAGACCCATTGATAAGTATACCGATCGACTCAGAATAACTTTCTGATACGATTTAGCAATATCCGGCCTTGAGGCGAAACCTATTGATATTGGAAAAATAGGTTCAGATTTGGATATAGCTGCCATATATATGTTTGTCCGATTTGCAGTAATAATGCAATAAAATGGTCATTTGTCAAGAGTCAAGAGAAAATCAAGAAGGATTTTCTCTTGACTCTCGTCATTACTAGTGGATTTCATGGAAATTGGTTCAGATTTAGATATAGCTGTCACATATTTATATCAGCCGACTTTAACTTCTAGAGTCACAGCAAGCGCATTTATTGACCAATTTTGCCAAAATGTTGCACAACGCTTTCCTTGACGACTACTACAATATCTGAAAATTATGTTCGAAATCGGTTCAGATTAAGATATATCCCCCATATATATGTTCGTCCGATTTGCAGTAGTATTTCAGTAAAATGTTCTTTTGTTAACCGATTTTCTCGAAATTCAGCAGGAAGGATTTTCTTATGACTCTCGATATTAGCGGTGAATTTCATAGAAATCGGTTCAGATTTAGATATTGCTGCCATATATGTATATCGCCCGATTTTCACTTCTAAAGCTGCTGCAAACGCATATATTGACCAATCCTGCCAAAATTTTGTACAACGCTTTCCTTTCCTGAGAAGTGTGTCCCAAATCGGTTCCGTTTTAGATATAGCTGTCATATATGTTTATCGCCCGATTTTCACTCCAAGAGCCACTGCAAGCGCATTTAATGGCCAATCTTGCCAAAATTGTGCACAACGCTTTTCTCGATGACTACCACAATATACATAGAGTTTGGTCAAAATCGGTTCAGATTTAAATATAGCTCCCATATATATGTTCGTCCGATTTCCAGTAATATTGCAATAAAATGGTCTTTTGTTAACCGATTTTCTCGAAATTCGGCAGGAGGGATTTTCTCTAAACTCTCAATATTACTGGTGAATTTCATGGAAATCGGTTCAGATTTAGATATAGCTCTCATATATATATCGCCCGATTTTAACTTCTAGAGTCACAGCAAGCGCATTTATTGACCAATCTTGCCAAAATATTGCACAACGCTTTCCTCGATGACTATCACAACATACATAGAGTTTAGTCAAAATCAGTTCAGATTTAGATATAGCTCTCATATATATGTTTATCCGATTTCCAGTAATATTGCAATAAAATGGTCTTTTGTTAGCCGATTTTCTCGAAATTCGGCAAGAGGGATTTTCTCTTAACTCTCAATATTACTAGTGAATTTCATAGAAATCGGCCCAGATTTAGATATAGCAGTCATATATGTATATCAACCGATTTTCACTTTAAGAGCCACTGCAAGAGCATTTATTGACCAATCTTGCCAAAATTTTGCACAACGCTTTCCTCGACGACTTCCACAGTATCTGAGGAGTTTGCTCGAAATCGGTTTAGATTTACATACAGCTTCCATATATATGTTTGTCAGATTTTGGGTAATTTGCCATAATATTGTCATTTGTCAACCATAGTTTTTACAGTTTGGACATATTTGCACGCCGAGCTCCATATTGGTCCAAAATTGGTTCAGAATTGGATATAGGTCCCACATTGTACTTATAGGGTGGGTGTAGGGTATTATACAGTCGGCACCGCCCGACTTTTTCCCTTCCTTACTGGTTTTATTTCGTTTACACATTTTTGAATATTAAATTTCTCTGAAAATCAGGATGTTGAATCCTTTTACTTTTTTTCTTTCACACATATTACAACTCTTTTGTCCTTATTCCTGTTTATTTCATTCTGGTATCAATTTAAATCAATTTCGTGATTTGTTTACAAGCTTGATTGCATCTTCTGGCCCTTTATATAAAAACGTGTGATCTGTTGTTGTTGTTCATTTTACATCAAATCTTTTTTACACATTTGTGCATTGTATTACTCTATGATGTCCTCTATCACCACTTTGCAACTTATGCATTTCAAATGCAGTCCATTTGTATAGCATAGCATATTAAATTTCCATATGTATATGCTCAGTGTTATGTTGTCCATATGCTAAGGTCCTTGAGCAATAAAACACCATATTTGTGTGCTTCACACTCAAATGCTATGGCCATAGAGCAAAAAAAAAACACTTCAATTTCTTATTGTCCCATTTCGGGTTATCCATGGTTGGCAGATCATGTATTTGGAAGTTTTCGTTGGGGGGTCCTTTGTATGTCAGAGACAAATTGCTTACGCTTCATATCTCATTTTATTGCAGAAAATGTTGTCACTTAGTTTATGGCAAAGTCAAATGTTACATTGATGTATATTTAGCAATTTTTTTTCGAATTTTTTCCCATTTTCTTTGATGTTGGAAAATGCAATGGCTTGATAAGAAGAAATGTGCAAAAGATATGGGATAGGAGGGAGAATATTTGTTTTTTTGTGTATGGCACCGCATACTGAAAATTAATGACGAACAATGAAAAGCAATCGAATGGAAATGGAGCGGTTGACATTTCTTTTTGTGAACATGACCACCTAAAAAAAAACGGTGAAATAGTTTTTTGGTTGGCCAAAAGCACCAATTAGTGATTTTTGATTCCATTCTGCATACCTCATTATACTGTGAAAAGGCTCCCCCTTATAAGCGGCTACAGCAGTTTTCTCTTTGCAAATTTCCATTTTCATGACTTGCTAAATTGTTACACCTTCCTTTCATGAGTTTGCCTTTCTTTGACATTACTTTTTGACCTACTTAACTGGCATTTCCCAATTGACGCGACATAATCATCAAATAGGGTGTCTGTGTGTATAGACGAACCAAGTTGATGCAAATTTGATAATAAAGCCTTTAGGCTTGATTTTGCCACACTTCTAGGGTTCAAATGTTGATGGTGGCAAAACTATTAACTTTGTAACAAAGATGTTGACAACATGTGCAGCAAATAGCTGTCATTCAATTGAAACATCAGCTCGGGATTTTGCATGTCAACGTTTAATAAAGACAAGCATCATCAACAGCTTATCATGCTTATGCGGAGGGTCGGGGGCAGCATAGTTAGTTAGTCTGTTGACTATTGAAATGTTGCTTCCCGTTAGCTTTTATGTCATTTTTAGAGCTGTGTTGCAGTAGAAGTTGTTGCAGCATAATTGATTTGGAATACATGTCTGTCTATCCCTTAGCGCCACCACCCCTCTATAGGACATTTTCTCGGTGGGCCTTCAGACATCTATGGGTCTCTTTTGCTAGTTGCTCTAGTCCGAATGGGATGAAACTTGACTGGGACTGGCAACAAAACTGTCAACAACAATAACATTCACTTCAGCATAAAATTAAAACTGTCTTTGTTAACGGATTGAGCCATACACTCGTTGTATACAGCTTCCAATCGCAAACACACACATTCATGCAGTTTTACACATTCACTGTTGGTACACTCTAAAAATTAGTTCTGTAGGTTAAACATGGAAATCACGCTACAGTCTTCAAAAATAGAGATATTGAACTGAAACCTTGCACAGATTCTTTTTGGTCCAAAGGCAGGTTTAAAGTTCCAAGATGGGTTATATTAGACTTTACCTTTATATAGCACCCATATACATCGATCTACTGATTTAAGTTATTAGGTGAGGAGTAAAAGGCTCATTTATTAAACGATTTCACTGAAATTTGGCACAGTGAGCTGTAGAAACCCTTCAGTATAGATCGGGATATATTTGGATATAGCTGCCATATATACCGATCTCCCTATTTAAGGCCTAGGGCCTTAAATACGGAGATTTTGGTGAAATATATATGTATGGCTATATGGCAGCTTTATTCAAATCTGGACCGATCTGGGCCAAATTGAAGAACGATATCGAAGGGCCTATCACAACTCACTGTCCCAAATTTCGGCGACATCGGACAATATATGCTCCTTTTATGGGCCCAAAACCTTAAACCAAGAGATGGATCTATATGGCAGCTATATCCGAACTGGACCGATCTGGCCCACATTGCAGAAATATATGGAGGAGCCTAACACAACTCACTGTCTCAAATTTCGACGACATCGGACAATAAATGCGTCTTTTAGGGTCCAAAATATAGTCGGTCTATATGGCGACTATATTCAAATTTGGACCGTTCTGGGTCAAAATGAAGAACGATGTCGAAGGTCCTAACACAACTCACTGTCCCAAATTTAAGTGACATCGGACAATAAATGCGCCTTTTAGTGGCCCAACAACCTTAAATCGAGAAATCGGTCTATATGGCAGCTATATTCAAATTTGGACCGTTCTGGGTCAAATTAAAGAACGATGTCGAAGGTCCTAACACAACTCACTGTCACAAATTTCGACGATATCGGATAATAAATGCGCTTTTTATGAGCTCAAAACCTTATATCGAAAGATCGGTCTATATGGCAGCTATATGCAAACCTTGATCAATCTAGAGCAAATTGCAAAAATATGTCGAGGGGCTTAACCTAACTCACTGTCTCAAATTTCAGCGACATCGGACAATAAATGCGCCTTTTATGGGCCCAAAACCATAAATCGGGAGATCGGTCTATATAGCAGCTATATTCAAATCTGGACCGATCTGGGCCAAATTGAAGAACAATGTCGAAGGTCCTAACACAACTCACTGTCACAAATTTCGACGATATCGGACAATAAATGTGCCTTTTATGAGCTCAAAACCTTAAATCGGCGGATCGGTCTATATGGTAGCTATATCCAAATCTGGACCGATCTGAGCCATATTGCAGAAGTTTGTCGAGTGGCTTAATTTAATTTACTGTCCCAAATTTCGGACAATAAATGCGTCTTTTAGGGTCCCAAAACCTTAAATCGAGAGATGGGTCTATATGGCAGCTATATCCAAATCTGGACTGATCTGGGCCAAATTGAAGAGGGATGTCTAAGGGCCTAATGCAACTCACTGTTCCAAATTTTGGCAAAATCGGACAATAAATACACCTCTTATGGGCGTAAGACCTTAAATCGAGAGATCGGTCTATATGACAGCTATATCCAAATCTGGACCAATATGTGTCAAATTGAAGAAAGATATCAAAGGTCCTATTAAAACTCACTGTCCCAAATTTCAGCAAAATCGGATATTTTATTAAGCTTTTATGGGTCTAAGACCCAAAAATCGGCGGATCGGTCTATATGATAGCTATATCCAAATCTGGGCCGAATTGGGCCAAATTAAAGAAGGATATCAAAGGGCCTAACGCAACTCACTGTCCAAAATTTTGGCGAAATCGGACAATAAATGCGTCTTTTATGGGCCCAAAACCTTAAATCGAGAGATCGGTCTATAAGGCAGCTATTGATCGATCGATCTAGGCCAAATTGCAGAAATACGTCGAGGGGCGCAACCTAACTCACTGTCCCAAATTTCGGCGACATCGGACAATAAATCCGCCTTTTATGGGCCCAAAACCTTTAATCGAGAGATCGGTCTATATGGCGGCTATATTCAATCTGAACCGATCTGGGCCAAATTGCAGAAGTTTGTCGAGCAGCTTAATTTAATTCACTGTCACAAATTTCGGACAATAAATGCGTCTTTTTGTCTGTTCCGTATAGACCCAAATACGGTTAAACCAATTTTCTTGAAATTTTCACAAATGGTGCATAATAATCCAGTGGATATCCGAAGAAGGGGGGGGGGGGGGGGGGGGGACCCTCCCCCTTACCCCAATTTTTGAAAAGGCCAGATCTCGGAGTTGGATGGTGCAATTTAGGCGAACTCTTGTGTGCTCTCTTGTAGTCGCCCAAAAACAAAAATTTAGTGTCTCAATTTCGGATGGGGTACCTAGGAAGGACGCCCCACCCCAAAAAACTACCAAATATATTTATAGACCAATCACGATGGGACTCTTATGAAAGGTATTTGAGAGTAGAACACGAATCTGATGTAAAACTGTGGGACCAAGTGTTTGGAGGACCACCCCAACCTCCAAAACACCCCTATATCTGACATATTTTTCGACTGTGGACTCAAATGAAAGGTATTTGAGAGTAGAACACGAATCTGATATCAAAATGTGGAACCAAGTGTTTGGGGGGCCACCCCCCAAAAGAGGACAAACTTATCGACCATATCAATATTTGGCTTGAATGAATGGTCTTTGGGAGTAGAGCACGAATCTGGCACTCAGTGGCCGAGTGACTTGGCCATGTCCCCCAAAACGGACATGTTTGCCGACTATGGAAATACGGGGCTCAAATGAAAGATATTTGAAAGTAGACCACGAATCTGATGTCAACATTCGGGACCAACTGTCAATGGGACGTCCCACCCGAATAACAACCCCCTAATAGGACGAATTTGCTCACAATGACAATTTGGGGCTCAAAGATAGTGGAGCGGGATGTTGATAGTTTTAAGGACCCACCGCCCAAACCGGATATAAAACGTATTTATGTTTAGAAATGAATTTGATACGATGCTGATATGGTGTTAAAACGAAAGATATTCGAAAGTAGGGCTCGTAATTGATACCCACTTCCGTGGCCAAGTTTCTGGGGGTCTTCCGAAAAACACCCACCAAACAGGAATTACTTACTGGCCATGGCAATATGGGACTCAAATTGGATGTACTTTGAATATGATATCCAAATGTTGGATTAGGTATTTGGGGACCCAAAACATCCCCCAAAGAGGAAAAGTTTATACCGATATGCCTTGAGGCCTTGAGCCTATAAAAGGCACATTTATTACCCGATTTCGCTGCGTTCTGATACAATGATTTGCATTCGAGTCTACACTTCCAGAGTTTGATGTAGTAAGGCCCTTTTTTGGAAATAGCTGCCTTTTAGACAAATCTCCCTTTTTATGGTCTAGGGCAGTGAATTGTGTTGGAAATCTCGAAGTCCCTGGCAAAGTCCTGATCAGACCATATTTCGATATATGTAGCTGCTAAGGTGTCATAAGTGGTGACGTAATCCGGTTAATAAATATGTATGAGGTGGTGGGTATCCACAGTTGGGCCCGGCCGAACTTATTACGTTTTTAGTTGTTTGTAAAGCTATCTACTATATCTATAATTATATCAAAACTAGCTGACCCGGGCCTGCTCCGCTGCGCCTTCTTTTACAATATATAGAACAAAATTATCCTTTGAATATTTATTTTCTACTCATGAGATTTTTTTTGGAACGGGAAGTGGTGGTTGGTGTGTTAAGGGGGAGGTTTGGACCCCCAAATATGTGGTCCCGAAAGTGCGTATCAATTTCGTGTTCTACTCCCATTGGTTTAAGGGGAATTTATGGGATGAGGCGCCCCCCAAAGAAGTAAAAGCAGTCGATGCGAGAAGTTAAATCGGTCGATGCGAGTCTTGGGAACCCACCACTATAGATTTTACTAAAAAATTTACAAAAATTAACTTAGCTGATGGACAAATATATAAAGTACGTTCAAAATTTCTGCCAAATCAACCAACAATTAAAGCATCTTACGGTCGTAGTAGCCTAATCGGGAGATCGGTTTAAATGGAAGCTATACGACGTTACACACCGATTTGGACCATTCTTCCCACGCTGGAAGTAACAATTGCGGCTTCCAGGGGCTCAAGATCTCAAAGCGGAAGATCGCTTAAGTTATGCCAGATTAGAAACCGATTTCGCTCCTTCTTGGCAAGGTTATTGGATGTTGTAACATAACATTACGTGCAAAATTTCAGCTAAATCAGATAACAGTTGCGGCATCCAGGGGCTCCAAATCTCAAGTCGGGTAATCGGTTTTTATGGGAACTCTATCAGGTGAGAGACCGATTTGAACCGTACTTGGTACGATTTTTGAAAATCTTGAAAGAAGACAATATGAAAAAATGAAGGAATTCAGCAGAGACCGGCCAGAATTCGAACCTGGGCACACGGAGTAAACAGCGAGAACCGTTGTCGTTGACAAGCGTTCGATGCCATCAATACAACTTCCATCGGATGCACAGATGAATCTGTACATAATGGGAGTAGTGTAAATGTGTAGACAAAAAATCTCCCATTACACAAAAAACACATGCCTTGGGAAAAGTACAGCTTATAGACAGGGTTGTCGAGCGTGCTTAATGTGGTATTTATATCATAGAGCCGTTTTCACGACAAATTCGGTATAAATACTACATTCCAACGTACGTCCCTTGAAGCCTTCACACCTTATATGGCTGATGAGTATATCTAAACCAAATTACGAAACGCATCCCATTGTGTTTAGTGTGTGTTGCGATCTGTGACTTTCCTTTCCCACTTGCAAAGAAAAATGTCCGATCATTGAGCTCGTCTCAAAAGAGAAAGAAACAAAAAATGCAAAATTTTAGCCAAATTAGACAAGGGTTTAAAGATGTCAAATCGGGAGATCGATTTATATGGGAGCTATATCAGACGATTAGACGGATGGATATGGCTAGATTAACTTGGGATGTCAATATAGATATGTAAAGGGTGATTTTTTAAGAGCTATAGGAAAATTTTCAAAAATGAAAAACACATAAAATTCGGAAAAATTCATGAAATCTTTATTTGAATTGATAGCACGGTCCATATATAGTTTAATGTTTGAAAATGATTTTATGCAAATGTTGACCGTGAATACGCCTCAAATGGGACCATTTAGTCCAATTTTGGCATACTCTTTCCAACATTTCGGCCGGTATATCACATATAAATGCTTCAATGTTGTCTTCCAATGCTTCAATTAAAGCTGGCTTGTCTATATAGGCATGAGCTTTAACATAGCCCCAAAAAAATAGTCTAAGGGCGTTAAATCACACAATCTAGGCGTTCAATTGACCGGTCCCAAAAGTGAAATAAAATGTTCACCGAACTCGCCTCTTATTAAGTCCATGTTACACGTGCTATGTGGCAAGTGGCATCGTGTTGTTAAAACGACATGTCATGCTAGTTAAGCTCTTGAATTTTGGTTAAAAAAAATGTTTGATATCATCTCACGGTAGTGCTCACCATTCACAGTTACGATTCGCATCATCTTTGAAGAAGTACGGTCCAATGATGCCACCAGTCCATAAACCGCACCAAACTGTGATTTTTTCTGAATGCATTGATAGCTCTTGCAATGCTTCTTTCTGGCTGATCTTCACTCCAAATTTTGCTTATTGACCTACCGATTGAGCCAAAAATCAAGATTACCATAAAATGGAAGAAGCGTGCGATGATCTTTCCTAACAAAGCTCGTTTTGATAATAAAATTCAATAATTTCCAAGCGTTGTTCGTTTGTAAGACGACCAATCAAAACCACATGTCATGCAAGTTAAGCTCTTGCATTTTGGTTAAAAAAAATGTTTGATATCATCTCACGGTAGTGCTCACCATTCACAGTTACGATTCGCATCATCTTTGAAGAAGTACGGTCCAATGATGCCACCAGCCCATAAACCGCACCAAACTGTGACTTTTTCTGAATGCATTGATAGCTCTTGCAATGCTTCTTTCTGGCTGACCTTCACTCCAATTTTTTGCTTATTGACATATCCATTGAGCCAAAAATCCAACTGTTTAAACCAGTATTGCCAAAAAGTTAATAACTAAAAAATCACGCTTTATATAGATCAGATCAATATTTCGTGGTGTTACAAACGGAATGACTACGATGGTTTGGTTAGGTTAGGTAAGAGTGGCAGTCCTTTGCAGACTCACTTAGACAAATTTAAGTCCACTGTGATACAACAGTAGCGACAGACCAAGGTTTCTTGACGGGAATCGAACCCACGGCCCCTACACTGGTAATCCAAACACGCTACCAACTCGGCTGTCGGGGCGCCCTACGATTGTTTACCCCCCCATCCTATGGTGGTGGGTTCTGTGCCAAATTTCAGCTCAATACTTCAATGCTTAAAGGCTTCAGCGTGATAACTGCTGACGTACAACCATTAGTAAGGACATTGATAAATAGACTTTGATATATACGGCTATCTATTTGTTAAAATAGGGTTTTTTTAGTGTACATGAGAGTTCATCTAGTACAAATATATGCCTAATCCTTATGGCGTACGATGTATGCAATAACATTCTTCAGCTTACCATAAACCAAACGAACAACCATTGAAACATTATCCCCCTGTTGCTTGCGCACAGAGGACAACATCCTTTACTTTATGTATTCTACCATCGCATTGCATCGAATCGTCTGTTGATGTTATTGGTGGTGCCCCTTTTCCCTGTGTTTGTGTTGTTACATCTCCTGCCGCCAAGAAGCTTTAGTGAGTGGTTTTATGTCTAAACAAAGTTAACAGACAGGCTGATCAAAGATGTCAACGTCATCAACAATGACAGGGCAATACAGGCCTATGTGAGAGCATTGGACATGTCCCCAACATCTGCAACAGTTTGATTACGTGCGTAGACCAAATTCTCTGATAGATTTCAAAACCGTTATCCCATTTCCTACAAAGACTGCGTTTATGGAAATTTGTGGTGGTACAATCAATCACTTTGCAAAATCCACTGTTAAGGATAGAGACCTCATGTGTGAAGTTTTCTGAAAATCATAGAAATAAAATGTCTTTTGTTTTCCAGTAAGACAGAATTGTGAGAGCGAAAAACATTTGGTGAGTCTTGTAAATGAGAGGCTGCAAATTTTTGCTGGAGACTTTTTTCCCCCAGCCGAAGTTTATTACAGGCAAATTGTTACTGAATAAGTACGCGAGCACACCCAATACTAAGCATCAATACTAAGTTTAATCGTTCTAAGTTCGGTCGGGCCTATTCTATATAAACACAGTTCGTATATGAGATATTTTACAACAATCAAATCGGGAATTGGTTGCGGCTGCTATGGTCTCAAGTAGTCATATGGGGGAATCGGTGTTTAAGGGGCCTGCATGAGTATATTGACTGATTTGGATCATAATTGGCACGGACGCTAGAAGTCATAGCAGAAGTCATTGTGTCAAATTTCAGCCAAATCAGGTGAAACCTAAGGGGCTCCAGAAGTCAAATCCGGGAATCGGTTTACATGGGGTATACCAGTATATACACCGATTTGGATCACATTCACTGCACTGATGTTGGAAGTCATACTTGCCACTGATGTTGGAAGTCATACTCGCCGCAGATGTTGAAAGCCAAGTTTCAGTCAAATCGGGTGAAAACTAAGGCTTCTAGGGGCTCAAGAAGTCAAATCCTAGTATCGGTTTGTATGGGGGCTATTTCATTTTATAGACCGATTCGAAACATACTCGGCATTTATGTTGGAAGTCAAAACGGAAGTCTTTGTGCAAAATTTCGGTCAAAAATGAAATTTGAGGCTTCTAGGGGCTTGGGAAGTCAAATCTGGGGATCTGTTTCCATGGGGTCTATATCTGTTTATAGACCGATTCGGAACATACTGATGTTGGAAGTCAAAACGGTAGTGCTTATGCCAAATTTTAAACAAATCGGATTAAAACTGTGGCTCCTAAGGGCTCATGAAATCAAATCCGGGAATCGGTTTACATGGGGGTATACCAGCTTATAGGCCGATTTGGGCCATACTCGCACTGATGTTGGAAGTCAATACGGCTGTCCTTGTGCCGAATTTCAACCAAATCGGATGAAATCTGAGACTTCCAGGGGTTTAAGTGTATAGACCGACTAAGATCATACTCGGCATTTTTTTAAGTCAAAACAGAAGTCTTTGTGTAAATTTCAGTCAAATCGGATGAAAAATGAGACTTATAGGGGCTCAGGAATCCGGAGATCTGCTTATATGGGGGTTATATCTGTTTATAGACGAATCAGATACGATTCATACTCAGCACTAATATTGGTAGTCAGAACAGCAGTCCTTGTGCTAAATTCAGACACATTGGATAAAAACTGAAGCTTCTAGGGGCTCAAGAAGTCAAATCCGGGAATCGATTTACATGGGGGTATACCAGTTTATAGAACGATTTGGATCATACTCGGCACCAATGTTGGAAGTTAAAACGGAAGTCCTTGTCTCGAATGAAAATTAAGACTTATAAGGGGCTTAATAAGTCAAAACCGGGGATCGGTTTGTATGGGTGCATATCGGTATATAGACCCATTTGGGTCATACTCGAGACTGATGTTGTCGAAATTTGGCAGAAGGACTTCAAAACGAAAGTCCTTATGCCAACATTTCATCATTTTGCATGAAAACTGAGACTTCTAAGAACTCAATAAGTAAAATCCGGTGATCGGTTTACATGGGGGTATACCAGTTTATAGACCGATTTAGACCACACTTGGCACTTTTGTTGGATGTCATTACAGAAGTTTTTGTGTCCAACTTCAGTCAAGTCGTATAAAAATTTAAGTTTCTAGTTGCTCAAGAAGTCAAAACTAGGAATCGGTTCATATGGGGCATTATAATTCCCAACCACCAACATCAATAAAGAATATCTGTGCAAAATTTCAGGCGGATATTTTCATTCGTTTGAACACTATCGTTATTTCGACAGATGCACAGACAAACAGACATGGCTAGATCAACTCAGAATGTCAAGACAATCAAGAATATATATACTTTCCTAGCTGAACCCTGCCCGCTCCGTTGCGCCTTCTGTTACACCATATGAAATACAACTATCTTTTCAATCTCACTTAGTTACCTTTTTATTTTCCGGTCATCTTTTTAAGAATCGACTATAGGTTATTCGCCCAGTTCCTGTTTCTTCGTTTTATAGAAAACGAACAGGGCCCGCACCGCAGCGCCCTCTTTAACTCTCTTATACCTTTTATTTGAGCCCTATATGTCAATGGTCTATGGTTCTGTTTTGATAAGTTTTAAGATGAGAACATTTCGCCCAGAATGTGGATATCGAATTCGTGTCATAAATGCGCAGATTCGTGTCATCACTCCCAAATACCTTACATTGAATCCAAAAATTGGGGCTGGGGCTGGCACTCCGCAACTTTTCCCTAAAAATTGGCCAAAAACCTTCCATTTGTGCCCCATATTTATATGTTCGGGAAAGAAGTTCAGTTAAGAGGCTGCTTAAGGGTTTACCCACAAACACTTGGTTCCAAAACTGTATTCCCTTTCTACTCTCAAATACTTTTCATTTGAGTCCCATAATGTAATGATGTGTCAAATAATCTATTTGAGGTGATTTAAGGAAGTTAAGTGTCATCTAGATACCTTACCACAAATTTTAATGTCTCTGTAATCTACTCCCAAATTGCTTTCATTCGAGTTCCATATAGCCATGGTCGGCTAATATGCCCATTTGGGGGGTGGGAAAATATTCGTATTCTACTCTCCAATAAATACATGGTCCTACATTTGGATATCAAAGTCGTATTCTACTCCCAAATACCTTTATTTAAGTCCCATGTTACGATGGTCACTAAAAAATTTTTGGGGAAGGGGTAGACCCCCAGAAAATTGGTCCCGAAAGTGGGTATCAATTCTTGCTCTACTGCCCAATTCCTTTCATTTAAGCCCACATTAACATGATCGGTAAACATGCGCGATTTAGGGGTGTTTTGGGGAGTGGGGTGGTCCCCTCATCACTAAGCCCTGAAAATATATTAGCAACGTGTTCTATTCTCATATAACTATATCTCATTTATTTGAACCCCATATTGTCATTGCCCATGAAATTGGTTTTGGCCCAAAAAACTATAAATATTAGGTCCACTCTCTTTAAGACCCTAATGTTGATATCACACCACGTAAGTCTACTCCCAAATATCTTTAATTTGAGCCCCATATTTCCATAGTCGGCAAACATGACCGGCTTGGGGGGTGTTTTGGGGGATGGGCGGCCACTCAGTGAGTTGGCCTTGAAAATATATATCGGATTCGTGTTCTACTCTAAAAACTCTCTTATTTGAGCCTCATATTGCAATAGTCAGCAAATACTTCCTATTTGGGTGGGGTTGTGGGTTGGCCCCAATTGACACTTTTCCCGAATATTGATATCAGATTCGTGCTTTACTCCCAAAGACCTTTCATTTGAGCCCCATGTAGCTATGGTCGTAAATGTGTCTCCTTTGGGGGAGGTTTTTGTGGAGAGGCGGCCCCCAAACACTTGGTCTCATATTTGGATATCAGATTCTAATTCTACACTCAAATACCTTTTATTTAAGACCCATATTCCCATGGTCAGTAAATAAGTCCTGTTTGGGGGGTGGTTTGGGGAAGGGGTTGACCCCCAGAAACGTGGTCCCACATTTGGATATTATATTCGTATTGTACTCGCAAATACCTTTCATTTCAGTCCCATATTGCCATGGTCGGTAAATATGTCCGATTAAGGGGTGTTTTGGGGGTTGAGGTGGTCCCCCTAGCACTTGGTCCGACAATTGGATATAAGATACATTTTCTTATCCTAAATACCTTTCATTTGAGTCCCATATTGTCGTGATTGATCTAAATATATGTTTGGTAGGTTTAAGGGTGGGGCGGCCCCCCTAGGTACCCCATCCGAAATTTGGATACCAAATTTCTATTTTTAAGCTACTATATAAGAGCACACAAAAAATGTCGCTTAAATCGCACCACCCATCTCCGAGATCTGGTGTTTCTGAAAATTAGGGTAAGGGGGAGGGTCCGCCCCCTTCCGATATCAAAAACTTATATAGCCTATGTTTTCTTCCAGACCATTCTACACAATCTGTGAAATTCATGGTAACCGTTTCAGACGTTTTTGAGTCTATGCGGAACAAAAAAACAAACACAATTGATTTTTATATATAAGAAGATAGGGTCTTAGGTCAATATTTCGAAGTATGACTTATTTAGTTTACCCCCCATCCTATGGTGGTGAGTATAAAAACAGATGCATTTATCGGGACGATAAGTCATTGACCGAAACCCATCCGCCGATTAAGGTTCATCGTTAGGATAGGCTGCCATAGTAACATTTAAGGTTAAATGGTATTTGATGTTGCTAGAAATTGGAACATGAATGTAATTGTGGACGTGCGAAGCCATCATTTATTTATTTCGTAAAGGCAGCAATGGTTATCCGATCTTGCTGAAAGTAAGAACAGTGAGTTGTTCCTGAAACCACGACATGATTACGCAACTAAATTTAAGTTACATAGGTGAGTTATAGTGATTTTCTGAAATCAGACTCATTCGGACAATTTTGGTCCATTGTGATAACACACTGCGGACAGCCCAAAGTCTCTGGTAGGAATAAACCCCTAGCACTGGTAATCCGAGTTCGCTAACATTTTAACTACCGGAGTGCTCTAATATAGTATGGACTGGACAAAATTAGTCTGCAACTTCCATGCTAGAGTTATTTCATGATTTTCGTTTTTGAGCCCATTACTACTAAATTTGAAACAGTGAAATGAAACACAAAATTTCATTAAATTTTTCTACAATAGTAAAAAAAATGTCATTTCATACAACGATTTTGAGCCCAATACAAAAAAGTGAAAATAAAAATCTCAAAACGTTAAAAAAACCATATGATATATTTTGAAGATTTTTGAAAGAACTCACTAGGCCTATAATAGACCTATATTTGGTGGTTTTGCGCAAGCAATACCCAGTGGAGTACTCACTATTAGACCAAGTTTCATTGTGATGAGTCTTAATTAGCGGCTATAATCTTCCATGCTTAAAGAAAAATGAATTCAGCATTGGAAGATAACTTCTTACGGGTATTGCCGATTTTTCGATTTGAAACCACTGTGAGGTGGGCTTCTCCGCGAAATACAATCCTGGCTATGTCTCTGATGTGAGGTATATCTAATTCAGGAGCAATTTTTTACAATTGAAAAAGCGTTTGTCCTCGGCCTTGTCAAAACAAATCCTTGAAGTTTTAATATCCCGCACCTCTGTAGTGGTGGTGTATTAGCCTTTGCTTTAATAATCGCATTATTTTATTTAATGATATTCTAATTAACAATTTATTTCTATTTTCAGGTAAGTTTTTGAGAACTTATTGTCATCAAGGACTTAAGGTAATTCAATAATCGGATAAAATTTTTAATCTTTTTAATGCCAATAATCAAAGTATGGGCATATTATAATTTTGTCAAACCACCTTTTCATCTGCCTGTACTCATCAAACTTCAAAACTAAAACTTATAAATTTGTATTTTTAAGTTCGAAGGTGCCTTATAAATATAAAACTAAGCTGTATGTCTGCTTCGCTGTACTCTAAAATGGCTTTCTGGAACTACGGGTTCAGGCACTGTTCGGTAAGATGACGTTACTTTTAGAGCGGCCGTCCCATCTACCAAAAGCAGCGCCAAAGCGCTGCATCTGGTTTGTAGGGGTTTACCTCAAATCTCGCTTTCATAAAAAAGAATACTATTGCACGCCACCACCCTTAGAACGCGCCTGCCTGAACCTCTACAAGGTAGGCGTATTCTAATGGTCCGATGTTCGCCATTAATTGCCCTATTTGGGCCGCTATCTTCACCGAGTAGAAGTAGCTCAGTCTTTTGTATAGCCAGCTGTACCCCATGGGATTCTAACCAATGTCTAATTCTTGATCATGGCCTGCTGTAGTCTTCGTTGCGCCTCGACCGTATTTCCTGCTGTGATGACAGCGGCAATTTTGTCTGGGTACTCGACGAGATATGTGTTCACTAGTATCTCCACCTTCAGTATTAGTTCGTAGCTGACGTTTCAGAGGTCGGGTCCAAGTATGGAACTTTGTGCAGCGCCCGATGTAACTTCATGCCTCCTCATACCCTGGGTGGAGGTTCTCTCAGGCAGCTTCTCATGATCTTCATCAAATACTCCGGCAGTTTAAAGTCCATCTTCATGGCCCGCAACACGTCCATCCACCTGGGGCTTCCTCGACGTTCAGCATTGTCAATAGGATGATGGGTCTGCTATGAGAGTTTAGTCGCTAACCTGCTTTCCCAACCTCGATTACGTCCTTAGGGCCCGCATTGTCGGCTTCCCTGGGCGGAATTCAAGTTGTCGTATCGAGAGTCCTCCTCCTGCGGCGATTGCCTCTGCGAGTCTAGGCTTTATTAAATGCATGCTTGTCCACTGTGTCTAACATACACAGTGTCCTGTAAGACGATGACGATTCTGGCTTACATTTCTCCTTGCTGATCAAAACCAGTCTTTGTTGTTTCCATGCATCTGGGATTATTCCTTCTGACAGACATCTGTTATAGATGTTTAGAAGCATCTCTGGTCGTTTCTCGGCGATTATCTTAATGACTTCTGCTGGGTCTCCGTCAGAGTCGGGCGCCTTTCCGTTTTCAAGCCTACGTGCAGCGAGTTGGACTTCTTCGAGTGTGAATGACCACGTCTGTATGTCCACTCTAATGTTTTCCTCGTTTTGTTTTGGATCGTGTTCAGGGAATAGGATGATTCCGCATTGTTTTATAATCCGTATCCCCGTATTTGGGCTTTTCATTCTGGACAAATATAAATTTGTCCTTAATGTAAGTCTCTTATAAATAGTCTAAGATGAAGTGAATTGTGAATTGAAATTTACTTTTAAGGGTCTTACTAAATTGTACCGAATATTATGATATTCTGAATTATTAATCATAAAGTTCTTAGAACTGTAAATTTTTCGAAAAGATATTTGTTTAGCCAACTTCACTTATTTTTCACAACTTCAGTATGCATCGCTTCTCATCTCGTTCAGTAAACAAGTTGGTAATTCGTCTAACTCATGAGATTTGTACTTTGTCTTTCTACTGGCATTACTCTCTTACAATTCCTCTTTTCTCTTATTATTCCTCACCAACATACAGTCCAATATTCCACAGAACAAACTTCTTGTTGACATGTTATGTAGTTCCTACTAGACGCTGGAAGGCACCCCTCGAAAATTTGTTCACATTCCAAGCTTTTTCATTGCGACTTTGTATTCATGTGTACCTTCCCAGTACAATTTGTTTATCTATTACTACCAAATACCTTTTACTGTAACTCCGTGTGTAACTCCGAAAATACCTTTCATTTGAGTCCGAGACTGTCCCAATTGGTTTATATGTCCTGCTGGGGGGTTTTGGCGGTGGAAAGGCCCCACAAACACAAAGGAATACATTTTTATGTCAGATTTGTACTCTACTTTAATCTACTCGACATTGAAACCCATATTACCCAAGGCGGTAAAAGTGTCGTGTTGGGTGGTTCTTTTGGGCGTGGGGGACCCCCCCACACTAGAATTCACATTTTTATACCAATATATTTGTATATACTATACTCTTAAATACCTTTCATTTAATACCCACATTGCCCCAATCGGTAAACATGTCCATTCGGGTGGGTTTTGGGATGGGGCGTCCCCCAGGTTATTTGACTCCAAAATTTTATATCAACTTCGTGTTTTTGGGGTATCATAAGGTGACATACAAAATTTCGCTTAAATCAGTGCACCCACCTGCGATATCTGGCGTTTTTTTTTAAATTTTCGTTAGCGGGGGGTCCCCCACCCCCTTGAGATATCAAAAAAATAGTACCCTTTTTTCACCGGGGGCTCAAGCTCTACCATCTATGAAAATTTCATGAGCGGTTTCAGCCGTTTTTGAGTCTACACGGAACAGACAGGCAGACTAACAAACAAATAACCAAAGCACAACAATTTCATTTGTATACCCTCCACCATAGGATGGGGGGTATACTAATTTCGTCATACCCTTTATAAAATCTTGAAATATTCGTTTGAGCCCCCATAAAGTATGTATATTCTTGATCGTCATGACATTTTAAGTCGATCTAGCCTTGTCTGTCGGTCCGTCTGTTTAAATGACGCTAACTTTCGAAGGAGTAAAGCTAGACGCTTGAAATTTGAAACCGATCTAGAGTCTTGACTTCTTGAGCATCTAGAGGGCGCAATTCTTATCCGATTCGGCTGATATTTTGCACTTGGTGTTTTGTTATGACTTCCAACAACTGTGCTAAGTATGGTTTAAATCGGTACATAACTTGATATAGCTGCCATATAAACCGTTCTTGGATCGTGGCTTCTTGAGCCTCTAGAGGGCGCAATTCTCATCCGATTTGGCTGAAATATAGCATGAAGTGTTTTGTTATGACTTCCAACCAATGTGCCAAGTATTGTACAAATCGGTCCATAACCTGATTTAGGTTTCATATAAACCGATCTGGGATCTTGACTTCTTAAACCTTTGGAGATCGCAATTCTTATCCGATTTTGCTGAAATTTTGTACTACGCCTTCTCCCATGACCTACAACATACATATCTAATATAGTAGTGATTTTAATGGGCGCAGAGACTAACGGAAGCACACAAAAGACTTATTTTCAACTGATTATGCTTAAAATTAAAATATGATCTATGTAGAGTTTCAGCTGAATTTCTTAAAGCCTGTAGGTTGATTTTTACAGATCGATTGACTGGCAGAACGATGGACAAACAGAGATCGTCAAAGAGATACACAGTTGAAAGCTCACGAAAGACTTGTAAAGGGTGATTTTTTTGAGGTTAGGATTTTCATGCATTAGTATTTGACAGATCACGTGGGATTTCAGACATGGTGTCAAAGAGAAAGATGCTCAGTATGCTTTGACATTTCATCATGAATAGACTTACTAACGAGCAACGCTTGCAAATCATTGAATTTTATTACCAAAATCAGTGTTCGGTTCGAAATGTGTTCAAATTTTGACAAATTTTGTTCAGCGATGAGGCTCATTTCTGGTTGAATGGCTACGTAAATAAGCAAAATTGCCGCATTTGGAGTGAAGAGCAACCAGAAGCCGTTCAAGAACTGCCCATGCATCCCGAAAAATGTACTGTTTGGTTTGGTTTGTACGCTGGTGGAATCATTGGACCGTATTTTTTCAAAGATGCTGTTGGACGCAACGTTACGGTGAATGAACACATTTCGAACCGAACACTGATTTTGGTAATAAAATTCAATGATTTGCAAGCGTTGCTCGTTAGTAAGTCTATTCATGATGAAATGTCAAAGCATACTGAGCATCTTTCTCTTTGACACCATGTCTGAAATCCCACGTGATCTGTCAAATACTAATGCATGAAAATCCTAACCTCAAAAAAATCACCCTTTATTTTATCTATTTCCCATTTCTTTGTGGTCGGTCTAAATGTCGCTTAAAAGTTTTGGTGGTGGAAAATTTTAATGATCGCTTCGAATTTTAACCCAAATTTTGTAAATACAACATTTCAGTCATAAATTCTGATTCCTAAAATTCATTAATTCGATTTGCTTACTTTTTTTTACAGTTTAGAAATTAGTATCTTATCATGTAATCTAGCATGAAAATATTCTAATAGGTAAAATAGAAAAAGTTCCCAAATCATGAGTGATAAAGGTAAAAATTTGCAAAGGAATTGTGTTTTTTTGAAATTGCAAATTTTTGATATGCTTCTGAAGCACTTTGAATTGCACTCAAAGGTTCTTATCTCATACGACTTGTTGGTGTCATTAGTATGCATATGCTATCGCCTGGGCACTCTCTGTAATTTTTTGTAAAATTTGAATGGCACTCCATAAGTTATGGAGAATTATTATCATATTTAAAACAGGCACTTGAGAGTCAGACTAACACACAATGGTAACGTTGTTGCCATCAACTTTGCTTTAACATGTGTTTGTGTGCCATTTTTATTAACATAGAGGTTGAATTGGCATTAAGGGTTTGTCTCCTATGCTCTCGTTCTAGGCTCGTTCTGTGAAAAGTTTGTACACAAGTGTGTGTGTTTGAGTTTGGGCACATGTGTGAGTGTGTGTGTGTGTGTGTGTGTTTGTGTCTGTCTACATTTTACAAAAGGACCTTATTGACTATACAATTTTCAAATATTTGCAATGCTCTAAAGGACCTTGAGATTGTTTTCATTGTTCTCATCAAAAGGAGCATAAGGAAATATTGGGGGAATGAGAAGAGCTTCATTGCCACAGCCTTGCCATGATACTCATTAAGTTCTCGAACATTGAACATGCACTTCAATGGAGCCAGGAAGCATTTCAAGTGATGCTACCGTTGTGCTTTTGCTCTGTTCATATGAGCCTGAAACTGTGACAGCAAATGCAATTCCCCAGCCCACACACACACACATACACATACACATACACACATTGGTGTATCACATCGCTTCTGGGAAAGCAAATGCATGGCGGCGGCATGCTTCAGTTGCATGTCACATAGGAAATATGTGAATGTATTCCTGCGGTTGGTTACTTTAATGAACTTTTTAATGAAGTTGCAATTTTACGACAAAAGACGAAGGGGGAATTTTCCCCTGCCACCAAAGTACTCCGTTCTTAAAGTTGGTGGGCGAAGCAATTCAAGTGCTTATAAGGATAGAAATATGAGACAGTTTATTTTCTAATTGAAATGAAGAAAATTAAACCCTATATTAAGTGAAGAGAAAACTATGGCGACAATGGAACTTTTTAAAGAGTTCGTTTGGAGATTAAGGACAGCAAGTGGAAGAGATACGGGAATAGCTTGTATGAATTTAATTAAATTATAGGAACAAAGATTTGACTTTAGAAAAAAAATCAAAAAAAGCTAAAGACATAGAAGCCAATAAAATGCGATGAGATTTTTGCATTTGAATTTCATTGAGTGGAGATTTTTGTAGAAAATTTTATTCAAATATGATTTTCATAGGAAATTTCACTATCGTGAGATTTTCATAGCAAATTTCTCTAAAATTAGATTTTCATGGAAAAAGTCATTGAAATGAGATCATAGAGAAATCATGCGTTACCAAAGAAATTAGCGTACGTCGCACACTGGGATGGGATGGGAGAAAAAATTGTTGAAATAAGTCTGCCATTTTTGGATGGATAAATATGTCTGCAGATGTCGGTCCAGATTTGGATATAGCTATATGACAGCTATATCCAAATCTTGCCTAGATTGGTCCGCTAAATCAGACAAGTCGTTACTGGCAACCTTACGATTAGACAGTGACCTGCAATGACGGACACAATGACTGAGACGTCTGTTCTAGCCAGTGGCAGCAAAGCGATAGGCCTCTTCAAGTCTAAATTAGGCCACATAGTTTTGGAATGCTCACAGTGCTCTCTTTCTGACCATCTATCATTCGTTGTCCTTCGGGCCTGGTCCTGAAAACTTAGCTTACATGTTGCTAGGGGCATACCAGAGAATACCACAGAATCCAGTATTCCTGGAATGTGTAGGGAAGTTCCTAGTCTCGCAAGCTCGTCCGCTTTACAATTCCCTGGCATATATCCCTGTGGCCCGGCACCCAGAACAGGTGAATTTTGAACTGTTCAGCCACCACGTTGAGAGATCTGCGACAGTCGAGGGCGGTGTTTGTATTCAGGAATACGTTCTCTAGGGATTTAATGGCTGCCTGGCTGTCTGGGATGATATTTATGCCAATCTTCGTAATGTCATTATATCTAAGCCATTCCACCACTTCCTTAATTGAAAGGATCTCCGCTTGATACACACTGCAGTGGTCGGGTAACCTTTTCGATATGACCAGTTCTAGTTCTTCAGAGTACACCCCAAAGCCCACCTGGCCGTTTGGTTTGGAGCCATCCGTATAGAAGTCTATATAACTTCTGTTACCAGGGATATCATAGTTCCAATCGATTCTATCAGGAATAGTGGTACAGCACTTTGTATCAAAAAGCAGCTCAGGTAGGGTGTAATCAATACTTCCTGGAACATTGGAAATTGTAGTGGTTTGTTTTGACTACCAACAACTGTGTCAACTATGGTCCAAATCGGTTTATTACGTCTAACGATTAACTGCAGTTCTCTAATGAACACCTTACAAGTCGGAACTTAAAGTTCCAGCATGTGTGGTGCTCACAGTTATCCCGGGCCGGCCGTGACATTTGACAGTAAAATTCATTGAAATCAGAATTTCTTTATACAATTCATTGAAATGGGGTTTAACCGAAAAATTCATTGAAATGAGATTTTCATAGAAAATTATATCGAAATGACGTCTATTGGAGGCCACCGTGGCGCAGAGGTTAGCATGTTCGCCTCTGACGCCAAACGCCACGAAATCACGTCGTAAACATCAGAAAATTTTTTAGCGGTGGTTATCCCCCTTACTTATGCCGGCTACATTTGTGAGGTCTCCTGCCATATTAAAACTTCTTTGCCAAGTGGTGTCGCTATGCGGCACGTCGTTTGGACTCGGCATAAAAAAGGACGCCCCTTATCTTTGACGTGTCGGCCGTGGTATTGGGCAGCAAAATTCATTGAAATTTGAATTTCTATAAAAATTCATTGAAAAGAGGTTTACCAAAAAAATTCATTGGAATATTATCTTCTATGATGAATGTTATCTTCTATATTGAAATTACATCTATGAAAGGCCACCGTGGCGCAAGGGTTAACATCCGCCTATAACGCCAATTTAGTATTAGAAATCTATGGAACATTTTTCTTGAAATAAAATCTTTATAGAAAACTGAATTGAAAGCAGATTTCCATAGAAAGTTCTTAAGGTATATGTGATCAGTACACAACATTTTCCGCTTTACAGCGTTCAGTTTAACGTTTTCCTATTACATATTTGATTCCAGTTCTATTTTGCATAACATGTTAGAAATCCCACAAAGTTTTTCTTTCAACGAATTCAGCACTTTATTTTCAACCGTTTAGCATATAAACTTGTCCTAGCGAAAGTTGCTCCTCTCCACGTAATGCTTTCGAATTTGAAATGCATTCACAGATTGTTTCCAATTTCCGTTACCGAGAAAAAGGAAAAACATAATTTTCTGACATGAAAGAAATCTTGCATACACGTACTACATTTGTGCATTTGCAGGAAACCTTGAAAGATATTTTCGTAGTCAAATTTCATTTTTCGGTCGTTTTGTGTACAACACAACCTGGTAAAAGTTTGATTTTGTAGCTATTTCGTACAAATTTGATTTACATAGTTTCATAAGACAAAGAATTGATGAATACAAAAGTCAGATAAAATAAGATTTTTCATATCGAAAAATAATAACAATTAAAGCCCTAATGAGACTTAAATCGGGATTTGGTCTGATCTGGACAATAACTGTCAAGTTTGCCAAAGGCTCCAACACGACACCTAAAAATTTCGTTTTTAATGGGGTAAAAACCCCTAATCGAAAGATCGGTGACAGCTTAATCGAAATATGAGTCGATTAGACCTGTTCGCGAATTTAACCTGTGTATGACCAAAAATGTAACTGTGCCAAATTTTGGCTAAATTGCTTAACGGAAACCTCTTCCCTTCCTTCCAGGTTTCCTGTCGTCACCTCGATTATATGGTATTAACTGCTCCAATCCTCAATCCATTCTCCCATCCCCTTGAGTCTCATAGCTCCAAAAATGTAAACTTCTTGGGGCCGTAGAAGATTTATCGGGAGATCGGTTTGTATGGTAGCTATATCAGGTTCTAGACCGACTTGAATCATACAAACCACTGAAGTAGACATTCATTGCAGAACACTATGTGCAAAATATCAGCCAAACCGCAGGACGATTGCGGGTACCAGTGGCTCAATATCTATCTTTTAACGGGAGTTCAGTTTGTAGGAAAGCTATTTCAGGTAATAGACAGATTTAGATCATACTAGCCACGGTTGTTGAAATTCATTAAAGAACACCACGAGCAAAATTTGCAGCTTTTGGCGCTTAAGAACTCAAATTTGGAGATCGGTTTATAGGGGACCAATATCACATTACATACACATTTGGACCGAACTTTCCACTGATATTAAATGCCATAACAAAACACAACCTGTAACATTTTAAGCAAATCGGATAAAAATTTCGGTTTCTAGGGGACGACCTAGTCAAGTGGACAAAACCATCTTTTATCCAAATATGAACCGGTTTGTAATAATAATAAGTATCAGTGCACAATTTTAAGCGGATATCTTTATTCGCTTGAACGGTATCGCGTTTTCGATCTAGCCATGTCCATTCGTCTGTTTATCTGAATATAAGCTATAGAAATTGATCTCTCGGATCTTGACTTCTAGAGTCTCTAGGAGCACAAATCTTATCCGATTGGCTGATATTTTGCATTAGGTGTTTTGTTTTGACTTCGAACAACTGTACAGAGTAAAGCCCAAAGGGTCCATAACCTGATATAGCTGCCATTAAACCGATCTCCCGATCATATTTCTTGAGCCTCTAGGGGGCGCAATTCTTATTCAATTTGGTTTAAATTTTGCAAGTGGCTTTTTGATTTGCCCCTGTTCCTTATTGTTTGTTTTTTGATATATCTTCAAATAACTGTGCCAAGTTTGGTCTAAATCGATCCATAAGCCGATATAGCTGCCTTATAAACCAGTCTCGGGTATTGACTTCTAGCGCCACTAAAGGCCGTAATTATTAAGTAATTTGGCTGAAATTTAACAAGACGTGTTTTGTTTTGACTTTTAACAACTGTGCCAAGTATGGTCCAAATCGTTCCGTAACCAACCATAGCTGCCATATAAACTTTTCTTCCAGTTTGTCTTCTTCAGCCTCTAGAGGGCGCAGTTACTATCCGATTTGGCTGAAATTACAAGTGGTATTTTTATACCCACCATCGACGGATGGGGGTACATTCATTTTGTCATTCCGTTTGCAACACATCGAAATATCCATTTCCGACCCTATAAAGTATATATATTCTTGATCGGTGTAAAAATCTAAGACGATCTAGACATGTCTGTCCGTCTGTCTGTTGAAATCACGCTACAGTCTATAAAAAGATAGAGATATTGCGCTGAAACTTTGCACAGATTCTTTTTTTGTCCATAAGCAGGCTAAGTTCGAAGATGGGGTATATCGGACTATATCTTGATATAGCCCCCATATAGACCGATTCGCCGATTTAGGGTCTTAGGCCAATAAAAGCCACATTTTTTATCCGATTTTGCTGAAATTTGGGACAGTAAGTTGTGTTAGGCCCTTCGATATCCTCCGTCAATATGGCTCAGATCGGTTCAGATTTGGATATAGCTGCCATATAGACCGATCCTCCAATATAGGGTCTTAGGCCCATAAAAGCCAAATTTATTATCCGATTTTGCTGAAATTTGGGACAGTGAGTTGTGTTAGGCCCTTCAACGTCCTTCGTCAATTTTGCCCAGATCGGTCCAGATTTGGATATAGCTGCCATATAGACCGATTTCTCGGTTTTGGGTTTTGGGGCCATAAAAAGCGCATTTATTGTCCGATGTTGCCGAAATTTGGGACAAAGAGTTAAGTTAAGCCCCTCCATATATTTCTGCAATTTGGTCTAGATCGATCAAGATTTGCATATAACTGCCATATAGACCGATCTCTCGATTTAAAGTCTTGGCCCCATAAAAGGCGAAATTTGACACAGTGACTTCTGTTATGCTTTTCGGCATCCGTGTCGTATATAGTTCAGATCGGTTTATTTTTGGATATAGCTACTAAAAATACCAATATTTTGTAATATACAATTGAACAATGACTTTTACTTATTAGTATAAGGTACAAGTTTTGCACCGGATTTTGACGAAAGGTGGTTTACATATATATACGAGGTGGTGGGTATCCAAAGTTCGGCCCGGCCGAACTTAACGCCTTTTTACTTGTTGTATAACTTCTATCAGCCATTACAAGGAAGGTTCATATCGGTCGATAACTTGATATAGCTCCTATATATTTGAAAGCGTCTCTTGCGATCCATGGTGATGGGTATATAAGAACATCTTTATATGGGAGCTTAATCAAAATCTGAACCGATATGGAGCATTTGCATCCCCAACAACATACATCAATAAGAAGAAACTGCTAGATATATGTGATAGTGATTTCCACAGACGGACCGACTCGTGGACGGACATAGATCGATTGCCTTAGAATGTCAAGACGATCAAGAATGCATGTGCTTTATAGGGTCGCATATCAATATTTCGAGGTGTTACAAACGGAGTGACTAGATTAGTATATATCCAATCCTAAGGTGGTGGATATAATAATCCCTAACCGATGGTGGTCGGTATAAAAACATACATGTATTACTGCCAAATTTTCCATGACCATTCCATTAAGGAACAGGATATACTTCTCTCATATCAATGAGTGCAGTCCGATTAATGTGTAAGCTCAATGTAGCCAGCATTAGAAATTTACAAATTTTGCCCATTCTCTTCACATATCCACTTTGCCCAAAAAAAAAAAAAAAAAATCAGCATCGTGCTCTTCTCTCAAATACCAATTATTTAAAACCCAGATTTCTATTGGTTTAAGGGGTGTTTATGGGATGAGGCGTCCTCAAATACTTGGCCCCAAAATTTTTACTCTTTATGAGGTGTTTTGAGAAAGGGGCGGTGCCCTAAACACATGGTCCCACATCTGGATATCAGATGTTTATTCTACTCCCAAATACCTTTATTTTAGCCCCATACTGCGATGGTTAGTAAATAATTGCTTTTTGTGGGTGTTTTGGGGAAGGGGTAGACCCCCAAAAAATTTGTCCCGAAAGTGGGTAAAATTTTCGTACTCTTCTCCCCAATACCTTTCATTAAAACCCACATTGACGTGGTCGGTAAATATGCTCGATTTAGGGTTGGGGTTTAGGGGTTTTGGGTGGTCCCCCAAAACACTTAGCCTTGAAAATATATCAGCATTGTGCTCCACTCTCAAATATCATTTATTTGAATCGCATAGTGCTATGGCCCCAAAATTGGATATCAAATTCGTTTTCTAATCTCAAATACCTATCATTTAACCGATTATTGCAAAAATCAGCAAATATGTCCGTTTTGAGGTATGGGCCCTAATAACTATCAATATCTAGATCCCCTCCCTTTAATACCCAAATTGTCATGGTGAGCAAAACCGATCCATTTGGGGGTGTGACGTCCCCTAGACAGTTGGTCCCGAATGTTGATATCAGATTCGTGGTCTATTCTCAAAGACCTTTCAATTGAGCCTCATATTGCTATAGTCGTAAGAGGGGCGGCCCCCCAAAAACTTGGCCCCATATTTGGATATCAGATTCGTATTCTACACTCAAGCACCTTTTATTCAAGCTCCATATTGTCATGGTCAGTAAATGAGCCTTTTCGGGGGTGTCCTATATGGGGGTGGCCCCATAGACACTGTTTATCGAATATTGATATCAGATTCCTGCTTTACTTCCAAAGACCTTTCATTTGAGCCCCATATTGCTATGGTCGTAAATTTGACCTCTTTTTGGAGGTGGTTTTTGGGAGGGGTGGACCACCACAAACGTGGTCCCACATTTGGATATCAGGTTCGTTTTCTATTCGCAAATACCTTTCATATGAGTCCCATATTGCCATGGTCGGTAAATATGTCCGATTTAGGGGTGTTTCGGGGGTTGGGGTGGTTCCCCCTGACACTAAGTCCGACAATTGGATATCGGAATGTCTTCGTTTCCTAAATACCTTTCATTTGAGTCGTATATCGTCGTGATTGGTCTAAATATATATTTGGTAGGTTTTAGGGTGGGGCGGCAACTCTAGGTACCCCATCCGAAAGTTGGATACCAAATTTTTATTTTTAAGGGTACTATTATTGTCATGATTGGTGTATGCAGCCGTTTGGTAGTCTACTCCCGAATACCTTTCAGTCTACTCCCGAATACCTTTCATTGGAGTCCTATTTTGATATATACGTCCAATATGTCTACTTCGAGCAATTTTCGGGCTTGGGTTACCCTTTGGATATTTGAACCCAAGTTTTATACCACATTCGCTTTCTACTCTCTAATATCTTTCATTTGATACCCATATTGTCCCTATCGGTCAACTTATGATTTGGGTGGCGTTTTTGTGGTAACGGGAGGATTCGGCCCCTTCCAACAAATTACATAGCCTATACCTCCTTCATGACCATATTCGTAATCTAGTCGCGAATACCTTTCATTCGAGCCCCATATTGTCATTATCGTCCAATAAACCAATTTGGGGGGTTTTGGGTTCAGGGCGGCCCCAAATTACTTGGACTCCATTTTAAATATGAAAATCGTACTCTACTCTTGAATACCTTTCATTTAAGTCCCATATTGTTCCAATTGGTCCACTTTTAGTTTTGGGTAGTACTTTTGGGGTAAGTAGGTGGGTCCAGCCCCTTTTGCGTTATCAAAAACGTATATAGCCTATTGCTCCTTCCGGACCATATTCGTAATCTTCTCCTGAATACCTTTCATTCGATTCCCATTTTGTCATTATCGTCCAATAAACCTATTTTGGGGGGTTTTTGGGGTCGGGGTGGCCCCCAATTATTTGGACCCAATTTTTAATATGGAATTTGTACTTTACTCTTGAATACCTTTCCTTTAAATCCCATATTGTCCCAATCGGTCCACTTTTACTTTTGGGGTAAGGGGGAGGGTCCGCCCCCAATTCGATATCAAAAAATTATAAAGCCTATTGCTCCTTACGGAGCACTCCCCAAATTCTGTGAAAATTTCAAAGAAATCGGTTTAGCCGTTTTTGAGTCTAGACGGAACAAACAAATTTACAAACCCACAAACAAACACAAATTCATTTTTATATATATAGATAATATATATATATATATATATATATATATATATTGGGTTGCCCAAAAAGTAATTGCGGATTTTTTACAAGAAAGTAAATGCATTTTTAACAAAACTTAGAATGAACTTTAATGAAATAAATTTTTTTTTACACTTTTTTTAAAAGCAAGCTAAAAGTTTCAGCTGATAACTGACAGAAGAAAGAATGGAATTACAGAGTCACAAGCTGTGAAAAAATTTGTCAACGCCGACTATATGAAAAATCGGCAATTACTTTTTGGGCAACCCAATATATATATATATATATATATATATATATATATATATATATATATATATATATATATATATATATATATATATATATATATATATATATATATATATATATATATATGTGTATATATATATGTATATATATATGTATATATATATATATATATATATATATATATATATATATATATATATATATATATATATATATATATATATATATATATATATATATAAGAAGATTCCAGAGTCAACTCTGGAGTCGGAGTCGTATGTGAAACAAATTTTAACTTTGGAGTTGGAGTTTTAGTCGAGCAGTTGCCCGATTTCGCTGGAATTTGGAACCGTGAGTTGTATTAGACCCTAAACGCCCGTACCGAGTTTGGTGCGGATAGGACTATATTTCAATTTATCTGCTATGGGTGCACAAATGGTGTTTTTTCACCATACTTTGACGAAATCTGGATAATAATTATATCCGAGGTGGTGAGAATCCAAATTTTAGCCTGGCCAAACTTAATGTGTTTTTACTTCACTCACATTCATCTCTGCATTGCTTACCTATCATCATCAAATAGCCAGCGAATATTGTTCATTCATAACTATTACTTCAGACGGAAAGTGTATTTGGTATAAAGAGAAGGAAAACTTTGGTCTGATGTGCAAATATTTTGGTGTGGTTAGGCTACCGGACTCATATGCACATGTTAACGTGATCTTAACAAAAGAGCTGAATTATCAGTAAAGTCTAAAGTTACTTCATGAACTCGTAACTCCCTTTTCCATAAAAGTGTTGTACTCCTTAAAGTGTAGTTCATACGAAATTCCTTTTCAATTCGATTTCTAATGCTTCCAATGAAGCCAACACTAACTCATAGCTATACTGTCTAGTTGTGTGCAAAGGTTGCATTTTGCGAAAGTATCCTTGGAAACTACAAGTTTGTGTAGAGTAGATTGAAGCTAACCTATGGCTTACTTGGGCGTGGGCTCATATGGAAAATGTTGCATTGTTTTACAAGAAATAATATTGTAATACAAAGATGTGGTTACTGTGATGTCTATTTCTTTTCTTTCGTACAGGCTTATGGTAGGTCATTATTCGTATAAGAAATATTTTTAGAAATATTTGAGCATTTCATTTAAATTCTTTGTCATTATTTAAGTTAGAAGCACAGGCTCACTCTGTAGTTTGCCATTCATTTATTCCCTACCTTCGAAATACTCTATTGTAGTTTAAAGTTTGTAAATTGGTGCGTGCTCAATACACCATCATTCATCATTGTTGTAACTCAGTTCTTGGTAGTCTGTTGATTAGTTTCTTGGTTCGTTTGGTGTTGTTGATGTGACAATGGAAAGTGACAGCGACAGTAACGTGAGTCGTGCCACCATCATGCATCATTCACTTTGCTCAATGTTTTGTGCTTGCATCATCATCGTAGCTCGTTCATTGTTCGTGCGTGACATGCAACCACTTGTGTCGGTATTGTGTTGGCAACAGTTCTGCAATTCCTTGCAAATATGTTCTCCTTTACTTAATAAAGTGTAAATAAAATTTACAAATAATTTGTAAGTCACGTAAAACACATGCGAGTCACTTCACTTACGTGTGAACATTTTATACCTGTGGAATTAAATTGAAAGTTAATATAAAATATGTATCAAAAGGCCCCAAAGCTATAAAATTGGTTCAATAATAGCAAATAATGAATTAGAAATTTAATTTTAATATCCATTAGCATGGGATAGAAGAAATACGAGGTCTGTACAAAATTTTTTAATTTTTCGAATAATATTTAAAGTCAAGTCGAACGATCTTGTGAGAGCTGTATCCAATTCTGAACCGATAAGGCTCATTTGCAATCACCAATGACCTACTATACATTAGTAAGAAGTATGCGTGCAAAATTTCAAGCGGATATCTTTATTCGTTCGATCCCAATAGTGATTTAGACAAGCGGACGGGCGAACATGCCTAAATCTATTTGAATGTAGATGATGAAGAATTTAAATAACTAGCTGGACAGGGCCCGCTCCGCTGTGCCTTCTTTCACTCTCTTATTTTATCTGAGCCCTTTACTGGCACGGTTGGGAAATAAGTCCTGTTTGGGGGTGCTAATACGGCCTTTCAGATATTTCGCCCCAATGTGGATATCATATTGTGGATTTCTTTTGAGCCTTATATTGGTATGGTCGGTAAATATATCCGGTATGGGGGGATTTTTGGGGGTGAGGTGGACCCCCATATATCAGATTAGTGCTCTAGTCTCAAATACCTTTCATTTGTGCCCCATATTGTCATTATTGGTTTATATTTTCATTTGGTATGATTTGGAAGTGGCGTGGCCCCCTAGATATCCCATCCTAAATAAGGATATTAAATTTCTGTTTTTGTGTTATTATAAACAAATTTAATTTCGCTTATATTGCCTTAACCATCTCCAAGATCTGACGTTTTTGAAAATAGGATAAGGGGATTGTCCGCCCATTAAAGTAGGCATGTTAGATCTACTTCATTCTCTTGGTTTGGTGGTGATGGATTGAAGTAGCCAAACCCTTTTCCCCGAAAGTGGATATCAGATTCATACTCTACTCCCAAAAACCACATTTGATTTACATATGGTATTTTGGGAAAGGGGTGGAATCCCAGAAAATTGGTCCCGAAGTGGGTATCAATTCTTGCTCTACTCCCCAATTCCTTTCATTTAAGTCCCACATTGACATGGTCAGTAAATATGCCCAATGTGGGTGTTTTGGGGAGTGGGGTGGTCCCCTTATCCCAAAGCCCTAAATATATTTCAGCAACGTGCTCTATTCTCATATATTTGAACCCCATATTGCCATTGGCCTCAAAGTTGGATATCAAAATCGTTTTCTAATCTCAAATACCATTCGCTTATACCCCTTATTGAAAAATCCAGCAAATATGTCCGGTTTGGGATCTTGAAGACCCAAATTGTCTTGGTGAACAAATATGTCCCACTTGGGGGTTGTTATGGTGGTGGCACATCCCCTAGACAGTTGATCTCGAATGTTGATGTCAGATTAATGGTCTACTCCCAAATACCCTTCATTTGAGCTCTAATTTTCCATGACCGGTTTGGGGGTGTTTTGGGGGATGGGGCGGCCACTCAGTGACTTGGCATAGAAAATATGTATCAGATTTGAGTTCTTCTCTAAAATACCTCTTATTTGAGCCACATATTGCAATGGTCAGCAAATACTTTTTCTTTGAGTGGTGTTTTGGGGGTGGGGTAGCCTCATAGGCACTTTTCCCGAACATTGATATCAGATTTGTGCTTTACTTCCAAAGACCTTTCCATTGAGCCCATATTGCTTTGGTCGTAATTTTGTCTTCTTCAGGGGATGTTCTCGGGGATGGGCGGCCCCTCAAACACTTCTTCCCACATTGAATATCAGATTAGTGTTCTACATTCAAATACTTTTTATTTAAGCCCCATATTGCCATGGTCAGTAAATAAGTCCTGTTTGGGGGGGTGTTTTGGGGAATGGGTTGGCCCCCAGAAACTTTGTCCTAAATTGGGATATCAGATTCGTATTTTATTCGCAAATACCTTTCATTTGGGTCCCATATTGCTATGGTCGTAAATTTGTCTTCTTGGGGTATGTTGGGGATGGGCGGCCACCTAAACACTTGGCTCCACATCTGGATATCAGATTCGTGTTCTACACTCAAATACCTTTTAATTAAGCCCCATATTGCCATGGTCAGTAAATAAGTCCTGTTTGGGGGGTGTTTTGGGAAAGGGGTTGACCCCCTGAAACTTCGTCCCAAATTTGGATATCAGATTTTTACTCGTAAATACCTTTCATTTGAGTCCCATATTGCTATGGTTGTAAATTTGTCTTCTTGAGGTATACTGGGCATAGGCGGCCCCCTAAACTCTTGGCCCCACATCTGGATATCAGATTCGTGTTCTACACTCAAATACCTTTTATTTAAGCCCCATATTGCCATGGTCAGTAAATAAGTCCTGTTTGGGGGAAGGGGTGGACCCCCAGAAACTTTGTCCTAAATTGGGATATCAGATTCGTATTTTACTCGTAAATACCTTTCATTTGAGTCCCATATTGCCATGGTCGGTAATTATGTCCGATTTAGGGGTTTTTTGGGGGTTGGGGTGGTCCCCCAAACACTTGGTCCGACAATTTGATACCAGATATGCTTTCTAATCTTAAATACCTTTCATTTGAGTCCCATATTGTCGTGATTGGTGTATGTATATATTTGGTAGGTTTAAGGGTGGGGCGCCCCCCTAGGTACCCCATCCTAAATTTCCATACAAATTTTTGTTTGTAGGTTACTATAAGAGAGCACACAAAATTTCGCTTAAATAGCACCACCCATCTCCGAGATCTGGCGTTTCTGAAAATTAGGGTAAGGGAGAGGGTCCGCTCCCCCTTCAGATATCAAAAAATGTATTGGGTTGCCCAAAAAGTAATTGCGGATTTTTCATATAGTCGGCGTTGACAAATTTTTTCACAGCTTGTGACTCTGTAATTGCATTCTTTCTTCTGCAAGTTATCAGCTGTTACTTTTAGCTTGCTTTAGAAAAAAAAAGTGTAAAAAAAGTGTATTTGATTAAAGTTTATTCTAAGTTTTATTAAAAATGCATTTACTTTCTTTTAAAAAATCCGCAATTATTTTTTGGGCAACCCAATAGTACCCTATTTTCACCGCGGGATCATTATGCACCATCAGTGAAAATTTCAAGAAAACCGGTGCAGGCGTTTCTGAGTCTATAAGGAACACACAAACAAACAAACCTACAAAGAAACTCAACTTGATTTTCATATAAAAGATAATACAATTTGGGTAAAGATGTCGAGATGTCCTTTATGTGGATTGTGACTAGTCTCTCATCCTCTGGAGTAAATCGGGAAGCAAGCAAATTCAGTCGCCTATTAACCACAAATTTTCATTCAAATTCATGTTTTCTACTTTCTATAAGGCGGCCATATCGGCCAACTTCCATTACAACACATTTTGAACAACAGCAAGGGGGTATACTGCACTTTTTTATACATAAGAGTAGAGGTTGTTAATATTTTTTGTCTTTTTCTCAAGTACTTTGAACTTAGATGCATCTTGTCTGTGGTGTAGAATATTAAATGTTTAGATTTGCCAAAGTAAATACATGGCATATTTTTCCCAAATGTTAGTTACAACATTTTACCTTTCAGTTGATCCTATAAACAAATTAACATCGATTTGCAACCACGCAATCGAGGCAAGTCTCTCCTCCAAACATACTTGAATATGCATGTGACCAACATACTGCCAACTTGCAACTGTCTGTCAACCATGTACACATGGTAATCTAAAGCTTTTTGGGCCCAAAAGCCATTTTATTAACTTCGTTTGTAAACATTTTCACAGATTTACGTGAAGTTTCGTTATTTCGTTTTTTTTTTCGAATTTATCCCATAGCCTTACATACTCACTCATACTTGTAGCATGTAGTCTATAGGAAGAGAAGAGAGACATTTTTACAATCCCAGACAAACTCATTAGATATGATACGAGGACTTGTTACGTGCATTGTAACTGACCTCATGCAGTTTGGCTAAGTATGGGTTGGTGTGTGTGTGTGTGTGTGCATTTGGGTAATCGCTCATTCATTTCCATGTCGCTGTAAGGCAATTCAATTGTGCGTCATGCATAATTCATACAGTAATTACAGGGTTTTTTTTTTTAATGTTCTTACGTTTGTTATTGTTGCTGTTGTCGTTGTTCATTTTCATGTTTGTAGTTGTAAGTCAGTCTGCTTGAATCAAATAGCAGCTACATCCCGAAACTTTTATATTTAAGTAGTGACACATGATTATAGTCTTTGCTCATGGTGGCCGGCTGCAGAAGGAGTCACCAAAAACAGGGGCCGAATTACCACATACGTGATCGAGTTCGCTTTCGTATCGAATGGAGTTTCATCTCGGATTGATAAGGAAAATATAGTTGGGTGTTGGGTTATAAAGGACATACAAATTTTATTTGAACATACAGGACCGGAGGGAAACATACTGCCGTACTATGGTGGTTTTAAGGTAAAATTCGACTAAACGATGGCCATCTACTTAGAAAATTGCAATATCGGTGCAAATAATCAAAGCCCAAGATCAGCGTTTGTGTCCAGGTAGAGGCTAGCGTCGGATCTTGAAGCAAGCGCTGCGCGGTATCGAGTGATTCATGTGGGCTCTCACATAAACCATGCGGTTGGGATGCCAGGCCAGTAACCCGCACCCGGAAAACTATAAGGATTACTCCTATAAACAAATAAATAGAAAAAACGGACTCCTCTGGCGTTGATGACCCACGCAAACGGAAAAAGGACCATGATCTTCGTATCTGCACCTGGAATGTTTGGACTCTTTACAGAGTAGGTGCATCATACGCAATGTCGGATGTATTGGGGAAGTACAACGCAGATATAACCGCGTTACAGGAAGTGCGATGGACCGGTAAAGGCTTCATAACATCACAAAACGATGACGTACTATACACGAGAAATGAATTTAGCTGTGGATTTGTGGTTAGTCGAAGACTGAATCACTTTGTCTCCAGACTTACTCCGGTGGATGATTGGCTAGACACAATCCTTATAAAAGTCAAATTCTTCAACATCAGCCTTATATGTGCCCATTCCCCGATGGAAGACAAGTACGACCAGACCAAGGATATTTTCTACAGCGCCTAGAAAGAGAATGCAACCGCTGCCCCTTCCATGATATCAAAATCGTTATGGGAGATTTTAATGCGAAGATAGGGAAAGAAGACATCTTTGGTGCAACAGTCGGAAAGTTTAGCCTCCACGAGATAACGTCCAGTAATGGGTTGAGGCTAGTAGATTTCGTCGTGGCAAGGAATATGGTAGTTAGCAGCACCAGATTCCAACATCGAAGGATTCACACGGCCACATGACTGTCACATGATTAAAACACGAGAAACCAAATTGATCACATTGTGATAGATGGAAGGCATTCATCCAGCGTGTTAGATGTACGATCGATCCGTGGAGCGAATATAGATTCGGATCATTACCTTGTTGCAGTAAAGGTTCGCACCCGTTTGAAAATGACGAGGAAAGTACGATCTGACACTGCACGGGAGCTGGACATTGAAAAGCTGCAAACACAATAAATGGCAGCGGCACTACTGACCCAGCCACTCGACTGACCCAACTGCTTGATGAAAGCACTCCTTCTTCCGATGGTATAATGGGTAAACCATTGCCCACTCCACGGAAAATGCCGCGAAATCCGTACTTGGGTACAGGAAGCCTCTCCCACGAAACTCATGGTACAACCAAGAGTGTCGAAATGCTACTGAAGCCAAGAATGTGGCATATAGAGCAATCCTGCAATGAGTAGCAACGCTCCGGATGAAGGAGAGGTATCGATCGAAAAGGAGAGAGGGGAACGTCTATTCCGCAGTAAAAGAGAGGAAATGGGAAGACGTGAATGTGAGCGAATTGATGTATATTTGGTGCTGGCACATCCTCCTGCAGAGACAAAGAAGAAAATCTGTTAAGTAATGCAGATAGTTGTTGTTGTTGTAGCCACATTTTTATCTGGAGTTGGCGATCCTCGTCAAGCTCCTGTAAGTGAACAAGATCGTTCCGATCACAAGGACCGATCGCCGTGAGAACAGGGTGGCAATTGGCTATTTAAAAGCGCCAATAACCTGCCTTGTCATATCGAACATTATTGTCACTCAGTTTTTGTGCAAGAACCATTGCCGCCCGGTCTCTCACTGAGACTCTCCGCTCGTTACCGCTGATTGTCCGCTACTCCGTATGGAGGATTCCATTATCCGCAACCAGTGACAGCAATGAACACCACACAGATCAACCCGCAATGTTCCAGCCTGTGTGGTGCTCATACAGGCGCCAATAACCCGCCTTGTCTTATCGAACATCGGAGGCCGCCCTTGAACGCCTAGGTTTTAATCCTGGCGAGAGGTGTCGCACTGCGGCACGCCGTTCGGACTATAAAACCAGGCCCCTTATCATTGAGCTTAAACCTGAATCGGACTGCACTCAATGATATGTGAGAAGTTTGCCCCTGTTCCTTAGTGGAATGTTCATGGGAAAAATTTGCATTTTGCATATGGAACATCATAGGCGCTCAGTATTTGTGCAAGAGCCGGTGCCGCCCGGCCTCTCATTGAAACTCCGCTCGTTACCGCTTATTATCCCCGACTGCCGTTGCAGCTACTCCGCATGGAGCATTCCACTATCCGCAACCTGTTGACGCGCCAGGTAGCTCGCAGCTAAGCTACTCGAGACAGCAATTAACACCACACTGATCGGACCACAATGTTCCAGCCTGTGTGGTGCTTACAACTATCCCGTGCCGGGAATACAGATAGTGTTCTAGGGATGTGGAAAGAGGATTTTTCCAGTTACTAGTGTCCGATGATGGCGGCGAAGAGGATACCACAAAATCAAACCCTGATGATTGTATAGAATGTTTATCTGCTAGTCAAAATGAGGTCCAATTTGCATAGACCCGACTAAACAACAAGGCAGCAGGAGCCGATGGTTGTCCGCTGAAATACTAAGTTTTAGCCGAATTATTTAATTAAAACACAAAATGAGCCCAAAATGTACAAATTTTTGAACACCAAAATTCAAATCGAAATTATCATAAAACCGAAACTAATAACGATAACGTTCTAGGGGTTTAGTATTTTCTAGAGGAATATTTCCTCCAACAAATAAGCATTAATTTTAACCACATTTCTTGATGAAAATATCCAAAAGCACCGTAGTGGGGAAAGATGTTTGCAAAACTGGAATTTTCAAGTAAAATGGCCGTAGAAACCTCGATCCTTGGGTGGCGCAAACATTTTTTTTGCCAGTAGTTAGGAACTACTTGGGGTAACAAAAATATTTTAACAAAGTTGGAGTTGCAGTTTTGCGTTTTGAGAACTCGAAGGGATTTTTTTCGTAAAAAATGCCAATAATGTACTGCTTATAGCTACTACTACAGTCAACACAATTTACAAAAAACTGCATTTAAAAAACATTTAAATTAAGTCTTTTGGGGCTGAAAAAGTAAAATAGGGAGATCGGTTTATAGGGGAGCTGTATTAGGCTATAAACCGATTAATGCCATATTCGACACGTATGTTAAAGGTCATAAGAGAAGCCGATGTACAAAATTTCAGCCAAATTGGATAATACTTGCGCCCTTTAGAGGCTCAAGAAGTCAAGACCCCAGATTGGTTTATATGGCAGCTATATCAGGTTATAGACCGAATTGAACTATTTTTAACACAGTTGTTGAAAGTTAAAACAAAACGTGTCATGCTAAATTTCAGCCAAATCGGATACGAATTGCGCCCTCTAGTGGCTCAAGAAGTCAAGACCCCAGATCGGTTTATATGGCAACTATATCAGGTTATGGACCGATTTCAACTATTCTTAGCACAGTTGTTGGAAGTCATAACAAAACACGTTATGCAAAATTTCAGCCAAATCGAATAGGAATTGCGCCTTCTAAAAGCTCAAGAAGTCAAGACCCCACATCGTTTTATATGCAGCTATATCAGGTTATGGACCGATTTCAACTATTCTTAGCACAGTTGTTGACAGTCATAACAAAACACCTCATGCAAAATTTCAGCTAAATCGGATAAGAATTGCGCCCTCTAGTGGCTCAAGAAGTCAAGACCCCAGATCGGTTTATATGGCAGCTATATCAGGTTATGGACCGATTTGAACTATTCTTAGCACAGTTGTTGGAAGTCATAACAAAACACGTTATGCAAAATTTCAGCCAAATCGGATAAGAATTGCGCCCTCTACTGGCTCAAGAAATCAAGACCCCACATCGTTTTATATGCAGCAGATATCAGGTTATGGACCGATTTTAACTATTCTAAGCACAGTTGTTGAAAGTCATAACAAAACACCTCATGCAAAATTTCAGCCAAATCGGGTAAGAATTGTGCCCTCTAGCGGCTCAAGAAGTCAAGATCCCAGATCGGTTTATATGGCAACATGTACCGATATAGCCCATTAACAATCCAAACCGAACTACACTAATAAGAAGTATTTGTGCTAAATTTCAAGTGGCTAGCTTTACTCCTTCGAAAGTTAGCGTGCTTTCGACAGACAGACGGACGGACGGACAAGAATTTATATATACTCTATGGGGTCTTAGGCGAATATTTCGAGGAGTTACAAACCGAATGACGAAATTGGTATACCCCCATCCTATGGTGGAGGGTATTCAAACAGTCGAATGTCTTGAACACTATAAAAGATATCCCGCACATCAATGCATGTTTTTGTAGGGGTTTTCGAGAACTTTCCAGCGACTTATTTTGATAATTCGACCATATGTGCGCTTTTGGCACCCCAAAAAAATTTTGTAGGGCCGAGGTGACCAACTTTGAATGCCCGCCAATGGACCCCAGACCTTCTAGAGCCCTGGAATTTTACACATGAACTGGTTAAAATCTCAAGGTATAGAAAGTTTTCTCAACGTGTTTCAGTGCCCGTCTTATTGGTATGGATTACTAATCGGACGCCTTACCGGTTTTTTTATCTTTTTTTTACAAGAAGGATGGAAGGTGTATTAACTTTCCTATTTCTCGGACCCTGTAAAGTGTAAAACCCTACGTAGGATTCCATCTGATGCTGTCTACCACATCGTCCTTGCATCCTTTAGTCTATCAATTGAAACATGCAATCTTCTGATCCAATAAGACTACGTTCCAAATTTTACATAATTACTTGTTATGTCTGTAGGTAGATCAGTATTGCAAATGAAACCAGTCGTGCCGAGTTCCCTTATAACTCAGAAAACTTTTCCTTCTCTCCTGCCAGGGTCATATAAACGATACGCAATAATAAGTATACGCTTCCATAAGCTGACTCATGACATTTCGGACCGATGCTTTAACTGTAACTTTCACTCGACTTTATTTACTTCGCATGAGCGCATTGCACGTTCACGTAAGTTAGTGTTGTAATCAACGTTTTTCTCGTCCTTATTCATTTTTAATTGCATTTTTACAGTTAAGTTAGTCGCTGTCATCGGTTTTATTAACAGCGAGAAAAAAAAAACTTTCAGGTAAACCAATCCACCTACCGTACTCAAAACATCGTTTAACAAACATTCACACACCCGAAATGAGTTATCGACAACATTGATATGTAATGTACATTTTGTTTATTTTTCTCTTGCTGACCACCCACAATAAAAGCGAGAGTGCTCAATATGTTTGATGGGTGGTAGGATTGATTGTTTTCACATGTAAATGTAAATCAACGAACATGCATTTTCAGTATGATGTTTGAAATGTTTTTTATTTGTTAAAAAAAAAAACAATTATACCATTAAATTTTTTGATTTGAATCGGTTAACACACCAGTACAGTGTCCATATATCGCTACAAATATTTTTTTTACTCAATTTTGATACAAATGAAATGTGTGAAGCCATCACACCGAATATGGTTGAAAAGTCTTCTAACCAAATACGAAACGCGTTCCATAGTGGTAGGTGTGTGTTGCTATATTTGGCTTTCCTTTTCCATTAAAACCCCCGATCATTGAGCTCATTTCGAAAGAGAAACAAACGAAATGTGGAAAACATTTCCTTTAGAAATTAAATTTTGACAAAATTTTCTATAGAAGTGAAGTTTTGACAAAAAATTCCTACACCAATAAAATTTCCCATAGAAAGTAAAAGACAGAAGGTACTATTACCTTTGTATCAGCTAATATCAGAGAAAGGATATGTGACTGCGAAGAATTTAGATGACCGCAGCTTCTATGATTATCGTTGTATAGTGTCAGCCTTTGGAAAAAATACTCCACATGCGGTCCCTCGTCTTATTAGAAGAAAGGCGGATTGGTATAAATTTCGGCATAAATTCATTCTGAATCTATTTCCTCTTCACCTAAAAAGGAATGGGAAACTGCGCAGGACATAGTCGTAATGGTCAAAGGATCACGAAGGCCGTCAACGACACGTTTGTGTCGGTATGACCTAGAAAACAAGGGGCAAAAAGTGACCGCGATGATGGATACCAAAACTGGTTGATCTAAGGATGGGTTGCCCATGCCCATTACATTAAGAAACAATGAGTGCTGCCCGATTTAAGTTTAAGCTCAATGATAAGGGGTCTCCTTTTGATAGCCGAGTCCGAACGGCGTGCCTCGTGCCCTTCTACTGCTGGCGACAGTCATACAATTTTTTTCTGATTTTCTCGCCAGTATTCGAACCCAGGCGTCATGGGCGGACATGCTAACGGTGGCTTCACTCAGAAAGCTCTTGAACAGGGGGAAAGCAATAAGGGCACCATACGATTGGGACATGTATAAGGCTGAGTTAAGAAAACTAAGGGGTGAGTTGAAGAAAGCTCTGCAGCTCCTTGGAGGATACACCTGAAGCCTCAAGGCTAAAGAAAATCCTATCCCTGATGGCTATTACGATGGGATACATTCAGAAGTCAGTTATTACTGTTTGTTTTGTGTACATTACCATGATGAAAATGTTAAGATTACTAAATATTGGGTTGCCCAAAAAGTAATTGCGGATTTTCTAAAAGAAAGTAAATGCATTTTTAATAAAACTTAAAATGAACTTTAATCAAATATGCTTTTTTTACACTTTTTTCTAAAGCAAGCTAAAAGTTACAGCTGATAACTGACAGAAGAAAGAATGCAATTACAGAGTCACAAGCTGTGAAAAAATATGTCAACGCCGGCTATATGAAAAATCTGCAATTACTTTTTGGGCATAATAAATTGACAGTAAAAGTTCCCCATTACATTTGAAAAAGTCATTGAAAAAACTACTCATATACGATCCATTGTGAAGGGTAAAGAGTAAGCCCGCTCGAACGTTACGCGTTTTTATTTGCTATACCCTCGAACAAAGGATGGGGCCGTTTGAAACACATGGATATATTGATTTGAGACCCAACAAAGTGTGTATATTGGGGCGGGTCGAGTTTTTCCTTTTATTTCGTATAGCTAAAACGTAAACTACATACTATTCTAAGAAGTTTCTATGAAGAAACCTTGTATCTTAAATAAAATCTTTATCCACGCCTCTCAACTTAACAATTTTTCCTGTTCTCTCGTTCTCTCATTTCGATTATCGTAAAATTTTGCACACGTCACTGTTTTGGTCTAAGGACGAACGATATTGATTTTAAAAAAATCGGTTCAGTTTTAGATATAGCTCCAATATATATCTTTCATCGATATGACATTTTGAGGCTCAATCTTTACTCTAGTCCAATCTTTACAAAATTTTGCACAAAATTTCTATTTAATGTTCCAACACGTGTGCATAATTCTTTCAAAATCGGTGCAGTTGTAGATATAGCTTCCATATGTATCATACATCTGGCTTAAGTAACCAAAATTTTGGTCTGATGTTTACAAAATGATGGCTACTAGAGGCTAAAAATGTCATATCGGATGAAAAATATCTAAAACTGAACCGATTTTGATAGAATTATGCTCACATGTTGGAACATAAAATAGAACGTCTTGTGCAAAATTGTCTTAAAAGGCCATATCGGATGAATGATATATATGGGAGCTATATCTAAATCTGAACCGACATTGTTCAAAATCAATAGCGTTCGTCCTTGGACCAAAAAAGTGACTTGCGCAAAATTACGCGATAATCGAACAACAAATGCAACCTAGAATATCGAATGAACAGGAAAAACCAAGTAAAAGCACATCACGCTCGGCCGCGACGAACTTTTGATACCCATCACCATGGATATATTTATTATCAAAATTTAATATAACACTTCTATATCCATATTAATATCAAAATATAGTCTGATTTTAATCATATTTGGTTCAGACTCCGAGAAGCTCTATACAAGTAACAGTTAGAAATTTCAGCGAAATCCGGTAATAAGTGGGCCGTTCATATGATTAAGACCTAATTCGTATAATCGATCTATATCTAAATATGGTCTGATCTGGACGATATTTGGGTTGGATGTCGGAAGTCTTAAACCAGCTCACTGTTTCAAGTTTAAGCATAATCAACGCCTTTTATGGTCTTTAGACCCTAAAGCTGAAGACCGGTCTCTTTGCCAGCTATATCTAAATATAGCCCGATCTGGACCATAGGTTAGGTTAGATTTAAGTGGCAGTCTGCCATCAGACTCACTTAGACTTTTTCGTCCATTGTGATACCACAGGAACGGAAGAAGGAAGATGCCTTCTAGTTCCTACCGTTGAGCCATCCAGATTGCTCTAAAAAGTTCAATAACTTGCAAAAGTTCACATTCGCTAAATCAGTCAGGTTCTCAAAGAAATGAGAAATGGACCATATTCGGGACAGATGTTGAGAGTCTTGATACAACTCACAGTTCCAAATTTAAGTGAAGTCGGGAAATAAAATCGCTTGTTATAGGCCTAAGATCCAAAATCAGCAGGCAGCAGTATCCAAATATGTTTCGATTTGGACCATTTTTGGTTCGGATATCCACGGCCTAATAAAACTCACTGCTCTGAATTTCAACGAAGTGTCTTAAGCCTATAATCTGTTATAGGCTTAAGACCCTAAATCGACATCTCGGTCTATATGACAGTCTTATGTATATATGGTCTCATATACACCATATTCGGGGGGTCGGATATCGAGGCCCTTAGTGCAACTCACTATTTAAAATTTCAACAAAATCGGAGAATAAATGCGCCTTTTATGGTCTTTAGACGCTAAAGCTAAATATCGGTCTCTATGGCAGCTGTATCTAAATATAGCCCGATCTGGACCATATTTGGGATAGGTATTGGGAGTCTTGATACAACTCACTGTTCCAAATTTTAGGCGAAGTTTTGGTTCGGATAACGACGGACCTAATAAAACTCACCGCGCCAAATTTCAGCGAAATCGTTTAATAAATGCTTCAGTTATAGGCTTAAGACCCTAAATCGCCAGATCGGTCTAAATGACAGCTATATCCAAATACAATCTAATATGCCTCATTCAAGAACTTAACCTGCGTATAGAAGAAATACGAGTTTGTGCAAAATTTCAACTCAACATCTCAATTGAAAGACTCTAGCGTGATTACAACTGACGGACAGAAACACGGACATCCTTAAATCGTCTTAGAATTTCCAGTACCATTTGGTATCAATTCAATACCAGACAAAGGAGGCTATTAGGAATTGATGGCGTCACATTTGTATTCTTGTCATCAGTGCGTCAGAAGTGCTGTTGAGCTTTGTACTTAAAACATTGACGCCATTATAAAATATTTGTTAAACAAATAAATGAAATGTATTAGTACAATTTGCGTGCGTAAGGACCTGTTTTAGTACAATTTAGTACGCCATTATAAAATATTTGTTAAACAAATAAATGAAATGTATTAGTACAATTTGCGTGCGTAAGGACCTGTTTTAGTACAATTTGAGTGCGTAAAAACCTATTGAAATACTCGAAAGTAGTGAAACTGGAAATAGTACAAATTCTAAGGACATTCGACATTAAAAATATGATAGTCTCTTGTGTGGAAAACGATCCTGTGTTGGTGTATTCATATGAAAACCATTTCTGGGAATCAATGGATATGAAATTAATTACTGAATAAGAAGAATTGAAGTTGATTACTGTGTAACATTACTTTTTGTAATGATTAACATAAATAATCGAAATACAATTAGATTAAAATTATTTTCAATGTTTCAATCAATAACGGTTTGGTATTAAAACCAAAATCGGTCTGGTGCTAAAACCAATGACAGATTGGTATTAAAACCAAAACCAGTTCGGTAATAAGGCTAGTACCAAACGATACTTATTATTTTATGTTTCATCCATACCATCCGGTATTGTTTTTGCACCATACGATGTTATTTTACTATCAATACCCTATGTTACTAAAATGTGCACTTTTGGTATCAACTTTTCTCTGGGTGTACTTCCTATTAGTGTAGGTCGGTTGGCATTGTAAATGGGCCATTTCGGTTATTGTTTTGATATAGCTGCCATATATACCGATCTCGGATTTTGATTTTGATTTCTTGAGCCTCTAGAAGGCGCAAATATTATCCGATTTGGCTGAAAAACTTCATAAAGAGTTTTGCTTTGACTACAACTATGCCAAGTATGGTATAAATCGGTGCTTAACCTGATGTAGTTGCCATATAAACTGATCTCCCGAATTTACTTCTTGAGCCTCTTTAGGGCGCAATTGTTATTCGATTTGGGGGGAAATTTTAAAAAAATATTTCTACTATAGTCTACAATATCAAGTATGGCCCGAGTCAGTCCATAACCTTATATAGCTCCAATAGCATAGCAATTCATATCCATTTTCCTCTGTTTGCCTATAATAACAGGCAAAGAACTTGACAAATGCGATCCATGGTGGAGGGATGCTGAACTTCAAGCTAGGCACTATTGGTGTTGGTCCGTTCGGATTGTTAATGAGCCATTTCGGTCGATTTGGCTGAAATTTTTCACGAAGTGTTTTGCTTTAACAACAACTATGCCAAATATGGTATTAAACGGTGCATAACCTGATATAGCTTCCATATAACCTAATCTCCTGGTTATAGTTCTTGAGCCTCAAGAGGGCGCAACTCTTTTCCGATTTAGCTGCAATGTTGTACAACAACTTCTCCTATGACCTTCAACGTACGTGCCAAACATGAACTGAATCAGTCCATTAGCTCATATAGTTCCCTTCCGATTTGCCTTAAATTTTGGACAATGACTTCTTCTATTGTCTTCAACATCAAAATCAAGTATGGCCCGAATCGGTTAATAACCTGATATTTGGACAACATTTGAATAGAAGGCATAGCCTTGGGACTGGGTATTCTAAGTTTGGCCTGGCAGAATTTAATTCGTTTTTATACCCTCCACCATAGGATGGGGCGTATACTAATTTCGTCATTCTACTACTCGAAATATTCGTCTGAGACCCCATTAAGTATATATATTCTTGATTGTCGTGACATTTTTTGTCGATCTAGCCATGTCCGTCCGTCCGTCTGTCTGTCGAAAGCACGCTAACTTCCGAAGGAATAAAGCTAGCCACTTGAAATTTTGCACAAATATTTCTTATTAGTGTAGGTCGGTTGGTATTGTAAATGGGCCATATCGGTCCATGTTTTGGTATAGCTGCCATATAAACTGATCTTGGGTTTTGACTTCTTGAGCCTCTAGAGTGCGCAATTATTATCCGATTGGAATGAAATTTTGCACGAAGTGTTTTGTTATGATATCCAACAAGTGTGCCAAGTATGGTTCAAATCGGTCCATAACCTGATATAGCTGTCATATAAACCGATCTTGGGGCTTGACTTCTTGAGCCTGAAGAGGGCGCCATTCTTATCCGATTTGAATGAATTTTGGCACGACGTGTTTTGTCATGATATCCAACAACTGTGCTAAGTATGGTTCAAATCGGTCTATAACCTGATATAGCTGCCATATAAACCGATCTTGGGTCTTGACTTCTTGAGCCTGTAGAGGGCGCAATTCTTATCCGATTTGAATGAATTTTGGCACGTCGTGTTTTGTTATGATATCCAACATTTGTGCCAAGTATGGTTCAAATCGGTCCATAACCTGATATAGCTGGCATATAAACCGATCTTGGGTCTTGACTTCTTGAGCCTCTAGAGGGCGCAATTCTTATCCGATTGGAATGAAATTTCGCACGACGTGTTTTGTCATGATATCCAACAACTGTGCAGAGTATGGTTCAAATCGGTTCATAACCTGATATAGCTGTCATACATAGCCATTTGTATGGATATGTGCATTGCTCATAGCCCTTTGCCAATAACTACATATGGAGCATTCAATGTAATCATTTTTCATAAAATGCTGTAATGCATTAACAAATAAAACCGCTCACAAAGCCATTAAAAACCTGTCTCAGGTTTTAGAGATGTTTTTGACTTTCCCCTTGGGAATAGATGTGAAACAATAAGTGGTCGATTATGGATAGCAACTCAACTTCAGTTGCGTTGCCAACGGGCAAATTTGTAATAAAAATTCCCATTTCTTTATTGTATTGCATACTTTTTTTTTAAAATCCACTTAGTAGCTGAATGTTTTAAACACTGATATTAACTGCACTTGACAAAATTTTCTAATGTTATACTAATCTTTATATCGAAGTTTTATCTCTTGGCAATGCAACTGTAGTTGAGTTGCAATCCAGTTGAATCTTTAGTTACTTTTGCTTTGTATGCCTCATATATTATATGTGTATTTTTCTGTAAGTGCACATATGCACATATATATGCGTTTATCCGTTTGTTTGCATTTAATATAAATTGTGCAATTTGGCACTAATTAAACGTAAAACTGAAAACCTTTCATGGAAATAACGCTTTTTAAAATTGTTATTAATGAACAAATCAAATAAGTGTACAGAAGCTGCAGGGAAAAAATGAAATTAAAAGATAAAATAAACAGCACTGCCTAGGGACTGAATGCAATTACGTGCAGATGTACGAATATTTTTATGGTTACAAGCCATTGCTCTATTTTAAGGAATAAAGAAACGAAAACAGTTCCTTGCGTGGCGAGAAATTGAAATGGTGAACAAATATATGTATAAGCCGAATTGTACAAGCGATAATATTTCAAGTCATAAAGGATTTTTTGTCATTAGACATAGCACCATTTTTGTTTCTACACTGAAAAAATGTTTGTCCTAATTTTAAAGATGCGAGCCAAAGAATAGAAAACCTAATTCAAAAATGGTAAATTTTCCAAGTTTTTAAGGAAAATATTTGCCTTTTTATTAAGGACTAGCTGGACCGGGCCCGCTCCGCTGCGCCTTCTTTTACTTTATATGGAACAAAATTTTCCTTGCAATATTTATGTTCGACAATAAATAAGCTTTTAGTAAAATACCAAGCTACGAAAATAGTACATTGCTTGACAAACAGTTTAACAATATAATTATCTGAATCCCATATGAACTTTATTGGTCTACGTATTTAAATTTGAATGGAAGGTGTACTCCATTCTTAAAATACTTTATTTCAGCCTGATATTCTTATGATGTCTGATTTAGGGGTGTTATCGGGGGTGAGGTGGTCCCCCAAACACTTGGCTCTGAAAAAATATCAGCATCGTGCTCTTCTCTCAAATACCATTTATTTAAACCCCATATTGCCATTGGTTTTGAGGGGAGTTTGCAGGATGAGGCGTCCCCCAAGCGCCCCAAAATTGATTATCAAAATCGTTTTCTAATCTCAAATACCTTTCATTTGAGTCTTATATTGGCATAGTCGAAAAATTTTTACCCTTTGGAAGGTCTTTTGGGGAGGGGTGATGCCCTAAATCCATGGTCCTACATTTGGATATCAAATTCGTATTCTACTCCCAAATACCTTTATTTGAGCCCCATATTGCGATGGTCAGTAAAAAATAGCTGTATGTGGGGTAATTTGGGAAAGGGGTAGACCCCCAGAAAATTGGTCCCAAAAGTGGGTACCAATTCTTGCTCTACCTCCAATTCCTTTCATTCAAGCCCCACATTGACTTGGTCGGTAAATATGCCCGATTTGGGGTGTTTGGGGAGTGGGGTGGTCCGCCAATCACAAAGCCATGGAAATATATCAGCAACGTGCTCTATTCTCGCATACATTTGAACCCCATATTGCCATTGGCCTCAAAATTGGATATCAAATTCGTTTTCTAATCTCATTTAAACTCCTTATTGCAAAAGTCAATCAAATATGTCCCGTTTGGGGTATGGGCCTTAAAAACTATGAAAATCGAGCTCTACAGTCTTTGAGACCCAAATTGTAATGGTGAGCAAATAAGTCCTATTTGTGGGTTGTTATGGTGGTGGGACATCCCCTAGACAGTTGGTCCCGAATGTTGATGTCAGATTCACGGTCTACTCCCAAATACCCTTCATTTGCGCCCCATTTTTCCATAGTCGGCAAACATGACCGGTTTGGGGGATGGGGAGGCCGTTCAGTGACTTGGATTTGAAAATACATATCACATTCGTGTTCTACTCCAAAATACCTCTTATTTGAGCCTCATATTGCAGTAGTCAGCAAATATTTCCTATTTGGGTGGTGTTATGGGGGTGGGGTGGCCCCATAAACACTTTTCCCGAACATTGATATCAGATTCGTGCTTTACTTCCAAAGACCTTTTATTTAAGCCTCATATTGCTATGGTCATAAATTTGTTTTCTTTGGGGGATGTCCTCGGGGATGGACGGCCCCTCAAACATTTGGTCCCACATCTGGATATCGAATTCGTATTCTATACTCAAATACCTTTTATTTAAGCCCCATATTGCCATGGTCAGTAAATAAGTCCTGTGTGGGAGGTGTTTTGGGGAACTTTGTCCCAAATTTGGATATCAGATTCGTGTTTTATACACACATACCTTTCATTTGAGTCCCATATTGCCATGGTCGGGAAATATGTCCGATTTAGGGGTGTTTTGGGGGTTGGGGTGGTTCCCCAATCACTTTGTCCGACAATTGGATGTCAGATATGTTTTCTAATCTTAAATACCTTTTATTTGAGTCCCATATTGTCGTGATTGGTGTATATATATATTTGGTAGGTTTTGGGGTGGGACGCCCCCCCCCCCCCCCCCCCCTAGGTACCCCATCCGAAATTTGGATACCAAGTTTTTGTTTGTAGGTTACTATAAGGGAGCACACAAAATTTCGCTTAAATCGAACCACCCATCTCCGAGATCTGGCGTTTCTGAAAATAGGGGTAAGGGGGAGTGTCCGCTCCCCCTTCAGATATCAAAAAATGTAGTACCCTATTTTCACCACGGGATCATTCAGCCGTTTCTGAGTCTATAAGGAACACACAAACAAACACAAATTGATTTTTTGGTAGGTTTATAAGTCCTTAAATTTGCTTATTATTAAAGGGCAAAAATAGTTTAGGTCAAAATATCGTTGAATGTTAGAAAATTGACCTTGGGATAAGACAACAGCGCACCGTAGTTAAAGACGCAAAATAGCTTTACAAATAGGATCATCTTTAAATGTTTAATTTTTATACCTTCCACCATAGGATGGGGGTATACTAACTTCGTCATACCGTTTGTAACATTTAGAAATATTGGTCTAAGGCCCCATAAAGTTCATATATACTCTTGATGGACATGTTATTTGAAGTCGATCTAGCCATGTCCGTTCGTCTTTAAAAAGCCCTCTTACTTTCGAATCAGTTAAGCTAGGCATTTGAAATTTTCCGCAAATACTTCGCATTAGTGTAGGTCAGTTGGGATTGTAAATGGGCCATATCGGTTCATATTTAGATATAGCTCCCATATAAACCAATCTAGGTTCTTGACTTCTTGAGCTTTTAGAGGTCGCAGTTCTTATTCTATTTGTCTGAAATTTTGGAAAATAACATCGCTTGTGGCCTTAAACAGAGGTATCAAATATAAGCAAATCGGCCCAAAGCCTGATGTAGCTGCCACATAAACCGATCTCCCGATTCGACTTTTTGAGCTTCTAGAGGGCGGAGTTCTTTGGCACATATGGGTTTGGTATGACTTCCAACAATTGTGCTAAGTGTGGTCTAAATCAGTGCATAACCTGATATAACCGCCATATAAACCGATCACCCAATTAGACTTCTTGGGCTTCTAGAGGGCGGAGTTCCTATTAAATTTGGTTGAAGTGTTGTATATGTCGTTTTGCTATGACTTCCAACAACTTTTCAAAGTATGGTCTAAATGGGTTGATAAACTGATTTAGCTGCCATGTAAACCGATATCCCGATTCTTGTCTTCATGAGCTTCTACAGTGTGCAATTCTTATCCGATTTGACTTCCAATAACTGTGCTAAGTAAGGTTCAAATCGGTGCATAAGCTTATATAGCTCCCATATAAACCGCACTCGGGTCTTGACTTCGTGAGCCGCTAGAGGGCGCAAAATATTGACATTTTTTGGTATTTTGTTTTGACTTCCTACAACTGTGCCAAGCACGGTCTACATCGGTTAATAACCTGATATAGCTCCCGTATAAAGCGATCTTGAGCCTCTATAAGGCGTAATTCTTATCAGATTTGGCTAAAATTTCTATGACCTCTAATATACGTGCCTAATATGGTCTGAATAGGTCCATAATCTGATATAGCTCCCATGTAAACCGATCTTCCCAATGTACTTATTGAGCAAGCAGAGGGCTCAGTTGTTGTCTGATTTGGCTAAAATTTTGGACAACGACTTCCCTTGTGGCCCTCAACATACAAATTAAATTGAATCGGTCCTGATACAGCTCCATATAAACCGATATCCAATTTTACTTGAACCTCTACAGAACGCAATTCTTATCCGATTTGGCTGAAATTTTGCACAGTGACTTTTACTATGACCTTTAACATACTTGCCAATTATGGTCTGAATCGGTCTATAACCTGATATAGCTCCCATATAAACAGATCTCCCGATTTTACTTCTTGAGCCCTTATAGGGCGCAATTCTTATCCGACTTGCTTAAAATTTTGAACGGTGACTGTTTCTATGAGCAATAAGATACTTGCCAAACAGGATCTGATTCAAATCGGACAAAAATTGCGGTCTTTAAGGACTCAAGAAGTCAAATCGCGAGATCGGTTTATATGTGAGCTAAATCAGGTTAAAGATCGATTTGCCCCATACTTGGTATAGTTGTTAAAATTCGTGCAACATTTTAGCCAAATCGGACAAAAATTACGTCTTCCAAGGCCTCGAGATGTTAAATCGGGAGATCGGTTTTAAGGGAGGTATACCAGGAAATAAGTTAAATGTAAATTTGCCCATGAACATTCCACTAAGGAACAGGGGAAAACATCTCTCATATCATTGAATGCTCTGCGATTCAATTTTAACTTCAATGATAAGGTTCCTCCTTTTAACATCCAAGTCCGAAGGGCGTGCGCCAACTCATTGGGAAGAATTTTTTACATGACTTAGTACCTTATAAATGTCGTCAGCTTTAGGAGGCATAACCAACGCTGCTCTCCCCAGGATTCGAAACCAGTCGTTCAGCGTCATAAGCGGACATGCTAACCTCTGTGCTATAGTCACGTACATCAGTAATTTGTATCTGTGCAAAGTTTCAAGCGGCTAGCTTCACGCCTTCGACCGCTTTCGTAATTTCGACAGGCGGACGTACGGAAAGATATGGCTAGATCGACTCAGAATGTCGAGACCATCAATAATATATATAGTTTATCGGGTCACGGATCATCATTTCGAGGTGTTACAAACGCAAGGACTAGGGTAGTGGTGGGTATAAAAATGCTGTGTATGAGAATGTGTCTATACCAGAGAGGATTGTGTACTTACAATTATTTGCAGGCCCATGGGCTTGCTTGGGATTATTTGCTTTTGTACGTATACAGTAATGGCAAGAGTATTTTTAACCATCATTGATCTGTACACTCAAATGCTCACCCTTCCTCTTTGGTAGGAGAGACATAACAGAATAATTATTGGTTTGATAAACGAATAATCGTTTGCGGCAACCGAAAGACTTTTCCCATTAAAGAGTTGTTTGTTTTACAATAGAAGAATGGTGCTTTTACCATAGGTGAAGCTACCAAAGGGTTTACAATAAGCAAAGTTAGTTATGTTCAATATGCCGAAGGAGAAGGTTTTAAAGAAATGTTCTCTTTAGAGAATATTTAATAAATTTTTTTTCCTTAGGGAATATGTTTGAGAACTTGACAAAAATCGTACTGTAGGTTATTTTTGTAATATTTCGTATACTTCCTTAATTTATTTGATAAGCCCACGACATAGCGACTTCCCTTCAATCGTTTAATCAAAACCTGCTTTCCAATAATCCCATTCGCTCCCTTTTTAAATGTTTCATTTGCTTTAAAGTTGCCACTATACTTTCCCATACAATATCATCAAAATGAAAGCTATCCCTGATTATATTTGAAATGATACATGGTTGACTATATGGTTGCTATGTTATGCTCTCGATAATTAATGGAATTTTATTTTATACGCTCTTATGCGCTTCTTTTTAACTCGAGTATGCTCATTAACGACATACGTGATACGTTTCAGAATTTAAATGTACACAAGTATGGTTTGCGGTTAATTTACTTTGAAACCAATTATTTCAAAGGAATAAAAAATCAAACCATACACCTATATGAATGCATGAGTGTCAATAAATGTACACAAAAGTGTTTAAATGGATATGTCACACATTGGGAAGAAGAGAATGTTATTTGATTATGTCGAAAAAACAGCTTTAAGTTTGACATACATTTTGTACATTTGGGAAAAGCATTGAAAATTGACATTAAACAAATATGAGCATTATTTATAAGAGTATGTCCAATAAGTTATTGAGAAGCCAATGTATTTTAAAACAATTAAAGAAAAACAAGCAAAAAAGTGCTTAGTTCGGCGGGGCCGAATCCTATATACCCTCCATCATGGATCGCATTTGTAAAGTTCTTTGCCCGGTATCTTTTTTAGGCAAACAAATTATAATGGATAGGAACTACTATGCTATTGAAGCTATATCATGTTATGAACCGATTCAGACCTTACTTAGCTTAGATGTTAGAGACCATAGTATAAGACGATGTTTAAACTTTCAACCAAATCGGATAAAAATTGCGCCATATAAGGGCTCAAACAGTACAATCGGGAGATTGGGTTCTATGCGAGCAATATCAGGTTATGAACCGATTCCGACCATATTTGGCGCGCATATTAGAAGTCATAAAGACAGTAACTGTGCAAAATGAAATCTTAGTCGGGAAAAAATTACGCCCTCCAAAAGCTCAAACAATTTAATCGTGCGATCGGTTTATATGGAAGCTATTGTGTTGCCCAAAAAGTAATTGTTTTTTCATATAGTCGGCGTTGACAAATTTTTTCACAGCTTGTGACTCTGTAATTGCATTCTTTTTTCTGTCAGTTATCAGTAAAAAGTTATCAGTAAAAAAGTATATTTGATTAAAGTTCATTCTAGGTTTTATTAAAAATGCATTTACTTTCTTTTAAAAAATCCGCAATTACTTTTTGGGCAACTCAATATATCACGTTTTAAATCGATTCGGACTATACTCTGCACGTATGCTTGAGGATATAACAAGTAAAAAGGTGGTAAGTTCGTCCGGGCCGAACTTTGTATACCCACCACCTTGGTTATATATGTAAACCACTATGCCCCATAGCAGCTATATCGAAATATGTTCCGATCTGGATCAAATACATATAATTGTGTATAACAAAATATTGGTAGCTATATCTAAAAATTAACCGATCTGAACCATATACGACACGGATGTCGAAAAGCCTAACATAAGTCACTGTGTCAAATTTCAGTGAAATGGGATTATAAATGCGTCTTTTATGGGGCCAAGACTTTAAATCGCGATATCGGTCTATATGGCAGCTATGTCCAAATGTGGACCGATTTGAGTCAAGTTGCAGAAAAATCTCGAATAGCCTATTACAACTCACTGTCCCAAATTTCGGCGAAATCGGACAATAAATTCGGCTTTTATGGCCCTAAACCCTTATTTCCCGAGATCGGTCTGTATGGCAGCTATATTCAAATCTGGACCGATCTGAGCCAAATTGAAGAAGGAAGTTGAAGGGCTTAACCTAACTCACTGTTTTAAAATTCGGCGACATCGTACAATAAATGCGCTTTTTATGGGCCCAAAAACTTAAATCGAAACATCGGTATGTATGGCAGCTATATCCAAATCTGAACCGATCTGTACCATATTGCAGAAGTAAGTCGAGAGGCTTAACTTAATCCACTGTCCCAAATTTGGGCGACATCGGACAATAAATGCACCTTTTATGGGCGCAAGACTTTAAATCGAGAGATCGGTCTATATGGCAGCTATATCCAAATCTGGACCGATCTGGGCCAAGTTGAAGAAAGATGTCGAAGGGCCTAACACAACTCACTATCCCAAATTTTGGCAAATTCGGTAAATAAATGCACCTTATATGGGCGCCAGACTTTAAATCGAGAGATCGGACTATATGACAGTTATATCCAAATATGGACCGATCTGGGCCAAATTGAAAAAAGATGTCGAAGAACCTAACACAACTCACTGTCCAAAATTTCAGCACAATTGGAAAGTTTATGTGGCTTTTATGGGCTCAAGACCCTAAATCGGCGGATCGGTCTATATGGCAGCTGTATCCAAATCTGGACCGATCTGAGCCAAATTGAGGAAAGATGTCGAAGGCCGTAACATAACTCACTATCCCAAAATTCAGCAAAATCGGATAATAAATGTGGCTTTTATGGACCTGAGACCCTAAATCGGCGGATCGGTCTGTTTGGGGGCTATATCAAGATATAGTGCGATATAGCCCATCTTCGAACTTAACCTGCTAATGGACAAAAAAAAAAGAATCTGTGGAAAATTTCAGCTCAATATCTCTATCTTTAAAGACTGTAGCGTGATTTCAACAGACAGACGGACGGACACGTCTAGATCGTCTTAAAATTTTACGCTGATCAAGAATTTATATACTTTATAGGGTCGGAAATGGATATTTCGATGTGTTGCAAACGGAATGACAAAATGAATATACCCCCATCCTTCGGTGGAGGGTATAAAAAGAGTGACTGTGCAAAATTTCAACCAAATCGGATAAGAATTACGCCCTCCAGAGGCTCAAGAAATAAAATCACAAGATCCACAAGAGCTATATAAGGTTATGGACTGATTCGGACCAAAATTTTAGCCAATTTGGATAAGTATTATAATCGGGAGATCGGTTTATATGGGAGCTATATACCGATATGGCCTATATACAATCCCAACTGACCTCCACTAATAGGAAATATTTGTGTAAAATTTGAAGCGCCTAGCTTTACTCCTTCTAAAGTTTGCCCGCTTTTAACAGACATACAGACGGACGGACAGGCGGCCGCACATGGCTAGGTCGACTAAAAATTTCATGACGGTGAGGAATGTATGTACTTTATGGGGACTTTGACCAATATTTCAATGTATTACAAACGGAATGACGATGCTAGTATACCCACATCCTATGGTGGTATATATAACGGGTGGTTTTTTAGCTACTACCCTTTTATGGCAACACTGGCGCGAACTGTTGCGCACATTTCGTGTTTTGTTTCACTATCAAACATCTTCAGTTTGGTCTATAATTTCACCATGAATCGTTCTTTAAACGAACAACGTTTGCAAATTATTGCATTTTATTATCAAAATGCGTGCTCTGTTAAGAAAGTTCATCGCGTGCTTCTTCTTCTTCAGCGACGAAGCTCATTTTTGGCTCAATGGGTACGTAAATAAGCTATATTGCCGTGTTTTGGAGTGAAGATCAACCAGAAGCATTGCAAGAGCTACCAATGCATCCAGAAAAAGTCAAAGTTTGGTGGGGTTTATGCGCTGGTGGCATCATTGGACCGTACTTCTTCAAAGATGATGCGATTCGTAACTTAACTATAACAGTCAGCTGTAGAGGTCCCCCTCGATACCCTTGCGCAATAATTACACATCGAGGCAAATTTGGATATGGAATCCATATAAAACAATCCCCTGATTCAAGGTATTGAGCCCATGGTATTTTCTCCCGATTTTGCTGAAATTTGGAACAAGGACTTGTATTTAGACACCTGTGCCGAATATAGTCGAAATCATTCCATATATGGGTTAAGCTGTCAGATAGATAGATAAGATTAGAGGCTCATAAATTTAAGATACTAGTTGGCCTGGTGTGCTTTGCTACACTCTTAAGTGGAGAAGTGCAAACCTCTTTTGGCAAACCTCTTAGACAGAATGTAGTTATGTCTTCGCACGGGTACGATCTTTGTCTCCTAATGAAGGTAGTCCACGTGAGAGTTGAGCAGACAACAAGTCGCAGTTCGAAGAGCGGCATTCTGACAGATCTGGACTTTATTCCACTGCGTGTTATGTAGCCGACGAGACCACACTAGAGATCTATAACTTATCACAGACATGCCGATTGCTTTGTGCGTGGTCAACAAGGTTTCCTTGTCAGCACTCCAAGTGCTGCCGGCAAGTGACTTGAGGACTTTGTTTCTATTTCCGACTTTATCGCAGATTGCAGCGGCATGTGAAGAGAATTTGTAAGAGCTGTCAAATGTGACACCAGGTATGTTAAACATTTGATGGTCGGAATTGTCACTCCATAATTCATCACATTTAGCTCCTTAGCAACCTCATATCTGTAGGTAGTGAACACTGTGGCTTAAGCTTTTTTAGGAAGATATATTCAGATCTCATGCAGCAAAATAAGAGGCTTGTTCGTTGAGGAAGAGGTTTTACCTATCGCAGATGTCAACAATGGGTGAAGGGCCTGATGCCATGATCTTACAATTGTCCGCATATGATATGATCTCTATGCCGTCTGGAGGAGGTGGAATGGAGGATAGGAGCTTAAACAGTGCCGCATATATCACAACGCTTAGGAGAACTCCCTGTTTCACTCTACAGTATTTCGACTTCTTATCCCTAAATTCCATAAATGACTGGCGACCACACAGATAATTCGCGAATGAGTGTTTCAGGCCTGGCTTGAGGTACGCTTTGGCGAGTTCGAAAACTTTTGAATTGTCCAGTGCCACGAGGACCGTCTTATCACATGGCGTAAGCTAATTGAAGCTACGGCAAATGTGTACGGTGATGGCATGCAAAGCAGTTGTTGAGTTGTGCAGTGTACGAAATCCATGCTGATGCTCGGAAAATGGAAATTCTCCAACGAGCCTTGGGAGGAGTATTCCTCTAAGCATCTTAGCTACTGCTAAGAGATGGGAGATCGGTCTGTACGACTCCCCTTTGCTCGGGTTCTTTCCAGGTTTCACTGGCGGGATACTCAAGATAGATCCAGATTCTTTAGCATCAGTGTAGAGATTCCATCAGGGCCCAACGCCTTGGCGCCGCGGATGACATTCGTCACTTCGTCCACGGTAACATGTGATTGCTGTTCTTCAGCTGAGAGACCGCCTATACGTCGAATGGGACTCCTCTTAGCCCTATAATTTTTGGGATGTTCGTCGAAATGGTGGTTGAACAACCTGGCGCATCTTCCTTAGGGGAGGTGGCCCCATAGACCACTCCGCCTACTCCACTGCGCCTACTCCACTGCGCCTACTCCACTGCGCCTACTCCACTGCGCCTACTCCACTGCGCCTACTCCACTGCGCCTACTCCACTGCGCCTATTCCACTGCGCCTACTCCACTGCGCCTACTCCACTGCGCCTACTCCACTGCGCCTACTCCACTGCGCCACCTTTACTCCGCTACGTCAACTCCGCTACCTCCACTCCGCTACCTCCACTCCACCACCTCCACTCCACCACCTCCACTCCAACACCTCCACTCCACCACCTTCACTCCACCACCTTCACTCCACCACCTCCACTCCACCACCTCCACTCTACCACCTCCACTCCACCACTTCCACTCCACCACCTCCACTCCACCACCTCCACTTCACCACCTCCACTCATCACCTCCACACCGCCACTTTTTCGAGGTTACTTTTGAGTATTTAGAGCGCACAACAAGTCTATTATGTCCATAGTGGTAGATTTAATAGCCGCACTCGCTTTTCAATCTAACCTATTCTAGTGAGGTAAGGTCAGAGCAAGATCGGAAATACACCCATTCTTTGTACCGGTTACACCTAAATGACACCGATCGATGATGGATGGCAAACCGAACAAAACCAAGCTCCGGGGTTCTCTTCAATCCCGGCTCAGATCAGAAGCGTGCGGAGGAGGCACTCCGGGATATGATTCTTAAATAACGAAAAAAGGACGGACACGTGCACTTAGGCGGCAGCCTCTGACCAAAACCTGTTGCCATGGAATCGGTAGTTATAAAATTTTGAACACATTTGCTTGAAATTTGGTAGGGATTGTTTTTAACCCATCTTTAAACCTTTGTCAATGTCCTTCAAAATTAGTTGGAAATAAGCATTGCATCCACGTAATAATATGGCCCGCCTTACACTTGAAGTTTTGGTGTATTCTATTATATAGTCGGCATCGCCCAACTTTTGCCTTACCTTGCTTGTTTACACATTTAAAAATGTTTGCTATCTACATCAGTTTGTGACTTCCTAAAATTGAGTTTTATATTTCATAGCACATATGTATGTCTAAAATATCAACTTCAATATATCCCAAATATTTTGCTCAATCTAAAACATTATGTTCAAAATTGGAATTGAATTTCTATATTTAATTTATTTTCCGCCCTTTACACACACACACTCACATTTTTGTGTGCATATTTTCATCAATTTTACAAATTCATTTAGTAGAAAATTTAATATATTTAAAACTATGATTGCTTTTATTGGCAAGTGTTTTGGACATGCATTCTACGCTACCAGTACTTAATTCAATTAACTTGTCTTAACCCATTGCCCTAGGCCTGGCTTATTGCAAATTTGAAATTGTGAACAATTTGATAAAACTCAATTTCCTTATTGATTTCGAAAATATCCTTAAGTAATAACATCAGCAGCCTCGTCGTTATCATCATCATATGACATATCGAGAGAATTGGATTGGAAAATATGACAATGTGGTCATGGCTAGTAAGACTGAAATGTCTTGTGAGCGAAAATGCATCAAAACTATAATGTAGTTGAGCCTGTGAATAGTCCAGAGTTGCCAGGAAGATCTTTGGTTTGAAGACAGCTAATAGCAGGTTTTTAGAGTGGGTATTTCCCTGTGCACTAAAATGCGTGTTGGTAGGATACTTTAAATTTTTCATAAAATAAGTAGAAGGTTATTGTGTTGGGTCGAACCCATAGCAGCCATATCGAAATATAATTCGATATGGACGAAACTCATCATGGACGTCGAGGAGTATAAAATAATGCAATGTACCAAATTTCATCGAAATCGGGTAACAAATGGACCTTCTATGGGTTTAAGACCGTAAATCGCCAAAACAGTATACGAGGTTTGCCTTTCATATTTCGGGGTTAGAAATCAAAAACAAATATTAATCATCGAAAATCGCTTTATTGTAGTTCAAAATACTCCCCATTAAGATCTGCGTTTGAACCAATTGTCGAAGCACTTTTGCCACTCTGATTGAGGTATCTCCAAAACATGTATGCTGAACGCATCAACCGCTTCTTCAGGTGTTGAAAAACGTTGACTCCTCATTTTATTTTGACGTACGGGAATAAAAAGAAGTCATTTGGTGCCAAGTGAGGATTATACGGCGGATGACTCATCAAACCGATGTTTTGGGTGCTCTAAAATGCAGTTGTTTGAGCCGATGTGTGAGAGCTCGCATTATTGTGGTGAAGAGTGTTCCGTCTTTGGCGGTTGATTTTCCTGATTTCTTGGAAGACAACTGGCAAACATCGACTATCGAATGCTGTTTACTTTCGGTCTCATACGCGTAAATCCACGATTCATCAATTCGATTCGTCACGATGTCATAGACGTGTTTCGAAGCACCGCGATCGTATTTTTGGTGCATTTTTTTCGACCAATCGATACGAGCCTTTTTTGTGTGATTGACAAATTGAGTGGGATCCAACGCAAACAATTTTTTTGACGGTCAAATGTTCATGCAATATGGAATGTATGCCGGTCCCACTAATGCCTAAGGTTGTCTCAATCTCTCGATAGGTCACATGGCGATCTTGGCGCACAGCATCAATAGTTTTTGAAACCACAACGGATTTTGGACCACCTTCACGAAATTCGTCTAGGAGTGAACTAGACCTCGATTGAATTCACCATAACATAGATAAACACTGGTCCTTGATGGAGCTTCATCGCCAAAAAACGAATTAAGTTTATCGATGCACACTTAATCCACGTCGAAATTTGTAAAATTTAATCGCACGAAAATGCTCACAATTTAATTCCATTTTTTTAGGCGAGATTAATTTTGTAAGTTACTGTAAACAACACAAATAGCGCTCGTATAACAAAACTTTGTGAGTATGTATAACCTCAAAAATATCAAGCTTTACGATAGAGCTGTCAGTTGGCAGATTGCAACACAAGGGTTATTCCAATCCGGAATTATAAAAGGCATCCTTCGTATTCGTAAGTGGAAATCTGCCATTATACTAACTTAGACGTTTTTGTCCATTGTGATACCACAGGAACGGGAGAAGGAAAATGCCAACCTGTTCCCACCGTTGAACCATTCAGATCGCTCCAAAAAACCCAACAATTTGCGAAAGTTCACATCCGCTAAGTCAGCCAAGTTCTGAAAGAAATGAGAATTTAAAGTAAAACTCCTTCTGATTGGCAGTTCGGGTCACACACACATCAGAAGTTCTATAGTCTCTTCTTCCACGACGTACTCACAGCTTAGGCAAATGTCGTTACTGCCTTCAGTCTGTCAGCATGTTTTACGATCAGACAGTGACTTGTCATGAGGGAACAATGACTGAGACGTCTGTCATAGCCAGTGACTGCAAATCGGTAGACCTCTTCAAGTCTAGATAGGGCCACATAATTTTGGAATGCTCACAACGCATCCTGAAAATTTAGCTTACATGTCGCTAGCGGCAAGCACACAGATTCCAATTTCTCTGGAATCTGTAAAGTAGTTCCTGGTCTCGCAAGCTCGTCCGCTTTATAATTCCCTGGGATATCTCTTTGGCCCGGCACCCAGATGATTTGAATTTTAAACTATTCAGCCATCTCATTAAGAGATCTGCTACAGTCGAGGCAGGTTTTTGTGTTTAGAAATACGTTCTCCAGGGATTTAATGGCTGTCTGAGAAAATATTTACCAATCGTCGTTATGACATTATATCTAAGCCATTCCACCACTTCTCTAATCTCCGCTTGAAACTCACTGCAGTAGTCGAGGAACCTTCTCGATATGACCTGTTCTAGTTTTTTAGAGCACACCCCACACACACACACACATGGTCGTCTGGTTTGGGACCATCCATATAGAAGTCTATGTAACTTCTATTACCAGGGATATTGTAGTTCCAATGGGTTCTCTCAGGAATAGTGGTACAGTACTTTTGATCAAAAAAACTGCTCAGGCAATTTGTAATCCACACCGCCTGGAATGTTGGACATTTTATTAAGGATAAGGGTCCACAGCCGCCACATGACCAAAGAGAATACTCCCTCACAACAGTGGTCGCAGTAATTTGTTTACCCACTATGTTCAGAGGCATTAGGTGCAGTATTAAATTCAGTGCATCAGTTGGTGTCGTCCTCAGTTCGACTGCAATGTACAAACACGCCATCCTTTGGATTCGGTTGAGTATTGAACAGTAGGTGGACTTTTGAAGCGCCGTCCACCAGATCACAAAACCATATAACATTATGTGTCTGACAACTGCTGTAAATACCCAATGCATTTCACGCGGTCAAAACCCACATCTTGTTCATTCCAAAGTGTTGGATTTGAAGCTCAATTTCCTGTCCAGCGAAACACCCAGGTATTTTGCGCTTTCTGTAAATGGAACATTTTGCCTGCAAAGTACGAGGACTTGCCTTTCCTGTTACGGGACAGGTTCGAATCTTGGCGAAAAAATTTTCAGCGGTTGTTATCCCCTCCTAATGCTGGCGATATTTGTGAGGTACCTATCTATGTAAAAACTTCTCCTCAAAGAAGTGTCGCTCTGCGGCACGCCTTTTGGATTTGGATATAAAAAGCATGCCCCTTATCATTGAGCTTAAACTTGAATCGCACAGCATTTATTGATTTGTGAGATGTTTACTCGTATTCCTTATTGAATATTCATGGGCAAATTTGCTTTTGCAGATTTTTGGGTTAAAAACTCAGTTGCGAAATCTGATAAAATTTTATCATTTGAGAGTCCCTTACCGCTGGTCGGGGCAACTCAAAAATGTCGATAAATTTTTGACTTGGGGTCAGTCAATATTTCTTCATAGTATATGAGTATCCAAATTCGTTCTATGTCATTTATGAGTCCCTTAACGCTGGGCTAGGTGAAACTTACAAATTATATAAACGTCGGACTAAGGGTCACCAAGTGAACGGTCAGAATCGTTAACGTGGATCATTCTAGACACATAAATCTAGGAAGACGTTACATAATTTATACGGGGATTTACTTTTCAGCACTGGCAATAAAAAGGGGATGTAAGTAAACAGACGAAGATAACAAGACATTGATAATATCCGTGTTTTTATATGGTTCAGAGTCATAGTTACCAGTGAAAGTAGACGAGGCAGTGCTTGGAGTGTTTGAGAGAAAGATTCTTCGTAAAATATATCGACCAGTTTGCGTTAATGGAGAATATAGGAGTCGTATGAAGCACGAGCTATATGACGACGACATCATAGTTACACGTATCAAAATACAACGGTTGCGTTGGCTAGGTCGTATTATCAAAACGGACGAAAAAGCTCCAGCAAAGAAGTCTTTTAAAGGCAATCACAGTGGTACACGAAACACGGGACAACCAAAAGCCCAATAGAATCAAGCAGTGGGAGACGCCTCAAAACTTGGTGTCAGAGATTTAAGAATGAGCGCAGAAGATCGAGGCGCATGGAACGCTATCATACATTCGGCTAATGGGAGAAATGTTCTGTCACAGCCATTTAAAGTGAGTAAGTAAACGGCATATTTAAGGACCTAGACGGCAAATCGGAAGATCGGTATTGTTGGCCGATATTTTTCAGTAAGCAGCAATATGAAAAAATTGGATTTGTGGCCAAAGTTCATATGGTCCATTTGCTATTCGGATTAGAATTTTCATCTCAGAAATATATCTGAATATTTTCGCCAGGCTACGAACCCAGGTGTTCATCATCCTAGATGGACATGGTAACTTTTTCCCCACATAGCGCCACAATTAGTTACAATTTAAAATTTCCTTAGTTTCTCTTCAGAGTTCTTTCCTTTCTTCGTCATTGTCATTAATTCTTTTTCATTTTATGAAAACTTTGTTCAAGACATTGGCTCTCTACAAAATTTTGCACTTTAAACTTTTTACGACAGCAATTTTAATAATTAATTGCAAATTGGCAACACTTTTCTGGATGGAACATCACCTAAGTGATTTTAAACTAATTTAAAATGATTGCCTTACGCTGGATATCCTTGGGATCTTCTATACATACATATCAATGTCTCTAGAGTATGTTTGGTATGTTTGCCTATGCTGTGCGTGCAAAAAATGTGTGGGTGTGTGCAGGCATGCCAATACTTGGCACTTCACACAGATTAGCAGTGGTTAGGTGCATGTAAATATTTGCTAACTTTAAAATGTAGGTTAAAACACCTGCAACGTACGTGCAGAGCAAAAAAAAAAAGAAAACAACAGCCGAGCACCACACCAAGCAACGCAATGTATCTCTGTGTGAATCTCTATCTATATCCTTAACCGTATCATGTTGGGGGGTGTATTGCATGCATTGAAATCTACCTTAAAATGGAATGTGTCATGATTTTGATAGTAGAGATTTTCTGGTTTGTTTCCGTACACATCAAACTTGTAGTGATGTTCTTAGCAAAATTGCAGCATCATCTGCAACGCATATAAATAAGAGAGTAAAATTCGTAGGGAAATTATATTAAATACCAGGCTTTGGCTTTAGCTTTGACTAGATGACGACATAACACCTTTTTAACAATGCTAATAGTCACCAAGGACAATCTGCACATATAAAAACGTTGCATGACTGACTGCGTGGCTAACTGATCGTCACTCAGTCCAAACGTCTAAAGCTAGAATCGTAAAATTTTGCACGAATGTTGGTCTTGGGTCAAAGGCACCGGATAAGAATGGATTTGGTGCTATTCATACGTTTAGGTACTAAAAAGTACCAAAAAGTACGAAATGGTACATATTTACTCAGCGCGAACGGAAAGGGCTAGAATTATGTTCTTAGGCGCAATTGAAGAGCGTTTCGAAAAAAAAAGGTTTTGAAAAAACAAGTAAAAGCGTGATAAGTTCGGCTGGGCCGAATCTTATATACCCTCCACCATGGATCGCATTTGTCGAGTTCTTTTCCCGGCATCTCTTTTTAGGCAAAACAAGTAAAAGCGTGCTAAGTTCTGCCGGGCCGAATTTTATATACCCTCCACCATGGAGCGCATTTGTCAGTTCTTTTCCCGGCATCTCTTCTTAGGGAAAAAATGATATAAGAAAAGAAAGAAAGAAAAATATGCTATTAGAGCGATATCAAGATATAATCCGGTCTAGACCACAATTAAATTACATGTTGGAGACCTGTGTAAAATGTCAGCCAATTCGGCTCAAAAGTAAAATAGAGAGATCGATTTATATGGGAGCTGATATAGACCGATTCAGACCATAATAAACACGTATGTTGATGGTCATGAAAGGCTCCGTCGTACAAAATTTCAGGCAAATCGGATAAGAATTGCGCTCTCTAGAAGCCCAAGAAGTCAAGACCCAAGATCGGTTTCTATGACAGCTATACCAGGTAATGGCCCGAATTGAACCATACTTAGCACAGTTGTTAGAAGTGATACTAAAACACTATGTGCAAAATTTCAGTCTAATCGGATGAGAATTGCGCCCTCTAGAGGCTCAAGAAGTCAAGACCCAAGATCGGTTTATATGGCAGCTATGTCAAAACATGGACCGATTTGAACCATACTTGGCACAGTTGTTGGGTATCATAACAAAACACGTTGTGCGAAATTCCATTCCAATCGGATAAGAATTGCGCCCTCTAGAGGCTCAAGAAGTCAAGACCCAAGATCGGTTTATATGGCAGCTATATCAAAACATGGACCGATATGTCCCATTTACAATACCAACCGACCTACACTAATAAGAAGTATTCGTGCAAAATTTCAAGCGGCTAGCTTTACTCCTTCGGAAGTTAGCGTGCTTTCGACAGACAGACGGACGGACGGACAGACGGACGGACATGGCTATATCGACATAAAATGTCGCGACGATCAAGAATATATATACTTTATGGGGTCTCAGACGAATATTTCGAGTAGTTACAAACAGAATGACGAAATTAGTATACCCCCATCTTATGGTGGAGGGTATAAAAATAGTACTGATAACCGGAGAAAACGTACGTTTAGTACCCCAATTGGTACCATTCGGTACTTTTTTAACACATGGAGCTACAGGTCTGAAATTTGGTATGCAAGTAACACTCGGAATGATCTTTTTACAATTCGAACATTTTGGTACCAAAATTGGTACTATTTGGTACTTTCTTGATAGATGGAGCTGGAGGTCCGGAATTTTGCATATAAGTACAACCAAGAAATATATGAGGGATGACTAAATGATCAATTCAAAATGCGTACATATTGGGACCAAATTTGGTACAATTTTGTACTTTCTTCATAAATGAATCTAGATCTCCGAATGTACGTACAACTAAAAAATATATGATTGGTGTCGAAATGATCTATTAAAAATGCATACGTTTTGGTTCCAAAACTGGTACCATTTGGTTCTTTACAGATGGAGCTAGATGTCTAAAATTAAGCATTCAGATACGATTAGGAAAATTATGATGGGTGGCAATGGTCTTTTTAAATTCGTACATTTTGGCACCAATATTAATACCTTTTGGTACTTTCTGTGCAGATGGAGCTAGAGGTCTGAAAAGTGGTATATAGGTAAAATTCGTACACTTTGGTACCATTTTGTACTTTCTTCATAGATGGAACTAGAGCTTCAAAATTTGTCATGTAGGTACAACAAGCAAATATATGATTGGTGACTAAATGATCTATTAACAAGTTAAAGCGTACAAAGTTCGGTCGCGCCGAATCTTATATACCCTCCACCATGGATCGCATTTGTCAAGTTCTTTGAATGACTTTTTCAAATAGAAACACACCAGTCATAGAAAAACACCACCTCCAAAATTTCAGGTAAATCGAGAAATAATTGCGCCCTCCTGAGGCTCAAAAAGTCAAACTGGAAGATCGGTTTATATGGCAGCTATATCGGGTTATATACCGATTTAGATCATATGTTTAACAGTTGTTGGAAGTCATTCCAAAACGAGAAATGCAAAATTTCAACCATATTGGATAAGAGTTGCGACATCTAGAAGCCCTAGAAGTCTAATTGGGAGATTGGTATATATGACGGCTATATCAGGATATGGACTGATTTAGACTATAAATGAACATTACAACAAAATATCAGCCAAATCTGTTAAGAATTGCGCACTCTAGAAGCTCTAGAAATCAAGACCCAAGCTCGGTTAATATGGCAGCTATATCAGGTTATCAACCGATTTAGACCATATGATTGTACGATCATGACATCAGGTCCCCACCCACCCATTTTTGACATCTGCGATAGGTTGAATTTCTACCTCAACGAACTTGCCTCATATTTCGCTGCAAGAAATCCCAAGATATCTGCCACCAAATCTTCAGCCACGTAGTTCACTACAAATACGCATAAGGTGAGGTGAATACTGAGCTGACAGTGATGGTCGATGGAGAAATGATTCCGACCATCAAGTGTCCCAATATTCATGTAGACACGGTAGCATATGTGGTAAATGGCTATCGGGTGCATGTAGCCCGTGGAGTACGACCGCCTCCCATTGCACCTGAATAAATTGACCTCCCCCAGCAAACCAGAGTAGTTCTGGCTCAATTACATTCCGACAGATGCAGCCGCCTTAACTCCTACAGAGGAAGGATTGATGCCGACGTGCAAGATGTATGTCCCGATTTTAACCAGGGACCGCACGATACACGTCAAATGTTTATCTGCCTAGCCAGACCCACTCGACTTAGACCCAGATTCCTTTGGACGCACCTCAACACTGACACTCAACAGAAATGGGAAAAGTAAAGCCAGAATATACAATACAACACCAACCATAGTATGACGCATTTCGATTCTTGGTGAAAATTTCGTCGGAAACTCTTAGATGTGAAGTTTACAAGGGCCGTACATTGGTATGTTGTACTAATATTGAAATCATTGCGAAACCGCTTCTGTGATATAAGTACCAAACTGTCACGCTCGACACCCTGTCTGCTAGATAGTCTTTTCCCAATGCATGTGTTTGTGTGTGTAGTGGCATATTTTTTGTCTACTCAACTACACTACTATCAATGCGTAAACATGTTCTGTGCATCTTTCGGAAGTTGTGTCAATGACTTCGAAAAGAACAGCAGACCAAAAAACTTGACTAATTTGATCATTGGTGGAAGCTTTATAAGATTCGACCCAGCCGCACCTTGATTAAATGGTTTCAACATATGTCTATACTCATCACCATTGGATAGTGGGTATACTAGATTAGTCATTCCGTTTGCAACATATCGAAATATCCGTTGCCGACCCTGCAAAGTATATATATTCTTGGTCGTCGTAAAATTCTAGGACGATCTAACGATGTCAGTGTGTCTGTCCGTCCGTCTTTTGTAATCACGCTATAGCCCTTAAAAATTGAGATATTGAGCTGAAATTCGGAACAGATCCGTATTATTTCTATGCGCAGGTTAAATTTTTGAACGGGCTAAATCGGACCATACTTGGATATAACTGTCATAGTGATAGATTTGATTTTGCTAGATAGACTTTGGGTTTTAAACCTTTTAAATCCTTATTTGTTACCCGATTTCTCTGAAATTTCGAACAGGGAGTTGGCCTTCCGTCATCACGGCTGAACCCATAACATTTTCTCTCACCTTAAAAGTTAATTTTTAATTTTTCTTTTCAAGATCTCACTTTCTTTTTAAGTCCGTACCCCCGAAAATGTTTTAGTTTTTCTTCCATGCATTATTTTCTTTGTTGTACGCATATGAGCCTTTTGGGAGACATATTTTGCTCTTGCTCAGGTAATGTTGAACGGCGAATATGTTTTTTGTTTCCTTATTTTAAGCATTTATGTTCACAATTTATGGTTACAAGGCAACATGAACCATGACCTCTTCTCCAAAAAACCCATAGTGGACCATTCGAACAGGACTCCATACAATGCATCGTAATGGTACTCTTGTGTATAACACAAATATTCTCTCACTTAACGGCAACATCCAAAAAAGCAACCCAAAACTTTGGTAGGAGATGGTTGTAGGGAATTTTTATTTCACTAGGTTTTGCTGAAATTTTGCAAACCAACCAAGTACATTGCGATGTATCGGTCGGAAGAGTACTAAAATATATAATTTTGCAGGCAGAATATTATACGCAGAAAAAATCAGAATGCAGATGGACGGAAATGGCTTGGTCTTCTAAAAATTTGACGACTATCTAGAATATTTTGAAGGGTCAAAAATTAGATACATCGATGTGTTGCAAGCGGAATAACAAGTTGAACTTACCACTCATTCTATGGTGATGGGTATAATTAAAAGTTCTATATGTTTTTTTCTATTTGACAAATTCATCCGATCCACTGCAATAAATATAGGGAGTATTTGCATAAATATTCTCACATATGTGCTTCGCTTGCATATTCTGTCTTAAACTTTGTTGGTATAGCTCTCAAGTGCATTTGTGTTCCTTGTTGAATCAATACACATAGAATGTACATGGCGTGGCTTTTGTTTGTCTCTTGTACACACACATATTCACCCTTGAGCGTTCCCAGCAGTCCAAACTTCTATCATGACATTGTCTTCAAAGACTTCTTTACGATAATTCGAATTTTGTCACCGATATGACATTTTTGCTGATATGTTTTGCATATTATCTTCACTAACAGTGTCCACAAAAAAGTCAGCGAAGCTTTTGTCATTCTCTCTCTCTTAAAAAAATTAAATACTTTACTCTACAGAGGACATCTTAGCAGACCGTGTCGCACAAACCGGTTTTTGTCGGATGACGGATGGAACTTGACCAAGTAAGTCACTTGAGTATCAATGTCTGACGAGACCAGAACTTTTGTTTTATTTTTTTAAAAAAGTGTAAACGAATAATAAACCAAAAAATTTAAAGACATATGGATAAATTTTGCAGAAATTTTGGTCATCAGGATATTCATTAACGACATGTTCGTTCACACTGTCGCTTAAAATGTCATGCATGATTTTCACGATAACTATATGAAAATGTCATAGTAGAATCGAGCTCAGGCTACTTTGGGTCAGCAGGTGGCGGATAGCTGAATGACATATAGGTCAGCAGTGAAAAGTAAGCAGCCCCCGACCACGAGCGGTGAAGACCGAGGAAATGCTACAAAAAGGCATTTGCATCCAACGAAGTCTTCGCAACATGGCGAACGGAAGCCGCCAGTTGCCAAAGTATCCATCCACAGAGGTGCTTTGCAGATGAATGCAGTCTGAGGAGTGATGCCCCGGTGGATTCCCCAATCAAGGATTCCTTGACCCTGGAGCGTGCACTGAAATATGATTTTGATAACGGTTTGGATTGATGCTACGAGCTGATTCCTTTACCTGAGTAGGAGGGAATGACATCTTTCACGAAATGGCTTTCAGGCTAATGCCATAACTGCCTCCTTGCCGCTAAATCCCCTGGCAAGGCTTGGAGGACGCTCTGTGCCTCATAACCATTGATACGATATCCAGATTAATGTCCAATCTGGTTCTGAACACAGGTACTCATAAGGTCTTGATCTCGTGAGGACCTCACTGCTTGCAAAGGCACTCGCGGGTTCAACATGAAGGGTGACTACATTTTCGGAAAAAGATAACGGCTCTAAGTTGGAACCCAATCAAACTGGAGACACCAACCAAAACAGCAGCAGAGAAGATGGTTCCGATCTTTGGAAGAAGATCGAAAGTATACCGGTCACCGGTGAATTTTCCACGAACCTTAGGGCTCAGTGTCGAGAAAGAAAAGGAAATAAGAAGTTGGCGTTAGACTGCCTCCACCCCAGTTGAGAATAATGCAGAAGCATACGAGAACAGCACCAATTCTCCTAGACAAGAGTTTATCTTGAAGACGCAACTTTCAGAGGAAGAAGCGCTTTGAAAGTGCAAATGCGCCAAATGCGACTGGCAGTAGGAAAGCAGAAAAATATAAGGAAAAATGTCCAAAAGGATGTGTCAGAGATAGAAGAACACGCCAAATGCGACTAGCAGTAGGAAGGCACAAAAATATCAGCAGAAATGTCCAAAATGATGTGTCAGAGATAGAAGAACTCGCCAAATGCGACTGGCAGTAGGAAGGCAGAAAAATATCAGCAGAAAAGTCCAAAAAGCTGTGTCAGAGATAGAAGAACTGTTGGACATAATAGAAAGCTACCGCAATAACTGGAAAACTACGGAGAAGCAGAAGAAGCAGGTCAAGAAAAGCACAGACTCCCATGACATCAAATAACATGTCGAGGCCTTCTACGGCACAAAACAATAGGAGCGCACCGAGTCCAGTCGATGAAAACCCTGGCAGGAAGAAGAAGGACAAAGTTGTAGAGATGAGACCACCAACGAAAACGGCTGAAAAGAAAAACCCGACAATGAGACAAAGACGCCGAAGAGGACCCCGCGGCGAAGCTTGGAAACCAAGGAATCCTAGGCAGTGACCGGAGGCCGTGATAATGAAGCCGAAAGAAAGGCACAGTTACGCAGAAGTGCTGAGAGACCTCAGGCGAAACGAGAAACCGTAGGAAGCCGAAGTCGCCATCTGCTCCGTCTAGAGAACAAAATCGGATGTGATTCTTCTCGTGATGGGCAGAGGTGGAAATAAGGAGGTGTTATGCGAATCCCTCAAGAGTATCCTTGAAGACGCTGCCGTCGTCCAGGACCTAGGACCAAAGGCGACGATAGAGATCCGCGACCTGGACTTCTTCTCCACCTCCGAAGAGAGCACTGATGCAGTGATCAAGGCAACGGGAACAACAGCTGAGAAAGTGACTGTGAAGCTTACTGCACTTAATTCCAAAGAGCAGTGGAGGGACTTTGTCTCCCTGCCAGCTAGTTGCGCCAACGAGTTTTTGAAGCCCCAACAGGCTCCTGATTGGAATGACAAATTGTCGACTGACACAGTGTTTTCTCTCTTGCCGGAGAAAACGCTGTTTCAGGTGTTTTGGAGCAGACCGTCTACAGTGGGAATTCAAGGGAGCCGACAGAAAAGGAATGGGACTTAATGCGGCAAGAGTGGACACAAGAGTGCACTAACCCTTTGAATTGCTGTATATGCTTGCACAGTTGAAAAGGCTCGACGGATTACCTTCCTATCTCAAGAAGGTGCAAAGGAGGCACGCAGCAGTCGTGCTAAGACTACTGCAGGTCAACATGCACAGAAGTAAAGTCGCACATGATCTCCTATCGTAAATAGTCAATAGGACAACACATTGACATCCTGCTTATAGTGAGCAATATGGAGTAAGGAATCAAGGGTCCGGGACAGCTGCTATCCGCATTCCATACCACAATGGTATCTCACCAATAAACAGGGGAAATAGATACGGATACACCTGGGTGCAGCTAGGTCACTTCACCCTGTTTAGCTGCTATTTCACCCCTAGTGGCAGTATCGATACATTCGAGGCAAAACTTGATGAGTTCGAAGACACAATGCGAAGATTAAATGGGCATCACATAGAAGCTGACGATTACAATTCTCGAGCGGTAAAATGGGGCATGCCAACGACAAACTTAAGAGGAAGACGAGTTCTAGACATGTCGGCAAGAACTAGTTCACTCGTTGTGAACACTGGAAATGAGCCAAACTTTAGTCGACCCGGGTGCGATGGTACTATACCGGACATCACCCTTGCGTCCAAGGAAGAGGAAATCATCGGGAAAATAATGGTGTGGAGTGTACTAGAAACTTATACAGCAAGAGATCACCATTTTATTATGTTCTCATTTAATACTGAAAGGGACACAGCTAATGTGGAAATGAGCACAAGTACACGAACGTGGAACGTGAACAAGCTCGACACCTCGAAACTCCTAGCGGAAATTGACCGGCAAGCCTAGCGGTCAGAGCAGATTAAACTTGACGTTCCGTCGACAGTGGGACGAGTAATGGGCATCATAGAGAACGAATGCAAAAAATCCATGTCAAGACTCAAAAAGCCAAGGAGAAATAAAACCGCAGTACACTGGTGGAATGATGCTATAGCTGAGCAACGACTAAGACGTACATATACGAGAGCTCGCCGCAGAAGAACGGATAGGACAGAACACGATCTATACAAGGGGGCAAAAAAGTTACCCGCTGCCGTAATAGAAAGGAGCAAGAACGAAAACTGGGGGGAATTAAGAGAAGATATAAACCGAAACCCTTGGGCCTCGGATACAAAATTGTGATGGAAAAACACGGCACATGGTGCCCAACAGCGGTGGTGGACGGGAGAACACTGATTAATAAAGTCCACACACTCTTTCCTTGATACGACCTTTAAGAAAATGAACGTAATGAAGAGCCCACTGACAACATAAACCCGTTAACGATAGAGGAGCTGACAACATAAACCTGTTTACGATGGAGTATCTAAGAAATGCAGCCCGCAGCCTTCAGAGCAAAAAACAGACCGGAATTTCTTCCGAAAATGTTTAACCGGTGTCTATTGGAAGCTGTTTTCCCGGAGGTATGGAAGAGACAAATGGTGGTGCTCCAAGCAAGGGCAAGTGAGATTCAACATCCCCATCTACATACGGCCGGCAAGCTTTTGGAGCGACTTATATAGACACGGCTCCAGGACGCCATCATTGAGGGAGGTGGACTCTTAATGAGACAAGATAGCTTCCGGACAGGAATGTTTTCATCGGAGCTCTAGGAGATTTGGTGGAGATAGTAGAGGCGGCTAAGTAAATGTACCAGAGCTCTAGGACGCCATCATTGAGGGAAGTGGACTCTTAATGAGACAATATAGCTTCCGCGCAGGAATGTCCGCCATCGGAGACCTCAGATATGTGGTGGAGGTAGTAGAGGCGGCTAAGTAAAAGTACCACTACTTCCTCTTGGTCAAACTAGATGTGAAGAACGCATTCAATGGCCTCAGATGGTCTGACGTCCTCCAAGAGCTCAGAGAGGACTTTAGGACAGGGTTCTTATCTATAACTCTCAGCATGGAACGAGTGAATATGAGGTCACATCAGGGGCGGCGCAATGATCCATACTTGCACCAGATCTTAGGAATACCAGTTATGATTGAATACTTTAAACAGAAATTCTTGACGGAACCTTTCTAGTAAGATATGCTGACGACATCTCTGCAGTCACCAAGGTGATGCTAAAAACCCAAGGGATCGGTCAAATATCTAGGCATCCGACTAAATACAAAGTTGACTTATGCATAGAGAAAACCAGGCATAAGACAACAAAGGCCGCGAGAATAACAGCTCAACTCAGCCGACTGATAGCAAATATAAGTAGGCCTCTTCCAAGTAGGCGCAGACTCTTAATGGAGACATGCAATAGCATCCTCCTCTGTGGAAGAGAAACATTGCTGACAGCCAAGCGAAATCCCTGCTCTCGGTACAGAAGACGGTGACTCTTAGGGTCATATCATCAGACCAGACAGTGACGGAGCCCGCAGCCCTTGTAATAGCCGGAATGGTTCCGTTAGACCTACAGGCCATGGGGCTTGCCAGGCTCTACATCGCGAAGTGGAACACCCGATTGATGACGTTTCGCTTGAGACTAGTCCAGAAAATGTTGGAAGACGAGAGGAAGTGGGAGACGATGATGAGATACGCCGAACAAGTACTGCTCAGGAAGAAGGTAGACGTGGACGCAGCGGCGTAGAGTATGAAGGCGGCCGGTTACACAATGACGATGATATGGATAATCACCAGATATGAGGTCCACTTCTAAGTAGTGCAAAAACGGTTCCGATGTAGAATTAATCCCCTTGGGTGACACAAGGTGGGTTTTTAGCCGGTTCCGTTGATAGCGGAGTCCGGTATAAGGCGAGAGACATGCCCGTCACATGCGTAAAGCAACTTCCTATCCTGACCCGCAAAAAAAAAAACATATATACAGGGTGGCTGATGAAAGCCGCTACCAAAAAAAAATGTAATAACTTTTTTTCTATTTAATAATAATAATTTAATAATTAATTTAATTAATTAATTAATTAATTTAATTAATAATAATTTAATAATTAATTTAATAATTTAATTTAACATGAATAAAAGAAAAATGTATTCCATACACCGAAAAAAAAATGTAGCAATATTCATCATTGTAGCAATATTCATCAGCCACCCTGTATGAAATTGTCCTCAACGATCTGTATGGGCTGTCGACTATGTGTGTTCAACAATCTAACAAGGTCATGCACTCTTCTTTTTAGACGTTTTGACGACGCGGCCTGCTGGGTTGGTATACAAGCACTCCCTAACACTTAACAAAGTTCTATTAACCGAAACTGCGGTTGAGTAATACCTTTAATGGAGAGATTTATGGGAAAGGGGATTTTAAGTGAATTAAATTGCAGGATTTTGAATTCTAAATGGCAACGTGGCAACTTTAATTTGTGTCTGTAAGATTTCTGGTACCCCAAAGCACTCTCAAAGTCCTAGTTGCCCTTTTATATTTGTTAAAGATGTTTTACTATACAGATAATGGGGGACAACCAATATGCGTTTGTATGTGCATGAAACAATCGTGGGAGTGTGGACATTTATAAGAGGTCATAAATTTTAAAATGGTTCACCTTTCATGCACAATTACTAAAGTTTTGTTAGTTATGAGGGTTCTTCTTTGCCCTTAAATAGCACTGTTGGTGAATTTTGTTGAAAGGATGGCAAAAATCCCATGGTAAGATATGAAACCGAGTTAAGTTAAATGATAATGAAGAGAAAGAAGAAGATCAATACGATCTTCGGAACACAGGCACACCAAACAGACCTCTGCCTGAAAGACCTTGCACTCGTCCGACATACAGTCTTACTGACATACCGATGTCAAGGGTCTCCGAGTAAGCCGCCAGTCCATCTACTGAATCCAACCTTAAGCCATTAGTGAAGTCTAAGGTCTCATCTAGCTCAAGCACAGCATCAGCCTCCCACTTCTCCTTTCCGGGGAAACGAATATGGAACAATCTTTTCCGAATCGGTCTCGGCGATAGGTAGTCTGAGACCCTCCCCTGCATACCTCCTGCATGCATGGTCTTCAGAATGGAGCAGTGGCTGTGTTCACAAAAAGAAAGAACACATTAATGCAAAATTTTGAGAGGGTCGGATGACAAATGAGTTGACAAAGGATTAAGAAGTGAACAAATAGAATTGTGCTAAGTTCGGCCGGGCCGAATTTTGGGAGCCTATCACCATAGATTGTACTTAAAACTTTACGCGAGCAAACTTAGTTGAATGGCATATGTATACTGAACGTACCAAATTTCTGCCAATTTAGCTGAAAATAAAGCTTCTTGGGTCCGTAAAACACAAATCGGAAGATCTGTTAATATAGGAGTTATACGTGATTATAGACCGACTTGACCATACCTACCACGGATGTTGGAAGTCGTAACAGGACACTTCATACAAACTTTCAGCCAAATCTATCAACAATTGCTACTTGCCGGGGCTCTAGATCTCTAATAGCGAGGTCGGTTTAAATGGGCTGAATCTTGGGCACCCATCACCATGGAAATTGCAACATCCCAGAGCTCAAGATGGACCAATGGGGATCAAACTTTGTTGTTTATTTGGGAGTTATATAAGGAGGCACCGGCAGCACAGAGTGATCTGCACAAAATTTGGCACGGATTGTTTTGTTACTGATCCTAACATGTATGCGAGATTTCATCAAAATCAGTTCAGATTTGGATGTAGCACCCATACATATTTATCGCCGGATGTGCACTTATATTGACCGCTAAATCGTCTGCTTTTTCATTTCCCCTTACTCCGTTATGGCCCGGCACGCAAACGATGCAGATTTTGCCATCCTCAGAGAAGGCGTTAATCTCCTTCTTACGCTGCAAGACTGTTCGTGACCTTACCGGCCTGGTTGTTATTACCCTTATGGCAATTTTACTGTTCGTAAAGATGTTCACACTCGACGTCCTCGCGTTGACACCACACCACCTCAAGCATTCCGTGATCGCCCGGATATCCGCCTGCAGGACCGTATTATGGTCAAGCAGTCGAAAACTGATTCCAGTCCCTAGGTTCTCAATATAGACCCCCAGGCCAACTATTCCTTGAAGCCTTGATCCATCTGTTTAGCATGTTCGTCCAGATGGCAATACCAGAGTTCCATCAATCCAAGACTGTGCCGCTAACAGTAGTGCCTCGCACTCGACTCAAGTGTCGTCTCAGGTATTCGATTGGAAACCTCTTCCATTTTTTCCAGATTTCCTATCGTCGCCTCGATTATAACGCCATGGTACGACCTGGTCCTATCCTCTATCCATTCTCCCATCGCCTTAAGTCTCATAGACTCAGTGGCTGCCTCACAATTGAACTGCATGTCTATGGGTCTGACATTTAGAATAATCTCCAGTACCGTAGTGGGCGTGGTCCTCATCGCTCCGCCCATATCAAGACAACATGTTCTCTGAACCTGTTGTATTATCTTTTCATTGCACTTCTTCTCCAGCGCAGTCCACCAAAATACTGAGGAGTAAGTAAGTATTGGTCTAATTACGCTGCTGTAGAACCAGTGGTTTATCCTCTGATTCAGGCCCGTCTACATAGTGCCCAACATCTGTGGACCCTCGTTTTATTAAGGAAACGTGGTGCGTCAAATTTTACGTGGTAGAGAAGATTTAAAATGGCAGGATACATCAAAGCGGAAAACCGCTTCGGAAAATTTTTCTGTTGTTCACGCCGCGCTGTGAACCCCAGCGTTCGGCATCATGGGCGGACATGCTAACTTCTGCACCACGGTGTCCTATGTTGGTTATCGGAATTTGGCAGCGCGAACAAATTTCCGAAAGGCCGGATTTCCAACCTTAGGATCCTTCTAAGAAAGCACTGGACCACCCAAGGTCCGCTGGTCAGGAGGCCACTACGCTAGCTGCAGCTCTTCACTAATAGTTAAGTGACATTGGTTATGAAAGAAAATTTATTTCGCTCGTCCGTGTTTCATCTCTAATTTCTAACACCAAGTTTCGAGATGTCTTCCTCCACTTACTCTTTCCATCGCAGATTTGTCTTCCCCTTTTGGGTGTACCACAATGTTTAACAAAGGAATTCATCGCTGGTGCTTTTCCATTCATTGACCTAGCCAAAGCTATCGTTGAATTTTCATACGACACACAGCTCGTGGTTTCTACGACGCATAGTGGGGTCATTTATGTTTGGATGTAAGATGTACTCCTTTCTTAAAAGACTTTATTTGAGCTCGATATTCGAATAGCGATTTTGGGAGTTGGAAGGCCCCCAGGGTGGTAGTTGGTGGGTTAAGGGGATGGTCTGGACACCGTGAAACGAGATCCTGAAAGAAGGTATGAATTTCGTGCTGTACTGCCAAATACCTTTCATTTGAGCCCCATATTACAATACTATGATCGGTCCGATTTAGGGGTGTTTTCGGGGTTAGGGTGGTCCCCCAGACACTTAGCCCTGGACAAAATATCAGCATCGTATTTTGCCCTCATATAGCAAATATTAAAACACCAAATTCCTTTTGGTTTAAGGGTGAGTTATGGGATGAAGCGTACCCAAACACAGGCCCCAAAATTGCTTATGATAATCATTTTCTAATCTCAAATACCTTTAATTTTAGTCACATATTGCCATAGGTAGCAAATTTGTACTCTTTGGGGTTTGTTTTGGGAAAGGGGCGGTGCTGCAAACGCATGGTCCCACATTTGGGTGTGAGATTTGTATTCTACTTAAGCCCCATCTCGCGATGGTCAGTAAATAATAGCAGTTTGTTTTGTGGTAGGTGTAGACCCCCAGAAATTTGGTCCCGAAAGTGGGTGTCCATTTCTTGCTCTACTCCCAAAATGTTTCATTTGAGCCCTACATTCACCTGGTCGGTAAATATGCCCGATTTATGGGTGTTTTGGGGAATGGGGTTGTCCCTCAAAAACTTATCTCTGATAACAAATCAGCATCGTACTCTACTCTCGAATATCATATTTGAACCCCATATTGACATTGGCCTTAATATTTGATATCAAATTCGTTTTCTAATCTCAAACACCTTTCCTTTAAACCCCTTATTGCAAAAGTCAGCAAATATGTCCGGTTTTGGGGAGGAGGGGCGGTCCCCAGAAACTTGGATATCAGATTCGTATTCTACTCGCAAATACCTTTCATTTGAGTCCCATATTGTCGTGATTGGTCTATATATATTTCGCTTAAATCGCACAATCCATCTCCGATATCAGGCGTTTCTGAAAATTAGGGTAAAAGATAGGGTCCAGCCCTGAGCAAAAATTTCTACCCTATGTCGACATCTCTGTTATGTTTCTATAAATTCTTGCCAAATCACACATTCGGACCTTAAAATGTGTAAAAATCAGTCTGTCATTTTTGAATGAATTGACATATCTCTATTAAATTTGTAATGTATAGAGTGAAAGTGCTTGTTAAACGATATTCCAAATTTTAGGTCCCTGAAAAGCCTGGTACCTAATCGTGGACCCGCTGATTGAGTCATCCCCTACCAATTTTTGTTGGCGCTTCACAATGTTCATTTGTGGCCCGATTTCCAAAATTTTGTTTACTTTTTGGAAAGTGCTTCTTAGGCCCCATAAAACACATGAATTTTTCTGGCAAATATCTCTAATTGTTGTGGAGATTTTAGACTTACGAACTGTTTTTTATACCCTACACCACTACTGTGGTACAGGGAATTATAACTTAGTGAATTAGTTTGTAACACCCAAAAGCAAGAGAGATATACCCACTGATAAGTATACTGATCGACTCAGAATCACTTTCTGATTCGATTTAGCTATGTCCGTCTGTCTGTCTGTCCGTCCGTCTGTCTGTCCCTCTGTCCATGTTAATTTGTGTACAAAGTACAGGTCGCAGTTTTCATCCGATCGTCTTCAAATTTGGTACAGGCATGTTTTTCAGCCTAGAGACAAAGCCCTTTGAAATTTGTAAAAATCGGTTCAGATCTGGATGTAGCTCCCATATATATTCGTCCGATTTTCAGTAATAATGCAATAAAGTGGTCATTTGTTAACCGATTCTCTCAAAATTTGGCAGGAAGGATTTTCTCTTAACTCTAACTATTACTGGTGAATTTCATGGAAATCGATTCAGATTTAGATATAACTCTCATATATGTATATATATATCGGCCGATTTTCACTCCTAGAGCCACTGACAGCACATTTATTGACCAATCTTGCCAAAATATTGCACAACGCTTTCCTCTAAGACTAACATAATAGACCTAAAGTTTGGTCAAAATCGGTTCAGATTTAGATATAGCTCCCATATATATGTTCGTCCGATTTGCAGTAATATTACAATAAAATGGTCTTTTGTTAACCAATTTTCTCGAAATTCGGCAGGAGGAATTTTCTCTTAACTCTAAATATTACTGGTGAATTTCATGGAAATCGGTTCAGATTTAGATATAGCTCTCATATATATATATATAGCCCGATTTTCACTCCTAGAGTCACAGCAAGCTCATTTATTGATCCATCTTGCCAAAATTTTTCAAAACGCTTTCCTCGACGACTGCCACAGTATCTGAGGAGTTTGCTCGATATCGGTTCAGATTTAGATATAGCTATTGCAAAAAAGTGATCATTTCTTCGTTTCTGTCGAAATTTTGCAGGAAGGATTTTCTTATGACTCCCAATATTACTGGCGAATTTCATAGAAATCGACCCAGATTTAGATATAGCTGTCATTAATGTAATCGGCCGATTTTCACTTTAAGAGCCAGTGCAAGCGCATTGTTTGACCAATCTTGCCAAAATTTTGCACAACGTGGACTACCACATTATCTGAGAAGTTTGCCCGAAATCGGTTCAGAGTTAACTATAACTCCCATATACACGTTCGTCAGATTTTGGGTAATTTGCCATAATGTTGTCATTTGTCAACCATAGTTTTTACTGTGTGAACATATTTGCTCGCCGAGGTCCATCAAAATTGGTTCAGAATTGGATAAAGGTCCCTCATTGTACTTAGGGTATTATACTGTCGGCACCGCCCGACTTTTGCCCTTCCTTACTGGTTTTGTTTTTTCATTTTTTACTGAGGCTTACCTCTTGTTTTGTATTCGTAGGGGTTTTTGATCACTTCTCAGCATTTAAAAAATTTTGAAAATGAATGCGCTTTTGGCAGCCCGAGGTTTCCAATTTTGAAGGCCCACTAATGGGCTCCCGGACCTTCTAGGGACCTGAAATTTTTCACATCAACTGGTTGAAACCTCAGCTATAACCACCGTGATGATATATTTATCCGTTCAAAATGGCAGATTTATTTCCACTAATGTTTTTCCTATCCCACTGTGCGAAGTCCGTTTTACGAAGAATCTTTCTCTCAAACACTGCAAATAATCACAGGTACACTTGCTTGGGAACCGTATAACAACATGGGTAGAATCAGTGTCCTGTGTGGTTTAATTTTCGTCTGTTGAGAGTTGTTACCGAACTGCTTGCTTTATACAGAGTATCAACTGTTTGAAAATATTACTCATTTTGTTAGTATTGGCTTTAAGTTGGATATCCAAATTTTGCCTTTGTTGTTATCATTATTTGACTGATAACAAGAACGCAATTTACATCTAAAACCCAATTTTCATCATCCATTTATAGGACTTAATTTGTACAAATCATCGCAAATCTTTTTTTTGTTTGTATCACATATTGCCAATATTTCAATCATATCATTGTTTAACTGTGTCGTGTGGTTGAAATGTTTCCATCTAATTACAAATTTCTTTGAAAAGTGAAAATTGAGAACATATCCCGAGATCATCATAGTAATACGCAACAATGTGTACCAGTGTAACTGTACAATAACAACAAAAACTTAGAAATATATCCGCGTTTAAATAAATGCCATTGCTGTAACAATACTTCCGGGAATTCACTCTTCTATGAGTGCTAGTGGGATGTGTAAATATCATAACAAAGCATTCGTGGAAAACTTTATTCCATTTTGGGGAAAAATCAGTGTCGTCCTGGACAATGGGACCATGGAACCGCGGCACGTCTGACTATTTTTAATTAAATTATTTGTTCTGTTTAATCAATTATGCACACGTGCTACACTTTCCTCAAATACTACAACTGCACAAAGCCCAAAACATTTATCAACGCACACACGCAAACGCACACAAATATATTTCGTCATCGCCCAACATCAACGCACAGCAGCCGCCTAACACTGTCGCAGTCACATATGGGCCGATGTTTAGGATGTGCTTCTTCTATTGCTGACAATACTTCCGTTGTTCATGGGTATTGCGTTGGCGGCAGCTTTGTGTGTGCCCGAGTGAGTGAGTGTGAGTGATGGACTAAATGCTGATGCAGCACATGTTGCTTCTAATTCTAATTAATAAATATGATTTAATTTTTCGTTTTTGTTTAGTCGCTTTGTTTCCTTTACGCGTATGAACGCGTATGCTTCGTGGCGGGCTTACGGCTTTGGGAGCATGTATTTGTGAATTCGAAAGTGAGAAGGGCTTTATTTAATTTCAGTGCTTTGGTTTTCGTACACAGCCACCGTTGGTGGTTATCTATCAGCAATAAACCATGTGGTGGGCACACATTGCCGCTTTATGAGTTAAATGAATATTTTAATTTTTGTAATGGAAGCATGGGCGTGGGAAAAAAAATTTTCCAGGGCGGGGCCTACCGTAAATGTTTTTACACAACACCACTGGAAATAGTTCTGTAATTTTTTTCAACATAAAAATATTCAAAATTCCTTCTTTGTATGAAAGCTGTGCAAGATAGTTGGTGCTTAGAGGGGATTTTCCCACAAATAGAGCTGTTTTAGAAAAATTTAAGCTCGACTTAGAAAAGAGGTATCGTCATAAAATTTAGATTGGGGTAAAGTGAACGAATGAAATGATTTTAAAACAAGTAAGCGTGTGCTAATCTTATACCCTCCACCATGAATCGCATTTGTTGAGTTCTATGCGCTGTATCTCTTTTTAGGCAAACAAAGAATATTGAATAAGAACTGCTATGCTATTGGAGCTATATCAATTTATAGTCCGATTCGGACCAAAAATGAATGCTGAACATTGTAGAAGTCATTGTGTAATATTTCAGTTCATTCGGATAACAAGCAAAATCGGGAGATAGGTTTATATGGGAGCTGTATTAAGCTATTGATCGATTCAGACCATATTAAACACGTATGTTGAAGGTCATGAGAGAAGCCGTTGTACAAAATTTCTGCCAAATCGGATGAGAATTGCGCCCTCTAGAGGCTCATGAAATCAAGATCCCAGATCGGTTTATGTGGCAGCTATATTAGGTTATGTACCGATTTGCGCCATACATAGCACAGTTCTTGAAAGTCATAAAAAAATACCTCATGCAAAATTTCAGCCAAATTGGATGAAAATTGCGCCCTCCAGCGGCTCAAGAAGTCAAGATCCAAGATCGGTTTATATGGCTGCTATACCAGATTATGAACCGATTTGAATCATACTCAACACAGTTGTTGAAAGTGATACCAAAACTACTACGTGCAAAGTGTCAGTAAAATCGGACGAAAATTGCGCCCTCCAGCAACTCAAGAAGTTAAGATCCAAGATCGGTTTATATGGCAGCTTTATAAAAAATTGGCCCAATTTGAACCATACTTAATGAAGTTGTTGGAAGTGATACCAAAACTCCATGTACAAAATTTCAGTCAAATCGGACGAGAATTGCGCCCTCTAGAATCTCAAGAAGTCAAGACCCAAGATGGGTTTATATGGCAGCTATATCAAAACATGAACCGATTTGGCCCATTTACAATCCCAACTGACCTAAACCAATAAAAAGTATTTCTGCAAAATTTCAAGCGTCATGGGAGAAGCCGTTGTACAAAATTTTTAACATATCGGATGATAATTGCGCCCTCTAGAGGCTCAAGAAATCAAGACCCAAGATCGGTTTATATGGCAGCTATATAAAAAAATGGACCGATTTGAACCATACTAAATGAAGTTGTTGGAAGTGATACCAAAACTCCATGTACAAAATTTCAGTCAAATCGGACGAGAATTGCGCCCTCTAGAGGCTGAAATAGTCAAGACCCAAGACCGGTTTATATGGCAGCTTTATCAAAAACATGGACCGATTTGGCCCATTTACTATCTCAACCGATCTACACTAATAAAAAGTATTAGTGGAAAATTTCAAGCGGCTAGCTTTACTCCTTCGAAAGTTAGCGTTTTTTCGACAGACAGACGGACGGACGGACATGACTAGTAAGACTTAAAATGACATGACGATCAAGAATATATAAACTTTATGGGGTCTCAGACGCATATTTCGAGATGTTACAAACAGAATGACGAAATTAGTATACCCCCATCCTATAACAAATAAAAGCGTGCTAAGTTCGTCCGGGCCAAATCTTGGGAACCCACCACGATGGTTCCCAAGATTCGGCCCTACATACCGAACTTCTATCAAACAAGCAAAAATTAAAGCTTCCATGAACCGAACAAAGGTTATCGAGAGACCGGTTTATATAGGAGCTATATCAGGTTATAGACTGATTTGAACCGTATTTTTCACAGTTGTTGGAAGTCATAACATAACACCGCATGCTTAATCTCAGCCAAATCGGAAAAAATTGGGACTTGTAAGGTCTCAGGAAGTCAAATCGGGATATTGGTTTATATGGAAGCTATATCAGATTATAGGCCGATTGGTACCGTTTTTGTCACAATTGTTGGAAGTCATAAAATAACACCACATGCAAAATTTTAGCCAAATCGGACAAAATTGCGGCTTCTAGGGGCTCAAGAAGCCAAATCGGGAGATCGGTTTATATGGGAGCTATATCAGGTTATAAACCAATTCCGTTTTGGAAGTCTTAAGAGAAGACCACATGCAAAATTTCAGCCTAATCGGACAAAAATTGCCGCTTGTAAGTACTAAAGAAGTTCAATCGGGAGACCGGTTTATATGGGAGCTATATCGGGTTACAGACCGATTTGGACCGTACTTGGCGTAGGTGTTGGAAGTCTTAACAGAACACTACATGCAAAATTTCAGCCAAATTGACCAGAATTTCGGCTTCTAGGGGCTCAGGAAGTCAAATCGGGAGATCGGTTTACAAGAAGACGGCCTATCGTGTGATTTCTTTAATTCACTGCTGGAGAAGATTATACGAGATGCGAATAGATATGGCACACTAGTCACAAAAGAACACATGCTACTCCCCTATGCCGACGACATCGATATCATAGGTTGGTCACCGGAAGTAGTAACTGCAGCCTTTGAAAGAATCGAAAGAGAGTCTGTGAAAATGGGTCTGACAGTAAATGGAGATAAGATGAAATGGATGGTTTCAACACCCAAAAAGCCTTGCACAACCGAGAAGATAAAGAAAATGGAGAAAGTTGGGAACCACAACTTTGAGACAGTCAGTAACTTTATCTACCTCGGCACCGCCGTAACCGAAACGAATGACACCAGTTTTGAGATTAAGAGAATAATAATACTGGCAAAGAGATGATACTTTAGACTAAGTAAGCAGTTTAGAAACAAGGCCACCTCTCGACAGACGAAGATTACACTATACAAGACACTGATACTACCCATGTCATTATATGGTTCTGAGGCATTGATACTTGTGAAAGCAGATGAGGCAGTGCTTGGAGTATGTGAGAGAAAGATTCTTCGTAAAATATATGGACCGGTTTGCGTTAATGGAGAATATAGGCGTCGTATGAACCACGAGCTGTATGACGACTATAGCATAGTTACACGCATCAAAATACAACGGCTGCGTTGGCTAGGTCATGTTCTCAGAATGGATGAAGAAGCTCCAGCAAAGAAGTCTTTTGAAGGCAAACAGGCAAACCGGGAAGACCTCGAAACTTGGAGTCAGAGATTTTAGAGTCGCAAAAGATCGCGACGCTTGGAACGCTATTCTACGTTCGGCTAGTGAAACAAATATTCTGTCATAGTCAATTAAAGAGAAGATCTAAACCTGAACCAAATTGGACCATTTGCCATCCTCAACGACTTAGATCAATATTTAGTATCTGTGCACAATTTCAAGTGGCTAGCTTTAGGCGTTCGACCGCTATCGTGATTTCGTCAGACGGACGGACGGACTACAGACGATCAGGAATATAAAACTTTATGGGGTCTTAGACGAATGTTTCGAGGTGTTGCAAACGGATTAATTAGATTAGTATACCTCTTTCCTATAGTGTTGTGTATAACAACTTTTCCCATCATGTAAGGTCATGTTTTGGCGGAAAGTTGGCTTGTCGATAGTGGGCAATATTTTAAAGTTCAAAAAATCAAACAAAAAAATTTCTCAAAATTCCTAGGATTGAAATTTCTGAAACCGTGGTCGATTGGTGGTTTCTAAATTAAAAAAAAATAACAATAACTTTATGGCGATAAGCTTTCTACTTTTGAAAGCAAATGCAATTTTATGTCAAAGCCATTAGAATCCACTTTTCTTCGCTAGATAGTCATAATATTTTAAAATAATTATATATTTTTTTGTTGTAAAAATATAGCAGCTTGAGAAACAAAAACAAATATTATTTTTAATTTTTTTTATATGTTCTTAAAAACATATTTTGCTGAAAAAATTTTCAAAAATTATTTCTTCAATATAAATGCTCTAAGTAACGAAAACATGAAATTTAATCAAAATTAGAAAAGCGAATCGAGGGTCAGGCGTCAATGGAGCAAAATTGTGGCTACTGCAAATATAGAGCACATCGAATTAGAGATATACATATGCATATGACAGCTATATCTGAACCTGGATCGATTATTTCCAAAACCAATAAAATTCGTCCTTGGGCCAAAGTAATGACATGTTAAAAATTCGATGATAATCGGACAACAAATGCGACCTGTACCTTGATTTCAAGAATAGGTTTTCCGGACTTCATTCTGACTCCTGTAGATCTCAATTCGCTCACACTCATGTCTTCCATTTCCTTTTTCTTTCTGCGGAATAGACGTTTCTCATTTCTCCTTTTCTCCCGATACCTCTCCTTCATCTGGGTCGTTGTTTCTGTTTGCAGGGTTGCTCTGTATGTCGCATTCTTGGCTTCAGTAGCATCTCCACACTTTTGTCGTATCGCGGGTTACTTGGGGGAGGCTTCCGGTACCCAAGTACTGACTTCGCGGCATTTTCCAATGAGAGGGCAATGGTTTGCCACTGCGCCATTATGTCGTCGGAACAAGGAGTGAAGGAGCGCCTTATCAGCGTGTCGCCTCCGGTCTTAAACAGTTCAGCGTATAACCCGTCGGCTCCTGCTGCCTTGTTGTTCTTTAGTCGGGTCACTGCTACTTGGACCTCATTCTGACTAGGAGATAAACATTCTATACCATCATCAGGAATTGGTTCTGCGGTATCCTCTTCGCCGCCAACGTCGTACACTAGCAGTTGGTTAAAATGTTCTTTCCATATCTTCAGCATGTTATCTGTGTCAGTTACCAGATTCCCTACTTTGTCTCTGCAGGATGATGTGCCTGCACCAAAGCCATCGGTTTGATGTTTAATTCTTTGGTAGAATTTCCGGACTTCATTCTGTCTCCTGTACATCTCAATTCGCTCTCACTCACGTCTTTCCAATTCCTTTTTCTTTCTGCGGAATAGACGTTTCTCCTCTCTCCTTTTCTCCCGATACCTCTCCTTCATCTGGGGCTTTGTTACTGCTTGCAGGGTTGCTCTGTATGTCGCATTCTTCGCTTCAGTAGCATCGTCACACTCTTGGTCGTACCACGGGTTACTTGGAGGAGGCTTCCGGTACCCATGTACGGATTTAGCGGCATTTTCCATTGAGAGGGCAAAGGTTTGCCACTACGCCATTGTATCATCGGAACAAGGAGTGCTTTCATCAAGCAGTTGGCTCAGTCGAGTGGAGTATGCCGCTGCCATTTGTTGTTTGCAGATTTTCAATGTCCAGCTTCCGTGCACAGTCAGATCGTACTTTCCTCGCCATGCTCAAACGGGCGCGAACCTCGTGCAAGGTAATAATCTAACAGGCTGGATAAATGCCTTTCATCTATCACAACGTGATCAATTGGGTTCCTCGTGTTTTGATCGGGTGACAGCCATGTGGCTTTGGGAATATTTTTATATTGTAATCTGGTCCCACTCACTAGCATGTTTTTTGCCGGAAGTTATTCTGTGGAGGCTAAATTTTCCGACTGTTGGACCAAAGATGTCTTCCTTTCTTAATCTTCGCATTAAAATCTCCCAGAACGATTTTAATATCATGGTCGGGGCAGTGGTCATATACTCTCTCTAGGCGCTCGTAGAAAATATTCTTGGTCCGCTCGTCTTTGTCTTCCGTCGGGACGTGGACACAAATAAAGCTGATGTTGAAGAATTTGACTTTTATGCAGATTGTGGCTAGCCTCTCATCCACCGGAGTAAAGCTGGAGACAAGGTGTTTTAGTCTCCGATTAACCACAAATCCACAGCCAAATTCATGCCTCGTGTTATGGCAGCTGTAGTATAGTTCGTCACCGTTTGGTGTTGTAGTGGCGCCATTCCCAGTCCATCGCACTTCCTCAAAGGCGGTTATATCTGCCTTGTACTTCTCTAATACATCCGCTAGCGCGTATACTGCACCTTCACCAAAAGGGGTGTGGACATACCAGGTGCAGATCCGCAAATCATGGTCCTATTTTCGTTTGTGTGAGTTAACTATTCCGTCCCACTGCGTCCGTTTTTACAATTCCTTTGTTTATCATAGTAGTTCTCAGTTTTCCGGGGGCGGGTTACTGGCCCAGCTACCCAACAGCATGGGTTTTGTGGGATTGCACATGTATCACTCGTTGTGGCGAGCCGCTTGCTCCAAGATCCGACGCTCGCCTCCAGCCGCCCCTAACCTGGGAACAGACGCTGATGTTGGCCGTTGGTTGTCATCTCGAGTATCATTGGCACTCAGTATTTAATTAAGAGCCAGTCCCACCTGACTTCTCTGTGAGACTCTCCTCTCGAAAATCGCCGACTGCCCGCGGCCGCATTTGCAGCTACTCCGAAAAAAAACGGAGCTTTCCACCACCTGCAACCTGTGGACGCGCCCGGTAGCTTTCAGCTAAGCTTCCCGTGATAACGATGGACAACACACAAGTCGGAGCTCAAACTTCCAGCCTATGTGGTGCTCATAGTTACCCCGTGTCGGCCGTGTCTTTATTTGATTCGCTTATACGGTCCATTTGGATTGGACCATACTTTGAAGAAGTATGGTCCAATGATGCCACCATCCCATAAACCTCAACAAACTGTGAGTTTTCTGGATGCATTGGTAGCTCTTGCAATGCTTCTGGCTGATATTCACTCCAAAATCGACAATTCTGCTTATTTACGTACCTATTGAGTCAAAAATTAGCTTTGTCGCTTAATGAAAGGAGCACGCGATGAGCTTTCTTAACAGAGCATGCATTTTGATAATAAAATTCATTAATTTGAAGGCTTTGTGCGTTTGTAAGACGACTCATGGGTAAATTATAGACCAAACTGAAGTTTTTTGGCACTGAAACAAAACACGAAATGTGCGTGATCTGTTTAAAGTAATGTTGCCAAAACGACAATAACTAAAAAATCGCCCTTTAAGCCCTTGATCGTCATGACATTTTTAGTCGATCTAGCCATGTCCGTACGTCCGTCTGTCGAAAGCACGCTTTTTTTTCGAAGTAGTTAAACTAGGCGCTTGAAATTTTGCAAAAATACTTATTATCCGTTTAGGTCGGTTGGGACTGTAAATGGGCCGTATGAGTCCATGTTTTGATATAGCTGCCATATAAACCGATCTTGGTTGGATCTTCGTGAGCCACTAGAGGGCGCAATTCTTATCCGATTGGGCTGAAATTGTGCATGAAGAGTTTTGTTATGACCTTCAGAAACTGTGCTAAGAATGGTACAAATCGGTACATAACCTGACATAGCTGCCATATATACCGATCTTCGATCTTGACTTCTTGAGCCTATAAAGGGTGCAATTCGTATCCGATTTGGCTGAAATTTTGTACAACGGCATCTCCCATGACCTTCATCATATATGTCCAATCTGGTCTGAATCGATATATAGCCTGATACAGTTCCCATATAAACCGATCTCTTGATTTTGCTTTTTGAGCCCCCACAAGGCGCATTTCTTATCCGAATGGATTCAAATATTACCCAATAACGTGTACTACGTCTTTAACATTAAATTTATTGATAGCTCGAATCGGACTATAACTTCATGTAGCTCCAATAGCCTAACATTTCTATTCCCTCTTTGTTTGCCTAAAAAGAGATACCGCGCAAAGAAATGCGATCGACAAATACGATCTATGGTGGAAGGTATATAAGATTCGGCCCGGCCCGAACCTAGCACGCTCCTACTTGTTGTATCCATATCCCAGTTTTTATAGCCACCACTGAAGGATGGGGTTATATTAATTTTACCATTCCGTTTGCAAATATCCATTTTCGACCCTATAAAGTATATATTGGGTTGCCCAAAAAGTAATTGCGGATTTTTTAAAAGAAAGTAAATGCATTTTTAATAAAACTTAGAATGAACTTTAATCAAATATACTTTTTTTACACTTTTTTTCTAAAGCAAGCTAAAAGTAACAGCTGATAACTGCCAAAAGAAAGAATGCAATAACAGAGTCACAAGCTGTGAAAAAATTTGTCAACGCCGACTATATGAAAAATCCGCAATTACTTTTTGGGCAACCCAATATATTTTCGATCAGCGTAAAAATCTAAGACGATCTAGCCATGTCCGTCCGCCTGTCCGTCTGTCTATTGAAATCACGCTAAAGTCTTTAAAAATAGAGATATTGAGCTGAAATTTTGCACAGAGTCTTTTTTTTGTCCATAAGCGGGTTAAGTTAAAAGATGAGGTATATCGGACTATATCTTCATATAGACCGATCCGCCGATTTAGGGTCTTTGGCCCGTAAAAGCCACTCTTGTTATCTGATTTTGCTTAAATTTGGGACAGTGAGTTGTGTTAGGCCCTTTGACGCCATCCTTTAATTCGGCCCCGATCGGTTCAGATTTGCTTATAGCTTCCATATAGACCGATTCGCCGATTTATGGTCTTTGGCCCGTAAAAGCCACACTTGTTATCTGATTTTGCTGAAATTCGGGACAGTGAGTTGTGTTAGGCCTTTCGACACCCTTCTTCAATCTGATCGGTGCAGATTTGGATATAGCTGCGATATACACCGATCTTTCGATTCATGGTTTTGGGCCCATAAAAGGCGCATTCATTGTCCGATGTCGCCAAAATTTGGGACAGGGAGTTGTGCTAGGCTCTTCTACTAAAAGACCAATATTTTGTTATACACAATTGAACAATGTTTTGTGCCAATTAGTATTTGGTCCAAATCGGAACATATTTCGATATAGCTGCTATGGGGCATAAGGTATGAATTTTTCACCGGATTTTGACGAAAGGTGGTTTACATGTATACCCGAGGTGATGGGTATCCAAAGTTCGTCCCGGTCGAACTTAACGCCTTTTTACTTGTTTTTTTGTTCACATTCCTACACCACTGTCTCCTATGTGAGGGCATTTTCATTTAAATGGGGCATTTTATATGAAAATTCCACATAATTTGGAATTATGAAGCGCAACAACTTTTCAAAGACTTTCATTTTTGAATTTGCCATATTTATTTGGCATTTAAACCCTCTAACAGACTAATTGTCATGACAGCATATCCATATGTGTGTGGGTATTATGATGCCTCTATGTGTTTTGCATGTTTTGAGTACTAACTCAGTTACACTGAGTGCCTCTTTGTGTAGAAAATATTTTTAATTAATTCTTTTTCATTGTAAAGTAGACCAAAACAAATCCGATTTATTGAAACATTATTGGGGCAAAATATAACAAATTTATGAAAAGTATAGCAATTGTTGCTATTTAAAAATAATTATCATTTTGATTCTGGAAATGTGTTATTCATGGCAAAGGAATCACTATTTTGGCACGTTTATAAATAAGATATTGGGTTGCCCAAAAAGTAATTGTCGGTAATATAGTAGTAATATAGTCGGCGTTGACAAATTTTTTCAACGGCTTGTGACTCTGTAATTGCATTCTTTCTTTCTTTGATTAAAGTTCATTCTAAGTTTTATTAAAAATGCATTTACTTTCTTTTAAAAAATCCGCAATTACTTTTTAGGCAACCCAATACCCTTTACCACAGTAGTGGTAAATCCAATAGCATTGCAATTCTTATGCATTGTCCATTGTTTGCATATAAAGAGATACATGGAGGAGAATATATTTGATTCGGCCCGGTCTAACGAAGCACGCTTTTACTTGGATTTAAAAAATAAAAAAAATGTTCTATATTTGATAGCAATTTCTTTCACCATTATATAAACATTAACAGCCTTATTCACAAATCTTCATGGAGCCTTAAAATCCAAATGAACAAATTCTTCAATTAGGATGTAAATAAATTTATTCTTACCAAAAATTTATTTTTTTGTTTTTGTTTTTGCAGTGACTTTTGATGATGCGCTTGGATATCGATAAAGATCGATGCGTTTAAAAACACCAACGAGGTGAGTCTGTTCTGTAGTTTGTTTGTTTTCTAAACATATCTTTAATTTGTCAAATTCTATCTGGTGCATTAAAAGCCCCTTGTAGGCGGCTCATATTTCTTAAAAGTTTTTCATTCTATGCCACTATGTGGGTTCAAAGCTATGGTGATGCGAAATGCTCCAACGTCTCATCATCATCATCCACACCGATTTCCCATAAGTCAGCTCGACGTCTTGTGTCTCCTGTTATGATACCGAAAGCTTTACTGACCTCCTGTTTGCTTTCTTTCAGTAATAGCCTCGTCTTCTCACAATCCCGATCTCTCCGTAGAATTTTCATCGCCCTGCCGAGCGTTTCGCTGTTTGACAGTGTTATATGTTATTGGATTGCCCAAAAAGTAATTGCGGATTTTTTAAAAGAAAGCAAATGCATTTTTAATAAAACTTTGAATGAACTTTAATCAAATATACTCTTTTTACACTTTTTTTCTAAAGCAAACTAAAAGTTACAGCTGATAACTGACAGAAGAAAGAATGCAATTACAGAGTAACAAACTGTGAAAAAATTTGTCAACGCCGACTATATGAAAAATCCGCAATTACTTTTTGGGCAACCCAATACATGCGTTCGTAGGCCAAGCTCTTAACTTGGATTGCGTCGACCCGAAAGGTTTCGGGTTCACCAAGTTTGTTGACGGCATTCCTCTGGCTTTCACTGTGAAATCGTCTGCTTTTTCATTCCTCCGCTATGGCCCAGCACCTAAACGATGCGGATTGTGCCATTCTCAGAGAAGGCGTTAATCTCCTTCCTACACAGCAAGACTGTTGACTTTGTCGTCCTGGTTGTTATTGCCCTTTTACTGTATTGCAATTTTACTGTCCGTGAAGATGTTCACACTCGATGACATGATCTTCCACATGGCAATACTACGGTTCCATCAATCCAAGACTGTGCCAATGGTAGCAGTGCGTCGCACTCGACATCAAGGTTCATCTCAGGTATCCGATTGAAAACCTCTTCCCTTCCTTCCTGGTTTCATGTCGTTGCCTCGAATGTGCCGCGATGGTATGAGCCGCTCCCATACTCAATCCATTCTCTCATCGCCTTAAGTCTCATAGCCGCAGTGGCTGCCTCACACTGAATCTGTATGTTAATGCGTCGGATATCTAGAATAGTTTCCAGTGCCCTAGTGGGCGTGGACCACATCGCTCCGCCTATGCCAACACAACATGTTCTCTGAACCTGCTGTATGTTCCTTATGTTGCACTTTTTCCCCATAGCAGTACATTTAACTACTGAGGCGTATGTCAGTATTGGTCTAATCAGGCTCCTGTAGAGCCAGTGGACTATTCTCTGATTCAGGACCCATTTCGAGCCTAAGGCCCGCTACATAGGGCCCAACATCTGTGAGCCTTCACTGTACGCTTCTGAATGCCACCTATCCAATTCATTTTCCTGTCCAAGATCACACCTAAGTTTATGACCTTGTCAAATATCGAAATAGTTCTACTGAGGAAACGTGGTGCGTCAAATTGGCCCAGGCACATTTCAGTCTTCTGTGGGTTAACATTGAGACCTCTGGGTCTAGCACAGTCGTATGCCATCTGCGGACGCTTTTGGCCTTTCTGCATAGCTGGTGTGGATCTTTATCCCTTAGAAGTGTTATAACATCGTCTGCGTAGCAGACGGGTTCAAATCCCTCCTCAGTAAGAATCCATAATAAGTTATTTATGGTGGTCACCCATAGGAGTGGCGATAAAATGCCCCCATGTGACTTGGCCTGTCCCACTTTCTCTCTTTTATTTATGTCATGGTATCCACAATTTATCCACCTGTTCCTTAGCACATGGTTTATCCATTGCCCTGTGCCACTTTCTCCCTTATATTTATGCCATGGGATCCACAAATTAACCATCTGTTCCTTAGCATATGATTTATCCTGGACCAGGTCCTATTATATCTAAGGACCTGGTCCACCTAGTACTAGTCTAAGGATTAGGTCAATGTATCCGTCCGCACACTATTAAAAGCCTCCTCGAAATGAATGCTTACCGCCTTTGTATACGTCTTGGCATCGAAGGATTTTTGTATTTTATGCAAAACCTCGTGCAGGGCAGTCTCAACCGAACTTCCCTTGACGTAGGCATGATGTTTGTATGTGAGCAGTTCTCTGGATGTCTTACTTTTTATCATGGTATCCACAATGCGTTCCATAGATTTGGGTATAAAGGACGTAAGGCTTATAGGCCTGTAGGCCTTTGGTGTCGCATAACTCGCCTTGTCGGTCTTGGGTATAAATACCTCCCTTGCCTCCTGCCAGGCTTTCGGAGTATGTCCAAGTCCTAGCCACACTGTAGCGCAGAGGTTAGCATGTCGGCCTATGATGCTGAACGCCTGGGTTCGAATCCTGGCAACACCATCAGAAAGAAGTTTTCAGCGGTGGTTTTCCCCCTCCTAAGTTGCCAAAATTTGTGAGGTAATATGCCATTTCAAATTTCTCTCCAAAGAGGTGTCGCACTGCGGCACGCCGTTCGGACTCGGCTATAAAAGGAAGGCCCCTTATCATTGAGCTTAAACTTCAATCGGACTGCACTCATTGATATGTAAAAAGTTTGCCCCAATTCTTTAGTGGAATGTTTTTGCATTTTTTTCACGTATCCATCGCAGGAGATGTCCCCTATATATGCAGTGCAGTGCGTTGGCAATTAGGAATGGTATGGGTTGGAGGGGGAAAGAGGGAGTAGTGGTTATTGATATTAGTCTTAAATTTCTGAACGTCAATGTCGGTGGGAAAGACATTAGCCGGAAGCCGACTCCACATACCAATGGTTCGGGCGAAAATGAATTTTCTCGGTAATGCATGCTTCGATCGACTGGCCAATCAATTACAAACGGGTGTGAGTTCCTGGCAAGTCTTGTATTCCTGGTGAACACCCTAACGTCTGGGATAAGGAGACTAATATCCCCGGAACATGCGCACTGAAAATAACGATAGAGAAATACAACGCAACCCACATTCCGACGATGTCAAAGAGACGCAATAGAGTTGGATAGCCTACTGTACCCAATCAACAAAACTAGCTCCAAGGATAATTTTGGAGCTCCTGCCCATGTATGAGAGTTATATTCCATCCTCGGCCTGATGTGGGTAGTATAGATATTGAGAAGATCAGAAGAGGTGAAATATTTCTTGTACCGCTTAAGAAAACCCTTGAATGCTTCTTTTGAAACTTCGAATACGTGTTTTAACCAACGGACATCGCATTGTGTCTATATGACCAGAACATCAAGAGCATCTGACTGTTCAATATCTATACCGTCGATAGATATCGACGATTGAAGTGGGTCAGTGAATCGCTTCCCTCCTTCTGTAGTAACGCCGTATATATTCCATCAGGTCCGGTTGGTAAATGCTTTGAAACCCCTCAAAACTGCCTTTAACATAAATTCTGTAATGATAAGCCTTCGATTAATCTCATTATCCACAGATTTCGGTGTCACCGAAAATCCCGGTTCGTCCATGGCTCCTGAATTAAGGCAATATGAATCTTGCCCTCTAACAGTCTCGCTCCGGTGAAGATTTATCTGGATTACCTCATTCATTGGTCCTCCAGTTCATGGGCATCTTGGGAGTAGGTAATGATCTCTCGTCTGCTCCCTGTTCTTTAGACTGCATTGACTTTCTTGTCGCTGTACTACCTGATGTCATCGTTTGAGGTTCTTTGCCTAGTCTAGGCTTCCGACTCTTTATAAAGTCGGTAATGGTTCCATCAGAGGAGGCCACCGTAGCGCAGAGGTTAGCATGTCCGCCTATGACGCTGAACGCCTGGGTTCGAATCCTGACGAGACCATCAGAAAAAAATTTCAGCTGTAGTTTTCCCCTCCTCATGCTGGCAACATTTGTGAGGTAATATGCCATATAAAACTTCTCTCCAAAGAGGTATCGCACTGCGGCACGCCGTTCGGACTCGGCATAAAAAGGAGGCCCCTTATCATTGAGCTTAAACTTGAATAGGACTGCACTCATTGAAATGTGAGAAGTTTGCCCCTGTTCCTTAGTGGAATGTTCATGGGCAAAATTTGCAATTTGCAATGGTTTGCATCGTCGGGTCCCTGTTCGTTAACCTGTATTGGGTTTACATTTCCTGTACTGCCTGATGTTTCAATACTAGGATCTTTGCCTATCCTAGCCTTCCAAATCTTAAGTCAATGGGCTTTTTGGGTGTAGGTGATGGTACTATCATCGGCTCCCTATTTGTAGGGTTCCATTGAGACTCCTAATGTTTCATTAGTAGTATCTTTACCTAGCCCAGTATTCCGATTCTTGAAGTGGGTGATGGGTCCGTCGTCGTGTTCCTGTTTGTGAGGTTGTGTTGGGTCTCTTGCCACTGCACTGCCTGATATTTTAGTATTACGACCTTTGCTTATCCTAGTCTTTCCAATATTGAGAGATGCTGTGATTGTGATTCCGATTCTTGAAGTAGGCGATGGATCTGTCGTCGGGTTCCTGTTTGTGAGGCTGTTTTGGGTCTCTTGCCATTGCACTGCCTGATATTTTAGTATTACGATCTTTGCTTATCCTAGTCTTTCCAATAATGAGAGATGCTGTGATTGTCTCGTTGTCGGCCCCCTGTTTGTTGGGTGGTTGTTGAGTCACCTGCCACTGCACGGCCTGATGTCTCAAAATGATAATTTCTGCCTATCCTAGTCTTCCCATTAGATAGCTTTGCTCCAGTAGTTCGCCATGCCTTTACTCTTAGCCAAACTCGTCGCAGAGATTTGATCAATGTTCTTCCTTTCTCCTTCCTTTGGAAGGCCTCCCACTTCCCTGCGACCAAATCTTGGTTTTGCTTGTCCAAGAATCCCAACATGCGTTCCGTCGCAGATTTACTAATTTACTGCCCCATCCCTTGATGAAGGCCGTAGCCTATGTGAGTGTGGCATATCCATATTTCTCACCAGGTCGAGTTTTTCGCTCTCCCAGGGAGCGTGAATACCTCTGACGAGCTGTTTGGCGGTATCAATACATTCCGCCGATGCAAAACACTGCGTAAAGATGTCCCCTCTATAATCGCAGCTAATCTTTTGTATGGATGGAGCCTCTACAGAGTTCCACTAATGTTCGAAAATCCGATCGTTAACCAGATCCTCCACTTGGGACCGATGATGCACTGCCGATATTGATGACTGCATAAGTCAGCTCATCTCTGTTGTGCTTTCTTGCCACTCTGGCGTAGGAGGTCGGCTCCTTACTATTCTCAGCGACTATCTTCTCCTTCCTTGATAGCTGTGGCCTCTTATTGGAAGTCACAGTCCTTTATGAAGACTCAGGGGCCGTGCGCGCTTCCTTCATTCCTGTTTCGACTATGTCTACCTCCGCAGGACACTGTCTGGAGTCTCCATTGCGGCATGGCTGGCTTGGTTTATCCAGAGTATTTTTTCAGCTTTTTATACCCTCCACCATAAGATGGGGGGTACACTAATTTCGTCATTCTAATTGTAACTACTCGAAATATTCGTCTGAGACCCCATAAAGTATATATATTCTTGATCGTCGTGACATTTTATGTCGATCTAGCCATGTCCGTCTGTCCGTCCGTCCGTCTGTCTGTCGAAAGCACGCTAACTTCCGAAGGAGTAAAGCTAGCCGCTTGAAATTTTGCACAAATACTTCTTATAAGTGTAGGTCGGTTGGTATTGTAAATGGGCCATATCGGTCCATGTTTTGATATAGCTGCCATATAAACCGAACTTGGGTCTTGACTTCTTATGCCTCTAGAGTGCGCAATTCTTATCCGATTGAGATGAAATTTTGCACGACGTGTTCTGTTATGATATCCAACAAATGTGCCAAGTATGGTTCAAATCGGTCCATAACCTGATATAGCTGCCATATAAACATATCTGGGGTCTTGACTTCTTATGCCTCTAGAGTGCGCAATTCTTATCCGATTGGAAATTTTGCACAACGTGTTTTGTTACGATATCCAACAAATGTGCCAAGTATGGTTCAAATCGGTCCATAACCTGATATAGCTGCCATATAAACCGATCTTGGGTTTTGACTTGTTGAGCCTCTAGAGTGCGCAATTCTTATCCGATTGGGATGAAATTTTGCACAACGTGTTTTGTTACGATATCCAACAGATGTGCCAAGTATGGTTCAAATGGGTCCATAACCTTATATAGCTGTCATATAAACCGATCTTGGGTCTTGACTTCTTGAGCCTCTAGAGGGCGCAATTCTTATCCAATTTGAATGAATTTTGACACGTAGTATTTTGTTATAATATCCAACACCTGTGCTAAATATGGTTCAAATCGGTCCATAACGTGATATAGCTGCCATATAAACCCATCTGGGATCTTGACTTCTTGAGCCTCTAGAGGGCGCAATTCTTATCCAATTTGAATGAATTTTGACACGTAGTATTTTGTTATGATATCCAACACCTGTGCTAAATATGGTTCAAATCGGTTCATAACCTGATATAGCTGCCATATAAACCCATCTGGGATCTTGAGCCTCTAGAGGTCGCAATTATTATCCGATTTTCCTGAAATTTTGTACGACGGATGCTCTCATGACCATTAACATACGTGTTTATTATGGTCTAAATCGGTCTATAGCCCGATACAGCTCCCATATAAATCGATCTCTCTATTTTACTTCTTGAGCCCCCAAAGGGGCGCAATTCTTATTCGAATTGGCTGACATTTTACACAGGTCTCCAACATATAATTTAATTGTGGTCCAAACCGGATCATATCTTGATATCGCTCTAATAGCAGAGCTAATCTTTTCTTATATCCTTTTTTGCCTTGGAAGAGATGCCGGGAAAAGAACTCGACAAATGCGATCCATGGTGGAGGGTATATAAGAATCGACCCGGCCGAACTTAGCACGCTTTTAGTTGTTAGCAATGTTATGCTCTTCGGGTGATCTGATTTTTTTTCCAACTTCCGTTAAAGTGCTTGGAATGCCAGTTCTATCCCTTCCAGCATCCTGCACTTCCGCCCGATTGCGATTGTAAAATCTTTAGTTTTTTTTTTATTATTTGCCATTAATTGATTCGATATTTCTTGTACTCAAAACTTAAAATGCTCTTACTATGCTTTTATTGCCACCTAAGTTTTCCTTAATAGTACTTTTATGGTTGGTAATTGCTAACAATCCTATTCTATTTCACATATTACATTACCATCAAGATCCTCATGCTGTTGGTCAATGTGCATGCAATGTCCGTCTGCGGTTAACCTCAACTCGAATATGGACAATTGGACTTGAGCTCAATTTAAATAAATCTCTCTCTCCCACTTCTCTCCTCATTTCGACCTATTTCCAATGTTCTACCATGGCACATCTTAAATACATACTGTGTTGGTTAAGGTTGGTTGCAGATTTCATACATGCACACTTAAAATTCCACTGAAGCATGTGGATATGAATGCTGGCGTCGTGAAGATTTTCATTGTATTCAATTATTTAAAGGTTGTAGTTCTTTTTATGGTTTTTTGTTGTTGTTTTTGTTGTTGCTGCTGCTGTTGCGTCAATGAACAAATAACATGAAATCGTAAATTTTTTTTTTTCATTTTTCAACTTGGAATTGAAGAGTATGTGAATTCATATCCACACACACACATACATGACATTCAACGCCATAATGCAATTGTATGAAATTACATGAGAATTCCATTATAATCTCTGACTCTCTTAGTTTTACTCACAACAGTTCAAGTTGGTTAAGTGTAGTGTTTGCGTTTGTTGGGTTTTACCAGAAAAACTTTTCGTTTAGTTGTACAATGCAAGGTGATTGCTCTTTCAGGAGTTTCTCCTTTCCGAAGTGAAAAGTTATCGCAATATTTAAGGCGTATGTGAGTGACTATGTGAGCACTTTGTAATCATGTGTGTATCAACAAACAAAACTTTGTAGTCTGCTTTAGTTTTCTATGGGCTATTACCTAAGGGCTGACTATTCTGCTTCTACAAAATTTCGAAGGATTACAATCGCACAGCATGTTATTAAATATTAATTATACGACATGTGTTTTTTTTTCTGCGCTACTGTGAACTTTTCTTGAATATGTTCGGTGAAAACTTGTAGGAAATTCTAGTAACATCTTATGCAGGAAAGGTGGTATCACATACCTTAATTTTAAGTTCTATGGAAGTTGGAGGTCATACATTTTTTATACCCTCCACCATAGGATGGGGGTATACTAATTTCGTCATTCTGTTTGTAACTCCTCGAAATATTCGTCTAAGACCCATAAAGTATATATATTCTTGATCGTCATGACATTTTAAGTCAAACTAGCCATGTCCGTCCGTCTGTCCGTCCATCCGTCTGTCTGTCGAACGCTAACTTTCGAAGGAGTAAAGCTAGCCGCTTGAAATTTTGCACAAATACTTCTTATTGGTGTAGGTCGATTGGGATTGTGAATGGGCTATATCGGTCCACATTTTGATATAGCTGCCATATACACCGATCTGGGATCTTGAGTTCTTGAGCCGCTAGAGGGCACAATTTTTATCCAATTTAGCTAAAACTTTGCATGAGGTATTTTATTATGACTTCCAACAACTGCGCTGAGTATGGTTCAAATCGATCCATAACCTGATATAGCTGCCATATAAACCGATCTGGGGTCTTGACTTCTTGAGCCACCAGAGGACGCAAATATTATCCGATTTGGCTGAAATTTGTATGAGGTAATTTGTTATGACTTTCAACAACTGTATCAAGAATTGTTCAAATCGGTCCATAACCTGATATAGCTGACATATATACCGATCTGGAGTCTTGGCTTCTTGAGCCTCTACAGGGAGCAATTCCTATCCGATTTGGCTGAAATATTACATGACTTGTTTTGTTATGATTTCCAACAACTGTATTAAGAACGGTTCAAATCAGTCCATAATATGATATAGCTGCCATATAAACCGATCTGGGGAGTTAGCTTCTTGAGCCTCTTCAGGGAGCAATTCCTATCCGATTTGGCTGAAATTTTGCATGAGGTGTTTTGTTGCGACTTTCAACAACTGTGCTAAGAATAGTTCAAATCGGTCCATTAACTAATATAGCTGCCATATAAACCGATCTGGGGTCTTGACTTCTTGAGCCACCAGAGGACGCAATTATTATCCGATTTGGCTGAAATTTTGCATGAGGTCTTTTGTTATGACTTCCAATAACTGCGCTGATTTGGTTCAAATCGGTCCATAACCTGATATAGCTGCCATATAAACCGATCTGGGGTCTTGACTTCTTGAGCCACCAGACGACGCAATTTTTATCCGATTTGGCTGAAATTTTGCATGAGGTGTTTTGTTATGACTTCCAATAACTGCGCTGATTTGGTTCAAATCGGTCCATAACCTGATATAGCTGCCATATAAACCGATCTGTGGTCTTGACTTCTAAAGCCACTAGAGGGCGCAGTTATTATCCGATTTAGCTAAAATTCTGCACAACGTCTTCTCTCATGACCTTTAACATACGTGTCGAAAATGGCATGAATCGGTTCGTAGCCTAATGCAGCTCCCCTATAAACCAATCTCCCTACTTTACTTCTTCAGCCCCTAAAGTGCGGAATTCTTACCAGATTTGTCTGAAATTTTACACAATGACTTCTACTATGGTCTCCAATATTCAGTTCAATTTTGTTCCAATAACATAGCAGTTCTTTTTTTTTATCCTTTGTTTGCCTAAAAAGAGATACCGTGGCAAGAGCTCGACAAATGCGATCCATGGTGGAGGGTATATAAGATTCGGCCCGGCCGAGCTGAGCACTTTTATTTGTTTTTGTATTTATTTTATATCTATAGATAACTAGCCGAACCGGGCCCGCTCCGCTGCGCCTTCTTTAACTCTCTAATATCATTTTAGGGTGGCAACACTTCGCCCTGAGTGTGGATGTCGAATTCGAGGCACTGTTGCCCATGGCCCCCTATAACGCTGAACGCCTGCGTTCAAATCCTGGCGATACCATCGGACAAAATTTAAAGCGGTGTTGATCCCCTCTTAATGATGGCGATGTTTGCCATGCATGGTCACGTAAAAAATTCTCCCCAAAGAGATGTCGCCTTGCGGCACGCCATTCGGACTCGGCTATAAAAAAAATCCCTTATCATTGAGATTAAACTTGAATCGAAAAGCTTTCGTTGATGTGTGAGAAGGATGCCCCTTCTCGATTCCTGGGTAAATTTTAACTCCACTCCCAAATACCTTAATTTTGAGTCATATATTATTGTATTGGTAAATATTTCCGGTTTAGAGAGACATTTGGTCCTTAATGTAAATATATGCTTCGTGCTTTACTTTCAAATACTTTTAATATGAGCCTCATAATGGCATGATCGGTAAATAAATTCTGTTTGAGGATGGGATGGACCCCAGGGACTCTGTCCCGGAAAATGAGTATCAATTTCCCGAAAATCAATAAATTTAAAATCAAATAGATTTAATATTACACGGAGGTGTTTTCGGAAGGGGCAGTTCCCCAAACAAATGGCTCTTGAATTGGATATCAAATTCGTTTTTTTTCTCAAGCACCTTTCGTTTGAGTTCTATATTGTCGTGACTGGTCTATATATCCATTAGGCGGGTTTTGGAACAGCCCCCGAGGGATCCGTCTACAATAGAAACCATGTTTTGTTTTGACTGTGAAAGTGCAAAAAAAATTTCAAACGAGTCGCATTACCCATCTCCGAGATCTGGAGGTTTTGAATATTAAGGCAATGCGAAGTGCTTTTTAGGGAAGGGATGGCACTCAGACATTTCGATTCAAATATAATTATCAAATTCGTGCTGCACTCCCAAATCCATTTAATGTGAGCCCCATATTGCCATGGTCAGTAAATATGAAATGTTTGGAGGGTGTTTTGGGGCTGGGGCGGATACCGGCACTTTGCCCTGAAAAAAATTCGCTCTTTACTCCCAAATACCGTTGATTTGGGCTCCATATTGCCATAATCGGAAATGAAGTTCAGTTAGGGCGTAGTCCCAAACACTTGGCTCCGAAATTTGATATTAAATTCGTTTTCTACTCTCAAATGCTTTTCATTTGAGTCCCATATTGTCATAATGGGTCAATCAACCTATTTGACTTTTTTTTGGAAAGAAAAGCGCCACCTAGTCTTGAACACAAATTTTAATCTCATATTCGTATACTCCTAAATAGCTTCCATTTGAGTCCCATATAGACATGGGCGGCTAATATGCCCATTTGGAGGTACTTGGAGTGGGGCGACCCTTCCATTACTTGGACCTAATTTTTTTATGGCATATTTGTAATCTACTGTCGAATATTTTCATTTGAGGCCCATATTGACATGAACGTCGAATATATCTATTTAGAGGAGTTTTTGGGTTGGGGAGGCCCACTGGGTACTTCGACCCATATTCGTTTTCTAGTCTTCAATACCTTTTATATGTTACTCATACTGTGCCTATATGTACACTTTTGGTTTTGAATGGCATTTTTGGGGTATGGGAGAGGGATCGCCCCCATCCGATATCTTAAAATAATATAGCCTATGTTTCCTTCCAGACAAATGAAAATTTTAAGAAAATCGGTTCAGCCAAGTATCATATAGTCATAATGTTTGTAATGGCGTCTTAGAGAGGTGACGTGACCCCTTATACTTAGATCTGATTTTGTACGCGAAATTCGAAATATACTCCCGAATACCTTTCATTTGAGCCCCATATTGAGCGGCCTGATGGGTACTTAGACTCAAATTTTAATACCATATTCGTATTCTACTCTCTAATACCTTTCATTTGATACCTGTATTGTCCCGATCGGTCCACTTTTGATTTTGGGTTGTGTTTTTGGCATAAGGTGGAGGGTCCGTCCGCCTTCCGATACTGAAAAATTAAATAGCCTATGTTTCCTTCCAGACCAGTCTACACAATATGCGAAAATTTTGAGAAAATCGGTTCTGCCATTTTTCAGTCTATACGGAACAAACAAACCGAGTTCCATACATCCACGAGTGGCTAATGTGCCCATTTTGGGCGTTTTTGTGGGGGTGGGGTCTTCGACATGAATTTGTATGCCAGATTATTTATCTACTCCCGCATACTTTTCATTTGATACCCATATTGTCCCAATCGGTCCACTTTTGATTTTGGTTGGTGTTTTTGGGGTAACGGTGGCGCCCTTCCGTTATCAATAAATTATAAAACCTATTCCTACTTCTTGACCATATTCGTAATCTACTTCCGAATACCTTTCATTTGAGTCCCATATTGTCATGATCGTCAAATAAACCTACTTTAAGAGGTTTGTGGGGCTCCCGATATCCAAAAATTATATAACCTTTGTTTCCTTCCAGACAAACTTACACAATCTGTGAAAATTTTAAGAAAATCGGTTCAGCCGTTTTGGGTTCTACGGAACAAAAAAAAAAAAAACCGAGTCTCATACAGTCATGATGAGTCATATGTCCATTTAAGGTGTTTTTGGGGGGGTAGGGTGACCCCCTTCGATCTGATTTTGTATGCCAGATTCGTAATCTACTCCCCAATACCTTTCATTTGATGCCCATAATGACATGAACGGCCAATATGTCTGTTTGGGGAAATTTTAGGGTTTGCCCGATGGGTACTTAGACCCAAATTGTCAATACCGTATTCGTATTCTATTTTTCAATACCTTTCCTTTGATACCAATATTGTCCCGATCGGTCCCCTTTACAATTTGGGCCCCCGGTGAAAATAGGGTACTAAATTTTTCGATATCTGAAGAGGGGCGGATCCTCCCCCTAACCCCAATTTTCAAAAACGCCAGATCTCGGAGATGGGTGCACTGATTTAAGGGAAATTTTGTATGCCACATTATGAGACCCCCCCCACCCAAAAAAAAAAAAAAAAAACACGAAATTGGTATAAAACTATGGGGTCAAATAACCTGGGGGGACGCCCCATCCCTAAACTCACCCGAACGGACATGTTTACCGATTGGGATAATATGGGTATCAAATGAAAGGTATTTAAGAGTAGAAACCGAACTTGGCATAAAAATGGCACCCTAAGAGTCGCACCCCTCAACAGGACATATTTACCGGTTGGGACAGTATGGGTATCAAATGAAAGGTATTTGGAATTTGAATACACATCTGGTATAAGAATTTGGTCCAAAGTGTTTACGGGACCTTTCCAACCCTAAAAACTCCCAAAACGGGCATGAATGTCCAACGTTACAAAATGGGTATATAATTAATGTTCTTTTAGAGCTGACTACGAATCTGGTATACACATGTGGGATAGTGTCTGGGACCGGCTCACCCACTAAATACCCTTCAATAGGACGTGTAATTCGACCGAGATAATATGGGAATTTAACGAAAGGGCTATGGTAGTACAGTTCGATTCTAATGTTGATATATGGATTTAAGTACCTGGGTCACGTTCTGCAGTCCTGCCGTTCTGCCAGACGTGTTGATCTCAGCATTAAAGGACTCAAATAAATTGTTTCGGGGGGGACCGATACTCTCCTCCCAATAAAAACAACACCAAACTGTCATGTAGGACGACCGAAAATAAATTGTATTCAAGTGAAAGGACGCATCAGAGGGCAACCGCCGTCCCCTTATCTTGCCCAAAAAAAAAGAATTAAAAATAATAAATGAAGGCCAATTACATCTTACATCCAAACTTTAATGGGCGGATCCTACCCTTACCCTATTTTCAAAAACGGTAGATCTCGGAGATGAGTAGGGCGATTTAAGCGAAATTTATTTTGTTTATAATAACTCAATAACAGGAATTTGGTATCCTTATTTAAGGTGGGACATCTAGGGGGACCGCCCCACTTCCAAAACCCGCCAAATGGAAATATAAACCTATAATGACAATATGGGGCTCAAATGAAAGGTATTCGAGACTAGAGCACGAATCTGATTTATGGGCCTCCACCTTATCCCCAAAAATATCAGCATACCGGATATATTTACCGACCACAGCAATATAAGATTTAAATGGAAGGTGTTTGAGAATAGAGCACAAAAATAATATTCCAATTGGGGCAAAATATCTGAAAGGCCGTGTCAGCACCCAAAAACAGAACGTATTTCCTGACTGTGCCAGTATAGGGCACGTCCCAAAGTGAAAGAAGGCGCAGCGGAGCGGGCCCTGTCCTGCTTTTAATTTTGAGACAAATTTTTATAGCAAAAATTTACAAAACTCTCAAAATAAATAAATTGTTAAAAAACTTTTTTTTTGAATAAAATTTTGACAAACGTTTCTACAGAAAAAAATTTTTACAAAATTTTCTTAACTTTTTTCTTATTAAAAAAACTGGCATTTGTATAAATTTTATTTTACATAAAACTTTGTTCACATTTTAAAATATTCCAAAAATTTTTAAAAATTTTAGTTTCTAATTGAAATTTTGATATGTTTCCCAATGTACTTTCAGTTTTGACCTTCTCTTTAATATTCTTGGCAATATAAACCTTCTTGCAACAACGTGTGCTCTTTTAAAATGCTTTAAACTCCATGCATATAAAAATCAAACAAAAAAGAACCTTTGTGCATACGTTATACGCTATCACAAAAACCTGCATAATCTCATCCCATTTGTGCCTTAATTATCCAGGCTGAGTTCGAAATCCTCTTTGCGGATAATAACTCATGCGAAACATATTATTTATCAATACCTTCCTGGCGCTGTAATATTTCCATACTTTTTGGTGCTTCAATGTATGAAAATTCTAAGAAAAAACAGAAAACCATTAATACTTTGGAATAATAATAGAAATCTGAGCCCAATACACACATATTACCGGAGAGAAACCAAAAACTTAATACTATGACGGGTTATGCATTTTTTTCGCTATGACTTTTTTGTTTTAGGGTTTCTAGTTTTTTTTTTTTTTGCATTGAAAAAACGCCAATGCAGCTATGGAATATACAAATAATTTTGCATTAGGTAGTCTCAGGAGTTTTAGTGCATTTGGAAAGTAAGAAGAAGTTCTGCTAATAATCGTATACTTACTTTAATTGGCTATCACAGAATATTTGTTCCAAGCGCCTCGATCTTCTGCGGTCATTCTAAAATCTCTGACACCAAGTTTCGAGGTATCTCCCACAACTTGATCTCTCCATCGGGCTTTTGGTCTTCCGTGTTCGCGTGTACCACCGTGTTTGCCTTCAAAAGACTTCTTTGCTGGAGCTCCTTCATTCATTCTGACAACATGACCTAGCCAACGCAGCCGTTGTAATTTGATGCGTGTAACTATGCTATCGAAGTCATACAGCTCATACAGCTCGTGGTTCATACATCACCTATATTCTCCATTAATGCAAACTGGTCCATATATTTTACAAAGAATCTTTCTCTCACATACTCCAAGCGCTGCCTCATCTGCTTTCACAAGTACCCATGCTTTAGAACCATATAACAGCAGGGGTAGTATCCGTGTCTTGTATTGTGCAATCTTCGTCTGTCGAGAGGTGGCCTTGTTTCTAAACTGCTTACTTAGTCCAAAGTAGCATCTGTTTGCCAGTATTATTCTTCGCTTAATCTCAAAACTGGTGCCATTCGTTTCGGTTACGGCGGTGCCGAGGTAGATAAAATTACTGACTGTCTCAAAGTTGTGATTCCCAACTTTCTCCATTTTCTTTATCTTCTCGGTTGTGCAAGGCTTTTTGGTAGTTGAAACCATCCATTTCGTTTTAACTCCATTTTCTGCCAGACCCATTTTCACTGACTCTCTTTCGATTCTTTCATAGGCTGCAGTTACTACTTCCGGTGACCGACCTATGATATCGATGTCGTCGGCATAGGCGAGTTGCATGGGGGGATTAGTGTGCCATATCTTTTCACATCTACGTCTCGTATAATCTTCTCCAGCAGGATATTAAAGAAATCACACGATAGGCTGTCTCCTTGTCTGAAACCTCGATTGGTAGTGAATGGTTCGGAGGGATTCCTCCCTATTCTTACTGAGGAACGCGTATCAGAAAGTGTCAGCCTGCAGAGTCTTTTTAATCAGACATGGCTTGAAATACCTTTGAACGTAAAGGAGTATCGAAGGCAGCTTTGTAGTCAACAAAGTATGGTAGGTATTTATTTGTCCTTCTCGGGTCTTTTCCAGGATTTGACGCAGTGTGAATATCTGGCCCAGGGTGGATGTACCAGGTCTAAGGCCACATTGATAGGGCACAATTATCCCATTGACTTTAGGTTTTAATCTTTCACACAGTACGCTCGAGAGTATCTTGTATGCTATGGGGAGAAGACTTATTCCTCTGTAATTGGCACATTCCGTCTTGTCTCCTTTCTTGTGTACGGGACACAGTATGCTGAGGTTCCAATCATCGGGTATGTGTTCTTCTAGCCAGATTGCGCAGATAAGCAGATGCATACGCCTTATCACCGTATCGCCTCCGGTCTTAAATAGTTCAGTGGGTAACCCGTCGGCTCCTGCAGCCTTGTTATTCTTTAGTCGGGTCACTGCTACTTGGACCTCATTCTGACTCATTTGTTGATATAATACACAGCGATTCCGTTTTCCTGATGTTGATTTTAAGACCCATTTTTGGGACTAGTTCTGTAAGTCATTTAGCTTAGATGGCATATGCTGAGAGATTAGGAAAATATCGTCGGCGTTTTCAAGATGTTCCAGACTTTCGTTAGGGCGCCAGGTGATTCCTCGTTAGTTATTAGAGCTGTCAGAAATTTCAAGCTCGCAGTCCAATACAGTGATGAATAGAAGTGGCGATAGCAGACATCCCATATTGGAGGCCACAGTAGCGCAGAGGTTAGCATTCTGGCGAGACCATCAGAAAAAATTTTCAGCCGTGGTTTTTCCCTCCTAAGGCTGGCAACATTTGTGAGGTAGTATGTCATGTAAAACTTCTTTCCAAAGAGGTGTCGCACTGCGGCAAGCCGTTCGGACTCGGCTATAAAAATAAGGCCCCCTATCATTGAGCTTAAACTTGAATCGGACTGCACTCATTGATATGCGAGAAGTTTGCCCCAGTTCCTTAGTGGAATGTTCATGGGCAAAATTTGCAATTTGGTATTCCCATATTTTCCAAAACACTCCAAATGCATCCCCTTTTTATACCCACCACCAAAGGATGGGGGTATATTCATTTTGTAATTCCGTTTGCAACACATCGAAGTATCCATTTCCGACGACCCTATAAAGTATATATATTCTTGATCAGCCTAAAAATCTAAGACGATATAGCCATGTCCTTCCGTCTGTCTGTTAATATCACGCTAAAGTCTTTAAAAATAGAGATATTAAGTTGAAACTTTGCACAGATTCTTATGTTGTCCATAAGCAAGTTAAGTTCGAAGATGGGGTATATCGGACTATATCTTGATATAGCCCCCATATAGACCGATCCGCCGATTAAGAGTCTTAGGCCCATAAAAGCCACATTTATTATCAAATTTTGCTGAAATTTGGGATAGTGAGTTGTGTAAGGCCCTTCGACGTCCTACTTTAATTTGGCCCAGATCGGTCCAGACTTGGATATGGCTGTCATATAGACCGATCCGTCGATTTAGGGTCTTAGGCCCATAAAAGACTCATTTATTATCCGATTTTGCTAAAATTTGGAACAGTGAGTTGTGTCAGGCCCTTCGACATCTTTCTGCAATTTGGCGCAGATCGGTCCAGATTTGGATATAACTATCATATAGATCGATTCGCCGATTTTGGGTCTTTAGCCCATAAATGCCACATTTATTATCCGATTTTGCTGAAATTTGGGACAGTGAGTTGTGTAAGGCCCTTCGACATCTTTCTTCAATTTGGCTCAGATCGGTCCAAATTTGGATATAGCTGTCATATAGACCGATCTCTCGATTTAAGGTTTTGGTCCTATGAAAGGCGCGTTTATATTCCGATGTCGCCGAAATTTGGGACAGTGAGTTGTGTTGGGCCCTTCGGCATTCTTCTTCAATTTGGCTCAGAAAGGTCCAGATTTGGATGTAGCTGCCATATAGACCGATCTCAGATCGGTCCAGAGTTGGATATAGCTGCCATGTAGGCCGATCTCTCGATTTAAGGTTTTGGGCCCATAAAAGGCGCATTTTTTGTCCGATGTCGCCGAAATTTGGGACAGTGAGTTAGGTTAAGCCCCTCAACATATTTCTTCAATTTGGCCTAGATCGCTCAATATTTAGATATAGCTGCCATATAGACCGATCTCTCGATTTAAGGTTTTGGTCCTATAAAAGGCGCGTTTATATTCCGATGTCGCCGAAATTTGGGACAGTGAATTGTGGTGGGCCCTTCGGCATTCTTCTTCAATTTGGCCCACAAACGTCCAGATTTGGATGTAGCTGTCATATAGAACGATCTCTCGATTTAAGGTTTTGGGGGCCATAAAGGGCGCATTTATTGTCCGATTTCGCCGAAATTTGGGACAGTGAGTTGTGTTGGGCTCTTCGACATTTTTCTGCAATTTGTCCTATATCGGTCCAGATTTGGATATATCTGTCACATAGACCGATATCTCGATTTAAAGTCTTGGCCCCATATATGGCGCATTTTAAATCCGATTTCACTGAAATTTGACTTATGTTAACTGATTCTTTACAGTCTGAGGGAATCATCTCTGTATACCAAATATCCTGAAACAAGGGGTATAGCATGTTAGTTATTCTGTCGCTGTCCGCTTTTAACATATCGGCTGGGATATCATCCACGCCTTATAGATTCTTTTATTTCGTTCCTGCTGGGAGGTTCAGTACTTATGTGTCGTAGAGGCATTCTTCGTCGTAGGGGGCGGGAAGTGCAACATCGTCACTGTTCGATAGAATATCAAGATTTTTGTCAAAATGTTGTCGTTAAACTTTCATATGTGTCTGTTTCATTGATATTAAGTTTCCATCTTTTATAAGAACTTTTTGTTATTGTTGTTATCGTTGGAGAGTTTTCTAGCGATGACAAGCAAATTGCAAATTTTTTGTCCATGAACATTCCACTAAGGAACAGGGGCAATCTTCTCACATATTAATGAGTGCAGTCCGATTCAAGTTTTAAGCTTAATGATAAGGGGGCCTCCTTTTTATAGCCGAGTCCGAACGGCGTGCCGCAGTGCGAACCTCTTTGGAGAGAAGTTTTACATGGCATAGTACCTCACAAGTGTTACCAGCATTATGAGGGGAAAACCACCGCTGAAAAATTTTTTTTTTTTATGGTCACACCAGGAACCCACGAACCCAGGCGTTCAGCGTCATAGGCGGACATGCTAACCTCTGCGCTACGGTGGCCTCCGGTGACAAGCACTTCTTTTATATCCCCTTTGCTTGATGCAGCTTCAGCCTCCTGCGCTAAATTGTTATAAAAGGATCGTTTTTCTCTTCCAGCTTGTGATTTTATTTGCTTCGTTAAATTATTCTCCATCTGACATAGATCAGCTGTATGTCTCTTGTTAGGGACAGATGAAAATCTGGCTTTTTGTGTTCTTCGTTCTTAGACGATCTCCAAAATTCTGTACATAGCCATTCTTTGAGATCTTTTTTGGCAAGTCCAAGTACCTCCTCCGCTGACTCTAGAATAGCCGACTTAGTGTTTTTCCACGTGTATTCAATTTCCCTTCTATTGTTGTTCTTGTTTTGTCCATATTCACTCTCGGCAATGTCCAGAAAGTTAGATTTAATGTTTTCATCTTGCAGCCTCCGTGTTTGAAACTTCTTTCTTTTTGTTGTTTGGTTGCGTATCATCGGTGCAGTTAGAAGTCTCATCTCGGCCACTATCTGAGAGTGATCGCTTCCGATTTCTGCGCTTTGCTTAAATCTTTCCTCAAGGAGGGTATGTATCCAGCGTTTGGTTAGGCATATGCTCTCCAAGGGCTGGGCTTGGAGCCATCCATATTATTTTATGCTGGTCTTTGTGAATAAACATTGATTCGCCAATCATCAGATTGTGATTTGAGCATGTTTCAATTAGAAGGTCACCATTGCCGATCTTCTCTCCCATTCCTTGTCGTCTCATAACATGTTCTAGAGCATCATTTTGGTAGTTTCATTTGTGGGTTGGGTTTTGAAATACCGATAATTTTTTGCATATCCACCTGTGGTGCAGAATGCCTTGGTTCGAATCCTGGCGAGAACATCAGCAAATTGGTACAGCTGTGGTTATTCCTTCCCATAAATGGGGACATTAGTATGGCACTGTACCATTCATAGCAGCCATGTAAAAACGTCTCTGTACCACTGCGGCACGCCGTTTGAACTCGGCTATACAAAGGAGGCGCCTTATCATTGAGCTTAAACTTGAATCAGACACCGCACTCATTGATATATGAGAAGTTTGCCCCTGCTCCTTAATGGAATTTCCATGGGCAAATTTGAATTTTCCTTGCAGAGGTACCCTAATGCCATTTATATGGCAAAGATGCTTCCATTAAAACTTTTTAGGAATATTGATGAAAGTGAAAGTATTGAAAGGCACCCTTAAATCCCCAAAAGCTCCTCATCCTACTCTTGCATATTTACATGGTATTCGTTTTTTTTTCCTAGCTCAGTACAAGTATGAAACTGACAGATAGTAATACTTCCGTTCTGTCTGCTCCAATACTTTCTTTTAATCCTTTATCCCGGTAAAAAATTGAGTTTTTGAAAAAAAAAACACACAAAACATGGCAGCCATATATTTGAAGCAGAAACCAGAAATATATGCCTCGTCATCATGGTCGTCACCAGCCATTTATTATGAAAACGCACGCTCACTCGAATGCCAAAAAAAGAGGGCAATACTTCGACAGCGTCATCTAGCAAAACGAATATGCACAAAATATATGGTCTAGAATGGTCTGGCCTTCATTATTGTTCCATTCGCCAATATCGTTTGCAAAAGATTTATTTTTTTTTCTCGTTTTTACTATGGGGAAGGGTTAGAAAAAGTCATATTTGGAACGGATTTTATTGCACAAGGACAGTAGGGTATGTATGAGCAGCAACAGCAGCATCAGCAGTGGCTAAAACGCAAATATTCATAGACGTCCAATGCTGATTGCATTTCGATGAATGTTGCTTGAGAAGTGATAGTGTGATATGTAAAGGGCCAACCAAATAGGACTAAAGATATTTTAGAAAAAAAAATTAAATGGAAACTAGGCTAAGTCAGACCATGTTTACATATCAATAACATAGACACCCATCTGATGGTTTGATCCATAAAGGACATGGTTTTTTAAGGCTCCCCCAACTCCCCCATACTCCCCACTACTCCCCCTACTTCCCCCTATTCCTGCAGATATTAATCCGCCCCATGCCACTATGGACATACACCTAAGCCAGTAATCGGCTTGTTGTGCGCTGTAAAAAAAACTATAAAGTATCCTCTAAAAAGAAAATTAGGAATTCCGTGCTATTTACAAAATCCTTAATTGTTTTCAATACCACTCCCCTAAGTTGGTTCAAGTCTGGTATTGCGTCTCTACCTAAGTGCCGGTATCTGTTGGACGCGGAAGCCGGGCAATGACAAAGGAAATGCTCCAACGTCTCATCGTCTTCCCCGCATGCCCCACACATGGTATCCTTTGCCGCAACGATTTTACATAAGAGTGCTCGTAGTCCTATGTATCCCGTTATGATACCAAAAGCTATACTGACCTCCTTCTTGCCTTCTTTAAGTAATAGCCTTGTCTTCTCACGATCTAGATTCCCCCATAGGATTTTCGCCGTCCTACCAACCATTTCGCTGTTCCACAATGTTGCATGCGCATTCGTCGCCCACTCCTTTAACTCGGACTGCGTGGATCCGAAAGGCTTCGGGTTAACCAAGTTTATTGACGGCAGTCCTCTGGCCTTCACCGCCAAATTGTCTGCCCTTTCATTTCCCCTTACTCCGTTTTGGCCCGGCACCCAAACGATGCGTATTTTGCCATCCTCGGAGAAGGCGTTAATCTCCTTCTTACACTGCAAGACTGTTCGTGACGTTACTGCTTTGGTTGTTATTGCCTTTACGGCAATTTTACTGTCCGTAAAGATGTTCATACTCGACGTCCTCGCGTTAGCACCACACCACTTCACGCATTCCGTGATCTGCCCGCCTGCAGGGCAGTATTATGGCCAGGCAGTCTAAAACAGATCTTAACAGATCTCAGTCCCTGGGTTCTCTATGTAGACTCCCAGGCCCACTCTGTCCTCTAGCTTTGATCCATCCGTGTAACATGATCTCCCAGATGGCAATACTAGGGTTCAGTCAATCCAAGACTATGGCGCTGGCAGCAGTGCCTCGCATTTTAACTCAGGTTTCGTCTCAGCGTTCCGATCAAAAACCCCTTTCCTTTCGTCCATGTTTCTTATTCTCACCTCGATTATACCGCGATGGTATGACCTGCTCCCATCGCCTTAAGTCTCATAGCCGCAGTGGCAGCCTCACACCTAATCTGTATGTCAAAGGGTCGGATATCTAGCAATGTCTCCAGTGCCCTAGTAGGCGTAGTCCTCATCGCTCCGCCTATGCTAAGACAACATATTCTCTGAACCTGTTGTATGGTCCTTAGGTTGGACTTTTTTTCCATAGCAGTCCACCAATCTACTGAGGTGAAAGTAAGTATTGGTCTAATCACGCTCCTATAGAGCCAGTGGACTATCCTAGGATCTACATTATGCCCAACAACTGTGAGCCTTCTCAGTACGCTCCTGAATGTGACACTTCCAATTCAGTTTCCTGTCCAAGATCACACTTAAGTATTTGACCTTGTCAGAAATCGATATCGTCTTATTGAGGAAACGTGGTGCGTTAAATTTGCCCACCTTCGTTTTCCTCGTGAACAGGCATATTTCAGTCTTCTCTGGGTTAACATTGAGACCTCTGGGTCTAGCCCAGTCATATGCCATATGCAAGACCCTTTCGGCCCTTCTGCATAGCTGGTTTGGATCCTTAACCCTAAGAAGTCTTGTAACAGAATGTGCATAGCAGACGGTTTCAACTCCCTCCTCCTCAGCATCAGTAATAGGAAATATTTGGTTGTCAACCAAAGGAGGGGCGCTAAAATGCCCCCATGTGGCGTGTCTTGTGCCACCTTCTCTCTTATATTTATGTCATGGGACTCACAATTTATTCACCTATTCCTTAGCATATGGTTTATCCAGTCTCTAAGGACCGGGTCCACCCGGTACTGGTCTAAGGATTGGATCAGTGTGTCGGTCCGAACATTGCCAAAAGCCCTCTCGATGTCAATGCAAACCCCCAATGTGTATGTCTTAGCATTGAAGGATTCTTCTATGTTATGCACAACCTTGTCTACACCGACCTCCCCTTGACATAGGCATGCTGCTGGTATTTGAGCAGTTCGCTGGATTTCCTACTCTTTATCATGTTATCCACAATACGTTCTATGGTTTGGAGTAGAAAGGACGTAAGGCTTATAGGTCTGTAGGCCTTTGGTGTTGCATAACTTGCCTTGCCGGGCTTGGGTATAAACACCACCCTTGCCTTCTGCCAGGCTTTCGGAGTATATGCTAGTCCTAGACACTCTATTAAAATTTTGGCCAGAAGAGGTGCCAGATAGTCTGCCTCTTTCTGTAGTAACGCTGGAAATATTCCATCAGGTCCGGGTGACTTAAATGGTTTGATGCATCCCAAGGCTTCCTTGACCATAAATTCTGTATAATGAAGAGCCTTCGATCAACCTCATTATCCCCAGATTCTGGTGTCTACCTGAGTTCCGTCATGTAGAAAATGCGTTTTTATTAAAAGCCTCAACATGTCCTCCGTTGTCTCTGCTCTCACTCCCATGTCGTCTACTGGCCCAAATACATAGTCCCACGTTTGAATATCGGATTCGTATTCTACTCCCAAATACCTTTATTTGGAAAGTGGGTTAGTTCCACAAACACTTAGCACTGAAAATATATCAGCATAGTGCTCCGCTCTCAAATATAATTTTTTTGTACCCCATATGGCCATTGGCGTAAGGGGGCCAAACATTTAGCCCCAAAATACATTTTCTAATCACAAATACCTTTTATCTGAGCCCCTTAGTCAGTAATTTTATTTACCTCGGCACCGCCGTAACCGAAACGAATGACACCAGTTTTGAGATAAAGCGAAGAATAATACTGGCAAACAGATGCTACTTTGGATCAAGTAAGCAGTTTAGAAACAAGGCCACCTTTCGACAGACGAAGCTTACACTATACAAGACACTGATACCACCCGTGCTGTTATATGGTTCTGAGGCACGGGTACTTGTGAAAGCAGTGCTTGGAGTATTTGAGAGAATGATTCTTCGTTTGGAAAATGGGTTTTCATCAAAAATGTCGTCTACTATCGTTTCAGTTTGGACATGGGTTTTGTGAGATACATTTTTTCATCTTGGCGGCGTCATCAACGCTATCGACCTGTTTGCAGAAATGCTTCCAGGAGGCACGTTTTGCCGCTTTGGTAATCCTATTATATTACTTGAGCCGTGTGTAGTACACATCCCAGCAAACTTCCGGTTTTTTAAGACGTACTCTTTTATAAAGTCCGCGGACCTCTTTCCCAATGTTGCGAATCTCCCCGGTCATTCAGGGTTTTTCTTGGGCTGATTTCCTTTCTCGAAGAAGACATATATCTTTGAAAGGCTTCACTAGTGACATAGTGAAGCCTTTCCTGTTGACTTTGTCATCAATGCCTTCTATGCTTGGACAGTCTTAATTATCTTGGCCAAGTTTTCTTCTGAGTAGTCTTCCAAATTTTGCCCGGTTGGTTTTCAACTTATTACGGAAGCTAATCGGATTCGGCGCTGGCCGTGCTATTCTAAACCTAAGAGAGGAGGAATGCTCCGTGGAGACCCTCCAATCCTGAACCTCATTGATTAGATTTTTCGAACATAAATGAAATAAATAAAATAAAAATCGGACAATAAATGCGCTTTTGACAACCCCAACAAAATTTTGTGGGGCCGAGGTGACCAACTTTGAAGGCCCACCAATGGACCCCAGGGATTTCTGAAAATTTGTATATAAACTGGATAACACTTCAGCTATAACCTCATGAAGATATCTCTATCCGTTCCAAAATGACAGTCTTATTTCAACTTATTTTTTTTCCTCATCCCATTTTTATAACAAATAACGCAGGTCCTCAGCCGAGTACCTGTGCTTGGACAGAATAATTGGTAGTTGATATGGTTAAGTCCAGAAACTTTGTTCCGGGTCGTCCATGGCTCATGCATTAAGGCAATATGAATCTTGCCCTTGCTGATTTTCGGCATCAGGACGTGACTAGTTGTCTCGCTTCGGTGGAGGTTTATCTGGAAGACCTCAATCATTGGTCCTCCATTAGATGACCTTCAACTAACTTGGTTTGCGTAAATTTTTAACAGAATCGGGTTAGCAAGATTCGGCATGGCTCAACTTAACACTTTTTGCTTGTTATTTGTTATACCCACCACCGAAGGATGGGGGTATATTCATTTTGTCATTCCGTTTGCAACACATCGAAATATCCATTTCCGACCCTATAAAGTATATATATTCTTGATCAGCGTAAAAATCTAAGACGATCTAGACATGTCCGTCCGTCTGTCTGTTAAATCACGCTACAGTCTTTAAAAATAGAGATATTGAGCTGAAAATGGGCTATATCGGACTATATCTTGATATAGCCCCCATATAGACCGATCCGCCGATTTAGGGTCTTAGGCCCATAAAAGCCACATTTATTATCCGATTTCGCTGAAATTTGGGACAGGGATTTGTGTTAGGCCCTTCAACTTCCTTAGTTAATTTGGACCAGATCGGTACAGATTTGGATATAGCTGTCATATAGACCGATTCTCCGATTTGGGGTCTTAGGCCCACAAAAGCCAAATTTATTATCCGATTTTGATGAAATTCGGGACAGTGAATTGTGTTAGGCCCATCAACATCCTTCGTCAATTTGGCTCAGATCAGTCCAGATTTGGATATAGCTGCCATATAGACCGATCCTCCGATTTGGGGTGTTACGCCCATAAAAACCACATATATTATCCGATTTTGCTGAAATTTGGGACAGGGAGTTGTATTAGGCCCTGCGACTTTCTTCGTTAATTTTGCCTAGATCGGTTCAGATTTGGATATAGCTGCCATATAGACCGATCCTCCGATTTAGGGTCTTAGGCCCATAAAAGCCACATTTATTATCCGATGTTGCTGAAATTTGGGACAGTGAGTTGCGTTAGGCCCTTCGACTTTCTTCGTTAATTTTGCCTAGATCGGTTCAGATTTGGATATAGCTGCCATATAGACCGATCCTCCGATTTGGGGTCTTAGGCCCACAAATGCCATATTTATTATCCGATTTTGATGAAATTCGAGACAGTGAATTGTGTTAGGCCCATCGACATCCTTCGTCAATTTGGCCCAGATCGGTCCAGATTTGGATATAGCTGCCATATAGACCGAAACTCCGATTTAGGGTCTTAAGCCCATAAAAGCCACATTTATTATCCGATTTTTCTGAAGTTTTTGACAGTGAGTTGTCTTAGGCCCTTCGATATCTGTCTTCAATTCGGCCCAGATCGGTTCAGATTTGGATATAGCTGCCATATAGACCGATTTCCTGATTTAAGGTTTTGGGCCCATAAAATGCTCATTTATTGTTCGATGTTGCTGAAATTCGGGACAGTGAGTTAAATTAAGCCCCTAGACATACTTTTGCAATATCGCACAGATCGGTCCAGATTTGAATATAGCTGCCATATAGACCGATCTCTCGATTTAAGGTTTTGGGCCCATAAAAGAGGCATTTATTGTCCGATTTCGCTTAAATTTGGGACAGTGCTTTAAGTTAGGCTCTTCGACATTTTTATGCAACTTGGCCCAAATCGGTCCAGATTTGGATATAGCTGCCATGTAGACCGATATCTCGATTTAAAATCTTGGCCCCATAAAATTCGCATTTATAATCCGATATCACTGAAATTTGACAAAGTCTTATGTTAGGCTTTTCGACATCCGTGTCGTATATGGTTCAGATCGGTTTATTTTTAGATATATCTACTATACTTATTAGTATTTGGTCCAAATCGGAACATATTTTAATATAACTGATATGGGACATAAGTTATAAATTTTTCACCGAATTTTGATGAAAGGCGGTTTACATATATAGCCGAGGTGGTGGGTATCCAAAGTTCGGCCCGGCCGAACTTAATGCCTTTTTACTTGTTTTCTAAAGCAAAGGAATTTTCTGTATCGCAGAGGTTAGCATGTCCGCCTATGATGCTGAACGCCTGGGTTCGAATCCTGGCGAGGCCATCAGAAAAAATTTTCAACGGTGGTTTTCCCCTCCTAATGCTGGCAACATTTGTGAGGTACTATGCCATGTAAAACTTCTCTCCAAAGAGGTGTCGCACTGCGGCACGCCGTTTGGGCTCGGCTATAAGAATGAGGCCCCTTATATTGAGCTTAAACTTGAATCGGACTGCACTCATTGATATGTGAGAAATTTGCCCCTGTTCCTTAGTGGAATGTTCATGGGCAAAATTTTTCATTTGCAGTGGAATTTTCTGTAAGCCTAGGTCTAGCGAGCCGCTTGCTCCAAGATCCGTCCCCCTTTTCCAACCGCCCTAAGCATGGGAACAGATGCTGATAGTGGCCATTGTTTATTTAAAGGCGCCACTAACTCGCCTTATCATTTTGAATATCAAAGGCACTTAGTACTCAAGTAAGAGCTGGTATCATCCGGCCGCTTATTGAGACTTTCCTCTCGAAACTGTTGATTGTCCGCTAACTTAGTAGCTGCTACTATGTATTCCAGCCAAGCATTCCACTTTCCCTTTCCTGTGGAAGCTCTCAGCTTCCCATGATAACGATGAATACTAGAAAAATGGCAGCCCAAAGATCCAACCTATGAGGTGACGGCCAGAACTTTGTGGAGTCGCAGATTAATATTTCGAGAATGGACAAATGGAAGGACTCGATTTGCATACCCCCATCTTATGATGTTTCTTAATGGAATGTTCTTGGGAAAATGAACATTTTCATAATTTTATGAATGTGTTTATAAAAGGTTTATGCTTTATTAAATTCTGTGTGGAAATTAAATTTTGTGTCAATATTCTTAAAATTTCTTTTTATGCAAATGCAAATTTGCCCATGAACATTCCATTAAGGAACAGTGACAAACTTCTCACATATCAATGAGTGTAGTTCGATTCAATTTTAAGCTCAATAATAAGGGACTTACTTTTTATAGCCGAGTCCGAACGGCGTGCCTCAGAGCGACACCTATTGGGGAGAAGTTTTTACATGCCAAAGTACCTCACAAATGTCGCTAACATTAGGAGGGGATAACATCCGTAGAAAAACGTCATGATATTCCTGCCAGGAGACGAACCCAGGGGTTTAGCGTCATAGGCGATCATACCAACTTCTGCGCTACGGTGGCCTCCATTCCATTTCTTTTTATAAATCTCCAAAAATTAGATGTTCAAAGAGAATTTTGGCATTTTGTTCTCAACAATATTTCATTTTTGTAAAATTTTTCTCAAATTTTATCTTCGAAGTGATTTGCATCCGACTATTACTATTTTTGAAACCTTTTCCATCATATGTTCGATTTTGTACAAGTGTGTTGCATATTGGACTATTATTGAAATCAAACCATACTCGTAGTGTTTGTAGTAATTGTTGGACATCATCCACATATATGCTGGCTGCTTGGTTGGTTGGCACTATAAAATCAATTGAAAAGAGAATGGTGGTGCGGGCGATTATATGTTCTGCCAGGATTAATGTGTCTGGAGTTGTTTGGTGATGCTCCGAAAGACCATACAAATGAATGCAATCAAAACAACAAAAAAGTTCTGCCATTGAAATATTGACTTAATACTCGATATGAATTTTTATATTTGTTTATAGGATAAATTTGTTCATATCAACACAAATAGAGTCGCATTTGTTTAAAATGCCAAATGAAATGAATGCTTAGAAATTTCCATGCACTGCATGAGAATGTCATTGCTTGGACAAAAACAAAAATGCATTAGATGGGCATGGTATGAGAAAAAGTTGCATGCAAAAAATGTTTGTGTCATTATTACAGATGTTCTTACCAAGAAATTGACTTGGAATATTTATAAAACTATTTATTTGAAGAAAATATATATTAAAAATGATCATGGCTGGTGGCACCTGAGCATAATATGTATTAAAAATTTGATAAATTTCTTAGAAATTGTATTTAGGACGAAAAACATAAACTTTATTAGTATAGTTTATTGAGTTGATTTGTTTCATTTAAGTATTAAAAATAAATTTGAAGGCTTTTACATTTTCTGGTATAGATATTGTACTGCAATTTTTTTGGATTACAGCAACCATTGAGTGATAATAAGTAAAAAGGCATTAAGTTTAGCTAGGCCGAATTTTGGATACCAGCATTCGTCATGATGAAGGGTCTAACAAAGCTCCTTGCGCCAAATTACAACGAAATCGAAATGAGCCTTTTATGGGCTCAAGTTCTAAAATAGGGAGATCAGTATATATGGCCGCCATATCCAAATATAAACCAATCAGAACCATATAAGGCATGTATGTCGAATAGCCTTACGTGGGTCACTGTGCCAAATTCTAGCGACATCGGGTAATAAATGTGCCTTTTATGCACCCCAGACCTTAAATCGGGATTTCGGTCTATATGGCAACTACTAGCCCAACCGGGCCCGCTTCTCTGTGCCTTCTTTAATTCTCTAATGTATTTTTAGAGTGGGGACACTTCGCCCTAAATGTGGATATCGAATTCGTGCCATTGCAGCCCATGTCCGAATCCAGGCGAGAACATCAGAAAAAATTTTCAGCGGTGGTTTTCCCTTCCTAATGCTGGCAACATTTGTGAGGTACTATGCCATGTAAAACTTCTCTCCAAAGAGGTGTCGCACTGCAGCACTCCGTTAGGCCATGTCCGAATCCTGGCGAGAACATCAGAAAAAATTTTCAGCGGTGGTTTTCCCTTCCTAATGCTGGCAACATTTGTGAGGTACTATGCCATGTAAAACTTCTCTCCAAAGAGGTGTCGCACTGCGGCACTCCATTGGGCCATGTCCGAATCCTGGCGAGAACATCAGAAAAAATGTTCAGCGGTGGTTTTCCCTTCCTAATGCTGGCGACATTTGTGAGGTACTATGCCATGTAAAACTTCTCTCCAAAGAGGTGTCGCACTGCAGCACTCCGTTAGGCCATGTCCGAATTCTGGCGAGGAGATCAGAAAAAATTTTCAGCGGTGGTTTTCCCTTCCTAATGCTGGCAACATTTGTGAGGTACTGTGCCATGTAAAACTTCTCTCCAAACAGGTGTCGCACTGCAGCATGCCGTTCGGATTCGGCTATGAAAAGGAGGCCACCTATCATTGAGCTTTAAACTTGAATCGGACTGCACTCATTGATATGTGAGAAATCTTTTGAAGGCAATCACGGTGAAACACGTAAACCGGGACGACCAAAAATCCGATGGAAAGATCAAGTCTTAGCAGACACCGCGAAACTTGGTGTCATAGATTTTAGAATAAGCGCAAAAGATCGATGTGCTTGTATCGCTGTTCTACGTTTGGGTTGTTCTGTCATAGCCCAATTAAAGTGTAGTAAGTAGTGCTTACTTATGCCTCCCAACAACTTTAGCCCATTTTCAATAAGACCAACTTTCATTCAATAAGCGTCGCTCAGATTGCCAAATGTCGAAAATATAGAAAACAAGTAAGATCGTGCGAAGTTCGGCCGGGCCGAATCTTATATACCCTCCACCATGGATCGCATCTGTAGAGTTTTTTGCGCAGTATCTCTTCTAGGCAAACAAAGAATAATGAATATGGACGAAGGAGGACGAGGAGCTATATCAAGTTTTTGTCCAATACGGGGCTCAAGAAGCAAAATCGAGAGATCGGTTTATATGGGAGCTGTGTCAAGTTATTGGGTTGCCCAAAAAGTAATTGCGGATTTTTCATATAGTCGGCGTTGACAAATTTTTTCACAGCTTGTGACTCTGTAATTGCATTCTTTCTTCTGTCTGTTATCAGCTGTTATTTTTAGCTTGCTTTAGAAAAAAAGTGTAAAAAAAGTATATTTGATTAAAGTTCATTTTAAGTTTTATTAAAAATGCATTTACTTTCTTTTAAAAAATCCGCAATTACTTTTTGGGCAACCCAATATATATCGATTCAGAGCATATTGCACACGTATATTGAAGGCCATGGGAGAAGCCGTTGTACAAAATCTGTGCCAAATCGGATGAGAATTGCGCTCTCCAGAGGCTCAAGAACTCAAGATCCCAGATCGGTTTATATGGCAGCTATATCAGGGTATAGACTGATTTGGGCCATACTTCGCATTAATGTTGGAAATGGTACCAAAAAACCACGTGCAAAATTTCAGTCTTATTGCAGAGAATTGCGCCCTCTAGAGGCTCAAGAAGTCAAGACCCAAGATCGGTTTATATGGCTGCTACATCAGGTTATGGTACCGATTTGGACCATACTTCGCACAGTTGTTGGGAGTAATATCAAAACACCATAAGCAAAATTGCAGTCAAATTGGATGAGAATTGCGCCCTCTAGAGGCTCAAGAAGTCAAGACCCAAGATCGGTTTATAGGGCAGCTATATCAGGTTATGGACCGATTTGAACCATACTCAGCGCAGTTGTTAGAAGTGATATTAAAACACTGTGCATTATTTCAATTTAGTCAAATCGGACGAGAATTGCGCCCTCTAGAGGCTCAAGAAGTCAAGACCCAAGATCGGTTTAGATGGCAGTTATATCAAAACATGAACCGATTTGGCCCATTTACAATACCAACCAACCTACACCGATAAGAAGTATTTATGCGAAATTTCGAGCGGTTAGCTCTACTCCTTCAAAAGTTAGCGTGCTTTCGACAGACAGACGGACGGACAGACAGACGGACCGACGGACGGACCGACGGACGGACAGACGGACGGACAGACGGACGGACAGACGGACGGACGGACGGACAGACGGACGGACGGACGGACAGACGGACGGACGGACTGACGGACAGACGGACGGGCATGGCTAGATCGACTTAAAATGTCATGACAATCAAGAATATTTATACTTTATGTACAATATAGTATGAATCGATCAATAGCTTGATACAGCTCCCATATAGTCGTATCTTCCGATTTTGCCACGGACACAATGACTGAGACGTCTGTACTAGCCAATGTCAGCAAAGCGGTAAACCTCTTCATGCCTAGATTAGGCCACATAGTTTTGGAATGCTCACAGCCTCCTCTTTGTGACCATCTATCATTCGTTGTCCTTCGGGCCTGGTCTTAAAAACTTAGCTTACATGTCGCTAGTGGCATACCCACAGATTCCAGTATCCCTGGAATGTGTAGGAAAATTCCTAGTCTCGCAAGCTCGTCCGCTTTACAGTTCCCTGGGATATCTCTGTGGCCCGGCACCCACAACAGTTGGATTTGAACTGTTCCGCCATCTCGTTGAGAGATCTGCGACAGTCGAGGGCGGTTCAGATGTTCAGAAATACGTTCTACAGGGATTTAATGGCTGCCTGGCTGTCTAAGAAGATATTTATGCCAATAATCGTAATGACATTATAACTTAGCCATTCCACCACTTCCTTAATTTGAAGGATCTCCGCTTGATACACACTGCAGTGATTGGGTAACCTTTTCAATATGACCAGTTCGAGGTCTTTAGGGTACACCCCAAATCCCACCTAGTCGTATAGTTTGGAGTCATCCATATAGAAGACTATGTAACTTCTAATACCTGGCATAACGTAGTTCCAATCTGTTCTATCAGGAACAGTGGTACAGTAATTTTTTATCAAAAAGAGGCCCATTGTATCAAGGATAACACAGTGTCCGTAGTCGCCACATGACCAATGAGAAAGTTTCCTTAAACTCACGGCAGTTGTCGCTGAAATTTGGATAGCCACAATGGCCAGAGGTATAAGATGTAGCATTAAATTCAGTGCATCAGTGCGGCTGTGATGCACAAACAATAAACAGTAGGTGGACTTTTGAAGCCCCGTCCACCAGACCGCAACATCATATAGCATTATAGGTCTGACAACTGCAGTATATACCCAATGCATGACACGTGGTCTAAACCCCCCAACTTTTGCCAATGGCTCTCTTGATGGTGTGAAGGGCAAGAGTTGCCTTTCTTGCCTTATGCAAATTGTTGGATTTTAAGTTCAATTTCCTATCCAGTAGAATTAATTTTAGTGTTACAAATGGTGTCGTCCTCAGTGCGGCTGTGATGCACAAACAAGCCATTCTTTGAATCCGCTTGAGTATTGAACAGTAGGTGGACTTTTGAAACGCCGTCCACCAGACCACAGCATCATATAGCATTATAGGTCTGACAATTGCAGTATATACCCAATGCATGACACGCTGTCTAAACCCGCCAACATTTGTCAACGGCTCTTTTGCAGATGTATAGGGCAAGTGTTGCCTTTCTTGCTTTTTCCAAAATGTTGGGTTTGAAGGTCAATTTCCTGTCCAGCAAAACACCCAGGTATTTTGCGCTTTCTGTATAGGGAACATTCTCTCCACCCAAGGTAACAGGTTCCACGGTAGGCAACTTGTATCTTCTGCTGAAAAGAACTACTTCTGTCTTGCAATGATTTATACCCAGATCACTTTCGGTAGCCCACTTTGCGCTTGCACGCAAAGTGGGAAACTTTCCCCTAACCGCAATTGCCACTTCATCAGCATACGCGAACACTTTTACACCTTTTTCTTTCAGAAACAGTAATCTATTTTCAATGGATATATTCCAAAGAAGAGGAGATAGTACACTTCCTTGAGGTGTTCCTCTGCTGACCCATCTTTTTATATCCATCTTTTTGTAAGTTATTAATAAACTTTCTTATGGTAGAGTTGATGCCTAGAAACTCCAACTCCTTCGTGATTGACGTCGGTTTTTTATTACTGCAAACACCTTTAATATCAAGAAATGCTACCATTGTGCATTCCTTGACAGCGAGAGAACCCTCTATGTAGCCGACTAGGTCGTAAAGGGCTGTTTCAGTGGATTTCCCTTTACTATATGCATGCTGCTGCCGCGACAGGCGATCTCCAGAGATTTTTGCCCTAATATCTGTTTCTATCAACCTTTCTAGAGTCTTCAGCATAGAGGATGCCAGACTAATAGGACGAAAATCTTTCGCCTTCATGAGGTAGGGTTTTACTGCAATACAATTATACAATTTATATATGTATATATATATATATCGGATATATATAAAAATCTGAAAAGATTTGCTTTAAACTCAAAATTCTTGTTTCTCAACACATATAGGTCAGATTTGCCAAGTTTAATACAAATCGGCCTGGTCGTGAAATAAGTAACACTTTTGAGGTAAAATTCCCCAGTGTGCGTCGTAACGCAGAGCGACACCTCTTTATGTTCTTGCGTTGCGGTGGCCTGCCTCTTTATTCCTATTATTATTAAAAATCGGTTCAGAATAAGATATATTGTCCACATTTAAATATTATTAATGAATGGGTAGGGTATTATATGGCCTGCACAGACCGACTTTTGTCTTTCCTTAATTTGTTTAAATTTATTCCTTTATTTAATTTGGATCTAATACCTTTGTGGTATAATGATAGCGCCAACAACACGTGATTTGGAAGTGTTTTTTTTTTAGATTTTTCATTTAAGCTCTAATTAAAAAAATATTCTAAGCTTTTGTCACTTCATTTGTCATGCCCATGGTGTGATTTATTACTCAAATTGTAATTTTCATTTAATTACTTCTGTGCATCTGATTGAAATCGCCATGGTTAGGGTTTTGTGTTGCTACCGAATGCAATGAATAAATTAAACTCTATTTGCGTTTCATAATCCCACGTTTTGAACCCTCTGTGGCCCTATGATGATATAATTAATATTAATTTAATCAATATCATCACTTATACGCTTTGGTATGTGCGTCAACACTTTTATAAATTGAATGATAAAGAGATTCTGGGTTTTTATTGAAAATAATAATAATTAAATCGATTTTTATTAGGCTGCACTGGTGTGCTGTTTAATGTTTTCTCAGAAATAGTAAAAGTGATAGTGGGCAAAATATTTTGTCAATATAGATATCAGGGAATATTGAATCAAATTGCTTTTAAAATTTTAGACAATTGGTCAAGCATGCAGAAAAATAGTCATTAAAAATAAAAAATGTTTAAATTTCATTAGATGTAAACGAATCGTAACGTAGCTGTGAATGGTGAGCGCTATTGTGTGATAGGTTAGGTTAGGTAAGGTTGAAAAGAGGGTGCAGATATTAATCCGCCCCATGCCCCTATGGACATACACCTAAGCCAGTAATGGGCTTATAAAGTAACCTCTAAAACGAAAATTTTAAGTTAGGAATTCCGTGCTGCTTACAAAATCTTTAATTGTTTTCATTACCACTCCCCTATGATGGTTCATGTCTGGTATTGTGTCTCCCTCTAAGTGACGGTATCTGTAAGACTCGAAAGCCGGGCAATGACAAAGGAAATGCTCCAACGTCTCATCGTCTTCCCCGCATGCCCCACACATGGTATCCTTTGCCGCAACGATTTTACATAAGAGTGCTCGTAGTCCTATGTATCCCGTTATGATACCAAAAGCTATACTGACCTCCTTCTTGCCTTCTTTAAGTAATAGCCTTGTCTTCTCACGATCTAGATTCCCCCATAGGATTTTCGCCTTCCTACCAACCATTTCGCTGTTCCACAATGTTGCATGCGCATTCGTCGCCCACTCCCTTAACTCAGACTACGTCGAAAGGCTTCGGGTTAATCAGTTTATTGACGGCAGTCCTCTGGCCTTCACCGCCAAATTGTCTGCCCTTTCATTTTCCCTTACTCCGTTATGGCCCCGAATCCAAACGATGCGGATTTTTCCATCTTCAGAGAAGGCGTTAATCTTCTTCTTAAACTGCAAGACTGTTTGCGACCTTACCGTAAACTGCAAACTTTGCCCATTAACATTCCACTAAGGAACAGGGACAAACTTCTCACATATCAATGAGTGCAGTCCGATTCAAGTTTTAAGCTCAATGATAAACGGCCTCCTTTTTATAGCCGAGTCCGAACGGCGTGCCGCAGTGCGACACCTCTTTGGAGAGAAGTTTTACATGGCTGCCATATAGACCGATCTTCCAATCTAGGGTCTTAATCCCTTAAAAAGCGAGTTTGTTGAGTTGAGTTTGTATAAGAGTTCTCGGGACCTGAATGAAATATGATTCATACCAGAGCCCATTTGCATATTTTTATGGATATGGTAGTGAAGTTGTTATAAAAGAGGATGGTTAATTCATCCATGGTGTTGGGTACCCAAAGTTCGGCACGGCCGAACTTAACACGTTTTTATACCCACCACCATACGATGGGAGTATACTAATCTAGTCATTGCACTTGTATCACCACGAAGTTTTGATATAGGGCCCCACAAAGTACATATATTCTTGATCGTCTTGACATTCTGAGCCGATCTAGCCATGTACGTTCATCCGTCTGCCGAAATCACGATACCGGTCGAACGCGTAAAGCTAGACGGATGAAATTTTGTACAGATACTTAATATTTATGCCAAATCGGTTCAGATTTGGATATAGCTTCTATATAAACCGATCTCCCAATTTGAATTTTTCAGCCTTTGGAACCCGTAATTTTTGCCCGATTTGGCTAATATTTTGCTCGTAGTTATGACTTTTAACAACTGTATCGAGTACCGTCCAAATCGGCCAAGAACCTGATATAGCACCCATACATCGACCCTCAGATTTGATTTCTTGAGCCCCTGGAAGCCTTAATTTTTTCGGATTTGGCTGAAATTTTGCAAGTGGTGTTCTGTTTCAACAACTGTGTCAAGTACCCTCTAAATCGGTCTATAACCAGATATAACTCCCTTATTTTAGCAGAATCCATGGTGGTGGGTTTCCAAGATTCGTCACAGTCGAGCTTAACACGTTTTTAATTGTTTTTATTGTTGTTTAGTATGTTTTGTACCTGCATTGCATCTATCTGAGAAACTTTTGATCTACCATTGGTTTTGTAAACACTCCAATAGAGCACTGTATGTTGTATAGGAGTTTCAGAACACAATTGTTTGAGTTGACGGGGGATTTCTGTCTTTTGAGTTTTCTTAGTGTGATTCCTCGGAATCCCCATCAGTGTTGTATTCTTTGCTATGGTTAACAATATGAATCATGGCATCAGATTTAACAGCACAAGATGTGCCATCATCGAGGATGCACAAGATGTGCCATCATCCTTCGGGTCAATCCGGTGCGTACAACCGATTGCAATGGGAAGTCGGTGCACCGTAGAGTGAAACAGGGAGTTCCCCTAGGCCGGGTGTTATCTCCGGCACTGTTTAATCTCTAGCTATCCTCCATTCCACCAACTCCAGACGGCATGGAGATCGTATCATACGCGCACGATTGTACGATGAAGGCATCAGACCCCACCCATTGATGACGTTTGCGACAGTTTGAAGGTCTACCTCAACGAACTTGCCACTTATTATGCTGCACATTATTAATTACAGATTCGCGTGAAATCAAGTGTCCCAAAATACTTGGCGTCGGCGCTTCAGTGATCTGACACCCTCCTCGGATGTGCTAGTTGCCGAGAGGAAATTCCGAGACATCATTAACGCAGCAGCCGCCCGCTTTATGGTGATATCTCCGGCACAGTTTAAGCTCCACCTATTCAGCCCCCTCCAGACGGTATAGAGATTGTATGATTTGAGGATGATTCTACCAACAGGCCATCAGGCCACCTACCCATTGATGACATCTGCGACAGGAACTTGCCCCTTATTTCGCTGCAAAAGATTTGAAGATATCTGCCACCAAATCTTCAACCACACTATTTACTACAGATACGCGTGAGGTGAATAATGAGCGGCAAGTGATGGTCGATGAAGATGCGATTTTGACCATCAAGTGTCCCAAAATACTTGCTGCCACATTTGACAGCTCTTACACATTCTCCCCAAATGCCATAAGTTCTCAAGTCACTTGCAGGCAGCACTTGGATTGCCGACATAGAAACCTTGTTGACCACATACAATCCAATTGGCCGGTCTGTGGTAAATTATGCAGCGTCGTCAGTTGTTTGATACGCGGCGGAATAAAATTCAGATCTGTCAGAATGCAGCCCTTTAAGCTGCGGCGGGCTGTCTTCTCAGTCCTCATGTGGACCACCTCCATCGGGAGGTACGGTTTCATCTTCCTGCAGAGGCATAGAAGGAAATCTTGTAACTGATACAGATAGTGTACTGAGGATATGGAAATAACACTTTTCCAAGCTACTGGTATCCGATGATGGTGGAAATAAGTACAGCGTAGAACCAATCTCCGATGATGGTATAGAATGTGTACCATCTAGTCAAAACGAAATACACGGCAGTAAGGCAGCAGGAGCCGAAGGGTTGCCCTCTGAACTGTTTAAGACCGGAGATGACACGGAGGAGCGGTGGTTTCCCCTCCTAATGCTGGCAACATTTGTGAGGTACTATGTCTAAATAAAGTCTGATCTGGAACATATGATCGGGTGACGGAAGGCTTTATATCAGGTAACAAATGCAGCTTTTATGAGCTTAAGACCCCTAATAAGCAGATCGGTCTATATGACAGCTATATCTGAATAAAGTCCGATCTGAACCATATTTGAGTCGGATATCAGGAGGCTTTAATTGACTCTCTATTTCAAATTTCAGCAATATCGGATAATAATTGCGACTTTCAAAGGCTTAAGACTCTAAATTTGCAGATCGGTGTACATGGCAGCTACATCTAAATATGGTCCGATCTGAACCATACTTGAGTCGGATGCCGGGAGTTATAAAACGACTCACTGTTATCAATTTCATCGAAATCAGATAATAAATGCGCCTGTTACGGGCTTAAGGTCCTAAACCGGCATATCGGTCTATTTGCCAGCTATATGAGAATATGTTCCGGTATGGGCCATATTCGGGCTTAAGACCCTAAATCACCAGATCGGTCTATATGCCAGCTATATCCATAAATAGTCCGAATGGGCCCTTTGACGAGCTTAACTTGCAAATGTAAATTTGCCCATGAACATTCCATTAAGGAACAGGGGCAAACTTCTCACATATCAATGACTGCCTTCCGATTCAAGTTTAAGCTCAATGATAAGGGACCTCCTTTCTATGGCCGAGTCCGAACGGCGTGCCACAGTGCAACATCTCTTTGTGGAGAAGTTTTTACATGGCTGCCATACCAAAAGGTACAGTACCTCACAAATGTTGCCAGCATTAGGAGGGGATAATCACCGCTGAAAATGTTTTTGATGTTTTAGACAGGTTTCGAACCTAGGCGTTCAACGTCATAGGAGGACATGCTAACCTCTACGCTACGGTGAAAGGTATTTAAGAGTAATGTACGAACTTGACATAACCAATCGACCTTACGTGTCAAGAGGCTCGACCCATCCTCAAAAACCGGCCAAAAATGGCACGTTAACCGAGTGGAGCAATATGGGTGTCGAATAAAAGATAATTGGAGGTAGAATGCGAAACTTATATAAAAATTTGGGATCAAGTCCCACGAGGGCCGTTCCACCCCAAAAACCACCCCTAAACGGACATTTAGGCCAGTATGGGATTCAAATGAAAGATACTTGAGGATAGAATACGAATTATGCCCCAAATTGACATGTACACCGAACGAGGCAATATAGGACTCAAACGAAAGGTATTTGGCAGTAGAATACGAAATTGTTTAGACATATTTGTGTCCATTCCCGGGTGTGGCCTTTGGCTTTGGCCCACTCCAGAATTATGCCCCATATGAACATGTATATTATCAAAGTGGACAATATAGGATTTAAGTGAAATGTATTTGAGAGTTAAATACGAATATGAATTATTCCATTTTTTTCAGGTTTTTTGCCTGTTAGGGCGAAGATCATTAAATTTTACAATTTTTGTTTGTTTCTCTTTCGAGACGAGCTCAATGATCGGAGATTGCAAATGAAAACGGTAAGCCAAAGATAGCAACACTCACCAACCACTATGGGACGCGTTTCGTCTTGGGTTAGAATACTTTTCAACCATACTAGGTGTGATGGCTTCAAGAGCCGTGCGTTGGTATGTTGAATTTGAATCGTATTTATTGCGAAACCGCATCTATGATACAATAACCACATTTACCACGCTCGACAACCCTCTCTATTAGCTGTACTTTTTATAAAATAAATTATTTTAAAATGTGGACCATTTCAAAAAAGGGTGTAGCGAAGCCACGTAAATAAAGTTCGATTTGGCCCATTCAAGAACTTTGCCTACGTATAAAAATATTTGAATATGTGCCAAATTTCAGCTCCATTTTTCTCAATTTTTGGAGGCTGTTTCGTGATTATAACTGGCGGACACACGGCATCGTTTGATCGACTTAGAATTATGCGAAGATCAAGAACACATATATATATATATACTTTGTAGGGTCAGAAATTAATATTTCGGCCCTACAAACATTACATATTATGTCAATACAAACGTAATGACAAATTGAAATTTCCCCCACCTCTCGGTGGTGGGTATAAAAACTATTAATGCAACCCTCATTCCCTATCCAATTTTGGCATATGTGACATTTACTCCGTTAGAGGCCATCAGACATGGTATTGATAGGTTAGAACAGTTCAAAGTTGTTCCTTAATTTCGGTAGTCTGAACCTTGACAATTCCCTTAAACGTGAATACTAGACCAAGACGAAGTCTGCTCTTTGGCATTTAACCCTAAGGGCAAAACGGGCCCAAAAGGTCGTTAACCCCATAAGCGGAGACCAAGACCCGTTGGCAAGAAAATTCTGGTCGTCAGCGCAATGCACGACTCTATGTGTTTCATTGTTTTACACATATACCCTAATAAATATCTGTTTTGATATTTATCAATAAATTAACGCTACAATTTGATTAATGAACTAAATAAGTAATGTGATTTTTTTAATTTATCACCTGTGGTCTTACCTTTGCCAGTGAATTAATCCATAACATAAAAACACAAGCAGATAAAAAATATTTTGTTTTCATTTACATTGTTAATATAATTTTATTTAAACCACTTTGTATAACAACAAATAAACGTAATCATGGCAATAATTAGTAATCGATTTATTATTACAAAAATAATGATTAATAATAAGTGAAGTGTCATTGCACATTGCGCCATTATTCTACTACAATACATATCAATATGAGTTAACTAACAAAATGCAACATTACTGTTGTTATTAATTAAAATTGTATTTTCTATACCCTGCTTCATAGGATGAAAGTATACAAATTTCGTCATACTGTTTGTAACACCTCGAACTATACGTCTAAGACCCCATAAAGTATGTATATTCTTGATCATCATTGCATTTTAAGTCGATCTAGCCATGTCCGTCCGTCTGTCTGTCGAAAGCACGCGAAGTTTCGAAGGAGTAAAGAGAGGCGCTTGAAATTTGCAACAAATACTTTTTATTAGTGTGGGTCGGTTGGGATTGTTAATGGTCCAAATCGGTTCATGTTTTGATATAGCTGCCATATAAACCTATATTGGGTCTTGAGTTTTTGGCCTCTAGATGGCGCAATTCCAACTGAAATTTTGCACGTGGTGTTTTGGTATCACTTCCAACAACTGTGCTAAGTATGGTTCAAATCGGTCTAAAACCTGGCATAGCTGCCATATAAACCAATCTTGGGTCTTGACTTCTTGAGCCTCTAGAGGGCGCAATTCTCATCCAATTTGACTGAAATTTTACACGTGGTGTTTTGGTATCACTCCCAACAACTGTGCTAAGTAGGATTCAAATCGGTCTAAAACCTAGCATAGCTGCCATATAAACCGATATTGGATCTTGACTTCTTGTGCCCCCAGAGGGCGCAGTTCTCATCCGATTTGGCTGAAATTTTGCTCGTGGTGTCTTGGTATCACTCCCAACAACTGTGCTAAGTATGTTTCAAATCGGTCTAAAACCTGGTTTAGATGCCATATACACCGATCTGAAATCTTGACTTCTTGAGCCTCTAGAGGGCGCAATTCTCATCTGATTTGGCAGAAATTTGGTACAACGGCTTCTCCCATGACCTTCAACATACGTGATCAATATGGTCTCAGTTCATCTATAGCTTGATACAGCTCCGCTACAAGGCCGCTACAAGGCGCAATTCTTATACGAATGGACTGAAGTATTACACAATGACTTCTATAATGTTCAGCATTCAATTCATTTATGGTCCGAATCGGACTATAACATGATAAAGCGCCAATAGCATAACAGTTCTTCTTCATTATTCTTTGTAATATACCACGCAAAGATTTCGACAAATGCCATCCGTGGTGGAGGGTATATAAAATTCGGCCCGGCCGAACTCAGCACACTCTTACTTGTTAAGTCCAATCCATTAAAAAAGAAAATTGAAGAAAAAATCCTCTTAATTAACTTTAGTATGAAAAATAACAGTAAATTTTTTATGTCATTTTCTTTTTCCTTTTTTTTAATTTTCATGTTAAAGTAAGAGGGAATGTAAAAACTAAATGCTGCATTCCTTAAATTTTAGTGGGGAATAATGTTTTGAATTCTCCATGGGCTCTTCGAAAAAATTATATATGTATGAAGATAAACAAACAGACATTTGCTCCTCTTGTCTGCTGTGAGTGTTGTATTGCAATGTGAGGGGTTAGTACATCAAAATTGAAATGAGGAAGAGTCATTTGTTCCCCCATGAAATACCAACGTCACATTTGCTTTTCACCCCATATTCTCACTTTCGATTATTATGCTGCCGGAAATGCCATATGATTCTCATTTCCGTTTACAGCAATCTTTCTGTTTTGGGATTTTTATTTGTAGTTGATGTTTTTCATAGTTTCTAAATTCATAGGATGGTCTTGATATGTGTGTGTGTGTGTGTTTGAGAGTTAAAAATTTTATGTAAAGTTTTTGCGGCTGTTTGTAAACCCAATTTGCTATATTTATAAATACGAATAATGCCATGTGCCAATTGTGTGTAGTGTAATAAGAGTTTGCCTTGTGCGTATATTTTGTTCTATACTAAAAGCTGACTTGAATATAAATATACATTTTTTTTGCCTCTGCTAAACTAAAACATAAAAATTTAATTTTTCTTATATATTGGGTTGCCCAATAAGTAATTGCGGATTTTTCATATAGTCGGCGTTGACAAATTTTTTCACAGCTTGTTACTCTGTAATTGCATTCTTTCTTCTGTCACTTATCAGCTGTTACTTTTAGCTTGCTTTAGAAAAAAAGTGTAAAAAAGTATATTTGATTAAAGTTCATTCTAAGTTTTATTAAAAATGCATTTACTTTCTTTTAAAAAATCCGCAATTACTCTTTGGGCAACCCAATATATTCCATTTTTATTCTTGTTGTCACATATCTATGCTTGTATGTGTTTTTATATTTATTGTAAGCATGTCATCGCCTCTGTTTCTATTTCCGTTTCCTTTGCATCGTATGCATCGCATCGATGGCATTGTGCAGCTGTATGTGTGTCGTTTGAGTTCAAGTGTTAACACAATATTGTTCTTGCTTAAATAATTTCCTTTTTTGCCTGTCTTAAACCTACATACTGATAAAAACTCTATTAAAAGATTAATAGTTTTTATTGTAACTCTTTTTAATTGATGTTTTCTTTTAATTTGGTTTTTGCAAATTGATGGCTTTTCATTTGCATATAAACTATGTGCAAAAATATTTCCCTTTTACTATGGCAATGTGTTGCAATGCTTCAAATATTGGGTTGCCCAAAAAGTAATTGCGGATTTTTTAAAAGAAAGTAAATGCATTTTTAATAAAACTTAGAATGAACTTTAATCAAATATACTTTTTTACACTTTTTTTTCTAAAGCAAGCTAAAAGTAACAGCTGATAACTGACAGAAGAAAGAATACAATTACAGAGTCACAAGCTGTGAAAAAATTTGTCAACGCCGACTGTATGAAAAATCCGCAATTACTTTTTGGGCAACCCAAAGCTGTAATATAATAATGAGAAAGAGGGAGAAAACGAGAAACGCATATTTGAATCTTAGAGAAATGTAAACGCAAATGTGTATAGTTAAAGAAAATGTTTTGTTTGTTGGTATCTTTGTTTATATGTTTCATATAGACTCAAATATGGCTGAATGGATTTTCGAAAATATTCACTCTACCTAGAGTTTAGCGCCAAGGTGAATGTAGGGTACTTCATTTTATACCCTTCACCAGATGGAGTTATCCTAATGTATTAATTTCTCTTGTTACATCTTGAAATACAGATGTAGAAACTTATGCAAATTTTTGTTTTTTCCTTTTCCGAGACGAGCTCACTGACATTTTCATTGCAAATGGAAAAGAAAAGCCAGAGATCGCAGCACCCATCAACCACTATGGGACGCATTTCGTCATTTTGTAAGAATAACTCATTGGTCTTATAAGATATAAAGACTTCAAGGGTCTCACTTTGGTATATTATACTTATACCGAATTTATTGCGAAAACGCCTCTATGATATTAATTCCCCATTAACCACGCTCGACAACTCTGACTGTTAGCTGTACTTTTCACAGTGCATGTGTTTTTGTGTAATGGCAGATTTTTTTGTCTACATAGTTACACTACTCCCATGGCATACATATAATTTTGTGCATCTGTTGGAAGCTGTATTGATGAATTTAGCTGCTTTGAATTTAGGAACAATGGCAAACTTTTCACATATCAATGAGTAGTGTCCGATTCAAGTTTTAGCTCAATTATAAGGGACCCCATTTTTCAAGTTTAGTCCGAAAGGCGTGCGACACATCTTTGGGGAGAAGTTTGTACAGAACTTGTATAACTCACAAAGGTCGGCAGCATTAGAAGGAAAAAAAAAGCCATCACACCTAATATGGTTGAAAAGTCTTCTAACCAAAGACGAAACGCGTCCCATAGTGGTATTTTGCTATCTTCGGCTTTCCTTTTCCATTTGCATCTCCGATCATAGAGCTCGTCTCGAAAGAAAACAAACAAAAAATTTAAAAATTTAATGATCTTGGCCGTAACAGGCAAAAAACTTGAAAAATTAAAAATTCGGCAGAGCCAGGCCAGGATTCGAACCAGGGCACACGGAGCAATAGCGAGAGCCATTGCCGTTGTTTTAGCGTTCGAAGCCATCAATACAACTTCCAACAGATGCACAAAATCATGTGTAGTACGGAAGAAGTGTAATTTGTCACAGAAAGAATGTCTGTCATTGCACAAAAATACATGCATTGGGAAAAGTACAGCTGATAAACAGGGTTGTCGAGTGTGGTTAATGTGTGTAATTGTATCATAGATGCGTTTTCGCTATTAATACGATTCAAATACAGCATACCAACGCACGGCTCTTGAAGCCATCACACCTAATATGGTTGAAAAGTCTTCTAACCAAAGACGAAACGCTTCCCATAGTGGTTGGTGTGTTTTGCTATCTTCGGCTTTCCTTTTCCATTTGCAATCTCCAATCATTGAGCTCGTCTCGAAAGAGAAACAAACAAAAATTGTAATATGCCATGTAAAAACTTCTCTCCAATGAGGTGTCGCATAGTTGTCGCACAGTGTTGCAGATCAGACTCAGCTTTAACTTGAAACGGACTGCAGTCATTGATGTGTCAGAAGTTTGCCCCTGTTCCTTGGCGAAATGCTCATGGGCAATTTTTGTTTTTTTTAGAAACCGAGTTGGGAAAGTTTTTATACATCGTTGGAAAGGTATTAAAATTGGCGTATAGGGAGTAAAATTTCAAATGTCATATAAATTTTTTTTTTGTTAATTTTCATGTTTAATATTGGCCAGACAATAACCAAACTTACCTTTAAAGTATATATCGTTCATATTTTGAAATAAAAGAGCTTAAAATTTTGATTACTGGACTTTCATAAGCTAAATTTTGTTGCAAGAAACATCACAAATCTCGTCTGGTTTTTTTTTATACCCACCACCATTGGATGGTTGTATATTAACCTAGTCATTTCGTTTGTAACACCTCGATATATTGATCTGCGACCCCATAAAGTATATATTGGGTTGCCCAAAAAGTAATTGCGGATTTTTTAAAAGAAAGTAAATGCATTTTTAATAAAACTTAGAATGAACTTTAATCAAATATACTTTTTTTACACTTTTTTTCTAAAGCAAGCTAAAAGTAACAGCTGATAACTGACAGAAGAAAGAATGCAATTACAGAGTCACAAGATGTGAAAAAATTTGTCAACACCGACTATATGAAAAATCCGCAATTACTTTTTGGGCAACCCAATATATTCTGGATCATCTCATCATCACATTCTGATTCGATCTAGACATGTCCGTCTGTCTGTCGAAATCACGATAGCGGTCGAACGCGTTAAGCTAGCCCCTTGAGATGGTTAATATTGACGTAGGTCACTGGAGATTGCAAATGAGCTATATCGGTTCAGATTTTGATATATCTCCCATATAAACCGATCTCCCGATTTGACTTCTTGAGCCCCTGAGAGCCGGAACTTTCATCCGATTCGGCTGAAATTTTGTATGTGGTGCTTGGTTATGACTTTCAACAACTGTGTTGAGTACGGTCCAAATCGGTTTATATCCTAATAGAGCTCCCATATGAACCGATCTCCCGATTTGACTTCTTAAGCCCCTAGAAGCCAAAAATGTCTTCCAGTTTGGCTAAAAATTGTACATGTAGTGGCTGAAATTTTGCACATAGTATTCTCTTATGACTTCTAACAACGGTGCCAAGTACGGTCCAAATCGGGCAATAACCTATTAGAGCTCCCATATAAACCGATCTCACGATTTGACTTCTTAAGCTCCTAGAAGCCAAAAATGTCTTCCAATTTGGCTAAAAATTTTGCACGTAGTGGCTGAAATGGCTGTGCCCTTACAACCCGCAATTTTTGTCCAATTTAGCTACAGTTTTGCACATAGTATTTTGTTATGACCCAACAACTGTGCCATCCTAATCGGTCTTAATCGGTCCATAACCTGATATATTGATTTGCCCAAAAAGTAATTGCGGATTTTTTAAAAGAAAGTAAATGCATTTTTAATAAAACTTAGAATGAACTTTAATCAGAGATACTTTTTTTACACTTTTTTTCTAAAGCAAGCTAAAAACAACAGCTGATAACTGACAGAAGAAAAAATGCAATTGCAGAGTCACAAGCTATGAAAAAATTTTTCAACGCCGACTATATGAAAATTCCGCAATTACTTTTTGGGCAACCCAATAGCTCCCATGTAACCCAGTCTTTCGATTATCCTTGTTCGGTTCCTAGAAGTTTTAATTTTGCTAGTTTGACAGAAGATAGGTATGTAAAATAAAATTAGCCTTGCAACTAAATTTAGTTTGGGTAGATTTTTAGCAGAATCCATGGTGGTGGGCTCCAAAGATTTTCATTTTCATCCGCTTTACCAATTTTGGACCAAGTGTTACGAATAAAAGCGGAGATACCTCCCGACAGATAAAAATCGAGGTGTAAAAATTACCACCATCATAAGCTCGAAATTAGTTAAACAACAATTTTTGAGTTTTTACTAAATTAGTTTTATTCCATTATCTCTCATAAAATATTGCAACACTCCAGCGTCCTTTGTAAAATACAGAATTAGTTTAATAACCACATTTTGTTTATTATTACATTTTTATTGTTTGTTGTTTTCTCTATTGTATGGGGTTGTTCTACAATATTATACACACATACACTCAAGCAGGCTTGAGTGTAGTTGTTTAAGCTTAATTTGTTTTTGTATATTCCAGTTTGTAGCATAATTAAAGATCATTTGTTTGTGGTGGAGAAATTAAGCCTTTCACAATTAAAGATAGAGAGCTCATTGGGTTTTCCATTTGCACAGGGGATTTATGTCTGTTTTGTGCAAAGTCTGGTTGATGCCTTCGTGTGGTGTGTGCGTGTGTGTGGGTGTGTGCGGTTTATGTGTTGCGATTTTTTATGTTTTAATTCGCTAGAAATATGGTTAATTATCATTTTATTTGTTTTATTGTTGCTGAGTTTACTTTCATTTGCCTTTGTGTGTAAAACTGTTTATTTTTTTGCATTTTCCATAGAACTTTGTATCACTGAGTCTTTTCATGTTTTTTTTTTCTGTTGATTTCATCGTTTGTTTGCTTGTTTGGTTCAATGGTTTGGTGGAAAAAAAAAACATAGTCGTTTTGATTGAACTGTGCATGTTTGTTTTAATAATAAATAATAGCACAACATATTGGATTCTGGTCGGCGTAATACTTGTATGCTGTGCTTTTTTTTGTACAAATTAATTGTATTGTGTATAACCTCTGTCCAAGCTTTATTGCCAATTATTGGAAATATAAAGGCGGGAAAATAAGGAGGCCTTAAATGAAAAATGCTGGTTAAAAATGGAAATATTGCAATTTTAACTTTGGATACCGTTTTCATAGAAATTTATTCTTCATATAAAACTAGGCCAACGGGGCCCGCTCGGCGCACTCTCTAATATCTTTTTAAGGTGGGGACACTTCACCCCGAATGTGGATATCGAACTCGTGCCACTGTAGCCTATGTCCGTCTGCGACGCAGAACGCCTGCATTCGAATCCTGGCAAGAACATCGGACCAAATTTATAGCGGTGGTTATTCCCTCTTAATGCTGGTGGCATTTGCGAGGTACCATGCCATGCAAGGTCATGTAAAAAATTCCCTCAAAAAGGTGTCGCACTGCGAGACGCCGTTCGGACTGGGCTTTAAAAAGGTCCCTTATCATTAACTTTAAACTTGTATCGGAAAGCACTCATTGATGTGTGAGAAGTTTACCCCTGCTCGGATACTGGGAAAATTTTTACTCTACTGGGAGTAGAGTAATAATTGGATTTTTTTAAGTCCTTTTTTACCGTATTGGTAAATATTTCCGGTTTAGGGGGTATTTCAGGAATGGGGTGGGCACCCAGACAATTAGCCCTTAAAGGAAATATAAGCTTCGTGCTCTACTTTCAAATACATTTTATATGAGCCCCATATTGGCATGATCGGTAAATATGTTGTGTTTGAGGTGGGGTGGACCCCTGGGTCTTTGTCCCGAAAATGAGTATAAATATCCCAAAAATCAATTAATTTCCATCCCAAATAGCTTTTGTATAATAGGAAGGTATTTTGGGGCGGCTCCCCAAATACATGGCTCTTCAATTGGATAGCAAATTCTGTTTTTTTTTCTCAAACACCTTTCGTTTGAACTCTATATTGTCGTGACTGGTCTATAAACTCATTTGGTGGGATTCTGGCGGCAGCCAACCCCAACAATAAACCAAGCTTTGTTTCTGGTAACTGTAAGAGTGCAAAGAAAATTTCAACGAATTCCCAGATCTGATGTTTTTAAAAATTAGGGTAATGAGAAGTGCTTTTTAGGGGAGAGATGGCAACTCAGGCATTACGATTCTAATATGGATGTCAAATTCGTGCTCCACTCCCAAATCCCTTTAATTTGAGTCCCATATTCCCATGGTCGGTAAATATGACCCCTTTGGAGAGCGTTTTGGGGCTGGGGCGGCCACCGGCACTTTGTTCTGAAAAAATATATCAAATTCTCCCATATACGGTTCATTTAAGCTCCAAATTAGCATAGTCGGAAATGTAGTTCAGTTTAGGCGGCGCTTTAAGGCGTACCCCCAAACATATGGCTCCAAAATTGGATGTCAGTTAGTTTTGTAAACTCGAACACCTTTCATTTGAGTCCTATTTTGACATAATGTGTGTATTTTGACATATGTGACGTATTTTTAGGAAGAAAAGCGCCACCTAGACTTCAACGCAAATGTTAATGTCATATTCGTGATCTATTCCCAAATACCTTTCATTTAAGTCCCATATAGCCAAATTTACAAATTTTTCCCATAAACATTCCACTAAGGAACAGGGTCAAACTTTTCACATATTCCAGTTTTAAGCTCAATGATAAGCGACCTCTTTTTTATAGCCGAGTCCGAACGGCGTGCGACACCTCTTTGGAGAGAAGTTTTTCATGGCATAGTACCTCACAAATGTTGCCAGCATTAGGAGGGGAAAACCACCGTTGATAATTTTTTCTGATAGTTTCGTCCCATATAGCCATGGTCGGCTAATATGCCCATTTCAGGGTATTTGGAGATGCGGCAAACTGCCATTCCTTGGACCAAATTTTTTATGTCATATTTGGAACCTATTGCCGAATACTTTTCATTTAAGTCCCATATTGACATTAATGTCGAATATATCCCTTTAGAGAAATTTTGGGGTTGGGGCGGCCCGCTCCATAATTGGACCTAAATATTAATACGATATTCCTTTTCTAGTCTCCAATACCTTTCATTTGATACGCATATTGTGCCAATCGGTCCACTTTTGGTTTTGGGTGGCGTTGTAGGGATAAGGGGAAGGGTCCTCCCCCCGATATTTAAAAATTATGTAGCCTATGTTTCCTTCCAGACAAACTTACACAATTTGTGAAAATAGTTTTTAGCCGTTTTTGATTCTACGGATTATAGAAACAAACCGACCCCAAATAGTCATGATGGGTAAATTGCCCATTTGAGACATTTTTCGCGGGAAGGGGTGACCCCTTATACTTCGATCTGATTTTGAATGCCAGATTCGTAATCAACTCCCGAATACCTTTCAATTAAGCCCCATACTAATTTGAACGTCCAATATATCCGTTTGGGAAGTTTCGGGGCTGGGGCGCCCTGATGGGCACTTAGACTCAAATTTAAATACCATATTCGTATTCTACCCTCCAATTAATTTCGTTTGATATCCATATTGTCTCAATAGGTCCACTTTTAATTTTGGGTGGTGTTTTTGGGGTAACGGGGGAGGGTCCGCCAACTGCAGATATCAACAAATTTTAAAGCCTTTTCCTCCTTTCTGACCATATTCGTAATCTACTCCTTTCATTTCAGTCCCTCTTTGTCATGATCGTCCAATAAATCTTTCTTTAGGAGGCTTTGGGGTTGGTGCGGCCCCCCAGTTACTTGGACCCAATTTTAAATATGAAATTCGGAGACCGCAGCTGAATATCTTTCATTTGAGCCCCATATTGTTTCAAGAGATAAACGGGAGCGTCCGCCCCCCCTTCCGGTATCAAAAAATTACATAGCCTATATTTTCTTCCTGACCAACCTACACAATCTGTGAAAATTTCAAGGTAATCGGTTCAGCCCTTTTTGAGTCTTTATGGAACAAACAAACACAAATTGACTTTTATACCAACCAATATAGGAGGGGGTATACTAATCTAGTCATTCCGCTTGTAACACCTCGAAATATTGATTTAGGATCCCATAAAGGTCCCACATTCGTCTCGACATTTTGAGTTGATCTAGCCATGTCCGGTCGTCCGTCCGTCTGTCTAAATCACGATAGCGGTCGAACGCGTAGACCTAGCCGCTTGAAAATTTGCATAGATACTGAATATTGATGTAGATCATTGGTGATTGCAAATGGGCCATACCGGTTCAGATGTGGATAAAGCTCCCATATAATCCGATCTCCCGATTTGACTTCTTGGATCCTTGAAAGCCGCAATTTTCATCAGATTTGGCTGGAATTTTGCACATAGTGTTCTGTTATGATTTCTAACAACTGTGTCAAGTACGGTCCGAATCGGTGTATAACCTGATATAGCTTCCATGTAAACCGATCTCCCGACTTGACTTCTTGAGCCCCTGGAAGCCGCATTTTTTGTTCGTTTTGACTAAAATTTTGCACAAAGTGTTCTGTTATGTCTTCCCACAACTGTGCAAAGTACGGTCCACATCGCTCAAGAACCTGATATAGCTTAAATGTTAACCCGTCTCTCTATCGTCCTTGTTCGGTTCCCAGAGCTTTAATTTTTGCTGGTTGGTAGGAAGTTCTGTATGTAGAATAAAATAATACCCTTCAACTAAATTTGTTTTGGATAAATTTATAGCACAATGCATGGTGTGAGTTCCCAAGATTCGGCCCGGCCGAGCTTAGCACGCTTTCACTTGAGCCTTGTTAATAATTCTCTGCTGCGTATCCTGCGATTCCTGTCGCTAGCCTCAAATCCGATCATAATGAAAGCACGGAATTACAAAGTTACCCATGAACATTCCATTAGAGAACAGGGACAAACTTTTCACATATCAGTGAGTGCTCTCCACCGAGTCCTCCTTGGAGATGCTACATAGCTTCTATGCATGGCATAATACCTTACAAATGTCTCCAACATTAGGAGGGGGATAACCGCAGCTGAATTTTTTGTTGTTGTTTTCTCCAGGATTCGAAGCAAGGCTTTCACCGTCATTGGCGCACATGCTAACCTCTGCCCTGCGACGCTCTTTGGAATAAGAACACCTCAATATAATTCTATCTGCTGACCGACCGCCTAGCCTGTAATTGCCGGATGTTGATCATCATTCGAAAACTGATTGGAATATTTTCAGAGAATGCACCAAAATCCACTTCAATAGGCTGCAACATCTCTCAAATAAAAATGTTCCGGAACTGCATTAGCAAGTGCCCCAGGTGAAGCTTTAGCTCCTGACGCAAACAAAAAGAGTCGCAGACGAGCGGGACTAATAACCCTGAAACCAGAGAACTAAGTCTACTATTAAACGGTCAAAGAACCTAAGCGGAATATATGGTTCTGGCATTTGATGGACCTAGGACTTGCTTAAATTTGTTAAGCTTTCATTTTATTAAGTATTAGCTGGTCCGGTAGGCTTCGCAATACTCTAAAGTGGATTTTCAACAGGGTGCGCCAGAGAAACTTCCTTATTTGAAAGATCTCTTAAAACAAAAGTACTTCAGTTATTATTTTAATCCATTTTATACCCACCACCGAAGTATGGGGGTATATTCATTTTGTCATTTCTCTTGCAACACATAAAAATATCCATTTTCGACCCAATAAAGCTCTTGGGCCCATTTATTGTCCGATTTCGCAAAAATTTGGAGCGAGTTACGTTAGGCTTCTCGGCATCGCTGTTTAATACGGCTCTGATAGGTTCAGATTTGGATATAGCTGCCATATATATCGATTTCCCGATTAAGATTAAGATATAACTGTTATATAGACCGATCTCTCGATTTAGGGATTTGGGCACTTTCAGTTATTTCTTGCACAACCGCCAATATAGGGATGAAATTGAAAGTTTTGAGGGAGAAATCGTCGAATAGTGGTTTTAGAAATTCTCATAGCAGCTGCGTGTGTGTACCGCTGTGTACCTCACTCTTTAGATAATTTCGGGAGTTCTGATGGTTCGCTGAAGCCCATTCCACGCGACACTTCCACAATCCGGGTCTGTGAGGAGGAATTTCATGTTACATAGCGAGAAGTGAGCGACCTTTAAGCTTCTAGAGGACGCAATTACTTTCCGATTTGGCTGAGATTTTGCAGGTAGTGTTTTTTCTTAACTTTCAACAGCCTTGCCAAGTACGGTTGAAATCGATTGATAACCTGATATAGCTGTCATATAAACCTATCTCTCGATTTGACTTCTTTAGCCTCTAGAGAGCGTAATTATTACCCATTTTGCCTAAAATTTTGCACTTTACGTTTTACTATGACTTCCAATAGCCGTACCAAGTATTGTTGAAATCGGTCTAAAACCTGATATAGCTGCCATATAAACCGATAGCACGAATTGACTTCCTATGCTTCTAAAGGGAGCAGTTTTAATCCGATTTAGCTGAAATTTTCAGGCAGTAACTTGCTATAACATTGGTACGGCCGAAATCAGTTGATAACATGATATAGCTACCATCATAAAAACCAATCGCCTGATTTGACTTCTTAAGCCTTTAGGGGGTGCAATTTTTATCCGATTTCCCTGCAATTTAGCCGATAGTGTTTCGCTATAACTTCAACAGCCGTGCCAAGTATCTGCCATATGAACTGATCCCCGATTTGACTTCTTGAGCCTCTAGGGGGCCCAATTTTTTATCCGATTTGCCTTCAATTTTGCCGATAGTGTTTCGCTATAACTTCAACAGCCTTGCCAAGTATCTGCCATATGAACTGATCTCCCGATTTGACTTCTTGAGTCCTAGAAGACGTAATTATTATCTATTTTGCTTGACTTCCGATGGTCGTGCCAAGAATGATCCGAATCGGTCTATGATTTCCTACAGCCCTGCTAAGTATGTCTAAATCGATCTATAACCGGATATAACTGCCATATAAACCGATCTCCTAATTTGATTTTTTGAGCCTCTAGAGACCGAAATTATTATCCGATTTTTCTGAAGTTTTGCGAGTTACGTTTCGCCATAATTTCCAACATCCTCCTTGCTAAGTATAGTCGAAATCAGTTGATAATCCAATATAGCTCCCAATATATAGCTCGCCTGATCCAATATATAGCTCGCCTGATTTGACTTCTTGATCCTCTACAGGGTGCATTTTTTATCCGATTTTGCTGAAATTGCAGGCAGTTTTTCGCTTAAATTTCAAACAACTGTGCCAAGTATGGTTCAAATCGGGTCATAACCTGATATATTTGGCATATAAACCGATCTAATAGCCATGCCAAGTATGGTCCAAATCGGTCTATAATCTGATAGAACTCACACATAAACCGATCGTCCAACTTGACTTCTTGAGCCTCAAGAGGATGAAATTTTTATACCAAAAACTTATCCGATCCGGAATATTAACTTTCAACAGCAGTGCCTAGTATGGTTATAATCCGTTGATAGCCTGATATAGTTCCCATATAAGCCGATATCTACTAAATCATTATATGAAAAGGACTGGTTATCTAATTTGCTGATATATTGTAGTTACCTTATTCTTCTATCACCAGTAGACTTACAACACAGCCGTTAGCTCTAAGGCCTCCTTTATACTACTACATAAGTCAGTACGAGTGAGTGTGGTGTGTCTATGTGCAACTGAAAGATGCTTTACGCAGTGTCCTCGTTTAGTTAGTACCAACAACAACACAAAAAAAAAACACGCATACAAACATAACTTTCGACAGCATCAAGAACTGCATAAAAACTATTCAGACTACTCTGCACAGACGGTGTTTTTAATTTCGTGTTCATATTTATTTAAAAGTTCTATTTAAATTCTCTTTTTTAACATTTTGCGAATGTGTAACAGTGTGTATGTGTGTGTGGGTAAAAGAGTGTTTGTGATATGTTTTGTGTATAGTTTATGGACAACAAACGGGGTGGGGGTGGGGAAATTATTAATAGTTTCTGGCTAACATATCATCATTGTTTTTTCCCCTTGTAGCCATATGCAGGCTACTCGAAATGTTCCAAATAGAATATGTATGGTATGTTTATATAAATTTTTATTTTAATCGTTTTGTCTATTTTTTTGTATGGGTTTTATTTGTTTTTATTTTTATTGGTATTTACATCTATAAAGCACGTTTTACGTGTTATTTACTGCGTATGTTGGTTATATTCACTATGGACTAAATTAAGTTTTTATTTTTCGCATTTTGTTTTCACTTCTGTGGTGATGGTGTTGGTGGTGTTGTGCTGCTGCTGCTGCTGCTGTCGCTTTTTTCTGTCATTGAAACCTATCATAAAAAACATGGATTTAATTTTGTTGTTTTTTGTTCTTGCTTTGGTTTCTCTACTGAGTTTAACATGGAGAAAAACAAAATAAACTTTTTAACAACATAATACTTTTAATGAATAATATTTTACAAATAAATCTCGGATTTTTGTTTGCGCATACTGCTGCATTCAAATTTCTTGTTAGCTATAAATATAATGTGCCGCCAATGTTGATATTGATGGGAATTTTTACAGGAAATTAAATAAATTTTTATGTAAAGCTAATGAAAAAAATTACAAATATTCAGAGCTGCGTATATTTGGGAGAGATTTTAATGAAAAATTAAATGCTTTATCGATAAATATCAGGAATAACACATATATTGAAGAAGTTATTGAAAAACAAGTACAAAAGGCTTTAAGTTCGGTCGGGCCGAACTTTGGATACCCACTACATCGGGCAAACCACCTTTCGTCAAAATCCGGCGAAAATACATACCTTATGCCCCACAGCAGCTATATGGAAATATGTACCGATTTGTTCCAAATACTAATAAGTACAAGTCAGTATTCAATTGTGTTTTTAGTAGCTATATCTAAAAATAAACCGATCTCCACCATATACGACAAGGATGTCGAAAAGACTAACATAAGTCACAGTGAAATCGGACTATAAATGCGCCTATTATGGGCCCAAAACCTTAAATCGAGAGATCGGTCTATATGGCAGCTATATTCAAATCTGGACCGATCTGGGCCAAATTGAAGAACGATGTCGAAGGTCCTAACACAACTCACAGTCCCAAATTTCGGCGACATCGGACATTAAATCCGCCTTTTATGGGCCCAAAACCTTAAATCGAGAGATCGGTCTATAAGGCAGCTATATGCAAATCTTGATCTATCTAGGCCAAATTGCAGAAATATGTCGAGGGGGCTAATCTAACTCACTATCTCAAATTTCGGCGACACCGGACAATAAATGCGCCTTTTATGGTCCCAAAACCTTAAATCGAGAGATCGGTCTATATGGCAGCAATATTCAAATCTGGACCGATCTGGGCCAAATTGAAGAACGATGTCGAAGGTCCTAACACAACTCACTGTCCCAAATTTCGGCGACATCGGACATTAAATCCGCCTTTTATGGGCCCAAAACCTTAAATCGAGAGATCGGACTATATGGCAGCTATATCCAAATCTGAACCGATCTAGGCCAAATTGCCAAACTCACTGTCCCAAATTTCGGCGTAATCGGACAATGTATGCACCTTTTATGGGCCCAAATCCTTAAATTGAGAGATCGGTCTATATGAAGGGCCTAACACAACTCACTGTCCCAAATTTCGGTAGCATCGGACAACAAATGCGCCTTTTATGGCCCCAAAACCTTAAATTGAGAGATTGGTCTATATGGCAGCTATATCCAAATCTAAACCGATCTGTGCTGTATTGCACAATAATGTCGAGGGGCTTAACTTAACTCACTGTCCCAAATTTCGGCGACATCGGACAATAAATGCGCTTTTTATGGGACCCAAACCTTAAACGAGAAATCGGTCTATATGGCAGCTATATCCAAATCTGAACCGATGTGTGCTGTATTGCAGAAGAATGTCGAGGGGCTTAACTTAACTCACTGTCCCAAATTTCGTCGACATCGGACAATAAATGCGCCTTTTATGGACCCAAGACCTTAAATCAGGAGATCGGTCTATATGGCAGCTATATGCAAATCTGGACTGATCTAGGTCAAATTTAAGAAGGATATCGAAGGGTCCAACACAACTCACTGTACCAAATTTCAGCCAGATCGGATAATAAATGTGGCTTTTATGAGCCTAAGACCCTAATTCGGCGGATCGGTCTTTATGGTGGTTATATCAAGATATAGTCCGATATAGCCCATCTTCGAACTTAAACTGCTTATTGACAAAAAAAGAATTTGTCTAAAGTTTCAGCTCAATATCTCTACACTTAAAGACTGTAGCGTGATTTCAACAGACAGACGGACGGACATGGCTAGATCGTCTTAGATTCTTACGCTGATCAAGAAAATATATACTTTATAGGATCGGAAATGGATATTTCACTTGTCCTCCACGGGTCTTTCCCAGTAGTTTGCGCAGTGTGAATATCTGGTCCAGGGTGGATTTACCAGGTCTATACCCGCCTTGATAGGGCTCACTTATCTCATTAAGTTTAGGTTTTAATCTTTAACAGTACGCCCGAGAGTATCTTGTATGCGATGGGAAGGAGACTTATTCCTCTGTAGTCGGCACATTCCATCTTATCTCCTTTTTTGTGTACGGGACATAGTAGGCTGAGGTTCCAATCATCGGGTATGCGTTCTTCTAGCCAGATTGCGCAGACAAGCTGATGCATATGCCTTGGCAGCGTGTCGCCTCCAGTGTTAAATAGTTCAGCGGGTAAACTGTCGGCTCTTGCTGCCTTGTTGTTCTTCAGTCGGGTCACTGCTACTTGGACCACATTCTGACTAGGAGGTAAACTCTCTATACCATCATCAGGGATTATTTTAGCGGTATCCCCTTCAACGCCAACGTCGGACACTAGCAGTTGGGTATTTCGATGTGTTGCAGGCGGAATGGGTTGCAAACAGACACCGATTCTATGGTATTGGGTGCTAAGATCGGCCGGGCCGAATCTTTTATACCCTTCACCATGGATAGCATTTGGCGAGTTCTCTGAGCGGTATCTCTTTTAAGGCAAACAAAGAATAATGAATAAGAACTGTTGTGCTATTGGAGCTATATCAAGTTATAGTCCGTTTCGGACCACAAATGAATTGAATGCTGAACATTGTAGAAGTCATTGTGTAATATTTAAGTCCATTCGGATAAGAATTGCGCCTTGTAGGAGCTCAAGAATTGCGTCTTGTAGGAGATCGGTTTTGGGAGCTGTATCAACCTATAGATCGACTCAGGCCATATAGGACACGTATGTTGAAGGTCATGGGAGAAGCCGTTGTACAAAATGTCTGCCAAATCGGATGAAAATTGCGCCCTCTAGAGGCTCAAGAAGTCAAGAACCCAGATTGGTTTATATGGCAGCTATATCAGGTTTCGTACCGAGTTGCGACATACTAAGCACAGTTGTTGGAAGTTATAACAAAACATCTTATGTATAATTTCAGCCGAATCGGATGAAAATTGCGCCCTCTAGCGGCTCAAGAAGACAAGATCCAAGATCGGTTAATATGACAGCTATACCAAGTTATGACGCGATTTTAACCATATATAGAAAGCGATATCAAAACACTACGTGCAAAATTACAGCCAAATCGGATAAGAATTGCACCCTCTAAAAGCTGAAGAAGTCAAGACCCAATATGGGTTTATATGACAGCTATAACAGTTTATGAACCGATTTGAACCATATTCGGCACAGTTGTTGGAAGTGATACCAAAACACCACGTGCAAAATTTCAGTCATATCGGATGGGAATTGCGTCCTCAAGAGGCTCAAGAAGTCAAGACCCAATATCGGTTTATATGGCAGCTATATCAAAACATGGACCGATTTGGCCCATTTACAATCCCAACCGACCTACACTATTAAGAAGTATTTGTGCAAGATTAATCAAGCGCTTAGCTTCACTCCTTCGAAAGTTAGCGTGCTTTCGACAGACAGATGGACGCACGGACATGGCTAGATCGACTTAAAATGGCATGACGATCAAGAATATATATGCTTCATAGGGTTTCAGACGTATACTTCGAGGTGTTACAAACAGAATGACGAAATTAGTATACCCCCATCCTTTGGTGGAGGGTATAAGTCAGTATTATAACCTTGGTATTGATAAAAATGCCGATAATGCCGCGAATCCGAATGGCTTACCGCATAGCGACACCACTTAGTAGCACTCCCGGCACGGGATAGCTTTGAGCACCACACAGAATGGAACTGTTTGGTCCGTTAGTGTGGTGTTCATTGCTGTAACGAGAAGCTTAGCTGCGAGCTATCGTGCGCGTCCACAGATTGCGGATACTGGAATGCTCCATACTGAGTAGCTGCAACGGCAGTCGGGGACAATCAACGGTATCGAGCGGAGAGTATCAGTGAGAGGCCGGGCGCCAACCGACTCTTGCACCAATGATAAGTGCCTATGATGTTCGATTTGACAAGGGGAGTTATTGGCGCCTTTAAATAACCCATGGCCATACTGTTCCCGCGGCGATCGGTCCGGCGATTGGACCGGAACCAGCTTGCTCACCTATAGAAGCTTGATGAGGATCGCCACCTCCCCATGAAAATGTGGCTACAACGACAACGACGACGACCTGGTAGCACTAGAAGGGAAATATTGTGGCGTTATTATTATAAAAATTATTTTAAATTGTTTCTACCTCCCCACAAATCCTTTGATTATTCCGCATGCTGTGGGCGTAATATTAAGGAAATAAAAAATTTAAAAACATTTTGCTGGTCCGAGATTCGAAGTCGGGACCTTTGTATTGTAAATCTTCTGCTGTACGTGCTCTGTGCCACAAAACTACTTAAATCGCTCCCATGTGATAGAATATTGTGTTTTTAAATGGAATATGTCAAACATAAACACAAAAGCATGGCCATCTTTGAAGAAATAGAATCAAATGTTTGCTTTTGTGTTGTAAGCTAATATTAAAAGGAGAAAATGGTGTCTTATTCACACAATAGTAATGTGGATGAATGCGTAGAGCGTCTGCTTTGAAAACTGAAGGTTATTCATATAAAATTTGTCTTCTTCAAAGAAACTCAGCATTGGGAACGTGGTGGTGGAGAAAGGCGCGAACATGTTTGAGTTCAAGTAGTTATTTTTTGGCAACGTTCAACTAAGATAATATGTCATTATTTTTAGACAACTTGTATGCTTAGGCATAAGTACTTATTTTTGAACTATTGGTATGCTTGTGCGGAAGGACTTTCCTCCTAGGAGGAAAGCATCGTTTCTAAAAGTAATTAGAAACGATGCCCAAAAATAAGTAGTTATTAGTTTTTGAATGAGCTTACCTTTCTGGTTATTTGGTAATGAGAGTTTTTGCTGGATAAAGAGGTACTTCACAAATGCGATCCATGGTGGAGAATTAAGAATTAAGCACAATTTTGCTGGTTTAATATTAAGGGAGCACAACTAATCGATTGGTCGCTTTGGTGAATGTCCATAGTGGCATGGGATGGATTAATATCCGCACCCTGTTTTCAACCTAACCCAAAAGGACATTCCCTTAATATTTTATAAAAGTAGAATTTGAACCAAATTTTTTGTGCAAATAACATTTGGTCTGTTTACGTTTTTATACCATCCACCATAGGATGGGGTATACTAATTTCGTCATTCTGTTTGTAACTACTCGAAATATGTATTCTTGATCGTCGCGACATTTTATGTCGATCTAGCCATGTCCGTCCGTCTGTCTGTCGAAAGCGCGCTATCTTCCGAAGGAGTAATGCTAGCCGCTTGAAATTTTGCACAAATATGGGTTGCCCAAAAAGTAATTGCGGAATTTTTAAAAGAAAGTAAATGCATTTATAATAAAACTTAGAATGAACTTTAATCAAATATACTTTTTTTACACTTTTTTTCTAAAGCAAGCTAAAAGTAACAGCTGATAACTGACAGAAGAATGAGTGCAATTACAGAGTCACAAGCTGTGAAAAAATTTGTCAACGCCGACTATATGAAAAATCCGCAATTACTTTTTGGGCAACCCAAAACTTCTTATTAGTGTAGGTCGGTTGGTATTGTAAATGGGCCATATCGGTCTATGTTTTGATATAGCTGTCATATTAACCGATCTTGGGTCTTGACTTCTTGAGCCTCTAGAAGGCGCAATTCTTATCCGTTTGGAATGAAATTTTGCAAGACGTGTTTTGCTATTATATCCAACAATTGTGCCAAGTATGGTTGAAATTGGTCCATAACCTGATATAACTGCCATATAAACCGATCTTAGGTCTTGACTTCTTGAGCCTCTAGAGTGCGCAATTCTTATCCGATTGGAATGAAATTTTGCACCACCTGTTTTGTTATGACATCCAACAACTTTGTCAAGTATGGTTCAAATTGGTCCATAAACTGATATACCTGCCATATAAACCGATCTTGGGTCTTGACTTCTTGAGCCTCTAGAAGGCGCAATTCTTAACCGATTTGACTTGCACGTGGTATTTTGTTATAATACCCAACAACTGTGCCAAGTATTTTTCAAATCGGTTAATAACCTGATATAGTTGCCATATAAACCGATCTTGGGTCTTGACTTCTTGAGCCTCTAGAAGGCGCAATTCTTATCCGATTTGCCTGAAATTTTGTACGACGGATCCTTTCATGACCATCAACATATGGGTTTATTATGGTCTGAATCGGTCTATAGCCCGATACAGCTCCCATATAAATCGATCTCTCTATTTTACTTCTTGAGCCCCCAAAGGGCGCAATTCTTATTCGAATTGGCTGACATTTTACACAGGTCTCCAATATATAATTAAATTGTGGTCCAAACCGGACCATATCTTGATATCGTTCTAATAGAAGATCAAATCTTTTCTTATATCCTTCTTTGCCTAACAAGAGATGCCGGGGAAAGAACTCGACAAATGCGATCCATGGTGGAGGGTATATAAGATTCGGCCCTGCCGAACTTAGCACGCTTTTACTTGTTTTATTTTTTTTTATTTATTGAGCCCTGTTTCAGAACAATAGCGTGCTCTACACTGTACTCTATAGTCGTTGGGTATGTGTAGCACCTTAATTTATTTGACATAGATGTTGACGAAGATACTTGGAGTATAAAAAATTGCGATCCACCATGCCAGTTAAAGTGTTTTGAAAACATCACACAACATTGGACAAATTTTGCCAAAGTTTTCTAAGAAAAGGAGGTAAAAACGTGTTAAATTCCGCTCGATTTTTCAATTTTTGTTACCATATCAACTTGATGAATTTTCTTAACCAAAACTTGTTTTCAAAAACTTCAACGAATCTTTGTCAGTTTGATTTTCCATTTTATAATGAATAGGAATACTCTTAAGGAATTGACTTATTTTTGTCATAGAGCCTGAATTGATGCAAAAAATTTTCGAAAATTGGATATCTCGGCTTGAATTTCTTCGAGTCAGCCACAACTAACTCTTGTATAATTTGTAAACATAATGGCAAACCGCTTGCCATTATTATACAGCTAAATTCCTGGTTTATTTGTTCTTTAAAACCACTGTCTAAACACCACCCCTTAACTAAATTGGACTAAAAAACATTTCAACAAATAAAGCTCCAATAACATATTACTAAACCTTTTATAATTATTGTGATTTCTTTTTTATATTTTCAAAATCCTTTGCAGAAACCTTTAAATATTTGTTTTTCTTCAATGACGACACAGCATTTTTAAATATACATTGAATGAACATATAGAAAATAATTCTACTAAATAAATATTTTGATGGCAATTTCGTTTTTAAATTCAATTTCAAATTTCATAACAACATAAAATTAATTCTAAAATTGCACATTGACATTTGAATGCGAAAGCTATGTTAATTAATTGTTTTTATTACCTTACAACATCTCAACAGTGTGTGTATATATTTTTTTAGATTTTTGTTTTTGTGGAGTGGACGAAGGATATTTTTGCCTTCTTCTTCTCGTTTCATTCATTTTTATTTTCGATTATCCTGATGCCTATCATACAAAATTCTAATATTATTGCTATAACTTATGATACGATTTTATTAACATCTAAGCAGATAAGATATATACGTTTGTTGTTTTTGTTTTTGTTTTTGTATTTCGATCATACATGTGTTTTTATTAAATATATATATCGTATTTATAACCATACACATTTGTGTGCACACGTTTGTGTAAAGCTTATTTTTAAGAGATTCATGGGTTAACTAGATTGTACCGAAGATAAAGGGTTTTTGATATATGAAAAAACGGAGTTACAAAAAATTGATATTAGAAATTTATTTTCGGAAACATATTAAAAATTATTTTATTTATCTCTTTTCAGATTATGCACCTCGATTGTTAAGGTATTTATCCCTACAATGTCATAAATGTATTAAAATAGACTCTGAATATCTCCAAGCTAGCAATAAGGAAATGCGTAGAAACTGCCCCAAATATATCTGCAAACTAGGGAACATTCTTACCTTCACATAAGACAGACACATGTAGGAATCATATGAAAACTTTCTAGTGAGAATTATTTTTTAAGAACACACTAGCCGAACCGCACTCGCTCCGCTGCGCCATCTTTAGCTCACTAATATCTTTTTAGGGTGGGGACACTTCGCCCAGAATGTGTATATCGAATATGTCCACCTATCACGCTGAACATCTACGTTCAAAACCTGCAGTAACATCAGACAAAATTTAAGTGTGTTTTCGTTTGGGGCAGTTCCTCAAACACATGGCTCTTCAATTGGATTCGTTCATCTCTCAAATAACTTTTGTTTCTATATTGTCGTGATTGGTCTATATACCCATTTGGCGGGTTTTGGATGGCCCCCGAGGCACCCGACCCCAACAACAGATGTCATGTTTTGTTTTGACTGCATTACCAATCTCCGAGATCTGGTGTTTTTGAAAATTAGTGTAATGAGAAGTGCTTTTTAGGGCAGGGTTATGTGAGCCCCATATTGCAATGGTCGGTAAATATGAACTGTTTGGAGGGGCTGGGGCGGCCACCGTCACTTTGCCCTGATAATAGATATCAAATTGGTTCTTTACTCCCGAATACGGTTGATTTGAGCTCCGTATTGCCATAATCGGAAATATAGTTCAGTTGCTTTAGGGCGTACCCCCAAACACTTGACTCCAAAATTGGATGTGAAATTCGTTTTTTACTCTCAAATACCATTCATTGAGTCCCATATTGTCATAATGGTTCAATCAACCTATTTGACTTTTTTTAAAAGGAAAAGCGCCACCTAGACTTGAACGCAAATTTTAATGTAATCTTCTTAATCTACTCCCCAATACCTTTCATTTGGGTCCCATATAGACATGGTCGGCTAATATACCCATTTGGAGGTAATTGGGGTGGGGCAACCTCCCATTACTTGGACATAATTTTTTATGACATATTTGTAATCTACTGCCCAATACTTTTCATTTGAGGCCCATATTGATATGAACGTGGAATGTCTCTGTTTAGAGGAGTTTTTGTTTGGGGAGGCCTGCTGGGTACTTGGATCCAAATTTTAATACGATATTCGTTTTCTAGTCTCCAATACCTTTCATTTGATAACCATATTGTGCCTATCAGTTCAATTTTTGGTTTTGTATGACGTTTAAGGGGTAAGGAGGAGCGACTGCCTCCATCCGATATCCAAAAATTACATAGCCTATTTTTCCTTCCGGAGAAACTTACGCAATCTGTGACAATTTTAAGAAAATCGGTTCAGCCATTTTTGATTCTACGGAACAAACAAAAAACAACCGAGTCCCATATACAATAGTAATGATTGGTCATAAGCCCATTTAAGGCGTTTTTGGGGTAGGGTGCCCCCTATACTTTTATCTGATTTTGTATGTCAGAATCTCAATCTACTCCCAAATACTTTTTATTTGGGGTTGGCGCGGCCGGATGAGTATTAAGACCCAAATTTTAATACCATATTCGTATACTCTTATCCAATACTTTTTGTTTGATACCCGTATTGTCCCGATCGGTCCACTTTTGATTTTGTGTGGTTTTTTTGGGTAACTGGGCTTTATAAAGCCTATTTCTCCTTCCTGACCATATTTGCAATCTACTCCCGAATACCAGTCATTTGAGTCTCATATTGTCATGATCGTCCAAAAAAACCAATTTTAGTGGGTTTTGCGCGGCCCCCCAGTTACTTGGACCCAATTTTTAATATGAGATTCGTGACCATATTGTCCCGATCGGTCTACTTCTATTTTTCACGTTTCGCCACCTGTGACGATCTTATAAACGTAATTTGAATCACCGCGATCATCTTTTTCAACATTTCTTCGCACTTATCGACACGAGCCTTTTTTGAAGCTAATTGGGAGTCTAACTGGGCGGAATCCAACATAAACAACCTTTTTTTAGGGCAATGTGTTCATTCAATATCAACATTTGCTGCTGAAAGAAATGTCCTAGGATGAATCTTTCTCAGGGTATGCCACTTGACGATCTTGCATTATAAGTTCACGCATGACATCAATGTTATCTGGTACAAGGCCGTTTTTTGACGACCTTCACGGAATTAGATTTTGAGTAAACGTCCACAACGAATGAATTCATTAGGTATTACCTATGCCAGAGTTTTATATAGCAGCCGTCGTATTCATTTTGTCATTCCGTTTGCATCAAAATATCTATTTCGACCCTCTAAGAAGCTTAAAGAATGTCTGTCCACTGAAACGTAGAGGATAGCATGTCCGCCTATGAAGCCGAGCCCCTGGGTTCAAATTGTGACGAGAACATTAAGGTAAAATTTTCAGCTCTGGCTTTCCCCCTCTAATGCTGGCGACTTTTGTGAGGTAAGTACTATGCCATGCAGAAACTTATATAGCAGCCCTCGTGTAAGACGATGTAACGATGTCCGTATGTCTGTCCATCATAGCACAAAGATTACCATGCCCGCCAATGATGCTCGAGTCCTGGCGAAAACATCAGAGAAAAATTTTCAGCTGTGGTTTTCCCCTTCTAATGCATGCGACATTTGTGAGGTATATATAGAATCCTTGTAAACACTTCTTCCAAAAGTGCGGCACGCCGTTCGAACTCGGCTATAAAAAGAAGGCCCCTTATCATTTAGGGTAAATTTAAATCATACCGCACTCATTAATATGTGAGAAGTTAGCCCCTGTTCGTTAATGGAATGTTCATGGGCAAATTTGCATTTTGTATTCCTGTGCAATGTCCGCCCGTCTGGCCGTCCGTTTGTTGTAATCACGCTACAGCCAAAGTTGCGATATTGAGCTGATATTTTGTACAGCATCGTATCTTGTGCATACACAGGTTTAGTGTTTGGGCAATCTTCCGGTTAAGGGTTTTAAGCTCATAGCAGTCCCATTTCTTGTCCGATTTCGTTGAAATTTGGTCCGAATATGGTCCACATCGGATCATATTAAGATATTGCTACCATATAGACCAATTTCCTGATTAAGGATCTTGAGTCCATAAAACTCATATATCTCACTTATTTCAAAGGAATTCGGAACAATGTGTTGCACTAAGAGCTCCGACGTTTGCACCATATGTTGTTCGGACCTTATTTTGATATAATTCCTATATAGACAGATCTGCTCACATCGGGTTTTAAGCTTATAACATCCACATTTATTAATCGATTTCGTTGCCAATTTAAATAGTGAGTTGCAGTAGGTTTCTCAATATCGGAACAGAATATGGTCCAGATTGGACCATATTTATATACAGCTGCCTTATAGATTGAACAGCCGATCTATTGCCTCAAGTCCATAAAGGCTGCATTAAATAACCGATTTCGCCGAAATTGGAAACAGTGACTTGTATTAAGCCTCCCGACATCTAAATCGAAGATGGTACAGATTTGGACCATATTTTGATGGAGCTGTCATATAGACCGATGTGCCTATTAAATACCTTATCGGTTAAAGGAAAGAGGTCCGCAGATTTTATAACAGAACACGTCGTAAAATAGCGGAAATATATTAGGATGTGTATTACACAGCTCAAGGAATATAAAATATAATAAAATTACCAGAGCAGCAAAACGTGCCCCCTGAAAACTTTTCTGCGACCAGGTCGATGTCATTGATGAAGCCGCCAAGATAAAAAAGTTTCTCTCAAAAACCCATGAACAAACTGAAACATTAGTAGACCACATGGGAGTGAGATAGCATGTGTATGTCATACGGGGAAGATGATGAGACGTTGGAGCATTTCCTTTGTCATTGCCGGGATTTCGCGTCTAACAGATACCGCTACTTAGGTGGAGGCACAATATCAGACATGAATCAACCTTGGGGAGTGGCATTGAAAACAATTAAGGATTTTGTAAGTAGCACGGAATTCCTAAAGTAAAATTTTCTTTTTAGATGTTACTTTATAGTTTTTAGAGCGCACAACAAGCCGATTACTGGCTTAGGTATATGTCCATCGTGGCATGGGGTGGATTAATATCTGCACCCTCTTTTCAACCTAACCTTATGTAACGGTCGAAGCTACAATTCGCTTAAGGCGCGTCACACATTTCCGAGTGAAAACATCATTGTGGCAAAATTTGAAATTTTTTTTTTTTTTGAAAAAATTTCATGGAAAGTTTTTTTTCCGCACATTTTATGGAAATTTTATCTCTAAGAACATTTCATGAATATTTTGTTTATTTTTTAAGTCTTTGCTATGCTATTCTTTGAATATAAAGCATTGAATTTGATCTTGAGCTGGAATATTTTCGAATCACGAAAATATTTTGTTATTTGGTTAGAGAACAAAGCAAGCAATTTTGCCCTTGAACATTCCATTTTTGGAGTAGGAGCAAGGAGCAAGCTTTATGTTGATTGGTGTATATATTCGTTTGAACGGTTTTTGTGGTTGGGATGGTCCCTCAAAAGCCCCATTTGTTTACTAAATTTGTGTTTTCGGGTTTCTGTAACGGCCGACACAAAAATTCACAAGCTTCTCATATTTCAATGAGTGCTGTGCGATTCAAGTTTCAGCTCAATGTAAAGGGGTCTTCTTTTTGGAACCCAGTCCGAACGGCGTGCCATAGTGCAACACCTCTTTGGTAAGTTGGTTTTTATATGGGGAAGTTCCTCACAACTGTTGCCAGCATAAGGTGGGTATAACCACCGCTGAAAAACTTATTTGATATTCTCATCAGGATTCGAAACCAGGCGTTCAGCGTCATAGGTGAACATGCTAAACTCTCGGTTATGGTTGTTAGAGAACGTTTCCTGAAAATTTTAAAATTTCATAAAAATGTTGAGTTTTAGAAAAGTTTAATTTTACTGAGTTCTCTATCTCTTAATTGAAGAATAAAGCCCTTTATTCCAATTATTTTTTAAATTATTGTGCATTGATGACATTGAAAAATGACTCTTGTTTATGGGAGCAATAGTTGTAAGGATAAAAATAATAAAATGTGTAAAATTTTTAAAAAATAAATTTAGAAGCCTCTGCCTTTTTTCAAAGCACCTTTTTTTCGGTACACCCTATTAACTTGTTATCAATTTGTCTATTTTTATAATTTGTGTGTGGGTGACTGACTCACTGCTGTCACTCTTACTTAAACATACATGTATGCATTTATTATGATAAATTTAAGTTTTATTATATTACATTTTCATATTTAATACTAAAAGAGATTTCATATAAATTTGCCAAAAACTCCATTATACACCAGGCATGTAAAGGGACAAAAATGTGCTATGAAGCCCACAAAGGTATGGTCGAAAGTATAATATTTGCCTAAAATATTAAAAATAAATCAAATATAAAATTTAAAACTCTGATAAAATGTAGTTTGTGTGTGGACTTCATTTTCAAAACCTAACACCTTCAAGGGCTTCATGATCGATAATTGCAATATTTCTGCTTAAAATGATTTTTTGTGTTTTGCAACAATTTTTAGTTGAAGTTTGTGAAACGGTCCCTTAGACACTTTTGTCCCTTCTGCTTTTTTTGTTTTATTGTTGTTTTCTATACCTACCATCACTAATGCCAATAATTCTCCCATGATTATTATCATCATTGTATTTCCATGTTGTTTTATATAAGATTAGAATATTTTTATTATTAGAAGGGGATTCTGTTTTTTTTTTTTTTTTTTTTTGGATTTTTGGGGAGGGAGGGATAAAATATTTCGCTTTTTTTCTTATTCGGTGTTTTGTGATACTGTCTTTTGTTTGTTGGTATTCTTTTACTTTTGTTTTTGTGTTTAAGGCAACGGATAGTGATTTTGTTCAAAGTCTTTTTGATGATCCGTTAAGGATTTCTTTGAAGTCTCCAAACGTCGGTCGGTGATGGCCACAAATGGCAGACGCTGTTTGCGTCCTGTCAAACCGGCACCCACGAGGCGCGGTGATGCATCGACAACGCGATGATATACAAAGGAATTACTAACAGAAGCTGGCGATGATGATGATGACGAGGACGAGGACGAGGCAGATGATTTGGAGGATCTGGATGAGGTTGAAGAAGCAGAAGACGCAGCAGCGGAGGCCCCTTGATTATTTTTGCTCTTGGACGTATCATTAGTGTCTGAGACCACCATTGCCGATGAGGGTGGTAAAGCGGTGGTGCGTTTCTCTTCATTGCCAGAAAATCTCGATGCCATGGATTTGGCCGCCTTATTATGGCCATTATAGGCCACATAACCACCAGCATTTATGAAATTATTATTGCCATTGGCCCCATACAGATTGGGGGTGACACGCCGAAACTCCGATCCCGAACTTGGGGCAAATTGAGCACTACGCGAACGAGGCCTTTGCATGAAGCTGCCCGCTATCGAAGGATATGAGGGCAATTTGAATATGGCCGGCTTGGGTGTTGCCACATTATTGGCCGAGGCCATATCCACTCCCGTTGCGCTCTTGGGCGAGGGTGTTATTATTTTCTCCATTTGCCAGTGAATTGGTAAATTTCCGGTATTTGATGATGACGATGGCGACAAGGACGATGCAGATTTCGTTGATTTAGTTGCAATTTCCTTTTGCCAATTTCGATTGGGTTCGTTTGTGTGTTCTTCTTGGGTCTCCAACGAAATGCTAACATCTTCATCAGGCAAATGATTTGCCATTTGGGCATCATTGTTGTTACCGCTGCTGCTGCCTTTTTGGCTATCCTTGCTATTGCCATCATAGGCATAGGGAGTGGGTGCCATTGTTGTCGTTGTGCCCCTTTGCTGTTCAAACAAATCGTGTATCTGTTTTTGTCTTTGATGATAGCGTTTACGTTTCTCCTTCAAATAGTCATCATCGATGCGCACCGACATACTGCCCACATTGCTGGTGTCACGTGAACCCGGCTGTACCTTTGAGCCTGACCACCTCAGCTGTGGCGGAGGCCGAGTGGTGGGTGGTGGCAGGGTACCCTCCAACAAATCCAGCAATTGTTTATTGCGCCGATTATATTTTCTTATGTACGGAGGCAAATTCTCCTCGGAATTAGCCTCCCTGGCATTGGGTGCCGCTGACATGCCCTGCAATGCCTCAAAGTAGTCCTCATCATATTCATAGTCCTGATATTGCCCTAATTGTTGTTGTTGTAAATTTTGTAATTCCAATTGTTCCCGGAGTTGTTCATCGTGCAATTGGGATTGGACTCGGGCCAAATGTGGCCACTTGGCATAATAGCGTTCGAACTCTTTGAGGTCGGTGATTTGATGGCCCAGCTCCTGCATGTGACTGTGTACATTGTCTGCCGCAACTGCTGCAGAGGGGTCATGTTTCCTTGCAGGTGGAGGCTGGGGTGTGGTGGACAGCATTAAAGGCTTTTTGGGTAACATTTTACGTTGATAGGCATGATTGCGGGAATGTTGATGATGTTGGTGGCCATGTGTATGTTGCTGGTGGTGTTGGTGGTGACGTTGATGATGGCTTCTTAAGTGATGATATGGTGTATAGCCAGGCGTTCCCTGTAATGCACTGCCTCTACTATCATTATGGGCTGGTCTGGTCATGGCCCCCATGGGGGTAGGTCGATCCTCTTGATTGGTGCCGCTGCTGCTGGAGGTTTTCACACCATTCCTTAGCACCGGACTTAGTTTGCGATACCAATCGTTGGTGTCCATGCGATCACCTTTGGTTATGAAACGTGCCTCATTGCCTCGGCCGCCCATAAGAGCATCATCATCATCTTCAGTTTCCAAATAGTAATTGATTTGTCCCTCATAGAAAGGTTTGCTGGTGACCCCGGCCATCATGGGGGGCCCCCTCGACGAAGGCTTAATCACAAAAATGGGTGAGGGTGGTACAACTGCACCTCTTAACTTCTCCATCTTTAATTTCTTGGCATACTTATCCTTGTGGTAACGTAAATTATCCTCAGCATTATCATTGCGATGTTTGTTATTTTCATCCATTTTTATGAGTTTTGTGGAGGCTGCTGGTGCAGATGTTGTCTTCTCCATTCCAGCATAACTTGTTGTGTTGGTAGCTGCTGTTGCCTCTGTTGCTTCTCGGGCTGATGGTGTTGGCGGCGATTGTCTCATCATCATGACCGACGAGTAGTGCAGATAATCCTTGTATTTCTTTTTATGGGTTTTATGGCCATAACGTTTGCTATTGCGTCTCAGCGATTTCTCCCTTTCGAATAGCGATTGTCTTCTATACTCTGCTTCATGGTTAGCAACCGTAGACGACGACGGTGCTGCTGTTGTCACTGCCATCAACGTTTCGCTCTCTATTAGTGTTGGGCATCACGTTGTTTGTCGGAGCAATTCAAGATTTAGGTTGAAATGTCAATTGCAGTAAAAGTTGTTTTATGGCCATTGCCATGTTGCAATTTAAATGGTTTTTGGTACATGTGCAGATGGTTGTTGTTGTTGTTTCGAAAGAAAAAGAGCAAAGGGAAAAATGTTAGTATTTAGTTAAATATTTTATGGGGGGAAATCATAAAAGAAATAAAATACACATAGAAACGCCTTAAGTTCGCCTGGCCGTACTTTGAAAGCCCACCACCATATATATCTTAAAAATATTTCATCAAATCAGTTGTTAAATGTACTATTTATGAACCCAAGCAGTTTATTCGAGAGATCGGTGCAAATACAACTTAATCACAGTACCATATTTATGTGGCTCGGATTTATAAAAATCTTCTACAAATGACTGCGCCAAATTTCAGCGAACTCGGGCCGTAAATGATTTTTTTTACGGTCTCAAGACCTAAAATTTGGAGTCCGAAGTATATGGCATACTCACCACGGGGATCCATAGGCCTAACATATCGGCATATATGGAAGCTATATCCAATTATGGTCCAAATTGGATTACAATTGGCATGGATGCCGAGAGATCTAATATAATTTCAACGAAGTCGAGTAATAAATGGGCCATTTACGAGCCCAACATTATAAATCGAAAGTTCCTCCTATTAGCATCTATGTGTATCGAAGTAGCAACCGACCTGGAACGAACTTTCCAGGGTTTAAGGGAACTGACAGTTTAAAATTTTTAGCGATATCGGGCCCTTAATGGGCTACATGAAAATATAGATTGATAAAACGCATCATCGAACTTAACCTGCTTATGTTACACAAGTAAAATAGGGAGATCGTTTTATAGGGGAGCTGTATTAGGCTATAAACCGATTCATGCCATATTCGACACATATGTTAAAGGTCATGAGAGAAGACGTTGTATAAAATTTCAGCCAAATCGGGCAATACTTGCGCCCTTTAGAGGCTTAAGAAGTCCAGATCCCATATTGGTTTATATGGAAGCTATGTCAGGTTATGGACCGATTTCAACTATTCTTAGCACATTTATTGAAAGTTATAACAAAACACCTCATGCAAAATTTCAGCCAAATCGGATAATAATTGCGGCCTCCAGTGGCTCAAGAAGTCAAGACCCCAGATCGGTTTATATGGCAGCTATATCAGGTTATAGACCGATTTGAACTATTCTTAACACAGTTGTTGGAAGTCATAACAAAACACCTCATTCAAAATTTCAGCCAAATCGGAGGAGAATTTTGCCCTCTAGCGGCCCAAGAAGTCAAGAACCCAGATTGGTTTATATGGCAGCTATATCAGCTTAGAGACCGATTTCAACCATACTCAGCACAGTTATTAAAAGTCATAATAAAACACCTCATTCAAAATTTCAGCCAAATCGGATAAGAATTGTGCCCTCTAGCGGCTCAAGAAGTCAAGACCCCTGATAGGTTTATATGACAGCTATATCAGGTTATGGACCGATTTCAACCATACTCAGCACAGTTGTTGGAAGTCATAATAAAACACCTCATTCAAAATTTCAGCCAAATCGGAAAAGAATTGTGCCTTCTAGCGGCTCAAGAAGTCAAGACCCCTGATAGGTTTATATGACAGCTATATCAGGTTATGGACCGATTTCAACCATACTCAGCACAGTTATTGAAAATCATAACAAAATATCTCATGCAAAATTTCAGCCACATCGGATAAGAATTGTGCCTTCTAGCGGCTCAAGAAGTCAAAATCCCAGATCGGTTTATATGGTAGCTATATCAAAACGTGGCCCAATATAGGCCATTTACAATCCCCACTGACCTACACTAATAAGAAGTATTTGTGCAAAATTTCAAGCGGCTTGCTTTACTCCTTCGAAAGTTAGCGAGCTTTCGACAAACAGATGGACGGACGGAGAGACGCACGGACATGGCTAGTTCGACTTAAAATGTCATGACGATCAAGGATATATATATATACTCTATGGAGTCTTAGACAAATATTTGGAGGAGTTACAAACAGAATGACGAAATTAGTATACCCCAATCCTATGGTGGAGGGTATAAAAATAATAAAAATATGCCGTGTGAGAACGGCTTAAAATGTCACTTTCAAATTTGGAATGATTAGCGATATCGTTAGCAAATTCAAGGCCATAGGTTTTCCGTGAGCCATTTGGCAGGTCCCTGAAGTTGGTCACCTCGGTTTTTGCGAAAATTTTTTGGGTCTGTCAAAACTTCATTTGTGGTCCGATTTCCAAAAATCTAACATCTCAGCTTTTACCATTCGTAGTACAAAGGAGATATCTCCACCCATTCTCACGCGGTATATTTTTTTCCAATTTTTTTTTTTATTTCCTCCCACTGTGCGTCCTGGTTGTTATTGCCCTAATGGCCTGTTTACTTTCCATAATGATGTTCACACTCGACGTCATCGCGTTAGCACCACACCACCTCACGCATTAAGTGATTGCCTGGTTCTCTGCCTTCAGGATCGAATTACGGTTAGGTTGTCGAAAACAGATCTCAGCCCCTGGGTTTTCCTTGTAGACCCCTAGCCTCACTTTGTCTTTGATATATCTGTATAACATTATCTCCCAAATGACAATACCAAAGTTCCGTCAATCCAAGACTGTGCCTCAGGCAACAGTGTCCCGCACTCGTTCTTAAGTGCATCTGAGGTATCCGATCGGAAACCGTTTCTAATCCATCCATCCATTGTTACCGCAATGGTTTTGACCTACTCCCATCCTCAATCCATTCTCCCATCGTCTTAAGTCTCATAGCCGCAGGGGCTGCCTCACACTTAATCTGTATGTCAATGGGTCGGATATCTAGAATAGTCCCCAGTACCATAGCAGGCGAAGTCCTCATCGCCGCCTATGCCAAGTCATCATGTTCTCTGAACCTGTTGTATTGTTCTTAAATTGCATCACCAACCCACTAAGGCGTAAGTAAGTATTGGTCTAATCACACTGCTGTAGAGCCAGTAGTCTATCGTCGGATTCAAGCCCCATTTCGAGCCAACGGCCCGTCTACACAGTGCCCTAAACAGACGGGCCTACGGCCCGTAAGTATTGGTCTTATCACACTTCTATAGAGCCAGTGGTCTATCCCCGTATTCAAGCCCCATTTCGAGCCTACGGCCCGTCTACAAAGTGCTCTACACAGACACAGTGTGAGCCTTGTCAGCACGCTCCTTAATGTGACACTTCCAATAAGGTTTTGTGTCCAAGATCACTCCTAAGTATTTGACCTTGTCAGATATCGAAACCGTTCTGTTCAGGAAGCATGGTGCGTCAAATTGGCCCACCTTTGTCTTTCTCGTGAATATTCCGATTTCAGTCTTCTCTGGGTTAACATTGAGACCTCTGGGTCTGGCCCAATTGTGTCATCTGCAAGACCCTTGGTAGTGGGTGATGGTCTCATCGTCTGCTTTCGACTTCTGTTTTCGACTACAACGTATATGAAAACTTTTGAACCTGCGAAGCTTTACCGTCCTTTGGCATGATTATAAATTACCAATTTTATTTGGATATAAATAAATGCAATTTTCAAATTTTGCCCCTGAACATTCCACTAAGGAACAGGGGCAAACTTCTCACATATCAATGAGTCCTGTCCAATTCAAGTTTAGGCTCAATGATAAGGGGCCTCCTTTTTATAGCCGAGTCCGAACGGCGTGCCGCAGTGCGACACCTCTTTGGAGAGAAGTTTTACATGGGATAGTACCTCACAAACGTTGCCAGCATTAGGAGGGGAAAACCACCGCTAAAAATTTTTTTCTGATGGTCTCGCCAGTATTCGAACTCAGGCGTTCAGCGTCATAGGCGGACATGCTAATCTCTGCGCTACGGTGGCTTCCCTAGCCTTTATAACTAGCACTCTTCTAACTAGCTTCAATGAAACGCTTTCATAGAGTGTTCAAAAGAAATATGCTTTCCATTACTCCTCTATCCGTTAACAAAGGGGTCATTCATGGTGATTCTGTTATGTCTGGGTTAATCGATTGTTTACTCCAATTTTGCTTGCCAACACCAATGCTGTCATTATGCCTTGCCCTTTGTTGTCATTTAATGGGCTGATTACCACGAGTTTCCCGCTGTTGTGTTCAACAAAACCGTGAACCACGGAAGCCTTCTTCAATTTCGCTATTGTCAACTACTTTGGCTTATTATTCGCCCATAGCGTAATTTTCTGCAACGCTTGACATTTTATTATTGCTGACAACTCACAAAAATGACAGGTTATGAATGTGTGGGAGGTTCAAACGGACATAAATCTTTGATGGCTATAATAGGGTAAGACAGAAAATTGTCACAATGCAGTTGAGCTGTTAAACATGAAAAGGAAATTTAGCTCTGGAAAAATTGAAAAGATGACTAGAGTTTTAAATTTTTTTTACTGAATATCGAGGAATATAAAATGTTTTTAGAATTGTACGTCAGTCTATCTGTATCCATACTGGGAAGACTAATGTAATCCCAATCTTTCAACCACAGAATGGAAGATTGATAGATTGGATCAGGGTGATGGAGACCGGAGACCAGAGGCTTGCAGTATTCGTACTAAACTCTGGCTGCCCTCAGACCGGCAGACCTCAACAAGTCTGAAGGGTTGTATCCTATGGATTTAACAAGTTGAAACTGAAGGTCTATAGAAGTGGTGGGGTTGGGGAATCAGCAGACGACTCAGCAGTTGTTGCTGAACACTTGCTTGAGGAAGTATCGACTGTCTGTTTGAAGGATGAGTACCAAATGAGTAGAAATTTGTTAAAAATTTAGCTCACAGACGTATCTTTAAAATATCTTGTATGCCTTTGCAAGGGGTTGCCCAATTGAGACAATTTAAAATAGAGTCATATATGTTCATTTTAGTTTATTCAACAACTTTATTCAAAGTGGTATACTGTAATACTTAAACTGCTATACATTCTGTATTGTCTTTTGAAGCATGTCATGTTGGGGATCTAAAAACGAAGCTCTGCGGAGTAAGAAAACGGTCACTTATATTCACTTTAGTACATCAGACAAAGTGTTATACTGTTATAATGAAAGTGTTATAATATTATTCTGTTCTGTTCCAACAAGCTCTTCAAGAGATTGGAATAATAGAAGGCGCATCGCTCTCAGGTTAATTGAGATGCTTGATGCGAATGATTCTAAGACTCTCACTAATAGGGAGAGAGACACCCTTAATTGGGCTCAGGGATTTGTTGCACAGGCTACCCCAAAAACTATACGTGTAGATTCGGAAACTGCACCGCAGTCAGCCAAAAGGATGCGGTCACCTGGAGACCATACCATGCCTAAAAGATTTAAGGCGAACCATAGTAAGATGGGTCTAAGAACGTTTGCTTATGTCGCTAGGGACAGTTTGGTGATGGCAGTTGTCGGCAAGGAAAAAGAGCAGGGCTGCCTTCGCAAGGGGCTGAGCTATAGAGTCATATATGTTCATTTTAGTATATTCAACAACTTAATTCAAAGTGGTATACTGTAATATTTAAACTGCGGAGTAAAGAAACTTTAGTACATAAGACAAAGTGTTATACTGTTATAATGAAAGTGTTATAATGTCATTCTGTTCTGTTCAAACACACTCTTTAAGAGGTTGAAATAATAGAAGGCGCATCGCTCTCAGATTTATTGCAAGACATGGTGCGAATGATCCTAAGACTCTCACTAATAGGGAGAGACTCCCTAAATTGGGCTCGGGAATTCGTTGCACAGTTTGCCCCAAAGACTGTACGTCTAGATTCGGAAACTGCACCGCAGTCAGCCAAAAGGCTGCGGTCACCTGAAGACCATACCATGTCTAAAAGATCTCAGGCGAACAATAGTAAGATGGGTCCAAGAACCTTTGCTTATGTCGCTAGGGGCAGTTTGGTGATGACAGTTGTCGACAAGGAAGAAGAACAGGGCTGCATAACTGGGATTAATTGGAGTGGGATAGTCAATGGACTGTCATCAGTATAATCCGATGTTCTTGCGGAACATAGCGTAATTTTCTGCAACGCTTGACATTTTATTATTGCTGACAATTCACAAAAATGACAGGTTATAAATGTGTGGGAGGTTCAAACGAACATAAATCTTTGAGGGCTATAATAGGGTAAGACAGAAAATTGTCACAATGCAGTTGAGCTGTTAAACATGAAAAGGAAATTGAGCTCAGGAGAAATTGAAAAGGTGACTAGAGTTTTAAATTTTTTTTACTGAATATCGTGGAATATAAAATGTGTTTAGAATTGTACGTCAGTCTATCTGTATCCATACTTGGAAGACTAATGTAATCCCAATCTTTCAACCACCGAATGGAAGATTGGTAGATTGGATCAGGGTGATGGAGACCAGAGGCTTGCAGTATTCGTACTAAACTCTGGCTGCCCTCAGACCGGCAGACCTCAACAAGTCTGAAGGGTTGTATCCTATGGATTTAACAAGTTGAAACTGAGGTCTATAGAAGTGGTGGGTTTGGGGAATCAGGATACGACTCAGCAGTTGTTGCTGAACACTTGCTTGAGGAACTATCGACTGTCTGTTTGAAGGATGAGTACCAAATGAGTAGAAATTTGTTAAAAATTTAGCACACAGACGTATCTTTTAAATATCTTGTATGCCTTTGCAAGGGGTTGCCCAATTGAGACAATTTAAAATAGAGTCATATATGTTCATTTTAGTATATTCAACAACTTTATTCAAAGTGGTATACTGTTATACTTAAACTGCTATACATTCTGTATTGTCTTTTGAAGCATGTCATGTTGGGGATCTAAAAACGAAGCTCTGCGGAGTAAAGAAACGGTCACTTATATTCACTTTAGTACATCAGACAAAGTGTTATACTGTTATAATGAAAGTGTTATAATATTATTCTGTTCTGTTCCAACAAGCTCTTCAAGAGGTTGGAATAATAGAAGGCGCATCGCTCTCAGGTTATTTGAGAGGCTTGATGCGAATGATTCTAAGACTCTCACTAATAGGGAGAGAGACACCCTTAATTGGGCTCAGGGATTTGTTGCACAGGCTACCCCAAAAACTATACGTGTAGATTCGGAAACTGCACCGCAGTCAGCCAAAAGGCTGCGGTCACCTGGAGACCATACCATGCCTAAAAGATCTAAGGCGAACAATAATAAGATGGGTCCAAGAACCTTTGCTTATGTCGCTAGGGACAGTTTGGTGACGGCAGTTGTCGACAAGGAAGAAGAACAGGGCTGCCTTCGTAAGGGGTTGAGCTATAGAGTCATATATGTTCATTTTAGTATATTCAACAACTTAATTCAAAGTGGTATACTGTAATATTTAAACTGCTATACATTCTGTATTGTCTTTTGAAGCAGGTCATGTTGGGCATTGAAAGGAAGCCTATCTAAAAACTAAGCTCTGCGGAGTAAAGAAACTTTAGTACATAAGACAAAGTGTTATACTGTTATAATGAAAGTGTTATAATGTCATTCTGTTCTGTTCAAACACACTCTTTAAGAGGTTGAAATAATAGAAGGCGCATCGCTCTCAGATTTATTGCAAGACATGGTGCGAATGATCCTAAGACTCTCACTAATAGGGAGAGACTCCCTAAATTGTGCTCGGGAATTCGTTGCACAGTTTGCCCCAAAGACTGTACGTCTAGATTCGGAAACTGCACCGCAGTCAGCCAAAAGGCTGCGGTCACCTGAAGACCATACCATGTCTAAAAGATCTCAGGCGAACAATAGTAAGATGGGTCCAAGAACCTTTGCTTATGTCGCTAGGGGCAGTTTGGTGATGACAGTTGTCGACAAGGAAGAAGAACAGGGCTGCATAACTGGGATTAATTGGAGTGGGATAGTCAATGGACTGTCATCAGTATAATCCGATGTTCTTGCGGAATTTTCTGGCTCTCCTCCAGTTTGTGACGTTACAGGCTGGTATCGAGGCCGATACAGACTAATTGACTTCGGGGATCAACGCTCTATAGAAATGTATCGTTGTGCGCTAAAATATATTGTCGAGATCTGGCCAGGTGTAGCACTAGATTTAGTCAAGAAGGAATATATTCCTTCTCGATAAATGTCGCATGCTTGGATACCATGATTTCCCTCAGATCCTGAATCTTTACTTGGAAGACTAATGTAATCCCAATCTTTCAACCTCCGACTGGAAGATTGGTAGATTGGATGAGGCTGATGGTGACCGGAGACATTTATTGCAAATGCAATTTGCAAATTTTGCCCATGAACATTCCACTATGGAACAGGGACAAACTTCTCAAATATCAATGAGTGCAGTCCGATTCAAGTTTAAGCTCAATGATAGGGGGCCTCCTTTTTATAACCGAGTCCGAACGTCGTTCCGCCGTGCGACAGCTCTTTAGAGAGAAGTTTTTACCGGGCATAGTACCTCACAAATGTTGCCAGCATTAGGAGGGGAAAGTCACCGCTGAAATTTTTGTCTGGTGGTCTCGATAGGACTCGAACCCTGGCTTTCAGCGTCATAGGCGGACATGCTAATTTTGCGCTACGGTGGCCTCCAGATATTTAGTATTCGCACTAAACTCCGGCTGTCTCGCAAACCTCAACTAGTCTGTAGGAGTTGTATTCTACGGATTCAACAAGTTGAGACTGAAGATGTAAAGAAGCATTGCGGTTGGGGAATCAGGAGATGACTTATCAGTTGTTGCTGAATACTTGCCTGAGGAACTATCGACCACATCGCTAAGGTCTGGTGGACTGCAGGAGACTGAAATTCTCCTGCCACAATCGAGACGGAAGGGGAATGTTTCGAAACGGGACCCGACAAGCCCTGTATGGGTGGTTCAACCGGTTGGACTGGGCTCAAGCCAGCGGGGAAGCACGTAAGCTTCTAAGGAGGAATTCTCCACACTGCAAGTGTTTAGTTTCCTGAGGAAGAGTGGTTCCACTGCTTTCTCACCTGCCCCTGGAGGCGTACGGAAGCTCATCATTATAAGATTTAAAGAATCTTGTGAGGATAAACTCCTGGTGGAATCAGAAGACGAGGCTAACACAACTGTTGTGGAAATTCTGAATCCCGACTATGGTCCGGTATCTACAGACAAATCTCCAACATTGTAAGGCCGCTTCGGCGGCACTAAAGGTCCTCCAGATGGCGGGGGGATTTGACTTGGCTCTTATCCACTAACCATGGGTGTGTGGAGGAATGTGTTATGGACTAAAATTTCCGAGATTTTAAACTCAAGGGTACGGGAAATGGGAGCCACAGAGCCTGCAAAGAGTAGTCTAAATGTTTCTCTTCTTCCGTCGCTAAGCTCTAAAGATTTAGTAGTAGCGGACCCTGAAATAAATGAGTCTCATACGGGTTGGCTTCCCTATATATGGCACACGATTCAGAGATACCGCCTTCAAACCTTAAGACGCTGGTTGAAGCCATTTCTGTAGAGAAGAAGAGCCCCATTGTAGGAAGTGATGCTAATGCACATCACCAGATATGGGGAAGTTCGGATGTCAACGGAAAGGGTGAGCTGATTATTGAATATATTACAAGTTGCAATCTGGCTATTTGTAATTAAGGGGTTAACTGGTCTTCATTACCAGGAATAGGTACCAGATATTACCTTTGTATCGGAAGGTATAAGCGCAAGGATATGCGACTGAGACGTGCAGGATGATCACAGCTTCTCTGATCAACGTTATATTAGTTTTACCCTTTGAGAAAATACTGGAGAAGTGGTCCCCCGACTAAACAGAAGAAAGGCGGATTGGGATAAATTTCGGCATAAATTCTGCACGTCTATCCCTTCTTGACTAGAAAAGGAAGTGACAACTGCGGAGGATATAGACATAATTGTCAAGCGGATCACGAAGGCCCTGAATGACACGCTTGTGTCTGCATGCCTTAGTGCCAAGCCAAGGGGCAAACAGCGACCGCCATGGTGGACCCCAGAGCTGGTTGGTCTAAGGAAGAACTGCAGAAAACTCTTCAACAGAGCGATAGCCACAAGAGCACCAAACGATTGGGACGTCTATAAGGCTGAGCTAAAAAAATTTAAGGGCCAGATGAGAAGTGCTCAGAACAAATCCTGGGTAGAATTCTGCAGCTCCGTGGAAGATACACCTGAGGCCTCTTGGCTAAGGAAGATTCTGTCCTCGAGATCTATTACGGTGGGGTATATTTAGAAGACAAAGAATGTATTGATGTCTAGTGAGGAAACACTTGAACTACTCGTTGATACACCTTTCCAGGGAAATTCTCCAACGGACAACGTGGCGCCAGAAAAGGTTGTCACTGGTATGCATTTGTCGGAGTTTGTTAGGGAAATTGTGTCTGAGCCAATACTCCTTTTGGCAATAAGAAGTTTCGACTCCTTTAAGTCGCCAGGCCCTGATGATGTATCACCGGTTGAATTACAAGCTGTGTCTGATATACTGGATCCTTGGCTTAGGGAGATATACTCTGCTTGTATCAGCATGTCATATATAAATACCTGTGAGATGGAGGAACATTTTCATTCCGAGAGCAGGAAAACTTACCACACGAAGGCGAAAGATTTTCGTCCTATTAGTCTGTCAGACTGAAGGCTCTTGAGAGGTTGATAGAAACATATCTAAGGGCAAAGATCCCTGGAAGTTACCTGTCGCGGCAGCAGCATGCCTATTTTAAAGGCAAATCCACAGAAACAGCCCTTTATGACCCAGTCGCCTATATTGAGGGTTCTCTCGCAGTCAAGGAATGTACAATGGTAGCATTTCTTGACATTAAAGGTGCTTTCAATAATGTAAAACCTACGTCAATCATGAAGGATTTTGAGTTTCTAGGCATTAACTCTACCGTAAGAAAGTTTATTAATAACTTATTTACTAAAAGAAGCTTTACGGCAGGCTTTGGATCGGTGGATCTAAAACGATGGGTCAGCAGAGGAACACCTCAAGGAAGTGTACTGTCTCTTCTACTTTGGAATATATCCATTGAAAATAGATTATTGTCTCTGGAAGAAAAAGGTGTAAAATTGTATGCTGATGACGTGGATATTATGGTTAGGGGAAACCTTCCCAGCACTCGTAGAGATTTTATTCAGGAAGCTCTACGTGAAACATCGAAGTGGGCTACCGAGAGTTGTCTAGATATAAATCCGTGCATGACAGAAGTAGTTATTTTCAGCAGGAGATACAAGTTGCCTACAGCGGCACCTGTGTCCTTGGATGGAGAGAATGTTCCGTTTACTGATAGCGCATAATACCTGGGTGTATTGCTGGACAGGAAATTGAACTTTAAATCCAACATTTTGGAAAGGGCAAGAAAGGCAACTCTTGCCCTATACACCTGCAAAAGCGGCATTGGCAAAATATGAGGGTTTACACCGCGCGTCATGTATTGGGTATATACTGCAGTTGTCAGACCTATAATGCTATATGGTGTTGTGGTCTGGTGGACGGCGTTTCAAAAGTCCATCTACTGTTCAATACTCAAGCGGATTCAGAGAATGGCTTGTTTGTGCATCACAGCCGCACTGAGGACGACGCCATATTGAACATTGAAATTAATTGTACTGGACAGGAAATTGAACGTCAAATCCAACATTTTGGAAAGGGCAAGAAAGGCAACTCTTGCCCCATACACCTGCAGAGAGCCATTGGCAAAAGTTGGGGGCTTAGACCGATTGCCATGCATTGGGTATATACTGCAGTTGTCAGACCTATATGGTGTTGTGGTCTAGTGGACGGCGTTTCGAAAGTCCACCAACTGCTCAATACTCAACAGGATCCAAAGGATGGTTTGTGCATCACGGCCGCACTGAGGACGACACCATTTTGAACACTGAAATTAGTTGTACTGGACAGGAAATTGAACTTCAAATCCAGCATTTTGGAAAGGGCAAGAAATGCAACTCTTGCCCTATACACCTGCAAGAGAGCCATTGGCAAAAGTTGGGGGTTTAGACTGCGTGTCATGCATTGCGTATATACTGCAGTTGTCAGACCTATAATGCTATATGGTGTTGTGGTCTAATGGACGGCGCTTCAAAAGTCCACGTACTGTTCACTATTCAACACGATCCAAAGGATGGTGTTAGGACACTGTGTTATCCTTGATGCAAAGTCCAATGTGCTAGGCAGTGTGGATTAAACCCCTTCCTGTGCCCCTTTACATAAAAAGTACTGTACCACTATTCCTGATAGAATCGATGGGAACTACAATATTCCTGGTAATATAAGTAACATAGACTTCTATACGGATGGTTCCAAACTAGTCGACCTGGTGGGCTTTGGTCATATCGAGAAGGTTACCCGACCACTGCAGTGTGTATCAACCGGAGATCCTTGCAATTAAGAAAGTTGTGGAATGGCTAAGATATAATTTTATAACGGCGATTGGCATAAATATCTTCTTAGACAGCCAGACAACCATTAAATCCCTGGATAACGTGTTTCTGAACACAAAAACCGCCCTCGACTGTCGCCGATCTCACAACGAGATGGCTGAATAGTTCAAAATTCACCTGTTCTGGGTGTCGGGCTACAAAGATATCCCAGGGGATTGTAAAGCGGACGAGCTTGCGAGACTAGGAACTATCTTTCAGATTCCAAGGAAACTAGAATCTGTGGGTGTGCCTAAAGCGACATGTAAGCTAGGTTTCCAGGACCAGGCCGAAGGACAACGAGTGATAAATGATCACAAGGAGGAAGAGCATTCCCAAGCTATTTGGTCTAATCTAGACTTGAAGAGGTCTGCCGCTTTGCTGTCATTGGCTAGAACAGACGTCTCAGTCATTGTTTCCGTCATGACAGGTCACTGTCAAATCGGAAAACGTACTGACAAACTGAAGGTTGCCAGTATCGACAAAGGTTGATTTTACGAAAAGTTATAAAGAAATAAAATAAATAAAGGACATTCGCTGCATATTGTGCATGATAACGCTAATTTTGTGGTTTGAATTTAATTTTGAAACCACTTCACTTTCATCATACGCAAATAATCTAGATTTTAATATGGCTGCCATGACCTGAAATTGTCCTTCATATCAATAACCGCATACATATGTAAAGAAAGCACCATTTTGTGTTTGCTTAGAATGCTTGCCAATTTTTGCGGAGCAATAAAATGGGCTTTTTTACATTGCAATCAAAAAGTCATACAATGGAAACTATGCCAATACTCTTAATATCCCCACCTCTTGAACATGGCTTGGTATGGAACAATACCACAATGAAGGGCTTACTAAAAACAAAAGAAAAAAAAAGTAAATACGCGCTAAGTTCGGCTGGGCAGAATCTTGGAAATTCAGCTCCATGGATTCTGCTAAAAATTTACATAAACTGAACTCAGTTGAAGTGTATAATATTGCTTTGCGTACCTAATTTCTGCCAAACCAAGTACAAATTGAAACTTCTAGGAGGATTTGAATGCGTATCGGGAGATGAGCTTATATGGGAGCTATATCAGATTATACACTTACTTTCTTTACTATAATTGGCAATGGCAGAACATTTGTTCCACTAGCCAAATGTAGATTAGCTTTCCAAGCGCCTCCATCTTCCGCGCTTCTTCTCTAATCTCTGGCACCCAGTTTCGAGATGTCGGTCTAAACTTGGTCACTCCATCAGAGTTTTGGGTTTACCTTTTTGCTTTTTCTTTAATGGTCCATCCATCTGAAAACATGACCTAGTCAAAGCAGCCGTTGTATTTTGATATTTGTAACTACGCTATCGTCGTCATACAGCTCAAGGTTCATACGTCGCAAACTGGTCCATATATTCTCGGAATAATCGTTCTCTCAAACAATGCATCGTCTGCTTGCACAAGTACCCATGCCTCGAAACCATAGCAGTGTCATGTATAGTGTCCCTACGGGAAATGTGTAGTCAATTGTCCCCAAACTGGTCCTACAGGGATTGAAAAGTTTCAATTGTCACAACTTATGAATTTTAATTATTTTTTAAAAAGTCGCATATCCTTTGAATATATTTGCTAACTAATGTCAATTCCTTAAAAATACTTGCAAAGTATACTCATCCTTTTCGAATTGTCCCAGGATCTATCCTACGGTGTTAGAATGGTGGAAATTCGTCACCTCGAGCTACAAACCCTTATAAAAGTGATAGGTCTTTTCCATGTAAGGGGAAGAGAACTGGGACCAGTTTCTATCACTAGAGGACCTATCCCGTGACAGGTTTGGAAACTGTCCCATTTCCCGCAGGGGTTATCTTCGTCTGCCGGGAGGTGGCCTTGTTTTTAAACTGCCTACTTAATTCAAAGCCTGTATTAATCTTCACTTAATTTCAAAACTGATGTCATCCGTTTCGGTTACGGCGGTGCCAAGGTAGCTAAAGCTGCTGACTATCTCAAAGTTGTGGTTCCCAACTCCATTTCTCCATTTTCTTTATTTGATCGTTTTGGGAGTTGAACCTTCGTCCTTTCTTTGTTTACTGCCGGATCCATTTTCACTGACTCTCTTTCGATTCTTGCAAAGGCTGCAGTTTCTACTTACGGTGACCGACCTATGATATCGATGTCGTCGGCATAGGAAAGTAACATGTGTTCTCTTGTGATTAGTGTGCCATATCTATTCACATTTGCTTCTCGTATAATCTTCTCCAGCAAGATATTAAAGAGATCACACGATAGCCTGTCTCCTTGTCTGAAACCTCGTTTGGTATTAAATGGTTCCGAGAGATTCCCTCCTATTCTTTCTAGAGAACGTGTCTCAGTAAGTGTCATCCTGCAGAGTCTTATTAATTTTGCAGGGATACCACACTCAGACATGGCTTGAAATGATATCGGAAGCGGCCTTGAAGTCGACAAAGAGATGGTAGCTGTTGATTTGTCCTTCTCTGTTCTTTTCCAGTATTTTGCGCAGTGTGGATATCTGGTCTAGGGTGGATTTGCCAAGTCTAATTATTTCATGTATTTTAGATTTTAATCTTTCACACAGTACGCTCGAGAGTATCTTGTATGCGATGGGTAGGAGACTTATTTCTCTATAGTTGGCATATTCCCTCTTGTCTACTTTCTTGTGAACGGGACATAGTATACTGAGGTTCCAATCATCGGGTATGCGTTTTTCTAGCCAGATTGTGCAGATAAGCTGATGCATTCGCCGTATCAGCTTGTCGCCTCCGCTCTTAAATAGTTCAGTGGGTAACTCGTCGGTTCCTGCTGCCTTGTTGTTCTTTAATCGGGTCACTGTTACTTGGACCTCATTCTGACTAGGGGGTAAACATTCTATACCATCATCAGGGATTGGTTCTGCCGCCAACGTCGGACACTAGTAGTTTGGTAAAATGTTCTTTCCATATCCTCATCACGCTATCTGTGTCAGTTCCAGATTTCCTTCTTTGCCTCTGCAGGAAGATGTGCCTGCACCACAGCCATCGGTTTGATGTTTAATTCTTTGGTAGAATTTCCGGACTTCATTCTGAGTCCTGTACATCGCAGTTCGTTAATTTTTACGTATTTCCATTTACTTTTTCTCTGTGCAGAATAGGCGTTTCTCCTCTTTTCTTTTCTCCCGATACCACTCTTTCATCTGGTGCGTTGCTACTGATTGCAGGGTTGGTCTGTATGCCGCATTTTTCAATTCAGTAACTTCTTGACACTCTAGGTCGCATCATGGGTGAAGCTTCCGGTACTTAAGTATGGATTTCGCGGCATTTTCCATGAAGAGTGTAATGGTTTGCCACTGCGCCATTATATCATCGGAACAAGGAGTTCTTTCATCAGTTGGTTCAATTGATTGGATTATGGCGTTGCCATCTGTTGTGTTTGCAACTTTTCAATGTCAAGTTTCGCTGCAGTGTCAGACCACACTTTCCTTGACATGTTCAAACGGGTGCGAACCTTTGCTGCAACAAAGTAATGATCTGAATCTATATTCGTTTCAAATATTTATGAATGCCTTCTATCTATCACAACGTGATCAATTTTGTTCCTTGTGCTTGGATCGGGTGACAGCCATGTGGTTTTGTGAATATTTTTATGTTGAAATCAGGTCTCTAGGTGCTCTCAGAAAATATCCTTGGCCTGCTCGTCCTTGTCTTCAGTCGGGACATGGGCACAAATAAGGCTGATGTTGAAGAATTTGGCTTATATGTGGATTGTAGCAGTCTCCGACTAACCACAAATGCCTTTTGTTATGGCAGCTATAGTATAGGTTGCCACCGTTTGGTGTTGTTGTGCATCGTTCCCAGTCAATCACACTACCTATAAGGCGGTAATATCTGCCTTGTAATGTCCTAATACGTCCACCAGCGCGTATACTGCACTTTCTTTTTAGATAGTGTGGACATTCCAGGTGCAGATCCGCAAATCATGGTCCTTTTTTGTTTGCGTAGGTCGTCAACGTTAGGGGGCCCGTTTTTACTATTTTGTTATTCCTTAAAGTGATAATTATAGCTTTCCGGGGGCGGGTTACTGGCCCACCGCCCCAACCGCATGGGTTTTGTGGGATCGCACATGTATCCCTCGTTGTCGCGAGCCGCTAGCTTCGAGATCCGACGCTCGCCTCAGATGGCTGTGAGAAAATGTAAAACACTACGTTGAGAATTTCAGACAAATCGGCCAAAAATTGCAACTTCTAGGGGATCAGGAAGTCAAATCGGGGTATCGGTTAATATGTAGGCTATATTCAAATCTACACCGACATGACCCATTTGCATCACCCAACGACCTATATCAATAGGAAATATGTGTGCAAAATTTCAAGTAGATCAATAGATCAAAAAAATACTACTTTATGGGGTCCCACACCACACTTTATGGAGTCCCACACCAATATTTCGATATGCTACAAACGAAATGACTAGATTATTATTCCCCTCCCATCCTATGGGGGGTGGGTATAAAAAAGGAAATGTTAAGAGTGAAGTTTGAATTACCATGAAAATTAATTTTCCCATAGAAATGTTGGTAAACATTGCCTTCTGGGTTATTATATGCTGGTGTTTGCCCATTTTGTTTTCTTTTGTTTTGCTTTGTTCCTACCACAAATTGAGAGAGAACAAAAAGGTCATGGGTCCAAAGGAAATCATGGACAAATAATACAAAATTAAAATAAATGAATTCCCACTTGATGACGGAAGCAATCATCGACACATCACATCACACCAATGAAGTATTAAACAGAGTGGCCAATAGCACCAGAAAGAATTTCAACAAAATTATCAAAAGAATTGAAATTTTGACTGAAATAAAAGAAAGAAACGTATCTATAGAAATTAAATTTGTACAAAAAGTTTGAAAAAATTTGTATAAAATAAAATTTTTAAAAAAAATTGTATAGAAATTAAATTTTGAAAATTTTTTCATAAAAATAAAATGTTCACTCTTTTTGCCTGTTAGAGCGAAAATCATATAATTTCAAATTGTTTTGTTTGTTTCTCTCTCGAGACGAGCTTAATGATCGAGGATGTTTGCAATGGAAAACAAGTAAAAGCGTGCTAAGTTCGGCCGGGCCGAATCTTATATACCCTCCCCTTGGATCGCATTTGTCGCGCTCTTGCCACGGTACCTCTTTTTAGGCAAACAAAGGATAAAAGAAAATAATTGATATGTTATTGGAACAATATCAAGTTATGGTTCATTTCGGATCATAATTGAACTGAATATTGGGGACTATAGTAGAAGTCATTGTGTAAAATTTCAGACAAATCTAGTGAGAATTGCGCACTTTAGGGGCTGAAGAAGTAAAAGTAGGGAGATCGGTTTGAAGGGGAGCTGCATTAGGCTATAAACCGATTCATGCCATTTTCGACACATATGTAAAAGGTCATGATAGAAGCCGTTGTACAAAATTTCAGCTAAATCGAATAATAATTGCGCCCTCTAGTGGCTCAAGAAGTCAAAACTCCAGATCGGTTTATATGGCTGCTATATCAGGTTATGGACCGATGTGCGCCATACTTAGTACAGTTATTGGAAGTCATAACAAAACACCTCATGCAAAATTTCAGTCAAATCGGATAATAATTGCGTCCTCTATAGGCTCAAGAGTCAAGACCCCAGATCGGCTTATATGGCAGCTATATCAGGTTATGGAGCGATTTGAACCATTCTTAATACAGTTGTTGGGAGTCATAAAAAAATACGTCACGCAATATATCAGCCAAATCGGATAGGAATTGCTGCCTGTAGAGGCTCATGATGTCAAGACCCTAAATCGGTTTATATGGCAGCTATATCAGGTTATGCACCGATTTGAACTATTCTTAGCACAGTTGTTGAAAGTCATAATAAAACACCGCATGCAAAATTTCAGCCAAATCGAATATAAATTGCGTCCTCTAGTGGCTCAAGAAGTCGAGACCGCAGATCGGTTTATATGGCAGCTATATCAGGTTATGGACCGATTTGAACCATACTCAGCACAGTTGTTAGAAGTCGGAATAAAACACCTCATCAAAAATTTCAGCCAAATCAGATAAGAATTGTGCCCTCTAGCGACTCAATAAGTCAAGATCCTAGATCGGTTTATATGGCAGCTATATCAAAACGTGGACCGATTTGGCCCATTTACAATCCCAACCGACCTATACTAATAAGAAGTATTTGTTCAAAATGTCATGACGATCAAGAATATATATACTTTATGGGGTCTTAGATGAATATTTCGAGGAGTTAGAAACAGAATGACGAAATTAGAATACCCCCATCCTATGGTGGAGGGTATAATTAAAGCCAGAGATTGCAACACACCAACCACTTTGGGACGCGTTTCGTTTATGGCTATAAGATTATTCATCCATATTAGATGGATGCTTCAAGCGTCAATGGTAAGTTGTACTTGTACAATCTACCAATGGCAAATGGAAGGTTGTACTTATATCGAATATAGCGCGAAAACGTGTCTACGATGTGAGCCAGACACTAGGTTAGGTTAGGTTAAAGTGACAGTCTGCCATCAGACTCACTTAGACATTTGTGTCCATTGTGACACCAAAGGAACCGGAGAATGAAGATATCTTCTAGTTCCTACCGATGAACCCTCCAGATCGCTTTAATAAGCTCAACAACTTGCGAATGTTCGCATCCGCTAAATCAGACAAGTCCTCATAGAAATGCGAACCTAAAGTGGAACTTCTTCTGACTGCCAGAGCCGGACGCACATACAGCAAATGTTCTACAGTCTTTTCTTCCTCGAAGTCCTCACAGCTTCGGGAAAATTCGTTACTGGCAACCTTCAGTCTGTCAGCACGTTTTCCGATAAGACAGCGACCTGCCATGACGGACACAATAACTGAAACGTCTGTTCTACAGTAAATTGGTAGACCTCTTCAAGTCTAGATTAGACCACATGAATTTAAAATGCTCACAACACCCTCTTCTGTGACCATCTATCATTCGTTGCCCTTCGGTCCTGATCCTGAAAACTTAGCTTACATGTCGCTAGAGGCATACTCACAGATTCCAGTTTCCCTGGAATGTGTAAGGTGGTACCTACTTTCGCAAGCTCGTCTGCTTAGCAATTCCCCGAATATCTCTGTGGCCCGGCACCCAGAACAGTTGAATATTGATTTGTTCAGCCATTATGTTGAGAGATCTGCGACAGTCGAGGGCGGTTTTTATGTTCAGAAATACGTTCTTCAGAGATTTAGTGGCTGCGTGCTTGCCTCTTCAGCCATCTCGTTTAGGGATATGTGACAGTCGAGGGCGGTTTTTGAATTCAATAATACATTCTGCAGGGATTTAATGGCTGCCTGGCAGTCTGAAAAAATATTTATGCCAGTTGTCGTCATGACATTTTACCTTAGCCATACCACCACTTCTTTAGTTGTTAGGATTGGAATACACTGCAGTGATAGGGTAACCTTCTCGATATGGCCATTTCTAGTTTTTTATAGTACACCCTAAAGTTCACCTGGTCGTCTAATTTGGAACCATCCGTATAGAAATCTATGTAATTTGTGTTATCAGGGATATCGTAGTTCCAATCGGTTCCATCAGGTATATTGGTACAGTAACCTTTATCAAAAAGTGGCTCAGGCAGTTCAGGCAGGTTGCAATCCACGTTTCCTGGACCATGAAATATTGTATTAAGGATAACACAGTGTCAATTGCCACCACATTACCAAAGCGAAAGCTCCCTTAGTCCCACAGCAGTGGTCGCAGCAATCTGTCTCGCCTCAATGTCCAGACGCATTAGGTCTAGCATTAATTTCAGTGAATCAGATGGCGAATTGGATGCACAAACAAGCCATCCTTTAGACCCAGATGATTATTGAACAGTAGGTGGACTTTTGAAACTTCGTCCACCAGACCACAACACCATACCGCATTATAGGTCTGTCAACTACAGTATATACCCAATCCAGGACGCGCGGCCCTAAACCCCATTTTCTTTTTCAATGGCTCTCTTGCAGGTGTTTAGGGCAAGAGTTGCCTTTCTTGCCCATTCCAAAATTTTGGATTTGAAGTTCAATTTCCTGTCCAGCAAAACACCCAGTATTTTGCGCTTTCTGTAAATGGAACATTCTCGCCTCCAAAGCAGACAGGTTCCCCTGTAGACAACTTGTATCTCCTGCAGAACTACTTCTGTCTTGCACGGATTTATATCTATACCACTTTCGGTTGCCCACTTTGCTATTACACATAGAGCTTCCTGAAGTATATCTCTTGTAATGCTGGGAAACTTACCTCTAACTGCATTCGCGACCACGTTTACACCTTTTTCTTCCAGAGACAATAATACATTGTTAATAGCTATGTTCCAAAATAGAGGAGACAGTACACTTCCTTGAGGTATTCCTCTGCTGAGCCATCTTTTTACATCCACAGATCCCAAGCCTGCCGTAATGCATCTTTTAGTAAGTAAGTTAATAATAATCTTTCTTACGGTAGAGTTGATGCCTAGAAACTCCAAATGTTTTATGATTGACATCGGTTTTACATTATTGAAAGCACCTTCAATGTCAAGAAATGCTACCATTTCAAGGTAACAAGGAATATACCTCGACAGCGAGAGAATCCTCTATGTAGGCGATTAGGTCGTGAAGGGCCATTCCAGTGGACATGTCCTTACTATTGTATATGCATACTGACCACTTCTGCCATATTTTCTCCTGGCTGAAACTAATATACCGGTGATCAGATAAACTGTGGTCATTCAAAACTTCCCAGTCGCATATCCTTCCGCATATATTTTCCGATACAAAGGTCACATCTAGTATTTCCTTCCTGTTCCTGGTAATAAACTTCTTATTATTCCCTTTTTTACAAACCGCCAGATGGCAACTTATAATTCATTGGATAAACAGCTCTCCTATTGCGTTTATATCCGGACTTCTGCTGATGTGCATTAGCATCACTTCCTACAATGAGGTAGAAGCGCATCATTCAGGAACTCAAGGTTTGAAGGCTACATCTCTGAATCGTGTTCCATATATAGGGAAGCCAGCCAATAATGAGACTTATTTATTTCACGTCTGGCTACTACTAATTCATATACAGGCTCTATGTCTCCAATTCCCCGTACCCTTAAATAGATTAAATCCAGGAATTCTTAGCCCACGAACCATGCCTCCACACGCCCATGGCTCCTGAATAAGAAATACATTAAATCTTCTTGCATTCAGAAGGACCTTTAGTGCCTCCGAAGCGGCCTTACAATGATAGAGATTTATGTGAAGAATTCGGTCCATAGTCAGGATTCAGAATTTCCAACACTGTCTTCTGAGTTCGCCAGGAGTTCTTCCTCACAAGATTTGTTCGATCTTGATGAGTTTCCTCATGCATACAGGGTTCGATCATGATGAGTTTCCTCACGCGTACAGGGGCTGTTGAAAAAGCAGTGGAACCACTCTCCCTCAGGACACAGGACACTTGCAGTGTGAACGATTTCTCCTTAGATGCTTTATTAGCTGCTGCTATCAAAGTACTTTTTGAATTCCGTCCTTCTCTGCTAGCGCACTTCTTGAACCCAATCGAACTGGATGACTCACCCACACAGGGCTTGTGGGGTCCCGTTTCGACGCCTTCCGATCGTGGCGGGGGGGACTTCCAGTCTCTTATAATCCTCCAGACTTTAGAGATGTAGTCGATAGTTCCATAGACAAGTTTTCAGCAACAACTGCTAAGTCATCTCCTGATTCCCCAACCCCACCGCTTCCATAAACCTTCACCTTCTACTTGTTGAATCCGTAGGACACAGCTCCGTCAGACTTGTTGAGGTCTGCAAGATAGCCGTAGTTTAGTACGAATGCTGCAAGTCTCCGGTCGCCATCAGCCTTATTCAATCTACCAACCTACCAATCGGTGGTTGAAAGATTGGGGTTACATTCCCTTAGTCTTCCAAGTATGGATTTAGGATCCGAGGGAATCCTTGGTATCCAGGCGTGATTCATTGGTCGAGAAGGAATATCTTCCTTCTTGACTAGATCTAGCACTGCGCCTGGTCAGATCTCGCCAATCGCTTTAGGACGCAAAGATACATCTCAATTGAGCGTTGATCCCCGAAGGTAATTAGTATGTATAGGCCTCGATACCAACCTGCATCGTCGCTGACTGGAGGAGGCCCCGGTAATTCCGCAAGGACATCGGAGTATACAGATGACAGTTCATTGAATATCCACTACAAATTGGTCTTAGCTGTGCAGCCCTGTTCTTACCCCTGTCCCTAGCGACATTAGCAAAGGTCCTTGGAACCATATTATCATTGTTCGCCTTAGTTCTTTTGGGCATGGGATGCCCTCCAGGTGACCGCAGCCTTTTGGCTGACTGCGGTGCCGTATAGACGGGATAGGCCGTTTAGCGAATCTCTGAGCCCAATTAATAGAGTCTCTCCCGTAATTAGTGAGATTCTTAGGATCATACGCACCAAGCCTCTCAATAAACGTGAGAGTGATGCGCCTCTTATTATTCCAACCTCTTAAAGATCGTACTGGTTTGCCAGAGAAGGCTGGCAAAAATGAAAGTGGTTCGCTTTCTTTGATCTGAATAGACTCAAAACCAGCTGAGCCAATTTTGATGGTGAATTCCCTGGTGAATATAGGGTACCCCATTTTGTGATATACGCTAGGTGTGCGGACCCTCCCACTAACCACAATTTTAAAACATGCCAGATCTCGGGGATAGGTGCATTGGTTTAGGTGAAATTTTGTACTCCACCTAATGGAAAGCCAAAAACACAAATTTGGTATACAACGTTGGGGTCAAATAACCGTGGGGGACGCCCTACCCTAAAACCCACCCAAACGACTATGTTTACCGATTGGGACAATATGGGTATCAAATGAAAGGTATTTAAGAGTAGAGTATGAATTTGATATAACAATTTGACTTTAGGTGAGGGGGGTCCGCCCCACCCCAAAAAAAAAAAAAACACCGAAAAATTACATGTTTACCGCTTGGGGCAATATGGGCATCAAATGAAAAGTAATTTTTAAGTAGAATTAGAAACTTATATAAAAGTTTGGGGCAAGTCCCAAGGGTCCCCAAAAATCACCCCCAAACTTACATGAAGGCCGGTCAAGACAGTATGGGATTCAAACGAAAGGTACTTAAGAGTGGAATACGAAAATTAGATAAAAATTTGGCCAATTCCCGGGGAGTTGCTCCACCTCAAAATTATGCCCCAAATTGAAATGTATATCAAACGGGGCAATATTCTAATGATAGTTATTTCAGAGTTAAATATGAATATTTAAAAAAAGGCCGCTATGGGTGTAACTAAGCTTACTGGGCCAGCTAGTACCTTAGATTTCTGAGATTTTTCCATTTCAATAAAATGTTGTCGACATTTAGTTTACCTTCTGGCAACTCTCATACTTACCCTTGTGGCTGCTGTATTGTTCCTTCATTTCAATGTCACTGCTCGTTTGGCTATTGCTGTCCTTAAACTGCTTTGGTTGTTGTTGGTTATGTTGTCCTTCTGAATTTTGGGAAGCATTTCCATTCTCATTGCCGTAATAGGATTTTGGGTAATTGATTTCCTTTGTTGGTATGTGAGGCATATATTCCTCTTGATTGTAGATATCGTCCATTCTTGCATTATCCTCCTTTGAGTTAGTAGTTGGTCTTCCAAAATGATGTGATGAGGATGATGACGATGACGATGATTGCTGCAACTTTTGCTGTCTTATGCGAGTATGACGATTGGTGGCATCATCCAAACGTGCTGCACCATTATGACGTTTCATCTTGTGTGGTATGAACAAATTTGAAAAATCCTTTTTCTCCACATTGCTCACTTGAAAGGAATTTTGTTTTTCCTCATTGACCTCATCTGCAATGTCACCGATAGCATCCTGAATGGGTCCCGGTTGCTGTTGGAGCTGCTGTGAGGATGGTTTATCGTAAACAATTTTGGTTTCGTCATCATCATTATCATCATTGTTGTTCACATTCGCATTCTTATCTTGCCCTGCCGCATTGTCATCAAGATTTTCTTCATTAAGCTGCTCATCATCATCATCATCAGCAGCAGCATTGCTGTCATGGTCATCCTGCTCCTCTGGGGTAAACTTTTCAAGCTCACTCAACGATGCCTTATTAAATTTTCTTTCCTTTAACTTTTTTATTGAATACAGCTGCTGTGCTTTTTGTTGTTGTTGTTGTTGCTGGCGCAATAACTCCTGCTGCTGTTGCTGCAGTATCCTCTGCTGTTCCTCACGTTCCTTTTGTTGTTGGACCTCCCTTTGCTTCTGCTCCCGCAAGCATTTGAAACGTTCATATTCAGCACTACCATCATCATCGTCTTCCTCATCATCATCCAACTCATCTTCGTAATTGTCCTGGCCCCATGAATCCTTTAAGAAATCCTGTGCTTGAAAATCATACGTGAAGCGTGGCGAACTCGTTTCATCGTTGGCTTGAGAAAGGCCTCTCTGCTTTGGCTTATCACTGCCAAAGTTAAAGTTCATCTTTTTCTTTTCCTTAAACGTCGTATCTTTTTTGCTGTATGAAGTTTTCATGGAAGTGTCCGCTGTTTTAACCCCAACATCTTGTTGGGGTTTCACCTCAGCCATATAAACAATGCCTGGCCGCGTGCCGTCATCAAAGCCATCGTTAGCATTGTTTTTGGAAATGTTGTCATCATTCGAGCTGAAATTTCTTTCACTGGACCTTTGTGATTCCAGAATCTAAATGAAAGAGAAAAACGAAAAAACAAATGTACAAATTTAATGTTATAAACGAGATAAACACACACACACACAAAGTGTGGCAAATAAAGTTGTCCTTTTTCTTCGTGGTTTGGGTCTGAGTCGTCTCCTTCTCAACTTTATTAGTTTGTATACCCAAGGAATTGAGTAACGAAAACTCTATCTGTCCTCAACGCCAACTTCTGACTCTCTCGAGGAGAAGTCATAAAAAATTATTGATTCCTTTTTCCTGCACAGAAGTTCAGAAAGTCATTGACGTTGACAAACATAAAGTAAATCTGTTCGTTTTCTTTTACTTGCTCTGGCCAGGAAGCGAAGGGATTTAAAACTCAATTTTGTTTAATACATAATTTATACTCAATGAAGTTAAACTTTAAAGTGGTCACAAATGAATTTTAATTGTATTGATGAGACCAGTATATAATAAGGAAAAGCATGCTAAGTTCATCCACCATGGATTCTGATACATGCCAAATTTTTATCAAATCAGTCAACGACGACTGTTGAAAGTCGTGAAGAACTACTACGCACAAAATTTCAACCCAATCGGATAACAATTGCGGCATCTAGGGACCCAAGATGTCACATGGGGGCATCGGTTTATGAGCGAAGTTGTAGACCGACTAGGACCATGCTTGACGCGATTGTTGGAAGTCGTAATAAAACACTACGTCAAAATCGTCTAAAAATTGTAGCTTCCATTGGCTCAATATCAGATTAATGAGCGATTTAGACCTTACTTGACATAGTTGATGAAAGTCATAGTAAAATATTTCTCAAGTTTTCACCCAAATCTGGCGGACTGCAGGAGTCTGAAAATCCCACTGCCACAATCTAGAAAAGAGGGGATGGCATCGAAACGGGAGCCGACAAGTCCTGTGTGGGTGGGTCATCCAGTTGGACTGGGCTCAAGGTGTGCGCCAGCGGGAAAGCACGGAACGCAAAAAGTATTTTGACAGCAGCAGCTAGTGATGCATCTAAGGAGGAATCGTTCACATCGCAAGTGTCCAGTGTCCTAAAGAAGATTGGTTCCCCAATTTTCTCACCTGCCCCTGGATACGTACGGAAACTCATCATGACAAGATCTAACGAATCTTGTGAGGATGAACTCCTAGTGCAATCAGAAGACAAGGCTAACACAACAGTGGTGGAAGTTCTGAATACTGACTATGGTCCAATTTCTACAGATAAATTTCCACCATTGTAAGGTTGCTTCGGTGGCACTAAAGGTCCTCCTGATGGCATGGGGATTTCACGTGTTTTTTGGCCAGGAACCATGGGTGTATGAAGGAATGGTTCGTGGACTAAGACTTCCGGGATTTAAACTACTCAAGGGTATGGGGAATGGGAGACTCAGAGCCTGTATTCTTGCAAAGAGTAGTCTAAATGTTTTTTGTTCTTTCGTCGCTAAGCACCTAAGCCTTGAAATAAATATGTCTCATTACTGGCTGACTTCCCTATATATGGCACACGATTCAGAGATGCCGCCTTCAAACCTTAAATCAGTGATTGAATGCGCTTCTGTAGCGAAGAAGAGCCTCATTGTAGGAAGTGATGCTAATGCACATCGCCAGATATGGGGAAGTTTGGATGTCAAGAAAAGGGGTGAGCTGATTATCGATTATATTACAAATTGCAATCTGGCGATACATCGACCTTTATTACCACGCAGGAGGTACTAGAAGGGACCACCTCTGCAGAAAATACTGCAGAAGTGGTCCCTCGGCTAAACAGATGTAAGGGGGATTGGGAAAAATTTCGGCACAAATTCTGCACGTCTGTCCTTTATAGACCAGAAAGGGAAGTGGAAACTATGGAGGATATAGAAAAAGTGGTCAAACGGATCACGAATACCTTGTGTCAACATATCCTAGTGCCAAGCCAAGGGGCAAACAGCGACCGCCATGGTGGACCCCAGAGCTGGTTGGTCTAAGGAAGGACTGCAGAAAACTCTTCAACAGAGCAAAAGCCACAAGAGCACCACACGATTTTGACATCTATAAGGCTGAACTAAGAAGATATAAGGGCGAGTTAAGAAAGGCTCAGAACAAATCGTGGGTAGAATTCTGCAACTACGTGGAAAATACTTCTGAGACCTCTAGACTAAGGAAGATTCTGTCCTCGAGACCTATTCAGAAGTATGTATGAACAATGATTAGTGAGGAAACACTAGAACTACTCGTTGATTTACATTTCCCGGGAAATTCTCAAACGGAAAACGTGGCGCCGGAAGAGCTTGTCACTGGTATGTATTCGTCGGAGGCTTCAGGGAAATTGTGTCCGAGCCGAAAATCCTTTGGTCGATAGACTGGTTCCCTGGCTTAGGCAGATATGCTCTGCTTGTTTCAGAATGTCATATATATGGAGGGACACGAAGGTAATTTTCATTCCGAAAGCAGGAAATCTTACCACACGAAGGCGAAAGATTTTTGTCTATTAGTCTGTCCTCCTTTATGCTGACGACTCTTGGGAGGTTGATAGAAACGTAACTTAGGGCAAAGATACTAAGAGATCGCCTGTCGCGGCAGTAGCATGCATATAGTAAAGGCAAATCCAATGAAATAACCCATCACGACGTAGTCGGCTACATTGGGGGTCCTTTCACTGTCGAGGAATATACAATGGTAGCATTTCTTGACATTAAAGGTGCTTTAAATAATCTAGAACTGACGTCATGAAGGAGTTGGAGTTTCTAGGCATCAACTCTACCGTAAGAAAGTTTGTTGATATCTTACTTACTGAAATATGCCTTACGGCAGGCTAGGGATCTGTGGATCCAAAATATGGGTCAGGAGAGGAACACCTCAAGCAGGTGTACTGTCTCCTCTACTTTGGAATATAGCCATTAATAAATATTATTGTCTCTGGAAGAAAAAGGTGTTAAAGTGAGAGATATACATCTGGAAGCTTTACGTGCAACAGCAAAGTGGGCTACCGAAAGTGGTCTTGGTATAATTCCTTGCAAGACAGAAGTAGTTCTTTTCAGCAGGAGAAACAAGTACAGTGAAACCTGTCTCCATGGGAGGAGAGAATGTTCCTTTTACAGAAAGCCCAAAATACCTGAGTGTTTTGCTGGACAGGAAATTGAACTTCAAATTCAACATTTTGGAATGGGCAAGGAAGACAACTCTTGCCCTATTCACCTGCGAGAGAGCCATTGGCAAAAGTTGGGGGTTTAAACCAAGTGTATTGCATTGAAATATACTGCAGTTGTCAGACCTATAATGCTATATGGTGTTTTGGTCTGGTGGACGGCGCTTCAAAAGTCCACCTACTGCTCAATACTTAACCGGATCCAAAGAAGGGCTTGTTTATGCATCACAGCCGCACGGAGGACGACACCATCTGATGCACTAAATTTAATGCTACATCTTATGCCTCTGGACATTGTGGCTAGACAAATTGCAGCGAACACTGCCGGGAGGTTAAGTAAGCTTTCTCGTATCATGTGGCGGTTGCGAAACTTGTGTTATCCTTGATACAATATCCGGTGTTCCAGGCAGTGTGAATTACAAACTAACTGAGCCGCTTTTCGATAAAAAGTACTGTACCACTATTGCAGATAGAACCGATTGGAACTGGTAACAGATGTCATATAGACTTCTGTACGGATGGTTTCAAACTAGACGACCAGGTGGGCTTTGGGGTGTAGTCTAAAAATATAGAACTGTTTATATCGAGAAGGTTACCCGACCACTTCAGTGTGTATCAGGCGGAGATTCTTACAATTATGGAAGTGGTGGAATGGCTAAGATATAATGTCATTACGACGATTGGCATAAATGTCTTCTCAGACAGCCAGGCAGCCATTAAATCCCTGGAGAACATGCTGCTGAACACCAGGCCCGAAGGACAATGAATGATAGATGGTCACAAAGAGGGGGCTGTGAGTATTCCAAAACTATTTGGCCTAATCTAGACTTGAAGAGGCCTACCGCATTGATGTCATTGGCTAGAACAGACCTTCTAGCCTTCTGTGTGTGTGTGTCACCGCACACATTTGCCGTGACTTCAATCAGCCCAGGACATGTGATAGGACGGTCCTCGTGGCAATGGATTTATAGAAGCCATTGGACACGGTCAGTCATGTCCATCTTTTTGAGGACATCGCCAATACGTCCCTCCAGCCAGATCTGAAACGCTAAGTCGCGAATTATCTGTATGGACGTCAGTTATTTGTAGAATTTAGGGATAAGAAATCGAAACACCGTAGAATCAAACAGGGTGCTCCCCAAGTCGGGGTGATATCTCCGGCACTGTTTAAGCTCCACTTATCTTCCATTCCACTCCCCAGACGGCATGGAGACGGTATCATATGCAGACGATTGTACAATCATGGCATCAGGCCCCCTACCCATTGATGACATCTGCGATAGCTTAAATATCTACCTCAACTAACTTGCCTCTTATTTCGCTGCCAGAAGTTTAAAGATATCTGCCACCAAATATTCAGCCATATTGTTCACTACATACACCACGCATGAGGTGCATAGGGAGCTGAATCTCCCCACATGCCAAAACAATTTGCGATAAAGTCAAAAGTAGAAACAAAGTTCCCAAGTCACTTACCAGCAGCATTTGGGGATGCAGACAAAGAAACCTTATTGGCAACGTACAAAGCAATTGGCCAGTTTGTGGTAAATTAGGCAGCGAAGGTGTTGTCTCGTCAGCATTGTAACACGCAGTGGAATAATATTCAGATCTGTCAGAAAGCCGCCTTTCATACTGCGACGGGCGGTCTCCTTAGTTCTCACGTGTACCACCTCCATCAGGAGACAAAGATCCTACCCGTGCGAAGACATAATTACATGCTAAGCAATATCTTCTGGGCTGTTATCGCAGAGACCATCCAAATCACCATCACGAGCCTTAAGGTAGATCTACGTGAGGCCCAGCGCTACAAGAGAGAACCTCTAGATCAAGCGGCGCATCAAGCGGGCCTAGACAACATTCATTCAGACAGGTGTCAGATGCGGTAAATAGCTACCGGGTGAATATGGTCCTTGGAGAACGACCGCCTACCATTGCACCTGAAGAAATTGACCTCCTCTGGCAAACCAGAATAGTTCTGGCTCAATTACGATCCGGCATATTCAGCCGCCTCAATTCCTACAGAGCACGGATTAATGCCAATGTGCAGGATGGATGTCGCGATTGTGACCAGGGACCACACAACACAGGTCACCTGTTTAACTGCCCAGCCAGACCCAGATCCCTCAGGACGCACCCCATGTTAGTCGCAGAGTTCCTGAGTCTTGACACTCAAAAAAATCAATCAGACAAAAGATAGAACACAATCCACTGCTACAACGACAACAACCAACATCAATGAGAAGTATCTTTGATATCTTCTCAAAACTTCGCACAACGATTTTCTCTAAAATTCTCATTTTTCCGAAATTTTGGTTGAAATGCTACATTTCAATTAAAAGCCAATTTTCGTGGTGTAGGGCATCAAAAGGTTGGTTTGCCCGACTTTTTCCCGTCCGTTCTTGTTAAGATGTGACTTTTTACTTAAAACTATTATTTGTAAACTATATGAAAACCCCGTCGCTTCTCTACAGTTCTTTGGCTGCCTGCTGCTCTTTTAATTCCATTACTCGCTCTGTTTTCGAAAAATATTGGCCGGTGCTCTGATGACTCCCCGGCTGTCACGTATCAATATTTCGATATTGATGCCTCTGCAGGATGTCGACACAATATTGTGTGTGCGCTATACAAAATGTCCTTTGATTTGATTTTGTGCTCTAGTTTTTGTTGTTGCTGTTGATGTTTTTGGTAGTGCCACGAATCATACAGCGCAGTGTACCACAACAACTACAACAAGTTTATGGGTTAACCCAAAAATCAACAAAAATTTAATAACCCAAATATCGACATACCGATATTTGGTGAGAGTAAAGTAACAAATCGATGCGGGGATGATGACGATGACGACGACGACTATGGCATTGACGAGTATTACATCGACATAAAAATTGAAAACCATGTCACACAATAATTTTGCTATTCCATCGATGCCATCTGTGTGTATGTGTTTATGGGGTATATGGTAGCTAACCTAGGCATATGGAATTGTATCGTAGGGCAATTTCGTACATATTCGATAAATATTTATGAAAGTTTTCAAAAAGCCATGAGCCACAAACTGCAGATTTTTATTGTATTTATGTTGGGTATTCTTATGGGTGTGTGTGTGTGTGTGCATATGGCCTTTCCTCTGGTAAAATGTCAATTTATACACTTCATGACTACTATGGTACTTGTTATTTTAAGTTGATATATACGGTTGTAACTCTCACGAAGAAAATTTAAAACAAGTCAGCACTGCAATATAACCAGAGCGCCAAAGTGGAGCTGTTATGCGCGTTTGCAGCGTTTACAATGCTGATGAGGTTATGTTAGGTTGACATGACCCGTTTTTAATACCATATTCGTATTTAACTTCCAAATACCATTCATTTGAGTCCCATATCCTCTCAATCGGTAAATATGTCCTGCTGGTGCCTTTTGGGGGGGTTGGGAGGCCCTTCAGACACCAAGGAGTTTTTATGGCACATTTGTACTCTACTTTTAAATACCTTTCATTTGATACCCATATTGTCCAAAACGATAATAGTGTCAAAAGTGTCTTGTTGAGTGGTGTTTTTGAGGATGGGGGGCCCACCTGACACTTCGTGTGACATTTAAATGCCAAGTTCGTATTCTACTCTTAAATAGCTATCATTTGATACCCATATTGTCCCAATCGCTAAACATGTCCATTCGGGTGGGTTTTGGGATAGGGCGTCCCCTCAGGTTATTTGACCTTAAAATTTTATACCAATTTCGTGTACCATAAGGTGGCATATAAAATTTCGCTTAAATCGGTGCATCCATCTCCGAGATCTGGGGACCCTCCCCCATCCGAAGATGGGGGAGGGTCAGAGTTGGGGAGGTCTAAAACTACGCACTGTTTCAAATCGAAATCGGATAAAAAATAAAGCATTTATGGGCTTCAGACCCTTTATCGGGGGATCGGTCTATAGGACACCTATACACAAATATAGTCCGGTCTGAACCATATATAGGTCGGATGTCGGGTCCTTTAAATCAACATAGTCTCCAGCGTTTTGCCCGGTGTCCACTAGACATAGGAGCCGCTGAGCCAGTGAACGCGAGACCTGCCACCCTGTGATCTAGAATCGACCCACGCCATGAGTGAACCCCGCGTCCTAGACCAACGTAGCCAGCGCTTCGACTTTGTTCTTTAGACATAAGATCCGCTGAGTCCGAGAAAACACCCATGTGTCATCTGTCCACGATCATCACCCCGTGATTTAGTGTAGTATCCACGCCGTGAGTGAACCACACCTCCGAGACCAACATAGCCAGCATCTCGTCTTTGTCCTACAGACATATGATCCGCTGATCCCGCGAATAAACCCACGTGCCATATGTACTCGACCTTCTCCAAGACCAACTCAGCCAGCACCTTGCCTTTGTCCTTCAGACACATTAGCCGCTGAGCCCGCGAATACATCCAAGTGCCACCTGTGCACGACCAGCACCCCGTGATTTAGAGCCGTATCCACGCCGTGAGTGACCCACACCTCCGAGACCAACATAGCCAGCATCTCGTCTTTGTCCTACAGACATATGATCCGCTGATCCCTTGAATAAACCCACGTGCCATATGTACTCGACCTTCACCCCGTGATTTAGAGCCGTATCCACGCCGTGTGTGAACCACATCTCCGAGACATCTGTCCACGACGAGTACCCGGGATTGAGTGCCGTATCCATGCCGTAAGTGAACCACGTCTCCAAGACCAACGCAGCCAGCACATCGCATTTGTCCTTCAGACTTAAGAGCCGCTGAGCCTGCGAACATCCATTCGTGTCATCTGTCCATGACCATTACCCGGTGATTTAGTGCCGTGTTCACGCCGTGAGTGAACCATTCCTCCGAGACAAACATGGCCAGTACCTCGGCTTTGTCCTTCTGATATAAGTGCCGTTGAGCCCGCGAACGCTCATTTGTGCCAAGAGTCCATGACTGCCATTCCGTGAATCAGTGCCATACCCACGTCGTAAGTGAATGCCTTCACCGAGATCCGTACAGCCAGCACCTCGTCTTTGCTCTTGCGACAAAAGAGCCGCGGAGCCCTCGAACACACACTCGTGACTCTTGTCTACGACCGCTACCCCGTGACTAAGTTACGCAATCACACGAATCTCGTCTCCGAAGTATCCAAAGGCAGCACACCTCCTTTGTCCTTCACACATAAAAGCGCTAAGCCTGCGAACATCCATTCGTGCCATCGGTCCATGACCATTACCCGGTGATTTTGTGCCATATTCACGCCATAAATGAACCACTCCTCCGAGACAAACATGGCCAGCACCTCGCCTTTGTCTTTCCGATATACGTGGCGCTAAGCCCGCGAACACTCATTTGTGCCAAGAGTCCATGACTACCTTTCCGTGAATCAGTGCCGTACCCACGTCTTAAGTGAATCACTTCACCGCATAGCCACCACCTTGCCTTTGCTCTTCTAACAATGAGCCGCGGAACCCGCGAACACACACTCGTGACACTTGTCTACGACCGATACCCCGTGACTAAGTTACGCAATCACACGAATCACATCTCCAAGGTATCCAAAGGCAGCACACCTCCTTTGTCCTTCAGACATAAAAGCGCTGAGCCCGCGAACATCCATTTGTGACATCTGTCCATGACCATTACCCGGTGATTTAGTGCCGTATTCACGCCGTGAGTGAACTACGTTTCCAAGACCAACGCAGCCAGCACCTCGCCTTTGTCCTTCAGACATAAGAGCCGCTGAGCCGGCGAATACATCCAAGTGCTATCTGTGCACTACCAGCACGCCGTGATTAGGCCCGTATCCACGCCGTGAGTGAATCACTTCACCGAGATCCGCACAGCCAGCACCTCGTCTTTACTCTTGCGACAAAAGAGCCGCGGAGCCCACGAACACACACTCGTGACACTTGTCTACGACCGCTACCCCGTGACTAAGTTACGCAATCACACGAATCACGTCTCCGAGGTATCCAAAGGCAGCACACCTCCTTTGTCCTTCAGACATAAAGGCGCTAAGCCCGCGAACATCCATTCGTGCCATCGGTCCATGACCATTACCCGGTGATTTTGTGCCAAATTCACGCCATAAATGAACCACTCCTCCGAGACAAACATGGCCAGCACCTCGCCTTTGTCCTTCCAATATACGTGGCGCTAAGCCCGCGAACACTCATTTGTGACACTTGTCAATGACCGCTACCCCGTGACTAAGTTACGCATTCACATGAATCACGTCTCCGAGGTCTCCAAAGCCAGCACACCTCCTTTGTCCTTCAGACATAAAAGCTCTGAGTCCGCGAACATTCATTCGTGCCATCTGTCCACGACCATCACCCCGTGATTTAGTGCCGTATCCACGCAGTGAGTGAACCACGTCTCCAAGACCAACGCAGCTAGCACCTCGCCTTTGTCCTTCAGACATAAGAGCCGCTGAGCCTGCGAATACATCCAAGTGCTATCTGTACACTACCAGCACGCCGTGATTAGGCCCGTATCCACGCCGTGAGTGAATCACTTCACCGAGACCAACATAGCCAGCACCTCGTCTTTGTCCTACAGACATATGAGGCTCTGATATGAGCCTCCCGCGAAACACCCACGTGCTAACTGTACACGACCATCTCCTCTTGATTTAAAACCGTATCCACGCGGTGAGTGAATCACGCCTCCGAGACCAACATATCCAGCACCTCGCCTTTGTCCTTCAGATTAAAGAGCCGCTGAGCCCTCGTACGCATACTCGTGCCATCGGCCTGTGCAGTACCCAAGCAACCAGAGGTAAACTCGTCGCTACAAACCATACTTCGCACTTCGGGTTGTTCTTAAGGTTCTTACTTCGTACTTCGGGTTGTTCTTAAGGTTCTTAGAGTATTTCTCTTCAACTGTACTTACAGAGATGTGAAATTGTGAAAAAGTCATCATCCTAATGGGCATACACCTAAGCCAAAATTTGTTTAGATTTACATATGGATCCCATAAACCCGTATCGGCCTATTTTCACTTCTATCATTCCCATGTTATGTAGGGTATTGAAAGATCTGACTAGCTTGACATTTATTTTTACGTGTATTTCTTTTTCATTTTGTACACCGGAGAAAGTGTGGGTCACTATAAGGATATGAAATTCAATTGAATGGCATATAACCCATTCGCTCTATGAATAACAGCTAGTGACACATTTTCTTTATTACATAGCTTGCGAAAGGATAAGAGAAAAGGAGGATGCAAGAAACGTATGGCTATCAGAACAAGTGCCTTTTATGACCGACATTTCTATAGATCTGTTAACCCTATTTTGTCAATAACGTTTGAATGCTGCCCAAAGAAAACCCAAATGAAAAGAATCAAAAAGTTTTAAAAGAGCACAAAAGGTGTTACTTGACAATAGTTTATGGTGACAAGTGTACCAATGTACCATTACACATGAAGTCATTGAGAGTGATGCATGGGGTATTCCAGGACAAATCGTTTTAATTGTTGTATACTATAAGATGCCCGGCCGATATGGGATAACTACGAGCACCACACAGGCTTGAACTTTGAGCTGAAAGCTACCGGGCGCGTCCACAGGTTGCGGATGGTGGAAAGCTCCGTTTTTATGCGGCGTAGCAGCAAATGCGAGCGCGGGCAGTCAGCGATTTTCGAGAGGAAAGTCTCAGTGAGGAGTCTGGTGGCACTGGCTCTTAATTAAATACTGAGTGCCAATGATACTCGAGATGACAAGGCGAGTTATTGGCGCCTCAAAATAACCGATGGCCAACATCAGCGTCTGTTTCCAGGTAACAAGCGGCTGGCGGCGAGCGTCGGATCTTGAAGCAAGCGGCTCGCCACAACAAGGGATATGTGTGCAATCCCACAAAACCCATGTGGTTGGGGCGCTGGGCTAGTAACCCGCCCCGAAAAACTGAGAACAACTATGAGAAACAAAGGAATAGTAAAAACGGACCCCCAACGTTAACGACCCGCGTAAATGAAAAAAGGACCATGATTTGCAAATCTGCACCTGGAATGTATGCACTCTTTATAGAGAAGGTGCAGTATACGCGCTGGAAGATGTAATAGAGAAGTACAAAAATTGCAAAATGCAAAATTTTGCCCATAAACATTCCACTAAGGAACAGGGGCAAACTTCTCACATATCAATGAGTGCTGTCCAATTCACTTCTAAGCTCAATGATAAACGGCATCCTTTTTATAGCCGAGTCCGAACGGTGTGCCGCAGTGCGACACCTCTATGGAGAGAAGTTTTACGTGGCATAGTACTTCACAAATGTTGCCAGCATTAGGAGGGGAAAGCCACCGCTGAAAATTTTTTCTGATGGTCTCGCCAGGATTCGAACCCCGGCGTTCAGCATCATTTGCGGACATGCTAACCTCTGCGCTACGGTGGCAGAGAAGTACAAGCCAGATATTACCGCCTTACAGGAAGGGCGATGAACTGGGAATGGCGTCACTACAACACCAAACGGTGACGAACTATACTATAGCTGCCATAACACGAGGCATGAAATTGGCTGTGGATTTGTGGTGAGTCGGAGACTGAAACACCTTGTCTCCAGCTTTACTCCGGTGGATGAGAGGCTAGCCACAATCCGCATAAAAGCCAAATTCTTCAACATCAGTCTTATTTGTGTCCATGCCCCGACGGAAGACAAAGATGAGCAGACTAAGGATATTTTTTACCGTTCTGGGAGATTTTATTGCGAAGTTAAGGAAGGAAGACATTTTCGGTCCAATAGTCGGAAAGTTTAGCCTCAACGAGATAACGTCCAGTAATGGGTCGAGGGCGATAGATTTCACCGCGGCAAAACCATGATAGTTAGTAGCTCCAGATTTCAACATAAAAATATTCACAAAGCCACATGGCTGTCATCCGATTGAAACACGAGAAATCTAATTTATCACGTTGTGATAGATGGAAAGCATTCATCCAGCGTTTTGGATGTACGATCGATCCGTGGAGCGAATATAGATTCGGATCATTACCTTGTTGCAGCAAAGGTTCGCACCCGTTTGAACACGGCGAGGAAGGTATGATTTGACACTGCACGGAAGCTGGACCTTGAAAAGCTACAAACACAACAAATGGCAGCGGCATACTCCACTTGACTGACTCAACTGCTTAATGAAAGCATTGCTTGTTCCGATGATATAATGGCGCAGTGGCAAACTATTGCCCACTCCATGGAAAACGCCGCGAAATCCGTACTTGGGTACCAGAAGCCTCCTCCAAGAAACCCATGGTACGATCAAGAGTGTCGAGATGCTACTGAAGCCAAGAATGCGGCATATAGAGCAACCCTGCAATCAGTAGCAACGCGCCAGATGAAGGAGAGGTATCGGGAGAAAAGGAGAGAGGAGAAACGTCTATTCCCCAGAAAGAAAAAAGAAATGGAAAGACGTGAGTGTGAGCGAATTGAGATGTACAGGAGCCAGAATGAAGTCCGGAAATTCTACCAAAAAATTAAACATCAAACCGATGGCCTTGGTGCAGGCACATCCTCGTGCAGAGACAAAGAAGGAAATTTGGTAACTGACACAGATAACATGCTGAGAATATGGAAAGAACATTTTACCCAACTGCTAGTGTCTGACGTTGGCGGCGAAGAGGATACCAATCCCTGATGATGCTATAGAATGTTTACTTCCTAGTCAGAATGAGGTCCAAGTAGCAGTAACCCGACTAAAGAACAACAAGGCAGCAGGAGCCGACGGTTTACCCGCTGAACTATTTAAGACCGGAGGCGACACGCTTGTAAGGCGTATGCATCAGCTTATCTGCGCAATCTGGCTAGAAGAACGCATACCCGATGATTGGAACCTCAGCATACTATGTCCCGTACACAAGAAAGGAGGCAAGACGGAATGTGGCAACTACAGAGGAATAAGTCTCCTCCCCATCGCATACAAGGTACTCTCGAGCATACGGTGTGAACGATAAAAACCTAAAGTCAATGAGATAATTGGGCCCTATCCATGTGGCTTTAGACCTGGTAAATTCACCCTGGACAAAATATTCATTCTGGAAAAGACCAGAGAAGGACATATAAATACCTACCATATCCTTGTTGACTACAAAGCCGCCTTCGATACTCCTTTACATTCAAAGGTATTTCAAGCCATTTCGAGTTTGGTATCCCTGCAAAATTAATAAGAGTCTGCAGAATGACACTGATACGCGTTCCTCAGTAAGAATAGGAAAGAATCTCTCCGAACCATTTAATACCAAACGAGGTTTCAGAAAAGGAGACAGGCTATCGTGTGATCTCTTTAACATACTGCTGGCCAAGATTATACGAGATGCAGATGTGAATAGATATGGCACACTAATCACAAGCGGACACATGCTACTTGCCTATGCCGACGATATCGATATCATAGGTCGGTCACCGGAAGTAGTAACTGCAGCCTTTGATAGAATCGAAAGAAAGTCAGTGAAAATGGGTCTGGCAGTAAATGGAGATGAGACGAAATGGATGGTTTCAGCTCCCAAAAAGCCTTGCACAACCGAGCAGATAAGGAAAGTGGTGAAATTTGGAAACCACAACTTTGAGACAGTCAGTAACTTTATCTACCTCGGCACCGCCGTAACCAGAACAAATGACACCCGTTTTGAGATAAAGCGAAGAATAATACTAGCAAACAGATGCCTCTTTGAATAAGTAGGCAGTTTAGAAACAAGGCCATCTCTCGACAGACGAAGATTACACTATACAAGACATTGATTCTAGCAGTGCTGTTATATGGTTCTGAGGCATGTGTACTCGTGAAAGCAGATGAGGCAGTACTTGGAGTTTGAGAGAAAGATTCTTCGCAAAATATATGGACCAGTTTGCGTTAATGGAGAATATAGGCGATGTATGAACCACGAGACGTATGAGCTGTATGACGACGATAGCGTAGTTACACGCATCAACATACAACGGTTGCGCTGGCTAGGTCATGTTGTCAGTATGGATGAAGAAGCTCCAGCAAAAAAGTCTTTTGAAGGCGAACACGGTGGTACACGCAAACCGGGAAGACCAAAAGCCCGATGGAAAGATCAAGTTGTGGGAGACACCTCGAAACTTGGTGTCAGAGATTTTAGAATGAGGGCAGAAGATCGAGGCGCTTGGAACGCTATTCTATGTTCAGCTAGTGGAACAAATATTCCGTCATAGTCAATTAAAATAAAATAAAAAAATACTGTGAGTTGGGGGTATACTTATCCATTAATTTCATCTGTATATCTGTAAAATATAGATCCGAGATTCTAAAAAAGCAAATAGTTGTCATTTATATACTTTTTTATTGTCTTCCGCCATTTTGTACGCCCGTCTACTGATACCCGCGTTCGAATGAACAAATCAGTTTTCAGACAATACAAATGATGAAAAACAGTTTAAAATTGTTTTTTCTTAGAACAATCATTTGATTTGAGTTCCTAAGATCCTAGAACCCACAATTTATAACAAATTAATCTTTAATTTATTAACACCCAAACTGACCATCTATATAGGTGCATAAATTGGTCCCCCATATAAACCAATTCTTTGATTTGACCACATTGTTCCCGATTTGTTGTCTTCAGCCCCTAGAAGACTTAATTTTTGCTCAGAAACACTCATCTTGATTCTAAACACATCATAAAACATTCCTGATTTCCTGATGTATATTATCATCAATGCAAAGTAAATAAAATGAAACCACACCAATTCAACACAGAAGAAATTCCAAACTGCCCATATTGTCCTGCAACACCCCATATATTCGAACTAAGCCTAAGGATGACCATGAGAGCATCTGTAAACAATTTGAAATCATAGTGATGATAATGCCATTTGGTTAACCTTAAATTCAGATCATAATTGTGTAGAACCTTTATGTGATTACTTACTATGTCAGCTTCAGCATCTGCATCCGAATCGTCATAGGGTAAATTGACATCAATAACATCGACACCTTCCACCCCATCACTTTCAGCAGCTGTGGTAACACTGCCTACACCCACCCCATTACGTTCCCGCTCTTCAATTTCTTTCAGATATCTTTGGTCAAAAATATCCTCAGGTATTGAGGTTTCATCTTGCATATTGAAATCTGAAAAAAAAAGAAAATAAAAAACAGAAAAAGAGAAAAAACATTAGAAACTAATCAACTCGAGAGAAAAAGAAAACCACAAACAAAAAGCCTGCTCCCCCTTATAGAGAAAATGTCTATACGCACACATATGAATGCAAAGGAGCAAACAAACAGTGTGCCATTGCAGAGGTAGATTTTATATTTCGAATTCAATAAGACCTTACCTAATATAGTTGTACATACAAACATATAGTACCACATATATACGTAAGTGGCCAAGACCTAAATTGATATAACAAACAAATATAAACTTCTTCTTGGTAAAAGGGTTATAATATTTAATATTAAATAATTAATATTTAATATATAACATATGATAAGAAATATTTTATATTTAATACTTAATGTTTAATAAATAATACTTAATATTTAATATTAATACTGTTTTTTTCGGCCGGTGGTTATTTTTTACTATTTTGTTATCTTTTCTTTAATATTTAACCAGCTGCGGAGCATGCCCTCTCCGCCGTGCCTTCTTTCACTCTCTTATTTTTTCTGAGCCCTATACCGGCACGGTCAGGAAATAAGGCCTGTTTGGGCGTCCTGGTGCGACCTTTCAGATATTTCGTCCCAATGTGGTTCTAGTATCAAATAACTTTCATTTGAGCCCCATATTGCCATTATTTGTTTATATTTCCATTTGGAGGTAGTGCGGCCCCCAGCCTAAATAAGGTTACCAAATTTCTGCTTTTTGAGAATTATAAACTAACTAAATTTCGCTTAAACCGCTCCACCGATTTCCAAGATCATCTGTTTTTGGAAATAGGATAAGGGTCCATCCATTAAAGTTTGAATGCTAGACCTACTTCATTCTCTTGGTTTTGGTGGTGGATTAGAGTAGCCAAACCCTTTGCCCCCAAAAGTGGATATCAGATTAAAAAAACACATTTAAGCTAATGTCAGTATAATTGCGTGGTTTATGAGGTCAGGCGTCCCTGAAACACTAGGCCATAAAACAGATATCAGACCCGGCACGGAATAGCTGTAAGCACCACTCAGGCAGGTACATTGAGCTTCGATCTGTATGGTGTTCATTGCTGTCACGAGAAGCTTAGCTGCGAGCTACCGGGCGTGTCCACAGGTTGCGGATAGTGGAATGCTCCATCCGGAGTAGCTGTAACTGCAGTCGCGGACAATTAATAACTACAGTCGCGCAATAATGTCAATAATTTTGAAGGTGTCTATAAAAATATTTGGGGAAACGGGTGTCATTCAGATCCACGCTAATTAATTATTTTTGTATTGGTCATCTTTTTGAAACCACATGTCATGCAAGCTCTTGCATTTTGGTCAAAAAAGAGTTGGATATCATCTCACGAGAGCGCTCACCATTCAAAACTACGTTACGATTCGCATCATCTTTGCAGAAGTACGGTCCAATGATGCCACTAGCCCATAAACCGCACCGAATTGTGACTTTTTCTGGATGTATTGGTAGCTCTTGCAATGCTTCTGGCTGATCTTCACTCCAAAATCGACAATTCTGCTTATTTACGTACCCACTGAGTCCAAAAAAAAGAGTTTCATCGTAATTTGCAGTAATTGGCATGGTTAAATTATAAACCAAACTGAAGATGTTTGACTGTGAAACAAAACACGAAACGTGCGTGAGTTTTTTCAACCAGTGTTGCCAAAAAGATAATAGCTAAAAAATTAGCCCTTTTTTTGTCGGTCTTCCTACATGACAATTTGGTGTTGTTTATATTGAGACCGAAAAGATAATTTGTTTGAGTTCTTTATTTTCTCGATCTACATATCTCGCTGAACGGTAGGACGGTAGGACGGCAGAACGTGACCCAGTTACTTGAATTCTTATATCAACATAAGATTCACATACTATATTATTGTTATATTCACATATCCCGCTCCAACTCTGCGTCCTATTGAAGGGTAATTTACTCAGTCCCAAATGTTTATGCCAGATCGTAGTCAACTGCCAAAGGCCTTTTATCTGATACCCATATTCATACCCGTTTGGGGGTTTTTGGCCAGATGTGTACTCAAATTCCAAACACCTTTCATTTGATATCCATATGTCATATTGTGGTAAATATGCCCTTCGGGTCAGGCGTCTCAGACACCAAGAAATATATTTTTATATCAGATTCTTACACTACTTTTAAAAAGCTTTCATTCGCTATCCATATTGCCCCAATCGGTAATTATGTCCCGTTGAGAGGTTTTAAGGATTGGGGAGGCGCCTCAGACACCAAGGCATACATTTTTATGTCAGATGTGTACTCTACAGTTAAATACCTTTCATTTAATACCCTTATTGCCCAAGGCGGTGAAAGTGTCCTGCTGGGGGGTTTTGTGGGGGTGGGGGACCCACCCGAATATTTAGGGTGAAATTTGTATACCAAGCTTGTACTCTGATCTTAAATACCTGTTATTTGATACCCATATTGTCTCAATCGGTAAACATGTCCGTTCGTGTGGGTTTTCGGATGGGGCATCCCCCAGTTTATTTGACCCCAGAATTTTATATCAATTTCGTGTTTTTGGGACCCCATAAGGTGGCATACAAAATTTCGCTTAAATCGGTATACCCAACTCCGTAATCTGGCGTTGTTGAAAATGGTGGTAAAGGGGGTGGGTTTTGCTTTTTCATCCCCCGTTACTTCGATATGGCTCAGAGAAGGCGTTAATCTCCTTCTTTCTCTCTAAGACTGTGCGCGACTTTACCGTCCTGACTGTTATTGCCATTATGGTTAGTTAACTGTCCGTAAAGATGTTCCCACTCGACGTCTTAGCGTTAGCACCACACCACCTCACACAGTCTGTGATTGCCCGTATCTCCGCCTGCAGGACCGTATTATGATCTGGCAGTCTAAAACAGATCTCAGTTCGGGGATTCTCAATGTAGACCTCCAGGCCCACTCTGTTCTCTAGCTTTGATCCATCCGTGTAACATGATCTTCCAGATGGCAGTACTAGGGTTCTGTCAATTCAAGACTATGCCGCTAGCAGCATTGCCTCGCGCTCGACCTCAAATGTCTGAGGTATCCGATCGGATACCTCTTCCTTCCTTCCTTCCAAGTTTCCTATCTTCGCCTCGATTATACCGCGATGGTATGAGCTGCTCCTGTCCTCCTTCCATTCTCCCATCGCTTAAGTCTCATAGCAGCTGTGGCTGCCTCGCACTTAATCTGTTTGTCTTAAGGTCGAATATCTAGAATAGTTTCTGCCAAGACGACATGTTCTCTGAACTTGTTGCATTTTTTCTCCATTGCAGTTCACCAAACTACTGAGGCGTAAGAATGTATCGGTCTAAACACGTTTCTGTAGAGTCAGTGGACTATTGGCTGCGTCATTAACGCTATCGACCTCGTCGCAGAAAAGCTAGTTTTCTTTCCCGAAGAGGAAGACTATCTTCGAAAGACCCCACCAGTGCAGTCGTAATCCTTTTGACATTGTCGTCAATGTTTTCTAAATTAAAACCCATCAACATCATGCTCCACTCTCATTAAGTCCCAAGTTGTCATGGTGAACTAATACGTTTTATTTTTGGGGTTGAAATGGGGGTGGAAAGTCATGTTGATATCAGATTCGTGGTCTACTCCCTAATACCTTTCATTTGAACCCCATTTACCCATAGTCGGCAAATGTGCCCGTTTTGGGGGGATGTTTTGAAGGATGAGGAGGCCACTCAGAGACTTGGCCCTGAGAATTTATATATGCCCTGAAAATATATTCTCTAAAATACCTCTCATTTAAGACCCATATTCTAATGGTTAAGAAATACGGCCTATTTTGATACTCGTTTCAGATTCCCAAAGAGCTTTCATTTAAGCCCCATATAGCCATGGTCGATAAATTTGTCCTCTTTGGAGGGTGTTTTGGGGAGGGGCGGCCCCCCAAACACTTAGTCCCACATTTGGATATCGAATTCGTATTCTAATCTCTTTCGGGGGTTAAGATAAAAAAATGCATTGCTATATGCACAAAGGTCGTCACCAAAGTGTTATGTCGGGCTTATAATCTGCCTTACCGACAAAAGAGGAGGACTTGGCCCTGAGAATTTATATATGCCCTGAAAATATATTCTCTAAAATACCTCTCATTTGAGACCCATATTCTAATGGTTAAGAAATACGGCCTATTTTGATACTCGTTTTAGATTCCCAAAGAGCTTTCATTTAGGCCCCATATAGCCATGGTCGATAAATTTGTCCTCTTTGGAGGGTGTTTTGGGGGAGGGGCGGCCCCAAAACACTTGGTCCCACATTTGGATATCGAATTCGTATTCTAATCTCTTTCGGGGGTTAAGATAAAAAAATGCATTGCTATATGCACAAAGGTCGTCACCAATGTGTTATGTCGGGCTTATAATCTGCCGTACCGACAAAAGAGGGTCAGATCCACCTCGGCATCGCTTTCGCATTACTTCGAGGTCGCATTCAAATCAGTCCTCACACCTTCGTCCATGTCATCGCTGGCGTTCAAGCTCCCATCGTTGAGGCCACTTATGCCTCGTCGAGATCAGACTTTTTTCGTCTTACAACGTGTTCGCAATATCTTGCTAATGCGGTCCATTTGTCAATATTTTTGATCATTTTCTCTACAACATTCTCTGTATTTATTGACCCTATCTAATCTTCAAATTTGAGTCCCATATTATCGTGATTGGTCTAAATATATGTTTGGTAGGTTTTAGGGTGGGGCGGCCCCCTAGGTACCCCATCCGAAATTTGGATATCAAATTTTTACTTTTAGGGTCCTACATGAGAGCACACAAAATTACGCTTAAATCGCACCACCCATCTCCGAGATCTGGCATTTCTGAAAATTAGAGTAAGGGGGAGGGTCCGCCTCCCCCCTTCAGATATCAAAAAATGTAGTACCCTATTTGCACCACGGGATCATTATGCACCATCTGCACAAACACAAACTGATTTTTATACCCTCCACCATAAGATGGGGGGTATACTAATTACGTCATTCTGATTGTAACTACTCGAAATATTCATCTGAGACCCCATAAAGTATATATATTCTTGATCGTCGTGAAATTTTATGTCGATATAGCCATGTCCGTCCGTCTGTCTGTCCATCCGTCTGTCTGTCGAAAGCACGCTAACTTCCGAAGGAGTAAAGCTAGCCGCTTGAAATTTTGCACAAATACTTTTTATTAGTGTAGGTCGGTTGGTATTGTAAATGGGCCATATCGGTGCATGTTTTGATATAGCTGCCATATAAACCGATCTTGGGTCTTGACTTCTTGAGCCTCTAGAGTGCGCAATTCTTTTCCGATTGGGATGAAATTTTGCACGACGTGTTTTGTTATGACATCCAACAACTGTGCCAAGTATGGTTCAAATCGGTCGATAACCTGATATAGCTGCCACATAAACCGATCTTGGGTTTTGACTTCTTGAGCCTCTAGAGTGCGCAATTCTTATCCGATTGGAATGAAATTTTTGACGACGTCTTTTGCTATGACTTCCAATAACTGTGCCAAGTATGGTTCAAATCGGTTCATAACCTTATATAGCTGTCATATAAACCGATCTTGGGTCTTGACTTCTTGAGCCTCTAGAGGGCGCAATTCTTATCCGATTGTAATGAAATTTTGCACGACGTGTTTTGTTACGATATCCAACAACTTTGCCAAGTATGGTTCAAATCGGTACATAACCTTATATAGCTGTCATATAAACCGATCTTGGGTCTTGACTTCTTGAGCCTCTAGAAGGCGCAATTCTTATCCAATTTGAATGAATTTTGGCACGTAGTATTTTGTTATGATATCCAACAACTGTGCTAAATATGGTTCAAATCGGTTCATAACCTGATAAAGCTGCCATATAAACCGATCTGGGATCTTGACTTCTTGAACCTCTAGAGGTCGCAATTATTATCCGATTTGCCTGAAATTTTGTACGACGGATTCTCTCATGACCGTCAACATACGTGTTTATTATGGTCTGAATCGGTCTATAGCCCGATACAGCTCCCATGTAAATCGATCTCTCTATTTTACTTCTTGAGCCCACAAAGGGCGCAATTCTTATTCGAATTGGCTGACATTTTACACAGGTCTCCAACATATAATTTATTGTGGTCCAAACCGGACCATATCTTGATATCGCTCTAATAGCAGAGCAAATCTTTTCTTATATCCTTTTTTTGCCTAAGAAGAGATGCCGGGAAAAGAACTCGACAAATGCGATCCATGGTGGAGGGTATATAAGATTCAGCCCGGCCGAACTTAGCACGCTTTTACTTGTTATATATAAGATTAAATATTTTACTTATGCATATATCAATTTAAATTAATTTTTTTTTAGCATAAAATACTAGTACCATTTTTATTGCCCTTTCATGCTGAGCAAAATTGTTTACATTCAATATCGAAGACATGTATGTAGTTATGTAAATCATTGAATTGTAAGCTTCAAGTTTGTAACAATATTAGAAAATTTAAATTGAACAATTCTGACAAAACAAATTAAGACTTCCGCATGTTGCTTAATACTTTTGTTATTGAAATGCATATTGGAGAATATTTGATTGAGTTTTTGTTAAATTTCCTTTTGAGTGGGTTCAGTGTTTTAAACAGCTTTGGATGTAAAATTTTAAATATTTCTTAATTTCAGTTCAAGATATCAAATACTAAAAATTTTTCATTTTCTCATGTTTCAGATGAATTTTAAATGTAATACAAAGGTGAGTGGAAAATAAAATCAATAAAAATATATTGAACTATTTATTTATATTTTTTTTACTAAATAATACATTTCCCATGAAGATTCCATTAAGGAACAAGGGTGTCTTCTCTGCGTGCAGTTCGACTTATGTTATACCCAAAGATAAGGTGTCTTCTTAATTATGCCAAGCCCGAACGGCGTACCGCATAGCGACACCACTTGGTAGAGAAGTTTTAACATGGCCGGATGTCTCACAAATGTAGGCAGCATTAGTAAGGGGACGACCACCGCTGAAAATTTTTCTGATGTCCACGCCGGGACACCACACAAAGGGCTTCAACATTTCCTGTGTGTCTTGTGTATCGTTGCTACCCCCCCTTCCCCCTCCCAGCCCATTCACCCCTAGTGTAAAAAAATTTACACTCTAGTTCTCTCTTCGCTGTGCTCGCTCTGCTTAAAGCACTATCACTAAGCATTGGGGGTATTCAAAGGCAATGAGTGAACGAGTTTGTTTTCTTTATTACACACTAACCGCTCCGCTGCGCCTTCTTTAACTCTCTAATATCTTTTCAGGGTGGGGACACTTCGCCCTAAATGCGGATATCGAATTTGTGCCATTGTAGCCTATGGCGAGAACATCGGAAAAAGCTGTGGTTATCCGCTCTTAATGATGGCGACATTTGCGAGGTACAGTCCCTTGAGGGGTCATTTAAAAAATTTACCCCAAAAAGTTGTTGCACTGCGGGACGCCGTTCGGACTCGGCTACAAGAAAAAGCCCCTTATCATTGAGTTTAAACTTGAATCGGAAAGCACTCATTGATGTGTGAGAATTTGCCCCTTTTCAGTTCCTGGTGGTAATGTTCTTCCTTAGGGTAATGTTTTCGTTAAAAGAGGGATGACACCTCAGACATTTCGACTCAAATATGGATATCAAATTCGTGCTGCACTTACAAATCCCTTTAATTTGAGCCCCATGTTGCCATGGTCGGTAAATATGAACCGTTTGGAGGGTGTTTTGGGGCTGGGCGGCCACCGGCACTTTGCACTGCAAATAGATATCAAATTCGTTCTTTATTCCCAACGGAAATGAACTTCAGTTTAGGGGGTGCTTTAGGGCGTACCCCAAAAAACACTTGGCTTCGAAATTGGATATCAAATTCGTTTTCTACTCTCTAATACCTTTCATTTGAGTCCCATATTGTCATAATGGGTCAAATAACCCATTTCGCGTATATTTAGGAGGAAAAAGGCCGCCTAGACTTGAACGCAAATTTTATTATCATATTCATAATCTACACCCTTATACCTTTCATTTGAGTCCCATGTAGCTATGGTCGGCTAATATGCTCATTTTGGAGTATTTCGGGGTCGGCGACCTCCCATTATATGGACTTAATATTTCATTCCATATTTGTGATTTTCTGCCTTATACTTTTCATTTGAGTCCCGTATTTACATGAACTTTGAATATATCTGTTTAGAGGAGTTTTGGAGGTTGGGGGGGTCCGCTGGGTACTTGGACTCAAATTTGAATACCATATTCGTTTTCTGGTCTCCAATACCTTTCTTTTGATACTCAATTGTGCCCATCGGACCACTTTCGGATATGGGTTGAGTTTTGGTGGTATTTAGGAGGGGCCGCTTCCTAAATATGTCTAAAAATTATGAAGCCTATGTTTCCTTCCAGACAAACGTACACAATCTATGATAATTTTAAGAAAATTTCTTCAGCCAAGTATCATATAGTCATACTGACCCCCTATACTTTGATCTGATTTTGTTTGTCAGATTCGAAATCTACTCCCGAATACCTTTCATTTGAGCCCCATATTAAAATTAACGTCCAATATGTCTGTTTGGGGAGTTTTTGGGTTGGGACGGCCCGATTGGTATTTAGACTCAAATTTTAATAACATATTCGTATTGTACTCTCCTCTACCTTTTATTTGATACCTACATTGTACCGATCGGTCCACTTTTGATTTTGGGTTGTGTTTTTGGCATAAGGGGGAGGGTCCGTCCCCCTTCCGATACTGAAAAATTGTATATTCTATGTTTCCTTCCAGACCAACCTACACAATATACGAAAATTTCGAGAAAATCGGTCCTGCCGTTTTCCAGGCTATACCGAACAAACAAACCGATTCCCATACATCCGTGATTGGCTTATGTGCCCATTTTGGGCGTTTTTGTGGGGGTGGGGTGACCCCCTATACTTCGACATTAACTTGTATGCCAGATTCGTTATCTACTCCCGCATACCTTTCATTTGATACCCATATTGCCGGTTTACTTTTGATTTTGGGTGATGCTTTTGGGGTAACGGTGGAGGGCCCGCCCCCTTCCGGTATCATTTAACTATAAAGTCTATTCCTACTTCCTCACATTTTCCCAATCTACTCCCGAATACCTTTCATTTAAGTCCCAAGTTGTCATGATCGTCAAATAAACCTATTTCAAGGGCTTTTGGGGCTGGAGCGGCCCCCCAGGTACTTGGACCCAACTTTTGTTATGAAATTCGTACTCTACTCTTGAATACCTTTTATTTGAATACCATATTGTCACGATCGGTCCACTTTTATTTTTGGGTAGTACTTTTGGGGTAAGGGGGAGGGCCCATGTTTCCTACCAGACCAACCTACACAATCTGTGAAAATTTCAAGGTAATCGGATCAGCCGTTTTTGAGTCTATACGGTAGATACAAACATACCGACAAACAAACAAACACAAATTGAATTTTGTATAAAAGATAGTGTTTGCTCTTGTTCTCTTTTTCTTCTGTTTGTCGGTGTTGCCGGCCGGTGCATGCACTCATTCATTTCCACCGTCCTAACATTCTACCTCTTTGTGAGACCCTTCGGGCCTGGTCCTGAAAAATTATCTTACATGTTATATCGCTAGAGGCATACCAATAGAATCCAGCGTCCCTGGATTGTGTAGGGTAGTTCCTAGTCTCGCAACCTCATCCGCTTTACAATTTCCTGGGATATCTCTGTGTCCCGGCACCCAGAACAGGTGAATTTTGAACTGTTCAGCCATCTCGTCTGTGTTCAAAAATATGTTCTCCAGGTTTTTAATGGCTACCTGGCTTTCTGAGAAGGTATTTATGCGAATCGTCGTAATGACATTATATCTTAGCCATTCCAAGGATCTCTGCTTGATACACACTGCAGGTCGGGTAACCTTTTCGATATGACCAGTTCTAGATCTTTAGAGTACACCCCAAAGTCCACCTGGTCGTTTAGTTTGGAACCATCCGTATAGAAGTTCTATATCCAGGGATATCGTAGTTCCAATCGTTTCTATCAGGAATAGTGGTACAGTACTTTTTATCAAAACCCGGATAGGATGTTAGGATAGGAATTTAGGTAGCCGCAATGTCCAGAGGCAAAAGATGAAGAATTAAATTCAGTGCATCAGATGATATCGTCCTCAGTGCGTCTGTGATGTACAAACAAGCCATCCTTTGGATCCGTTTAAGTATTGAGCAGTAGGTGAATTTTTGAAGCGCCGTCCATCAGACCACAACACCATATAGCAGTATAGGCCTGACAACTGCAGTTGTTAACTTTTGCCAATGCCTGTCTTGCAGGTGCATAGGGCAAGAGTGGTCTTTCTTGCCCTTTCCAAAATGTTGGATTTGAAGTTCAATTTCCTGTCCAGTAAAATATCCAGGTATCTTGCGCATTCTGTAAATGGAACATTCTCTCCACCCAAGGAGACAGGTTCCACTGTAGGCAAATGTATCTCCTGCTGAAAAGAACTACTTCTGTCTTGCACAGATTTATATCTAGGCCACATTCGTGTGACCACTTTGCTGTTGCACGTAGAGCTTCTTGAAGTGCTGGGAAACTTTCCCCTAACCGCAATAGCCACGTCATCAGCATAGGCGTCCACTTTTACGCCTTTTTCTTCCAGAGACAATAATGTATTGTTAATGGCTACATTCCAAAGTAAAGGAGACAGCACACCTCCTGGAGGTGTTCCTTCGCTGACCCATCTCTTAAGATCCACATATCTCAAGCCTGTACGGTCTAAATCGCTTTATAACCTGATATAGCTCCCATATAATCCCAAAATCTCCCGATTTGAATTCTTGAGCCCCTGGAAGCCTTACTTTTTACCCGATTTGGCTGAAATTTTGTACATGGTGTTTTGTTATGACTTCCATCAACTGTGTTAAATACGGTCTAAATCGGTCAACAACATGATATAGCTTCCTTGTAAACCGATCTCCCGATTTTTATCCGATTTGTCTGAAATTTTGCATGTAATTTTCTGTTCTGACTATCAACAACTGCGCAAAGTACTGTCCATTTCGGTCTATTATCAGATAAAGATCCCATATTTTAGCAGAATCCATGGTGATGGGTTCCCAAGATTCGGCCCAGCCGAACTTAGCACACTTTTACTTGTTTATACTGAATGGGAAAGCATCTTTTGAGATTTCTGGTTCTTGATCGTCGTAAAAATCTAAGGCGATGCAGCCATGTCCGCCAGTCTGTCTATGAAATCTGTCTGTGAAATGCATCTAGCCATGCCTGCCGTCTGAATGTTGCAATTAACGCTACAGTCCTTAAAAATAGAGACATTGAGCTGAAACTTTGCACAGTTTCTTTTTTTGTCCATAAGCAGGTTAAGTTCGAAGATGGGCTATATCGGACTATATCTTCATATAGCTCCCATATAGACCGATCCGCCGATTTGGGGTCTTAGGCCAATAAAAGCCACTTTTATTATCCGATTTTTCTGAATTTGGGACAGTGAGTTGTATAAGTCTACTCGACACTCTCCTTCAATTTGACTCTGATCGGTCCAGATTTGGATAAAACTGTCACATAGACCGATCCTCCGATTTAAGGTCCATAAAATAGCGCATTTATTGTCCGAGTTAGGCTACTCGACATCCTTCTTTAATTTAGCCCAGATCGGTCCAGATTAAATATAGCTGCCATAATGATCGACCTTTCGATTTAAGGTTTTAACCCTTAAAAGGCGCATTTATTGTCCGATGTCGCCGAAATTTTGGACAGTGAGTTAAGTTAGGCCCCTCGATATCTTTCTACAATTTCGCATAGCTCGGTCCAGATTTGGATATAGCTGCCATATAGACCGATCTCTCGATTTCAGGTTTTAGGCCCATTAAAAGCGCAGTTATTGTCCGATTTCGCCGAAATTTGGGACAGTGAGTTGTGTTAGGCCCTTTAATATCCCTCTTCGATTCAGCTCAAATCGTTTCAGATTTGGATATAGCACCGACCGATCTCTTGATTAAAAGTTTTGGCCCCATAAAAAGCACATTTATAATCCGAGTTTGCTGAAATTTGACACAGTGAGTTATGTAAGGCTTTTCGACATCCGTGTCGTATATGGTTCAGAGAGGTCTATATTTGGATATGGCTACCAAAAAGACAAAATTGAACAATCACTTGTACTTATAAGACCACTCAATGTCCGTGCCAAATTTGGTCCAAATCGGTCCATTTTTCGATATAGCTGCTATGGGGGCATAGGTGTCCATTTTTCAACGGATTATGATGAAAAGTGGTTTACATATTTATACCCGAGGTGGTGGGTAACCAAAGCTAACACCTTTTTGATTGTTTTTTAATACCCTCCACTATAGGATGGGCGCATACTAATTTTGTCATTCCGTTTGTAACACCTCGAAATATGCGTCTAAGCATATATATTTTTGATCGTCATGACATTTTAAGTCGATCTAGCCGTCCGTCCGCTCGTCTGTCGAAAGCACGCTTACTTTTGAAGGAGTAGAGCTAGCCGCTTGAAATTTTGCACAAAAGCTTATTATTGGTGTAGGTCGGTAGGGATTGGAAATGGACCAAGTTAGTCCATGTTTTGATATATATAGCTTCCATTTAAACCAATTTCCGGTCTTGATTTCTTGAGCTTCTAAAGGACGCAATTCTCATCCGATTTGGCTGAAATTTTACATGAAGTATTCAGGTATGACTCTTAACAACTGTGTTAAGTATAGTCTAAATCAGTCCATAACATGATATAGCCGCCATATAAACCGATCTCCCAATTAGACTTCTTGAGGCTCTATAGGGCGTAGTTCCTATCCGATTTGACTGAAATTTTGCATAGCATGTTTTGTTATGACTTCAAACAACTGTGCTAAGTATGGTTTAAATCGGTCCATAACCAGATATAGCTGCCATGTAAACCGATCTTGGGTCTTGAGCTTCTAGAGGGCACTATTCTTATCCAATTTGGCAGAAATTTTGCACGTGGTGTTTTGGTATCACTTCCAACAACTGTGCTAAGTATGATTCAAATCGGTTCATAATCTGGTATAGCTGTCGTATAAACCGATCTTGGGTCTTGACTTCTTGAGACAATAGAGCGCGCAATTCTCATCCGATTTGGCTGAAATTGAGCATGTGGTGTTTTCTTATGACTTTCAACAAATGTGTCAAGTACGGTCTGAATCGTTCTATAAACTGATATAGCTCCCATATAAACTGATATCCGATTTGACTTCTTGAGCCCATGGAAGCCAAAATTTTTGTCCGATTTGGCCGAAAATGAGCATGTAGTGTTTTTTTATGACTTTCAACTACTGTGCCAATTACGGTCCAAATCGGTGTATAACCTGATATAGCTCTCATATAAACCTATCTCCCGATTTGACTTCATGAGCCCATGGAAGCCACAATTTTTGTCCGATTTGGCTGAAATTGAGCATGTAGTGTTTTTATATAACTTTGAACAACTGTGCCAAGTACGTTCCAAATCGGTCTATAACCTGATATTGCTCCCATATAAACCGGTCTCCTTATTTTACTTCTTGAGCCCTTACAAGCCGCAATTTTTGTCCGATTTGGCTGAAATTGAGCATGTAGTGTTTTCTTATGACCAGGTCCAAATACATTACAAATCGATTTATAACCTGATTTAGCTCCCATATAAACCGATCTCCCGATTTGACTTCCTCAGTCCTTACAAGCCGCAATTTTAGTCCGATTTGGCTGAAATTTGGCATGCGGTGTTCTGTTACGACTACCAATAACTGTGTCAAGTATGGTCTAAATCAGTCCATATTCTGATATAGCCGCCATATAAACCGATCTCCCGTTTAGACTTCTGATGTTTCTAGAGGTCACAATTCTTATCCATTATGGTGGAAATTTTACATATGTCGTTTTGGTATGACTTTCAACAACTGTTCCAAGTATATAACCTGATAACCTGATATAACCTGCCATATACACCAGTCTCCCAGTTTGACTTTTTAAGCTTCTTCAGGGCGCAATTATTACTCGATTTACCTGAAATTTTGGAGGTGTTATTTTTCTATTCGAAAATGTCATTCAAAGAACTTGACAAATGCGATCCATGGTAAAGGGTGAATAAAATTCGGCACCGCCGAACCTATTTTAAATTGAGATAGAAATCCTTGAGGAACTTATGTATATTGATTTGGCGCCAATATCCACTAATTGCCGAACAATCCATTAAAGTATTTGATTCCTACAATATTTCTGTACAGCTAAAGCATAGCATTATAACTTTTGAAATACAATATAATACTTCACAAAGTTTTGTGACTAATTTAAAGGGAATTATTCATACTTAAAGTCTAGACAAGTAAATTAATTTGGAAATAACTCAAGATAAGCGATATAAATTAAAATTGACATCTATTTGATTCCCCAAAAGCTCTGTACTATTTGTGCTCACGGCACTTATCTTAATAAAGTGATTGCAAAAGCTGTAATCTCGGTTTCTGTCGCTAATGAAATATTTACTGATTTATGGTAAAGGCTGCAACAGTTCTTATGAGACCAGTAAACATTTGTACACTTATCGAAATTTTATAAATTCAAATTTTATAAACATTTTGCATTAATATAAGATTTCACTGGGAGCTAATAGAATAGATATGTGGCATTGGTGCCATACAATTATGGTAGTTCACTCATCAAAATTTATTATTCAAAATACCAAAACTGCTCGCTAATACAACAGTTTTTATCTGCTGAAAATGAGAAATTAGACATTGCTGATGTAAAAGCAAACATATGTGTATTATTTGAGCAATATTTTTCCCCTGCAATTAGATTAGACTAGGTAAAGCATTAATAAAAGCTATGGATATTAATCCGCCCCATGCCACGACGGACATACACCTTAGCCTGTAATCGGCTTGTTGTGCGCTCTCAACAAAAAAAAGTAAACTCAAAACAGAAAATCAAAGTCAAGAATTCTGTGCTACTTACAAAATCCCAAATTTTTTTCCATACCACGCACTGTAGGCGAAACGACGGATCTAGTGCCTCAAAACTTGGGGCCCTTAAGGTAAATTTGTTTAGTTTTGCCAAGAATTTCGATGTGCTTCGCTCTCTCTAAGTTTATGGAGTCCATGGTTTTCTTTTGAGCTGTTTAGAGTATAATGACCTTCTAGGCGCCCAACAGTATAGTTTCTGCAGAAATCACTCTACGGGCGACCTTGTGGCATTTCTGTCGAAATGTTGGAGTTGCTCAATCCACCATTTTGGTGAGAGTAAGGTTGTGGCTCTAGGGGATAGATGATCGATTAAGGATAGATTAGGCTACAATAAACACAGAAAAAAAGTATTTAAACGGTTTTTGTGTTTTTGGTTTTTTGTGAAAGTTGCAATAATTGCAAACAGGCCATATGGGTTCAGATTTAGATATAGCTCCGATATAAACGAATCTCCGGATTTGACTTCTTGTGCCCCTGGAAGCTACAATGTTCGTCTAAATTACCTGAAATTTTGCATGCAGTGTTCTGTTTTGACTTTCAACAACTGTGCAGAGTAGGGTTTAAATCGGTTTATAACCTGATATAGTTCCCATATAAATCGATCTCCCGTTTTGACTTCTTGAGCAGCATTTTTTGTCCGACTTGGCTTAAATATTGCACATAGTGTTTTGTTATTACCTCCAACAACTGTGCCAAGTACGGTCAAATCGGTTTATCACCTGATATAGCTCCCATTTAAACCGATTTCCCGATTTGACTTCTTAAGCCCTTACAAGCCCCATTTTTCATCCGATTTGGTTGAAACTTTCCACATTGTGTTCTCTTATGACTTCTTATAACTGTGCCAAGTACGGTCCAAATCGATCTATAACCTGATATAGCTCCCACATAAACCGATTTCGGATCTTGACTTCTTAAGCTTCTTGAATTCCACTTTTGTCTCCAAAAGCCGAACCAAGCTTGACCCCAATCGGTTCATAACTTGGTAAAGCTTAACATAGCAATTCTTATCCATTATCCTTTGTTTGTTTAGAAAGAAATATGGGCCAAAGAACTTGAAAAATGCGATACGTGGTTTAGGGTTTATGAGATTTGGCCCGGCCGAACTTAGCACGCTTTTACTAGTTTGTATTCAATGTGGAAACCGCATTTGTTATCCTATACTCAGGTAAATTTCTTCGTATCACAGTTTGACAAATACGGAGACGCTATGAACTTTGGAAAAAATCGGTTCAGATTTAAGTATAGCTTTTGTAAAAACTTGTCGCCCGATGTACACCTATAAGGAAAAATTTTTTCCGAGCTCGTTTACAAGTCGTGGACGATTCCCCCATTGTAAGTAGTTGTATCCTCAAAACGAATCTTCTGGAAGAGCGAATCTTCCATATGAGTTGCTAAAGAGTAAGCCAAATGAGTTTTGGAGGATCTTGGAATCGCGCAAGAATCGTGTGGATGAGTAACCAATGGGTGTTTTGGAAGATTTATAAAATACCCTTCTGTGAGAGTTGCGCATTACACGCCTGGGCGAGTAACAAAATAAGTGTTTTGAAATATTTATTAAATATTGTTCTAAAAGAGTTGCGGGCTGTTTGCTTGGAAGATCTAAAACTTCATACCAAGATTAGTTATTCATCAAAAACGGAACAACTTCGAAAAAACTTAAAAATTAATATTTGTATTACTAATCATATTTGTCATACACCTGTAAATATTTTGCATAATTTTGGAAGATCGTTTGTTCCCGCGATGAATAAAACAATCTTCTGGAAGATTTTTACGCAATCTTTCTTCGGTATGAGTACCGAAACACTCTTCTGAGACATTATTGGGCAATCCATTGCGTATCCGAAAGTTTTAACACTTCGCGACGATTCTCTAACAACACATTGCGTTGGATGCATAAAATCTTTCTTTGAACCGATAGTACGGTTCCTATAATGTAATGTTTAAAGATTATTATTTATTGCAAATGTTGACCGCGACTGTGTCAACAACATTTCGGCCGGTATTTCACGAATAAATGTTTCAATGTTGTCTTCCAATGCGTCCATTGAAGCGGGCCCCACAAAAAGTAGTCTAAATGCGATAACTCGCACGATCTAAGGTGCCAATTGACCAGCCCCGAACGTGAACTAAAATGTTCACCGAACTGGTCTCTCAATAAGTCCATTGTTACGCATTCCGTCAGATCATGCAAGTCAAGCTCTTGCATTTTGGGCAAAAAAAAAGAAAAACGGTAGCGCTCACCATTCACAGTTACATTACGATTCGCATCATCGTTGAAGAAGTACGGTCCAATAATGCCACCAGCCCTTAAACCACACCAAGCTTTGACTTTTTCTGGATGCATTGGCAGCTCTTACAATGCTTCTGGCTGATCTACACCCCAAAATCGACAATTCTTCTTATTTTATTTACCCATTGAGCCAAAAATGATCTTCGTCGTTCAATGGAAGAAATGCGCGATGAAATTTCTTAACAGAGCACGCATTTTTATAATAAAATTCAATAATTTGCAAGCGTTGTTCGTTTGTAAGGCGCTTCATTATAGACCAAACTAAAGATGTTTGACAGTGAAAAAAAAACACGAATCGTGCGTGAGCTATTTAAAATGGTATTGCCAAAATGATAATAAGATAATCGTTGGATAAGTTGGATTTGAATAAGGGATGTAATATTTGATTTGTTTTCTATTGCGCTTATGAATCAAGTGGTCTTAAAGAGCCCAGTTCAAATTCAGATGTGTGCTTTACAACTTACTCTAGTTGGAATGGTTGCAAAGCACCATGATCCATTTGACATCTCCCACTGAAGATTTTTCTTGGTCGAAAATGAAATCGCGATACAAAACCAGTCAAATGCAACAACACACTTTTTGCTGACTTTAAAATTTTTTTGCTATACTATTCTTTGAATAGAAAGCATTAAACAGTGGTCTAAAGCCGGACAATATCCTGCAATGGAACCTCAACCAAAGGATAATAGCTAAAAAATCACCATTTATAAGAGATGTTCCAATACCACATAATTTTCACCATATGCTGTTATTTAAATTTTGTCTTTAGAGAAAATTTCATTGAAATTTTGCCTTTAGAGAAAATTTCATTGAAATTTTGCCTTTAGAGAAAATTTCATTGAAATTTTGCCTTTAGAGAAACTTTGATTGAATGATTTTGTCTCTCGAGAAATTGTGAATGAAATGTTGCCTTGAGAGAAAATTTAACTGGAATTAAAATTTTGGAGGCCACCGTGGCGCAGAGGTTAGCACGTCCGCTTATGACGCCGACGCCCTTGCCTCTAATTCCAGCTTCAACATTAGAAAAAAATGTAGCGGTGGTTATCTCCTTACTAATGCTGGCTACATATGTAAGGTATTACGCCATGTTAAAACTTCTCTGCCAAGTGGTGTCGCTATGCGGCACGTCGTTCGGACTCGACATAAAAAAGAGGCCCCTTATCATTGAGCTTAAAAACTTTAATCGGACTGCACTCATTGATATGAGAAAAGTTTCCACTGTTCCTTAATGGAATTTTCATGGAAAATTTAATCGTACATTTTGTCTTAAAAAAAAATTCCTTAAAATTTTGTCTTTAGACAAAATTTTACTCACATATTTCTCATTTAAAATCGCATTAAAATTTAGTCTAGTGATGATTTAATAAAAATAATAAGAAATTTCCTATTTTGTTTTTAGAGAAAATTTTGAAAAAAAATTTATTGAAAATTGGTCTTTTGAGAAATACTTCGCGTGTATAACTACCAAAACCACATTAACGTTTCTATACTCCTTATTACAAATTCCTTTGTTGAATTTTTAATCATTTGCTTCTTTGATTGCCTGCAAATTAAATGGATATTTGAATAGAATTAAAATTTATGGAGAACAGCGATTTTGGCGCAATGGGAAGCCCCATTTAATAACGCAATAATTTCCTTCACACATTATTATGGTATTTTCAACAACTCTCATGGTGTATGCATCTCCCTCCTGCTCTTTCAGTTTCCTTTTCCTTTCTCTGCGGAGAAAATTTTGTGGTTTCTGCCGTTGAATGAGAATCATTATTATAATTATTCTTAAGGGTATTTTACAATAGTGGGGGGAGAAAAAATGCAGAGAATAAAAAGGAGGAAGCGCGAAATGAAAAATAAAAAAAGAAACTCACACATATAATAATAAAAATGCCATTAGATTTCATTGGTGAAAAAAAAAAAAAAAAAAAATAAAAAGCATGCCTTGCTCTCCAGGAAGTGTTATACAATAGTAATGGGGCATATAAGTATGCGCTTACAGGATACGAGGGTGAGTGTTTAAGTACAAGATTTTAAGTTAAGTGAGGGAAATTGTATCCCCTAAGGCGGTATTTGTCCGGTAAACGCAGAAATTGACTTTAGTGTTGGGAGAAACTGCAACAGTTAAGTACAGAATATATTTGTTGTTGTTATTTGACATTGGTCAAACATTTCCTAAATATGCCCTATTTCCAAATAGAAAGTATAATGCTCTCTGATTCGTATATTCCATGTAGGGATTTTGTTTTTATATTGAACTTAGAACCCATATATTCATCTTATCGTTTTCTATTCCTACATATATCTTTCATTTTAATCCAATACTGTCCTGGTTATACATATAGATGTCTGCTAAAGGGCTTTGTCTGAAGACTGTGCCTGACGATGTTATGTTCCCAAAAAAGTGGATTAACAAGATATTTTGAATGACATTTTTGTACGTTGTTTCTAATTTTCAAATGTCTACGGAGGTCACCGAGTCGCAGGGGTAAGCACATCCCCCTATGACGACGAACGCCTGGATTAAAACCCTGGCGTGAACAGCAGGAAAACATTTTACCGAGAGCGTAAACGGAGGCCCCATATTGCAAGTTTTGCCCACGAACATTCCACCAAGGAACAGGGGTAAACTTGGTATGTGAATACCAATGAGTGCAGTCCGAGTCAAGTTTAAGCTCAATGATAAGGGGCCTCCTTTTTATAGCCGAGTCCGAACGGCGTGCCACAGTGCGACACCTCTTTGGAGAGAAGTTTTACATGGCATAGTACCTCACAAATGTTGCCAGCATTAGGAGGGGAAAACTACCGCTGAACATTTTTTTTTTTGATGATCTCGACAGGATTCGAACCCAGGCATTCAGAGTCAGTCGGACATGCTAAACTCTGCGCTACGGTGGGCTCCATATTATTGAGCTAAAACTTGTGTAGAAAGTTTGCTCCTGAACCTCAATGGAAATATTTTTTGTGACTTTTCGAACATATTCCAGCTCGAGATCATATTCAACACATAAAATCGTTGCGTTTTGTTAGTTTGTTTGTCTGTTCCGTATAGACTCAAAAATGTTCACAGATGATAGAGTTTGGGCCCAAGGTGAAAAAAGGGTACTACATTTTTTGATATCCGAAGGGGGACGGACCCTCCCCCATACCCCAGTTTTTAAAAACGCCAGATCTCAGAGATGCGTGCATCGATTTAAACGAAATTCTGTATGCCACCTTATGATCCCCAAAAACACGAAATTCGTTAAAAATTCTGGTGTCAAATAATCGGGGGGGACGCCCCATCCCAAAACCCACCCGAACGGACATGTGCACTGATTGGGACAATATGGGTATCAAATGAAATGTATTTGAGAGTTGAGTACGAACTTGGCATTAAAATGACACCCTAAGTGTCGGGGGCCCCCACCCCCAAAAACACCACCCAACAGGACACTTTAACCGCTTAGAGTATCAAATAAAAGCTATTTAAAAGTGGAATACAAATCTCAGACAAAAAATTATTTTTTGGTATATGAGGGCCCTCCAAATGCAAATTGCAAATTTTGCTCATGAACAGTCCACTAAGGAACAGGGGCAAGCTTCTCACATATAAATGAGTGCAGTCCGATTCAAGTTCTGAGCTCAATGATAAGGGGCCTCCTTTTTATAGCCGAGTCCGAACGGCGTGCCGCAGTGCGACACCTCTTTGGAGAGAAGTTTTACATGGCATAGTACCTCACAAATGTTGTCAGCATTAGGAGGGAGGAAAATTTGTTCTGATGGTTTCGCCTCGATTCGAACCCATGCATTCAGCGTCATAGGCGGACATGCTAACCTCTGCGCTACGGTGGCCTCCACATCACCCAAAACTCCCCAGCACGACAAATTTACCGATTGGGAAAATATGAATATCAAATGAAAGATAGAGTCCAATGCTGATATAAAAAATTATTCCTTTGTGTCTGAGGCGCCTCCCCACCCCCCAAAACCGATCAACAGGACATGTTTACCGATTGGGACAATGTGGGTATCAAATCAAATATATTTGCAAGCTGAGTACAAATCTGTTATAAAAATGCCCAAAACGGGCATAATGTCCAACGTCACAAAATGGGTATCGAATGAAAGGTCTTTGGGACTTGACTACGAATCTGGCATGCACAATTAGGATAGAGTCTGCGACCGGCCCACCCACTAAATACCCTTCATTAGGGCGTGTAGGACGATTTGGGATATTTCGAATCTAATGTTGCTATAAGGATTCAAGTATCTGGGTCACGTCCTACCGTTCCGCAGGACAATAGTCCGCGACAATAAAAACTCAAATAAAGTGTCGTTTGGTTCTTAGCGTCGGGGGGACCGACCCTCTCCTCCCAATAAATGCAACGCCAAAGTGTCATGTGACCGAGAATATATTGTACTCAAATGAAAGGACGTGTAAGAGGGCAACACCCTTCCCCTATCCTACCAAAAAAAAACCGAATTAGGAATAATATGTGAATAATATGAAATAATATATGAAGGCCGACCAGGAGAGAATCTTACAAAAGTAAAAGGTCTTTGGTAGTAGAGTACACTTTTTACCCTCAAATTGGGATGGACATGGGAGGACCCTTTTAGAATGTAGTATCCCACGTGGTCGCTTTGTAATATGATTTTGAATGTAGATAACCAATACAAAAAAATTAATCAGTGTGAATCTGAGCGAGACCCCCTAGCTCTGAATATCTTGATAGCCTCCTTCAAAATGCCTGACATTATGGGGCTCAAACAAAATCGTGTTCTTACACGATGCTGATATTACTTTACAGCCCGCCTCTAAACTCCCTCCAAACCGGTCATGATTGCCTACTATGGCGATTAATAATAGGTAAACAAATGGCAATTGGGGCTCAAATTAAAGAAATTCGAGAGTAGAGCACGATGCTGATTATTTTTTCAGGGCTAAGTACAGGCTAATGCTGGCAACATTTGTGAGATAATATACCATGCAAAACTTCTCTCCAAAGAGGTGTCGCACTGCGGCACGCCGTTTGGGCTCGGCTATAAAAAGAAGGCCCCTTATCATTGAGCTTAAAACTTGAAATCGACTGCACTTATTAATATGTCAGAAGTTTGTCCCGTTTCTTAGTGGAATATTCGCGGCCTAAATTTGTTGTTTGTTTGTAAGTACGTGGGGGGCCGTCCCACCCTGCATTCCCCTTAAACAGGACATATTTGTGGATTATGACAAAAAGGGTCTCAAACCTGCATCTGTTTCATGGCCAAGTGTTTCAGGGACGCCTCACCTGATAAACTCCCCCTAAACCACACATATATACCGACTATAGCAATATGTAGCTCCAATGTGATTTTCGGGGGTGGAGTATGAATCTGATATTCACTTTTGGTTGAGACAAAGAGTATGGCTACTCCAATCCACCACAAAATCCAAGAGAATTAAGTAGATCTAACATCCAAACTTTATTGGGCGGACCCTCCCCTTACCCTATGTCCAAAAACGCCAGATCTCGGAGATGGGCGTGATACACAGGAGGCCGCCCCACCTCCAAAGTCCCCAGCCAAATGGAATATAAACGGAGCGGGCCCTGTCCAGCTAGTAGAACTTATAAAAGTTACGAAAATGTGTGTTGTTGTCAAAACACTTTGATACGCCATGTATCTTCTTCAACACCTTTGTCAAATTGATTAAGGTTCACACCCAACGACTATTGAGTACGGTGTAGAGCACCCTTTTGTTTTGAAACAGGGTTCAATAAGTCCTCGTACTCTCCTTAACGCAGTAAGATAAACGAAAGCCTTACTCTCCACTCTTCCAATACAAACTAATCATCGGATCGACTCAGAATCAGATTCTGAATCGATTTAGCCATACCCGGCTGTCTGCCTCGTTGTCTGGTCTGTTTTTCACTCGCTCTTGAAAATTTGCATAGACTTCTTTTTGGGACTAGAGAAGAAGCCTTTTGAAATTGCAAGGAATCGGTTCAGATAGTACCCATATACGTATATGGGGATGGCCCGACTTTAACTTTTAAAGCCCTGGAAAGGGAATTTATCAACCCTATCTTCCCAACATTTTGCACAATCTCATCTTCTATGATTTTTATACCCTCCACCATAAGATGGGGGGTATACTAATTTCGTCATTCTGTTTGTAACTACTCGAAATATTCGTCTGAGACCCCATAAAGTATATATATTCTTGATCGTCGTGAAATTTTATGTCGATCTAGCCATGTCCGTCCGTCTGTCCGTCCGTCCGTCCGTCCGTCCGTCCGTCTGTCTGTCGAAAGCACGCTAACTTCCGAAGGAGTAAAGCTAGCCGCTTGAAATTTTGCACAAATACTTCTTATTAGTGTAGGTCGGTTGGTATTGTAAATGGGCCATATCGGTCCATGTTTTGATATAGCTGCCATATGAACCGATCTTGGGTCTTGACTTCTTGAGCCTCTAGAGTGCGCAATTCTTATCCGATTGGAATGAAATTTTGCACGACGTGTTTTGTTATGATATACAACAACTGTGCCAAGTATAGTTCAAATCGGTCCATAGCCTGATATAGCTGCCATATAAACCGATCTTGGGTCTTGACTTCTTGAGCATCTAGCGTGCGCAATTCTTATCCGATTGGGATGAAATTTTGCACGACGTGTTTTGTTATGATATCCAACAACTGTGCCAAGTATGGTTCAAATCGGTCTATAACCTGATATAGCTGCCATATAAACCGATCTTGTGTCTTCACTTCTTGACCCTCTACAGTGCGCAATTTTTATCCGATTGGAATGGAATTTCGCACGACGTGTTTTGTTATGATACCCAACAACTGTACCCAGTATGGTTTAAATCGGTCCATAACCTGATATAGCTGCCATATAAACCGATCTTGGGTCTTGACTTCTTGAGCCTCTAGAGTGCACAATTCTTATCCGATTTGAATGAATTTTTGCACGAAGTATTTCGTTATGATATTTCGGACGATATATACATAAGAGAGCTATATCTAAATCTAGACGGATTTGTATGAAATTCATCAGCAATGTTGAGAGTCAAGAGAAAATCGTTCCTAACAAATTTCAAGAGAATCGTTTAACAAATGACCATTTTATTGCATTATTACTGCAAATCAGAAAGTGATTCTGAGTCGATCGGTATATTTATCAATGTGTCTTTCTCCTTTCCTTCTGGGTGTTACAAACAATTACACATAACATAGTGCATACCTTGTACCACAGCAGTGGTGTAGTGTATAAAAAGAAAAAAAAAAAAACAAGTAACAGCGTGCTAAGTTCGGACGGGCCGAATCTTATATACCCTCCACCAAGGATCGTATTTGTCGAGTTTTATGCGCGGTATCTCTTTTTAGGTAAACAAGGAAAATTGAATAAGAGCTGTTATGCTATTTGAGCTATATCAAGTTATAGTCCGATTCGGATCATAAATGAATGCTGATCATTGTAGAAGTCATTGCGTAATATCTCAGTTCATTTGGATGAGAATTGCGCCTTGTAGGGGCTCAAGAAGCAAAATCGGGAGATAGGTTTGTATGGTAGCTGTATTAACCTATTGATCGATTCAGACAATATTAGACACGTATGTTTAAGGTCATGTAAGAAGCCGTTGTACGAAATTTCTGCCAAATCGGATGAGAATTACGGCCTCTAGAGGCTCAAGAAGTCAAGATATCAGATCGGTTTATATGGCACTTATATCAGGTTATGTACCGATTTGCACCATACTTAGCAAAGTTATTGGAAGTCATAACAAAACACCTCATGCAGAATTTCAGCCAAATTGGATGAGAATTTCTCGCTCAATTGGCTCAAGAAGTCAAGATCCAAGATCGGCTTATATAATTACTATATCAGATTATGAACCGATTTAAATCATACTTAGCACAGTTGTTAAAAGTGATACCAAAACACTACGTGCAAAATTTCAGTCCAATCGGATGAGAATTGCGTCCTCTAGAGACTCACGACCCAAATCGGTTTATATGGCAGCTATATCAAAACATGGACCGATATAGCCCATTTACATTCCCAACGACCTACCCTTATACAAAGTATTTGTGCAAAATTTCAAGCGGCTAGCTTTACTCCTTCGAAAGTTAACGTGCTTTCGTCAGACAGACGGACGGACGTGGCTAGATGGACTTAAAATGACATGACGATCAAGAATATATACACTTTATGGAGTCTCAGATGCATATTTCAAGGTGTTACAGACAGAATGACGAAATCAGTATACCTCCATCCTATGGTGGAGGGTATAAAAAGTTTGTGGTCTAGGTCGTAAGTTCTTTACTGAAGTCCTAAATTGATAATTATTCGCAACTATTATTGAAGGAATATCCTGTGCTGAAAATTGTTTCTGATATTTATGCCATGGGTAAATCGAAGATGCTTACCCATGCGCAACGGTGCCATTAGATAGGACGACAAAAGCGGAAATTTGATTGAATTCAAAAATAGACAAAATGATGACAATATAATGAAAATCAACAGCGAGCGTCACCAAAAACAGATTCAGCGCCATCTATTGGGGGATATAGATTGTATGAAAAGCAAAGGCAACCCGGAGAAAGAAATAGAGCGCGAGAGGAACAGCAGAAAGTGTTTAAAGTTGATCGTATGCTTTTTATTACTGTTTTGAGAAGTTGTTTGCCCTTCGAATAGATAAAATATAAGAACTAAACTTCAACTGGGACAAGCTTCCACAACAGTCTGAAAGATCTATAAAAACATGAACGCAAAATATATAGGTCACTTAGTGAGTGCAATGAAGTGTAATTGAAAAGAAAGTTATATTTCATATGGTTTAATAGATGGCGCAGCGGAGCACTCCGGGCCGAGCTAGTCTTAATTGAAATCTTCTATGGATATCAAGCCCATATTTTCCGTACTTTGGTTTGAATTCCTGTTTCTTTACTTACTCTTATTTACATTTGGCCCTTCCATTCTTACCTATCTCTACTTTTTTCTATTCTTCAAAATCGACATATTCTTTTTAAAAGCTTTCTGACATAAAAATTAATTACAACTTTTTTTGCAATTTTATTTGCTAAAGTGACATGTTTAGCATAAGCTTGTGACCACGAACAATAGCTGTTGTCTCCCGCACATTTAACATATATACCTCCTTAGGGCATTTGGTCGACCTCTGATGTGTATTGTTGAGGGGTGGGGGGGCAGTGGTAATGGTGCAATTCAAATGTGTGCTGTGTCATTGTATTTGTATTTAGTCTCTGGTGTTTTGTAAAATAATATCTTTTTATGAGTATTCGTGGCGGTCGCGTGTGTGTGTTTCTTTAAAGGAAACGGATGTAGAAATAAACGCGAATGTGTGTGCCAGCAAACGAATGTGTTAACAAGAAATGTGTAAATCTGATTATAACATCCGTTTACAAGAGCAACGAATGCCATGCGAGATACAGAATGTGAAGGGCAGCAACAGCGGGTGTAGTGGGCAAACACTTAAAGACATTTTAACTGTTCTACACCACTTAAGCTAGGCGGTATGTGGTCGCTTGAGCTTATTGGTTCTTTGCAAACCTTTGAGACATGAGGGGAATTTCAACCGAAGAATCTCTGAGGAGAACTGGGTTTGTAGAAATTTTCATGAAACTCTTTGTCTTTCATTAATTTTGGAGGCCACCTACTCTTTTTTGCCAGGCCACCTAGGACCATGCCCTGGGAGTAGGACCATTGTTTGTTGGTTCGTTACAAAATCGAGTATATTATACGCTTATTTGTTAATGCTTAGGCTTAATGGGTGCATAAATGTTTTAATCTCTATTTACTCGTCATAGTGGATGGCAATGGCGTAGACGACGATGTCGACGACGGTGTGTCCTTTTGTGTGCGTTTTTTTTTTGTTTTTCTTTGTAGCATATCCTTGTGCCACAATGGTGGCATACCTTCGCATGGGTGTACCTAATGAACCTTTGGTGTTTTTTCTTTGTTTCTGTTTATATATGTATGGTTGCCTTTGAATATGTCTTTATTTTTTAAGTACTTTGGCTGGCTTCTTTCTCTTTAATTTGGACAAGTGTTAATGACAACGTTTATTTCATGGTAAATGTGTTGGGATTTGGCACGATGTCAGTGCCTAAAGTAGACGTTAAGTAGGAAATGTTAATTATCTTTCTCATTGTTTTGTAATTTAGTGAAACATATTTATTTCTTATCCATTTCCATGCCATAGGTTTAAAAGAATGAACATTTGGAGGTCAATTGTTTGTCGTTTTTCTTTACCTAAAGATATGGATGTAGTAAAATTAAGCTTTTTTTATCTTAAGTAACACTAACATTCTTAAACCAGCAAGGAAAGGCAGAAGTCAGGCGGTGCCGACTGTGTAATACCCTACACCTACCCTTTAAATACAAAAGTGGGACTATATCTAATTCTGAACCAATTTTGATGGACCTCGGCGGATGTATTCAGATAGGTTATTAAAATTACTGCATCAAATTTCGAGTAAAGCAAATATGTTCAAAATGTAATAATTACGGTTGACAAATGACGGGAGATGGGAGCTATATCCAAATCTGAAACGATTTCGATCAAACTTTATGGATATTGTGGAATTCGTCGAGGAAAGCGTTGTACAAAATTTTGGGAAGATTGGTCAATAAGTGCGCTTGCCGTGGGTCTAGGAATGAAAATCGGGCAATATATATTTATGTGAGCTATACCTAAATCTGAACAGATTTCTATGAAATTTATCAGTAATATTGAGAGCCATAAGAAAATCCTTCCTGCAAAATTTCGAGAGAATCGGTTAACTAATGACCATTTTATTGCTGTATTACTGCAAATCGGACGAACATATATATGGAAGCTATATCCAAATCTGAACCGATTTCTATGAAATTCATCAGTAAAATTGAGCATCATAAGAAAATCCTTCCTACCAAATTTCAAGAGAATCGGTCAACAAATTACCGTTTTATAGCTGTATTACTGCAAATCGGACGAACATATATATGTGAGCTATATCCAAATGTGAACCGATTTCTATAATATTCACTTTTAAAATCGAAAGACATAACAAAATCCATCCTGCCAAATTTCGAGAGAATCAGTTAACAAATGACAATTTTATAACAGTATTACTGCAAATCGGACGAACATATATATTGAAGCTATATCCAAATCTGAACCGATTTCTATAATATACACTTTTAATATCGAAAGACATAAGAAAATCCTTCCTGCCAATTTTCGAGGGAATCGGTTGACAAATGACCATTTTATTGCTGTATTACTGCAAATCGGACGAACATATATATGGGAGCTATATCCAAATCTGAACCGATTTCTATGAAATTCATCAGTAATATCGAGAGCCATAAGAAACTGCTTCTTGCTAAATTTCGACAGAATCGGTTAACAAATGACTATTTTATTGTTGTATTACTGCAAATCGGACGAACATATATATGGGAGCTACATCCTAATCTGAACCGATTTCTAAAAAATCTACCAGTAAAATTGAGCATCATAAGAAAATCCTTCCTGCCAAATTTCGAGAGAATCGGTTGACAAATTACCATTTTATTGCTGTATTACTGCAAATCGGACGAACATATATATGGGAGCTATATCCAAACCTGAACCGATTTTTATAAAATTCACCACTAATATTGAGAGTCATAAGAAAATGCTTCTTGCCGAATTTCGACAGAATCGGTTAACAAATGACTAATTTATTGCAAATCGTATATGGAAGCTATATCCAAATCTGAACCGATTTTTTCCAATTTCAATAGGCTTCGTCTCTAGGCCGATAAACATGCCCATACCAAATTTGAAGACGATCGGATGAAAATTGCGACCTGTAGATTGTACACAAATTAACATGGACAGACGGACGGACAGACAGATGGACATAGCTAAATCGAATCAGAAAGTAATTCTGAGTCGATCGGCATACTTATCAATGGGTCTATCTTCCTTTTGGGTGTTTTACAAACTAATTCACTAAGTTATAATACCCTGTACCACAGTTGTGGTACAGGTGGCGCCCGGGCCACCTAGAGCCTTGAAGTTTACATTATCTCCATAACAGCTCAGTATAACTGTTCTTAAACGGCATTTTTTTGAGTTTTTTTTTCGTTTGTATCCCACTGTGCGACACCCCGACCCATCTTTTTATAACCTACACCTCGACTGTGGTACAGGGTTTTACAACTTAGGGTTTTACAACTTAGAGCATTTGTTTGTAACACCCAGAAGGAAGAGTGTCAGGCCCATTGATAAGTATCCTGATCACTTTCTGATTCGATTTGCTATGTCCGTCTGTCTGTCCGTCCCTCTGTTTGTCATTAGTTCGTCTGTCCATGTTAATTTGTGTACAAACTATAGGTCGCCTTTTTAATCCGATAGTCCTTAATTTAGGAACATACTTTGTTTGTGGTGTAGAGACGAACCCTATTGAAATTCAATAAAGTTGGTTCAGATTTGGATATAGGTCCTATATATATAATCGTCTGATTTGAAGTAATACTCCAATAAAATGGTAATTTGTTGACCGATTCTATCGAAATTTGGCAAGAAGGATTTTCTCTTGACTCTCGATATTGCTGGGGAATTTCATAGAAATCGGTCAAGATTTAGACATAGCTCCTATATATAAATATAAAGGGTGATTTTTTAAGAGCTATAGGAAAAATTTCCAAAAAACACATAAAATTCAGAAAAATTCATGAAATCTTTATTTGACTCGATAGTCCATTTAAGTTATTGTTTGCAAAGATTATGTCATGCAAATGTTGACCGTGACTGCGCCTCAAATGGTCCATCCTCTTAGTCCAATTTTGGCATACTCTTTCCGGTATCTCAGGAACAAATGCTTCAATGTTACCTTCCAATGCGTCAATTGAAGCGGGCTTATATGTATAGACATGAGCTTTAACATAGCCCCACAAAAAATACTCCAGAGGCGTTAATTCGTACGATCCAGGTGGCCAATTGAACAGTCCCGAACGTGAAATCATAAGTTCACCAAACTCGCCTCTCAATAAGTCCATTGTAACGCGTGCTATGTGGCATGTGGCACCGTCCTGTTGAAAACACACGTCATATAAGTCAAGCTCTTGCATTTCGGGCAAACAAAATTGGATATCATTTCACGGTAGCGCTCACCATTCACAGTTATGTTACGATTCGCATCATCTTTGAAGAAGTACGGTCCAATGATGTCACCAGCCTATAAACCGCATCAAACTGAGACTATTTATGGATGCATTGGTAGCTCCTGCAATGCTTCTGGCAGATCTTCACTCCAAAATCGACAATTCTGCTTATTTTCCCGTTGAACCAAAAATGAGCTTCGTCGCTGAATGGAAGAAACGCGCGATTAACTTAATTAACAGAGCACGCAATTTGATAAATATTTGCAAGCGTTGTTTGTTTGCAAGACGATTCACGGTTGAATTATAGACCAAACAGAAGATGTTTGACGGCAAACAAGACACGAAACCTGTGTGAGTTGTTCAAACCATTGTTGATAATAGCTAAAAAATCACCTTTTATATGTTTGTAGGATTTGAACCATTTGCCATTGTCAACTGTAGTTATTACAGTTTGAACATATCTGCTCGAAATTTGATACTGATTGTTTAATAACCCATCTGAATGCATCCGGCGTAGCCCATCAAATTGGTTCAGAATAAGATAGAGCTCCCTCTTCGAACTTATAGGGTAGGTGTAGGATATTATACAGTCGGCACCGCCCGAGTTTAGCCTTTCCGTACTGGTTTATTTGTCTACAGGTGAACTCGTGGCACATTTTAGCATACTACATGCAACGGATGTTTAAGGTAGCTACCCCGGTGACACAGCGGGGAGGTTTGTGCCCACATTTAAGATGAAGGAAGACCATGATTAGCCTGGATTTTGTTAAAACTAATCAGAATCGTTGCCTGGTTTCCAACATCCCCAAGTCACCGTGATCGGCGCTTAGGTGGATCAACCTGTGCTGAATTTGTTTGTATGACTTCTTCTCTTCCTTTGAATCTCATATAGATCAAATCGGCGTGTGGGATTTCTAGTCTGACACTTGTTACCAAATTCCGATATGAGATTTCTACTTAACCCTCAAAGTCCTTTTATTTGAGTTTCATTTTGCTTCGGTCTTTGCACCTGACAATCTAGAGGGATAGAAAAGTTTGCTGAAAATAGCAAACACTTTCTGCTGAATATTAGTAGTTTATTTTGCTGCTATTGTAGCAGTAGGTCTGCTATTGCAGCAGTAGTACTGCAATTTTAGAGTAGCAGGCTTATTGCTGAAAAGTCTGTAGTTTGCTGAAAATGACTGCAGCTTAATTGTGAAGTGGATGTTAGAAGAAACAAATAAAAGCGTGATAAGTTCGGAACCATGGATCGCATTTTTCCAGTTCTTTGCGCGGTACCACTTTTTAGGCAAACAAAGAATAATGAATAAGAATAGTTATGCTATTGGAGCTATATCAAGTTATGGTCCGATTTGGACTATAAATGAATTGAATGCTGAACATTGCAGAAGTCATTGCGTAATATTTCAGTCCATTCGGAAAAGAATTGCGCCTTGTAGGGGCTCTAGAAGCAAAATCTTGAGATCGGTTTATATAGGAGCTGTATCAAGCTATAGATCGATTCAGGTCAAATTGGACACGTATGTTTCCGATTCAGCCAAATCGGTTGAGAATTGCGCCCTCTAGCGGCTAAAGATGTCAAGATCCAAGATCGGTTTATGGCAACTATATCAGGTTATGGACCGATCTAAACCACAGTTGTTGGAAGTGATACCAAACCACTGCGTTGAAAATTTCAATCAAATCAAACGATAATTGCGCTCTCTAGAGGCTCAAGAAGTCCAAACCCAAGTTCAGTTTATATGGCAGCTATATCTAAACATGGACCGATATGTCCCATTTACAATCCCAACCGACCTGCACTAAAAAAATTTATTTATGAAAAATTTCTAGCGCCTAGCTTTATTCCGGACAGACGGACATGGCTAGATCGTAAATTTCCGCCAAATCGAGAAACAATTGCGCCCTTTATAAGCTCAAGAAGTGAATAGGGGTATCGGTTTATATGGGAGCTGTATCAAATTATAGGCCGATTCAGACCATAATCGACACATATGTTAAAGGTCATGAGAGAAGTCGTTGTACAAAATTTCAGCCAAATCGGATAATAATTGCGACCTCTAGAGGCTCAAGAAGTCAAGATCCCAGATCGGTTTATATGGCAGCTAAATCAGGTTAATGACCAATTAAAACCATTTTTGGCACAGTGTTGTTGAAAGTCATAACAAAACACCTCATGCAAAATTTCAGCCAAATAGGATAGGAATTGCGCCCTCTATAGGCTGAATATCAGGTTATGAACCGATTTCAACCACACTTAGTATAGTTGTTGGAAGTAACCTAACCGAAATATCTCACCCAAAATTGCAGCTAGATCGGATAAGAATTGGCTGAAGAAATCAAGATTCAAGATCGATTTATATGGCAGCTATATCAGGTTATGAACCGATTTCAACCATGCTTAGCATAGTTGTTGGAAGTAACCTAACCAAAATACCTCATGCAAAATTGCAGTTAAATCGGATAAGAATTGCGCCCTCTATAGGCTGAAGAAGCCAAGAACCTAGATTGGTTTGTATGACAGCTATATCGGGTTAGTGACCAATTAAATATATTTGGCACAGTTGTTGAAAGTCATAACGAAACACCTCATGCAAAATTTCAGCCAAATAGGATAGGAATTGCGCCCTCTATAGGCTGAAAAAATCAAAATTCAAGATTGATTAATATGGCAGCTATATCAGGTTATCAACCGATTCCAACCATACTTAGCATAGTTGTTGGAAGTAACCTAACCGAAATACCTCATGCAAAATTGCAACTAAATCGGATAGGAATTTCGCCCTCTATAGGCTGAAGAAATCAAGATTCAAGATCGATTAATATGGCAGCTATATCAGGTTATGAACCGATTTCAACCATACTTAGCATAGTTGTTGGAAGTCATACCGAAACACATCATGCTAAATTGCAGCTAAATCGGATAGAAATTGCGCCCTCTATAGGCTGAAGAAATCAAGATTCAAGATCGATTTATATAGCACCTATATCAGGTTATGAATCGATTTGAACCACACTCAACACAGTTCTTGAAAGTGATAATAAAACACCTCATGGAATATTTCAGCCAAATCGGATAATAATTGTGCCCTCTAGTGACTCAAGAAGTCATGATCCAAGATCGATATGGCCCATTTACGATCCCAACTGACCTACACTAATAAGAAGTATTCGTGCAAATTTTCCAGCGACTAGCTTTACTCCTTCGAAAGTTAGCGTGCTTTCGACAGACAGACGGACGGACAAGGCTAGATGGACTTAAATCGGAGCCATCGTAGCGCAGAGGTTAGCATGTACGCCTATGACGCTGAACGCTTGGGTTCGAAGCGGTGGTTTCAGTGGTGTCTCAGTGGATATTTAAAATCACCACTGAATGTATACTTTCCATAATCGTTTTTCTTTTAATGCCAGGCCATGCCAGTCATATGCACATTAGTAGAGCTATAACAAAAAATGCGAGCTAGTTCGACACATTTCGAAATGTATATCAATAGATGGATCAGGTTGCTTACTTACAGTAATATTCCATCTCCTTCAACAAAATTTCAAAAAAATCTAAAAAATGCCTAAAATAATGATAACAAGTAACAGGCAACCATAAAAGGGAGCATTCAAATTTTTTTCAATAGAGCAGATTTGGTTAGTTGAAATTGCAGCAAGAAATGTTTTGCTAATACAGCAGCCCCATGTTTGCTGAAACACCAATGTTGTCTGCTTTACCATTTTCAGCAGACAAAAACTGCTGTTTTAGCAAACAATTTTTTGATGTTTTGAATAACAGATTTGATTAAGTGTAGACACTTGGTCCAAAATATTGGTATGAGGTTTTAACTCTTCTTCCAAAGACCTATGATTGAAAACGAAATGTTCTGGTTAACCGGTTTGATGATTTTTTTCCGATGGCTCTACCGACACTTGGTGCCATATACTAATATCAGATTCATACTTTAATACCAACAACCTTGGCCTTAAAATTTATGGAACTTTTTGGGGGTGGGGTGGCCGCAACCCCTTTGGTCCCAAATAACGATGCCGAATTTTTTATTCTACTACCGAATAACGTTCAACTGATTCCCATATTATGCCGATCGTACTTCTTTTCTTTTTGGGAATTTTTGGGGGAGGGCTAGTTTTTTCCCCTACTACTGAAGCAGTTGTGGAGTGTACGGGTTGACTCAGACAAATTTCCTGATGCAGATGGGCGATGTATGGAAGGTAAGGAAGGTGTCGTTAGCATTTGTATTCCAATCAACAAATTGTTCACATATCATTTTTTGGTCACAAGTATAAACGCTGTGAATCAGGATCAAACAAATGTTTCTCCCCTTTAGCGTGGACCTAGCCATATATATACTCTTTTTAACGTTTAGAAAGAGATGTGTTATAAACGGTATGACACAATGAGTACACCTGTATCCTTCGCTAGTGGGTATAAAAATAAACATTAGTTGCCAACAACAAAAAAATCCTTCAATAAAGAAAAAGCATTTTGCTAGAATGCTTCATATTATTTTTGGCACACAAAGGAAACAAACAACGTATCCGTTTCCTTTTCAACTACATTATCATGTCAATTTGCAGTCTCACATACTACAATTGTCTACCTCATTTGCAACATGAGTTGACGCGAAAAAAAGAACACAAACGAACAGACCGAACAGAGACAAAGCGAATTAGATTTTGTTTATCTCAATTAGGTCAGTGCTGTATTGTCGCATGATGGCACTTTGCCAATTAAACACTTCAAAAGCCACTGACATTTGAAAGACTTGTGTCAATAGCTGACATATATTCCACTCTGGGTTTTCTTCTTCCTCTTTTCTACTATTCATTTGTAATTGGTCTAAGTGTTGTTACACTTGGCTATGCAGCTGCAAAAAATTAGTTTTACTGCCTCTAATTGGGGTTAAAAGTTTTACTTGAGAAAAAAAAATGTTTCATATTTTCGAAGTGCTTCAATGCATTTGCACTTAAAAGTGCTTGAGTTCAGTTAAAGTTATTTCCGAGTTTAGAAATTTTTTCTCATTTTACATTTGCAGTGAATCTCATGGAAAACGAGGCAAAGTAGAATGGAAATAAAATACCAAATATAAACCATAAAGACATGCTTTGTGTTCAGAAAAAAGCTATATTAACCCGGAGCGCCCTGGTCACCACCAGGTACCATATGCCAACGTAAAAATTATGAGAAGTTTTTACAATATTTTAGCTTCAAAATTGCAATCATTTGGCATTATGAAATAAATTTGGATATTTATGACATATGAGAAGTGCATACAAGTGGTGGTTTGTCATTTTTGACTTAATATAAGTCCCAAAAAAAGTCTTGAGAAATAAAAATTTCCCAAAAGTTCCAGTATGATTCGGGTTAAGGTATTGCAACGTTTTTCTGTACTCTCTTACTTTCTTATTTTTAGATTTGTGTATTTCCACCCCTTTTTTTGTAAATGTAACCTTAACGTAAGCGTTGAAATTATCTTTCATTACCACATCCAATTTCACTTGAGTTCTTATTCAGACATTAAGTCGTTCATTTTGAGCACTTCAATTGCTACACAGACACTCATACTCACACACACATTGTTGCATTTGCATAATCCTTGAGTTATTGCGGCACTGCAGTGTGAGTGCACCAACACAAGGTCTTGTTGCACACTTCGTTGATCAAGATGAGCATGATGGATATAATGATGATGTTGATGGAATATTCTAAGCCATACATCTCGTTATGTTGGCTACATATCTAAGTGTTTAGCAGTTAGTGGTAAAGTCAGGGCAGGGAATTTAAAGAAAAATTTAAGTTAATATTTAATCAACATTAAATACATCAGTTTGGTAAAATATTCTGAGTGTAGGAAAAATCGACAACAAGAATCAAAATTTATGCATCATTTCTATACCCTCTACCATATGATGAGCATATACTTACTCGTAACACCCCTTAATATTGGATTTAGACCCCCAAGTTCGTTATGAAATTTTAAGATATAGCCATGCTCGTCCATGGGTCTGTCCAAAAGTCCATCTATTCGACTGTCCGTACCTTTACCCTTTGTCCTTCTGTGTGACTATCCTTCAGTTCGTCTGTCAAATGCACGCCAGTTTTCGAACAACTAAAGCAGGCCGGTTGAAATTTTTGCACAATCACTTCCTGTTGATGCAGGTCGGTTCAGATTGTAATTGGGCCACATCGGTTTATGTTTAAATGTGTGTAGCTTCCATATAAACCAATCTCCAGGTTTGACTTCATAATCCTCTATAGGACACATTTACAATCCGATTTGGCCGAAATTTTGTATCTGATGTTTTGTTATTTTACTTCCAACAACCATGTGCTAAGTATGACTCAAATCGGACCATAGCCTGATATAGGTCCCGTATAACCTGATCCCCCTGTTTGACTTCTTGAGCCCATTTTTTACCTGATTTGGCTGAAATTTTTCTCTTGGTGTTTTGTTATGAGTTTTTTTTAGTAAAAGCGTGCTAAGTTCGGCCGTGCCGAATCTTATATACCCTCCACCATGGATCGCATTTGTCGAACTCTTTTCCCGGCATCTCTTCTTAGGCAAAAATAGGATAAAAGAAAAGATTTGCTCTGCTATTAGAGTGATACAAGACTTGGTACGGTTCGGACCACAATTAAATTATATGGTGAAGACCTGTGTAAAATGTCAGCCAACTCGAATAAGAATTGAGCCCTTTGGCGGCTCAAGAAGTAATAGAGTGATCGATTTATATGGGAGCTGTATCAGGCTATAGACCGATTCAGATCATAATTAACACGTATGTTGATGGTTATGAGAGGATCCGTCGTACAAAATTTCAGGAAAATCGGATTATAATTGCGAAATCTAGGAGCTCAAGAAGTCAAGATCCCAGATCGGTTTATATGGCAGCTGTATCCGGTTATGAACCGATTTGAACCTTATTCGCCATTGCGCCCTCTAGAAGCTCAAGAAGTCAAGTCCCCAGATCGGTTTATGTGACAGCCAAATCAGGTTATGTGCCGATTTGAACCATACTTGAAACAGTTGTTTGATATCATAACAAAATTCTTCATCCAAAATTTCAGCTAAATCGGATGGGAATTGCGCCCTCTAGTGGCTCAAGAAGTTAAAATTCAAGATCGGTTTATATGGCAGTTATATCAGGTTTTTGACCGATGTCTAAACATGTTGTTTAGCCTTAATGTATTATATGAATTTAATTTGAATTTAACCGAAACATAGTTTGAAAGTCATATGAATTAAAAATTGAACTATTAGGAAAATGTACAAATTGCACTAAAATTAGTATCGACAAGAATGTCAAAGTTTGTTTAAACTTCAACTAGTTCTAAAATGAAATAAAATAAAGTCGATAGGTTTCCTAGTTGAAAGAAAATTGTCAATCTGCCACTTGCTTGGCAGCCGCAAACCAAACTACTTGGTGAGAACTTATCATCTTTAAATAAAACCAACTTGGATTCTAACCTGCTCGTGCTACTCTTTTTTTCTCTATACCATTTGGTGAGTTGGATGGTGATTTTCATTGCTCGAGAAATCAACTTCACCCAACCTGACATAAAGCCGTGTCGTTAAGCCATTGAATCCATCAGCTGGTTCTGCTAACGTTACCGTGTGGAAGATAATCTCCTCTGTGACATCCATATACAGTCCACAATTGGAACAACATCCTCTGGAGTCGTGTGTCCAGCTTTCCATCGTAGCGACAGTTGGCGCTGATCCACACTTCACATTGTATCAGAATAGAATTGGGACAAGGAGAGTGTGGATCAGCGCCAACTGTCGCTACGATGGAAAGTTGGACACACGACTCCAGAGGTTGTTGTTCCAATTGTGGACTGTATATGGATGTCACAGAGGAGATTATCTTCCACACGGTAACGTTAGCAGAACCAGCTGATGGATTCAATGGCTTAACGACACGGCTTTATGTCAGGTTGGGTGAAGTTGATTTCTCGAGCAATGAAAATCACCATCCAACTCACCAAATGGTATAGAGAAAAAAAGAGTAGCACGAGCAGGTTAGAATCCAAGTTGGTTTTATTTAAAGATGATAAGTTCTCACCAAGTAGTTTGGTTTGCGGCTGCCAAGCAAGTGGCAGATTGACAATTTTCTTTCAACTAGGAAACCTATCGACTTTATTTTATTTCATTTTAGAACTAGTTGAAGTTTAAACAAACTTTGACATTCTTGTCGATACTAATTTTAGTGCAATTTGTACATTTTCCTAATAGTTCAATTTTTAATTCATATGACTTTCAAACTATGTTTCGGTTAAATTCAAATTAAATTCATATAATACATTAAGGCTAAACAACATGTTTAGACAAGAGGAATTAATACAGAAGAAATTAGAAACGAAAACCAAAGAACTGACCAAAGAGACTGGCGAAAGAACGAATGGAAATGAAATTAAAAATATGATGACTTTTGGGAAATGATAGACAAGAGCCAAAATTTGCAATGGGAACGAATGGGAATGATGTTAACATCATAATGACGTTTGCGAAATGGTAGATATGAGGAAAATAAATTTGCAGGTTATGTCTTGTGGTATACGAGCCGCTATGTTTGCGAATTTTTAGATTTCTTCTGTTCGATTTGCAATAACGGTTTCTTACACTTGCACTTCTTAATAATGTTACTTTTGCAGATTATGTAACTGGAGATTTTTTTTTTAACACAAGGCACGTGTTTTATTCAATTTTTCCATAAACCATATGCATATATATATATACATAATTATCGCAATTTTTAATTACAGAATTTCATACACTGAATTTGCGCTCGTTGTAATTTTCCACGCACATGTATCACATCTTTTCCCACATGTATAATATCTTTGCCGAATTTTGGTGAGTTCTAAAGAAACTCACTTCACTAAATTTTTTAGACTGACAAAATACTCTAATTTAACGGATCGGGTAGGAATTTTTCGATCTATGATTTTCTGAACAGGTTTTCTTTTTCTTTCTGTCTTTCGCTGCTTAGTTCATTTTTTAACTCTTTAAACATAATCCCTGCAAATGTTCACAGATGCACTCTTAATACACGGACGGACTGCAAACTTTTATTAAATTATTCTAAACCACTTCTTCTAATTGCTTCCCTATTAAATTTGGCACACCGTATCAATAACTGCACACCGGCTTCTTAACAAAGCTGTTTAGCTTACCGTACCCGAAATGACACTGACAAGTGATATTTCATTCCGTTTAGGGTTTACCTCATTTCTCTATGTTGTGGGATCTTCTCTGCTGCTGAATTCGATTCTCTTGCCGAGAGGACCATGAATAGAATAGGCGCCGGGCTTAGAAATGATCGTTCTGGTGGGTGGCACAAAGTACAGTTGCTAATGATCGAATGGCGTCTGAAATTATGGTTTGGTTTATAAATGGTTGAATGGATGTGTTCCTTTTAGCCTTTTGACCAATTCGCTTGCTCTTCTGTTGCTTATGATGCCTTGGTTGCTGTTGTTGAGTATGCTGACTTTTTCTTTGCTTTGGATGGTTCTTTTGTTGTCTTTTGGTGTTCGTAACTGAGGTTCCAGTGTAAATCATCGGTTTGTTTGGGTGCAACATGGTGTGATGGCAATTACGACATTTGCGACATTTATTTTTTGATTTACATTGGGCGGCTGTGTGGCTTTTCGCTAGACAGTTCACACAGTATTTGAATTGACGCACTGTCCGGCATCTCTCAACAGGTTGCATCTTAAAAAATTTTGGACATACACTTATGCTGTGGAATCTCTTACACAACATACAACGATATATCTCGGAGTTTGGGGATTGATTTTTACTAGATGATCTGTAATGGTAAAATGTGGCATACGGTTAAGCTGAAAAAAATCCTCAAAACAGTGGAAAATTTTATAGGTATGTAGTGCGATAAAGAGATTTTAACAGTCGGATTCGGTTGTATTCATATAGGGCAATAGACATAGTTTTACTATTGGGCGCTTTATCCACCCAGCAGCAGTACGCACGTTGACGACTCTTACTTTACCATCTGATCCGGCCTGGGAATCCTCGATTCTTCCGAGCTTCCACTCACTGGGTGGAAGCAAATCATCAATAACGACGACTAGATCTCCCTTTTTCACGTCAGATTGCGGGTTTTTCCACTTGTATCGTTTCTGAAGTGATTTCAAGTAATCTTCTCTCCAGCGTACCGCGAACTGATGGTGGATGGCTTTCAGTTTCGTCCATCGATTTATCATAGAAATATTTGGAGATATCGGTTCGGGAAATGCTAACATCGGGGACCCTTTTAGAAAGTGGCCCGGTGTGAGTGCACTCAAATCTGTAGGGTCTTCTGACAAAGCTGATATTGGGCGAGAATTTAGAACACCTTCTATGCGTGCTAAAATAGTGGCAAATTGTTCAAATGTAAACCTGTGGGCACCTGCTACCCTTTTAAAATGGAGTTTGAAGCTCCTAACAGCAGCCTCCCACAATCCTCCCATGTGTGGGGCGTGAGGTGGTATGAAGCTCCATTCGAAACCATGCGTGGAATATCTATTCGACAAATCTGCAGATGCATTTTTTATAAACTGTGAAAATTCCCTGAGAAGCACTCTACTAGCGCCTACAAAATTCCGACCATTATCCGATACTACCCTTCGGGGTAGTCCTCGCCTCCCAACAAATCGAGCAAAGGCGGCCTCGAATGCCACAGACGACAAATCTGAGCACGGCTCTAAGTGTATGGCCTTCGTTGAGAAGCACACGAACACTGATACGTATGCCTTGGTCGAAGGAGCTTTGCGTAAATATGAGCTTTTCAGGTCGAATGGACCTGCAAAGTCTATGCCGGTCACATGGAATGGTGGCGAGATCGTACACCGATCAAGTGGTAATGGTGCCATCATTTGGGTACAGGATTTGTGTTTGAACACAACACACGTCTTACATTTGCGTATAATAGACTTAACCCGGGGTTTCAGTCTTGAAATGTAAAATTCTGTCTGTACCATTCTGCACATTAGCGTGCAGTCTGCGTGAGCCAAAAACTTGTGAAGATGAGACAGGTAAAGATGGCAAAACCATGAATTGCCTGGAAGTACCATTGGGTGGCGTTCGCTATATGGAAGTGTTGATTGCGACAAACGCCCATTAATTCTAATAATCCTGGCATCATCAAGAAATGGGTTAATTGTGCTCAAAGAGCTTTTTGGGGAGATTTGGAGACCTTGAGAAAGAGCATTGTATTCGTCCTTGAACCCGTATTGCTGAGCCGTGAGTATTAACCTTCGCTTCACAAACAAAATCTCCTCGTAGCAAAGACTCACACTGGAGAAATTCGCAGTCGATCTAGTTGTCGGATGTGTCCGGTGATAAAATCGATAAATATATGAAATAACTCTTAAGGCTCTATCGTATGAAGAAAATCTTTTCAAAATTTCAGAATCTTCTGATACAATGTGAAAGGTTTGTGCAAGTCCCTCCGGTGGTCCCGGGGGTGTTATGGGAACCATTTCTGGCCAAGAGGACGAAGTGGCAGTCATCCACGATGGTCCGTTCCACCATAGCTTGGAGTTCGTAAGATCTCGAGGACTACACCCACGGGTACCAAGATCCGCTGGATTGTCGGCAGTAGGAACATGACGCCATTGGGCATTGGGAACAAGGGAATGAATCCTTGAAGTCCGATTCGCGACAAATGTCTCCCAAGACCATGGAGGTTTTGATAACCACCCAAGTACGATCGACGAATCCGTCCACAAGAAGGTGTGAGCGATTTCAAAATCAAAAACAGATAGAATATAATTCACCAGCTTGGCTAGTAGCTCGGCTCCAATAAGCTCCAAACGTGGTAAACATACCGTCTTCAATGGAGCTACCCTACTTTTTGCAATCAGTAGGTTGGAGCAAGACTCAAATCCCGAATCAACCACTATGTACACGCAAGCGCAATATGCTGCTTTAGAAGCATCAGCAAAGCCATGGATCTGAACGCGATCAGATGGCATATATCGAATCCAGCGCGGTATTCTTAGGTCAATAATATGGGAGAAATCTTTCATGAGACCCTCCCAGGTTAAGTGTGACTCCTCGCTTATGGGTGAATCCCAATCCAACCCTTCAAGCCATAACTGCTGCATTAGTATCTTGGCTCGTATGATGACTGGAGTTATCCAGCCTGCTGGATCAAATAACTGACTGACGGCCGACAGCACCTTTCGTTTAGTCAGGGTTGTAGTTGTGTTTATAGGATTCAGCGCGTAAGAAAAACTGTCGGTCAAAGCGTTCCACATTACTCCAAGAGTCTTTGTGGAGCTTGTCTCATCCAGTCTCAAAAAATTCAGGTCATACATGTCTTCGGGAGGCAAATGATTCAAAAGTCGAGAATTATTGGCGGTCACCTTCTTTAACGGGAAACCCGCAGATTTGAGAGTAGTTATCAACTGGGTTTGGAGATCGATTGTCTCCTGTAAAGAAAAACCGCCAGAAAGTATATCGTCCACATAAGTTTCTTTCCTTAATGTGTAAGATACTTTCGGGAACTGTGTCTCACAGTCGGATGCTAATTGAAGCAAAGTACGGATCGCCAAAAATGGGGCGCAGTTTATACCAAAAGTTACAGTACGTAGTTGGTAATCTTTGACTGCGCTATCAGATGTTTTCTGATATAGAATTCTCTGGTATGGCCGATCAATTGGGTGTACTAAAATTTGCCGGTACATTTTCTGTATGTCACCGCTGAAGACATATTTGTATTTCCTCCAATTTAACACAGTGGTTATCAAATGTGTTTGAAGTGTGGTCCCAGTCAATAAGACGTCATTAAGAGAGAATCCAGATTTGGATTTTCGGGACGCATTAAACACAATTCTTACTTTCGTACTTTTATGTTCAGGTCGCACCACAGCGTGATGGGGGAGGTAGAAAGAATAAAACTTTCCGTCAGAGAAAACCTCTTCGGAAGATGTTTCTTCCATATGACCCATTGATAAATATTCCTCCAAAACCGAATTGTATTGAAACTGTAGTTCCGGATTTTTCGACAGAGTATTCTCCATTCTTGTTAACTGCCCGAGGGCGAGGAATCGCGATGATCCGAGATGAATGGAATTTGAAAACTCTTTTTTAAATGGCAGTCGTACAATGTACCGACCGTCGGGTCCACGTACTGTGGTTTTAACGTAAAATTCCTCGCAGAATTGATCTTCCTCTGAAATTGGGGGTGAAGCGGGAATATCTTCCAATTCCCAAAATTTCTGCAGAGTTTCATTGAGAGCGGTGTTCTCAGAGGGTAAAACATTGGTCGTGAACGCCTGAATTTGTTCCGTCCTCATGGGGCCGCTGAGGACCCAACCAAAAATAGTATTATAGGCAGATGCGTCCCCACATATATTCTTCTTAATTCCATCGATGTTGAGATATTTCTCAGAGTCATTGCCCAAAATCAGATCTATCTGTGACGACTTGTTGAAAAAAGGATCTGCTAAATCAAGTTCACTTAATTCCTCCGGATTTGTGATCGAAAATGAGACGGAAGGCAATTTCTGGGTTACCTTAGGGAGCACGATGGCATTAATGGCTATTCGAAGATTGTATCTTGAGGAATAAAGTACCAGTTCACATTCCTTATTAGAAGAAAGTTTCTGTTCCCCTATACCGAAGATATCAAATAGGGCTCTACGATAAGGGATTTGAAGCAGATTTCTGGCCTTTTCTGACAAAAATGTGCGTTGGGAACCAGGGTCTATCAATGCTCGAAGAGTGAAAAGCTGTCCTCCATGATCAACTTGCACCATAGCGGTGCGAAGCAAAATAGTTCCATTGCTTGAAGCAAAATTTGCCTGTACCTGAGCACTGCGTAAAAGACCTGATGATGATGGATTGGATGTGTCCTCCGCCATACTATTCGGATAACGACGAGGTTCCGTCGTCACAGGACCATCTTTAACCCTATTACTCTCAGACTCGACTTGTGACCTCTGCTTCAAATGGAGCAAGGTATGATGTGATTTCTGACACACCGAGCATTTGTTCTTGCTCTTACATTTCTGTTTCCTATGAAAGGTAGACAGACAGTTATTGCAGAATTTGTTTCTAAACACGAAGTCTATCCTTTCTTGTTCTGTAAAACCTCGGAATTTCGAGCAAATGCGTAAAGAGTGATTCTCCTCACATAAAGGACACGAAAGATCCAGTTTTTCCTGAGAATGGTAAGCCTGAGTACGATTAACCGGAGGAGAAGGCTGATTATAGCCATCTTTTGTTGAACGGATACTGGATAAACGTTCAACAATTTCATACCTATCGATGAGGAATTCGTCCAATTGGGACCACATCGGCAATTCACTGTGAGAGCTTAGGGACTGTTCCCATAAGGATAATGTCTTATCCGGAAGTTTCGTCGAAATCAAATAAATCAAAATAGGATCCCAATACTCTACTTTAACATCGAGTGTCCTAAGAGTGGCAAGACAGTCATTCACCGTCGACTGTATTTTCTGGACCGAATCACTAGTCTCTACCGCTGCCACTGGGATATTGAACAAAATCTTAAGTTGGTTGTCAACCAACACTCGCTTATTCTCAAAGCGAGCTTTAAGAGCCCTCCATGCCAATTCAAAATTCTCATCACACAAAGTGTATCGTTTGACTATGGCACCAGCAGAGCCCTGAGTCTTATTCCTCAGGTGATACAACTTCTGTGCCGGAGTAAGTTTTGGGTGGTTCACATAGACCGCCGTGAACATATCACGGAAAGATGGCCATTCCTCGTATCCCCCTTTGAAAACCTCCGTATCGCACGGAGGAACCTTTATGTAAACATTGGGTGAATCATTCGAGTGTGGCTCTAAACCACCGCGAGGGATCGGGAAATCATTCGGAGTTATGCCTATTCTGAAAGCCTCTACTCGAGGATCGGAAGAAGATGTTATCTTCGAAATATCGAAAAGCCGAGATCTAGACCCATAGTATGCTTCAGAGCATACATTAAAATTGATCTTAGCTTTATCTCTCACTTCCTTGGTAACAGACGGATCAGATGACAGCATTATGGACTCATAGGAAGAATTCAACTTCTTCCATCTATCTTCAAGATCCTCCATTTTTGCCTGTACCAATGACTCGGTCTGCTGGATCAAATCTATCTTCTCTATATAACTGCAAAGCATCAACAAATGGTCGTAATAAAAATAAAATTTACTCTCTACCACGCACATCTTTCTATTCTCGCCACCCGTGGTACTATCGTCCAAAGAATCGTTAGACATATTCGTATGTTGACCCAATTATGGTCAGCACAGATCCTTTGAGGAGAAAAATAATATCTCTATATCGAGTCGGTAATTAAACGCGAAATAATGATAATGGACAGCACACTGCCCTAGGACCTACACGATTCCAACTAAAATTCACTGATGAGCAGTAAGCCCTTACCAATTCCGTTCAGTGTGACCCAAGCCAGACAGACAACAATAATTCCGGTGTGATCGACGAAATCTATGCACATTTCCCAAAGAATCCGATTTAATAAATTGTCTCAAAAAAAGAAAATAGCCTCTCAATCAAAGCTTACCGGAAAACTCTGTCTGCATACAAACAAAGGGTCTTGCTAAATAAAAAAAAAATTGTTTGAGCCCAATAGTCTTTAGGTGGCTATGAACCGCTATATATAATAAACAAAATGTTACAAGCGGGGGAACAAAATAGTGAGTAATTGTAAACCATATGACAAAATCCAAAATTAAAAGTTGGAAGGACAATTTTGATGAACTAGTTTCGGGTGACTATGAACCTTTGCGTAGCGATGAATTTGAATTTACTTCTAGTGACAGCAACTAATTTAAATTCATTTGATTGTAAACCACATTATTTTTTCCCAATTTAAATGAAATTGGCATGTTATCCTAGATCTATCCCGATATGCAATAATAGGGGTAACAGTTTCTTTTGTACTGTTGCTTAGAAAAAATTATGTTTCGATTAGATGTGGAATCGGAATCTCATTATCTTATACCGTGATATGTTCGTGCGATGATTTGTCAAGAAAGAAGAAGAAAGGCGATGAAAGTAAGTGTAATGAAAACAAGACAAACGTAAATAGTTGTTGCCATGAATATGTATGTATCAATGTCTTACAAAATGGATTACTTCTTCTTGAAAAAGTGTTTGGTCAAAGATATTTCCTTCAAATTGATCTTTGTTTACAAATGAGAAGATTAACGAAACAAGATTACCTTTAATGTGATGAATTGTGGAATTTTAATTTTCGCATTGTTGGTTAATACGAACGAAATATGCGCGTTTTTTCTTTTTTTTTTTTTTTTTCGTTTGGTTTTTTTTTTTTTTTTTTTTTTCAATTCTTTCTGGACCTTTATAGTCAAACCGCATCACTAGTTATTGGACAGAAAACATTCCTGCAATTCATTATTTCCTTCCTTTTCTTAAGTTTAAATGTTTAAATGTAAATGGTATCACAACGATAAAATTTGTCATAATCTTAGCAAAAAGAGGAATTAATACAGAAGAAATTAGAAACGAAAACCAAAGAACTGACCAAAGAGACTGGCGAAAGAACGAATGGAAATGAAATTAAAAATATGATGACTTTTGGGAAATGATAGACAAGAGCCAAAATTTGCAATGGGAACGAATGGGAATGATGTTAACATCATAATGACGTTTGCGAAATGGTAGATATGAGGAAAATAAATTTGCAGGTTATGTCTTGTGGTATACGAGCCGCTATGTTTGCGAATTTTTAGATTTCTTCTGTTCGATTTGCAATAACGGTTTCTTACACTTGCACTTCTTAATAATGTTACTTTTGCAGATTATGTAACTGGAGATTTTTTTTTTAACACAAGGCACGTGTTTTATTCAATTTTTCCATAAACCATATGCATATATATATATACATAATTATCGCAATTTTTAATTACAGAATTTCATACACTGAATTTGCGCTCGTTGTAATTTTCCACGCACATGTATCACATCTTTTCCCACATGTATAATATCTTTGCCGAATTTTGGTGAGTTCTAAAGAAACTCACTTCACTAAATTTTTTAGACTGACAAAATACTCTAATTTAACGGATCGGGTAGGAATTTTTCGATCTATGATTTTCTGAACAGGTTTTCTTTTTCTTTCTGTCTTTCGCTGCTTAGTTCATTTTTTAACTCTTTAAACATAATCCCTGCAAATGTTCACAGATGCACTCTTAATACACGGACGGACTGCAAACTTTTATTAAATTATTCTAAACCACTTCTTCTAATTGCTTCCCTATTAAATTTGGCACACCGTATCAATAACTGCACACCGGCTTCTTAACAAAGCTGTTTAGCTTACCGTACCCGAAATGACACTGACAAGTGATATTTCATTCCGTTTAGGGTTTACCTCATTTCTCTATGTTGTGGGATCTTCTCTGCTGCTGAATTCGATTCTCTTGCCGAGAGGACCATGAATAGAATTCAGCAGCAGAGAAGATCCCACAACATAGAGAAATGAGGTAAACCCTAAACGGAATGAAATATCACTTGTCAGTGTCATTTCGGGTACGGTAAGTACCCGAAAGTTTGAACCTAACTTAGCACAGTTATTGTAAGTCGTAGCGAAACACGTCGTGCAAAAACTCATTCAAATCGGATAAGAATTGCGCCCTCTAGAGGCTCAAGAAGTCAAGACCCAAGATCGGTTTATATGGCATCTATATAAATACATGGAGCGATTTGAACCATACAGTTGATGAATATCAAAGCAAAACAAGTCATGCAAAATTTCATTGTAATCGGATAAGAATTGCTTCCTCTAGAGGCTCAAGAAATCAAGACCCAAAATCGGTTTCGAATTTTAAAAAAGTCAAGACCCAAGATCGGCAGCTATATCAAAACATGGACCGATATGGCCACTTCACAATCCTAGCCGACTTACATTACTAAGAAGTATTTGTGCAAAATTTCAAGCGGCTAGCTTTACTCCTTCGAAAGTTAGCGTGCTTTCGAAAGACAGACGGACGGACATGAATATATACCTTATGGGGTCTCGAACGCATATTTGGAATAGTTACAAACAGAATGACGAAATTAGTATACCCCCATCCTATGGTGGAGGGTCTAAAAACCGTGCCAAGTATGAGCCCAATCGGTGCATTACCTGATAGAGCTCCCATATAAACCGATGTTCTTATTAAATTTTGGAGCCGCTATAAAATAACCGTTTTGGCTCATATTTTGAACATAATATATTGGTATGATTTCTAACATCCATTAGAAGTACGGTCCATATAAGTCTATAACATCATATAGCTATTGTATAAATCTGATGTTGACAATATCTGTGAGGAGTATAGCATGGATCGGGATATATTTGGAAATTTGGATTGATTTCTCGAAATCGGCTTTTAATTTCGCTTATGTTTGGAACAGTATTGGGCACCTGGAAATCCGTTCGAACATGTTCTAGATCGGTATATAATTGGTTATATTCATAGGAGTCTCAAGCCCATAACAACCGGTAAAACCGCTTATTATCAAAGTCAACTTATAATTTTTTTTTAAGAAATAACCGGTTTATCCGATTTTTGAAGAATATATGAAAAACTTAACCTGTATGGAGCGGATTAAGAAATTGATTATACGGTTTATCTTCTATTTTATAAAAATAAAATTGTTGCGATTTGTTTGTTTGTTGTTTATTTGTCTGTTCCGCATACACTCAAAAAAGACTGTAACGATTTTTTAAAATGTTCACAGATGGTAGAGATTGGGCCCCCGGTACTAAATTTTTTGATATTCGATGGTGGGGTGGACCCTCCCCCATGCCACCATTTTAAAAACGCCAGATCTCGGAGATGCGTGCACCGATTTAAGCCAAACATTTTGTATGTATGTACCCCAAAAACACGAAATTGGTATAAAATTTTTGGTGGGAGACGCCCTACCCCAAAATCCAACTAAACGGACAAGTTTATCAATTGGGACAATATGGGTATCAAATGAAAGGGTTTTAAGAGTGTAGAACAATTTGACCGACACCAAATGTCGGGGGCCCGCCTTAAACCCAAAAACCGCACAAAAATTACATGATTCCCGTATAGGGAATGGAAGTAGAATACGAAATTTATTGCCCAAAAAGTAATTGCGGATTTTTCATATAGTCGGCGTTGACAAATTTTTTCACAGCTTGTGACTCTGTAATTGCATTCTTTCTTCTGTCAGTTATCAGCTGTTACTTTTAGCTTGCTTTAGAAAAAACGTGTAAAAAAAGTATATTTGATTAAAGTTCATTCTAAGTTTTATTAAAAATGCATTTACTTTCTTTTAAAAACTCCGCAATTACTTTTTGGGCAACCCAATATATACACATTTGAGGTCAAATTCCATGAGGGCCGCTTCATCCTTAAAACCACCCCCGAACGGACATATAGGCCGATCGAGACAATATGGGACTCAAACGAAATATAGTTGAGAGTAGAATACGAAACTTATACAAAAATTTGGGATCTATTCCTAGGCGGATTGCTCAAAATGGATATGTACACCAAACGGTACAGTATGGGATTCAATCGAAAGGTATTTGAGAGTAATTTTATGACCCAAATGGACATGTATACCAAACAGGGCAATATGGGATTCTAGTGAAAAATATTTGAGAGTTAAATAAAAACATACATTTTTTTCAAATTTTGACCATGTCAAAATAGGGCATTTAAGGGTGTAGCGAAACACACCCGGCGTGTTGCTTTCTTATTAAAATAAAATCTTAAACCGGGTGTGCGACATAGGTGAGGTACTATGCCATGCGTAAAGACCATGTCTTCTCCCCCAAAGATGTGTCGCATTGGGGCACACCGTTTGGGCATTAAAATAGACGTCCCTTATCATTGAGTTTAAACTTCAATCGGACAACACTCATTGATATGTGAGAAGTGCGCCCCTGTTCCCTAAAGGAATGTTTATGGACAAATTTGCATTGTCTTCTCACGTTTGTTGAAAGTCATTAATAAAGACTGGATTTTTATTTAAAATAGAAATCCACAAAATATGAAGCCAATTTTAGCCAAATTTTTAAAATATAAAAATTATCTCCGAAACCTTAAAGATATTGTATGACAAAATCACTTTTTTTTTTGTAGAAATTTTTGAGCACGATCCAGGAAAGAATTTGTAGAAATCGGACCACAAATGCAGATTTGGCAGCCCGAACAATTTTTCGCGGAGGTGACCGGCTTGGGGCCTTTCCAAGAGCCGCCCGGACCATATGCATATGAACTTGATAACACCCCAGCTCTAACTATTTCAAAACCCTAAAAGTTATCTCTATACGTTTTCAATTGGCATAGTTTTAACTGTTTATTTTCGCACAGTGGGAGAAAATCGAAAAAACTTCTAAAAAATATGCCGTGTGAGAATGGGTATAGGTATCTCTTTGAAATTTGAAATGAATAGAGCTGAGGTGGTAACGAGATCGTGTGCAATGTACAACTTCAGGGTCCCAGGTTGTCTGGGCGCCTTTTGGCAGGCCCCTAATGTTGGTCGTCTAGGTATTTCGAAAAATTGTCCAGGCTACCAAATCTTCATTTATGGTCTAATTTTCAAAATTTGTTTACTGGATAGTGCTTGAAAATCCAAGAAAGTCAGCTTGAGGTTTACAATATCTCCACTGGTTTCGGAGGCATTTGTGGATTCATGACACAATTTACAACGACTTCCACACGGTCTTGTTAACACCTCAGCTCTAACCATTTCATATTTCAAAGAGATATCTCTATCCGTTCTCACACGGCATTTTTTTTACAATTTTTTTTTTCGATTTTCTCCCACTGTGCGACGTACATTAATTAAAAGTCGGATATATTTTTTTGTTCCATCGCTATCGTGATTTTCGCAGACGGTTGGAGAAATGGAACAGCGGACATGGCTAGATCGACTTGGAATTTCGAGACGATCAAGAATTTATATAGTTTGTTAGATCTCACATGGATTTTTTTGTCTGTCTATCGAAAGCACGCTAACTTTCCAAGGAGTACAGTTAGGCGCTTGAAATTTGAAAAAAAAATATTATTTTGCGTTTGTAAATGGGCCATATCGTTTCATATTTTGATGCAGCTCCATATTAACCGAATTTGATTTCTTGAGCCTTTAGGGGGCACAATACTTCTTCGATTTGGCTGAGATGTTTGGTTTAGCTTCGAACAACTGTGTCAGGCACGGTCCAAACTGATCTATAACTTGATATAGCTGCCATATAAATCGATCTTCAGCTTTGACATCTTGAGCTTCTAGAGTCGCATTTTCTCCCGATTTGATTGAAAATTGGCACATGATATTTTTATACCCAGTACCATAAGAAGGGTATTCTGGTCTATTCATTCTAATGCCTCTGGACATTGTGGCTAGACAAATTGCTGCAACCATTACCGTGAGGCTAAGGGAGCTTTCTCTTTGGTTAGTGCCTACGGACACTGTGTTATCCTTGACACAATGTCCAATGTTCCAGACAGTGCGGATAGCACCCTGCCTGAGCCGCTTTTTGATAGTACCGATTGGAACTACGATATCCCTGGAAATAGGAGTTACAAAGACTTCTATACAGATGGTTCTAATCTAAAGATCTAAAATTGGTCATATCGAAAAGGTTACCCGACCACTGCAGTGTGTATCAACCGGAGACCCTTGCAATTAAGAAAGTGGTTGAATGGCTAAGATATATCGCTGAGATTCCCGACATCCGATCTGAATATGGTTCAAATCGGTATTTGTCTTAATATAGCCGCCATAGACATCGATCTCCTGATTTATGGTCGTAGGCTCCGTGCATTTTTCACCAGAGGTAGAGGTGTCTAAAGTTTTGCCCGACCTAACTTAAAACAATTTTACTTTTTTTGTCATTTCTAGTCGATATGACAATTACAGTCAATAACTTGATGTATCTCCTACATATTTGAAAATTTCATTCAAAGAACGTGTCAAATGCTATTCATGGTGGAAGGTATATGAGATTCGGCCATACCAAAGTTAACGGGCTTTGCTTGTAAACTTCCTCACCTGAAGTGATGATAATGTTTAGTCCCCCAAGATAATACCATCTTAAAAGTACAGAAGTAACTAAACTTAAATTACACAGCCCTAGCGATGAGTCCTCAGAATCGCACATTTCATCCCAGCAGTATAAATCGTACCATGTTGCGTATGTGTGATGCCTCTCGCAATGTACGTTGCTCATACGCACTGGGGTCGGTGAACATTTAAATTACTTCACACTAATTAAGTAATTAAAATGTAAAGCAACTCATATCGTTTAGCTTAACCCTTTGCAACCCCTTCTCTTTAACACACACACACACACACACATCATACTAACTTTTCAGAAATATAATAATGCTTTATTACCAGATCCCAATTAAAATATATGCATAAGGAAGTCTTATCTTTTACTTCATCCAAAAGAGGAAGTAACCATAGTTGTACAACAAAATATAAAAATTTGTGTGTGTGGGAAAAAACAAACAGAATTTAAAAATAAGGCACTTTTCGTAGTAGCAACAGCAAAAAATGGAGAGATTAAAACAAAATTTTGTAAAAAAAAAGAGAAATACAATACAATGCAAGGAGAGAACACAAGGATACAACAGGTTACATGTAAACAGACCCCAACATTGAAACCGTATGTGCTGATGTTTTATTTAGTTGTTTGTTCAGAATACACTCAAATGGTCTTGTGAGACGGACCCAACATACTCGCACACACATGTATGCCTTGGGTTCATCCCAAATCAATTCAGTAAAATCCTTTGAACAACAGATCTTGGCAAGTGTAAAAGTCCATCCATTTCTTACACATGTAAATATTTGTAATTCCTATAAGACTGAGCTGGCCACAATACCATTTGAAGTACTTCCTCTTCTTATGGCATATGCACAGAAGGCTTTGGCTGTTTCATACATGTGTTATAGGTTGAAAAAGTTAAATCTCTGGAGGTTTCAGGTAAATCTTTGGAAAAAAGCTGAATTATTCCTCAAAGATCTATAACGTTACTTCTCGTTTGGAAATATGAAAATATTATGGTTAAGCAAAAAAGTGAAAGCGTGTTTAGTTCGACAAGGCTGAATGTTATATACCCTCCACCATGGATAGAATTTGTCAAGGTCTTTGTACGGTTTCTCTTTAAAGGCAGAAAGTTAAATAGGATAATGGGAAGTCATAATGTACTTCGATAAGAACTACTTTCTGTAGGCGATCAATATGTCAAATTGAAGTATTGGTTTATATGGGACCTACTTCAGGCTATGGACCGATATGGGTCATATAATATTTTGGAGGTCATAGGAGACGCCGTCGTGCGAAATTTCGTCCAAATCAGATCACATATCCGGCTATAGATCTATTCGGATTATACTTGGGAGAACTGTTGGAGGCCAAATGAAAAATCATGGTGCAAAATTTCAGCCAAACCGGTTACGAATTCCGCTCTCTAAAAACTCACGATGTATATTCGGGAGATCGGTTTACATGGGAGTTATATCAGGTCTTAGACTGATTCGGACAATACTTGGCACCATTGTAAATGTCGACTTTACTTTAATTGGCTAATTGACAAAATATTTAGCGATTTTGAGACAAGTGTCTCAGCTGGCACTGGCTCTTATTTAAAAACTGAGTGCTAATGATACTCGATATCACAAGGCAATTATTGGCACCTTCAAATAACCAATGGCCAATATCAGCGTCTATTCCCAGGTTAGGGTCTGCTGGAAGCTAGTGTCAGATCTTGGAGAAAGAAGCCTCTGACATCGAGGAATACACGTGCGATCCCACAACACCCATGCGGTTGGGGCACTAGGCCAGTAAACAGCCCCCGAAAAATTATAAATTTCTCTGAGAAACAAAAGGATCTTAATGTCGTCGCGCTAAGTTTCTTCCAAAATGGATGAGACTTGCGCTCTTTAGCTTTCTGAAAATTAATATCTCTTGAATCATTTTTAAGCTGATGGTTAAGACCTTCAGGGCTACTGGTCTCGATCAGATACACACTAATAGATATTTTGTATACCCTGTACCACCACTGTGGTACAGGGTATTATAACTTTGTGCATTTGTTTGCAACGCTTAAAAGGAGAAGAGCTTGACCCATTGAAAAGTATACCAATGGGCTTAGAATCACTTTCTGATTCGTTTAAGACCTGTAGGCAAAATTTTGCATGAGGTGCTTCATTTGACGCCTTCATATGTGTGCAAAATTTCATAAAAATCGGTTTAGATGGTTGCCCAAAAAGTAATTGCGGATTTTTCATATAGTCGGCGTTGACAAATTTTTTCACAGCTTGTGACTCTGTAATTGCATTCTTTCTTCTGTCAGTTATCAGCTGTTACTTTTAGCTTGCTTTAGAAAAAAAGTGTAAAAAAAGTATATATGATTAAAGTTCATTCTAAGTTTTATTAAAAATGCATTTACTTTCTTTTAAAAAATCCGCAATTACTTTTTGGGCAACCCTATATATCGTTCATCCGATTTGACCTATTAAGGTCATAGAAGCCACAGTTTTGGTCCGATCTTTACAAAATTTGGCATGAGGTGCTTCGTTTGATGTCCTCATATGTGTGCGAAATTTCATAAAAATCGGTTCAGATTTAGATATAGCTCCCATATATGTTTGTCATCCGATATGGCCTTTTAAGGCTGTAGAAGCCACAATTTTGGTCCGATCTTTACAAAATTCGACATGGGGTGTTTTATTCAACGTCCTCATATGTGTGCGAAATTTCGCCAAAATCGGTCGCGATTTAGATATAGTTCGTATATATAACTTTCATCCGATATGGAATTGTATGGCTATAGGAGGCACAATTTTGGTCGGATCTTTACAAAATTTTGCACGAAGTGTTTTGTTTGAAGTTTCAATACGACTGCATATAATTTCATAAAAATCGGTTCAAATTAGATATAGCTCCCATATATATCTTTTATCCGATATGCAGTTTTGAGACTGTAGCAGCCACAATTTTGGTCCGGTCTTTACAAAATTTGGCACGAAGTAATTAATTTCTTTTTATGTGTGCAAGTTTTATAAAGACCGGTTCAGATTTAGATATACCTCTCATATATATCTTTCATCCAATTTGGACCTTAAAGGCTGTAGTAGGCTTAATTTTGGCCCGATTTCTACAAAATTTAGCGTGAGTTGTTTTATTTAAAATCCCAATGCGAGTGCAAAATTTTATGTAAATCGGTCCAGATTAAGACATAGCTCCCATATATATCTTTTGTTCGATATGGTCTTTTAAGGCTGTGGAAGCCACTATTTTTGTCCGATCTTAACAAAATGTTGTACGGGGTGTTCTATTTGTCGTCTTAATACGTGTGCAAAATTTTGTAACATTCGGTTTAGATTTAGATATAGATCCCCGATATATCTTTCATCCGAAATAGACTTTAGCCTGTAGAAACCACAATTTTCGTCCGATTTTGCATTAGACGTTTTATTTGACGTTCCAATACGAGCGCAAAATTTCATTAAAATCGGTCCTGATTTAGATATAGATCCAGTGTATATATTTCATCCGATATGGACTTTTAAGACAGTTAAAGCCACAATTTTGGTCACATCTCTACAATATAGGGCGTGCGGTGTTCTATTTGACGTCCCACTACGTGTCATCAAAATTGGCACAGATTTCGATATAACTTATCTTTTATCCGATTTGGCCTTTTAAGGAAGTGGAAATCCAAATTTGTTGCCCTATAGTGGGAAAATGTAACAAGGTTCCATTTTATATTTCAATAGGTATCCAAATTAAATTTCGAGATAACTCCTACATATAAAAAGCATTACGTACACCAGGTGGTGTAGGATATTATATAGTCGGACCCGCCCAACTTTTGCCATTTCTTACTGCTTTATATTGGTTATCTACTTTCAAAATCATATTTCAAAACTACTACTTTGGATACTCATTTTTATAGATCCCCAGGTCCTTCCTATGTCTATCCCAATTTGAGGGTAAAAAGTGTACTCTACTACCAGAGGGCAAAAAGTGTACTCTACTTTTATTGCTGTCCTATTCTATCCTGATTGACCTACATACATTATTTTTAATTTCTTTTCTTGGTAGGATATTGAGAGGGGGAATGCCCTCTGACATGTTCTTTCATTTGATTACAATATGTTCTTAGTCGTCCTACATGACAGTTTGGTGTTGTTTATATTGGGAAGAGAGAGTCGGTCCCCCTGACGCTAAAACCCAAAAGACGATTTATTTAAGTCCTTTATTGTCGCGATCTACATGTCCTGCTGAACGTCAGGACGTGACCCAGATGCTTGTATCCTTATATCAACATTAGACCAACATGTGCGCCTCAGACACCAATGAATAAATTTTTATATTAGCTTTTAACTCTACTTTAAAGTACCTATCGTTTGATATGCATATGATATGACTGTCCCAATCGGTAAATATGTCGTGTTGGAATGTTTTAGGGATGGGGACAGCAAGGAATACATTTTGATGTCAGATTTGTACTCTACTTTTAAATACCTTTCATTTGATTTCCATATTGCCCAAAGCGGTAAGAATGTCCTGTTGGGTGGTGTTTTTGGGGGGTGGGGGAGCTCCCAACACTAAGGGTGATATTTTTATGCCAAGTTCGTACTCTTCTCTTAAATATCTTTCATTTGATACTCATATTTTCCTAATGGGTAAACATGTCCGTTCAGGTGGGGTTTGGGAAGGGGCGTTCCCCCAAAATTGCATACCAATTTCGTGTTTTTTGATACCATGAGGTGGCATGCAAAATTTCACTTAAATCGGTGCACCCATCTCCCAAATCTGATGTTTTTGAAAATAGGGGTATGGGGGAGGGAAATATCTGCCTAATTTCAGTTGAAAATGTATTCCAATTTTCTTGTGGATTTTTCTACATTCAATACCTCTTACTTAAACCCCAGATTGCAATGGTCAGTAAAAGTCCTTCTTGGAGTATGGTGGACCCCCAGATACTTGGTCGCAAAAGTGAAAATCAATTTCGTGCTCTACTCCCAAAGACCTTTTACTTAAGTTCCATATTGCCATGGTCGGTAAATATATCCGATTTGTGGGGTTTTTTGAGGGTGGGGTAACACACGAACCACTTAGTCCCACAATTGGATATCAGATTCGTTTTCTACTCTCAAATACCTTTAATTTGATTCCCATATTGTAGTGATTGGTTCATAAATTCGTTTAGCGGGTTTTGGAGGTAGGCGGCCCTCCTAAGCACCTCACCCCTGGTTTTGATAACAAATTTTTGTTTTTAGGTTACAGTAAGTGTGCAAACAAAATTTCGCTTAAATCGTCCTACCCATCTACGAGTTCTTGTGTAATTAGGTAAGGTTTTAATGGGTCAAATAACCTATTGGAGGAGATTTTAGGCGGTAAAGCACCACCTAGCTTCTTGGACACAAAGTATAATGCCATATTCGTAATCAACTCCCAAATACCTTTCATTTGAGTTTTCTCGAGGATCGAGGAAAATTCCCATTGGAGGGCTTTTTGGGGTTTGAGCGAACCGCAAATACTTAGACATCATTTTTTATGTCATATTTGTAGTCTACTCTCGAATACCTTTCATTTGAGTCCCATACTGATACGTACGTCCAATATGTTTGTTTGGGGAACTTTTGGGGTTGGAGTGGCTCCTGGGTTCCTTGGATCCGACTTTTAATACCACATTCGCATTCTACTCTTCAATACCTTTCATATGATGTACATATTGTAACGATCGGTTCACTTTTATTTTTGGGTCGTATTTCTGGGGTAAGGGAGAGGGTCCGCCCCTTCTGATATCAATAAATTATAAAGCCTCTACCTTCTTCCTGACCCCATTCGTAATCTATTCCCGAATACATTTCATTTGAGTCCCATATTGTCATTATCGTCCAGTAAACCTATTTTTGGGGGTTTTTGGGGTCGGTGCGACCCCTCAGTTACTTGGATGGACTTTTTGATATCATATCTGTATTCTACCCCCGAGTCATTTGAGGTCCATATTGTCCCGATAGGTCTACTTTCATTTTTGGGTGGTACTTTTGGTTTAAGGGGGAGGGTCCGCCCCTCCTTCCGGACCATTCCCCATAATCTGCGAAAATTTCAAAGAAATCGTTTCAGCAGTTTTTTAGTCTATACGGAACAAACAAATTTACAAACCCGCAATCAAATAAAGATATACAAATTCATTTTTATACCCTCCACCATAGGATGGGGGTATACTAATTTCGTCATTTTGTTTGTAACACTCGAAATATTCGTCTGAGACCCCATAAAGAATATATATTCTTGATCGTCGTGACATTTTATGTCGATCTAGCCACGTGCATCCGTCTGTCCGTCCGTCCGTCTGTCTCTCGAAAGCACGCTAAGCACGCTATTAGTGTAGGTCGGTTGGGATTGTAAAAGGGCCATATCGGTCCATATTTTGATATAGCTGCCATATAAACCGATCTTAGGTCTTGACTTCTTGATCCTCTAGAGGGCGCAATTCTTATCCGACTGGAATGAAATTTTGCACGACGTGTTTTGCTATGACTTCCAACAGCTGTGTTAAATTAGGTTCAAATCAGTCAATAACCGGATATAGCTGCCATATAAACCGATCTTGGGGCTTGACTTCTTGAGCCTCTAGAGGGCGCAATTCTTATTCGATTAGAATGAATTTTGCACGACGTGTTTTGCTATGACTTCCAACAACTGTGCTAAATTAGGTTCAAATCGGGCCATAACCTGATATAGTTGCCATATAAACCGATCTTGGTCTTGACATCTTGAGCCTCTAGAGGGCGCAAATCTCGCCCGATTTGACTGAAATTTTGCACGACGTGTTTTGTTATGATACCCAACAATTGTGCTACGTATGGTTCAAATCGGGTTATAACCTGATATAGGTGCCATATAAACTCATCTTAGGTCTTGATTTCTTCAGCCTCCAGAGGGCGTAATTTTTATACGATTGGAATGAAATTTTGCACGATGTGTTTTCTTATGACATCCAACAACTGTGCCAAGTTTGGTTCAAATCGGTCCATAACCTGATATAGCTGCCATATAAACCGATCTTGGGTCTTGACTTCTTGAGCTTCTAGAGGGCACAATTCTTGACCGATTGATATGAAATTTTGCACGACGTGTTTTGTTATGATATCCAACAAATGTGCCTAGTATGGTTCAAATCGGTCCATAACCTAATATAGCTGCCATGTAAACCCATCTTGGGTCTTGACTTTTTGAGCCTCTAGAGGGCGCAATTCTTATCCGATTGGAATGAAATTTTGTACAACGGATCCTCTCATGACCATCAACATATGTGTTTTTTATGGTCTGAATCGGTCTATAGCCTGATACACCTAACATATATATCGATCTCTCTATTTACTTCTTGAGCCCCCAAAGGTCGCAATTCTTATTCGAATTGGCTGACATTTAACACAGGTCTCCAACATATAATTTAATTGTGGTCCGAACTTGACCATATCTTGATATCGCTCTAATAGTAGAGCAAAAATTTTCTTTTATCCTTTTTTTTTTTGCCTAAGAAGAGATGGCGGGAAAAGAACTCGACAAATCCGATTCATGGTGTAGAGTATATAAGATTCAGCCCGGCCTTACATAGCACGCTTTTACTTGTTATATATAGAGAGGATGATGATGGTGGTGGATATTTGCTTTTCTTTTTCGGGCTTTACTTTTATATTGGGTTGCCCAAAAAATATTTGCTGATTTTTTAAAATAAAGTAAATGCATTTTTAATAACACTTAGAATGAACTTTAATCAAATATACTTTTTTTACACTTTTTTTTCTAAAGCGAGCTAAAAGTAACAGCTGATAACTGACAGAAGAAAGAATGCAATTACAGAGTCAAAAGCTGTGAAAAAATTTGTCAACGCCGACTATATGAAAAATCCGCAATTACTTTTTGGGCAACCCAATACAATCAGTCGCTTACTTACATAGTACACTACATTTTACTGGAAATTTTCATACTATTTTAACACATTTTAAATTTCGGATCCTATCTAATTTACATGCCACGTATAAATCAGGTATATAATGACCCACATGTGTATATCCGTAGCTTATTGCACAAATACACTTCATCTTGTTATTGTTTATTTAGTGAAGTGTAAAGGTGTCAGCGGTTTAACTCTCTCTCTCTGCCAGCATCACTTGTCGAAAATCAAAAGATTCCATCATGTTAACGGCTAGCGGCAAATAAATAGAACGCTCTTTCATCACCCACAAAATCGCAGTTTCATGCTCGCATACAAAAAAAAAAAAAAAGAAAATCACCATGTTGACATACTTGGAGCATGTTTACTTTGTGAAGGGTTGCAACCACTTAATATTCATCTCTCTATTACTTTGTTGAGTGCGGATATTGTGTGTGTGGCTGTGTGAATTGCATGGTAAGCGTGCTATGGCATTCATGTCCAGGAGTACCACATTTTCAGTATGCTTCGCCAAGCAATCCATATAACAAAAAAGTGAAATATGAAAATACAAACATGATGTGATGTAAAATTTCTTTTTTTGGAATTAAAGACAGTGGGGTCATAGCAAACCCTGAGATACACCTTTTTGTGATATTTGAACATTTTATCATTAAGCCTTACATGGTCTAAAAGCATAGCTGAATTTGTGTCTTTTGAAATTTAAATGGCTTTTAAACGGAAAGACTAGCTTGTCGGTATTCTACACTACTGCTGATTACCGAAGTCCTCAGTTTTTAGTATTTTTTTCTTGTGCTGTAAAGCTTTCAGTTGCTGTCTGCAGTTAGTTATGATACTCTTGGAGTTATGTGAGACAGACACCATTTCATACCATTTCAACCCAAATATCTACCAGACTGTTTTGAGCTTAAACTCCATAATCAAGAATCAAAGTTGTTGCCTGTTATTAATCGTTAGTGGTGTGAGTAGAGCGGACGTGTTTTTATTTTGCTCCTCAAAGAAAAAATATCCGTATCTCGGAATAGGAATAGGTACTACCTATTACGAAAAAGGCTTTTTGGAATAGGCTAGAAATGAAATTCAAAGACCCCCCAGCTGCGATGGTGGCGTCAGACCGTTGGATGTTATTATCCCCTCCTATTGGTGTAGGTGCCTTGCCACTTGTAGTCCAGAGTAATGCTTCAAGCACACAACTTGTCGTCAGACTAATTAATGAGGAAAAGACGGATAAACAGAGGGAAGCACAGCTCGTCCCCAGCCTTTAAGTAATGGTGGTGTTTCCAACTCCGATTCAGACGGCGACGATGTCAATGAAACAGTCATCGAAGTCGAATCGAGAGATGAGGGCAGCGGGATGACGTCAGATGTAAGCGATGGCTTTGTTAAGCTCACAAGCAGACCAAGAAAGCAATCCGGGGCACGACGAAACAGACAGAGGATTATGTATCGGCAGCGCAATCCGACGAAAGTGCAGGATGTTGGAAGGTATAGAAATGACATTCCAAGCACTTCTACGGAAGCTGGAACAAGAATCAGATCTCCCGAAGAGCATAACACTGCTAAAATGCCGAAGAAGAAAAAGAACTCCCCGCCATCAAGTACTCTGGGAAAACCAAGCCAGCCATCCCGCTAAGGAGACTCCATACAGTGTCCTGCGGAGGTAGACAAAGTCGGAACAGAAAAGGGAGCGCGCACGGCCCCTGAGTCTTCATGGAGGTCTGTGACTTTCAGACTGAGGCCACAGCCATCACGGAAAGGAAAGATAGTAAGGCTGAGAATGCTAATGAACCGCCCTCTTACGCCAGAGTGACAAGGAAGCACAACAGATATGAGCTGACTTATGCAGTCATCAATAACGGCAGTACATCCGGTAGGATTCCACCAGATCATCAGTCCCAAGTGGAGGATATGGATAACGAGCGGATTTTCGAACATGAAAGAAACTCTGTAAAGAGTCCACCAATACAAATGATGAGCTGCGAGTATAGAGGGGACATTTTTACACTGCGTTTTGCGTCGGTGGAATGTATTGATACCGTCAAACAGCTCGTCCGAGGTATCCACGCTCCCTGGGAGGGGGCAAAGCTCGACCTGGTGAGAAAGATAGACATCCTTCAGCTCACGCAAGTGACTCAATACCGCCCAACGAACAGAGAGCTGTAGACGAGACAATCACCGCCTCTCTCAGTATTGGAAAGACTAGGACTAGCAAAGATCCTAATACTAAAATATGAGGCAGTGCAGTGGCGAGAGACCCAACGACGAGCCCGAGGGACCCGACGTCGAGCCTATCACCGACTTCAAGATTCGGAAGACTAGAATAGATAAAAAACCTAATATTGAAACATTAGGCAGCCCTGCAACAGGAGTCTCAATGCAACCTAACGGACAGGGAGCCGACGATGGTACCATCACCTACTCCCAAAAAGCTCACTGACTTAAGATTTGGAAGACTAAGATAGGCAAAGATCCTAGTTGTGAAATATCAGTCAATGGAATGGAAACTCAATACAGCCTAACAAACAGGGACCCGACGATGGAACCATTACCGACTATATAAAGACTCGGAAGACTAGGATAGACAATGAACCTAAAACGATGACATCAGGCAGTGCAGTGACAGGGAAGTCAATGGAGTCTAAAGAACAGGGAGCAGACGATGAGATCATCACCTACTCTGAAGATGCTCATCTACTGGAGGATCAATGATTGGGGTAATCCAGATAAACCTCCAGCGGATCGAGACAGCTACACATTCTCTGATGGAGAAAATCAGCCAAGGCAACATTCATATGGCCTTAATTCTGGAGCCATGGACGACACGGAATAAGGTTTCTGGACTGAACTATAACAACTACCAATTATTCTATGCTAACATTGGTACTAGGCCGAGGACCTGCGTTATTTTTCATAAAAATTTGAATTATTTTTTTCCCAAGAGTTGTCACTCTTTAGGTTTAGAATAGCACGGTCAACGCCGAATCCGATGAGCTTCCGGAATGAGTTGAAAACCAACTGGACAAAATTCGGAACGTTACTCAGAAGAAGACTTGGGCAAGTTAATCTAAATTGTCCAAGCATAGAAGACATTAACAAAAATGTCACTAGGATGACGACTGCACTGGTGGGGTTCTGCTACGCTGACGATGTAATAATACTCCTAAGGGGTAAGAATCCGAACGAGCTATGCAGAAGGGCCGAAAGGGTCTTGCATATGTCATATGACTGGGTTAGACCCAGAGGTCTCAATGTTAACCTAGAAAAGGCTGAAATATGCCTGTTCTCGAGGAAGACGAAGGTGGGCTAATTTAACGCACCACGTTTCCTCAATAAGACGATTTCGATATCTGACAAGGTCAAATACTTGGGTGTGATCTTGGACATGAAACTGAAGTGGAAGTGTCACATTCAGGGGCGTACTGAGAAGACTCAGGCTCAAAATGGGGCCTGATACCTAATATGGTCCACTGGTTTTACAGGAGCGTGATTAGACCAATACTTACTAACGCCTCAGTAGTTTGGTGGACTGCAGTGGAGAAAAAGTGCAACATAAGAACCATACAACAGGTTCAGAGAACATGTTGTCTTGGCATAGGCGGAGCGAGGGGGACCACGCCCACTAAGGCACTGGAGACTATTCTAGATATCCGACCCATTGATATACATATTAAGTGTGAGGCAGTCACTGCGGCTATGAGACTTAAGGCAATGGGAGAATATATTGAGGATGGGAGCAGCTCATACCATCGCGGTGTAATCGAGGCGACGATAGGAAACCTGGAAGGAAAGGAAGAGCTTTCAGATCGGATACCTGAGATGGACCTTAATTTCGAGTGTGAGACACTGCTACCAGCGCCATAGTCTTGGATTGACGGAACCCAATTTTCATCTGTAAGATCATGTTACACGGATGGATCAAATCTATAGGACAGAGTGAATCTGGGGGTTTACATTGAGAACCCAGGGACTGAAATCTGTTTTAGACAGCCTAACCATAATACAGTCCTGCAGGTGTAGATACGGCGATCACGGAATGCGTGAAGTGGTGTGGTGCTGACGCGAGAACTTCGAGTGCGAACATCTTTACGGACAGTAAAATTGCCTTAAGGGCAATAACAACCAGGACAGTAAAGTCACGAACAGTCTTGCAGTGTAAGAAAGAGATTAACGCCTTCTCTGAGGATGGCAAAATCCGCATCGATTGGGTGCCGGGCCATAACGGAGTAAGGAGAAATGAAAGGACAGACGATTTGGCGGTGAAGGCTAGAAGCCTGCCGTCAATAAACTTGAGGATATGGGCGACGAATGCGCATACAACATTGTGGAACAGCGAAACGGTCGGTAGGACGGCGCAAATCCTATGGGTGAGATCCAGATCATGAGAAGACGAGGCTATTACTGAAAGGAAGTACGAAGGAGGTCAGTATAGCTATTGGTATCATGACGGTACACATAGGACTACGAGCTCACTTATGAAAAATCGGTGCGGCAAGTGATAGCATGTGTAGGGCATGCGGGGAAGATAATGAGACGTTGGAGCATTTCCTTTGTCATTGCCCGGCTTTCACGTTTAACAGAAGCTGACACTTAGGTGTTGACGCTATACCTGACATGAACAAATTTAGGGGAGTGGTATGGAAAGCAATTAAGGATTTCGTAAGTAGCACGGAATTCCTAACTTAGATTTTGTTCGAGGCTACTTTTTTTTGTATTTGGAGCGCACAACAAGCCGATTGATGGCCTAGGTGAATGTCCATAGTGGCATGGGGCGGATTCATATCTGCACACCCTTTTCAACCCAACCTTACCTATTAATCGTTATCCACTCTTCAATTCCCTCCGAATGTCAATGAACGTTCTATTAGGTTAGGTTGAAAAGATAGTACGGATATTTTCTCCGCCCCTTGCCACTATGGGCAAACACCTAAGCCAGTAATCGGCTTGTTGTGTGGAATCGGCACAACTAGCATACTCCAGGCTTAAGGAGGCTTAAATTTAAGCTCAATAATAAGGGACCTCCTCTTTATAGCCTCCTCCGTACGAAATTTTGTACATGGCATAGTACATCACAAATGTCGCCAATATTATTAGAAAATAACCAACGCTGATCATATTTTATGGTGTTCTCGCTGGAGCTACCATAATATTGGCGGCACTATCAATGCTATCGATATTTTATTTTTTGTCTGAATGTCTATTGATAATTTTCCTATCGATACGATGGGCAAAGTTCAGTTTTTTTTGCAAAATCGAACACAAATAATCGATCCGGCGCTGAGTGTATCCTAGGATATATATTGCGCCTATAGAGGGCGCAATATTCATCCGATTGGGTAAACATTTTGTTCCAAGATTTCTCTCATGACTTTTAACTCACTTGAAATTAATCTCCTGATTTTTACATGCCATTTTCGATTAAACTATAGGTGATGAGAAGTTTACGGTAATTTCGTTATTTTTGAAAAATTAAATTAAAATTTGCCCACGAACATGAACTGGGGCCAACTTCTTACATATCACTGAGTGTTGGCCGATTCAAATTTTAAGCTCAATGATAAGAGGCCTCCATTTCATAGCCGAGTCCGAACTAGAGCTGGCAAACTATCGATAATCGCTGCGTTCGATATTTCTTATAATAAATATCGATTGTATCGATAGGAAATATATTAATCGATATTCAGACAAATATTGAAACATCGATATTATCGATATTGCTATCGATATCCGAACGGCGTGCATCAATGGGACACCTGTTGTTGTCGTACCAGTGTGTTATGCACCGAGGCGGCAGCCCTTGACGATGAAGGATTCCATCGGGTCAATCCGGCACGTACAACCAGCTGCCATGTGATTGCAGCCGGTTGTACGGCTGCCTGTTTACACCTCTTTTGGGCATAGTACCTCACAAATGTCGCCTGCATTAGGGGAGTTTAACCATCGCTGAAATTATTTTCTGATATTCTCGCCAGAATTCGAACTCAGGCGATCATCGTTATAGGCGGATATGCTAACCTCTTTGCTACGGTGGCCTCCAATTCGATACCTCTAATTCGATCCCAATGGAGGCCACCGTGGCGCAGAGGTTAGCATGTCAGCCTATGACGCCAAACGCCTGTGTTCAAATTCTGGCGCGAACATCAACAAAATTTTCAGCGGTGGTTATCCTCTCATTAATGCTGGTTACATTTGTAAGGCATCTTGTCCTGTTAAAACTTCTCTATCAAGTGGTGTCGCAATGCGGCACGCCGTTCGGACTCGGCATAGAAAAGGAGGGCCCCTTATCATTGAGCTTAAATTTTAATCGGGCTGCACTCATTGATATGATAGAAGTATCACCTGTTCCTAAATGGAATGTTCATGGCAAATTTAGTATTTAGTAATTCTATCCCAATAGAAGTAAATTTTCGCTCAATCCTGTTTTCTGAATTGATAGATTTAAATTTTCCGGACATTTGGGGAGTGATTCAGAGTGCTCTTCAGCAAATAGAAATACATACATAACTGGAATATTATCATTCAGTGAAAATTTGTCAACTATTTACACGAACTTATTTAATGCCATATTTTAAGAGCTTTTACCCACTTTGATCTGCTCAGCTTAAACCTTTTTGGGTTCCTACAACTTACCCCGGGTTACAATCCAGTAGGTTTTCCAATATCTTCTTCCAGCAATGTAATCACTGTTGTGGCTTAATTTGACTCTCATAAAGTGGGTGAAAGTGTATCAGAGATCAAGTTGACTATTTAGTATTCATAAACACACGCATCGAGCCTTGAGCCAGTTTCTTTGGTATTATGTTAAAGTAATAAAGAAAAATGTTATGAATAGCCCACTAAGCGAAAAACACCATATTAAGCATTGAGTAGCTTGAAGTTTTTTTTTTTTTTTTTTTTTTGGGCCATATAAGTTAATACTTGTAGTAATATAGGAAAAAAAATCTTTGTTCGACATGTTGTGAAATCCATTTGCAACACTTTCAAGAACTTAAAGATGCCTATCGAGGTAAGCTTTATGACAAAGAGATGACATTTTTATAATCTAGTCCACTACTGTGGTACAGGGCACTAGAACTTAGTGTTCTCATGTGTTTGTAACACACAAAAGGAAGAGAGAAAGACCCCATGAGAGGCATACCGTTTGACTCAGAATTAATGTCTGATAAGAATTAGCTATGTCTGTCTGTCTATATGTCCGTCTGTCCATATTAATTTGTGTACTAAGTACAGTTTGCAATATTCATCCAATCGTCCTCATATGTGGCACAATCATTTTCTTTCTGTCTACCCAAACGTCTTCAAATTTGGCACATACATTTTTTTTAGCCTAGAGTCTAAGCCTATTGAAATTGGAAAAAATCGGTTCAGATTTGGATGTAGCTCCCATATATATGTTCATCCGATTTGGACTAATATTGCAATAATGTGGTTATTTGTTAACCAATTCTCTCGAAATATGGCAGTAGGGATTTTCTCTCGGCTCTCGACTTTACTGGTGAATTTCATAGAAATCGGTTCAGATTTCGATATAGCTCTCATATACAAAGGGTGATTTTTTAGCTATTATCTTTTTGGCAACATTGGCTCAGGAACCTTTCCTGTTTTGTTTCACTGTCAAACATCTTCCATTTGGTCTATAATTTAAGCTTGAATCGTCTTACGAACGAACAACGCTTGCAAATTATTGATTTTTTTTTTATCAAAATGCTTGCTCTGTTAAGATAATCCATAGCCCGCTTTTTGTGTTTAGCGACGAAGCTCATTTTTGGTTCAATGGTACGTAAATAAGCAGATTTGTTGATTTTGGAGTGAAGATCGGACAGAGAGCTACCAATGCATCCAGAAAAAGTTACAGTTTGGTGCGGTTTATGGGCTGGTGGCATTATTGGACCGTGCTTCTTCATAGATAATGCGAATCGTAACGTAACTGTGAGTAGTGAGCGGAGCTATTGTATACCTCAATCAAACTTTTTTGTAGGAATTTTTGGAAATCGGACTACAAATCAAGATTTGGCAGCCCGAACAATTTTTCGAAATGCCGAGATGACCAACCTTAGGGCCCTGCTATGAGGTGGCGAGACCACCTAAGCCCTTATAATTTTGCACTTGATCTCGATAACTATCCTCAACTCTAACCATTTGAAATTTTTAAGAGTTTTCTGTATCCATTCGCAAATGTTAATTTTTTGCCATATCCATAGTGCCGCCTTAGTTAACCAATAGGATACGTATCATCGTATATGAAATATTGAACGCTACCTTTATTTTCTATAGGTGTCATATTATCTTTTAATGATAACGTCGTTAATAAGTTTTCTTAGAAAATTGGGAGGCTATCTGAAGTTTTATTCTGTGGGCATTTGTCGTAGATTAAGATTTGGCCACAACATTGGGAGTCATTTTTGGTCCTTCACAAATTGAGCCACCACAAGGGACATGGATGACTTGACAACGTTATTTCCTTTTTAGAAGTTTCTAAGAAACTTACATCGTTGACAGATATTTGGACTTGTTTTCATTTGATGCCAATTGCTCATAATTCCATAATTTGTTATTTTTTTCATTTGCTCTTTCCTCGAATCGTCATTATTAGTCGTTAAAATTTTACATTTATTTACTTGCTCATGTACTCAAATATTTTTTTTTATTTAAGAAAATACAACCTGCCAATGCCAAGCATAATTGTAATTGGATTTTCGTTAGATTATGAAAAAAAAATTTTTTTTGGAATTTATAATTTAAAATTTATGTTGGCTTTACGCGATTATGATTATGTTGGTTGGTTGATATGTCTATCTACATATAATTCTATCATATTCCCCCAAGGCAAGTCATTCATACATATCGGAAAATATAGCTAGCAAAGCCGCAAAAAATGGCATGTGTCGTCTGGGTATCATAGCAAATGACTATGGCTATGTTGTATACCATACATAGCCATTAATGTTTGGATTTCCATTTATGTATGAGTGTTAGTCTTTTTCATAGGTTTCTAATTTACAAATAAAATGTGGGCAATTTAATGATTCTACATCAAACAAAAATATTGTTTCCCCATTATATCATAAAAATAAACCAAAAATAATTGAAATGGTATTAAGTTCGGCTGGGCCGAACTTTGTATACCCACCACCTCGGGTATGTTTGTTAACCACTTTTTGTCTCAAACAAACCATATCCAAAAATAGACCAAATGGGGTCATGATGTACGCGGATTTTGGAGGGCCTTACACAGCTGACTGTCCTATATGTAAGTGAAACCGGGTAATAATCGCTGCTTTTATGGGCCCAAGGTCTAAAATCGGGAGATCGCTGTACATGGCAGCTATAACCAAACATTAACCGGTCGGAATCATGTAAGGCACAGATGTCGATAAGCTTAACATAGGTCACTAAGCCAAATTTCAGCGAAGTCGGATAAAAAATGCGCCTTTTATGGGTCCAAGACTTTTAATCGGGAGATCGCTATATGTGGAAATTATATTCCCATAGAGACCAATTTGAACCATGTACAGCACTGATGCCGAAAAGCCTAACATTGGCCAATGTGCAAAATTTCAGTGGAATCGGTTAGTGAATACGCCTTTTATAGGCCCAATACCTTAAATCGGGAGATCAGTCTATATGACAGCTATATCCAAATATAGCCCGATCTAGACAGTACATGGTACGAGTACGAATATCGGGGAACCTCACACTACGCATTATGCTAAATTTCAGCGAAATCGGAGAATAAATGTGGCTTTAATGGACCTTATGTCATGACGGACACAATGACTGAGATGTCTGTTCTAGTGACAGCAAAGCGGTAGATCTGTTCAAGTCTTGATTTGGCCACATAATTTTGGAATGCTCACAACCCAACCTTTGTGACCATCTATCATTCGGGCCTGGTCCTGAAAACGTAGCTTACATGTCGCTAGAGGCATACCCACAGATTCCAGTATCTTTGGAATATGTCAGGTAGTTCCTAGTCTCGCAAGCTCGTCCGCTTTACAATCCTCGGGGATATCTCTGTGGCCCGGCACCCAGAACAGGTGCATTGTGAACTGTTCAGCCATCTCGTTAAGAGATCTGTGATAGTCGAGGTGGGTTTTTGTGTTCAGAAATACGTTCTGCAGGGATTTAATGGCTGCCTGACTGTCTGAAAAGATATTTATGTCAGTCGTCGTTATGACATTATATATTAGCCATTCAACCACTTCCTTAATTGGAAGGATATCCGCTTGATACACACTGCAGTTTTCGATATGACCAGTTCTAGATGTTTAGAGTACACCCCAAAGCCCACCTGGTCGTTTGGTTTGGAACCATCCATATAGAAGTCTTTGTAACTTCTATTTCCAGAAAATATACTCAGAGAGACGGACTTGCTAAAGCCGAATAATGAGGATGCTCTGAGTCAAATCGGATATTTTATCCCAGCCGCAGAATACAGTTTGAGTTTTTATAATTAATTCCATAAAAATGCCTCCTTTGTATATAAATTTTATGCTAGGACCTAAAATACTAAACTAACTTCCTAAGAAATCACTGTATGTCCAACTGTGGACGTCGTGTCGGCATGGATTATCGTTCAATGATCGCCATAATATTACGTATTTTACTTATTGGAATAGAAAACAATGCTTTTTGTTTTTTGGGGCACACTGTATATCTTTTCTTATATATAAAAATCAATTTGTGTTTGTTTGTAGGTTTGTTTGTTTGTTTGTGTGTTCCTTATAGACTCAGAAACGGCTGAACCGATTTTCTTGAAAATTTCACAGATAGTGCATAATTATCCCATGGTGAAAATAGTGTACTACATTTTTTGATATCTGAAGGGGGGGACCCTCCCCCTTACCCTAATTTTCAGAAACGTCAGATCTCAGAGATGGGTGGTGCGATTTTGTGCTCTCATATAGTACCCTAAAAATAAAAATTTGGTATCCAAATTTCGGATGGGGTACCTAGGGTGGCCGCCCCACCCTAAAACCTACCAAGCATATATTTAGACCAATCACGACAATATGGAACTCAAATGAAAGGTATTTAGGATAAGAAAACGTATCTGATATCCAATTGTCGGACCAAGTGTTAGGGGAACCACCCCAACCCCCAAAACACCCCTAAATCGGACATATTTATCGACTATGGCAATATGGGACTCAAATGAAAGGTATTTGGGAGTAGCATACGAATCTAATATCCAAATGTGGGACCAAGTTACTGGGGGTCCACCCCTTCCCCAAAACACCCCCCAAACAGGACTTATTTACTAACCATGGGAATATGGGGCTTAAATAAAAGGTATTTGAATGTAGAATTCGAATCTAATATCCAAATATGGAACCAAGTGTTTTGGGGGGCCGCCACTCCCCAAAAACATTGAGCCCACATAGCAATATGGGGTTCAAATGAAAGGTCTTTGGGAGTAAAGCATGAATCTGAAATCAATATTTAGGAAAGGTGTCTATGGGACCACCCCACCCCCACAACACCACCCAAATAGGACGAAATTGCTGACTATTGCAATGTGAGGCTCAAATAAGTGGGTTTTTAGAGTATAAGACGAATCCGATATATATTTTCAAGGCCAACTTACTGAATGGCCGCCCATCCCCTTAAACACCCCCCAAGCCGGTCATGTTCAACGACTATGGAAAAATGGGGCTCAAATTAATGATATTTGGAAGTAGACCACGTATCTGATATTAACATTAGGGACAAAACTGAATGAAAGGTATTTGAGATTAGATAACTAATTCCATAACCTATTTTGGGACCATGTCTTTGGGGGACGCCTCATCGTGTGTACCCCCCTAAACCAATGGCAATATGGGGTTTAAATAAATGGTATTTGAAAGAGGAGCACGATGCTGATATATTTTCAGAGCCAAATAACTGGGGGACCACCTCACCCCCGAAAAAAACCCCTAAATCAGATATCATGAGAATATCGGGCTGACATAAAGTATTGGGTTGCCCAAAAAGTAATTGCGGATTTTTCATATAGTCGGCGTTGACAAATTTTTTCACAGCTTGTGACTCTGTAATTGCATTCTTTCTTCTGTCAGTTATCAGCTGTTACTTTTAGCTTGCTTTAGAAAAAAAGTGTAAAAAAGTATATTTGATTAAAGATCATTCAAAGTTTTATTAAAAATGCATTTACTTTATTTTAAAAAATCCGCAAATACTTTTTGGGCAACCCAATATTTAAAGAATGGAGTAGACCTTAGATCCAAACTGAAATTCCTTAGACCAATAAAGATCATATGGGGTTCAGATCAAGGCACTATATTGTTAAACTGTTAGTCAAGCGATAGACTATTTTCGTAGAACGACATTTCACTAGAAGCTCTTTAGTTGTCGAAAATAAATATTCCAAGGAAATTTTTGTTCCATATAAAGTAAAAGAAGGCTCAGCGGAGCGGGCCCGGGTCAGCTAGTGATCGATATAAATCGAGTAGCCATGTTCATCTGCCTGTCTTACTGTCTAAAGAACGTAAGCTTCCGAATACTAGGATAGATTTGGTTAGGTTGAAAAGAGAATGCGAATATTAATCCACCCCATGTCTACTGAGTTAGCCAGTACTTAGAGCGTACAACAAGCGTTCTAAATACTAAGAAGTAATCTCGAAAAAGAAAATCAAAATCAGGAATTCTGAGCTACTAGCTAAATCTTTAATTGTTTTCCATACCACGACCCTTAATTGGTTCATGTCTGGTATTATGTCCCCATCTAAGTGCCTATGTCCGAGCAATGACATATTAAATGCTCCAATGTCTCATTATTTTCCTCACATGTCCTACAAATGCTAGCACTTGCCGCACCTATTTTACATAAGTGACCTCGTAGTCCTATGCCATGGAGAGCTATACTGAAATCCTTCTTCCTTTCTTTCTCTAAAAGCCTCGTCTTCTCACCATCCAGAATATCTATTACAAATTGGAGTTCTTATTCCAAAATATGTCTAACCATTATTTTATACAACGGGGTAATTAGCTTCATTATGCATTCACGTGTTATTGAAATTGGAATTGTTGAACATTAATTTAGCTAATTGGTTATGTACAAACTTAATCGAGAGTTTTTGTTTACAAATGTCAGCTCAGCCCTTTGTTATATCTAAATAGGAATAAAACAAATATATGTTAAATAAGTATTTGTTTAACACAGATGATAAGCAGAAACTTTCCCTCCAAGCTGCCACTTTGTTTTTCTAGCATTCTATTTAATTGGAAATGTAATTTGATCCCTTATCAGATGACTAATAATAACAATGTTAACACAATGTAGGAAAAAAATCGAAGGTGTTAATTAATCTTTATCCTTGTCATTGCTGTGTTCGATTTACCTTTTAGTCGACGAACCCTCTTATCGCAAAATGTCATCCTTTTTGTGTGAAACAAACTACGTAGCTAATGCTGTCGATTCCGCTAATGCTTTGGCATTTGATTATTTAATCAACGTTAACATAATAGAAGAACAAACATGGAAGAAAAGAAGAATCGAAGACATAAAGAGTGTAAAATTCGACTGCGCCGAATCTTGTATAACCTTCACCATAGATCGCATTTGTCAGGTTGTTTGCACGCTTGGTCTTTATAGACAGAACATAAAAAAACTAATTCAGCTGGGCCGAATCTCACCATTAATCACATTGGTCAAGTTCTACGCATGGTTTCTCCTTATTAGCAGAAACTAAACAAGTAAATACGAATTAAGTTCGGCCGTGCCGAACTTTGGATATCTACCCCCTTGGATATACTTATTTTTTATTTTTTAGAACTTTATTAGAACTTTACTATTGGGTTGCCTAAAAAGTAATTGCGGATTTTTTAAAAGAAAGTAAATGCATTTTTAATAGAACTTGGAATGAACTTTAATCAAATATATAATTGCCATTTTGTTCAATAACCTTTTGCCATCTTCCTGGCAAATTTAGTAGAACTTCTGGCCTTTATCTGGGAAAAACGGAACCAAGTGCGATTTTATAGCCTCATCATTGCCGAAAGTTTTACCATTTAAGGAGTTCTGCAAAGATCGAAATAAATGGTAGTCTGATGGTGCAAGGTCAGGGCTATATGGTGGTTGCATCAAAAGTTCCCAGCCAAGCTCACTCAGTTTTTGGCGAGTGACCAAAGATGTGTGCGGTCGGTGCGTTGTCCTGGTGGAATATGACACCTTTACGATTGACCAATTCTGGTCGCTTCTCCTTGATGGCTGTATTCAATTTGTCCAATTGTTGACACTAAACATCCGAATTAATCGTTTGGTTCCTTGGAAGCAGCTCAAAATATACCACACCCTTCCAATCCCACCAAACAGACAGCATAACCTTCTTTTGGTGGATATCAGCCTTTGAAGTGGTTTGAGCTGGTTCACTATGCTTGGACCATGATCGTTTTCGACTAACGTTGTTGTAAACAATCCATTTTTCATCTCCAGTTATGATTCGTTTTAAAAATGGATCGAATTCATTGCGTTTAAAGTGCATATCACAAGCGTTGATTCGGTTTGTTAAATGAATTTCTTTCAATACATGTGGTACCCAAATATCAAGCTTTTTCACCAGTCCAAGACTTTTTATGTGATAATGAACGGTTGATTTTGGTATATTTAACTTCTCTCCTATCTCACGCTCAGTTACATGACGATCCAATTCGATTAATGCTTTGATTTGGTGATCATAAACTTCATTTGGCCGAGCTGAACGTGGCTCATCTTTAAGTGAAAAATCTTCAGGACGGAAGTTGCGAAACCAATTTTGACAATGTCTTCCTTTTAAGGCTTTATCACCATACACATCTCCTGTGTGAGATATATACACAACCTGCTCCGCGTTTTTTCCTTTACGGAAATAATAAAGTAAAATATGACGAAAATGCTCCATTGTGGGCTCCATATTAAAATCGACGATCGATGCAATTACAGAGTCACAAGCCGTTGAAAAAATTTGTCAACGCCGACTATATTACTACTATATTACCGACAATTACTTTTTGGGCAACCCAACATATCCGTACTGGAGCGCAGAGGTTGGCATGTTCGCCTTTGACCGCCTGCCTTTGACCGCCTGGGTTAAAATCCTTGCGGAAACATCAGAAAAGATTTTCAGCTGTGGCTGTTCCTTCCTAATACCAGCATCATTTGTGAAGTACTTTGTCATGTAAAATCATCTCCCCAAAAAGGTGTCGCTCTGCACGGCACGCCATTCGGACGCCACTATTAAAATGAAGCCCCTTATCATTCACCTTATATATGAATCGAACTGTCCTCATTGATATGTGAGAAGTTTCTCCCTATTCCTTAATGGAATGTTTATGGGCAAAATTCTCTTTTTTTTTCTGGACGCTTCCCTGAATTGATATCCATTTTGAATGTTAAATACCCCACTGTTCGGTGTCTGTTAGCCGGGCAATGACTTAGGAAATGCTTCTACATCTCATTATCTTCTCCACATGCCCTATACATCCTATTACTTGCATCACCGATTTTGCATCAATGAGCTCGTAGTTCTATATGTCCTGTTATGATACCACTTGCTTACTACCTCTCAGCGATTCCCTTGGCTTCTCACGATCCAGATCTCCATTTAAGATTTTCCTCATCCTACCGACCAATTCACTGTTTTTTATGTTCTTATCATAGAGCCTAAACTTGAATCGGACAGCACTCATTGATATGTGAGAAGTTTGCCCCTGTTCCTTAATGGAATGCTCATGGCAAATTTGCATTACTGTATCCATATTGGGTCGATGTAGAAATATTTGGTTCAGGTATCGAGTAGCCTTATACAAGTTACAGAATCAAATACCAGACAAAACGGTTAAACAATTAAGCGTTTATAAACGTAAGTTCTTTAAACGGCACATCGTACCAGAAGGCATCCATATTCAAATAAGGTCGAATGTGTACCATAGTCGGTTAGGATATTGGTTGGCCTAGCGCTACTAACTGTTCCAAATTTCAGTCAAATCAGGTACTAAATGTGATATTTATGTGTATAAGACTTTCAATCGGCAGATCAGGCTATATGACAACTAAAGGGTAACTTTTAAAAAGCTATAGAAAAGTTTTCAAAACACAAAAAATTCAGAAAAATTCATGAAATATTTATTTTAATCGATAGGACAGTCCATAAATTTAATCTTTGCAGATTATTTCATGCAAATGTTGGCCGTGACTGCGACTCCAATTAGTCCAATTTTGTGATACTCTCTCCAACATTTTGGCCAGTATCTTACGAATAAATGCTTCAATGTTGTCATCCAATGAGTTAATTGAAGAGGGCTTGTCTGTATAGACATGAGCTTTAACATAGCCCCACAAAAAATAGTCTAAAGGCGTTAAATCGCATGATCTAGGTGGCCAATTGACCGGTCCCGAACGTGAAATAAAATTTTCACAAATCTCGGCTCTAAATAAGTCCGTTGCGCGTGACGTGAAGTATGTGGCACCGTCTTGTTGAAATCACATGTCATGCAAGCCAAGCTCTTCCATTTTGGGCACAAAAAGTTGGATATTATCTCACGGCAGCGCTCACCATTCACAGATATGTTACGATTCGCATCATCTTTGAAGAAGTACGGTCCAATGATGCCACCAGCCCATAAATCGCACCAAGCTGTGACTTTTTCTGGATGCATTGGTAGCTCTTGCACTACTTCTGACTGATCTTCACTCCAAAGTAGACAATTCTGCTTGGGTACGTAAATACCCATTAAACCAAAATTGAGCTTGGTACTAAAATGGAAAAGTTCGCGGTTATCTTTTTTAACAGAGCACAATAAATTCAATGGAACAAGCTGAAGATGTTTGACAGTGGAATAAAACATGAAACGTGCATGAGATGTTTAAACCATTATTGCCATAAAGATAGTAGCTAAAAAAATCACCCTTTATATCTAAATAATTACTGCTGCTTACTACTGGCAGGAGGCAAGGGTGGTGTTTATACCCAAACCCGGCAAGGCAAGTTATGCGACACCAAAGGCCTACGGCCTTACTTCCTTTCTACTCAAAACCGTGGAATGTATTGTGGAAACCATGATAAAGAGTAGGATATCCAGCGAACTGTCCAAATACAAACAGCATGCCTATGTCAAAGGAAGGCCGGTGGAAATTGACATGCACCCTGACGGTATGCATTGACATCGAGTGGACTTTTAACGATGTGCGGACCGACACACTGATCCAATCCTTACACCAATATCGGGTGGAAATATAAGGGAGAAGTGGCACAAGGCACGCCACAGGGCGGCATTTTATCACCATTTATGGGTGACCACCATAAATGACTGATTACGGACGCTGACTGGGGAGGAATTTGAACTTTTAAGGGGTAAGGATCTGAAGTTTGGATCGGACCAGGGACTGACATCTGTTATAGAATGCCTGACCATAATACGGTCCTGCAGGCGGAGATCCGGGCGATCACGGAATGCGTGAAGTGGTGTGGTGCTATCGCGAGGACGTCGAGTGTGAATATGTTTACCGACAGTAAAATTGCCACAAGGGCAATAACAACCAGGGCGGAAAGGTCACGAACAGTCTTGCAGTGTAAAAAGGGGATTAACTCCTTCTCTGAGGATAGCCAAATCCACATCGTTTGGATGCCGGGCCGTAACGGAGTTAGAGGGAATGAAAGGGTAGACGATTTAGCGGTGAAGGCCAGAGGACTGCCGTCATAGACTTGGTTAACCCGAAGCCTTTCGGGTCGACGCAGTCCGAGTTAAGGGAGTGGGCGACGTATGCACATGCAACATTATGGAAGAACGAAACATTCGGTAGGACGGCAAAAATCCTATGGGGGGATCAAGATCGTGAGAAGACGTGGCCATTACTGAATGGAAGTAAGAAGAAGGTCAGTATAGCTATTGGTATCATAACGGGACACATAGCACTTCGAGCTCATTTATGTAAAATCGGTGTGGCAAGTGATAGCATGTGTAGGACATGCGGGGAAGATGATGAGACGTTGGAGCATTTCCTTTGTCATTGCCCGGCTTTCGCGTCTAACAGATACCGGCACTTAGGTGGGGACACAATACCAGACATGAACCAACTTAGGGGAGTGGTATGAAATAGAATTAAGAATTTTGTAAGTAACACTTAATCCTAACTTAAAATTTTTTTTTTAGAGGTTGCTTTATAGTTTTTTGAGCGCACAACAAGCCGATTAATGGCGTAGGTGTGTATCCATAGCGGCATGGGGCGGATTAATATCTGCACCCTCTTTTCAACCTAACCTAACCTAACCTGCACTAGTGTTCTCAAAATCCCGAATATGGTGTATGCAAATTGCAAATGTTGCCCAGGAACATCCCACTAAGGAACAGTGGCTAACTTCTCACACATCAATGAGTGCAGTCCGATCAAGTTTAAGCTCAATGATAAGGGGCCTTCTTTTTTATAGCCGAGTCCGAACGGCGTGCCGCAGTGCGACACCTCTATGAAGAGAAATTTTACATGGCATAGTACCTCACAAATGTTGTCAGCATTAGGAGGGGAAAACCACCGCTGAACATTTTTTCTGATGGTCTCGCCAGAATTCGAACCCAGGCATTCAGCGTTATAGGCGGACATGCTAACCTATGCGCAACGGTGGCCTCCGAATATGGTGTATATCAGAAAATATTTACATATAGCTGCCACATAGACCGATATGCCGATTTATAGCCTATAACAGGCGCATTTATTACCCGATTTTGCTAAAACAGAACAGTGAGTTTTATTAGGCCCGTCGATATCCGAACCAAAAATGGTCCAGATTGGAACATATTTTGATATAGCTGTCATATATACCGATCAGCCCATTTTGGGGGCTTCGGCTTTTAACAGGCGTATTTATTACCCAACTTCGCTGAAATTTGAAACAGTGAATTGTCCAGACCAGACCGGTCCATATTTAGATTTTGCTGAAATATCAAAAAGTGAACTGCTTTAAGACTCCCGACATCCAACCCAAGTATGGTTCAGATTCAGATAAAGATAAAAACGGATTGGTTTGTTACTGATCTGTGAAAAGTTTCTTAAAAATCGGTTCAGATTAAGATATAGCTCCCATATATATGTATCGCACAATTTGCACTTAAATGGTCGTAATAACTGCAATTAACCGATCTGCACAAAATTTGGCATGGATTGGTTTGTTGGTCATCTTAACGCAACTTTAAAATTTCATCAAAATCAGTTCAGATTTAGATATAGCTCTCATATATATGTATCGCCCGATTTGCAATTAAATGGCCCTAGTAGCTACAATCTGTATAAAATTGAACATGGATTGTTTTGTTACTGATTTTAACATATCTGCAAATTTTCATGCAAATCGGTTCAGATGTAGATATAGCTCCCATATATATGTATCGCCCGATTTACACTTATAAACACAATTTGTAACCGATCTGCACAAAATTTGGCACGGATTGCTTTGTTACTGATCCTAACGTGTATGCGAGATTTCATCAAAATCAGTTCACATTTGGATGTAGCACCCATACATACTTATCGCCAGATTTGCACTTATATTGACGGCAGTCCTCTGGCCTTCACCCCCAAATCGTCAACCCTTTCATTTTCAATTCCCCCTTACTCCGTCATGGCTCGGCAGCCAAACTCTGCGGATTTTGCCATCCTCAGAGAAGGCGTTAATCTCCTTCTTACACTGCAAGACTGTTCGTGACCTTATCATCCTTGCTGTTATGGCCCTTATGACCGTTTTCCTGCCTATAAAGATGTTCACACTCGACGTCCTCGTGTTAGCACCACACCACTTCACGCATTCCGTGATCGCCCGGATCTCCGCCTGCAGGACCGTATTATGTGCAGGCAGTCTAAAATAGATCTCAGTCCCTGGGTTCTCAATGTAAACCCCCCCGGCCCACTCTGTCCTCTAGCTTTGATCCATCCGTGTAACATGATCTTCCAGATGACAATACTAGGGTTACGTCAATCCAAGACTGTGCCCATGGCAGCAGTATCTCGCACTCGACTTCAAAGTTCATCTCAGGTATCCGATTGGAAACCTCTTGCCTCCCTTTCAGGTTTCCTATCAACGCCTCGACTATACCGCGATGGTATGAGATGCTCCCATCCTCAATCCATTTTCATAGCCGCAGTGGCTGTCTTACACTTATGCTGTTTGTGAATGGGTCGGATATCTAGAATAATCTCAAGTCCCCTAGTGGGCGTAGTCCTTATCGCTTCTTTTGTGCCAAGACAACATGTTCTCTGAACCTTTTGTATGGGCCTTATGTTGCACTTTTTCTCCATAGCAGTCCACCAAACTACTAAAGCGTAAGTAAATATTGGTCTAATCACGCTCCTGTAGAGCCAGTGGACTATCCTAGGATTCTGACCCCATTTCGACCCTATAGCCCGTCTACATAATGCCCAACATCTGTGAGCTTTCTCAGTACGTTCCTGAATGTGGCACTTCCAATCCAGTTTCCTGTCCAAGATTACACCTAAGTATTTGAGCTTGTCAGATATCTAAATCGTCTTATTGAGGAGACGTGGTGCGTTAAATTGGCCTACCTTCGTCTTCCTCGTGAACAGTCATATTTCAATCTTCTCTGGGTTAACATTGAGACCTCTGGGTCTAGCCCAGTCATATGCCATATGCAAGACCCTTTCGGCCCTTCTGCATAGCTGGTTCGGATCCCTTAGAATTATTATAACACCCCTTACCCCTTAGAATTATTATAACACCCCTTACCCCTTAGAATTATTATAACATCGTCTGCGTAGCAGACGGGTTCAATTTCCAACTCAGTCAGCATCCGTAATAGGTCGTTTATGGTGATCACCCTCAGGAGTGGCGATAAAGTGTGCCCCTGTGGCGTGTCCTGTGCCACTTTATCCCTTATATTAATGCCATGGGGCACACAATTTATCCACCTGTTTCTTAGCATATGGTTTATCCAGTCTCTAAGGACCGGGTCCACTCGGTACTGGTCTAAGGATTGTATCAGTGTGTCGCTCCGCACATTGTTAAAAGCCCCCTCGATGTCAATGCATACCGCCAGTGTGTACGTTTCGGCATCGAAGGATTCTTCTATTTTATGCACAACCTCGTGCAGGGCAGTCTCCACCGAACTTCCCTTGACATAGGCATGCTGTTTGTATTTAAGCAGTTCGCTGGATGTCATACTCTTTATCATGGTGTCCACACTACGTTCCATGGCTTTGAGTAGAAAGGACGTAAGGCTTATGGGTCTGTAGGTCTTTGGAATGGCATAACGTGCTTTGCCGGGCTTAGGTATAAACACCACCCTTGCTTCCTGCCAGGCTTTCGGAGTATATGAAAGTCCTAGGCACGCTGTGAAAATTTTGGCCATACTACTACGCTTAATTATAGTCCTTTGTGAAAGTTTTGTTAAATGCATTCTTATTTCGTTTCATTTTAATTTTATTTTCTGACATGTCCCCATGACAATAATTGCAGTTTTAACAACTTCAATTAAAACAGGATGTATTCGCGTGACCGAAGTAACCGGTTGTTGTGGAGTGGTTTGATCATTCTACCCACATTCCTGAAATTCTGCATTAATGCTGCACTTAAAGCAAAAGGGAGATACCATTTGCTTTAAATGCTGAATTCCCTTGTTTGTGTTTATCACTTACCGACAACTCCTATGTGCTGTTGTGTAAGTTGTTATCCACCTAAGGCTTAACGTTTAATAAAGGATTAATTACTGTTGCACGGTGCTTAACCCACAGGACATACCTCAACAATGCAACAGCAATATACACAAGCACATGATATTAAGGATGTCATGTCGCCATCACCTCTTTGAAGTGTTACATATTGACACAACCCATCGCAAGGAATGGATGGTGCGATTGTTGGGTTGAGGAGCCAAGACTTAGTTGTGACATAATTCCTCACATTAATGTTTTGGCTTAATCCCTTCCCATCATGGCTCAATCAAGAAGGATGTGCATGAATTACAAGAGGATAGCGATGGCATATAATCATGTTTTTGTTATCATTTAATAACATCCAATAAATCAATAAAATTGGCACAAGGGGTGTCCGCTTTCCCTCGTTTTGCTAGTCGGTCGCCTGTAGCAAGGGGACCATTGAATGCACGTGCAGAAGTATGATGAGTACGAGCATCTTCTCTAAGCATTATACGATGTGAATGAACATTACGCTCGCTCGCTCGCCCGCTCACTCATCTGCTGTAATGTTTAGCGAAATTGCTGCAAAAGTATAAAAACATAAAGATGTATCATCTTTCATGGCTGGGATGACATAAATCAAATGGGTGTAATTAGCCGAGAATAGGGCACGTATGAGTAATAATTTTTCTTACGTAATATTTATGAATTATTACGTATACGTTCCATAGTCGTTTTATGGGACAATATATTCTTAAATTTGCTCGAAGCTGCAAAATAGGGTGTCATGGAGTTTCTTGCCGTTCGAAAGGAGAAAAGGAGGTACGAGGAGAATCGTTATGGATCATGTCCTACATTAAGGTAAAAACGAAAATAAAAACAACTGATGACATAATTTGGTAGAGTTGTTAGAATGAGAATGTTTTTAGGATTATTACTACTTAGGATGGGTGTTAAATCTACTTTGATGGAAGTAATAGTTGTTAAAATTCTTAGGTATAAGTTGAAAGTGTACCTTGGTGATATGGTGGATGTCACTTGAGTTTTATGCTCCATACTCCTAAGGAGGTACAGAGTAATAGAACTTTAAGCATTTGCTTGAAGTTTTACTCTTTCTCTTCTCTCTCTTTCTTTTATCGTAAAAATTATGGTAAAAAAATTGAAGCGGTGTTTTCCCCTCAGTAGTGATGGCTACATTTGTGTGATATACATTAAGCCTAGTATATCACACACATGTCGCCATCACTACTGAGGGGAAAACACCGCTTCAATTTTTTTACGATAATTTTAAAGAGATTTTAGTGAAATACCATGCCTTTATCTGAATCCCATATGAGCTTTATTGGTCTCGGTTCGCTCGGAGGGTCTAGGGTCATTAAAGTTTGGGTGTTAGATATATATTTGATTTATACTACTTATAAGTCTTTAGGCCTAGGCCACCGTAGCGCATAGGTTAGCATGTCCGCCTATGACGCTGAACGCCTGGGTTCGAATCCTGGCGAGACCATCAGAGAAAATTTTCAGCGGTGGTTTTCAAGAACTAATGCTGGCAACATTTGTAAAACTGACATGTAAAACTCTCTCCAAAGAGGTGTCGCATTGCGGCACGCCGTTCGGTGTCGGCTATAAAAAGGTGGCCCCTTATCATTGAGCTTAAAACTTGAATCGCACTGCACTCATTGATATGTGAGAAGTTTGTCCCTGTTCCTTAGTGGAATGTTCATGGGCAAAATGTGCAATAAGTCTTTATCTCAGCCCGATATTGTCATAATGTCCGATTTAGAAGTGTTTTCGGAGGTGAGGTTGTACCCTAGACACTTGGTCCTGAAAAGAATATCAGCATCTCTGCTCTTCTCTCAAATACCATTTATTTAAACCCCATATTGCCATTGGTTTAAGGGGAGTTTATGGGATTAGGCGTCTTCAAACACTTGGTCTCAAAATTTGTTCTCTTTGGGGGGGGGTGTTTTGGAAAGGGGTGGTGCCCAAACTGCATGGTCCCACATTTTCATATCAAATTCGTATTCTACTCCCAAATACCTTTGTTTGTGCCCCCCCCCCCATATTTCGATGGTCAGAAAATAATTGCTGTTTGTGGGGTGGTTTTGGGGAGAAACACTTAGCCCTGAAGATATATGAGCATCGTGTTCTACTCTCAAATATCATGTATTTCAACCCCATATTGGCATTGGCCTCAAAATTGGATATCAATTTCGTTTTTTTAATCATCAATTTAATCCCCTTAAAAGTCAGCAAATATGTCCGGTTTGGGTACGAGCCCCAAAAACTATCAATATCGAGATCCACTCCCTTTAAGATCCAAATTGTCATGGTGATCAAATACGTCCTATTTGGGTGTTGTGAAGGGGATGAGACAGCGCCTAGTCAGTTGGTTAATTCATGGCCTGCTCCCAAATACCTTTCATTTGAGCCTCATATTGCCATGGTCGGCAAACATGAACGGTTTGGAGGGTCTATTGGGGGGATGGGGCGGCTGTTCAGTGACTAGGCCCCGAAAATATATATAAGATTCGTGTTCTACTCTATAATATCCCTTATTACAGCCCACATTGGAATGGTCAGCAAGTACGTCCTATATGGGTGGTGTTACGGTGAGTGGTGACCCCGTGGACACCTTTTGTCATCACCTTTTGTATCAAATTCGTGCTTTACTCCTAAAGACCTTTCATTCGGGCTACATATTGCTATGGTCGTAACTTTATCCTCTCTTTTGGAGATGTTTTTGGGAGGGCGGTCCCCCAAACCATTGGCCACAGATTTGTATATCAGATTCGTATTCTACACTCAAATACCTTTTATTTAAGCCCCATATTACCAAGGTCAATAAATAAGTCCTTTTTTTTGGGGGGAGGGTTTTGGGGGTAGGGGTGGATCCCCAGAAACTTGGTCTTACATATGCATATCAGATTTGTATTCTACTTGCAATTACCTTTCATGTGAATCCCATATTGCCATGGTCGGTAAATATGTTCGATTTAGGGGTGTTTTGTGGGTTGGGTCCGACAATTGCATATCAGATACGTTTCCTCATCCTAAATACCTTTCATTAAAGTCCCATATTGTCGTAATTGGTGTGAATATATATTTGGAAGGCTTTGGGGGCGGACCCCCTAAATACCCGCTTAATGCTGGCGAAGTTTACGAGGTACCATGTAAATTCCCCCTAAAGAGGTGTCGCACTGCGGCACGCCGTTCGGACTTGCCTATGAAAACAATATCCCTTACCATTGAATCGGAAAGCACCCATTGATGTGTGAGAAGTTTGCCTTTCATTTGAGTCCTTTATTACCATCTTTGGAAAAATTTCCGGTTTGAGGATACTTCAGTGTGGGGTGGCCACCCAGGGCCAATTGGCCTTTAAAGTAAAATGTTCTACTTTCAAACACATTTTATTTGAGCCCCATAATGACATCATCGGTAAATAAATTCTGTTTGAGGGTGGAATGGACCGCAGGGTCTTTGTTCCGAAAATGAGTATCAATATCTCGAAAGTCGATCAATTTAAACCCTAAATAGATTTGATATAATAGGGAGGTATTTTGGGTGGCTCACCAAACACATGGCTCTTCAATTGGATATCAAATTCGTTTTCTCTCAAGCACCTTTTGTTTAAGCTCCATATTGTCGCGATTGGTCTGTATATCCATTTGGCGGGTTTTGGGCGGCCGCCGATGCACACGACCCCAATAATGGCAACCATGTTTGTTATGACTTTCAATAACTGTGCCAACTACGGCCCAAATCGGTCTATAACCTGATATAGCCCCCATATAAACCGAACGCCCGATTTGACTTCTTGAACCTCTGCAAGCCGAAATTTTTTACTTGTTATGTATAAAATTTTAAATACTTCTATTCAAACACAAATTAGCAAATCTGCAATTATTTGTAAAGCTAAACTAAATACCCATAGTATTTAAATATCCCTCTACACTATGTACAGAAAATTTCCAACAATCAGTGCATCTGTTTGAGGAGCAATGCAATTGTATTTGTTATCCTTTGGGGAAATGCAAAAATGGTGTGCTAACAGGATATTGACCAGACAGCAAAACAAATACAGACGGCGACGTTGTGTCCTGTTTAAACACACAACCATCAACAAACCACACGCGAACACAACAATCTTCTATCGTGTCTAACTTCTGTTATGTTAACCACGGGACATGAAGGTGGACAAGTGAGACATTCGAGATTGTTTGTTTCAATTATTTAGTTTTTCAAATAGAATGTTTAAAGTTTTAAGCGACAGAGGGGGAAGGTCTCTTACGCTTGGGAATGTTATGTTATAGCCAAGTTTGAGAGATGAGCTGTAGAAAAATGTCTGTTTTAGAAAAGTTTTTAATACTGAAAGCTTTACACATATAATCAGTATTTTTGCTGAAACGATTTCTGCTGCAAAATATTTATAGCCTTAGTCTTCAAGTGTGTGGTACACACTCACAAACATACCCACTCTAATGTGCATACCATCCTCGCACATATGCTAATGTATGTGAACCGTTATTTGCAAGCACTTTTAGAGATACACAAACTGGCTCTTGCTAGGTTTACAAAATATTGCTTCTACTACAATCTGCAACGCTTTGTTAATAGAAAGCTTGGATAGGAATAAAAAAGAAAATTTAACAAATTGTTGTGCATATATTTTTGCAATTTTCGGAAAACCAAACTAAAATATTATTTTTTTTTGAGAGTAAACAAGTAAAAGCGTGCTAAGTTCGGCCGAGCGAATCTTATATACCCTCCACAATGAATCGCTTAAGTCAATTTCTTTGCCCGGTGTCTCTTTATATTCGATCAAATGATAATGGGTAATAATTCCCATGCTATTGGAGCTGTATTAAGTTATAGACCAATTCGGACTTTCTTGGTTTGGATGTTGGGGGGGAGAAGCCATTGTGCAAATTTTTACCCAAATTGGATAAGAATTGCGCCATATAGGGGCTCAAGAAGTAAAATGTGGAGATCAATTTATATGGGAGCTTTATCAATTTATGGACAGATTCAGACGATATATGGCAAGTATGTTGAAGGTCATAGAAGAAGTCGTTCTTCAAAATTTCAGCTAATCAGATAAGAATTGCTCCCTTTAAGGGCTAAAGAAGTTCAATCGGAAGATTGGTTTATATGGCAGCTGTATGAGATTTTAGAGAAGCCACCGTAGGACAGAGGTTACATGTCTGCCTATGACGCCGAACGCCTGTGTTCAAGTGGATCACGAAGGCCCTGAATGACTCGCTTGTATCAGCATGTCCTAGCGCCAAGCCTAGGGGCAAACAGCTACCGTCATGGTGAACCCCAGAGCTGGTTGGTCTAAGGAAGGACTGCAGAAACCCTTCAACAAAGCGAAAGCCACAAGAACACCACACGTTTGGGACATCTATAAGGCTGAGCTACGAAAGGGTGAGCTAAGGAAGGCTCAGAACAAATCCTGGAATTCTGTAGCTCCGTGGAGGATACATTTGAGGCCTCTAGACTAAGGAGGATTCTGTCCTCGAGACCTATTACGGTGGGGTGTATTCAGAAGTCAGAGAATGTGTGGACAATGTCTAGTGGAGAAACACCCGCGAAATTCTCCAAGGGACAACGTGGGGCCAGAAGAGATTGTCACTGTATTCCTCGGAGGTTATTAGGGAATTTATGTCTGAGCCAAAAATTCTTTGGGCGATAATAAGATTCGACTCTTTTAAGTCGCCAGGCCCTGACGATATATCACCGGTTGAATTACAAGCAGTGTCTGATAGACTAGTTCCTTGGCTTAGGATTACTCTGCTTGTATTAGCATGTCATATATGTCTGGGATGGAGGGACCCGAAGGTCAGATTCATTCCGAAATTCCGATTTTCGTCCTATCAATCTGTCATCATTTATGCTGAAGACTTTTGAGAGGTTGATGAAAACCTATCTTAGACCAAAAATCCTTGGTGATCGCCTTTCGCGGCAGCAGCATGCATAGAGTAAAGGCAAATCCACTGAAACAGCCCTTCCCGACAGTGTTGAAGTGGTCGCGTATGCTGATGACGTGGCAATTGGCGTCTACGCACGATGTGTGATACTTGATACAATGTCCAATGTTCTAGGCAGTGTGGGTTACACCCTACCTGAGCCGCTTTTTGGTAAAAAGTAATGTATCACTGTTCCTGATAGAACCGATTGGAACTACGATATCCCTGGTAATCGAAGTTATATAGACTTCTGTACGGGTGGTTCCAAACTAGACGTCCAGGTGAGCTTTGGGGTGTACTCTAAGAACTGGTTATATCTAGAACTGGTTATATCGAAAAGGTTACCCGACCACTGCAGTGTGTATCAAGCGGAGATCCCTGCAATTAGGGAAGTGGTGGAATGGCTAAGATATAATGTCATAACGACGATAGGCATAAATATCAACTCAGACAACCGGGCAGCCATTAAATCACTGCAGAACGTATTTCTGAACACCAAAACCGCCCTGGACTGTCGCAGATCTCTCAACGAGATGGCTGAACAGTTCAAAATTCACCTGATCTGGGTGCCGGGCCACAGAGATATCTCAGGGAATTGTAAAGCGGACAAGCTTGCGAGACTAGGAACTACCCTACACATTCCGGGGATACTGGAATCTGTGGGTATGCCACTAGCGACATGTAAGCTAAGTTTTCAGGATCAGGCCCGAAGGGCATCTAATGATAGATTGTCACAAAGAGGGGGCTGTGAGCATTCCAGAAATATGTGGCTTAATCTTAACTTGTTTTCACTGACTGGAACAGACATTTCAGTCATTGTGTCCGCCATGATAGGTCACTACCAAATCGGAAAATATGTTGATAGACTGAGGGTTGCCAGCAACGACTTTTGCAGAAGCTGTGAGGACATCGAAGAAGAGGAGACTGTAGAACACCTTCTGTGTGTATGTCCCACACTTGCAGTTAGAAGGAGTTCTACTTTAGGTTCTCATTTCTTTGAGAACCGGTCTGATTTAGTGGATGTGAACATTCGCAAGTTATTGGGCTTTTTAAAGCGAGTTGGATGGTCCAACGGTAGGAACTAGAACGCATATTCCTTCTTCCGTTCCTGTGGCATCACAATGGACGAAAGCATCTAAGTGAGTCTGATGGCAGACTGCCACCTAACCCAACCTATATCAGGTTTTAGACTGATTCCCGCTATACTCGCTACGTTAGTTAGAAGTCATACTAAAATTAAAAATTTTCCACCTATTGGGACTATTGTTGAAAATCAAAATCGTCTCCAGTACAAATCGGATAAGAATTGCTTATTTTAAACGTTCGTGAAGTATAATCGAAGCCAGGGGGAGCTTCCGGGCGCGGGCCTAATAGGCACGGGATAAGGCTGGATTTGGTGATATTCGTACGTTTAGGTACTAAAATGTACCAAAATGTACGAAATGGTACATATTTGCCCAGCGCGAACAAAAATGACTAGAATTATGTTCGTGGGCTCCAATTAAATAGCGTCTCGAAAAAGTAAGGTTTGGTAAAAAAATGATGGCAAATCGTGCCGGAAGTGGGAGAAATAGTACGTTTGGTACCCCATTTGGTACTTTTTTGTAAATAGAACTAAAGCTCTTAATTTTGGAACTTAGGTACACTATGGCAACCTATGTGCTTATAAGAGTTTTTGGAAATTTGTTTATTTAGGTACTACAAAAAGTACCAAAACGGTACGAAATGGGTAAACTTTTTACAGGGCGGATGGATAGATGTCGAATTTTGAAATTTTGCTTGGAAGACATCTGGTGCACAAGGATGAGGGTCAAAAGAAAAAAAAGGAAAAAAAGTATTGGTAACGGGAGAAAAAGTACGTACAAAGTACAATTGGTACCATTTGGCACTTTCTTTACAGGTTTAACTAGAAATCTAAAATTTGGCATGTAGGTACAACGAATAAATATGTGATGGGTGACTATATGATCTATTCAAAATTTGTACATGTTGGTCACAAATTTGGTATCATTTGGTACTTTCTTTACAGATGAAGCTTGGGGCCTTAACATTTGGCATGCAGGTAAAACTAAGAAAATATGATGGGTGACCATAATCTTTGTACAATTTGTATGTTTTGGTAACAATATTGACACCAATTGCTACATCCTGTTCAGATGGATCTAGAGGTCTGAAATTTTCGTAGCAAAATGATTACGACTTGATACTTTCTATTCAGATGAAGCTATAGGTCTGAAATGTGGCATGTAGGTACAAATTAGAAATATATGATGGGTGAGTAAATGTTTTATTAAAAATACGCATAATTTGTTACCATTTGGTACTTTCTGTTCAGATGGAGCTAGAGGTCTAAAATTTGGCACGTAGTTAACACTTACAACTAAATGGTAGGTGGCTGAGTGATCTATTCATTATTCGGGTATTTTGGTTCCAAAATTGGTACCATTTGGTACTTTTTTCATAGATGGAGCTAGAGGCATGAAGTTTAGCATGTAGGTACAACAAAAAAACATATGATTGGTGACTGAATGATCTATTAGAAATTCATTAATTTTGGTACCTTTGACGTCGACAGGCGGAGCTTGCCACGTTGACAAAGGAATAAAATGAATGCAAAGGCCATAGAGGGGAGTTGGAGTTTGTTTGATGATATATTGCTCAGTAAAAAAAAGCTTCCAGCGAACAGTCTGGTAGTAGCAATTGAGATTTCTCATAGGATTTGTGCTTATGATCTCAACTATAAGTACTACGAATAACAGGTTGTTAACTGTAGGCCGGTCAGACGGACGAATATAGTTCCAACCCAATTATCAAAACACGTCCACCAGTGGGGTTACATTTATCCTGCCTTATCTGGGGAACTAGCAATTCCTTTTCTTCAAGACTCATTTAACAATCTCTCCTTTAAGTGTTGCATTCGATTGGCCATTAAGCTCGACTTAAAGAACAATCAAACAGAAATTTCAATTAAATTTCTTCTTAAGATTAAATTTTAATAAATTTTTTTCTATAGACAAATACCCTCCACCATAGGATGGGGGTATACTAATTTCGTCATTCTGTTTGAAATATGCGTCTGAGACCCCATAAAGTATAAATATTCTTGACCATCATGTCATTTTAAGTCGATTTAGCCATGTCCGTCCGTCTGTCCGTCCATCCATCTGTCCATCCATCCATCCATCCGTCCATCCATCCGTCCGTCTATCTGTCAAAAGCACGCAAAGTTTCGCAGGAGTAAAGCTAGCCGCTTAAAATTTTGCAAAAATATTTTTTATTAGTGTAGGTCGGTTGGGATCGTAAATGGACCAAATCGGTCTATGTTTTGATATAGCTGCCATATAAACCGATCTTGGGTTTTGACTTCTTGAGCTTCTAGAGAGCGCAAATCTCGCCCGATTTGACTGAAATTTTGCACGTGGTGTTTTGGTATCTCTTCCAACACCTGTGTTAGTTATGATTCAAATCGGTTGATAATCTGGTATAGCTGTCATATAAACCGATTTTGGGACTTGACTTCTTGAGCCAATTGAGCGCGCAATTGTCATCCGATTTGGCTGAAATTTTGCAAGAGGTGTTTTGTTTGACTTCCAAAAACTCTGCTAAGTATGGCGCAAATCGGTACATAACCTGGTATAGCTGTCATATAAACCGATCTGGGATCTTGACTTCTTCAGTCTCTAGAGGGCGCAATTCTCGTCCGATTTGACTGAAATTTTGCACGTGCTGTTCTGGTATCACTTCCAACAACTGCGCTAAGTATGGTTCAAATCGTTCCATGCTTTGATATAGCTGCCATATAAACCGATCTTGGGTCTTGACTTCTTGAGCCTATAGAGGGCGCAATTCTCGTTCGATTTGACTGAAATTTTGCACGAAGTGTTTTGTTATTGTTTCCAATAACTGTGCTAAATATGGCGCAAATCGGTGCATAACCTGGTATAACTGCCACATAAACCGATCTGGGATCTTGACTTCTTGAGCCTCTAGAGGGCGCAATTCTCATCCGATTTGGCTGAAATTTTGTACAACGGCTTCTCCCATGACCTTCAACATACATATCGAATATGGTCTGAATCGGTCTACAGCTTGATATAGCTCCTATATAAATCGATCTCACAATTTTTCTTCCTGAGCCCCTACAAGGCGCAATTATTATCCGACTGAACTGAAATAGTACACAATGACTTCTACAACGTTCAGCATTCATTTATGGTCCGAATCGGACTATGACTTAATATAGCTCCAATAGCATAACAGTTTTTATTCAATATTCTTTGTTTGCCTAAAAAGAGATACCGCGCATAGAACTCGACAAGTGCAAACCATGGTGGAGGGTACGTCCCGACCGAACTTTGCACGCTTTCACTTGTTCTATTTTAAAAAACAAAATCCAATAACAAAGCTAATTGAAAAGAAAAACTGGATTCAATTAAAAATACATTTTGTTTTCTGTTAATTTTAATTTTTTTTTTAATTTTTAAATTTTTTTATGCTTTAATCAAACGCACCGTGTGGTTTCAAACCGGCATTGCACCCATGAAGCATTTAAGTATAAAACTTTTACCAATTTGAATATGGGAGCACTATTTTGTGGCCACAGCTGTTTAAAGTTCTTAAATATCGCAAGCATTTTTTGTTCCTTCTTCATCAAAAGAAATATGAATATCACTTACTGCGTTATTGGTATCGAAATGTTGACTTACCTGAAATCAAATAAACGAAAAATTTTTTTAGTATGATAATTTCTGTTATATTGAAAAAAATTTTGTTTCTTATATGCTTTTTAAATAAGAATTTTCAGAGACATTTTGTAGCTAATTACATTAAAGTCGCTTTCACTCCATTCAAAATTAAGATTTATTATTTATGCAAAATTTCTAAAAAATAGGCAAACCCCCTTCTATAAGCCATCCTACAATATTTTGTTTTTATTCTAAACGAATGTTTTTATTCTCATCTACAATATTTTAATCCCTAGTGACATGAGGCTCCAATCGTTCTTATGCCTTTGAAAGTAAAACATGTTGGCCTTCTTTGATATCTTGCTGTGTGACACCCCAGGGAATGAAAGGGGTCAGAAATATAAATCCAAAACAAAAACACAACAAAAAAAAAAACATGTCTTACCTCATATAAAGTATTAACATTTGACCACTGTTGCTTGTAAGGGATAACAGTTGCAGATATCCTTTACAAAATTACATACAATGATACACTAGACTATGGTCTATTAAATCCTAGTTGTGCTCCATCCTGAAACAATGACCACTGCATCCGTTTATGGCTCGGCAGGACTCACTTCAGTAAACCAACGTATGACGGCGGTTTGTGGTGGAGCAAAGTAAACCAAATGGAAAAAAGGCACCAGCAAGAACAAAAAGAACCATTCGAAAATCTTTATTGTTCCCCAAACTCAAACTGAAAAGTGAATGTGAAAACCAACACGCATTCATTACGTCATCGTCTGCTCTGTCCCTGCTCTTTGCCGAAACGATTGAAACAGGCGTACGTTTGTACTTGAAGGTACAAAAACATGCTGGGTTTCTATGCAAACAATGGTCCCTTAACATGGCTTTTACGAGGTACTTGTAAATGACTTGCCGCCTCCTATTCCCCTTCTCGCCTGTCTGTATGCCCTCATCCTTCGCCCGAATTCCCCCAAAACAACAAAGTACTCTACTTTAATTCATTGTTACCTTTACTCAAGCGCACATACGCACACACAGACACAAACACCTACTCCCTTTCTTCTTCATAAAATTCTCATAGCCTATATTTCGAGACTAAATTTCCGGGTACATGTACACATTTCCTTTGGCTTTCCCAGTGCGTTATTGTGTTTGTCTGTGAATGGTAAATGAATATGAATGGTGTTGCATTGTAAATGTCTTTCGAAAGTTATTTCTCGTTGTTGTTGCCGTTTACCTACCTACCTTAAATCAGGCCCGGCGGCCCTCTGAATTGTATTCCTGTCTGTATTCGTAGGAGTGTATGTGTCATTTGCTTTCCGATGGCCGTTCTCTTCTGCTTGATAATTTATTTCCTTTAGTGTGTTTATGGTTGTCACTACGATAATTTCGTTGTTCAGGTTTCTTTATGGATATGACATGTGAGGTGGAGGAAAGGACAACTATACATTCATTTACCCTTGGTTTCGAGACACTGGGAGAAAATAGTTGAAATTCAGAAGCGGGAGAAGTTAAACAAAATGGGCTTAATAATGTTTATTGAAAGATCAAATAAAGCCAACCATTACAAATAAGTTGATGGAGGCCAGTTGGGTTTACAAATTGGACGAATTTGAAAAAAGAGCATTGGACCGCACCCAAGTGGGTTTGTATGTGAACCCGTACATGTATATCTCAATTGCTGTTGCAGTCGCCATACGATGCACAGTATATATTTTTATACCCACCACCATAGGATAGTCATTCCGTTTGCAAAACATCGAAATATCAATTTCCGACCCTACAAAGTATCGGATTTCGGATCGTCGTAAAATTCTAAGACGATTTAACGATGTCCGTGTGTCTGTCCGTCCGTCCGTCTGTCCGTCTGTCCGTCCGTCTGCTGTAATCACTCTACAGCCTTCAAAAATTGAGACATTGAATTAAAATTTGGCACAGATACGTCTTTTTGATGCACGCTGGTTAAGTTCTTGAACGACCCAAATCGGACGATATTTGGATATAGCTGCCATATAGACCAATATGACGATAAAGGGTCTAAAGCCCATAAATGCTTTATTTTTTTATGCGATTTGAAATTTGGTTCAGATCGGACTGTAAATGCAAATGCATATTTCGCCCATGAACATTCCACTAAGGACAGGGGCAAACTACTCACCTATTAATGAGTGCAGTCCGATTCAAGTTTAAGCTCAATGATAAGGGGCCTCCTTTTTATAGCCGAGTCCGAACGACATGCCGCAGTGCGACACCTCTTTGAAGAGAAGCCTTACATGGCATAGTACCTCACAAATGTTGCCGGCATTAGGAGGGGAAAGCCACCTCTGACAATTTTTTATCCGATTTTGCTGAAATTTGAAACCGTGAATAGTTTTAGACCTCCCGATATCTGACCTAGATATGGTTCAGATCGGACTATATTTAGATATAGCTGCCACATAGACCGATCTGTCGATAAAGGGTCTAAAGCCCATAACAGGTTTATTTTTTATCCGATTTTGCTGAAACTTAAAACCGTGAGTAACTTTAGGCCTCGTAACATCCGACTCAAATATGTTTCAGATCGGACTATGTTTAGATATAGCTGCCACATAGACCGATCTGCCGATAAAGGGGCTGAAGCCCATAAATGCTATATTTTTATCCGATAAAAGCTTTTATCCATAAAAGTTTTATTTTTTATCCGATTTTGCTGAAACTTAAAACCGTGATTGGCTTTAGGCCTCGTAACATCCGACCCAAATTTGTTTTATTGTATATCAGACTATATTTGGATATAACTCCCTTATAGACCGATCTACCCACAAAGGGTCTGAAACCCATAAATGCTTTATTTTTTATCCGTTTTCTTTGAAATTTGAAAAGTGATCTATGACCAGTCCAGCACAGTGGGCCATTATGTTAAACTCAAATATAACTTTTGGGGCGAAATTTCTCCGAGCTGAAATATAATTTGAATATGGGGACTTCTGATTCTAAAAGCTCTTGGTTGGGGTTAATTCTGGTATTAGTTTGTATCACCTATCTATGACGAGTTCACTGCAATGCCGTTTTAAAAATGGCTCATATAGGTCTTGCAAAAATTTTTTTGTGGCATAGAGGTTTGAGGGCTTGGTTATTATTAAGCATTTTATAGTTGTAGATAAATTCTTTAGCAAAAGATTTTAGAATATCTTAGGTGAAAAAGTGCGAAAAATTTTTTTTTTATTTAAAATATAAAAGAAAATTAGTTAACAGTGCTCTGTTAATCACATAACATAGCTCTGTGAAAATGTCAGGTTTGTGTCTTGGCTAAGTTATATTTAAATTTATCTTCACGGACATGACAATCTGGGTACTTGGCTACCTGGGCTTACTCATGGCATGATTGTGGCAATTGGTCAGCGGGACGCTGAAGTAGGCGGATGAAACTTATGCGTGGTCATTAGTTCGGTGGCTTGTTGGCCTGAGGTACAAGTCCTGATGGCGTTTTTCGTAGTCACCTACAGTTTAGGGCTAATCCTGCAGGGGCTCTAAACACCGGGTGATAATAATGCGTCTACCAACGGACAGTGGTAGAAAATCGAATTTTTTTTCATTTTCATTTTAGATTAGATCTTTATTAAACAAAATTCAACTATATAAGTATAATATTCATTGCTTGTATTTTTTTTTTTTTTTTTTTTTTGATTAACTTTAATAAAGATAGTTAAACTTAGACAATGTTTTTTTTGCATTAAACGTCTGTCACATTTGTGTTTAGTTTAATTCTTGTATCAAATAGTGCCTATAATTCATTGCACATTTTATGTATTTAATCAAATTGCTCCAATCATCCTGTCGTTGTCCATTCAATATATTGATCATTTCATGATCAGCTAGTACTATTTTGCCAAAGTACAAAATTCGAAATTCTTTTAGCACTGGGCATACACCTACGAAATGTTGGATATTTTCGATAGCCCGCATATTACAAAGGTTACATAATTTAAGGTTATCTTCCACACCATATAAATTGCCGTTTAGGTTAAGCATTCCACCTCGCGCCTTTAGAATCCATATGATGTTATCTAACGGATTCTCATCTGTTATATATGAAAGCCCCTTATTATAGTCCAGATGTTTGTAAAACCGTTCTGTTGAGTTTTTATTTCGAATATTACCATAGATGTTTCTCAATTTTAAAGCCGTTAGCAGTTCAATGCTGAAAGTTTTCCATTGGACGAAAATATTCGGCAATTCAGGCCAATTGATGTTTAGATCTCTTGCTATATTTCTCAAATCTTTCACCCAAAACGAATTCCTTTCTATTAATGCTCTCGTTAGCATCTTTGGCAACCGATTATCATGGTAATGTAGTAAAACGTTATTTATATATTTCAAATGTAATCCCATCGTATATATATGGCTTTCTTCAGCAGCAGTTTCCAACATCAGTACATAATTTGGCGTATTTTTCGGCAGCCGTAAAATTTTTTTCATAAAAAAGCGTTGAAGTTTGTCTACTTCATCAAAATGTCTAAAGCCCCATATTTGAGATGCATAGCTCTGTATTGCTCTACAAACGGCTAAGTACACCTTCCATTTCATACGTAGACTGATTCGGTTCTCCTTCATTATGTGATTCCAGGTCGTATTAAGAGCAATCTTTGCTTGCAAATTTCTCTTTTCTACATGTTTTTGAAAACTCAGCTTTGGAGTAAAAATTACTCCCAAATAATTAAATTCAGAGGTAATTTTAATTTCTTCCCCTTTATACCACCACTTTTCGAGAGAGCTTAATCTTCCACCTCTTCTAAAAATTAGCATCTGCGATTTTGCCATATTGACTGAAAGGTTCCATTTTTTGCAATAGATTTCTAAGTTGTAAATCATGCTTTGCATTGTTTCTATATCATCAGAGATAATCACAATATCATCTGCGTATAGTAAAATCCTCAGATTAATACCATTACACTGCAGTCCTCCCTCCAGGCTATCATGCAAATCATTGATGTATAAAGCAAATAATAAGGGTGAGAGCAAACATCCCTGTTTTACGCCAGCCTTAGTTTGAAAATATGCGGACATTTCCTCCCCCGTCCATACAGCGTACTGTGTATTAGCGTATAAGTTCTCTACAAGCTTAGCAAATTTATAGGAGACACCCAGTTCAAATAATTTATAAATTAGGGCTTGTCTGGACACATTGTCAAAAGCAGCGGAAAAGTCTACAAAATATGCATAGACTTTCTTCTTTTCGTCTAGTTTAAGACTTACTATTGCAGACAAGTTGTATATATTATCGTATGAGGAGTAGCCTCGTCTAAATCCTGCTTGAAATTCATTCAAAACATTCTCAGATTCTACCCATTTCCATAAACGCTCGTTAAGAATCCCCATCATTATCTTTGCAATACAGTTTGAGAAAGCAATTCCTCTGTAATTATTGGGTTGTTCACAATTCCCTTTTTTATATATTGGATATATAATAGATTTACTAAATGACTCATCAACGCTTTCACCATCTAGTATCTTATTATACTTTGTTAACAATATATTCTGGAATTCATCCGTTGCATTCACAAAGAACTCATAAGGCACTCTATCCTCGCCTGGAGCTTTGTTGTTTTTCATCTTACGCAGTGTTTCTCTTAACTCAGCTATTGATATAGGTTCATCTAAATATTGGTTTAATCTAAAGGGAGGTGCATATTGAATAGGGGCAACAACTTGAATTGGATTTAATAGGTGCATAAAGTAGTTTTTAAATTCATCTGCCGTTACGTTACTGCCAATTTGAAATTTTTGATTTCGGACTTCCCTTATCCAACGCCACCATTCTTTCGAGTTATTTGCCGTGTGAATCTTTTCAATCACATTATGAAAATAGTTTTCTTGGCTATTTTTACAAATAATCTTATAATGTTTTTGAGCCTCTAAATATTTGTTTTTTTCTTCAATCTCACCAGTTTTTCTATATGTGTTTAACAACCTAAAGCACTTTTCTCGTGCTTTGTTGCATCTTGAATCATACCACTGTTGTTTCGGGACATAATTCTTCGAAGGCCGCTCAGCTTTCCCAACCGAAGCCTTTATCACTTCCGTTAAGTCGCTTAACTTTATACATTCCATGTTTCCAATTTTGTTTGTCTCAATCGACAATCTTTCTTGATATTCCCTTTTCCGGTTATCCATCCATTGAATTTTTGGTAAAAGATTCATGGTTTTTGTTTTGGGGGTAACTCCTTTGACTGCTATATTTATTATTATGGGCATATGATCAGACCAAGCCTTGTTATCAACCTTAAAAAGTTCCACATTATTTAAAAGTTCATGACATACTCCACATATATCTATAACTGATTCTCCAATTGTACTTATAAAAGTAAAGTTTCCAACTTCATCTCCTTTAGTTCTTCCGTTTAGAATTAGCATGTTATTATCAGTCATGAATTCTATTACTTGCCTTCCTTGGCGGTTGATTATCTTGTCTTTTGAATTTCTACTTTCTAGACCCGATTGAAAAGTCAAAATAAACGAATCATCAATCTCCTGTTTAAACTCTCCGATTCTGGCATTTAGATCTCCCATTACAATTGGGTTTACAACATCATTATATAGAAACAGGTTTGAGATACATTCAAATTGCATATCCCAACACGCTGGTCTGAAATAGGACGGTACTAATGTAAAACAAACCTCACTAGTTGCAATTTTAAGCAGGTTTGCTTCTTCAATCCTAAATGTATATGAAGATATTCCCATGCACTTCAATCGTGTGTTTACGCCGAGTATAAGACCTCCTGTTGCTCTACCATATCTGCTAAAACGCTTTGCTGCTTCAAAATTCAAAGTAAATCCTTGAAAATATTTTTTTACAGACTCGTATTTATCTTCAGTTAAATGTGTTTCGATTAGTATAAATATGTCATGGGTTTTTATGTACTCAAAGAATGATGGGTAAATATATTTGTTTTCCAATCCATTTACATTGTATGAAATAATAGATATGTGTGTAGTAACTTGATTTTTTTCGTTGTTGATTGATAATGAATTATTTGATTTCAGTTTTTTGATTCCATTAGATTCCCGCTTAGATGAATTGTCAGCTCTTTAATTTGTTCGCCATATATTTTTTCCAGTTCATCAATTCCATCATATTTGCCTGCAACCAGTTTAAAATTATTATTCAGCATGAACCATTTATCCTTAACTCTCATTCTGTCTTCCCTTACAACAATTTTATGGTCTTTATTTATTGCTAGAAGCTTCCGTTTAATATCCAAAAGTTTTTTCTTCTTTTGTTGTTTTATTGGCTCCATATCTCTCTCAATAGTTATTCTTGTATTAGCTAATTTTTTCGTGTTCCTCAGCACTTCATTAACTGCTTCTTGATTTTCTAATTCGACTAAAGCAGACATCATATTATATCGTTCATAGATCTTTCTTACATTTACTATTTTTAGTTTGATCCCCATGTCATTTTGTATTAAATTTTGTACTGCTTTATAAATTGATTTATTTGTGGGGAGACCCCTTATAAATAATTTAGTACATTTGATTTGAGATTTTAACCAGTTTATTTGTCTTTTAACTTCATTATTTTCTCTAGTAACTTCGTCTAGCTTTTGTTTAAGCTCGAGGTTTTCATTTTGCAGTGAATTTATCAGTGTACTAACCGAGGTAATCTCTTTCCTAATCTCTTCGATATCGTCCTTTGTTGGAAGATTTTTTAGTTTTTCATCGAGGTTGGAATTTATAGTGTTTTTAATAATGGAAATAAGGTCTGTTGTTTCAATATTCATTTTTTTAATAGTTTGTTTCTTTTCCGGTGAAGTTTCAGATAATTTCCTCTTGGGTGTATGAATATTGGGTGTATGACTATTGTTATCCATCCGTTTCGATAACAGTTTATACGATAAAATCGAATAATCGCAATAGGCCAGTTACAACAGAAATTATGTGATCAAATTGTTGGCATATTTTTAGGCGCGAAATAAGTTCCAAATAAAAGGTTGTAAAATACCATATGGTTCCACAATTACAATGTAATCGATTACGATATAATAGACTTACGAACAGCAGGTTTGAGGAAAGAGCGCAGCTGATGTTTGTTGAATGCTTATTGTAGTACTAGTTGGGCTGGAGTACTTCCAATGAATTTCTAACTCATTCCGCGAATAATTGGATTAAATTAATGTGAAATTGCTGCTTAACCTCCGATTGTTTTACTTTGCCTTCTTCGTCATTGAATATATACGGTACACGGATCCAAATTTCAGTAAAAACGGTTTGCGAGATTTATTCTATCGCTTTTAACATGCGAAATAGTTGGAGCTGCACAAAAAAACAACCGGCTTCTTTGAAGGTTATGTATATGTCCTTCGAATTAAAACTAGTAAAAAACAAGTAAGAGCGTGCTAAGTTCGGCCGGGCTCTCCTCTGTCGAGTTCTTTGCGCAATATCCCTTTTTAGGCAAACAAAGAATAATGAGTATGGACGGAGGACGAGGAGCTATATCAAGCTATAGCCCGATTCGGGGCTCAAGAAGCAAAATGGGGAGATCGGTTTATATGGGAGCTGTGTCAAGCTATAGATCGATTCAGACCATATTGCACACGTATGTTGAAGGCCATGGGAGAAGCTGTTGTACAAAATTTGTGCCAAATCGGATGAGAATTGCGCTCTCTAGAGACTCAAGAACTCAAGATCCCAGATCGGTTTATATGGCAGCTATATCAAGGTATGGACTGATTTGGACCATACTTCGCATAAATGTTGGAAGCGATACCAAAACACCACGTGCAAAATTACAGCCAAATCGGATAGGAATTGCGTCTTCTAAAAGATCAAGAAGTCAAGCCCCAAGATCGGTTAATATAGCAGCTATAGCAGGTTATGGACCGTTTTGAACCATACCTAGTACAGTTTTTGGAAGTGATATCAAAACACTACGTGCAAAATTTCAGTCAAATCGGATAAGAATTGCGCCCTCAAGAAGTCAAGAACCGATATCGGTTTATATGGCAGCTATATCAGGTTATGGACCGATTTGAACCATACTTGTTGGAAGTGATATCAAAACACTATGTGCCCAATTTCATTTAAATCGGATAAGAATTCCGCCTTCTAAAAGCTCAAGAATTCAAGACCTAAGGTCGGTTTATATGGCAGCTATACCAGGTTATGGACCGATTTGAACCATACTTCGCACAGTTGTTGGAAGTAATACCATAACACCACGTGCAAAATTACAGCCAAATCGGATAGGAATTGCGCCTCTAAAAGCTCAAGAGTCATGACCCAAGATCGGTTTTTATAGCAGCTATATCAGGTTATGGACCGATTTGAACCATACTTCGCACAGTTGTTGGAATTGATATCAAAACACTATGTGCAAAATTTCAGTCAAATTGGATGAGAATTGCGCCCTCTAGAGGCTGAAGAAGTCAAGACCCAAGATCGGTGTATCGATTTGACCCATTTACCATCTTAACCGACCTACGCCAATAAGTAGCTTATGTGCAAAATTTCAAGCGGATAGCCCTACTCCTTCAAAAGTAAGCGTGCTTTCGACAGATAGACGGACGGACATGGCTAGTTCGACTTAAAATGTCACGACGATCAAGAATATATATACTTTATGGGGTCTTAGACGCATATTTCGAGGTGTTACAAACAGAATGACGAAATTAGTATACCCTGATCCTATGGTGGAGTGTATAATATGCCTTGTGAGAACTGGAAGAGATATCTCTTTGAAATAAAATTTTGAAAATCGGACCTCTGTGCTACGCCTCCATACTCAGTCATGCTAGCTACGGCTGAGCACCAATTCCATCCCACGTTCTTTGGATGTGATCTCCCCCTTCGTTAGAAGGGGAGCACCATCTAAAACTTCTTGCGATGTCTAGGTCACTGCACCAGGTTGATCGTATGCAACACCACACCGAGCAAAAGCTGTTCTTCCTGCTATTTTAGGTGCAAACCACAGCCACCACGTTGCTCACAACTGGGGCCTCACCATATTCCGGTTGGAATCCAAGGTTCAAGGGCTTCTGACTACCTTGATGCAGGATTAAGGGCTCTGGTTTGACCATGTAGTTCAAATACTTGCAGCTGAACTCTAAACAGTTCCGAACTGGTCACTTTCTGTTCGTCCTAGAGGAATAAAATTTCATGTAATGGCCAATTGAAGTTAGAAGAAGAAGTAAGGAAGAGCCCGTAGAAGCAGCTTAAATTGTTGTTCGATTTGACAGAATATTTGTACGGAGTATTCTCTTATGACTTTCAACATCGGAGGTAAGTATGGTCCCATCCGGGGCCTTACCTTATATAGTAGCTCCAGTATAAACCTGTCTCCCTATTTGACATCGTGAGCCCTTAGTAGTCGCCATTGTTATCCGATTTGGCTGAAATTTTGCACTTAGTGTTCTGTTGCGACATCCAACAACTGTGCAAAGTACGGTTCAAGTTTCTCTATATCTGATATAATGGGTTGCCCAAAAAGTAATTGCGGATTTTTTAAAAGAAAGTAAATGCATTTTTAATAAAACTTAGAATGAACTTTAATCAAATATACTTTTTAAAATTTTTTTTCTAAAGCAAGCTAAAAGTAACAGCTGATAACTGACAGAAGAAATAATGCAACTACAGAGTCACAAGCTGTGAAAAAATTTGTCAACGCCGACTGTATGAAAATCCGCAATTACTTTTTGGGCAACCCAATAGCTTCCATATAAAATGATTTCTAGATCTTCAAGGACTAGAGTCACTAGGAGCTTAAATTTTTGCATGATTTCACAGAAAATAAGCACTTGGCGTTCAACTAATTGCATACGTAAAAATTTTTTGCAGAATATATGGTGATGGACTCCCAGGATTTGACCTGTGTTTTGTTTTTAATAATGATAAACATTGGTAGGCATTTTTCGAATATTCGTTTAATGAAAATGTTTTTAAGAAATAAATTCTATTTAATTTTTCATTAAACCAGCATTCATTCCTTTTTGAGTTACACCTTCTTCCCAACTTATAGCCTTACACTGCATTCCTTATAATTTATTGCTTCACACCTTACATAGGTCATGCTTGTGTCCTTACCCCAGTCTTGTTCAAATATTTCGCACCTTAGCCCAAGCTAACCCATCTCCCACCCCAATGCCATTTCTCATTTTTATGGATTTTAGTACTTTGCCTAAGTTTCTTCCACAAAATGTCATCAGGATTTTTATTGCAGTTGAATCAGGAAGTGGCCATTATACGAGTATCAAATTCTCTAACCAAGTTTCCGCAGACCATGAAGTGACTGAAGTACAGGGCCATCTTTGGGGAATCGACGTATAGATGTTTATTGTCAAATTGGGTGGGAAACTGTAAAAGTGAGTTTTATTGACCAAACAAAAATAAAATGTTATAAAAATCGATTTAATATACAAAAGCACACGCACCAACACACACACACATAAACATAAACAAACCCACCCACGCATACATACATTAAACAGTTGTTTGAAGTCTGGTGGTATGGCAGAGACATTGTTTGGAAAGAAAAAAACTTTTTTTTTTGGGTGGAGTGAATCGTGAAGAATTTGTCTTGGCATTGGTGTTGGGGTGTCGTTGGCGGTCTTGGCGTTAAGGTTAAGTGTTAAGATTAATGTTAAACACAAGTAATGTGTTTTCGTTTTGTCACCCCAAAACAGTTGTTATTCTTAAAGTGGGAGGCATAGCTGGAGCTGAAGGAGGAGGTGGAGGTGGAGGATATACGTCAACAAAAACAACATTAACATAGCAACAAAAAGAAATTAGAATTTTTGGGATGATTTGCTTAACAGGACAAAGCCATCCATCCATCTATCCATTTAGGCAGCCATCCATCCATCTCCTAACAAGCACTGCTTGTCGTCTGATATCGTTAGCAGGAGCCAGGAATTTTTAGGGAAGTAGATAAACTTTGGTATTTTATTTCATTTCGGGCTTTCTTGGGCATTACAAAGTTTTGGCCAGTGTTGCCATTTTTAGAATATCGCAATTATTTACAAATTATTATCAATTTTTGGGAAAAATTTTCCGCAAAAATTTGATTCGTTAGCAAAATTAAGTTTTAAGGAAATTTTTAAGGAAATTCAAATTATGAGGATTTTTTAAAAGAGCTAAATAAAAAACATTTTTCCATGAACATTCCATTAAGGAAAAGGGCCAAACTTCTCACATATCAATGACCTGTTTTTTTATGCCGTTTAAGAAAGGCGTACCGCTTAACGACAACACACCACTTGTCAGAGAAGTTTTAATGTTCTTGAAGTAGTTAACTCTAACTAGCAGAGACACAAACCCTCATATCTAGCATCTCTCTGTTACGAGATTAGTAACAACTTAACAGAAAAGATCTAAAAATAAAATCAAAAAAATAATGAAAAAACAACAAAAATACCACTAACAGAACCACATCCATTTAAAATTTTTTAAGAAAGGAAGGAAGCTCTCGATGCCTAGGATCTACATCAAAAAGCAGAATATTCAAAAAGGCCACAGTATTTAAGATATATGGCACATGTCATAGCGACTGGATGGTGTGAGTAGAGTGTTGTGACAAAGGTGAAAGTGAAATTGACGTTTTTTGGGTAAATTTCTTGGAGTATTTGTTTTGACCAGTTGAGACAGGTTAGACAGAGGAGTGTTTTTGACTATGCAGAGGAGGATTTTTGAAGGTGATGGTTAAGAGAAGATGGGGTGTGTACCAAGGGGGGTGTCTTCGGACGATGCGATTATTACCGATTTCTCGGTGGCCCATGCTGGACGGGAGGCTAGGATGAGGAAGGAGTCAATGGAGTTGTTGTCCAGTGAGAGTGGTGGGGAGGAGAGCAAACGCCTTAAGCTGAGTTCACCTAGTGTGCCGGTGCGAAGGAGAAAGTGGTGCAGCTGGTGTGGTTCATGGCGCTAGTATTTGTGCCAGTACGGTGGTTGTTGGCGTTGCTGCGGTTGGTGGCGTTGCTGCGGTTGGTGGCGTTGCTGCGGTTGGTGGCGTTGCTGCGGTTGGTGGCGTTGCTGCGGTTGGTGGCGTTGCTGCGGTTGGTGGCGTTGCTGCGGTTGGTGGCGTTGCCAGGGGAGATGACGTTGATGGGGCTTTGATTCTGAGGAAGGCAGGGCGGGAGAGTAGGGCTCGCAGGCGGATGTTTGCACCCTTGACGAAGTATGGAGTCACTGTTGGGGGAGGTAAAGGAGGTGACCGAAGCCTTGGTGGAGTCGGTACATGAGGCAGGTGTTAGTGGTGCTGTGGATAGGAACGCTATCTCGTATGCTGGACAGTATGAGAAGCTCCTCATGCGCCTTATGCTGGATAACGAGGCGTTGAAGGCGAAGTTGTTTGCATACGAGTCAATGACTGCTCGCGGCGCAATGGTGAGTGTAGGTAGCGTAGGCGGGCGCTGTCGCTGCCATCCCGTCTGTGCCGGCTGGGGAAGCATGGGGGAGATGAAAAAGGTGACCGATGCCTTGGTGGAGACTGTACATGAGGCAGGTGTTAGTTATGCTGTGGCTAGGAGGGTTATCCAGTACGCTGGACAGTATGGGGAGCTTCTCATGAGCCTTATGCTGGATAACGAGATGTTTAAGAGGAATTTGTGTGCATACGAGTCGATGGCTGCTCGCGGCGCGTTGGTGGGTAGGGGCAGCGTGGGTGGGCGCTGTCGCTGCCATCCCGTCTTTGCCGTCTGCGAAGCCGGTGGAGACGTGGTCGGTGTTGGTGAAAGGCAATGGGAAGGCGGTGAAAACTTCTGCGGAGGTCGTCAAGAAGGTGATGGAGGAGGTGACCTCCACACTTGGTGTGGGTTCTCGGGGTTCGTCCGACTCGTGACGGCGGAGTGCATGCTGTTATAACTCCTGATGAGTTCCAGAGGCAGAGCTGCAGGAGTCGATGAGAGAGGACGTTTTCCGTTGGTCGATTCGATTTGCTTCTGCACCTTGGAAGCCTGAGGGCGACGCTGTCAACGTCACCCAGGAGTTTACTCCGAGGGTGACGTATATATTGTGTGAGGTGGGAGCGTATGTGAAGTGGCCTAAGTCACCGCCCGTATGCAGGATGAGGACTTCACATGCCGCCGTTGCATGGGTTTCGATGTCTGCCGGCGTTGTGGATTGGGTGAACACGTGGCTTCGGTCTGTCCGAACCCCGTTCATTGCAGGAATTGCAAGAATTGATTATCTTTTGCGGCCTGTCCGATTTATGCTGCTTTGGCGGCTAGGACGAACGCTATGTATTAAGGATCGTCATGGGGATTAAATTTTAATCAATTGCCAGAGGTCTAGAGCGATTACGCAGGAGTTAGGTCATGTCATGCGCAGCACTGATTGCTCGGTCGCGCTGGTACAGGAACTGTATGTAGTGGATGGTAGTGTTGCAGAATTGCGGGGGGGTGTGAGTCTTTACTGACAACGGGGGTGACTCAGCGATAATTGTAGATGACAGCGACTTTGACTGTACGGTGGTAAGCTATAGCGATCCAAGTGCTGCAAGGATCGAGACGTGAACTGTGACTTGTATATGGGAAGTTTTAGGGAGAATACAGCAGCATTGCCTATAGACGACTTTAGGGCTCTGACCATACATGACCAAATTGATAAGGTAGACAAATGGATGATCACGATGAATGATGTGCTCCTTGGCAGACGTCGAAAGGCGATACCAAGTAAGGTCAAGTGGTGGACCCGTAATCTGGAAACTATGCGGTGGAACGTCAGACGTCTGAGGAAGCGATTCCAAAGAGCCAGAACTTCCAATGCTGAGGATCTTGTCTCATGCCGAAATGACTACCTTAGCAATTTGAGGACGTACAAGCAACTATTGATTAGGTGTGAGGAAGATCACTTTAGGAGATTTGTACAGGACAACAGAGATGATCCATGGGACTGACATGGACTGTATGACTGGACAGATGTGTAAAAGCATCTGGAAGGCTATGCTTGACCATTTCGATTTGATCCTCACACGATGTGTCGAAGTGGACTATTTCCCTCGTACGTGGAAGTGTGCTCGAGTCGTACTCCTTCTGAAATCGTCCGATCGAATGAGGAGCAATTCAATATCGTATCGGGGCATCAGTTCCTTGTCCATTTGGAACGGGTGAAGAAAAAGATCACTGGAGTAGCTGAATGGTTAAGCGAGTTGTGAGAAGTTATTGGGTCTTAGTCGTCGCGCTGTTCGGTCCATATATGGTGGTCTACTTGTGGCTTGCGCATCTTATGGATAGCCTGTATGACATGGAGTTACTGCGACAATCTTAGGACGAAAGAAGACCCTCTCTTGTCAGAGGGTGGCAATGCTGGCTTGCTTGCCTGTGTGTAGGAATGTTTCGACAGATACACTACAGGAAGTGCTTGGCGCACCCCCGCTTGATTTACTCGTGAGAACCATGGCCGTTCTGTATAGTATGAAAAAGGGAATTCGATTAGTGCGTGAGGATTGGCTCACTGCTTCTGAGCTGGCAGATGGGGATGTTAGGATGTTAGATGGAAAACTAGATGGACGAACAATGACAATGGTCGCGTGACTTACGAATTTATTCGTGACGCGACGTTCGTACGACACCACGCGGACTTTGGCTCCGGCCTAAGTCTGGGCTTCATACTGATGAAACACGGCTTCTTTAATGCATTTTTGCATCAGAGGAACTTGTGCGCGACTGATTTGTGCGACTGTGGGAGACCTGAGGACTGGAGGCATGTACTGACAGAATGCCCGTAGTATGCAAACATTAGAGATTTAAACGCAATGGGGATTAGCGAGGCGGTATGGGATTTTAGTAGGGACCTTAAAGACGAGACAATTGTTGCAAGGATGGCTACCTTTTCCCGGGAAGTACTTCTTAGGACACAAGTACTTCTTAGGAGACGGACAAGACTTAGTGGAGGTATGAAAACACGCTTGTTATTCATGACGAGATGTTGCTGTACTGGTGCGATTGAGTGATTTGGTGCCGCGCATGGCATGGCCTGACACCTGCCTTGCCCATGTTGATGCTGCCGCGTTTGCCCATCGTTGTTTCCCGTAGCTTTTATGGTCGTTTTCGGTCATCCGTGAGACATTCGAGATTTAGACGCCATGGGGATTAGTGAGGTGGTGTGGAATTTAAGTTGGGACCTTGAAGACGAGACGACTATTGCCAGGCTGACCACCTTTTCACGGGAAGTATTTCTTAGGAGACGGGCAAGACTTAGTTGAGGCATGAATACACGCTAGTTATCAATGACGAGGTGTTGATGAACTGGTGCAACCGAGTGATTTGGTGCCGCGCATGACATGGCCTGACACCTGCCTTGCCCAAGTTGATGCTGTGGCGTTTGCTCATCGTTGTTTCCCGTAGCTTTTGTGGTCGTTTTCGGTCATCCGTGAGGCCACCCTCACGCGTTGATTGTTGAGTGCCATGTTGGAGCGGATGTGTGTGGTGTAGCCCGTGAGGGCTGCCGTGTCCTGTTTATGTTTGTGTATATCGTCCTGATATATGTTGTTTTGGTGCATACTTTCATATGCTGGCTTTAGGTCGGCTAAGGGCGATTTCTTTCTTCCAGGTGACCAATCCGGAACTGTTTAGGGTTCAACTGGTAGAAATCATTTAAGGCTACGAAGTCTGACCGCAGACTTTAATCTGGTACCATGGGTGTCAGGAGCCTCTGGAACTTCGGTCTTAGCCTGGCAATGGTGAGGCGCCAGTGGGGAGCAACGTGTTGGCTGTGGTTTGTACCCAAATTGCGGGTAGAACATAAGCTCGGCGTGGAGTTGCGTTTTCCATCGGGTGCCTTGACCCATAGATCGGAAGGAGCTTTGGTCAGTGCTTCGCTCCTAAGCAAGGAGTTGCACACGTCCAAATACGTGGGATCAAATTAGTACTAATGTGTGGGTTACCACATGTGGGGGCGTTGATAGACGCATTGTATTCACCCTTGGGCCACGCAGGCTTGAGCCTTGATGGCAGGCATCTGCGTTAAACACCACATTCGTGTCCTTAAAGATCTAGCCAAAATGTGATACTGAGAGCTGTATAAAAATGTAGTCAGAACCCTTGAGTTTTCAGAAGTTCTAATCAGTAAAAGCAGCTCCAAGCTTCAGCCCGTACACACTTGACATTTTTTGTTTGCTTCATTGGCATCACTGCTCCTGGTCACCCTAAACCATGAAAAGTTTCCATACGTGAGTGGGTGTTTCCAGGCCTTTTTTTTTTTTTTGTTTGATTATTTTTCCAAAATTGTTTTTGTATCAACAATGCCAGCTGGCTGATGGCGATGTTGCTGATGCTACCGATGATGATGATGATGGCAATGGTGATGTTGGTGACAAAAGTCATTAAATTAAGGTTATTAAATTTTTGGCGAATTGCATAAGTTTTAAAGAGCCCCCCTTTTTCCCCCCAGATCATTTTGCTGTTGGCCCCAAATGATGCGTTGTCATAAACAAGCAAATAACTTTTTAATGTGTTATTTGTAGCTTTGAAAATAAGTTTATTTTGGTCCAAGTAGTAAATTGCTTTCTGATCTTCTAAAATGTTTTTGTATTTTCTTGTTTTTTTTCGAGTTTGATTTTATTACCGAATTTCATTTTGGTTATTTTATGTTTTCAGATACCACATTGATGGATGGTAGACCATTTCGTGCAGATATTTTCTGGTTAATGTGGTAAGTTGCTATTTTTATGAACTTTTGCCCAATATTATGGCCTATGTTTAATAATGTGCTTATTATGGGGGGGGGGGGCTATTATGGATAAGTCCAAAAAAGGGTTTAATGTCATTTTTGTGATATTAACTGAAAATATGCAAATAAATCATTATCTATGATATCAAAAAGTTTTTATTGCAATTTTGCAAAAATGTCAAACATAAAACATTTTAGAGACTCGTTGGATAATTTTTATAACATTTTATGATTTTTATCAAAGGCAGCATTTAATCAACACTATTTGTTTTTGATAGATAATGGTCCGCAATGAAATTAATGAAAATGGTCATAAACGTAGCACATAAAAAACTTTCTCTCCATAGATATAGCGAAGGCATTTTCTTATACAGGGGCTCTGTGTAACTAGAAAAATGTAACAAAAAAAAAAAAACAGAAAAGCGGGTAAAATTAGAATGCAGACTTACAAACTACGAGGTTTGCCTTTTATATTTCGGGATTAGAGAAAACAAAAACAAATATTACCCATTAAAAATCGCTTTATTGTTTTTCAACACACCCAGTCATCGGCGGATATTCCAACCTCTGTGCACTGTGGCCATCCTGTGGATAAGATTATAAATATATGGATGCTTTATAGGGCTTTACAGGGCTGAACTTTGGATACCTGCCACCTCTTATTATATGTCAACCACCCTTCGTCACAATACGGTAAAAATTCCATTTATTTATGAACCTAAATATTGTCCGATCTCTACCGTATCCAGAAGGGCTATTTAAAAGTTTAACCCAACTCATTTTACCAAATTCATCAGCTAAAAAATACACCTTTTATGTGGCTAAGAACTTAAATCGGGAGATCGGTATGTGTATGTGGCATCTATATCCAAATATAGACCGATCTGAACCATGTAGGGCTAGGATGTTGAAGACTTTAACAGGGGTCACTGTGCCCAATTTCGATCTTGTCCATACTCTGGGCTACCGTAACCCATTGTGCATAATTTATGGACCCTAAACCTTAACTCGGGTGTTCGGTCTATATGGCAACTTCATTCAAATGTGAAACAATCTGGGACATAATGAAAAGGAATGTCGAAGAGCCTAACTTACTTACTTGAATTGGCCATGACAGAACATTTGCTCCACTAGCCGAACGTAGAATAGCGTTTCAAGCGCCTCGATCTTCTGCGCTCATTTTATAATCTCTAACACTAAGTTTCGAGGTGTCTCCCATCACTTGATTTTTCCATCGGGCTTTTGGTCGTCCCGGTTTTAGTGTACCCGGTTGATTCGTGTAACTATGCTATCGTCGTCATATAGCTCGTGGTTCATACGACGCCTATTAACGCAAAGCGGCCAATATATTTTACGAAGAGTCTTTCTCACAAATACTTCAAGCACTGCCTCATCTGGCTTCACAAGTACCCATGCTTCAGAATCATATAACAACACGGATAGTATCAGTGTCTGGTATAGTGTAATCTTCGTCTGTCGAGAGGTGGCCTTGTTTCTAAACTGCCTACTTAGTCCAAAGTAGCATCTGTTTGCCAGTATTATTCTTCGCTTTATGTCAAAACTGGTGTCATTCGTTTCGGTTACGGCAGTGTCGAGGTAAATAAAGTTACTGCCTATCTCAACGTTGAGGTTCCCAACTTTCTGCTCGGTTGTATAAGGCGTTTTGGGTGTGGAAACCATCCTTTTCGTTTTATTTCCAATTATTGTCAGACCATTTTTACTGACTCTCTTTTGATTCTTTCAAAGGCTGCAGTTACTACTTCCAATGACCGACCTAGGATGTCGATGTCGTCGCCATAGGCGAGTAGTATGTGTTCTCTTGTGATTAGTGTGCCAATTCACATCTGCATCTCGTATAATCTTCTCCAGCAGGATATTAAAGAGATCACACGATAGGCTGTCTCCTTGTCTGAAACCTCGTCTGGTATGGAATGGTTCGGAGAAATTCTTTCCTACTCTAACTGAGGAAAGCGTATCAGCAAGTGCCATTCTGCAGGGTCTTATTAATTTTGCAGGGATACCAAACTCAGACATAGCTTGAAATACCTTTGAACGTAAAGGGGTATCGAAAGAGTCCTTGTAGTCAACAAAGAGTTGGTAGGTATTGATTTGTCCTTCTCTGGTCTTTTCCAGGATTTGGCGCAGTGTGAATATCTGGTCCTGGGTGGATTTACCAGGTCTAAAGCCACATGGATAGGGCCCAATTAGCTCATTGACTTTAGGTTTTAATCTTTAATACAGTATTCACACGATGGGAAGGAGACTTGTTCCTCCGTAGTTGGCACATTCCATCTTGTCTCTTTTCTTGTGTACGGGACATAGAATGCTGAGGCTCCAATTATCGGGTATGCGTTCTTCTGGCGAGATCGCGCAGATAAGCTGATGCATACGCCTTATCAGCGTGTCGTTGCCGGTCTTAAATAGTTCAGCGGGTAATCGTCGGCTCCTGCTGCCTTGTTATTTTTCTGTCGGGTCATTGTTACTTGGACCTCATACTGACTCGGAGGTAAACATTCTGTACCATCATCAGGGATTGATTCTGCAGTATCCTCTTCGCCGCCAATTCGATTCAAGTTTCAAGTTCAATGACAAGGGGCCTTCTTTTTATAGGCGAGTCCGAACGGTAAGCCGCAGTGCAACACCTCTTTTGAGGAGAAGTGTTTACATGGCATAGTACCTCAAAAATGTCGTCAGCATAAGGAGGGAATAACCAGCGCTACGGTGCCTCCAAAGCCATCGGTTTGTTGTTAAATTCTTTGGTAGAATTTCCGGACTTCATTCTCCTGTATATCTTAATCCGCTTGTACTCGGGCCTTTTTATTTCCTTTTGCTTTCTGCGGAATAGACGCTTCTCAAAATTTGCAAATTTTGACCATGAACATTCCACTGAGGAACAGGGGCAAACTTCTCACATATCAATGACTGCAGTCTGATTCAAGTTTAAGCTCAATTATAAGGGGCCTCTTTTTTATAGCCGAGTCCGAACGGCGTGGCGCTGTGCGATACCTCTTTTAGAGAGAAGTTTTACATGGCATAGTACCTCACAAATGTTGCCAGCATTAGGAGGGAAAACCACCGCTGAAAATTTTTTCTGATAGTCTCGCCTGGATTCAAACCCAGGCGTTCAGCGTCTAGGCGGACATGCTTACCTCTGCGCTACGGTCGCCTCCTTTTTTCCCGATACCTCTCCTTTGTCCGGCGCCTTGCTACTGATTGCCTCATTCTTTGTTTCGGTAGCATCTCGACAGTCTCGATCGTACAATGGGTTTCTTGGGGGAGGCTTCCGGTACCCAAGAACGGATTTCGAGGGATTTTCCATGAAGTGGGCAATAGTTTGCCACTGCGCCACTATATCATTGGAACAAGGAGTGCTTTCATCAAGCAGTTGGATCAGTCGAGTGGAGTCTACCTTTGCCAACTGTTGTGTTTGCAGCTTTTTAATGTCGAGCTTTCGTGCAGTTTCAGATCATACTTTCCTCGCCATGCTCAAACGGGTGCGAACCTTTGCTGCACCAAGGTATTGATCCGAACCTATCATCGCTCGACGGATCGATCGTAAATCTAACACACTGGCTGAATACATTCCATCTATCACAACGTGATCAATTTGGTTCCTCGTTGTTGTTGTTGTTGTAGCAGTGTGGTATACACTGTGGCGGCAACCCTTGCCGATGAGGAACTCCATCGGGTCAATCCGGTACGTACAACCGGCTGTCATGGGATTGCCACACGGTGGTTCCTCGTGTTTTGATCGGGTGACAGCCATGCGGCATTGTGAATATTTTTATGTTGAAATCTGATGCTATTAACTATCATGTTTTTGCTGCGGCGAAATCTATCACCCTCAACCCAATACCAATTTGCCCATGAACATTCCATTAAGGAACTGGGGCAAACTTCTCACAAATCAATGACTACTGTCCGACTCAATTTTGAGCTCAATGATAAGGGACCTCCTTTTTATTGCCAAGACCGAACGGCGTGCCGCAGAGCGACACCTCTTTGGGAAGAAGTTTTTACTTGGAAAAGTACATCACAAATGTCACCAGCATTAGGAGGGTATAACCACAGCTGAAAAATTTTCTGATGGTCCTGCCAAGAGTCAAGCCCAAGCGTTAGCGTCATAGGCGGACATGCTAACCTCTGGGCTACGATGACCTCCAACCATCAACCCATTACAGGACCTCATCTCGTGGAGGCTAAACTTTCCGATTGTTGGACCAAAAATGTCTTCCTTCCCTATCTTCGCATTTAAATCTCCCAGAACAATTTTTATATCATGGGCGGGGCAGCGGTCATATTCTCTCTCGTAGAAAATATGCTTGGTCTGCTCGTCTTTGTCTTCCGTCGGAGCATGAGCACAAATAAGGCTGATGTTGAAGAATTTGGCTTTTATACGGATTGTGGCTATCCTCTCATCCACCGGAGTAAAGCTGGATACAAGGTGTTTCAGTCTCCGACTAACCACAAATCCACAGCCAAATTCATGCCTCGTGTTATGGCAGCTATAGTATAGCTCGTCACCGTTTGGTGTTGTGTTGACGCCATTCCCAGTCCATCGAACTTCTTGTAAGGCGGTAATATCCGCCTTGTACTTCTTTGATACATCCGCCAGCACGTATACTGCACCTTCTCTATAAAGAGTGCGAACATTCCAGGTGCTTATCCGCAAATCAAGGTCCTTTTTCGTTTGCGTGGGTCGTCAAGGTTTGGGGGTCCGTTTTTATTATTCCTTTGTTTCTCATAGCAGTTCTCATAGTTTTCCGGGGGCGGGTTATTGGCCCAGCGCCCCAACCGCATGGGTTTTGTGGAATTGCACACGTATCCCTCGTCGTGACGAGCCGCTTGCTCCAAGATCCGACGCTCGGCTCCAGCCGCCCCTAACCTGGGAGCAGACGCTAATGTTGGCCATTGGTTATTTGAAGGTGCCAATAACTCGCCTTGTCATCCAGAGCATCATTGGCACTCAGTGCCACCTGACTCCTCACTGAGAAGAATTTGCAGCTACCCCGATATTAATTCTTGAGACCTTGGAAGCCGCAATCAATTCCTGATTTGACTGTTACCAAATAATTGAACTTTAAACAGAACTAATGAAACCATTTTTACTTTAGAGGAATCCATCGTGGAGGGGACCCAAAATTCTGCCGGGCCGATTTTTGCACGTTTTTGCTTTCACAGTTTTTTTTTAACTCTTTGATTATGCTTTTAAAAACCCACCACCGTAGGATAGGGGGTACATTCATTTAGTCATTCCGGTTGTTCCGTCCGTCTGTTGTAATCACTCTATAGGCTTCAAAAATTGAGATATTGAGCTGAAATTTGGCAAAGATACGTCTTTTTGATGCACTCTGGTTAAGTTATTGAATGGGCCAAATAGGATGATACTTGGATATAGCTCTATATGGGCCGATTTTCCGTTAAAGGGTCTAATGCCCATACAAACTTTATTTTTCATACGATTTTGCTGAAATTTGAAACAGTGAGTAGCTTAAGGCCTCGCGACAACTGACCCAAATATGGTTCAGATCGGACTATATTTAGATATAGCTGCCATATAGACCGATCTGCCGATAAAGGTTCTGAAGCCCACAAAAGCTTTATTTATTGCCCAATTTCGCTGAAATTTGAAACAGTGGGTTATTTTAAACCTCCCGACATCTGACTTAAGTATGGTTCAGATCGTACAATATATAGATATAGCCGCCATATAGACCGATCTCCCGATAAAGAGTCGGAAGCCAATAAAAGCTTTATTTTTTCACCGATTTCGCTGAAATTTGAAACAGTGAGTAGTTTCAGGCCTCTCAATTTCGAACCTAAATATGGTTCAGATCGGACTATATTTAGATATAGCTGCCATATAGACCGATCTGCCGATAAAGGGTCTGAAGCCCACAAAAGCTTTATTTATTGCCCAATTTCGCTGAAATTTAAAACATTGAGAAGTTTTAGGCCTACCACCATCTGACCCAAATATGGTTCAGATCGGACTATATTTAGATATAGCTGCCATATAGACCGATCTGCCGATAAAGGGTCTGAAGACTATAAAAGCTTTATTTATTACTCGATTTCCCTGAAATTTGCAACAGTGGGTTATTTTAAGCCTCCCAATATCTGGCCAAAATATGGTTCAGATCGGACTATATTTAGACATAGCTGCCATATTAACCGATCTCCCGACAAAGTGTCTGAAGCCCATAAAAATCCTATTTATTACCCGATTTCGCTGAAATTTTAAACAGTGGGTAGTTTTAGGTCTCCCGACATCCGCCCCATCAATGCCTGTGCCTTATTTGGGTGCATAAGTTATCCAATTTGCATTGGATTGTGACAAAATTGGGTTTACATATATACCCGAGGTGTTGGGTATCCAAAGTTCGGCCCGGCCGAACTTAATGCCTTTTTACTTGTTCTTAACTCTTTGATTATGCTGTTTTTGCTGTTTTATTCGTGTTCACATTTCAAACTGACAAAACTGTATACTTTGTATATGAAATATGTTTTCCTATGCGTCTATTCATTACTCTCTTGTTTTTACTTGCCTTCACAAACCCCAAGTCAAAGTTGGCTAGGCCCATATCATCCCTTTGATTAAAAAAAAAGATACCCATAGAATAAAAACTTTTGATATTTCATTATCTCACCATGTTTAATTGAAGGGCATAATTTCTTTATAAGGCTTATGTCATTTAATACAATTTTCTCTATGATGACATATTCTATCGCCATTAATTACTGTGCTGACATTAATAACCGCTTTAATGAACAGTTTAAAACTTTTTTGTGTGTTGTTTTGGGCATTTAACACTTGCCTCCCCGCGTTACTCATTAACAGACATAACGAGCAGACTGGACCCAGGACTACAAAGGGCAAAAGAGCATCGAGGTTTCGTAGTGAATTCAAGGCAAGACCTTAAGGTCACTTACACCACCCATCACTCTGTCAAATATTTTAAACTCATTTTTTATCCCCTCTTCCTTGGTTTGTCACAAGGTTTTCACCAACTGGCTGGTGGCTGGCAGACTAACGGACTGACTGTCTCGTTGGTAAAAATTCCCAACTAAAAGAAAAAACCTCTTAATTATGGCTAACTAAATGTCCTGTATAATTTATTAACTTACAAACAGTGTAACACAGTAGAAAGAGTTACTCTAAAGCATCATAAGGAAGGGGATAAAATAAACAAAAGTCAATGGAATAAGGGCGGGGGGAATGAAAGAAGGAAAGAGCGAGAGAACGAGAGAAGGCATTATTCAAAAATGTGTTGACTCTTCTCCAAATTTAATGATAACAACTCAACATAACCACCACAACCTCAAACCAGCATACAAAACCTCATGCTGACACACACACACACACACAAACACACTCGTCCAGTCACAAGCGTGTAATAAACCTTAAGCCCTGTCGACTACACAAACAACATAGTCCGTTGAAGGTTATCAACCACACAGAAAAAAAGGATAGTTTTAAATTTCACCAAAGAAACCGAATACAGTTGCAGACCTTTAACTTTTACATGGGGCAAAACCACCTGAGGAACATGACAACTCGTAAACAAGAATGAGTCAATAAACTTGATTAGAAGTCGTTGTCCTTTAGACCTGAATTTCTTAAAATTATAAAATTTATGAATATCGAGTTGAGGTTTTACGACAATTTGTGTCATAAACTGAAATAAAATTCTATAAGGCGAAATATTGTTGTAATTTGGAAGGCGGTCATGAGTTGATGGGAAAAATGATACAGACAACAAATTGATGTTATCTATGGGCAAACTGACAAACACTACAAGGCATAAAGTTACACTAAAATTTGAAAAATTGAAAAAATGAAATAAGATATGGACATATAAAGTGGGAAAAAACTATAAAACAAACAGGTAAGGAGGGCTAAAGCCGACCATTTGATACCCTACACCACCTTGGGTATGCATTCAAATCCAAAATCAGTATCTATTGTGGGAGAGGAAATTGCTGTGAAAATTTTGGGAAAATAGAAAATGCCATTGCATAGGCCTTTAAAATGAAAATCATGGCAGCTAAATAAAAAAAATATATATATCCGTATCTCGGAATAGGTACTACCTATTTTGAAAAAAAAAAAAAAATGTTAAAGCCTTTTTGAGTAGGCTAGAAATGGACTCCAAAGACTCAACATCTGCGGTGGTGGCGTCAGACCGTAGCGTGTGGTTCTCTCCTCCTATAGGTATGGGTGCCTTGGCACTTGAAGTCGAGAGTAATGCTTCAAGCGCACAACTAGTCGTCAGACTAATTAATAAGGAAGAGACGGATAAACCAGAGGAAAGCAGAGTTCGACCCCAGCCTTTAAGTAAAGATGGCGTTTCTGACTCGAATTCACACAGCAACTGTGTCAATGAAGCAGTGAGATTTAGGCATTGGGATGACGGCAAAAGTGAACTTTGCTAAGCTCACAAGCAGGCCGAAAAAGCGATCCGGTGCACGACGAAGGAGGCAGAAGAATATGTACCGGCAGCGTAATCGGGCGAAAGTGCAGGATGCTGGAACGGATAGAACAGACATTCCAAGCACTTCTACGGCAGATGGAAAAAGAATCAGATCTCCCGGGGAGCATAACACTGCTAAAATGCTGAAGAAGACAAAGAGCTCCCCGCTTTCAAGTACTCTGGGAAAACCAAGCCAGCCATCCCGCAATGGTGACTCCAGACAGTGTCCTGCGGAGGTAGACAAAGTTGGAACAGGAACGAAGGAAGCGCGCACGGCCCCTGAGCCTTCTTGGAGGACTGTAACTTCCAAAGTACTCTGGCAAAACCAAGCCATCCATCCCACAATGGAGACTCCAGACAGTGTTCTGCGGAGGTAGACAAAGTTGGAACAGGAACGAAGGAAGCTCGCAAGGCCCCTGAGCCTTCATGGAGGACTGTGACTTCCAAAAGGAGCCCACAGCCATCACGGAAGGGGAATATGGACGCCCTCTTACGCCTGAGTGGCAAGGAAGCACAACAGAGATGAGCTGACTTATACAGTCATTAATATCGGCTGTGCCTTCGGTAGGGTTCCACCAGATCATCGATCCCAAGTGGAGGATCTGCTTAACTAGCGGATTTTCGAATATGTGTGGAACTCTCTAGAGGGTCCACCCATACAAATGATGAGCTGCGAGTTAAGAGGGGGACATCTTTACGCTGCGTTTTGCGTCGGCGGAATGTATTGATACCGTCAAACAGCTCGTCAGAGGTATTCACGCTCCCTTGGAGGGCGCAAAGCTCGGCCTGGTGAGAAAGACGGAGGCTACGGTCTCCATCAAGGGATTCGGCAGTAAATTAGCGACAGAACGCAAGTTGGAATTCTTGGGCAGTCGCAGAGAAGTGGGAGGTCTTCCACAGAGAGGAAAAGGAGGAAGGAACTCTCATTGTAGTGGGCATTGATCAAGTCTCCGTGGCAAGTTTGGCTAAGACTAAAGGCATGGCGCACTACCGGAGCAAATCTGTCTTTTTTAAGATTGGGAAGACTAGGATAGGCAGAAATTTTCATTCTGCGACATCAGCCGAGCAACGGCAGGTGACTCAACACCACCCAACAAACAGGGGGTCGACAACGAGACAATCTCGGCATCTCTCAATATTGGAAAGTTTAGAAGAAGCGAATATTTAAATACTAAAATATTAGGCAGTGCAGTGGCGAGAGACCCAACACAGCCTAACAAACAGGAAGACGACGACGGACCCATCACCGACTTAAAGATGCGGAATACTGGGATAGGTAAAGATCCTAATAAAAGATCCGCAGTGACAAAAGACTCAATGCAACCCAACGAACAGGGATCCGACAATAGAAGCATCACTTTAAACTATTTACTTAAGATTTGGAAGACTAAGAAAGGCAAAGATCCTAGTATTGAAACATCCGGCAGCACAGGGACGGGAAACTCAATACAGCCTCACGAGTAGGGACCCGACGATGGAACCACTACCGACTTTATAAAGGTTCGGAAGACTAAACGATGACATCAGGCAGTGCAGTGACAGCCAAATCAATGCAGTCTAATGAGCAGGGAGCAGACGATGAGACCATCACCCACTCCCAAGGAGTCCATTTACAGGAGGACCAATGATTGAGGTCATCCAAATAAACCTCCACCTGAGCGAGACAGCTGCTTATGCTCTGATGGGGAAAATCATCAAAGTTAAAATTCATATTGCCCTAATTGAGGAGTCATGGACGACGCGGAAGAAAGTTTCTGGGCTGAACCATATCAACTACCAATTATTCTGTCCAAGCACAGGTACTCGGCTGAGGACGGCATTATAAATATTTATTTAAATTATATATGTTCCCCAGAGTTGTCAAATTCGGATGCAAAAGTGGTGAGACAGGGAGACGATGGAACATACCTGGCATCACTTTATCTGCTTTATGACTCTCCGATACCGCCACCCACGTCGGAGCTGCAACGGTTGGTGAGGAAAGCAAAATAAACATGAGGTACTAATAGGGTGCGATGCAAACTCTCACCACATTTCGTGGGATAGTACCATCATTAATAAGCGGGGCCAAGCTCTGGCAGAATTCTTCAATACTAACGACCTAATAACTCTTAATATTGGTAACACCGCTACCGTTGTTAATAGTATTAGGGAGGAGGTATTCAATGTGACAATATGTGCGGAAAATCTAATCGATGAGGTTCAGGATTGGAGGGTCTCCATGAAACACTCATTGTCTGACCATCGCTACATTAGGTCTAGAATAACAGATGAAGGCTTCGGCAAGATAATTTTGATTGTCCAAGCAAATAAGACATTGATGACAGTATCAACAGGATTACGATAGCAATGATGTAGTCTTTCGAAGATAGTTATTCTCTTCGAGAAAGGACATCAGCCCAAGGAAACACTTGGATAAACGGGGAGATTCGCAATATTGGGAAAGAGGTCCGCAGACTTTCTAACAGAGCACGTCGTAAAAGGCGGAAGTTTACTGGGATGTGTATTACACATGGATCAAGGTATACAAAAAAATTACCAGAGCAACAAAACGTAGCCGCTGGAAGCTTTTCTGCGAAAAGATCGATAGCATTAACGACGCCGCCAAGATCAAAAAGTTTATCTCGAAATCCCATGTTCAAACTGAAACGTTTGTAGAAGACATTAGAGTGAGAGCAGAGACAACGGAGAACATGTTGAGGCTTTTGATGAAAACAAATTTTCCATTGGATACGACGGGACTCACGGAGAGACTGGAATCTTGGAATAATGATGTTTATTGCTGGCTTATCATTACAGAATTTTTGGTGAAGGAATCCTTGAGGAGCTTCAAACCATTTAGGTCACCAGGACCTAATGGAATATTTCCGGCGTTACTACAGAAGAAGGCCGATTATCAGGCGCTCCACCTTGCCAATATTTTCACAATGTGCCTAGAACTTGTATATACTCCGAAAGCCTGGCAAGAGGCAAGGGTGGTATTTATACCCAAGCCCGGCCAGGCAAGTTATGCAACCATGGAACGTATTGTGGACACGATGATAAAGAGAAGGACATTCAGCGCACTGCTCTAATACAAAAGCATGCCTATGTCAAGGAAAGGTCGATGGAGACTACCCTGCACGAGGTTGTGCATAAAATCAAAGAATCCATCGATGGCAAAACGTACACATTGGAGGTGCGGACCGACACACTGATCCAATACTTAGACCAGTAACGGGTGGACCCAGTCCTTAGATACTGGATTAACCATGTGCCAAAGAAGAGGTGAATAAATTGTGTGTCCCAAGACATAAATGTAAGGGTGAAAGTGGCACAAGGAACGCCACTGGAGGGCATTTTATCACCCCTCCTATGGGTGACCACCACGTATAACCTACGGATGCTGAATGAGTAGGAATTTAAACCCATCTGGTACGCAGAAGAAGTTTTGATACTTCTAACGGGTAAGGATCCCCACCATTTATTCTGAAGGGCGAGTTCGAGACACTGTTGCCAGAGCCATTGTCTTGGATTGACCGATCTCTGGTAGTGCCATCTGGGAGGTCATGCTATACAGATGGATCAAAGCTAGGGAACAAAGTGAGCCTGGGCGGAGCTTGGAGTGTTTGAGAGAAAGATTCTTCGTAAAATATATGGACCAATTTTGCGTTTATGGAGAATATAGGCGACGTATGAACCACGAGCTATATGAGGACGATTGCATAGTTACACGTATCAAAATACAACGGCTGCGTTGGCTAGGCAAAGAAGCCTAGCCTTCGGACCAAAAATCCGAAGGATCAAGTGGTGGGTGATCTCGAAACTTGGTGTCTGAGATTATGAAATGAGCGCAGAAGATGAAGGCGTTTGGAACGCTATTCTACATTCGGCTAGTAGAACAAATGTACTGTCATAGCCAATTAAAGTAAGTTAGTCATTTGCATATACCGAACTCACGATTTAAGTTCTTAGGCTCATAAAAGCTGAATTTTTTAACCGAACAATTTGATACAATGAGTTGTTTTAGAGCCTCACATAACTTCCTAAATATGGTGGAGATCGGCCTATATTTAGACTTATATGCTTTGAGTTCATAAATGATTCATTTTTCATCGTATTGTGAATAAAGGTGGTTAATATATATGTCCGTGGTGGTGCGAGTTCGGTCCGGCCGAACTTAATGCCTTTGTATTTGTTAATTTTTAACGGCATACCTTCCTTTTCATTATAAAAGAACATCCGATCATTTCACTCAAACAATGGCATTTTCTTTGAAAACCTAATAATTTCTCTTATTGTCGTTTTTAATGAACACGTGACAATTTAATTATTGTTGACGTTTTTCTAAGCCCGAACCGATTCATTTACATAAATCTAACCAGAATTTTTGCTTCTGCTATTGTCAAGTCGGGAAAGTTTATCAAATTAAAAATTTAAACTTTTTCTCAGATCAATTCATAGGTTTCTGGTTTAACGAAAAAGACTTAAATTTTACATACATTTCCATACTTCTCAAATTCTTAGACTTAAATGAAAAACAAAAACCTGCAACAAATCAACTGCGAAAAGGCCAGGGGGATAAAAATTGTATCCATTAATCATAACGTATATAATTTCAACTTGCCAGAAATGAAATGAAACCTACGAAGGATTACCAACAAACTGGTATATCAGCAAGAAGTAGTAACAAAATGACAATAGTGTATTGGATTCCTTTTGTGGTATTTGCGTTAAACATTTGTAACAACATTGTTGAGTCGACTTAATTCGTTTGTTGCAATCGAATCAAAAGTATTCCAGAGACTTGCCACAGCAAAAAAGAAAATGCTGCAGAGCAAAAATGGATTGGAAAACCTTCATCCTTTGTAAACAGAAAACCTAAAGCCTGAAAGTCAAGGAAACAACACAAATCAACAGTAACGAGAAGTTGACATTTGACTTGACTGCTTTTCATGTTCTGGCTATTATTGTTGTTTTACGTTTTTGTTTTCTCGCTTTTATTGTAAGTCTGCCTTTGTTTCTTGCCAGTTGTAGGTTTTTTGTTTTTGGTCTTGTCATAGTTTATCCTTTTGTTTTATCGCCAAGTAGTTGCTAGACAATTCGTGGAATTTTCAACGGTGGGTCAGTAAAAAACTGTCTAGGAAAGGTATTTTAAAATTGTTCGCTAACAATTGTAATTAATATTCTGCTCTCTTATATCTTTCACTTTAGTACCACAGTGCATTGATATGCCTATGTATAGGAATATCAACCCCAAATTTGTATCTAAGAGATCATCTAATCGACACCATCGGAGAACATTTTATGACCGTCAGTTTAGTCGTTTTTCAGTATTATACCCTGCGCCATTCCGTTTAACATGGCGGCCGTCTGTCCGTCCATCCGTCTGTCGAGAGCACACTAGCTTTGAACAAACCACGCATTTTACCCAACACTACAACACCCCATCCCGCAACAGTTTTCTCTATCTTTCGCACATCCAACTTTTATCTTTCACTAGCTGACCCGGGCCCGCTCTGCTGCGCCTTCACTAGCACCACGCGAAAAATAAGTTTCTTACCTACTATCATATGTATCTCCCAATACAATTTGTTTATTTACCACCAAAGTCCTTTTTTTGATCCCCATATTGCCACGATTAATAAATATTCACAGGTTGGGAATTGTTTTGAGGGCTAGGCAACCTGATATCACTTGAACCTCATTTTTAATACCATATTCGTAATCTACTCCCGAAAACCTTTTATATGAGTCCCAGATTGTCATGATGGTCTTGTGACTGTTTTAGCTTTGGGCGGACCGCTTGGTAATTACACCAAATTTTGATTATTCGATAGTCATATTCGTACTCTTCTCTCGACTTTTATATGAGTCCCAGATTGTCATGATGGTCTTGTGACTGTTTTAGCTTTGGGCGGACCGCTTGGTAATTACACCAAATTTTGATTATTCGATAGTCATATTCGTACTCTTCTCTCGACTACCTTTCATTGGAGCCCAATCGGTCCACTTTTGATTTTAAGCGGTATTTGGGCTTGTGACGGCTCCCTAGATACTTGCATCGAATTTTTAATATCATATTCATATTCTACTCTCGAATACCTTTCATATTGTACCAATTGGTAAATATGTCCTGTGGGGGGTTTTGGGGGGTAGGGGAGGCCCCTTAGACACCAAGGAATTTGTTTGTCAGATTTGTACTCTACTCTTAAATACCTTTCACTTGAAATCCATATTGCACAAAGCAGTAAAAGTGGCCTGTTGGGTGGTGTTTTTGGTGGTGGAGGTCCTTCCTACACTTACTGTGACATTTTTATGCCAAGTTCGTACTCTACTCTTAATTACCTTTCATTTGATACCCATATTGTCCCAATCGGTAAACATGTCCGTTCGGGTGGGTTTTGGGATGGGGCGCCCCCCCCCCCCCCCAATTTATTTGATACCAAAATTTTATTCTAATTTCGTGTTTTTGGGGTACCATAAGGTGGCATACAAAATGTTCAACTTAAATCGGTGCACACATCTGCGAGATCTGGCGTTTTTGAAAATGGTGGTTGGGGGGAGGGTCCGCCCCCCTTTCGGATATCAAAAAATTTAGTACCCTGAGTCTATACAGAACAGACTAACAAACAAAGTGAAACAATTTCATTTTTAAGTAATAGAAGATATCCTCACCTAGTGCTTTTATATTATACCACTCTATTTGTTGGGGCGTCCACAGTACTAATGGGTTCCATTAGTGTACTCAGTGTCTTGCACCTATGGGTTTTCTCTCGCATTTGTACCTAAGTATTGTTGTTGTAATATGTCTTTGCATTGGCACAAACAAATGAGTCTTTAGTGAAAGGCAACAGCAATGCTATTTTTAGTAATTTACTAATGTTAGTATGTTCTAGTTCGAATTTTAAAAAATGCAGCCTTGTCTTGCAACGTCGTACCAAGAGCGACTTTATTCAAAATTTCAAGTTTGTAGGTACAGCCAATTCTTCTGGGAGACTATCAGTCAGTAACAGCCCTCTTTTGAAATTTTTAAAAGAATTATAACCAAAAATTAATTCTATGGCTGATTTTTTCTGATTTTGGATTTGAATCTTGAGAAGATTTTGGATTTGAATCCTGCGGGTTTTGGATTCGAATCCTGAGAAACATATCAGAAATATGTGTTAGTGGGGGCGAAATTTATGAGATCTTAAGCCTTATAATGCTTGCCCACGAGGAGTTGTCGCTCTTTTGTTCTTTATTAAGCTTTAAGCTAAAACCAGCAACACACAATGATAAAAGTCTTCACTCTATTTCGAAATGAAAATTCGTCTACATTTGATTTCCATAAAAAGTTATACTCCAAAGTTTGTCCCACCGTTTGCTTGTGCTTCAAGCTCAGCATTCTGCAGCAAATCTCTCCTTTTTTCCTTCGTACTCCAACAGTTTGTTATAGTATCCATGTGAAGTGATAAAGACAAAAAACTCACAATGACAACCATCGCAAAAAAACAAAACAAAAACTCATAAAAATATTGGATTTTTTTTGTTCGCCCAACTGCTTGCCAGACGACATTGTTCACATACATACACACAATTACATATGAACATGTACATTCATGCTCTCACACTTTAATAAACATCAAACACCCACAATCATTGGCAGTAGATCCTTGCATGGGAATGTATGGGCTATGGCTACAAGTTTTCTGTTTATTCAACAAAGGTGTGTGCCGGTATGTGGGTGTATTTATGTTTGTGTGTGTGTGTTCTTGCCGTTGTTTTCTATGCCTCAAGTGCAAGTTTAGTTCAAGGTAAATTATACGCGAGACAGGCACGTACCCCCATTTGAATATAATCCATTCTTTTTGTTTTGATTCTAATATAAGTATGTATAGGAATTTGTATAAGTATTGTACATAGATATGGTATGTTAGTATATAACCATAAATAATATTGTGCGGATGAATAGATGGTATGATGGATGGTTCTTCTATGGACGTTGGGAGGGATGTATGGGACAGTGTTGCCGACTTAAGGAGAATTTACCAAGGTTCATCAGAAATATTCAAGTATAGGAAAATTATTCAGAAAAATGAGTTTAAATAAATTTGAAAAAATTCTTTTAAAATTAAATATCCAAAAATGTTATGGAAATTAAATTTCAATGAAAAAGAAATTGCGAACTTATTCGTTGTTATAACCTCTACCATAGGATGGGGGTATACTAATTTCGTCATTCTGTTTGTAACAACTCGAAATATTCGTCTGAGAACCCATAAAGTATATATATATTCTTGATCATCGTGACATTTTATGTCGATCTAGCCATGTTCGTCCGTCTGTCCATCCGTCCGTCCGTCTGTCTGTCGAAAGCACGCTAACTTTCAAAGGAGTAAAGCTAGCCGCTTGAAATTTTCCACAAATACTTCTTATTAGTGTAGGTCGGTTGGTATTGTAAATGGGCCATATCGGTCCATCTTGGATCTTGACTTCTTCAGCCTCTAGAGGGCGCAATTCTTATCCGATTGTAATGAAATTTTGCAAGGCGTGTTTTGTTATGATATCCAACAACTGTGCCAAGTATGGTTCAAATCGGTTCATAACCTGATATAGCTGCCATATAATCCTATCTTGGGTCTTGACTTCTTGAGCCTCTAGAGGGCGCAATTCTTATCCCATTAAAATGAAATTTTGCACATAGTGTTTTGATGTCATTTTGATGGTTCAAATCGGTCTATAACCTGATAAGCTGTCATATAAATCGATCTTGGGTCTTGACCAGAGATGGCCTGTCAGAAACAGTGACGTATATGACATACATTTCCGACGTATATTACATACGTCGAAAACGTCGTAAACCTAGCCAAAAAACTAGGTTTCTGACAGAAAAAAAAATTCAAACGAAAATATGTCTAATTTTTGATCTGATTAACTAAAAATTTTGGCATAAGTAATTTTTTCCTCCTGGAGACGAACAATATTGAAATTGGAAAAAATCGGTTCAGAATTAGAAAAAGCTACCGTAGGTTTACACGATTTTTACCAATATTGTTATAAAATGAATGACATCTGTGGTAGTGTCAAGTGAAATGGTAGATGGCGTGTTAAGTATGCTAATGTGAGGTAATGTCAAGTGAAATGGAAGATGGCGTGTTAAGTATTTTATTGAATAAGTAATGTTATTTTTAAGTATTGTTATTGAATAACATAATTAACACTCCATGTACCATTTCACTTGACACTTCCTCAGATGTCATGTATTTTTAACATATGTCGTTTACAACAGCTTTCAAAAAGCAAATTAAAACGGGAGAAGCAAATAATTTTGCGAAAGGATACAAAATAATTGCAATTTCTAAATATAATTGATGAAAACTAATAATTTATTGATTTTTTGCTTCACAAAAAAAAAATCCTTAAACGTTACTTTATAAATTGACTTGAAATTTGCGTATATTTCCAATTTATTGTGTGAAAAATGTAAATGCAAAAATTAAAAAAAAAACTTAATATTTCTTTATTGCAAAATTTTTTTACATATAAACTCTTCTATATACAACAAATAAGTGGCAATAATATTTGTTAAAAATCAAACTTTTACACTGAGTTATTAAGGTTTATGACGTTTGCGACTTTTTCTACGTTTTATACAAGTATACGACGTTTTCGACTTTTACAACTTTTTGACAGTCGGAAACCTAAAAAATCGTCTTACGGACCATCTCTGGTCTTGACTTCTTAAGCCTCTAGAGGGCGCAATTCTTATCCGATTGGAAATAAGTTTTGCATGACATGTTTTGTTATGATATCCAACAACTGTGCCAAGTATGGTACAAATCGGTTCATTATCTGATATAGCTGCCATATAAACCGATCTGGGATCTTGACTTCTTCAGCCTCTAGAGGGCGCAATTCTTATCCGATTAAAATGAAATTTTGCACGACGTATTTTGTTATGATATCCAACAGCTGTGCCAAGTATGGTTCCAAATCGGTCCATAATCTGATATAGCTGCCATATAAACCGATCTTGGGTCTTGACTTCTTGAGCCTATAGAGGGCGCAATTCTTATCGGATTGGAGTGAAATTTTGCAAGACGTGTTTCGCAATGACTTCCAACAACTGTGCTAAGTTAGGTTCAAATCGGTTAATAACCTGATATAGCTACTATATTAACCGATCTTGAATCTTGACTTCTTGAGCCTATAGAGGGCGCAATTCTTATCCGATTGGAATGATGTTTTGATACCACTTCCAACAACTGTGCGAAGTATGGTTAAAATCGGTCCATAACCTGATATAGCTGTCATATAAATCGATCTTGGGTCTTGACTTCTCGAGCCTCTAGAGGGCGCAATACTCGTCCAAAATTTTGCGCGTAGTGTGGTAGTGGTATCACTCCAACAACTGTGCAAAGTATAATTCAAATTGGTATATAATCTGGTATAGCTGTCATATAAACCGATCTGGAATCTTGACTTCTTTAGCGAATTTGTTATGACTTCCAATATCTGTGCTAAGTATGGCGTAAATCGGTATAGGACCTGATATAGCTGCCATATAAACCGATCTGGGATCTGACTTCTTGAGCCTCTAGAGGGCGCAATTCTTATCCAATTTGATTGAAGGTCTCGTAACCTTCAATTTACGTGTCTAATATGGTCTGAATCGATCAATAGCTTGATACAGCTCCCATATAAACCTAAATCCCGATTTTGCTTCTTGAGCCCCTACAAGCCGAAATCCTTATCCGAGTGATCTGAAATATGACACAATGACTTCTACTATGTTCAGCATTCAATTCATATATGGTCCGAATCGAACTATAACTTGATATAGCTCCAATAGCATAACAGTTCTTATTCATTATTCTTTGTTTGCCTGAAAAGAAATGCCGCTCATAGAACTCAACAAATGCGATCCATTGTGGAGGGTATATAAGATTCGGCCCGGTCGAACTTATCATGCTCTTATTTGTTAAATATTAATTTTTACACCCGCCACCGTAGGATGAGGGTATACTAATCTAGTCATTCGGTTTGTAACACCTCGAAATATTCGTCTAAGACTCCATGAAGTATACATATATATTCTGTTATGACTTCCAACAGCTGTACTAGGTACGGTTTGAATCATCCTATAACCTGGTATAGCTCCCATATAAACCGATCTCCCGATTTGATTTCTTGAGCTCCTGGAAGCCGCAATTTTTATCCGATTTTGCTAAAATTTTGCACATAGTGTTTTGGTTTGACTTTCAACAATTGCGACAAGTACGGTCCAATTCGGTCTATAACCTGATATAGCTCCTATATGAGCCGATCTCCCGATTTGACTTCTTGTGCCCTTACAAGCCTCACTTATATAAAATAAAAGCTGGACAAGGCCCGCTCCGCTGCGCCTTCTTTCACTCTCTTAGTTTATCTGAGCCCCATACAGACACGGTCAAGAAAAAAATCCTGTTTGGAGGTGCTGGAACGGCCTTTCCGATATTTCGCCCCAACTTTCTTTCATTTGAGCCTTATATTGCTATGGTCGGTAAATATGTGCGATTTGGGGGCGTTTTTAGTGGTGAGGTGGACTCCCATGTATCAGATTCGTGTTCTAGTATTAAATACCTTTCGTTTGAGCCTCATATTGTCATTATTGGTTTATATTTCCATTGGGTGGGTCTTGGAGGTAGTACGGCCCCCGTGATATCCCACCCTTAATAAGGATACCTCATTTGTGTTTTTGAGTTATTATAAACAAACTAAATTTCGCTTAAATCGCCCCACAGATTTTCAAGATCTGGCGTTTTGGAAAATAGGGTAACGGCAGAGTCCCCCCATTCAAGCTTGAATTTTAGATCTACATAACTCTCTTGGTTTTGGTGTTTTTGTTGTTGTAGCAGTGTGTTGTACACTGAAGCGGCAGCCCTTGCCGGTGAAGGACTTCATAGGGTCAATTCGGTACGCACAATCGACTGCCATGGGATTGTTTTGGTTTTGTTGGTGGATTGGAGTAGTCGAACCCTTTGCCCCGATAGTGGATATCAGATTCATACTCTACTCCCAACAACCACATATGAGCTACATATTGGTATATATAGACGGTATATATGTGTGGTTCAAGGGGAGTTTATGAAGCGAGTCGTCCCTGAAACATCAGATTTACCCCCTTTTTGCCATAATCCACAAATATCTCCAGTTTTTGGGGAATATAGGGTATTTTCTACTATCAAATACTTATTATTTGAGCCCTTTATGGCCACAGATCCTGAAATAATGTCAGCATCGTGCTAGACCACGATTTTGTTTTAGCCTTATAGTGGCAATCATATTGCAGGTGGCGATTTATATATTCAGGGCTACCGGTTTCGCCTCAGGTACCAGGGAAAACATTTTTATATCACCTTTTTACTATACTTTTAAATACCTTTCATTTAATATCCATATTGTCCTAATCGGAAAATATGTCCTGCTGGGGGGTTTTTTGGGGTGGGGAGGCCCCTCAGCCACCAAGGAATACATTTTTATGTCAGATTTGTACTCTACTTTTAAATACCTTTCATTTGATACCCATATTGCCCAAAGGGGAAAAGTATTCTGTTGGGTGATGTTTTTGGGGTGGGGAACACTAAGGGTCACATTTGGGTGGGGAACAGTAAGGATCACATTTTTATGTCAAATTCGTACTCTACTTTTAAATACCTTTCATTTGATACCCATATTGTCCCAGTCGGTAAACATGTCGGTTTGGGTGCGTTTTGGGATAGGGCGTCCCCCCAGTTTATTTGACCCCCAAATTTTATTCCAATTTCGTGTTTTTGGGGTACCATAGGATGGCATACAAAACGTTTAACTTATATCGGTACACACATCTCCGAAGTCTAGCGTTTTGAATGTGGTGGTTAGGGGGAAGGGTCCGCCCCCTTCGGATGCCAAGTACGTACTCTACTCTTAAATACTTCTCTTTTGATACACATATTGTCCAAAGCGGTAAATGTGTCTTGTTGGGTGGGGTTTTTGGAGGTGTGGGATCCCCCTAACACTAGAGGTGAAATTTTTTTTGTCAAATTCGTACTCTACTCTTAAATACCTTTCATTTGATACCCATATTGTCCCAGTCGGTAAGCATGTCCGTTCGGGTGGGTTTTGAGATGTGGCGTCCCCCAGGTAAGTTGTCCCCATAATTTTACATCAATTTCGTGTGTTTGGTGTATCATGAGGTGGCATACAAAATTTAGTATAAATCGGTGCACCCATCTCCGAGATCTCTAGACTTTGAAAATGTTGGGAAGGGGAGGGTCCGCCCTTTTTTACTCCTAAATATGTTCTTCTTCAGAGTCTTCTATTGGCATGATCAGCCAATAGACTCTGGCTGAATTATTTAGTATGCTTAGTTGTTTAAAAACAATTTATCATCCATTGGCAACACTAGCACTTGACTTATCCTATGCATCGAAGGACAGAGAAATGCGTTTGGTTGTATATATTTTGTTTGGGATACATGATGGTAGTTGTACATGACGTAATTGTAGTTGTTGTTGTGAGTAACATGTTGTCTTTACGACGTCAACATTTTTTCTCAGCTGGCAAACAATGGACACAAGAAAGCCATTCCTTTAGAAATGACAACAGACGGTGCACCTTTGGTTAGTTTTGTGGTAACTTGTTTTTGTTGTTGTTAACATCATTGGCATTGTGTTATGCTTTCGCAGACATGGAGTGGTCTTGAAGAGTCATTAGGAAGAAAAGCGGCAGCTAAATTAAGATAGCAATGTTAAATTTTTCGAAAATAATCAAATGGTTTTAAGAGGCAAACAAAAAATCGGTGAAGAGAACATCAGTGGTACTTTGAACTGAACTTTTTTAACGCCAATTAATGGGAAGGGATTCTTGTTTTGGAATGAAAGGTTTATACGACAGGGAGCCAGTCTATCTACCTATCTATCTATCTCCTTAAGGAGCCAGTCTATCAGCCACAGCTTGTAATTCAGCCGGTGATACATCATCAGTCAAAATTTCCCTTCAGATGAAGGCATTTCATAGTGGAGAGTTTCCTGTTAAATATGTGTTAACGAGTGGTGTTTCCTCACTAGACATTTGCCATGCATTCTCTGACTTGTGAATATATCCCACAGTAATAGGTTTCGAGGATAGGTTTTTCCCTAGCCTAGAGGACTCATATGCATATTCCACGGAGCTGATCCGCCTTTTAGACGTCCCAGTCATGTGGTGCCCTAGTGGCTTTTGCGCTGTTGATGAGTTTTCTGGAACCCTTCCTTAGACCAACTAGTTCTGGTTTCCACCATGGCGTTCGCAGTTTGCCCCTCGGTTTGGCTGTTGGACATGGCTGACATAAGCCAGTTTTTCAGTTCCTTCGTGATCCGCTTGACCACTTCCCTTTCAGGTCTAAGGGGGTTAGTCGTGCAGAATGTGTACTGAAATTTATCCCAAACCACCTTTCTTCTAATAAACCGAGGGACCAGCTTTCTCCAAGGATAAAGATAATGTTACGATGATCAACGTGGCTGTGTCCATTCAACACTTCCCAGTCGCATATCCTACCGCTGATATTCTCTGATACAAAGGTAATACCTAGTACCTCCTGCATATTCGTGGTAATAAAGGTTGATTTTTTTCCCTTAAAATATATTCGATAAGCTGCTCGCCACTTTCGTAGATATCCGAACTTCCCCACATGTGGTGATGTGCATTAGCATCGCTTCCTACGTTGAGACGGCTTCAAGTAGCATTGAAAGGCTTGAAGGCGGCATCTCTGAATCGTGTGACACATATAAGAAAACCAGCCAGCCAGCAGGCTTATGAATACTCTTGCAAGAATTCAGGCTCTGAATCTTCTTTCCCCGCCAGCCAGCTTAGCGACAGAAAAGAGGAAAAACCATAAAACTTTGAAAGAATTCAGGCCCTCCGTACCCTTGAGTAGTTTAAATTCAGGGATTCTTAGTCTACGAACTATTCTTCCGCACCCTCATGGTTCTTAGATAGGTTAGGTTAGGTAAGGGTGGCAGTCCTTTACAGACTCACTTAGACAAGTCCATTGTGATAACACAGTAGCGACAGACCAAGGTTTCTGGTGGGAATCGAACCCACGACCCCTGAACTGGTAATCCAAGCACTCTACCAACACGGCTACCAGGGCGCCTGGTTTTTGGATAGGAACCACGTCAACTTCTCCTGCCATCAGAATCAGCTTAAGTGCCGCCAAAGCGACCTTACAATGGTGGAAATTTTTTATCTGCAGAAACCGGACCATAGTCAGGACTCGGAATTTCCACCACTGTTAAGTTGGCAACGTCTTCTGAGTCTGCCAGAAGTTTAACCTCACAAGATTCGTTCGATAATCTCATGATGAGTTTCTTTACGCATCCAAGGGCATTTGAGAAAACAGTGGAACCACTCTTCTTCTGGACACTGGATGATGCTTCACAAGCTGCTGCTGTGGAAGTACCAATCCAAATGGGTGACTCACCCTCACAGGGCTTGTCGGGTCCCGTTTCGTCGCCTTCCCCTTCTGTTTTGATTGGGACAAAGGGATTTTCAGTTTCCTGCAATCCGCCAGACTTAAAAAAATGTGGTTGATAGTTCATCTGACTAGTGTTCAGCAACTGCTTAGTCGTTTCCTGATTCCCCAACCCCACCTCTTTTGTATACTTCATCCATAAAATACAACTCCTTTAGAATTCTTGAGGTCTCCGAAACAGCCTGAGTTTAATACGAGTATAGCATGTTTCCGATGGCCATAAGCCTAATCCAATCTACCGATCTTCCGGTCGGTGGTTAAAGGATTACTGTCCCTTAGGCTCTCAAGTATGGATTCAGAATCTGAGGTAATCTTTAACCAATGAGCCAGAGTATTGGGCACAGCTTGGTGTTAATGGGTGATACATTCTTAGGACCGAAGGATTGACAATAGTAAAAACTTTTTATCTGCCATAGGTTCTTAATCCCGACACAATTTCCAATAACCACGGACGAAAGTATATCAATGACAACCTCTTCTGGCGCCACATTGTTCAATGAAGGCTGTAGCTGGAAATGTGTAACAACGACTAGCTCTAGACATTGTCCATACATTCTCTGACTTCGGGGTATACCCCACAATAATAGGTCTCGAGGACAGAATCTTCCTTAGCCTAGAGGTCTCAGATGTATACTCTACAGAGCTACAGAATTCCGCCCAGGATTTGTTCTGAACCTTTCTTAGCTCCCCCTTAAAATTTCTTAGCTCAGCCTTATAGATGTCCCAATCGTAGTTTTCGCTCTGTTGAAGAGTTTTCCGCAGTCCTTCATTTCACCAAGCCGCTCTTGGGTCCACCATGGTGGTCGCTGTTTGCACTTTGACTTGGCACTAGGACATGCTGACGCAATCGAGTCATTCAGGGCCTTCCTGATCCGCTTGACCACTATATCTATATCCTTCTCAGTTTTCATTTCCTTTTCAGGTGTGGAAGGGTAAGATGTGCAGAATTTGTACCGAAATTTATCCTAATCTGCCTTTCTTTTGTTTAGCCGAGGTACTACTTCTATGACGACGATCAGAGTAGCTGTGGTCATCCAACACTTTCCAGTCGCATATTCTTGCGCTTATATTTTCCGATGCAAAGGTAATATCTATTACCTCCTGCCTGTTTCTGGTAATAAAGGTCGGTTTATCCCCAACCTTAGACCAATCAGTTCTGTGGTTCAGCATGGCGGTTGGCATTTTCCCCTTTGTTTGACTCTAGGACATGACACCTTAATATAAAGGCAATGTCGCAAAATGTACCGACAAAGCTCCCCTTCAATACCAAGAAGTCTAGACATAATTTACCAGTCTCTGGCAAATTTCATATACATTTTGTGAAATTTACCGTAAAATATTGCCGACCCTTTTATTTCGATTTATTTTCAATATCGAATACCATATTTATATCGCATCGTTTCTTCTCCTTTTTTGGCATTCACTTAATTAAAAACTTCTCATTTTATTCCCAATCGCATATTCTCAATCAAAATCCATATGCCCCTTGACCTTAAATGTCCAAAAATCTAAACTCATAAAATACGGTCATGAATAACAAAGCAAATGACACATGAAATTTCGTAAAGAAAAACATGACAAAAAAAAAAAAAAACGATTAATCAATAATGTATACGGAAGGAATAATAATTTTTGAATAAGAATAAGCAACACAAAAAACACAGAAAATTAATAACCAACCTATGTGGCGAACGGATAGCAATGTCCCCTCGAACAACTGTTTGGTTCTTTGCCTACTACCACTTAACGATTTGCTCCTACATTTTTGTCCTTTTGCGATTAATAGTATTGTCCTTGGGGGGGTTTTCAAAGGCATAACCTCCACAAATATCTGATGGTTTGTTAGTGGACATTATCGTTAGTCATTCGCCGATGGTATGTCCAAAAGTGCACAATGGGTATGTGCATTTTGAGTTACGCGCAAAACTTTTGACTTTGAAATTAAACTTAAATTCGGAAAAAAGTAATTTTTTGTAACAGACAAAAACTATTTGCTACGATAGCAAATAAATTGCACTGCTTTCTATTTTACGTCATTTTATTTTATATTATACCAGCCGAAACGGGCCCGCTCCGCTGCGCCTTCTTTAACTCTCTAATATCTTTTTAGGGTGGGGACACTTCGACCTGAATGCGGATATCGAATTCGTATCATTGTAGCCTATGGCGCTGAACACGTTCGAATCCTTGCGAGAACATCGGACAAAGCGGTATTTATCCCCTCTTAATGTTGGCGACATTTGCGAGGTACAATGCCGTGGTCTTTTAAAAAATTTTCCCCAAAGAGGTATCGTACTGCGGGACGCCGTTCGGACTCAGCTATAAAAAAAGCTCCCTTATCATTGAGTTAAATCTTGAATCGGAAAGCACTCATTGATGTGTGAGAATTTGCCCCTTCTCGGTTCCTGGTGGTAATGTTCTTCCTTAGGGTAAAGTCCTCATTATGGGAGGGATAGCACCTCAGACATTTCGACTCAAATATGGATATCAAATTCGTGCCGCACTTTCAAATCCCTTTAATTTGGAGCCCATATTGTCATGGCCGGTAAATATGAAACGTTTGGAGGGTGTTTTGGGGCTGGGGCGGCCACCGGCACTTTGCGCTGAAAATAGATATAAAATTCGTTCTTTATTCCCAGCGGAAAAGAATTTCAGTTTAGGGGGTGCTTTAGAGCGTACCCCAAAACACTTGGCTCCATAATTTGATATCAAATTCGTTTTCTATTCTCAAATAGTTTTCATGTGAGTCCCTTATTGTTATAATGGGTTAAATAACCCATTTGACGTATCTTTAGGAGGAAAAGCGCCACCTAGACTTGAATGTAAATTTTAATATCATATTCGTTATCTACTCCCTGATACCTTTCATTTGAGTCCCGTATAACCTTGGCCAGCTAATATGCCCATTTGAGGCTATTTGGGGATGGGCGACCTCCCATTACTTGGATCTAATGTTTTATGCCATATTTCTAATCTACTGTCAAATTCTTTTTATTTGAGTCCCATTTTGACATGAACTACGAATATATCTGTTCAACGAAGTTTTGGGGTTTGGGGGGAAGAGCCGCTGGGAAATTGGATCCAAACTTCAATACCATATTCTTTTTCTGGTCTCCAATACCTTTCATTTGATACCCTTATTGTGCCCATCGGACCACTTTCGGATATGGGTGGCGTTTTTGGGGTTATGGAGGGGGTCCGCCTCCACTCGATATCTACAAAATTATATAGCCTATATTTCCTTCCAGGTAAACGTACAAAATCTATGAAAATTTTAAGAAAATCGGGTCAGCCATGTATCATATAGTCATAATGGGTCTAATGGCGTTTTTGAGGGTTGGCGTGGCCCCCTACACTTCGTTCTGATTATGTATGGCAGATTCGAAATCTACTCCCGAATACCTTTCATTTGAGCCCCATATTGAAATTAACGTCCAATATGGCTGTTTGGAGGAGTTTTGGGGTTGGGGCGGCCCGATGGGTACTTAGACTCAAATTTTAATACCATGGTCCACTTTTGATTTTGGGTTGTGTTTTTAGCATAAGGGGGAGGGTCTTTCCTTCACCGAAAAATTATAAAGTCTATGTTCCCTTCCAGGCCAACCTATACAATAAGCGAAAATTTCGAGAAAATCGATTCTGCCCTTTTTCAGTCCATACGGTGCAAACAAACCTATTCCCATATATCCGTGATTGGCTAACGTGCCCATTTTAGGCGTTTTTGTGGAGGTGGGGTGACCCCCTATACTTCGACATGAAGTTGTATGCCAGATTCCTTATCGACTCCCGCGTACTTTTCATTTGATACCCACATTGTCCACACACCTTAGATTTTGGGTGTTTTTTTTGTGGTAACGGTGGACCCTCCACCCCTCTTCCGTTATAAATATATAATAAAGCCTATTCCGAATTTCTGACCATATTCGTAATCTACTCCCGAGTACCTATCATTTGAGTCCCATATTGTCATGATCGTCAAATAAACCTATTTTAAAGGGTCTTGGGGCTGGGGCGGCCCCCAGGTACTTGGGCCCAACTTTTATTATGCAATTCATACTCTACTCTTGAATACCTTTCATTTGAATCCCATATTGTCCCGATCGGTCCTCTTTTATTTTTGGGTAGTACTTTTGGGGTAAGGAGGAGGGTCCGCCCCCTCCCGATATCAAAAATTTTATAGCCCTTGTTCCCTTCCAGGCCAACCTATGCAATCTGTGAAAATTTCAAGACAATCGGTTTAGCCGATTTGAGTCTATACGGAACAAACAAACAAACCGACAGACAAACAAACACAAATTGAATTTTATATAGAAGATTATTTTATTTTATTTATTTTATTTTTTTTTTATTTTATTTTATTTTATGTTATTTTATGTTTTTTTATGTTATTTTATTTTTTTTATTTTATCTATTTTTTATTTTCCCCCTTACCAGCCATTCATAAATTGAGCACCAGACATTTTATGCAAACAGCTGATTTTTAGCAGGCAGCCTGCTGGTATTAAATTGCAAGCTACGGTGCCCTTCACGGTATACACAGTACAAATTCAAATTTGCCCATGAACATTCCCCTTGGGAACAGGGGCAAACTTCTCACATGTCAATGAGTGCAGTCCGATTGAAGTTTAAGCTCAATGATAAGAGGCCTTCTTTTGCGACACCTCCTTGGAGAAACGTTTTTTTATTGGGATAATACCTCACAATTGTTGCCAGCATTAGCAGGGGAATCCACCGCTGAACGTTTTTTTTCTGATGATCCTGCCAGGATTCGAACCTAGGCGTTCAGCGTCATAGTCGGACATGCTAAACTCTGCGCTTCGGTGGCCTCCACGGTATACACACTACAAATACAAATTTGCCCATTAACAATTCATTAAGGAACAGGGGCAAACTTCTCACATATCAATGAGTGCTGTCCGATTCAAGTATAATCTCAATTATACGGAGCCTCCTTTTTATTACCGAGTTCGATTGGCGTGCCGCAGTGCAACACCTTTTTGGGAAGAAGTTATTAAATGACAGCCATACCATTTTTTCGAATGGCATAGTTCCTCACAAATGTCGCCAGCATTTGGAGGGGATAACCACCGCTGAAAAATTTTTCTGATGTTCTCGCCAGGATTCAAACCAAGGCGTTCAGCGTCATAGGCGGACATGCTAACCTCTGCGCTACGGTGGCCTACACACACCTTTACTCACTAAGTACCCATAGAAAAGTATGGTACTTTGCCAATACTGGCTGGTATTATTTCAATCGCGTTATTGGCTAATATTTTAATACCATTTGGTATTAATTTAATACCAGACGGATGAGGCTATTAAACATTTATGGCATCGCAGTTGCATATTTGTCAATCTTGTTGACGTATTCGTAGGAAAAGCTCTTCTGAAAATCAATGGATATGGAATCAATTGCTGAATACAAAGAATCAATATTGGTCATGAGGACGGGGATATACCTTTTTCGTAATTCCGTTTGTAACTCATAGAAATATAAATCGATTTACCCACGTCCGTCTGCTAAAATCACGAAAGGGCTCAAGCGAACAAAAATATATCCGCTTGAAATCTTGCTGCACCCATATGCGTCCGTCTGTCTGTTGAAAACACGCAAACTTTCCAAGCAGTAAGGTTAGGCGCTTGAAATTTTGCACAAATACTGAAAATTAGTGTAGGTCGGTGGGGATTGTAAATGGGCCAAATTGGTCCATATTTGGATCGGCCGATCTGACAATTTAGGGACATAACCCATAGCATCCTCATGTATTATCCGATTTCGCTGAAATTTAGAGCAGTGAGTTGGACTAGAATAGGATTCAACCGTGGCACAGAGGTTAGCATGTCCGCCTATGTCGCCGAACGCCTGGGTTCAAATCCCGGAGTGAACATCAGAAAATTTTTTCAGCAGTGATTTTTCCCTTGCTAATGCTGGATACATTTATGCGGTATCCTGCCATGTTAAGACTCTTTCACCAAGTGAGGTTTCGCCTTGCTAATGCTGGTTACATTTATGCAGTATTCTGCCATGTCACAACTCTTCTACTCTTCGACAATAAACATTGATCGGACTGCACTCATTGATATGAGAGAAGTATCCCCTGTTCCTTAAATGGTATGTTCAAGAGAAATTTAGTTTGTTTGGATTAGGACCTTCAACATTCGAAACGAATATGGTCCATATCAGGCCATTTTTAGATATAGCTTCGGTATAGACCGATCTGCCGATTAAGGGTCCTATGAGGTTGAGATCGGACGTAGATGCTATATAGACCGGTCTTCCAATTTCGTTGAATTTTGAACACACGGCTTGTAAAAGGCTTATAAGTATCTAAGTCAAATTTCATTCAGATCGATGTGCATTTGGATATAATCATGGTATAATATCAATGGTGGCAGTTATAAAAAGTTCGGTATGGCCTTAATACACTTTTACTTGTTTTTGTTTGTCTTGAGTATGAAAGAGTGAAGAATTATTTTTTGACCAAGGAAAAAAAACGCAAAAACTTTTGTAAATCCTTTCATCCTCTGATACCGTTGTCATATTCCATTTTTTTTTACCCCTAATCCCATTGTGTCACGTCTATTAAGTTATTAAAATTATGAAAGGAAGTCGTAGCCTCTCCCACTGGTACTTAATGTCGATGTCATATAGCTGCTGGTGCTGTTGGTTATGGTGCTATTTTTGTTATCATTTTGATGGTATCTGTCATACGGATGACATCTTTATGCCAAGTGGATAAATAAACTAAACTCCACAAAATAGAACATGGAGGGGTGGTGAAGGGGGAGAACGAAGACAAAGGCACGAATCATAGCCATTTCCAATTGGCCGTATATTTGTCCTTCCTTTCTCTCTCAATTTGTTATCAAGATAAGCTTTTGTAAACTTTTCCCAAACAAAAATCTATATACGACGAGAAGAAGGCCGAGGTGCCTGGGCTGGTACATGTGGGTGGGTGTCTGTGCGAGAGTAGGCATTTGTTGTGGCTATGCATGGTTGTCTTACTAGGGAGTTGACCTCTGTCTATGGCTTACACTCTGAATACTCGACTTGTGTTTGCGTACGTGGTTGGTCTTGTGTTTATGTCACTGTCTGTCTGTCAGTTCAGTTTGTTGGTTGTGTCCTTTGGCATGTGCCTTGAAGGATCGTCTTATTTAATTTAATCTCCAATTGTTTTTAAGCCATTTTCAATGTCACTGATACCAGTGATTATGCCAAGCGTCGTAGAAAATTAATTAATTTAATCAATATCAGTATCTCTTCACTTTGATTACTTGGCCGTGGTGCTGCCTTGCGTTGTGGCGTATACGCGCCCCAGTCATTATCCCAAAAACCCCTAATGGAGGAAAGTTTTGCAAACTTTGGTTCTTTGTTTATAAAACACCCAGTTTTGCTGGGCATAAGCCCCATCTATGTGAATGGGGAAATTTATGGAGCCACCAATATTATGGGTTGAAGGATTTGAGGCAAATTTATTGAAAAATTCAATAAATTCCTTATTATAATGGGGGGAAAAAATTAATCCAACAATCAATTTTCTCATGTTGAAGCAAACAACAACACTTATCAAACACAATGTTCAAATGGTCAGGCGAAGCTATTTATTTATTTATTTGTTTATTAGTCAATGGAACAAATATCCTTACAGACTAAGATGACTTCCGTAACAAATTTTTAAAAAGTAATGTATGATAATAAAGAGGTGCATGCTACAAAAATATATAATATAAAATGGATCTAAAAATTTCTTTTGATGTGCTAAAATCAATACATGGTTTTGACTCCCTTTGAAGCCTGTTGTTGATAAAATTTAAATTCAAAAAAGTTCGTGTTAAAGGCCCATTTCTCGCATAGTTGGTGCGGTGGAACGGTATGTCAAACAAATTTACAACTCGTAAGCTTCTTGGAGGAACAAATGTTGGAACTAAAGACAACAAATCCGGTGAATCAATATTATTATTAAGCAAGTCATATATGAAGCAAGCCGATTGATATTTTCTACGAGATTCTAAGGATTGCAAGCCAAGTAACAAAAATCTAGATCTATATGGAGGCATCTGAGCAGGAAATAAGTTTTTAAGGGCAAACTTTGTAAAGTTTTTTTGAATTCTCTCAATGCGAACAATGTGAGCACTACATTGAGGATCCCAAACAATTGAAGCGTATTCTAGTTTAGATCTAACAAATGCCGTATAAATTAATTTTGCGGTATTAGGATCAGAAAATTCCGCACAATTTCTTTTGATAAATGCAAGAACCTTGTAGGCCTCAGGAATAATGTGGTCTATATGTGGAATAAATGATAGTGATGTATCAAATATAATGCCTAGATCACGAATGGAAGTTACCTTAGTAAGATTGTGGCTGCCAATTTTGAAGGTTGGTTGAATGGGATTAAGTGATCTAAAATAAGAAACGTGAAAACATTTTGAAAGGTTCAAAAAAAGCTTATTGATGTTGCACCACATGACTAAGTTATCTAAATCAACTTGCAAATCATTTATATCTTGTAGAGACTCAATTTTAGTAAAAAATTTCAAGTCATCAGCATACAAAAGAAAATTGGAATGCGAAAAACATGAAGAGATGTCATTGATAAATAAGTTAAAAAGAAGTGGGCCAAGGATGCTACCCTGAGGTACTCCCGATGTCTGAAAATATGGCTGAGACACGTATCCTTCAACTTTAACTTTACACACTCTGTTAGTTAGATATGAATGAATCCATTTTAGAAAATTTGAATGCAAACCTAGATTCTGTAACTTAGCAAGTAAAATACTATGCGAAACTTTATCAAAAGCTTTGCTTAAGTCAGTGTAAATAACTTCTACTTGTTTACCTCGCTCGAGGGCGGTCATACAGTAATCTGTAAATAATGTTAAATTCGATGTGGTAGATCTACCCGAAAAAAACCCATGCTGGTAAGGAGAGATAGTAGACTTGCAAAGAAAAAATAATTTTTTGAAAATGATATTTTCAAATATTTTCGAAACACACGAAAGTTTTGATATTGGCCTGTAACATGTAACATCATCTTTTCTACCCTCTTTAAATACAGGAGTAATTGATGCTATCTTCCACTTGGCTATAAAAATACCTTTCTTAAGAGATAGGCGAAATATAAAAGTCAAAACGGAAACAATGCTAAAACAGCAACTTTTTAAGAAATAAGCACAAAGACCATCAGCATCACTTTTATAGCTATTTTTAATTGCACCAATAGCTTCAAAAACATCATCCTCACAGATATAAATACTTCCCAAATTTATGGCTGAATAAGAAAATGGTAGCGTCATATTACAAGTGGAAGGCTGCTCAAAATTAGATTGGAAAAAATTAGCAAACATGTTTACAACATCATGGCCAGACTGCGAGATGCAACTGTTATATTGAACAGTAGATGGGATATCTGAAGATTTCTTCTTAGACTTCACAAACGACCAAAAATGTTTAACATTTACTTTAATTTCATTCTCTTTAGAAAGAATGTATTGTTTATAAAGAAATTTGTTTAAAAAATTAAATTCTTTTTGATAATGTAAAAATTTGACTTGCTCTTCCAGATTACCAGATTTAATGAATCGATTATGGAATTTATTGCGCAGATTTTTTAGTTTTTTTAGGCCTTTAGTATACCATGGAAGCTTATAGGGCTTTTTCTTGTTTAGAGGAACATTCAATTTAAGAATGTCTAAAACCTTTGCCAGAAAAATATCATAACAATTGGATGGATCACACGTAGGAAACATCGATACCCAATTTATAGATGAAAGCATCGAATTTAGCACATCAAAGTTACATGCGTTGTAATTAAAATTGAAACACTCAGAAGTATCATTTGGGATGTACATAAAACATTCCATTTCTATAATTGTAGGAACATGATGAACACTTGGAGGAGATACTGGAATCAAACATTCATATATTTTGAAATTGCAGTCGCGTGATACAAAAATTAAATCAAGAAATCGACGCATTTTATTAGCAATATGATTAATTTGAACCAAACCAACGCTCAATAACGCATCGATAAAATTAACTTCAAACTCTTTATTAACATTACTAGGCGTTAAAAAATAATTGTCGTTCATCATGGTCCAACAAATACTTGATAAATTAAAATCTCCCATTACACATAAATTAGTATCAGAACACATATTCTCTTCCAAATTAACAATATTAGAGACATGTTTAGAATAGATATTATCATGACTTCCAGGAGGTATATACGATAGAGATATTAACAGTTTTTGATTAAATCCAATTACATATAGTGCAATTTGATCCAAAAGACCATCATCATCATCAATTTTACATAAATAGGATTTGTATTTAGATTTTACAGCAATAAGAACACCCCCACCCCGGGATAATCCTGTACGATAAGCATTTCTATCCTTCCGATATACATTAAACAAATTCATGTCGAAAAATTCGGCATCATAAAAGTCGGAATTAAGCCAGGTCTCAGCAATGAGAATTAAATCAAAGTCACATTGGGACGTAAAATTCATGATTTCATTGGCCTTTGTGCGAATACCTGACATATTTTGATAAAATACTTTTAGATTATGTGCAGTATCTACTACTGAACTAAGGGTTGTATTTCCCTTTTTTGAAAATTTTTAAACGGACGTACCCTTATATCGGTAGGCCACAATTTAGAGTTAAAAATATCATTATAAAAACTAGATACTACACCCAGCTTAAAATTAACACTTTTTAATTCACTTAAATTAGCGTCTTTCTTTACTAATTTATAGCATTCCATATTAGCTTTATCAATGTTGGAGTTGGCAGCAATATAATTGATAATTTGATCGCATGAAACAGTTGGCTTAAACTTTGATATATGAATCCATTTCTTGGTTGCCACCACTTCCAAATCATTAGGTACATTATTTTCACCAAATATGACTTTGCCCCCTTTTCGTCTACGCCTTTGAACAGTTTCCCAACCCATACTTGCTTGATGGTTTGGTTCGAACATTTCATTTCCATTGTTTACTGCATTAACATCATGTGTACTCACTGACGAAACCGATGGTGCATATGAAACAACATGTTGCGAGCTCGGCTTGTTCATGGATTGTGCACCTGTAGATGTAACTGGTATAATAAGACTTTGGACAGTACCAACAACATCGCTACCACTGGTCTCAGAATAATGATTTGCATTTTGTTGATGAACTTCTTTGCTTGGAGGTTTGTTGTTTTTCTCCACTGTTTTTTTTATCTCTCGCACTTCAGCACATAAAGATGAGTTTATTAAGACTTTTAGCTCTCTCACTTCACTGGTCAAAGAGGCAATGCGAGCAACCAAATCAGAAGAAACTGATAGGCAGTCATTGCAATTAAATACAATATTTGAATTTTTAACAAATAATTCTCCAATATTAGTATCGACGTTGGCACAAAAGAAGTGTAGCTTAGCTCTGCAAATGTGGCATGCTATGAACTTCCCGTTCAAAGCCTTGAAGCACATCGCACAAAGAGTATTTGGAGGGAGATCCATTAGAAACACGTCAGATGTAAAGAAGCTCAACTGACTAACTTTGCCAATTTAGCAAAAGGCAACTGGCAAAAATGGGCAATAATATAATGAATACATTCCAATGTTATAAATTACTCACATTTTTCAGCCTGTATTTTATTGAATTTTTATACCCAGCACAGATGAATGTTGGTATAATTGGTATATGATTTTCTCATTTCATGTTATGTTACAAATATATCGAGATATGCATTTCCGAAGCAACAACAAAGTATATACATTCTCCAAATCAGCCCATATTTATGCATAGCTGCCATATGGACCCTTCTACCGATTTAAGGTCTTGGGGTCAGAAATTACGCTTTTTTTTTATCCAATATCGATGAAATTTAGAACCGTGACTTTTGCTAGGTTTTTTATAATCACGCCTTATATGATTCAGATTGGACCATATTTGGAGGGAGCCGCCATTTACAGTGGCACAGAAAAGTCTACATACCTCACTGAAAAAACATGTTTTTCAAATCGGATTTTTCTACCAAATTTCCTTTGTTGCAAACATTGTTTACAATGGTTCCCAGTATTTTATTTAGTTTAAAATTTTAGTGTAAAATCTTATGCCAACAACGTTATTGTCATTATGAATAGTTGCTATCTATGAAAAGGTATGTAGACATTTCTGTGCTACTGTATATGGATCACCGATTTAAGGTCTTTCGCCCATTATGGCTCATTTATTAAACAATTTCACAGAAATTTGACAGATTGAGTGACATTAGGCCTCTCGTATCCGCGTTTAGGGTGGCCTCGGTTACACAATATCTTATGGGTTGCCCAAAAAGTAATTGCGGATTTTTCATATAGTCGGCGTTGACAAAATTTTTCACAGCTTGTGACTCTGTACTTGCATTCTTTCTTCTGTCAGTTATCAGCTGTTACTTTTAGCTTGCTTTAGAAAAAAAGTGTAAAAAAAGTATATTTGATTAAAGTTCATTCTAAGTTTTATTAAAAATGCATTTACTTTATTTTAAAAAATCCGCATTTACTTTTTGGGCAACCCATATATAAAAATCAATTTGTGTTTGTTTATCGGATTGTTTGTTTGTGTGTTCCTTATAGACTCAAAAACGACTAAACCGCTTTTCATGAAATTTTCATTGATGGTGCACAATGATCCCGTGGCGAATATAGGGTACTACATCCTTGAATATATGAAGGGGGTCGAACCTTCCCCCTTAACGTAATTTCCAGAAACGCCAAATCTCGGAGATAGGTGGAGCGATTTAAACGAAATTTTGTTTGCTCTCTTCAAGTAACCTAAAAACAAAAATTTTGTATCCAAATTTCGAATGGGGTACTTGGGGGACCTCCCCAACTCCAAAACCTACCCAATATATATTAAAACCAATCAAGACAATATGGGACTCAAATGAAAGGTATTTAGGATAACAAAACGTATCTGATATCCACTTGTCGGACCAAATGTAAGGGGGACCACCCCAACCCCCCAAAACATCCCCAAATTGGACTTATTTACTGACCATGGCAATATGAGCTCAAATAAAAGATATTTGAGTGTAGAATACGAATCTGATATCCAAATGTGGGGCCAAGAGTTTGGGGGCCTGCCCTCCCCCCCAAACAAACACCCCCCAAAGAGGACAATTTTACGACTATAACAATATGGGGCTCAAACGAAAGGTGGGAGGCGTTTTTGGGCTTATGGGGGAGGGGTCCGCCTTCATCCGATATATATAATTAAATAGCTTATATTTCCTTCCAGATAAACGTATAGAATCTATGAAAATTTTAAGAAAATCAGTTCAGCCAAGTATCATATAGTCATAATGGGTCTAATGGCGTTTTTGAGGGTTGGCGTGACCCTCCATACCTCGATCTGATTATGTTTGCCAGATTCGAAATCTACTCCCGAATACCTTTCATCTGGGCCCCATATTGAAATGAACATCCAATATGGCTGTTTGGGGCAGTTTTGGGGTTGGGCGCCCCGATGGGTACTTAGACTCAAATTTTAATACCATATTCGTATTCTACTCTCCAATAAATTTCATTTGATACCTATATTGTCCCGATCGTTCCACTTTTTATTTTGGATTGTAAGGTGATTCCTATCCGGTGATCGGTTTTGGGTAGTACTTTTGTGGTAAGGGGTAGGGTCCGCCCCCTCCCGATAGGAACAAGTTATATAACCTATGTTTTCTTCCAGACCAACATACACAATCTATGAAAATTTCAAGATAATCGGTTAACCCGTTTTTGAGTCTATACGGAACAAACAAACAAACCAACAAACAAACAAACACAAAATGAATTTTATATATATTGGGTTGCCCAAAAAGTAAATGCGGATTTTTTAAAATAAAGTAAATGCATTTTTAATAAAACTTAGAATGAACTTTAATCAAATATACTTTTTTTACACTTTTTTTCTAAAACTAACTAAAAGTCACAGCTGATAACTGACAGAAGAAAGAATGCAATTACAGAGTCACAAGCTGTGAAAAAATTTGTCAACGCCGACTATATGAAAAATCCGCATTTACTTTAGCAATAGCTACAAAAGCATAACAGTTATTATTCAATATTCTTTGTTTGCCTGAAGAGATGCCGCGCATAGAACTCTACAAGTGCGATCCATGGTGGAGGGTGTAAAGATTCGGCCTGGCCGAACATAGCACGCTCTTGCTTGTTCATCTGGCCTCGTATAGCGAGGAAATCTTCAGTATATCTAGCTATTCCTTTAATCATCTATTGCGAATCCCTCAATAATCCATAGTATCCCATGCTCAAGGTCAAATTTGTAATCACATGGAATATTTATTTGCTCAATTGAAATACGTTGTTCCAGATAAAAATCTGTAGCGGGAATGAGTATCATTCGGTATAATTTGTTGTTTTGTTTATTAAACAAAGCTGCAAATAAAATGAAAATATTATTGCATGTCATGCCACAATAAAATAGCAGGGAGTGTGCGATTTTGTCTTTTATTTTGCTATTAGCTATGCGATTGGGTGGATAGTAAGATAATGAAACACGTTTTGTTATAGGTTAAATGATTATTAAAGCGAATTATAGTTTGAAAGGTATGGTTTGAAGCAAAATGAAATTATTAAATGAAAAATTAATTGTGTAAAGCAAAAAAGTGAAATCGAATCAATAGGAAAATTACTAATTTATAAAGGAAACATTCCTCTTATGCTGAAGTTACAATAGCCATTTTCAAATGCAATTTTTGAAGTATTACCAATGAAATTTCAAACATTTTGTTGCAGACAGGATTATGGTGTGTGGTTTAGTAGTCACAGCATAATAAAAGTTTTCAAGTTAAAATTTCAACCGTCTGTTGGAGTTTTTTTTTTTTGGTCTTGAACTTTATTGTCATTCCATTGCAGGATACCGTCCGGCCATGGACCATTTTACTCAATGCTTTCTATAGCACAGAACTCTTCAAAAGTAAGGCAAACTATTTGATGTTGCTAAAAAAGTATTTGACCGGCTATTCGTATCGCCATTTCTGATGACGGTATACAATGTTTACCTCCTAGTCAGAACGAGATCCACGTAGCGGCAACCCGACGGAAGGATAACAAGGCAGCAGGAGCCGAAGGGTTGCCCGCTGAACTATTTAAAACGGAAAGCGACACGCTGATGAGGCGTATGCATAGGAGCATACTATGTTCCGTATAAAGAAAGGAGGCAAGACGTCATGTGCCAACTACAGCGGAATCCCATGGCAGCCGGTTGTACGTCCCGGATTGACCCGATGGATTCCTTCATCGGCAAGGGCTGCTGCCTCAGTGCATAACACACTGCTACAACAACAACAACAGCGGCATAAGTCTCCTCCCCATCGCATACAAGAGCGTATTGTGTGAAAGATTTAAACCTTGTTTGATGTTGCTAAAAACTATTTGACCGGCTACCCGTATCGCCATTTCTGATTCGCCATGAATCTTCATCAGCGGAATTCGTCAACTGCGGCATGATGGTTGACAAGTAAAATCTTACTTCCCTTATTTAAATCCACTGGAGTGTTCATCGCCACTCCTATGGGTGACCACCATAAATAACCTATGGCGAATGCTGACTGAGAAGGGGTTTGAACCCGTCTGCCACGCAGACGATGTTAATGATCCACACCATCTATGCAGAAGGGACGAAAGGACCAAGATATCTAAAAGACTAAAATCTACGCAGAAGATTGAAATCTGCCTGTTCACAAGGAAGACGAAGGTGGGCCCATTTGGTGCACCATGTTTCTATATCTGACAAGGTCAAATACTTAGGTGTAATCTTGGATAGGAAACTGAATTGAAAGTGTGTCATTTATGGGCGTTCCGAGAAGGCTCACAGATGTTGGGTACTATGTAGACGGGCCGTAGGCTCGAAATGGGGCTGAATGCGAGTATAGACCACTGGCTCTACAGGAGCGTGATTAGACTGTTACTTACTTGCGCCTCAGTAGTTTGGTGGACTGCGATGGAGAAAAAGTGCATCTTAAGGACCATACAACAGATTCAGAGTACATGTTGTCTTGCCATTTGCGGAGCTATGAGAAACACGCCCACTTGGGCACTGGAGACTATTCTAGATATCCGACCCATAGATATACCGATTATTTTCGAGACTTAAGGCTATAGGAGAATGGATTGAGGATAGAAGCATGTCATACCATCGCGGTATAATCGAGGCGACGATAGGAAACCTAGAAGGAACGCAAGAGGTATTCTATCGGTTACCTGAGACAATGATTGAGGTCGAATGCGAGGCACTGCTGCCAGCGGCACAGTCTTGGATTGACGGAACTCTGGTGTTGCCATCTGAGAGATCATGCATGATGGATCAAAGCTAGAGGCCAGAGTGGGCCTGGCGGTAAACATTGAGAACCCAGGGACTGAGATCTGTTTTAGACTGCCTGACCATAATACGATCCTGCAGGCAGAGATCCGGGCGATCACAGAATGCGTGAGAGGGTGTGGTGCTAACGCGAGAACGTCGAGTGTGAACATTTTTACGGACGGTAAACGGTCCATCAGGGCAATAACAACCAGGATGGTAAGATCACGAACAGTCGTGGTATGTAAGAGGAATATAAACGCCTTCTCTGAGGATGGCACCATCCGCATCGTTTGGGTGCTGAGCCGTAGCAGAGTAACTGAGAAATCAGACGATTTCGCAATGAAGGCCAGAGAACTGCCGTCGATAAACTAGGTTAACCCGAAGCCTGTCGGGTCGACGCAGTCCCAGATAAGGGCGTGAGCGACGAATGCGCATGTAACCTTGAGGAACAACGAAACGGTCGATAGGACGGCGAAAATCTTATGGGAAATCCAGATTGTGAGAAAACGAGGCTATTACTGAAAAGAAGCAAGCAGGAGGTCAGTAAATAACAGGACAAATAGGACTACTTTACAAAATCGATGCGGCAATCAATAGCATGTGTTGGGCATGCGAAGAAGATGATGAGACGTTTGAACATTTCTTATGTCACTGCTAGGCTTTCGCGGCTAACAGACACCGGGACTTAGGTGGGGACACAATACCAGACATGAATCAACTGAGGAAAGTGGTATAGAAAACAATTAAGGATTTTATAAACAGCACGGAATTCCTGACTTTAACTCTTTAAAGAATTAGCTTTTCATGAGAGGCTAACAGACACCGGGACTTAGGTGGGGACACAATACCAGACATAAACCAACTGAGGAAATTGGTATAGAAAACAATTAAGGATTTTATAAACATCACGGAATTCCTGACTTTAACTCTCTTAAGAATTAGCTGTCTCAGTAAGGAGACAGGTGGCACTGGCTGTTAATTAAATACTGAGTGCCAATGATACTTCAGATAAAAAGCGAGTTATTGGCGCATTCAAATAACAAATGGCCAACATCAGCGTCTGTTCCCAGGTTTGGGGCGGCTGAAGGCGACCGTTGGACTTTGGAGTAAACAACTCACGACATCGAGGGATACACACACGTGCGATCCCACAAAACTCATGCGGTTGTGGCGGTGGGCCAGTAGTTTTACGATTAAACCGTGGAGCCAATATAGATTCGAATCAATACCTTGTTGCAGCAAAAGTACGATCTAAAACTGCACAAAGATGGACATTGAGATGTTGCAAACACAACAGATGACAATGGCATACCCCCCTCGACTGACCCGGCCAATAAGTATCCTGCAATGGAATTTTAATAAAATTTAATCTTTTATAAATTTCCTAATGAAAGGAAGTAGTTACGAATTAAACAAACCCACAGTTTAAAGGAATATCTCTTAAAGTCAAAGAGCTTCGAACGTTCAATTTTTCTACAAAACGAATCCCTTACTAATTTAGTGATATTTAAAATCTGCAGAATTTTACATTTGCACTTTGTTCTTCTCCCTATTACTTTAATTTGCACTTCTTCCTCCTAGTACTACAAATCCCTAACAGCTTACACTTTTTAACAGCTAAGAGGCCAAAAACTCCAACTCCATTCGAAAAACTAAACAAAACAAAACACGAGGAAAAGAACAAGTCCTAAAACAAAAAGCTGAAAAACTCAATTTATTCCAGAGGAGTACACACACACACAAACGAAAATCATATAAAAATAAAACCAACATTACTTTTTTTACGATTTCGCTTCATTCATTCAATATCGTATGGTTGCAATTCACTGGTTGTTTGAGCTGCAGCAACAATGCCATGCTTTTAATCGCAAAACCGAAAATGAATTTAAAAGTTTAGCGTTTCGCTTTGCTAAATCCAATCGTTCTTAAGTGCACACAGCATTCTCGATAGGGGTGAAAGTCATTTATGGGGCCCCTCCAATATTGTGGATTGTGCCTTCAACTTATTTTGCGCTTCTCAAGTATTCTGATTAAAAGAAATTTTACCGTCAATTCACTTTTATTGCATCAAATCAAAATTTACTACAACGAATGGAAATGCGGCGACCACAAATAACTGAGGACAGTGGTTTTGGGAAACTTGATGATTGGGCCAAATCGTTTTATGTTTTATGCTCGTCAATATCCGAACCAAATATGGTCCAGAGCGGAAGATATAGTTGTCATCATAAGCGTGGAAAAGCCTCTGGGGGTGAGCTAAGCACCCCACCAGATAAGATTTTTAGCTTAATGGGTACGTAAATAAGCAGAATGGTCGAATTTTGAGTGAAGAAAACGTCACAGTTTGGTGCGGTTTATAGGCTGGTGTCATCATTGGACCGTACTTCTTCAAAGACGATGCGAATCGTGACGTAGCTGTGGATGGTGAGCGCCACCTTGAGATGATATCCATTTTTTTGCTCAAAATGCAAAAGCTTGACTTGGAGTTCAATTTTCGTTAGGCTGCTTTGAGTTTTATGTTACTGCACTGCCTGATGTTTCAGTATTAGGATAGTTGCCTATCCTGGTCTTCTGAATCTTAAGAAAGTCGGAATTGTTTTATCTTTTACTGCCTGTTCGTTAGGCTGCATTTAGGTTCCAGTCCCCACATTGCCTGATTTTTCAAGATTAGGATCTTTGTCTATCATAGTGCACCGAATCTTGAGAAAATCGGCGATGGTTCCAGCGTCGGGTGTTAGGCTGCATTGAGTCTTCTGTCCCCGCACTGCCTGATGTTTTAATATTACTATCTTTGCTTAGCCTAGCCTTCCCAATCTTGAAAAAGACAGCCTTGTTCTTGAGGAACGCCATGCCTTTAGTCTTAGCCAGACTACTCACGGAGACTTGATTCATGCCACTACAGAATTCATGTTTAAAATAGAACTAATAGACTGTATGAAATCCAAGCTCGAAAAGAGGTGTTTATCCATTAGCCTGTGTATTTTCGTCGCAATTGCTGGTCAGTGACCTCTCAGTCAGTCTTCAAATCCTCCTCGTCATCGCATATCCTGCACAAGTCTACCTCTTCCTGCTCCCAGCGTGATGTCAAAGACCTAAGGTTGCCAGTCAAGACTCATTTTGGCAGTCCTAAGTCATGCTTTCTCAGCCCCAGGATAAGCGACGTATTGTTTCACGAAATTGTCGGTCACATGGCCTATGACACCATATAACCTGCAGCACTAACCCACTCCTTATTCACGCAGTCATGGTAGAAGACGGCCACCCTACCAAGATACTTGCGCACTTGAGGTATCACTGATTTCATAGCAAGATCTGCGGCAATCAGCGATCCATTTTTGGACAGCTCGTCTGCCGCTTCGTTTCCCGCCACACCTTGATGGCCTGGAACCCAGCAGAGGCTGACAGTCTTTCCCATGGTTCGAAGAAGCTCTTTATATCTTCTAACCCGTTTCAACCTTATGAGACCTGACGCCAGAGTCTTCAGCATTGCCTGACTGCCCACGTATATCGTGGTGGTGTGATCGGGCCGGCGCTCCTGCATCGACATTGTCTCCAGTGCTTTTAGGATTGCGATGACCTCCGCCTGAAAGACGCTTCACCCACTTAGAAGTCTATAGGATTCCATGATTCCATGGAATTCAATAAAGAAAGTGTACAGAGGGTGATGTGAAGTTAGGGGTGTAGTAAGCTCGTTAACCAGATCCTACACTTGGGACCGAAGATCTGTTAGAATCCTAAACGATGCACTGCTGACAACACTCAATGAAGATTAAAGAGCCAAGAGCGCTCGGCAGGCTGTCTTATGTCTACATTGATGGAGGGCTGGCTTCGACTTCCCAGAGTACTTGACCTGGTCAATTTTGCAACCACCTTAAGTTAGGTTGAAAAGAGGGTGCGGATATTAATCCGCCCCATGGCATGGCGTGGACATACAACTAAGCCAGTAATCGGCTTTTTGTGCGCTCTAAAGAGGCGTAAGTTAGTGTTGGTCTAATCACGCTCCTGCAGAGCCTGTGAACTATCCTCGGATTCAACCCCCATTTCGAGCATCTGTTCCGTCTACATAGTGCCCATCATCTGGAGGCCTTCTCAGTATCCTCTTGAATGTGACAGTTGTATGCCCAAGTTTCCAACAGGAAACGGATTTGTTGTTCAGGATTACCCCAAGAATTTGGCTTTGTCACATATCGGAAACTTTCTATTGAGGATGAGGAAAAGGGGTGCATAAAATTTTCCCACCTTCGTCTTTCTTGTGAAGATTCAGATTTCAGCATTCTCTTGGTTAACATTGAGACCCCTGGGTCTAGCCCAGTCATCCTTATTAGTATCATTAGCTTGTCTGCGTTGCAGACGGGATCCAATCCCTCCTCAGCATCCGTAATAGGTCATTTTTGGTGGTCACCCATAGGAGTGGCGATAAAATGCCCCCCTATGGCGTGCCCTGTGCTACTTTCTCCCTTATATTTATGTCATGAGACTCGCAATTTATCCATCTGTTCCTCAGCATATGGTTTATCCAATCTCTAAGGACCGGGACCACCCGTTGCTGGTCTAAGGATTAGAACAGTATGTCGGATTGGATGCATACCACCAATGTGTACGTCTTGGCATCGAAATATTCTTCTATTTCATGCACAACCTCGCGCAGGGGTAGTCTCCTCCGACCTTCCCTTGACATAGGCGTGCTGTTTGTACTTCAGCAGTTCACTGGATGTTCTACACTTTAACATGGTATCCACGAAACGTTCCATGGTCTTGAGTAGAAAGGACATAAGGCTTATAGATCTTTGGTGTCGCATAACTTGCCTTTCCCGGCCTGGGTATAAATACCACCCTTGCTTCTTGTCAGGCTTTCGGATTATACGCAAGTCCTAGGTATGCTGTGAAAATAGTTTCCAGATGGGGCGCCAGATAAACGGCCTCTTACTGTAATAATGCCGAAAATATTCCAGCAGGCCAGGGTGACTTCAATGGCTTGCAGCTCCTCAAGGCTTCCTTAATCATAAATTCCAGTGTCTCCGTGAGTCCCGTCGTATCTTGGGGAAATGCGTTTTCAACAAAAGCCTCAACTTGTCCTTCATTGTTTCTGCTCTCACTCCCATGTCGTCTACTTACGTTTTAGTTGGATGTAGGCTTTTGAGAGAAACTTTTTGATCCTGGCGGCGTCATTGATGCCATCGACCTGGTCACAGAATTGCAAACAGGCGGCATGTTTTGCCACTCTTGCAATATTGCTGTATTCCTTGATCCGTGCCGCTTTTTTACTCTATTGTAAAGTCTGCAGACCTCTTTCCCAATATTGCGAATCTCCCCGGTCATCCAGTAGTGCTGGCAAAATATCGATGGCACTATCGATATTTAGTTTTTTGACACAATATCGAATGATATTTTTTTCGATGGATACTATCGCAAAAGTTAAACAAAGATAAGCAATTCGACACAGAATATATCCATTAAGATACATTGCGCCTATAGAGGGCGCAAATTTTCATCCGATTATAAAGGGTGATTTTTTTGAGGTTAGGATTTTCATGCATTAGTATTTGACAGATCACGTGGGATTTCAGACATGGTGTCAAAGAGAAAGATGCTCAGTATGCTTTGACATTTCATCATGAATAGACTTACTAACGAGCAACGCTTGCAAATCATTGAATTTTATTACCAAAATCAGTGTTCGGTTCGAAATGTGTTCAAATTTTGACAAATTTTGTTCAGCGATGAGGCTCATTTCTGGTTGAATGGCTACGTAAATAAGCAAAATTGCCGCATTTGGAGTGAAGAGCAACCAGAAGCCGTTCAAGAACTGCCCATGCATCCCGAAAAATGCACTGGTGTGGTGTGGTTTGTACGCTGGTGGAATCATTGGACCGTATTTTTTCAAAGATGCTGTTGGACGCAACGTTACGGTGAATGAACACATTTCGAACCGAACACTGATTTTGGTAATAAAATTCAATGATTTGCAAGCGTTGCTCGTTAGTAAGTCTATTCATGATGAAATGTCAAAGCATACTGAGCATCTTTCTCTTTGACACCATGTCTGAAATCCCACGTGATCTGTCAAATACTAATGCATGAAAATCCTAACCTCAAAAAAATCACCCTTTACTAACATTTCGTGACTTCCAACTGACTGTATTAACCTTGCTTTTTTTGGGCTGTGCATTGATATTGCTTCTATGTACATCGATCTCCAGATGTTTACTTCTCATTTTCGTTTGAAATATGGGTGATGGAAAATTAACGATACTATCGATATTTAGTTTAAACTTATCGAAAATATCGAATATTAAGATTATCGGTAGTTTGCGAGCTCTATCATCCAGGGTTTTTCTTGGGCTGATTTCGTGCTATTCTAAACCTAATGTAGTGATGGTCTGAGAAGGAGTGCTCCTTGGTGACCCTCCAATTGTGAACCTCATCAATCAGATTTTCCGAGCACATTTTCCGAGCACATCTAACTTGTTACAGCTCCAATAGCATAGCATAGCTTATAAAGAGCTAACGGACAAAGAACTTGATGAATGGGATCCATGGTGGAGGTATTTTTATATAAGCAGGTTAAGTTCGAAGATGGGCTATATCGGACTATATCTTCATATAGCCCCCATATAGACCGATCCGCTGATTTAGAGTCTTAGGCCCATAAAAGCCACATTTATTATCCGATTTTGCTGAAATGTAGTTCAGTAAGTTGTGTTAGGCCCTTAGATATCCTTCCTTAATTTGGCTATGATCAGTCCAGATTTGGATATACAATAGCTGCCATATAGACCGATCCTCCGATTTAGGGTCTTAGGCCCATAAAAGCCACATTTATTATCAGATTTTGCAGAAATTTGAGACAGTGAGTTGTGTTAGGCCCTTCGATATCCGTCGTCAATTTGGCTCAGATCGGTTCAGTTTTGGATATAGCTGTCATATAGACCGATCTCTCGATTTAAGGTTTTAGGCCCATAAAAGACACATTTATTGTCCGATTTTGCAAACATTTGGGACAGTGAGTTATGTTACGTCCCCCGACATCCATCTTCAATTTGGTCCAGATACCGATCTCTCGATTTAAGGTTTTGGGCCCATAAAGGCACATTTATTGTCCGATGTCGTCGAAATTTCGGACAGTGAGTTAAGTTAAGCCCCTCGACATACTTCCGCACTATGGCACAGATCGGTATAGATTTGGATATAGTTGCCATATATACCGATCTCTCGATTTAAGGTTTTGGGCCCATAAAAGGTGTATTTATTGTCCGATGTCGTCGAAATTTGGGACAGTGAGTTAAATTAAGCCCTCCGACATACTTCCGCACTATGGCACAGATCGGTCTAGATTTGAATATAGCTGTTATATAGACCGATCTCTCGATTTGAGGTTTTGGGCCCATAAAAGGCGCATTTATTGTCCGATGTCTTCGAAATTCGGAACAGTGAGTTGTGTTAGGACCTTATACATTCTTCTTCAATTTGGCCGATATCGGATCAGATTTGAATATAGCTGCCATATATACCGATCTCTCGATTTAAGGGTTTGGGCCCATAAAAGGCACATTTATTGTCCGATGTCGTCGAAATTTGGGACAGTGAGTTGTGTTAGGACCTTCTACATTCTTCTCCAATTTGGCCGATATCGGTCCAGATTTGAATATAGCTGCCATATAGACCAATCGCTCGATTTAAGGTTTTGGGCCAGTAAAAGGCGCATTTATTGTCCGATGTTGCCAAAATTTAGCACCGTGTGTTGTGTTGGGCCTTTCGACATGCTTCTTCAATTTGGCTTAGATCGGTCCAGATTTGGATATAGCTGCCATATAGACCGATCTCCCGATGAAGTGTCTGAAGGCCATAAAAGCTTTATTTTTTATCCGATTTCGCTGAAATTTGGAATAGTGCGCAGTTTTGAGCCTCCCAACATCTGACCCAAATATGATACAGATCGGACTATATTTAGATACAGCTCTCATATAAACTGATCTCCCGATAAAGGGTCTGAAGGCCATAAAAGCTTTATTTAGTACCCGATTTCGCTGAAATTTTAAACAGTGGGTTATTATAACCCTCCCGACATCCGACCTAAATGTGGTTCTGATCGGACTATATTTAGATATAGCTGCTATATAGACCGATATGCCTATAAGTGGTCTGAAGCCAATAAAAGCTTTATTTAGTACCCGATTTTGCTGAAATTTGAAACAGTGAGTTTTTCTGAGTCTCCCGATATCCGACCTTAATATGGTTCAGATCGGTTTATAATTGGATATATCTGCCAAAAAGACCTATATTTTGTTCTACAAAATTGAATAGTGACATATATATTAGACCACTCAATGTCCTTGCCGAATTTGGGTGTTTAATTTTCACCGGATTGTGACGAAGTGGGGTTTATATATATACCCGAGGTGGTGGGTAAGTTTGGCCCGGCCGAACCTAACGCCTTTTTACTTGTTTAAGAACTTTTTGCTTAAAGACAGAAAAAGTATGTTATGAATTTATCTCCAAATATAAAATTTTATTAAAGACTTATTTCAAAAGACCAAATGCATATAAGGTTCCATTATTCCTAAAAGCCTACAGCTCCTGCCTGAATAGTGTATCAAAATATTAGCATATCCCACACTCTGGATGTTATGACAACCGTGCTTAATAGGTTTTTCTTTTTCCTAGAACCCACTCTAAATGAAACGACATATGTTTTAATAACAAGTTTCTATAACGATGCCAAATCCTTCAATACTCGTACATGCCACTTGTACACATATCTGAAGTACTACTTTGCAATATGCGACATATATTTTTGCAAAGCCTTTTCAAAGGAATCCCTAAAATCGGCTTTACCAAGTACATCACTGTGCTCATCGACCAAAGTAGAAAAAAAATTCCACCTCGCCAAATGTTTGCCCCCACCCCCAGCCACATAAACTACAAGGAGTCTTATAGAAATAAGAAGAAAAAAAATATGTTCCGTAGGAGAATCAAAAAAGGAATTGGCAGAAATTACTTAACGAAAAAAAAGTGAATTAAAATCGATAAGAATCAAGAGGAGCATCATAAAAAATAATGTTTCATTTATAGACAGTGCTTGGTGGTGACGACGAAGGAGCAGGAGGGCGTAAGCAAAGAATGTTAGAAATGAACAAGTCAAACCGTGGAAATTGAACGGTTTGATATGTCTAGTAAAATCAGTTAATGTCTTTTTAATAGGTGCTCTTAAATCGAGAGTATCGAGTTTTTTTATGGGTTTTGTATAAACTGCGCTCGTTCACTCACTCATTTAACAAGGAAATGTTTTTATCATGGAGAATGGCGTGGTTCCGCCTTCATTTTATTTTATTGTCTTTTCGAGTGCTGGTTTCTAATAAACTAAGTAGGAGTCTTGCCTGCTTGAATTAAATTATTCCAGGACATATCAAATGACTTTTACGTGTGTTGTTGTACTTAACAATTGATAGTAGCCAAATGTACACCAACACACAGACACACATACAAGTTTTACAACATTTGGTTGACATAGAAATAGAGATATAGATAACATTTTCATTTCTCATCACAAGTTTCTTTATTGCTTGTCTTTAATTAGTGAATAGGGGGGCCTTGGTATTGATGATAGAAATAAAATTTAATTTAAGTTAAGCCAGCCTTAGAAGCATACTCGTATGTTAAAGATATTTAGTTTAGGTTGAAAAGAGGGTGCAGGTACTAGTGTAAGCCAGTATTTGGCTTGTTGTGCGCTCTAAATACTAAAAAAGGAAACTCAAAAACAGAAAATCTAAGTTAGGAATACCGTGCTACTTACAAAATCCTTAATTGTTTTCCAAAAACGCCCTTAACTTGGTTCATGTCTAGTATTGTGTGAGCACCTAAGTTCCGGTGTCTGTAAGGCGCGAAAGCCGGGCAATCACATAGCAACGCTTTTCTACACATGCTAATGCTTTCCGCACCGATTTTGCATAAGTGAGCTCGTAGTCCTATGTGTCTTGTTATGATACCTAATGCATTGCCGACCTCCTTCGTACTTCCTTTCAGTAAAAGCCTCGTCTTTCCACGATCCGGATCACCCAATTGGAGTTTCGCCGTCCTACCGACTGTCGTCCACACCCATAAATCAGACTGCTTTGACCTTAAATCGGACTGCGTCGACTCCAAGTTCATTCACGACAGTTCTCTGGCCTTTATTGCAAAATCGTCTGACTTTACTCCGTTTAGGACCGGCACCCAAACGATGCGTATTGTGCGAAGGCATTAATCTCTTTCTTACACTGCAAGACTGTTCGTGACCTTACCGTCTTGCTTGCTATTGCCCTTATGTCCTGTTTACTGTCCCTAAAGATGTTCACACTCGATGTCCTCGCGTTAGTACTACACCAACTCAGGCATTCCGTGATCGCCCCGCATTTCCGTCTGCAGGACCGTATTAAGGTCAGGCAGTCTAAAACAAATCTCAGTCCCTGGGTTCTCAATGTAGACCCCAGGCCGACTCTGTCCTCTAGCTGAGAACCATCCGTGTAACATAATCTTCCAGATGGCAGTACTAGGGTTCCGTCAATCCAAGAGTGTGCCGCAGGCTTGAGTGCCTCGCACTGAACCTTAAGTGTCGTCTCAGGTATCCGATCGGAAACCTCTTCCATTCCTTCCAGATTTCCTATCGTCTCCTCGATTATACCGCGATGGTATGAGGTGCTCCTATCCTCTATCCATTCTCTCATCGCCTTAAGCCTCGTAGCCGCAGTCGCTGCCTCTAACTTAATCTGTTTGTCAAAGGTCGGATATCTAGATTTGATCCAGTGCCCCAATGGGCGCTCCACCTGTACTGGTCTAAGGATTGGATCAATATGTTGGTCCGCACATTGTTAAACGCGCCTAGAACTTGCATATACTCGGAAAGCCTGGCAGGAGGCAAGGGTGGTGTTTATACCCAAGCCCGGCAAGGCAAGTTATGCGACACCAAAACCGTACAGACCCATAAGCCTTACGTCCTTTCTACTCAAAACCATGGAACGTATTGTGGACACCATGATAAAGAGTAGGACATCCAGCGAACTGCTCAAATAGAAACACCACGCCTATGTCAAGCGAAGGTCGGTAGAGACTACCCTGCACGAGGTTGTACATAAAATAGAAGAATCCTTCGATGCCAAAACGTACACACTGGTGGTATGCATTGTCATCGAGTGGGCTTTTAACAATGTGCGGAGCGAGACACAGATTCAATCCTTAGACCAGTTCCGGTTGGACCCGGCCTTTAGAGACTGGATAAACCATATGCTATAGAGCAGGTGGATAAATTGTGTGTCCCATGGCATAAATATAAGGGAGAAAGTGTCACAGGACACGCCACAGGGGGACATTTTATCGTCACTCCTTTGGGTGACCACCATAAATGACCTATTACGGATGCTGACTGAGGAGGGATTTGAACCCGTCTGCTACGCAGACGATGTTATAATACTTCTAAGGGGTAAGGATCCGAACGAGCTATGCACAAGGTCCGAAAGGGTCTTGCATATGACTGGGCTAGACCCAGAGATCTCAATGTTTACCCAGAGAAGATTGAAATGTGCCTGTTCACGAAGAAGGCGAAGGTGGGCCAATTTAACGCACCACGTTTCCTTAATGAGACCATTTCGATATCTGACACGGTCAAATACTTAGGTGTGATCTTGGACAGGAAACTGAATTGGAAGTGTCACATTCACGAGCGTACTGAGAAGGCTCACAGATGTTGGGCACTATGTAGACGGGCCGTACGCTCTAAATGGGGCCTGAATCCTAGGATAGTCCAATGGCTCTACAGGAGCGTGATTAGACCAATACTTACTTACGCCTCTATTGTTTGGTGAACAGCTATGGAGAAAAAGTGCCATACAACAGGTTCAGAGAACATGTTGTCTTGGCATAGGCGGAGCGATGAGGACCACGCCCACTAGGGCATTGGAAACTATTCTAGATATCCGACCCACTGACATACAGATTAAGTGTGAGGCAGCCACTGCGGTTATGAGACTTAAGGCGATGGGAGAATGGATTGAGGATGGGAGCAGCTCATACCATCGCGGTATAATCGAGGCGACGATAGGAAACCTGGAAGGTAGGGAAGAGGTTTTCGATCGGATGTCTGAGATGAACCTTGAAGTCGAGTGCGAGGCACAGCTGCCATCGGCACAGTCTTGGATTGGCGGAACCCTAGTATTGCCAACCGGAAGATTATGTTAAACGGATGGATCAAAGCTCGAGGACAGAGTGGGCCTGGGGGTTTACATTGAGAACCCAGGGGCTGAGATCTATTTTAGACTGCCTGACCATAATACGGTTCTGCAGGTGGAGATCCTGGTGATCACGGAATGTGTGAAGTGGTGTTGTGCTAACGCGTGAACATCGAGTGTGAACATCTTTACCGACAGCAAAATTGCCATAGGGGCAATAACAACCAGGAAGGTAAGGTCACGAACAGTCTTGCAGTGTAAAAAGGAGATTAATGCCTTCTCTGAGGATGGGAAAATCCACATAGTTTGGGTGCCGGGCCATAACGGAGTAAGGGGTAATGAAAGAGCAGACGAGAAGGCGGTGAAGGACAGAGGACTGCCCTCAATAATTTTGCTTAACCCGAAGCCTTTCGGATCGACACAGTCCGAGTTAACCGCGTGGGCGACAAATGCGCATGCAACATTGTGGAACAGCGAAACGGTCGGTAGGATGGCGAAAGTCCTATGGGGGAACCAGATCGTGAGAAGATGAGGCTATTGCTGAAAGGAAGCAAGAAGGAGGACAGTAAAGCTATTGGCATAAAAACGGCACACATAGGACTACGAGCTCACATATGTTAAATCGGTGCGGCAAGTGATAGCATGTGTAGGGCATGCAGGGAAGATGATGAGAAGTTGGAGCTTTCCTTTGTCATTGCCCGGCTTTCGCTTCTAACAGATATCGGCTCTAAGGTGGAGACACAATATTAGATATGAACCAACTTGGGGGAGTGGTATTGAAAACAATGAAGGATTTTGTATGTAGCACGGAATTACTAACTTAAAATTTTCTTTTTAGAGGTTACTTTTTAGTTCTTAGAGCGCACAACAAGCCGATTACTGGCTTAGGTGTATGCCCATAGTGGCATGCGGCAGGATTAATACCTGCACCCTCTTTTCAACCTAACCTAACCTACGGCATCCAGAAATTCAAAGCAAGTGTCAGTAAACGCTACTCCCTCTTTCCTCCCTCCTGTCCTTAGCTATCCCCTCCAACGCAATAGGGAAATCCCCTGCGTGTTGGTTGATTGAAAAAAAAGCAATGCCCAGATGAAGATATTATAAAGAATTTCAATAATATTCAAACCATATTTAAATCATTAAGGAAAGGCAAAAGTCGGGCGGTGCCGACTATATAATACCCTACACCACCTAACGCATCTAGTACTTTTTGTATGTAGAACTTATTTTGAAATCTAGTCAGACTTTAATTTGGATACCAATTGAAATAGCAATTAAAAACCTTGTAAGATTTTCCTACCATAGGACAAAAGATTTGGATTTCCACATCTTTAAAAGGCCATATCGGATAAAAGATTATATGGGAGTTATATCGAAACCTGTGCCAATTTTAATGACACATACTGGAGCATCAAATGGAGCATCTCACACCCTAGATTGTAGAGATTAACACAATTTTAATGACACATACAGGAGCATCACGTAGATTGTAGAGATGTAGAAATTGTGGTTTTAACTGCCTTAAAAGTCAATATCGGATGAAATATACACATTGGAGCTATATCTAAATTAGGACTGAAATTAATGAAAGTTTGCGCACGTAATGGAATGTCAATTTAAACGTCTCATGTAAAATAGGGGGAAAATTGTGAATATCGGATGAAAGATATATATTGGAGCTATATCAAAATCTGAACCGATTTGTATAAAATTTTGCACATACGTTAAGACTTCACAAAAACGACTCCACGCCAAATTTTGTAAAATTCGGACCAAAATTGTGGCTTCTACAGCTGTAATAGTTGAAATCGGATGAAAGATATATATGGAAGCTATATCTTTATCTGAACCGATTTTTATGAAATTTTCCAGATATATTAAGTGCAGTAAGAAAACAGTCCGTGCCAAATTTTGTGCAGATCGGTTGAAAATTGTAGCTACTACGGCCATTTAAGTGCAAATCGGGCGATACATATATATGGGAGCTATATCTAAATCTGGACCGATTTTTATAAAATTTTGCACACATATGGAGACGTCAAATAAAACACCACATGCCAAATTTTGTAAAGATCGGTTACAAATTTTGGCTTCTATAGCCTTAAATGGCCATACCGGATTAAAGATATATATGGGAGCTATATCTAAATCTGAACCGATTTGTATGCAATTTTGCCCACATATGTAAAGATCAAATAAAATATCCAATGCCAAATTTTGTGAAGATCGGACCAAAATTGTGGCTTCTACAGCTGTAATAGTTCAAATCGGATGAAAGATATATATGGGAGCTATATCTAAATCTGAACCTATTTTTATGAAATTTTCCAGATATATTAAGTGCAGTAACAAAACAGTCCGTGGAAAATTTTGTGCAGATCGGTTGAAAATTGTAGCTACTACGGCCATTTAAGTGCAAATCGGGCGATACATATACATGGGAGCTATATCTTAATATGGACCGATTTTGATGAAATTTTCCACACATATTAGGACGTCAAATAAAACACCCCATGCCAAATTTTGTAAACATCGGTAACAAATTTTGGCTTCTATAGCCTTAAATGGCCATATCGGATGAAAGATATATATGGGAGCTATATCTAAATCTGAAACGATTTGTATGAAATTTTGCACACATATTAGGACGTTAAATGAAACACCTCGTGCAAAATATTTTAAAGATCGGACCAAAATTGTGCCTTCTACAGCCATAAAAGTCCATGTCGGATGAAAGATATATATGGGAGCTATATCTAAATCTGGACCGATTTTTGTAAAAATTTGCACACATATTAGGACGTCAATTAAAACACCTCGTGCAAAATATTTTAAAGATCGGACCAAAACTGTGGCTTCTACAGCCTTAAAAAGCCGTATCGGATGAAAGATATATATGGGAGCTATATCTAAATCTGAACCGATTTTTATGAAATTTTGCACACATATTACGACGTCAATTAAAACACCTCGTGCAAAATATTTTAAAGATCAGACTTAAACTGTGGCTTCTACAGACCTCAAATAAAATTCCCAATGCCAAATTTCGTGAAGATCGGACGAAAACTGTGGCTTCTACAGCCTTAAGAAGCCATATCGGATGAAACATATATACGGGAGCTATATCTAAATCTGAACCGATTTTCTTTAAAATCAATAGCGTTTGTCCTTGGGCCAAAAAAGTGACATGCGCAAAATTTCGTAACAATCGGACTACAAATACAGCATGCACTTTGATTACAAGAATACATGGACTCGCAGACGGACAGACGGACGGACGGACAGACGGACATGGCTAAATTGAATCAGAAAGTGATTCTGAGTCGATCGGTATACTTATCAATGGGTCTAGCTCTACTCCTTCTTAGCATTGCAAACAAATACATAAAGTTATAATACCCTGTACCACAGTGGCGGTGTATAAAAAAACTTTTATAACGCTCTTATTGAAACCCCCCTTAAAACCCTTGGCCGTTTATTAATATACTGGGTTGCCCAAAAAGTCACAGCTTGTGACTCTGTAATTGCATTTTTTCTTCTGTCAGTTATCAGCTGCTACTTTTATGTTGCTTTAGAAAAAAAGTGTAAAAAAAGTATATTTGATTAAAGTTCATTCTAAGTTTTATTAAAAATGCATTTACTTTCTTTTAAAAAATCCGCAATTACTTTTTGGGCAACCAATAATTATATTTACGCTCAGTTCATATCTCATCTCACCATGTTAGTTCATACTCAGTTTGAATATTTTGTGTGTTGACTTACCTGAAAAGAGAGAAAAGGTAAGAAAAAATATTATATAAGGAAAGTTATGAAGCTAATTCTCAGAAATATCAATGCATAAATATTTGCGAAAATAAACACCCTATTCTGAGCCCGCCTACTTTAAAATCTGAAATTTAAAAAGTTTGAAATACAAAATGTTATTCAATCTATCATTTAAATCAAATTCAAACACTCTTCGGTTCGTTTTAACAGCCATGAAGTTCAAAAAGCAATTAGCCAAACATAAAAACGTTTTTGATTTGTTTGTTTGGCGATGTGTATTTTGGAGTACAAAAGCAAAAGCAAATCTTTTCTTGTGGATTTAATAGGTTTTTTCCGTTTTGACTTTTGGTGTTTGGGGGCATACAAATTTATTGCGTTGTATTTTGATTTGTGCCAACATTAGGCGAAAGCACGTTAATTAGTTCATTTATTTGACGTTTACATGCAACATGAAGAATGTCTTTCATTAATTACTTAATGAAATTAAACCCCATAGAAAGGGCAGTTGGTGAAAAATATTATCGCTTCTCTGTATTAGATATAAATCACACAAGTTTTGGTTAACGAAATCGCCAACAAAAGTCATTAAGAAATAGATATGGCCTTAACTATTCGTTTCGCTTGAATTTTCCATGCTACTCCGCAACCACAGATGGCGCGGAGTTCCAAAGAAAACCATTTTCTTTGGTACCTAGAAATATCACGTATGCGAAGATTTTCAACAGGATATAATTTACTGAATTAACCAAGGCAGAATCCTGTTGAAAAGTCTGGAATTTTTTTTGTGGTTTCCTTTTTTTCTCCGAGTCACATTTAGCAGTTATCAACGCATCATGTCATACCGCCAACGTCGAAGTGAGTATTAAGGTAATGTTTTTACTTTTTCAAGAGCATTCGTCTCAACAACAAAAGTTGCACGTAGAAAAAGGCTTCCAAGAAAATCTTCAAATCTTGAGGCAAAAATGTATGCGAATGTGTGTGTGTGTGTGTGGGTGGTGGTAAGAATGTGATGGTTAAAAAATGAATTTAAATTTTTATGAGGCAATAAAGCAGCCAAAACGAGCCAAATTTGCCATATTCTTTCAGCACACAATTTTTTGCTTCATTTTGTTTTTGTTTTTTTTTTTTCGTCATCGCGTTTCATACCCATATTCAGATATACCAAAACTTGTTCATGTATGTGTTCACAACCTTTATGTAGTGTTGATACTCGTATTTGTGTGCGAGTTAATATGAGGGTGTGTTATTTAGTCTCTGATAGCTCGCTCACACACCCTCAGAAATACGTATCTATGGCCTCCATATATCATTTCAGCCAATCTTAATCTCATGGCTGGATCAAAAGCGGAAGAGGAAATATGAAGCGGACGTATTAAAGCTCTTTAAGTTTGAATTTGTTAGAAATATGCAAAAGTTCTAAAGTATTTATATTAACTTGCTTTTTTTCAACTTTAGTAATATGGGGCATACATATGAAATAAGTTGAATATAAACTATTTCATTAACTTTTGTGTGGGGTATGATATAAGTAAACAAGTAAAAAGGCATTAAGTTCGGCCGGTCCGAACTTTGGATACCCACCACTTCGGGTATATGTGTAAACCCCCTCTTGTCACAATCCGATGAAAATTGGATAACTTATGCACACAAATTCGGCACGGACATTGAGTGGTCTAATAAAAATAAGTCACTATTGAATTTTGTTTTTCAAATTTCAACAAAGTCGGGGAATAAATAAAGCTTTTATGAGCTTCAGACCCTTAACCGGCATAACGGTCTATATGACAGCTATATCTAAATATAGTCCGATCTGAACCATACTTAGTTCAGATGCCAGGAGGCTTAAAGAAACCAACTGTTTCAAATTTCAGCGAAATTATGCAATAATTAAAGCTTTTATGGGCTTCAGACCTTTTATCGGCAGATCAGTCTATATGGCAGCTATATCTAAACATAGCTCGATTTGTACCATATTAAGGATCCAAGTTTAGAGGCCTGAAACTACTCACTATTTCAAATTTCAACGAAATCGGATAAAAAATAAAGCTTTTATGGGCTTTAGACGCTTTATCGGGAGACCGGTCTATATGGCAGCTATATCTAAATATAGTCCGATCTGAACATACTTAGGTCAGATGTCGGGAGGGTTAAAATAACACACTGTTTCAAATTTCAACGAAATCGGTTAAAAACTAAAGCATTTATGGGACTTAGACCCTCTATCGGGAGATCGGCCCATATGGCAGCTATATCTAAATATAGTCCGATTTGAACCATACTTAGGTCGGATGTCGGAAGGGTTAAAATAACCTACTGTTTCAAATTTCAGCGGAATCGGGTAATAACTAAAGCTTTTATGGTCTTCAGAACCTTTATCGGGAGATTGGTCTATATGGCAGCTATATCTATATATGGACCGATCCAATCTATATTTAGGTCAGATATCGGGAGGCTTAAAATAACCCACTGTTTCAAATTTCAGCGAAATCGGGTTATAAATAAAGCTTTTATGGTCTTCAGGCCCTTTACCGGGAGATCGGTCTATATGGCAGCTATATCTAAACATAGTCCGATCTGAACCATATTTATGATCAAAATTGAGAGGCCTGAAACTATACACTGTTTCAAAGTTCAACGAAATCGGTTAAAAACTATAGCATTTATGGGCTTTAGACCCTTTATCGGGAGATCGGCCTATATGGCAGCTATATCTAAATATAGTCCGATTTGAACCATTCTTAGGTCAGATGTCGGAAGGCTTAAAATAACACACTGTTTCAAATTTCAACGAAATCGGTTAAAAAATAAAGCTTTCATGGGCTTTAGACCCATTATCGGCAGATCGGTCTATATGGCAGCTATATCTAAATATAGTCTGATTTGAATCATACTTAGGTCAGATGTCGGGAAGCTTAAAATAACTTACTGTTTCAAATTTCAGCGAAATTGGGTAATAATTAAAGCTTTTATGGGCTTCAGACCCTTTATCGACAAATCGGTCTATATGGCAGCTATATCTAAATATAGTCCGATTTGAACCATATTTAGAGGCCTGAAACTACTCACTGTTTAAAATTTCAACGAAACCGGTTAAAAACTATAGCATTTATGGGCTTTATACCCTTTATCAGGAGATCGGCCTTTATGGCAACTACATCTAAATATAGTCCGATCTGAACCATTCTAAGGTCAGATGTCGGAAGGCTTAAAATAACCCACTGCTTCAAATTACAGCGAAATTGGGCAATAAATAAAGCTTTCATGGGCTTCAGTCCCGTTATCGGAAAATCGGTCTATATAGCAGCTATATCCAAATATCGTCCGATTTGGCGTGCATCAAAAATTCGTAACTGTGCCGAATTTCAGCTCAATATCTCAATTTTTGAAGCCTAGAGAGTGATTATAACAGACGGACGGACAGTTGGACAGACACACGGACATAGTTATATCGTCTTAGAATTTTACCACGATCCGAAATATATATACTTTGTAGGATCGGAAATTGATATTTTGATGTGTTGCAAACGGAATGACTAAATGAATATACCCCCTATCCTATGGTGATGGGTATAAAAATGCTTGTAACTTTATTCAAACTTATGATTTAAATGATGTAATTTTTCAAGTAAGAATTTTGAAAATAAAAGTCAAATCTTACTTTACTAACTTTAATTGGCTATGGCAGAATATTTGTTCCACTAGCCAAACGTCTGCGCTCTTCTGTGCTCATTCTAAAATCTCTGATACCTAGTTTCGAGGTGTCTCCCACTATTCGATCTTTCCATAGGGCTTTTGGTCTTCCCAATTTGCGTGTACCACCGTGTTTGCCTTCAAAAGACCTCCTTGCTGGGGCTTCTTCATCCATTCTGACAACATGACCTAGCCAACGCAGCCCTTGTAATTTGATAAGTGTAGCTATGATATCGTCATCATACAGCTCATACAACTCCTGGTTGATACGTCATCTATATTCTCCATTAACGCAAACTTGTCCATATATTTTTCAAAGAATCTTTCTCTCAAATACTCCAAGCACTGCCTCATCTGCTTTCACAAGTACCCATGCCTCAGAACCATATAACAACACGGGTAGTATCAGTGTCTTGTAAAGTGTTATCTTCGTCTGTCGAGAGGTGGCCTTGTTTCTAAACTGATTACTTAGTCCAAAGTAGCATTTGTTTGACTGGTGTCATTCGTTTCGGTTACGGCGGTGCCGAGGTAGATAGAGTTACTGACTATCTCAAAGTTGTGGTTTCCAACTTTCTCCATTTTCTTTATCTGCTCGGTTGTTCAAGGCGTTTTGGGAGTTGAAACCATCCATTTCATCTTATTTCCATTTACTGCCAGACCCATTTTCACGGACTCTCTTTCGATTCTTTCAAAGGCTGCAGTTACTACTTCCGGTGCCCGACCTATGATGTTGATGTCGTCGACATAGTCGAGTAGCATGTGTTCTATTGAGATTAGTGTGCCATATCTATTCACATGTGCATCTCGTATAATCTTCTCCAGCAGGATATTAAAGAGATCACACCATAAGCTGTCTTCTGGTCTAGGACAGGAAGTTTGTATTTTGATTCGGGGCCCGCGCCGCTGCGCTTCAGTCGCTCTCTTATTTTATCTGAGTCCTATACTAGCACCGTCAGGAAAAAAATCTTGTTTGGGGGTTCTGGTACGGCTTTTCAGATATTTCGCCCCAATGTGGATATCATATTGGTACTCTACTCCCAAATTTCTTCTATTTGAGCCTTATATTGGGGTGTTTTTGAGGGTGAGATGGACCCCCATTTATCAGATTTGTGCTCTAGTCTCAAATACCTTTCATTTAAGCCTAATATTGTCATTGTCGATTAGGGTGAAGTTTTGTACAACGACTTTTCCTAAAACCTTCAACATGCGTGCCAAATATGGTCTGAATCGGTTCATAACCTGGCAAAGCTTCCATATATATCGATCTCCCGATAGTACTTCTGGAGGCGCTATAGGGCGCTATACTTGACTTCTACTATAGTCTGCAACAAGCAAACCAAGTATGGTTCATAACCTGATATGGCTCCGGTAGCTTAGCAATTTTTATACATACCACCAAAGGATGGAGGTATCTAGTCATTCCGTTTGTAACACCTCGAAATATTCGTCTAAGGCCCCATAAAGTATATATATTCTTGATCGTGCCGACGATCTGAGTCGATCAAGCCATGCCCTTACGTCTGTCGAAATCACGATAGCGGTCGAACACGTAAAGCAGCTTGAAATTTTGCTCAGATACTAAATACTGATGGGTCATTGGGGATTGCAAATGGGCCATATCGGTTCACATGTAGATATAGCTCCCATATCAATCGATCAACCGATTTGACTTCTTGAGCCCCTGGAAGTCTCCATTTTCGTCCGATTTGGCGGAATTTTGTAAGTGGTGTTCCGTTTTGATCTCCAACAACTGCCAAGTAAGGTCCGAATCGGTCTATAATCTGATTTAGCTACGATATAAACCGACCCCCCCATTTCTCTTCATGAGTCCTTAGAAGCCGCAATTTCTTCCGATTTGGCTGAAATTGTGTATGATGTGTTCTGTAAAAACTTCCAACAACTGTGCCAAGTAAGGTCCATATCGGTCTATAACCTGATTTAGCTACCACATAAACCGATCTCCCGATTTCTCTTCTTGAGTCCTTGTAAGCCGCAATTTTTGTCCGATTTGGCTGAAACTTGGCATGTTGTGTTCTGTTACGATTTCCAACAATTGTGCCAAATACCGTCAGAATCGGTCTATAATTGGGTTTGATTTTCTGCTTAAGAAAGCTAAGTTAGGTTAGGTTGAAAAGAGGGTGCGGATATCCATCCGTCCCTTGGCCCTATGGACATACACCTAAGCCAGTAATCGGCTTGTTTTGCGCTCTAAATTCTTAAAAAGCAACCTCGGAAAACAAAATCCAAGTAAGGAATTCCGTGCTACTTACAAAATGTCTGGAATTGTGTCACCACCTAAGTGCCGGCATCTGTTAGACACGAAAGCCGGGCAATGACAAAGAAAATGCCCCAATGTCTCATCATCTTTCCCGCATGTCCTACCATGCTAACATTTGCCGCATCGATTTTGCATGAGTGAGCTCATTGCCCTGCGTGTCCCGTAATGATAACGAGAGCTATACTGAGCCCCTTCTTACTTCCCTTCAGTAATAGCCTCGTCTTCACACGATCTGGATCTCCCTAGGGGATTTTCGCCGTCTTACCCACCGTAGCGCAGAGGTTAGAATGTTCACCTATGACGCTAAACGCCCGGATTCGAATCCTGGCGAGAACATCATGAAATTTTTCAGCGGTGGTTATCCCCTTCTAATGCTGGCGACATTTGGGAGGTACTGTACCATTTGGTAAGGCAGCCATGTAAAAACTTCTCCACAAAGAGGTGTCGCACTGCGGCACGCCGTTCGGACTCGGCTATTAAATGGAGGTCCCTTATCATTGAGCTTAGAACTTGAATCAGACAGCACTCCTCCTTGATATGGAAGAAGTTTGCCCCCGTTCCTTAATGGAATGTTCATGGGGAAATTTGCATTTGCATTGCCCACCGTTTTGCTGTTCCACAAGTACGCATTTGTCGCCCACGCCCCTTACCCGGGTTGTGCCGACCCGAAAGGCTTCGTGTTAACCAAGTTTATTGATGGCAGCTCTCTGGCCTTCACCGCCAAATCGTCTGCTTTCTCAATCCCAGTTACTCTGCAATGGCCCGGCACCCAAACGAAGCTGATCGTGTCATCCGCAGAGAAATCGTTAATCTCTTTCTTACATTCCAAGACTGTTTGTGATCTTACCGTCCCGGTTGTTATTGCCCTTAGGGCCTGTCTACTGGCTGTAACGATGTTCATAATCGATGTCCTCGCGTTAACAGCACACCTAGCCCAGTCGTATGCCATATGCAAGACCTTTTCGGCCCTCCGCATAACGGGTTCGGATCCTTAACCCTGACATTGATTCTTTGAATTACAAATATTCGGCTGAGCTCGAATTTTGCCTTTCCTTACTGTTTTTTGCTAAAAACCCACCCAAATTATGTTAACCGCTTGTAAAGGATTTAAAATTACAAAACAATATTTTCTCCATAATATTTTGCATTGGCCCCGTTGGCGTTCTCATTCGTTCTCATTTGGGTGCTATGGTTGCTGTTATTACCCAAGACTACCGATTTCATACAACTTTTGCCTTTCGATAAGAAAGCAAAATAACAACAAAATCCACAAGAAAAATAAAAACATTATTACTCATACGGCATGTTGTCTAAATTAGCTTCGTGCACGCACAGCCGTTGTCGACTTTGGGCAAACACAGCCATACGGCAGCCAACAGAAGAGCTCACATCATCAACAACAACAACAACAAACAGTAATTCTTAAAATCATTGCCGGTGTAATCATAGTCTTCTTCTTCTTCGTCTACTGCAACAACAAAAACAAATAAAACTTTTACACATATCTATAGGCTTACATATGCCTGTATGTGCCGTCGCATACATGTGAGTGTAGACTTTTATAAATATTTATGGGCAAAAGGCGAACAATTTACCCCAGCGCGCACACACACACACAAACCTACACTTGTAGAGAAAATTCAAGCTATCGAAGCCAAGCAGAGCTCACATGTGGCGGTTACATATTTGAGGTTTTTTCTTTACGTTTCTCTGATTTTTATAACCATCACCACAGGATAGGGGGTATATTCATTTAGTCATTGCGTTTGTAGCACATCGAAATATCCGTTTCCGACCCTATATATTATTGATCGTCGTGAAATTCTATAACGTGTCTGTAAATTGGTCCGTTCAAGAACTTAACCTGTGCATGGAAGAAACTTTAGCTCAATATCACAATTTTTGAAAGCTCTTCATGACTACAACTGACAGCGGACGGACGGACGTCTGTCTGTCTGTTAAGGTTAAGTTCTGGAACGGACCAAATTGGACCAACTTTTAATATATTGTAGCTGTCATTTAGACCCATCTGGCGATTTTGCGAATTAAGCTCATAACAGGCGCATTTATTATCCGAATTCGCTGAAATTTATGTTAGTCAGCTGTATTAAGCCTTCCTACATCCAAACTAAAACTGGTCCAGATTGGACCATATTTTGATATCGCTATCATATAGACCGATCTGTTGATTTTAGGTCTTAAGAATATAAAAGACAAATTTTTTTACTTGATTTCGGTAAAATTTAGAACAGTAAGTTAAACTTGGTCTGCCGTTGCACAGTGGGAGAAAATCGGAAAACAGAAACTAGTAAAGAATATGCCGTGTAAGAACGAGTCTTAATATCTTCTTGAAATTGAAATAAAATGGTTAGATCTGAGATTTAAGCGAGATCGTGTGCAGAATTTGAAGGCCCTTGGTGTACCAGGCGCCTCTTGGCAGGCTCCTAAAGTTGGTCACCCTCGGCATATCGAAAAAATGTTCAGGCTGCCGAGTTTGGCTTTGTATTTTGTAATTTACAAAGGCATTTGTTTTTTCAATAAAGACTAATCAATGAAAATACTTCGTAAATACAAAGCAGGTCTTGGGTAAAATTTCAACAAATAAAAATTTAAACTCGTTTATCCTCGAAACCAGTTGAGATAATGTTGACCTAGGATTTTTGAAATTTTGAAAAGCGATCCATAAACGAAGTTTTGGCAGCGCCAACAAACTTTCGAAATACTGAGGTGATCAACTTTAGTGGCCTGCCAAAAGGCTCCCGGATAACCTAAGGCCTTGAAATTTTGCACACAATCTCGCTAACACCTCATTCCGGGAATGGTTTGTGGCTGCCATGGCCTCAAGGAGTCAAATCCGGCAGCGGTTTATATGGGTCCTATATTAGTTTATATACCGAGTCGGATCATACTTGGCGCGGACGCTGGAAATCAAAGCAGAAGTTTTTTTTTGTCAAATTTCAGCCAAATAAGATGAAACTGAGGATTATTGGGGCTCAAGTATTCATTTCCTCGAATCAATTTATATGTGGTGTATAATGGGGTGTTTACTGACCGATTCGGATCATACTCTCCAATACGGAAATCTTTGTGCCAAGTTTCAGCCAAATCGGAAGTAAACTGAGGCATGAAAAGGCTCAAGAAGTCAAACCTGGGGATCAGTTTATACACCGATTCGCATCATACTCGGCACAAATGGAAGAAGTCGGAACAGAAATCGTTGTGCCAAGTGTCAGCCAAATTGTATCAAAACTGAGGCATTTATTATGGGCTCAAAAAGTAAAATCCGGGGATCAGTTTGTAAAGGGGGCTATATCAGTTTATAGACCGATTCGAAATATACTCGACACTGATGTTGGAAGGCAGAACGTGCCGAATTTCAATCAAATCGAATGAAAACTGAGGATTAGGGCCTCAAGAAATCAAAACGAGAATCGGTGTGGATGGGGGCAATAACAGTTTATATACCGAATCGGATAACACTCAGAACGGAAGTTCTTGTGCCAAATTTCAACCAAATGGAGGACTCTAGGGGCTCAAGAAGTCAAAACTGGAGATCGGTTTAAATAGGGGCCATATCCAAATTTGAACAGATATGGTCCACTTGCAATCCACAACAACGAACATTAATAAAAAGTATCTGTGCAAAATTTCAAGGAGATATCTTCAATAGTTCGAGCGCTATCCTGATTTCGATTGACGGACAGACGGAAGGGCGGGCATGGCAAGAACCACTCAGAATGTGAAGACCTTCAAGAATATATAGACTTTATATATATTCGAGGTATCACAAACGGAATGACTAGATTAGTATTCTCCCATCCTATGGAGGTGGTTATAAAAGGGTCCTGAATATATTCATTCTACCAGGCTTCCAAAGTTTGGCACGACCGAACTTAAATTGTTTTATTTCTTACAAGCTGACCCGGGCCCGCTCCGCTGCGCCTTATTTTACTTTATATGGAACAAAATTTTCCTTGGAATATTTATTTTCGACAATTAAAGAGCTTTTAGTGAAATACCATGCTGCGAAAATAGTATATCGCTTGACAAACAGTTTAGCAATATAAGTGGCTTAATCTGAATCCCATATGATCTCTATTGGTTTACAAATTTATGTTTGGGTGTAAAGTGTACTCCATTCTTAAAATGCTTTATTTCTGCCCAATATTCTCATGATATCTGACTTAGAGGTCTTTTCGGGGGTGAGGTGGTCCCCCAGACACTTGGCCCTGAAAAAATATCAGCTTCGTGCCCTTCTTTCATATACCATTTATTTAAACCCATATTTTCTTTGGTTTAGGAGAATTTACACGATACAAACACATGGTGCCAAAATAGGTTATCAAATTCGTTTTCTAATCTCGAATACCTTTCATTTGAGCCACTTATTGGCATGGTCGAAAAATTTGTACCCTTTGGGGGGGGGGGGGGGGGGGGTGTTTTTGGGAAGGGGTGATGCCCTTAATACATGGTCCTACATTTGGATATCAAATTCGTATTCTACTCCCAAATATCTTACTTTAAGCCCCATATTGCGATGGTCAGTAAAAAATTTTTGTCTGTAGGGTATTTTGGTAAAGGGGTAGACCCCCAGAAAATTGGTCCCGAAAATGGGTATCAATTCCTGCTCTACCCCCCAATACCTTTCATTTAAGCTCCACATTGACATGGTCGGTAAATATGCCTGATTTAGAGGTGTTTTGGGGATTGGTGTGGTCCCCCCAACACTAAGCCCGGAAAATATATCAGCAACGTGCTCCATTCTCTTATCTCTATCATTTTTTTGAACCCCATATTTCCATTGGCCTCAAATCTCATTTAAACTCCTTATTGCAACAGTCAGCAAATATGTCCGGGTTGGGGTGTTGGCCTTAAAAACTATAAATATCTAGTTCCACGCTCTTTAAAACCCAAATTGTCTTGGGTTTTTAATTTTAGCTCCATATTTCCATGGTCGGCAAACATGACCGGCTTGGGGGGTGTTTTGGGGAGTGGGCGGCCACTCGGTGAGTTGGTCTTGAAAATATATATCGGATTCGTCTTCTACTCTAAAACTCTCTTATTTGAGCCTCATATTGCAATAGTCACCAAATACTTCCTATTTGGATGGTGTGTGGGGTTGGGGTGGCCCCATAGACACTTTTCCCGAATATTGATATCAGATTCGTGCATTACTCACAAAGACCTTTCATTTGAGCCCCATATTGCTATGGTCGTAAATTTATCCTCTTTTGGGATTGTTTTTGGGGGGAGGCGGTCTCCCAAACAATTGGTCCCATATTTGGATATCAGATTCGAATTCTACACTCAAATACCTTTTATTTAAGTCCCATATTCCCATGGTCAGTAAATAAGTCTTGTTTGGGGGGGTACGAGGTGGACCCCAGAAACGTGGTCCTACATTCGGATATCAGATTCGTATTCTACTTGCAAATACCTTTAATTTGAGTCCCATATTGCCATGATCGGTAAATATGTTGGATTTAGGGATATTTTGGGGTTGTGGCGGTCTCCCTAACATTTTGTGCGACAATTGTCTATCAGATACGTTTTCTTATCCTAAATACCTTTCATTTGAGTCCCATATTGTCGTGATTTGTCATAATATATGTTTGGTAGGCTTTAGGGTGGGGTGGCTCCACTAGGTATCCCATCCGAAATTTGGATACCAAATTTTTATTTTTAGGGTACTTATAAGAGCACACAAAATTTCGCTTAAATCGCACCTCCCATCTCCGAGATCTGGCATTTCTGAAGAATAAGGTACGTGGCCACCATAGCGCAGCAGTTAGCATGTCCGCCTATGATGCTGATCCAATGGGTTCGAATCCTGGCGAGACCATCAGAAAAAATTTTCAGCGGTGGTTTTCCCCTCCTAATGCTGGCAACATTTGTGAGGTAGTATGCCATGTAAAACTTCTCTCCAAAGAGGTGTCGCACTGCGGCACGACTCATTGATAGATGAGAAGTTTGCCCCTGTTCCTTAGTGGAATGTTCATGGGCAAAATTTTTATTGTATTTGTAGGGTAAGGAGGATATCAAAAATGTAGTACCCTATTTTCACCACGAGATTAATATGCACCATGTATGAAAATTTTAAGTAAATCGGTTCAGCCGTTTCTGAGTCTATAAGGAACACACAAACAAACAAACAGTAATTGATTTCTATTTATAAGATAGCCACCAACATAGGGTGGGGTATATTAATCTAGTCTTTCCGTTTGTAACGCCTCGAAATATTGATCTAAGACCTCGTAAAGTATGTGAATTCTTGATCATCTAGACATATCCGTCCCTCCGTCCGCCATGTCTGTACCTCCGTCCATCCGTCTGTCGAAATCACAATAGCAGTCGAACGCGTAAAGACAGCCGCTTGATTTTGCACAGATACTTCCTATTTATGATCTCCTGATTTGACTTCTTGAGCCCCTGGATGCCGTGATGTTTGTTCGATTTGGCTAAAATTTTGCATGTAGTGTTCTGTTATGACTTCCAATAACTGGGCCAAGTACGGTCTTAATCGGTTAAGAACCTGATATAGCTCCCATATAAACCGATCTCCCGATTTGACGTTTTTACCCCTGGAAGCCGCAATTTTTGTCCGATTTGGTTGAAATTTTGCATATAGTGTTCTGTTATGACTTCCAAAAACTGTGCTAAGTACGGTTTAAATCGGTTTATAACCTGATGTAGCTCCCATATAAACCGATCTCCCGAGTTTACTTCTTGAGCCCCTGGAAGGCGCAATTTCCGTGCGATTTGGCTGACATTTTGCATATAGTCACGACTCCTGTCACGACTTTCAACAAGTGCGCAAAGTACGGTTCAAATCGGCCTATAACCCGATATAGCTCTCATATAAACCGATACCCCGATTTGGTTGAAATTTTGTACATAGTGTGTCAAGTACGGTCCAAATTGGTCTATAATCTGGTATACATATCTCCCATGTTTTAGCAGAATCCATGGTGGTGGGTTCCCAATATTCGGCCCGGCCGAACTTGGCACGCTTTTACTTTTTTTTTATACCCTCCACCATAGGATGGGTGTTTATTTATATAGTCATTTAGTTTGTAACACCTTAAAATATTGACCTGAGTCCCTATAAAGTATATATATTCTTGATCGTATTGACATTCTGAGTCGATCTAACAATGACCGTTCGTCTGTGGTTATCAACATAGCGACCGAGCGGGTGAAGCTAGATACTTGAAATTTTGGCTACAATCTTTTTTTCTATCAACCGACACGCAGGAGGTGTCCCCTAAAAATGCAGTGCATTGCATTGGCGAATGGAAATAAGGAATTGGAGGGGGGAGAAGGGTGTAGCGTTTATTGACATTTGTCTTAAATCTCTGGATGTAATTGTGGTGGGAAAACCATTAACCGGAAGTCGATTCCACATACTAACGGATCGGGTGAAATGAGAATTCTCTCTACAATGCATTGCGCGAAACAGCCTACATTGCGACGATGTTCAAGGGAGGCAATAGAGTTGGATACCCTACTGTCCCCAATCAACGCTATCGCTCTCCTCTATACACTGTCCAGTAGCTTTAGGGATGATTTTGAAGCTCCAGTCCATACATGTGAGTTGTACTCCACTTTCAGCCTTATGTAAATGGTATGGATGTAAAGAAGATCAGAAGGAGTGAAGTAATTCTTGCGCCGTTTAAGGAAGCCCAACCACTTGAATGCTAATTTCGACACTTCAAATACATGTTTAGCCCAGCAGACATCACTTTGTATTTCCATGCCCAGAACATCAAGAGCTTCTGATTGTTCAACGTCCATACCGTTGATAGACAAAGATGACCGTAATGGGTCAGCGAATCGTTTGTGTGACAACAAACACCACTGAGTCTTCCGTGCATTAAAATCTACTCAATTCATTCGACCCCACTCAGAAATGGCCAGCAAATCCTGGCAGAGCGTATGGTCCATAACCACCTCTTGTCCTCAATCTCTCGAAGACTCGGCCTATAGTCGAATGAGTACGAATGACAGAGAGACTTGTAAAGTGCGATATCTGAGAAAGCTCGAAATAAATCGAACAAACCCAATACCGACACCAAAAGCGACAAGCTTCGATAGTAGTGCACCATGCCAGACCCTATAAAATGCCTTGGAGATATCCAGAGCCACAATTTTACTCTCAACAAACTGAGGTCGTGCGTAGAGCGATTTCTGCGGAACCCATACTGTTGGTCGCTAAGAAGGCCATAAGGTACAGCCCCCAATTCGCTGACATTTTGCACAATGACTTAAATTTTAAATTCTAACATTCGTGCCTAGTATTGTCTGAATCGGTCTATAATCCGATTTAGTTTACATGTAAATCTATCTCCCGAATCTACTTCTTGAAACCCTTGATTGCGCAATTATTACCCGATTTTGCATAACGACTTTTACTATGACTTCTAACTTTCGATTCAGTATGGTCTGAATCGGTCCATAACCGGATATAATAACCGGATGGGATCTACACCGCTCACCCGAATCTATTTCTTGATCCATCCATCCTGATTTGGCCCATAACTTGACATAGCTCCAATATAAACTACGGAAGGCAAGTGCAAAAACTGGAAAATTTGATCCCTGGTTTAGGGTATATAAGATTCGGCCTGGCCGTACATAGTACATTTTTACTTGTTTCTTCGTAATTTTATGGCGATGTTACACACACACATACCCAAGTATTTGCTACAAAATGTTATTTTTTCAAGTTTTTATTGTTATTTTCCTATTGAATGCTTGTTTGTACATCAGAGCAATGTTCTCTTTTCACTTGTTTACTGTTTTATTTTCTGATGTTGTTTTTATATCTTCTCCCAGCATATTTGTCGAACTAATTTTCAAATAAAAAGGTAAAAAAGTGGAAAAAAATGCTTGAAATAAATGTAGAAATTATTGCCATTAACAAACATTGTAGGTACTTGTTTTGAGAGGTATTACATGCAAGTATGTGTTCACATATGACCTCGATATAAGTAGCAATAGAATAACTCAATTTTTAAGCAAACATTTTTTTCAAAGATTTCTTTTTTAAAAAGGATCTCACATTCTGCCTAACTTTAAAAAAAAGGTTTTTGTACCCTACACCACTACTGTGGTACAGGGTGTTATAACTCGTGAAGTGAATTTGTTTGTAACACCCAAAAGGAAGAAAGATAGGCCCATTGATAAGTATACCGATCGACTCAGAATCACTTTCTGATTCGATTTAGTTACGTCCGTCCGTCTGTCTATCTGTCCGTCTGTCTTTCCGTCTGTCTGTCCGACTGTCTGTCTGTCCGTCCGTCCGTCTGTCCGTCTGTCCGTCTGTCTGTCCGTCTGTCTGTCCGTCTGTCTGTCCGTCCGTCCGTCTGTGCGTCCGTCTGTGCGTCCGTCTGTTTGTCCGTCTGTCTGTCCGTCTGTCTGTCCGTCTGTCTGTCTGTCTGTCCGTCTGTCTGTCTGTCCGTCTGTTTGTCCGTCTGTCTGTCCGTCTGTCTGTCCGTCTGTCTGGCCGTCTGTCTGTCTGTCCGTCTGTCTGTCTGTCCGTCTGTCTGTCCGTTTGTCTGTCCGTCTATCTGTCCGTCTGTATGTCAGTCTGTCTGTCCGTCTGTTTGTCCATCCGTCTGTCCGTCTGTCCGCCTGTCTATCCGTCTGTCAGTCTGTCCATGTTAATTTGTGTACAAACTACAGGTCGCAATTTTCATTCGATCCTCTTCAAATTTGGTATGGGCGTGTTTTTCGGCCCAGAGACGAAACCTATTGAAATTGGAAAAAATCGATTCAGTAATACTACAATAAAATGGTCATTTGTTAACAGAATTTCTCGAAATTTGGCAGTTAGGATTTTCTTACGACTTACGACCGATATTACAGGCGAATTTCATAAAAATCGGTTCAGATTTGGTTATAGCTCCCATATAAATATATGTTCGACAGATTTTCAGTAATAATGCAATAAAATGGTCATTTGTTACCCGATGCTCTCGAAATTTGGCAGGAAAGATTTTCTAATGACTCTCGATATTATTGGTGAATTTAATGGAAATCGGTTCAGATTTAGATATAGGTCTCATATATATGTATCGCCCGATTTTCAGTAATAATGCAATAAAATGGTCACTTGTTACCCCATTCTCTCGAAATTTGGCAGGAAGGATTTTCTAATGACTCTCGATATTTATGATGAATTTCATGGAAATCGGTTCAGATGTAGATATAGGTCTCGTATATATGTATCGCCCGACTTTCACTCCTAGAGCTACTGCAAGCGCATTTATTAACCAATCTTCTCAAAATTTTGTACAAAGTCGTCGAGAATTCCTCAATGTCTATAAATTTTGCTCGAAATCGGTTCAGATCTAGACATAGCTCTTATATATATATATATATATATATATATATATATATATATATATATATATATATATATTCTCGTCAGTTTGCAGTAATATTGCAATCAATTTGTCATTTGTTAATCGATTTTTTTTTCGGAAGAAGGATTTCCTCTTGATTCTCGGCATAATAGATGAATTTTATAGAAATCGGTTCAGATTTAGATATAGGTGTCATATGTGTATATCGCCCGATTTTAACTTCTAGAGTCACAGCAAGCGCTAGTATTGACCCATCTTGCCAAAAATTTTTCAAAACGTTTTTCTCGACGACTGCCACAGTATCTGAGAAGTTTGCTTGAAATCGATTCAGATTAAGTTTTAGCTCCCATATATATGTTCGTCCGATTTTTAACCGATTCTCTTGAAATTTTGCAGGAAAGATTTTCTTTTGGCTCTCAATATTACTCGTAAATTTCATAGAAATTGGCCCAGATTTAGATATGGCTGTCATATATGTATATCGCCAGTATGTATAGAATTGTTTGACCAATCTTGCCAATCTTTTGCACAACGCTTCCCTCGACGACTACATCGTTATCTGAGAAGTTTGCTCGAAATCGGTTCAGAATTAGATATAGCTCCCATATATATGTTCGTCAGATTTTAGGTATTTTGCAATAATTTTGTCATTCATCAACCGCAGTTATTACAGTTTGAACATATTTGCTCGCCGAGGTCCATCGAAATTGGTTCAGAATTGGATATAGCTCCCACATTGTATTTCTAAGGTGGGTGTAGGGTATTATACAGCGGCACCGCCCGACTTTTGCCCTTCCTTACTGGTTGTACTTCAATTTGTTATAGAACAAATAAACCTACGGTCTGCAGCCGGACAATATCCAATTGTATGAAAGGATCAAAGTTTAAATTTTGCTAAAATGCTTGACAAAATGTCCCAAATTGCTTACAAATAAATTTTGTCTTCATTTTAAATTAAATTTTGATTTTCGGTTGAACCAATCATTTAATTCCCATGGCCAACTGACCACAAAATCACCGTTAGCACATGCCAAACATTTACTGTGCACTTTAATGTTATTTTGTTAAATAACACTCTGCGAACATATTTTAAGTCCTCTCATGCACTTTAATTTATTGTGGTGCATGTGTTTTGGAGCCAATATATCTTTGTTTAAGTCACAATTATTATTGGCATTCTACTAATGGTGTTTTTGTCGCAACCTCAAATCCTTGGCCATTGTAGAGGTGGTCGCACTCAAAGTAGTTCAGGCCAATAATCAGAGCTTTTGTCGTGCAATCGTGCATCAAAAGTAAGGTAGGCAACACCCTCATTTTGTGAACTAATGCAAATTTTATAATTGCACATTTTGCGGCATATTGTAATTTATTCAAGAGATTTTTCAAATTTTGCAAATAGTATATGCTAAAAGTCTTTGCTTCACATCACGATGAATGGGAGGTTTTAGGTGAAATCATATGGTTTTTGTGTTGACCACATGCAATGGCCATAATCTTTATGCAAGCGGCAGATTGCATGAGGTTTTTCGCAATAGTTAATATATGTGTGGTACAAAAATGGTATTTTCTTAACAGCTGCAATGTTTTTTTTTTTTTGGGTTACTCATGAATAAAATATATATACTTTAAATAATTTGGAAACAATGAAATAATCAACAAACTTCATTTGAATAAACATTTGGCGTTTTATTTGGAGTAGGTTCATTAAGGTTAGATTATTGTGGTTGTCGTTTAAACAAAATAACTTTTACAATTTTAGTCCATATGATGCCACAGTTCTTGTGTAGCTCAGACAAAGTATTTAGAAAGTCGGATTCACTGCTTTAAATTTCAGCGAAATCGGGTAATAAATAAAGCTTATGGCCTTCAGTCCCTTTATCGGGAGATCGGACTATATGGCAGCTATATCTAAATATAGTTCGATCTGAACCATATTTAGGTAAGATGTCGGGAGGCTTAAAATAACCCACTGTGTTAAATTTCTGCGAAATCGGTTAAAAAATAAAGTTTTTTTGGGCTTAAGACCTTTTATCGGGAGATCGGTCTACCTGGCAGCTATAAATTAATATGAACCGATCTAATCTATATTTAGGTCAGATATCGGGAGACTTAAAATAACCCACTGTTTTAAATTTCTGCGAAATCGGGTAATAAATAAAGCTTTTATGGCCTTCAGACCCTTTATCGGGAGATCGGTCTATACGGCAGCTATATCTTAATATAGTCCGATCTGAATCATATTTAGGTCAGATGCCGAGAGGCTTGAAATAACCCGCTGTTGCAAATTTCAGCCAAATCGGGTAATAAATAAAGCTTTTATGGCCTTCAGACCCTTTTTTCGGGAGATCAGTCTATATGGCAGCTGTATCTAAATGTAGTCCGATCTTAACCATATTTGGTCCAGTTGTCGGGAGGCCTTAAATTACTCTTTCTTTCAAATTTCAGCAAAATCGTATTGAAATCAAAGTTTTTATGGGCATTAGACCCTTTATCGGATAATCGGTCTATTTAGCAGCTATATCCAAATTTTGTCAGATTTGACCCGTTCAAGAACATAACCAGCGCGCTTCAAAAGACGTATCTGTGCCAAATTTCAGCTCAATATCTCAATTTTTGAAGGCCGTAAAGTGGTTACAACAGACGAACGGACAGACGGATAGACGGACGACGGATAGACGGACGACTGACAGACACACGGACATGGTTAAATCGTCTTAGAATTTTACGACAATCCGAAATATATATACTTTGTGGGGCCGGAAATTGATATTTCGATACGTTGCAAACGGGATGACAAAATGAATATATCCCCTATCCTACGGTGGTGGGTATAAAAAAAGAATAAACAAGTAAGAGCGTGCTAAGTTCGGCCGGGCCGAATCTTATATACCCTCCACCATGGATCGCATCTGTCGAGTTCTTTGCATAGTTTCTCTTTTTAGGCAAACAAAGAATAATGAATATGGAGGAGGATAAGGAGGAGCTATATCAAGTTATAGTCCGATTCGGGGCTCAAGAAGCAAAATCGGGAGATCGATTCAGACCATGTTGCACACGTATGTTGAAGGCCATGGGAGAAGCCGTTGTACAAAAATTGTGCCAAATCGGATGAGAATTGTGCTCTCTAGAGGCTTAAGATCCCAGATCGGTTTACATGGCAGTTATATCAGGCTATGGACCGATTTGGACCATACTTCGCATAAATGTTGGAAGAGAAAGCAAAACACCACGTGCAAAATGACTGCCAAATCGGACGAGAGTTGCGTCTTCTAAAAGCTCAAGAAGTGAAGACCCGAAATCGGTTTATACGACAGCTATATCAGGTTATGAACCGATTTGAACCATGCTTAGTACAGTTGTTGGAAGTGATATCAAAACGCCCCCTAAAGGCTCAAGAAGTCAAGACCCAAGATCGGTTTATATGGCAGCTATATCAAAACATAGACCGATTTGGCCCATTTACAATCCCAACTGACCTACACCAATAAGAAGTATTTGTGCAAAATTTAAAGCGGCTAGCTCTACTCCTTCAAAAGTTGGCGTGCTTTTGACAGACAGACGGACGGACATGGCTAGTTTGACTTAAAATGTCACAACAATAAAGAATATATATACTTTATGAGGTCTTAGACGCATATTTCGAGGTGTAACAAACAGAATGACGAAATTAGTGTACCCCCATCCAATGGTGGAGGGTATAAAACGTGATATTTTCGGCCAGACCGAATCTTATATACCCCCCGCCATGGTTAGCATTTGTCAAGTTCTTTGCTCGATATCTTTTTATAGCCAAACAAAGGATAATGGATAAGAAATGCTACGCTATTGAAGCTTTGTCAGGTTATAAGCCGATTCTTGGATGACTTGAACGTTATAAACAATAGTAGATCCCATTGTGCAAAATTTCAGCCAAATCGGACAATAATTGCGCCCTGGACGGTCTTAAGAAGCTAAATGGGGAGATGGGTTTGCATGGGAACTATATCAGGGTAAGTAAGCAGTTTAGAAACAAGGCCACCTCTCAATAGACTATACAAGACACTGATACTACCCGTGCTGTTATATGGTTCTGAAGCATGGGTACTTGTGAAAGTAGATGAGGCAGTGCTTGGAGTATTTGAGAGAAAGTTCCGGGACCAGTTGGCGTTGATGGAGAATATAGGCGACGTATGAACCACGAGCTGTATGAGCTGTATGACGACGATAGCATAGTTACACGCATCAAAGTACAACGGCTGCGTTGGCTAGGTCATGTTGTCAGAATGGATGAAGAAGCTCCAGCATAGAAGTCTTTTGAGGGCAAACACGGTGGTACACGCAAATGGGAAGACCAAAAGCCCAATGGAAAGATCAAGTGGTGGGAGACACCTCGATTTGGTGTCAGGGATTTTAGAATGAGCGCAGAAGATCGAGGCGCTTGGAACGCTATTCTACGTTCGGCTAGTGGAACAAATGCTCTGTCATAGCCAATTAAAGTAAAGTAAAGAATATCAGGTATATACTGATTGAGACCATATTCGGCATGTATATTAGGGGGCATAGAAGAAGTCTCTGTTAAAAATTTCAGCAAAATCGCCTTCTAGAGGTTCATGAAGTCAAATCGGGAAGTCGGTTTATATAGGAGCGTCTATCAGGTTCTGCACCGATTCGAGCCATATTTGGTACGTCCATTAAACGTCCAGAAAATACAAAAAAGTACAAAATTTCATCTAAATCCCATAAGAAGTGCGCCCTCTAGCGGCTAAAGAAGTCAAATCGGGAGGTCAGTTTATATGGCAGCTATATCAGGTTTTGGGCCGTTTCGGACCATATTCGGGACGTATATTAGAGCGCATAGAAGAAGTCATTGGGCAAATTTTCTGCTTAATCGGGTAAGAATTAAATAGAGGCTCAAGAAGTAAAATCGGGAGATCGGTTTATATGGGATATATATCAGGTTTTAAACCGATTTAAAACATACTTATTACAAATCAGATAAGAAATGTGCCCTCTAGAGGTTTATGAAGTCAAATCGAAAAGTCGGTTTTCATAGGAGCTATATCAGGTCTTGGGACGATTTAAACCATACTGGGTTTGGAGTTGGAGGCCATCATAGAAACCATTGTGCAGACCATTGGGCAGTGGATTCCTACCCACAATATGAGCATTTGAATGGTCTCGGCGATAACAGCCCAGAAGATATTGCTTAGACGGCATGTAGTTGTGTCTTCGCACGGTTAGGATCTTTGTCTGCTGATGGAAGTAGTCCACGTGAGGAGACAGCCTGTCAAAGTTCGAAGAGCGGCATTCTGACAGATCTGAATTTGTATGTGGTCAAAAAGATTTATTTGTCAGAACCCCAAGTGCTGCCTGCAAGTGACAAGAGGACCTTGACTTTTGACTTTATCGCAATTTGGTGAGGAATGTGACACCAAGTATTTTGGAACACTTTCATCGCTTTCAGCTCCCGATGCAACTCATGCATGTATTGGTTTTAATTGCGGATTTTTCATATAGTCGGCGTTGACAAATTTTTTCACAGCTTGTGACTCTGTAATTGCATTCTTTCTTCTGTCAGTTATCAGCTGTTACTTTTAGCTTGCTTTAGAAAAAAGTATAAAAAAAGTATATTTGATTAAAGTTCATTCTAAGTTTTATTAAAAATGCATTTACTTTCTTTTAAAAAATCCGCAATTACTTTTTGGGCAACCCAATATGTAGTGAAAAATGTGGCCGAAGATTTGGTGGCAGATATCTTTAGATTTCTTGCAGCGAAATAAGAGGCAAATTCGTTGTGGTAGACGTTTAACCTATCGCACATGTCATCATTGTTTGGGGAGCCTGATGGCATAATCGTACAATCGTCCGCATATGATACGATGTCTATGCCTACTCATAAAATCCGCTAGTTCGCCGATCTTGTCTTTCATACCATTGAAATTGTATTACAAGAAAGATACACTTCCCCGTAATGACAGGTCAGCATTATCGGGGTTGGGATGCTGCTGTTGCGTATATAGCCTTACGGGTGAGGTCGTGGGTTCATATAGTCTGACTACGAGGACACAGAAGGCAACTACGAAGACGCTTGTGACCCACTGCAGTCTATATTCGCACTGTACCTTGCAACATACTCCCATAGTGACACTTCTTAACCCTCCTCAGGGCGTAGTATTTATGCGATTTTCAAATAGTGTTTAACAATGGCTTCTAAAATAAGCAAAATATGGTCCAAATCGGTCCTTCCTTGTAAAGCGACCTAGTTAATTGACTTCTTAAGTCGCTAGAGGGTGTAGTGGCCACTTTCAGTCATCAATTTTTATTTTTTTTCTTTTTTTTTCACCAACGACAATGATATGCTTGGTCATATTTTTTGTAAATTTTTATTGGCATTGTTTTCACTTATTGTGGCTACACCATTTCCATCCACTTCTTTAAATTCTATGGCTAAATTGATGGGCTAATTCCATTTATTTTCCCATCGTCACCATTACGCCTGGTTTTCCTTCTTTTTTATCTTCAATACTTGCCACCCAATTTTGTTGCCTCTGAAAAGAGATACATTTTTAAAGTCTGATATCGGCGGAGTATTTTGTCAATATCTGACCTCTTTTCTGAATTATTTTTTTTTTTTTTTTGTCTTCCTCTTTTTACATAAAACGCAAGAAATGATTTTTGATATGTCTTTTTTACCATCTCGCACAGTTGGACAATTTTGGTTATTTTGTGTTTTGATTCAATCTTCCTTTTGGGTTGTCATCTCTCATGACAACATAGAAGTACTGCTCAAACTCCTTATATACAAGAGACACCCAGACACACATGTATAGAGAAGGTATATAATCGAAGTATATAGAAATATTCCCAAATTTGATCAGACTTGGATTTTTTGGTCTTAATTAAAAAGTCCATCGACTCTAGAAACTAGTTTGAACTTTTATTTTCCATTTTGAATAAAACTTTTGAAGAAAAATCCTTTTAAAAAGTGAAACTTTTTATCGATATCTGGGCCGATATCATCGATTAATTTCATTATAGGAATGGAAAAGACAGTTACTTATGGCATTTGATAGTCTATATTTTACCTCCTTATTGCAAAACCAAAGGTCTGATTCGTTGCCCCAAATTTAATAAAAGGGCTTCTGTGATCTGACTTCGAAGAGAAAAGACCAATCAAAAATTGAAAATTTAAAGAAATAATACTTGAAAAAAAATCTTAAGGACCAAGTTCATACTAATTTATAGTGAATATCGAAAAGTAATTTAAAGTTGTTCAGAATTTTAAGGAAAGTGCAAAATAAGTTTTTTTTTTTGGAAGACAGAAGGATACCTACACGTGTACTTCTCAACTTTATTCTCAATATCTTGGAAATCTGTAAATTTCCAATTTGGACAGACGCAGAAGTTGGTACCTTTTTGTCGTAGTCTACCCACAGGGTAGACACGACACTGATTTTTATCCAGAGCCCATTCTCTTTCATCAAAGTTTTGGAAGCTAGATTGTCAAAGCTCATGTGGCATGCATAAGTAGCATCAATCCATCTCCGATCGCAAACCACGCCAGGTATCACCTAAGAGCCTAGAACACCAATCTTCTGTTTAAATCCAACGTTATAAATCGGCAAGCAGCCAACCAATGATATAAGCCTACAATTTTGCTGAAATCTGACTGTCGGTATCTGTGACAAAACGTTCATTTGTACAGCATCGAAACACTTATTACATTGAATTTGCCACATGTAAGGCACTTTTTGAACATGAACACCGCTTAATTTTGCCTACCGTCAAATTCCAACCAGACGCCTTTTTTTTTATAAAAGCGTGAAGTAAACAAACACCGAATTACCCAGGAAGACTAAAGTCCAATTTCCAACCAGTTTTAATGGCCATATAAAACTCGAGAAGCTACCATAACCATCCATGACCATAACCTAAACAGCACCTCAACTTTTTTTCTTACAAAGACTAGCCGGTCCAACCATAATGTGTCAACCAACTGTGTAGATTTTTTAATTAAAGGAATTAAATTCCACAAAAAAATATATAAGCATAAGTATAATTATTATATAAAAAAAAAATGAATCGTAACAAAGCAAGTTTGGGTCATTTCACATACACATTTTTTCCCATTTAATTTAATTTAAATTAATTTTTTTTTATTTAATTTGTTTTTAATGATTTTTCCTTACAAAATGACATAAATCATTTTTACGTTTAAAAACTTCAAAAAAAAATGTATGTGTTATGAACTCCACTAGCTTTGTTAAGTACCTATTTTAGTCACTGTCTGTATGTTCTTTGCAAGAAATTTAATTTCATTCATAAATCACAGCCATTCGCCAAAATATCACCCATCAACCAACGATCGAGTGGAGGCCTTCATCGAGAGAGTGGAGTAAGGTGGTAAGTCATCATTGCTATGTTAATTTATTGATAAAGTTTCTTGCATTGATCTGTTATAATTGAGAAAGAGCAACGAATGTTTTAAGGTGTTATACAGCCCAACTGGTTTGTAACCACAAGTGCATTGTTATTGTTTCGATTTCTGTCTCTATTGTGGAGTATGACTCCCACACATTTTGTTTTTTTTTTTTTTTCCTAAATACGTTTTACACGCATTTTGTTATGAATGAGTTGCTCTTTCTTGGATTATTTGTAAAAAGAAATTATATTGTATTTGCATCTGCTTATTTGCGTAGTAAGATACTTCTACTTTTTTTGAATTTAACCCCTTAAGGGCCATGAAAATTATGCAAAATACTTAATTTTTTTTTTTTTTTAAAGTATAGTTTATTGATTATAGAACGAAAAATGTTAAGAGAATTAAAATGTTTTGGAATAAAACTGAATTTTTTTTAAAATGAATCTGTAAGGACTATCTTGTAGACGTTTCTTGCAAAGGTATGTAGGATAAATTTGGTGTGATCGTAGTTTAGGGGTCCTGAAATATCATAGCCAGCAGGACATAGGATGGCGCGGGCATGGAGGCTGAGACTTTTTTTTACCACCATAGAGTCCACTTGATATCTTTTTTTTTTTTTTAGACCATTTCGAATAACTGCCGTTCTAGTAAATTAAATTCATATTAAAAAAGGGGTATCACATTAGCACCACACATTTTTTTTCTTGTTATCCTAGTAGTTGAAATAAAAAGGGAGTCTAAAATAATTATTGTATTGTGAACAAGGCTTGATTAGAGAAGGACGCGAACCCCCCTCCCGACTGCAGCTTGCATTTCAAAGGCTCCCGAAGTCCTACCTCTTCTCTGGTTCTAAGATGCTCGAAAGTTATTGTAAAATAGTATCTACAACAAATATTTGGTTGTGTACATTACATAATTTTGGCGCCCAACGTGGGGCCGAAGGATAACGACCTTGTCCTTTCAGGCTCATTCAAGCTTTTTTTATTTGAGTAGATTTCATTTAGATGGAAAGTTTTAAGGTTTTTTTTTTTTTTTTGTCAGGACTTCACACCAGACAATCTTTTGTTAGTTGTCTGCTGGATTTTCAGTTTTTTTGGGGTTTAACCCGAAAAGCTGACCGCTGATCAGCCACATCTGTTTTGTCTCTTGAGATTTCCTTTAGGAAAAGATATATTTAAATTTTCCCAAACAATGTTTATATGTCGGCGAACTAAATTTTCTTTTAGACTTAGTTATCAGCCCTGTTCCAAAATAGGAATTCGATTAATTTTGCGTAAGCATATTAGCGACCGTTTTGATAACAGAAGGTAGAATTTTCCCCTTTAGCTGGTGTGTCTCAAGATAAATTAATTCTATGAATATATACATATGCCATAGACCAGTTTTTGTATCCACAGTTTTTCGAAATGAGTTTTATCACACCATATTCTATTTTCATATTCTAGCAAGAAACGTCAAACTATTATGCCTATTTGTTCTTTAGACAGTACTTTTTTGAAGGAAAATAGATTTTTTTCTATAATTTCATTTTACGGTTTTTAGAGTGAAATTTTTTCTATTTGAATCGAATTTGTCATTATGGCTTCAGAGGAACCGATACCTCCAGAATTGCCTCCGCAATCAGAGACAACCTCTACGGACAATACTTCGGTAGTATGTGAGGTTTGTAAGCAACTTTTGGTTGAAGGCCAAGATTGTTTAATTATAAGCGCATGTGCGCATCCTTTTCACAGGAACTGCATAGAGACATATCTTTCTTCGTCCGCAGAATGTCCTGTCTGTAAGAGAGTATGTGACCTAGGCGAGTTAAGAACATATAGTATGGCTTCGAAACCACCCCCAGCTCGAAAGGCTCCTAATAATAGAGGCAAGGGTAGAGGTGCCTTGAACAAGACTTATGAAACTCGTAGTGTGACTAAGAATCTATTTCAGGATGCACAGAATCCTACTAATACACAGCCTGCTACCCGGCAGACTCCTCAGCAATGCAATAATACTTCTTTTGACTTTACGACACCTCCACAACAAAACATTGCCGATCCTCAGGCATTGAACTCGAGTGTAGATTACCGCGAGATAGGTCGCATGATAGAAGATCAGTTGAGGAAGTTTTTTCATAACATGAATCTGCCACACACTGCGACTTCCAATAATATTCCCAATTTAAACCGGGATCCCCGGAACGTGCCCAATACTAATGCGTATTATCCTTCAGGTAACTGTGTCAATATGCCGAGTAATTTTCCCAACCACCGGCCACCAAATCCTCCGAATATGGGTGGCAGTGATTATCCTCGTGATCCCCGTGATTTTCAGTTCCCTCGTGCTGCGCAATTTTCGAGTCCGAATGCTTCGGGAAGTTTTAGTTCGATGAATAGGGACGCAGACAAGATAACTTCTATTGTGAATAATTGGAATTTGAAATTTGACGGCTCGTCAACGGGTCTCAGTATTGATGAGTTTCTATATCGCATTAGGACTCTGACGAGGGAAACCTTTAATGATGATTTTAGTGTTATCTGTAGGAACCTTAATACACTCCTGACTGGAAAAGCTCGTGAATGGTATTGGCGATACCACAAGCAAGTGCCAGCCATTACGTGGGAGGGTTTCTGCCAGGCGATCCGTAGCCAATATAAGGACATGAAGTCCTCATTCGACCTTAGAGAGGAGATGCGAATCAGAAAGCAGAAACCGGGTGAATCCTATGATGCTTTCTTCGATGCCCTCTCTATCATTGCTGATAAACTGTCCAATCCGATGAGTGAGGACGAATTCATAGAGATCATTGCCAGGAATTTACGGCCTGACATTCGTCAGGATTTACTTTATGTCCCAATTAGGTCTCTGTCCCATCTACGCAAACTCGTGCAAATGCGAGAGAACTTTCTGAGCGACGAGTATGTGCGCAGAACACTTTCCCAACGATCTCAAAACCTGAATTTTCCACCACGCAGGCAACTGGCAGAATTAGATCAGGGTGTTTCGAATGACACTGAGTCGGACTACACGATCGATGCTGTCCAGAGATCTGAGTCGATTAGATGCTGGAACTGTGATAACATAGGACACACTTGGCAGGATTGTCTTGAGGACAGGACTATTTTCTGTTACGGGTGTGGCGCGAAAAATGTTTATAAACCACAGTGTGCCAGATGTTTATCTCGTGTTCAGTCTTCTTCTTCAAAAAACTACAGACAGACGGGGCCAACGAAGAACCAAGTCTAGATGTCGGCCCATCCCCAATTCCCGGACTTACAATTTCAGATCCTGACTTACCCTCTATTGAACCTGACCTGTCCAAATTAGACCCTGATAGGATTACCATTTTGAAAAGGCCCAGCACTTCTGATGTACATGAGGATGTTTCTCGATTGATATACCCCAGGTTGCCCTATCATAAGCGATGGGAAATATATGTTCAAAGGCGAAATGAAATTTTTAACGTGTCTAGTATTTCTAAAGCAAAATCACCTAAACGGTCCACACTTCGTCTAAGGAGATATTTTCGCATCAGGAAGGTCTGTGGTAAGATTCAGATTTCTACGATTATTTCGAACCCGCATGATAGACGCTATTATGCCAAAGTGTCATTTTTGGACTTTCATGAATTCGGCCTGTTGGACACTGGGGCTAATATAAGCTGTATCGGTGGTGAACTGGCCCAGTATGACTTTTCTAAGTTTCCCAACTTTACTCCATGCAAGTCTTTTGCCAAGACAGCAGATGGTAAAGTCCAGAACATCTTAGGGTGGATAGACGTTTCTATTACTTTCAAGGACATGACAAAGGACATTCGATTATTCATTATTCCGTCTATTTCCCAACGATTGATTCTTGGGATCGATTTTTGGAATATTTTCAATCTTTTGAATAATCTTTTATCGAGTTCTGATATTTTGGTCTGTCACAATGACAGTATTTTCCCATCTGTCGTGTCGGCATTTGAAATCCATAGCGGGGGACGTGACGATGACTTTCATGTGAGATTGGCTCAGGGTGAGATGAAACAGCTGGAAGCTGTTATTGCACTTTTTCCCAGCTTCGAGAAACAGGGGTTAGGCAGAACCGCATTGATCCAACATTCGATTGATGTCGGCGATGCCAGACCTATAAAACAACGTTTTTACCCTGTTTCTCCAGCTGTTGAAAAACTCATGTTTGCCGAGGTTGATCGGATGCTAGAGTTAGGGGTGATCGAACCCTCTAATTCACCGTGGAGTTCTCCGATGAGGCTCGTCGTGAAGCCTGGCAAGGTGAGGCTATGTTTGGATGCGAGAAAGCTGAATTCTGTAACAAAGAAGGACGCATATCCGCTTCCAAACATAGAGGGGATTTTCTCGAGACTACCAAGAGCCAACATCATTTCAAAGCTGGATCTCAAAGATGCCTTCTGGCAAATAGGTCTGGACGAGCCATCCAAACAGCTGACGGCGTTCACAGTCCCTGGTAGGCCGCTCTACCAGTTTGTGGTTATGCCGTTCGGGCTGTGTAATGCCCCACAGACGATGTGTCGGCTGATGGATGTGCTCATACCTCCAGACCTACGCCATTCGGTTTTTGGCTACTTGGATGATATGGTAATTGTCTCGGAGAATTTTGATACCCATATCCAGATCCTGATGAGAATTGCCACTGAGTTTAGGAGGTCGAACCTGACCCTCAATATATCCAAAAGCAAGTTTTGTGTCACCAGGACAAACTACCTTGGATATATAATCGGCAATGGGGGCATTACTACCGACCCCGAGAAGATATCGGCGATCACCAACTGGCCAGTGCCCCGGAATCTTAAACAGGTTCGTGGCTTTCTTGGACTTTGTGGGTGGTACCGTCGTTTTATTCAGAATTTTTCCACTGAAACATTCCCCATCACCGAAGTTGTATCCACCAAACGCAAGTTCAAATGGACGGGCGAAGCACAGCAGGCCTTTGAACGTGTCAAGTCGCTTCTTACTTCGGCTCCAGTGCTAAATAACCCTGATTTCTCTAAGAAATTTTATTTGCACTGCGATGCCAGCGACTACGGCATTGGGGCTGTGCTGATACAACTCGATGATGAGGGGAATGAGAAACCTATAGCCTTCATGAGCAGAAAACTAAACACCGCGCAACGTAACTATAGTGTTACAGAGCGTGAGTGTTTAGCTGCTCTGGAGGCTATAAGGAAATTCAGGTGCTACTTGGAACTCCAAGATTTTGAAGTCGTGACGGACCACTCCAGTCTATTATGGCTCATGCGACAGCCAGACTTGAGCGGAAGACTTGCTCGATGGGTCTTCAAGTTGCAGCCATACCGTTTTACGATAAGCCACAGGAAAGGCAAAGACCACATCGTTCCCGACGCCCTTTCCAGGATACCGACGGACGATATTTCAGCTCTGGAAGTTTCAGAGCCAGGTGTTGACTTGGATTCACCATTTTTTGATGACGAGGACTATCGACTTTTGAAGGAACGGGTTATAAAAGATCCTAACAGATACCCTGATATCAAAATAGGGGATAGATATGTGTATTATCGCACTGAGCACTGCTCAGGGGATGAGTCTAGGGACGAGTTTTGTTGGAAGCTTTGGATTCCAGATAGACTTCGTACTGATACCATTTCCAGAGCTCACGATAATCCCCTTGCAGCCCATGGGGGCATGGCCAAAACTTTAGAGTTGATAAGGCGAACTTTTTTCTGGCCAGGAATGGTAAAGGACGTCCGCGATTACATACGGAATTGTGAGGTTTGCAAAACCACAAAAGCTCCGAATATAGTTCTTAAACCACCAATGGGTAACCTCGTGGAATCCGTCCGTCCCTTTCAGCGTCTCTACGTTGATATTCTTGGACCCTACCCAAGAAGCAAGAGGGGACATATCGGTCTCCTGATTGTTCTCGACCACCTTTCCAAATATCACTGGCTTTGTCCTCTAAGGAAGTTTACGGCCACCCATATAAAGGATTTCCTTGAGAAACAGATTTTTCACGCATATGGGGTGCCCGAGACAATCGTCAGTGATAACGGGAGTCAATTTAAGTCAAATGAGCTGAACGCTTTTCTGACAGAATTCGGTGTAAGACACGTCTATACAGCGTTATATAGCCCCCAAGCCAACGCATCCGAGAGGGTCAACCGGTCGTTGTTGGCAGGAATAAGGGCCTATTTAAGAAGTGACCACAGACAGTGGGATCAGAATCTATCTTCCATCAGCTGTGCCCTACGCAATGCCTATCACCAGAGTATACATTGTTCACCATACCGTGCTTTGTATGGCTTTGACATGGTGACTCACGGTTCGACGTACCAACTCCTGAGGAGTTTGGATCTCTTGGAAGAGCCCACGGCTAAACTGGCCAGAGACGATGCTTTGCAGGTGATCAGGATGGATTTAAGGAAACACATAAGACAGGCTTATGAAAGGAACCAACATAACTACGACCTTAGAACCAGGGTTCAGACCTACAATGTTGGCCAAATTGTCTTCTACCGTAATTTTGCCCAGAGTAGTGCTGAGAAATCTTTTAGCGCTAAATTATCCCCAGTTTTCTTAAAAGCAAGGGTGAAAGAGAGGCTTGGCAACCACTATTACTTACTTGAATAGTAAACTAATTGGGACCTACCATGGAAAAGACATAAGAAACTAGTGGCTTTTTTTCCATCTAATTCAATGCCGTGAGACTTTTGAATTATCCGGTTTGTAGTGGCCACTTTCAGTCATCAATTTTTATTTTTTTTCTTTTTTTTCACCAACGACAATGATATGCTTGGTCATATTTTTTGTAAATTTTTATTGGCATTGTTTTCACTTATTGTGGCTACACCATTTCCATCCACTTCTTTAAATTCTATGGCTAAATTGATGGGCTAATTCCATTTATTTTCCCATCGTCACCATTACGCCTGGTTTTCCTTCTTTTTTATCTTCAATACTTGCCACCCAATTTTGTTGCCTCTGAAAAGAGATACATTTTTAAAGTCTGATATCGGCGGAGTATTTTGTCAATATCTGACCTCTTTTCTGAATTATTTTTTTTTTTTTTTTGTCTTCCTCTTTTTACATAAAACGCAAGAAATGATTTTTGATATGTCTTTTTTACCATCTCGCACAGTTGGACAATTTTGGTTATTTTGTGTTTTGATTCAATCTTCCTTTTGGGTTGTCATCTCTCATGACAACATAGAAGTACTGCTCAAACTCCTTATATACAAGAGACACCCAGACACACATGTATAGAGAAGGTATATAATCGAAGTATATAGAAATATTCCCAAATTTGATCAGACTTGGATTTTTTGGTCTTAATTAAAAAGTCCATCGACTCTAGAAACTAGTTTGAACTTTTATTTTCCATTTTGAATAAAACTTTTGAAGAAAAATCCTTTTAAAAAGTGAAACTTTTTATCGATATCTGGGCCGATATCATCGATTAATTTCATTATAGGAATGGAAAAGACAGTTACTTATGGCATTTGATAGTCTATATTTTACCTCCTTATTGCAAAACCAAAGGTCTGATTCGTTGCCCCAAATTTAATAAAAGGGCTTCTGTGATCTGACTTCGAAGAGAAAAGACCAATCAAAAATTGAAAATTTAAAGAAATAATACTTGAAAAAAAATCTTAAGGACCAAGTTCATACTAATTTATAGTGAATATCGAAAAGTAATTTAAAGTTGTTCAGAATTTTAAGGAAAGTGCAAAATAAGTTTTTTTTTTTGGAAGACAGAAGGATACCTACACGTGTACTTCTCAACTTTATTCTCAATATCTTGGAAATCTGTAAATTTCCAATTTGGACAGACGCAGAAGTTGGTACCTTTTTGTCGTAGTCTACCCACAGGGTAGACACGACACTGATTTTTATCCAGAGCCCATTCTCTTTCATCAAAGTTTTGGAAGCTAGATTGTCAAAGCTCATGTGGCATGCATAAGTAGCATCAATCCATCTCCGATCGCAAACCACGCCAGGTATCACCTAAGAGCCTAGAACACCAATCTTCTGTTTAAATCCAACGTTATAAATCGGCAAGCAGCCAACCAATGATATAAGCCTACAATTTTGCTGAAATCTGACTGTCGGTATCTGTGACAAAACGTTCATTTGTACAGCATCGAAACACTTATTACATTGAATTTGCCACATGTAAGGCACTTTTTGAACATGAACACCGCTTAATTTTGCCTACCGTCAAATTCCAACCAGACGCCTTTTTTTTTATAAAAGCGTGAAGTAAACAAACACCGAATTACCCAGGAAGACTAAAGTCCAATTTCCAACCAGTTTTAATGGCCATATAAAACTCGAGAAGCTACCATAACCATCCATGACCATAACCTAAACAGCACCTCAACTTTTTTTCTTACAAAGACTAGCCGGTCCAACCATAATGTGTCAACCAACTGTGTAGATTTTTTAATTAAAGGAATTAAATTCCACAAAAAAATATATAAGCATAAGTATAATTATTATATAAAAAAAAAATGAATCGTAACAAAGCAAGTTTGGGTCATTTCACATACACATTTTTTCCCATTTAATTTAATTTAAATTAATTTTTTTTTATTTAATTTGTTTTGATTGATTTTTCCTTACAAAATGACATAAATCATTTTTACGTTTAAAAACTTCAAAAAAAAATGTATGTGTTATGAACTCCACTAGCTTTGTTAAGTACCTATTTTAGTCACTGTCTGTATGTTCTTTGCAAGAAATTTAATTTCATTCATAAATCACAGCCATTCGCCAAAATATCACCCATCAACCAACGATCGAGTGGAGGCCTTCATCGAGAGAGTGGAGTAAGGTGGTAAGTCATCATTGCTATGTTAATTTATTGATAAAGTTTCTTGCATTGATCTGTTATAATTGAGAAAGAGCAACGAATGTTTTAAGGTGTTATACAGCCCAACTGGTTTGTAACCACAAGTGCATTGTTATTGTTTCGATTTCTGTCTCTATTGTGGAGTATGACTCCCACACATTTTGTTTTTTTTTTTTTTTCCTAAATACGTTTTACACGCATTTTGTTATGAATGAGTTGCTCTTTCTTGGATTATTTGTAAAAAGAAATTATATTGTATTTGCATCTGCTTATTTGCGTAGTAAGATACTTCTACTTTTTTTGAATTTAACCCCTTAAGGGCCATGAAAATTATGCAAAATACTTAATTTTTTTTTTTTTTTAAAGTATAGTTTATTGATTATAGAACGAAAAATGTTAAGAGAATTAAAATGTTTTGGAATAAAACTGAATTTTTTTTAAAATGAATCTGTAAGGACTATCTTGTAGACGTTTCTTGCAAAGGTATGTAGGATAAATTTGGTGTGATCGTAGTTTAGGGGTCCTGAAATATCATAGCCAGCAGGACATAGGATGGCGCGGGCATGGAGGCTGAGACTTTTTTTTACCACCATAGAGTCCACTTGATATCTTTTTTTTTTTTTTAGACCATTTCGAATAACTGCCGTTCTAGTAAATTAAATTCATATTAAAAAAGGGGTATCACATTAGCACCACACATTTTTTTTCTTGTTATCCTAGTAGTTGAAATAAAAAGGGAGTCTAAAATAATTATTGTATTGTGAACAAGGCTTGATTAGAGAAGGACGCGAACCCCCCTCCCGACTGCAGCTTGCATTTCAAAGGCTCCCGAAGTCCTACCTCTTCTCTGGTTCTAAGATGCTCGAAAGTTATTGTAAAATAGTATCTACAACAAATATTTGGTTGTGTACATTACAAGGGCGCAATTATTTTATGATTTTATTGAAATATTGTTTCCAGCATTCATGCCAAATCTTATCGGGCTAAAAAAATTGATCTGCCGATTTGACTTCTTGACCCGCTAGGGGGCGCAATTAATATCTCATTTGTATGAAAACTTCCCATAGGTGCTTTGTTATAACTTCTAAAATTCATTCAAAAATTGATGGGATTCGGTACATCACTTTCGGTACAGCTCCCACATAAACCGACCTGCGAGTTAATTTCCATTCTAAAGATAATGCGAATCGGTAGAAAATTGATATAGCTCCCCCACAAACGGATCTTAGCATTTCAGTTTGTGAGATCCAATATGGTCAGAGATGGGTTTCTACCGAGTTAATATGCAACGCTTGGGTATTAGTTGGGTAAATACCTTTTTTGGGTATTTTGCAACAAATTTTTGACGATTTCGTATTCTTTGTAAACAAACCAGATCTTTTCATCTCATAAAATCGGATTTTAGTTATATATAGCCTCTATATAGACCGATCACCAGAATCCCAATTTCATACAAATCGGATGAAAAATGCTCCTTTTATGGGTCCAATACTCTGTATGGCAGCTATATTCAAATATGGTCCGATATGGACGATGATCGGCATAAAGGTGTAGTGATCTATCAAAACGCAATGTTTCAAATTTTATCAAAATAGGATGAAAAATGCTCCTTTTTTTGGTCCCAATACCCTATATCTGGAGATCGGTCTATATGGTCTGGACGATATTCAAGAAAAGGCTTTAGAGGGGTACCAAAACTCATTGTGACAAATTTCATCGAAATATGATGAAAAATGCTCTTTTTATTGGCATATCACACTATATCGGGAGATCGGTGTAATAAATAATATGGTAGCTATATCCAAATATGATCCGATCTGGATCAAATTTGACAGTAATAGATAGGGGTCTACTAGAACTCATGGTGCCAAATTTCATCGAAATCGGATGAAAAATTACCAATTTATTGCCTCAAGTCTGCAGATCGATCCATATAGCGGCTATATATAACTCAAATCCGATTTTATGAGATCAGAAGATCAGATATATATATATACAAAAACTACGAAATCATCAAAAATATTTTGAAAAATGTTTTTATACGCAAGATATCTTCAAAATTATAAATACCCGGGTATTTACCCAATCTATCGGGTAAATACCTTTTGGGTATTTGCCCATCGCCCATATCTTAATATGGTGATATTATTATCATATTTGGCAGAACCACATGAGGGAGACCACCGCAGCGCAGAAGTTGGCATGTCCGCCTATAACACTGAACGCCTGGGTTCGAATCCTGGCGATCCCCCATAGTTTAGGCGACATTTGTGAGGTACTATACCACTTGGTATGACAGCCATGTAAAAACTTCTACACGAAGACTCGACTATGAAAACGAGGTCCCTTATCACTGAGCTTAAACATGAATGGGACGTCACTTAGTGATATGTGAGAAGTTTGCTCCAGTTCCTTGCATGCGACGAAGTCAGTTTTGATACCTTTTCACCACATTCCCACAAAAACAATTCGTATTGTGTTGGGTAAAAGTGAGCGTTCGAAATAGGACTCAGTCCAATTTGGATCATTGTGCTTCCCCAATAGCAACAGAACAAAACTAGAAATAAAAGCTCGCTCAGCTACCGGGTCGCTTAGAATTCATATATTTTTTTCAATCAGCTAACACGCAGGGGATGACCCCTATGTATGCTGTGTATTGCGTTGGAGAGGATAGTTAAGGATAGGAGGATGGAAAGAGGGAGTAGGAATTTTCTCGGTAGTGCATGGTCCGATTAGCTAGCCTATCGATTGCCAACCGGTGCGCGCTTCTAGAAAATCTTGTATTTCTGACAAACAACCTCAAGTCAGGAATCAGAAGACTGATTTCCGAAGAACGCTCGATGTGTGCGAACATCGAGCGCCACACAACCCATATTTCGACAATGCTCAAGGAAAGCAATAGGGTTGGATGCCCTTCCATCTCTTATCAACACCAACGCCCGCCTACAGAAACGGAGACGGAGCTGATTTTGGAGCTCCGTCTCCTTGGAGATGCTTGACCATCTCCAAGGATGATTTTGGAGCTCCGGAACATATATGCGAGCTATATTCCATCTTTGGCCTGATGTACGTTGCGTAGATATTAAGAAGATCATCGGGAGTGAAATATTTCTTACACCGCTTAAGAAAGCCCAAGCACTTGAATGCTTCTTTCGACACTTCGAATATATGTTTTGACCAACGGACATCACATTGAATCTTCATGCCCAGAACATCACCGTCGATAGATATTGACGATTGTAAAGTGTCAATGAATCGTTTGTGTGCCAACAAACAGAGCTGCGTTTTGCGTCCATTAAAATCTACTCTGTTCATTCGGCCCCACCCAGAAATGGCCTGCAAATCCTAGGAAAGTGCTACGTCCATAATCCGCCTCCTGTCTTCAATCTCTCAAAAACTCGGCGTATGGTCGAATGAAATTGAATGACATAGGTTGCTGTCATCCGTGAACGAGTAGATCGGATTCGAAGTTAGACCCAGTAGATCGTCAATGAAAATAACAAAAAGAGGGGGAGAATGAACAGAGCCTTGTGGTACTTCGGCGGTCAATCTGTATTCGTCAGATGAAAAACCATCTACAACAACTCTTATAGTGCGATCTCTGAGAAAACCCGAAATAAATCGAGCGAAGTTATTACCCACACCAAAAGCGGCAAGCTTCGAAAAGAGTGCACCGTGCCAGAGCGTATCAAATGCCTTGAAGATATTCAGAGCCACGACCTTACTCTCACCGAACTGGTGAATAGAACGACTCCAATGTTTAGACAGGAATGCCATCAGGTCACCTGTGGACCGATTTCTGCCGAGCCCATATTGTCGGTCGCTAAGAAGACCATTGGTCTCTAAGTGTCTCACAAGATGGTAATTGATCATGCTCTCCATAACCTTGGAAAACGCAGAACACAACACTATTGGTCGGTAATTCGCAGGATCGGTTGCCTCATACTTCTTGGGCATAGGCTGGACGTTCGCAATTTTCCAAAGAGCCGGGAAAATACCCGCAAGGTAAGCAAGGTTGAAAAGATTGCGTAAAGAACAAGCGAGCGTCGAAGAACACTTGCATAGAACAAGTGAGGATATGCCATCCGGGCCTGGGGATTTATTTACCTCGAGATCTGCAAGAACCATTTTTACTCCACATGTTCGAAAATATATCTGAGGCATGGAACTAGATACGTCTTCAATAACGTTGAGTGGTTGATCCCTTTCCGGCATATCCCGCAAACATGTCAGCCAGCAGGTTAGCCTTATCAACCGTGTCATTGAATATCTGGTCGTCTTTAGTGAGAGTCGGGATAGTCGATGATTTGCCCTTCACTCTTTTCACAAACGACCAAAAACTTTTACTTCCCCTTGGAGAAGCAAGAATTTCGGCACGAAGACGCTGTTCGTGCAGAAACTATTCGCGTCCGAGTACTCTGGTACACGAAGTTCTTGTCTGTTTGCGTAGCAGACAGAGGTCGTTTACGTTTTTTCTCCTACCCTCGTACAACTAAATGTGGTCGCAATAGTTGCATTATCCTACCGTGTATTACACATACAAAACTCTAATTGTATTATTTTTTTCTGTTATTTGTTCTTTGGCATTTTTAATATTTGCTTGATTTTTCTCGTGCAACTTTTCATTGAGAATGAGGTCAATTTGTTATTTATATGTGTACAATTTATAATAAAACGTTTTTGTCCGGCGGTAGGGTAGTTGCAACAGCACTCAACACTACAGCAATGAGGCCAACCGTGCTTTGTGGTGAAGAGGAAAAAAAGGTACGAGAACAAAATAGCAAAAAAAAAAAACTTACAAATTCATATCGTTTTAACCTCAAACAGTGATTTGTTTTATAGATTTTCATTTTTCAGTTTTTTCCAAGTTTTCCGTTGTGGTTTTTTTTATTTCTTTGCTTTCTCTCCCGGCCACAGCTACGACGTTACCATTTGAAAATTTATTGTTATTGCTTTAAATTAGTTTATTGTTTGTACGTTCATTTCTTATTTTTCTGTTCGCACTCGTGTAGAATTTTCGCAAAAGTTTTTTCTATTTAGCGTTCATTTATATTTGTGTGTTTTTTTTTGTTTGCTTGCGTTCATCATTGCCACATATTGTTGCTAGCCATTTGAGTCCATTTTCCTTGCTCTCTGGACTCGGGCAAGATGGTGTGCTGCGGGCGGGGCATTGCAAGTGGTGTAAGGAGCTTAAACACTTTGGTGGGAAATTTGTTTCTGTGGTTTCCTTGTCTCCTTGCCAGTAATGATAATAATGATGGTGAAGGCGATAATGGTTATGATGATGAAAATGATAAGTATGCACTATGGTCCATGGACCTTAATAAAGTGGGCAAAAATCAAAAATATTTTGTTTTGAAAAAAAAAAAAAATTGGAAAAAGGTAAAAACTTGTTTTTTACCCAACACCATGATATATTCATCAATCTTTTTTAATATAACACATATACCACATTAAAGTCTGCATCGTTCTTAATTCAGATGATTTTTATACAAGTCTTAGTTTCAGCGAAATTGGGTAATTAATCCGCTTTGTATGGGATTGAGAAACTAAATTGAAAGGCCGGTCTATATGACACCTTTATCTATATATGGTCTGATATGGGCCATATTCTGGTTAGACGACGAGAGGCTTATAGGAGCTTAATATTTAAAATTTAAGCGAACATAGGAAAAACACAAAAAATCCGTTACATTAACGAAATTAATTAATCCAATTTATTATTTAAAAGAATCTGCTTCAATCACGATAATAATAATATTAATCACCGTTTTTGAAAATGTAATTGAAAACATTTTCAATTAAACAAAATTGCATATTCAATTAAAAAATTATTGAAATTTTCAATTAGTTTTTTAATTTTATCAATTAGCAAAATGTCTGAAATTTTGAATTAATTTTTTAACTGAGCCAATTAAAAAATTTTGGAAAGTTCCAATTAATTTCGATATTTGTTACACAAATATTTAACTCATTGAACATAAACTTGAGGTGCGTTGTTAGAGCAACGGTCCGTATAAAAAAACTCCCCTGCAGAGGTGAAAAGGTTTTTAAGATTCGATTAAAAAAATGGTTGAACTCTATAATTTTGTAATTGAAAATTGTTTTCAGATTCAATTTCAATATTAATTGAATCAATTAATTTTTTAATTGAAAATGTCATAAATTTCAATTTTAACTGAAATTTTTAAGAAAATCATATTCAATTAAATAATTATTGAATCAATTATTTTTATACCCTCCACCATAAGATTGGGGGTATACTAATTTCGTCATTCTGATTGTAACTACTCGAAATATTCGTCTGAGACCCCATAAAGTACATATATTCTTGATCGTCGTGAAATTTTATGTCGATCTAGCCATGTCCGTCCGTCTGTCCGTCCGTCTGTCCGTCCGTCTGTCCGTCCGTCTGTCCGTCCGTCTGTCTGTCGAAAGCACGCTAACTTCCGAAGGAGTAAAGCTAGCCGCTTGAAATTTTGCACAAATACTTCTTTTTAGTGTAGGTCGGTTGGTATTGTAAATGGGCCATATCGGTCCATGTTTTGATATAGCTGCCATAAAAACCGATCTTGGGTCTTGATTTCTTGAGCCTCTACAGAGCGCAATTCTCATCCGATTGGGATGAAATTTTGCACGACGTGTTTTATTATGATATCCAACAACTGTGCCAAGTATGGTTCAAATCGGTTTATAAACTGATATAGCTGTCATATAAACCGATCTTGGGTCTTGACTTCTTGAGCCTCTAGAGTGCGCAATTCTTATCCGATTGAAATGAAATTTTGCACGACGTGTTTTGTTATTATATCCAACAACTTTGCCAAGTATGGTTCAAATCGGTATATAACCTGATATAGCTGCCATATAAACCGATCTGGGGTCTTGACTTCTTGAGCCTCTAGAGTGCGCAATTCTTATCCGATTGGAATGAAATTTCGCACGACGTGTTTTGTTACGATATCCAACAACTGTGCCAAGTATGGTTCAAATCGGTCCATAACCTTATATAGCTGTCATATAAACCGATCTTGGGTCTTGACTTCTTGAGCCTCTAGAGGGCGCAATTCTTATCCAATTTGAATGAATTTTGGCACGTAGTATTTTGTTATGATATCCAACAACTGTGCCAAATATGGTTCAAATCGGTTCAAAACCTGATATAGCTGTCATGTAAACAGATCTGGGGACTTGACTTCTTGAGCTTCTAGAGGGCGCAATTCCTATCCGATTTGACTGAAATTTCGCAAGACGTTTTTTATTGTTACTTTCAACAACTATGTCAAATAAAGTACAAGTCGGTTCATAACCTGATAAAGTTGCCATATAAACCGATCTGGGATCTTGACTTCTTGAGCCTCTAGAGGTCGCAATTATTATCCGATTTGCCTGAAATTTTGTACGACGGATTAACCCACAAAGGGCGCAATTCTTATTCGAATTGGCTGACATTTTACACAAGTCTCCAACATATAATTTGATTGTGGTCAAAACCGGACCATATCTTGATATCGCTCTAATAGCAGAGCAAATCTTTTCTTATATCCTTTATTTTGCCTAAGAAGAGATGCCGGGAAAAGAACTCGACAAATGCGATCCATGGTGGAGGGTATATAAGATTCGGCCCGGCCGAACTTAGCACGCTTTTACTTGTTTTAATTAAATATGATGTTGTATTCCATTAAATTTTTTATAGAAAATCTTTTGCGTTTTTCTATGTGTATTCGGGCAATAAATGCAGCTTCTATGGGCAGCTATATCTAAATATAGTACCATCTGAATGACGAAAGGCTTTAACTGCTCAGGGATTCAAATTTCATCGAAATCGGATAATAAATTCAGCAGTTATAGTCCTTAGACCCTAAATCGGCAGATCGGTCTATATGGCAGCTTTATCCAAATATGGTCTGATTTGATCCGCTTACAAACTGAACCTGCGTGTGGAAAAAATACGGATCCATACCCTATTTCAGCTTAATATCTTAAAATTTGGAGGCTGTGGCGTAATTGCAGACGTATAGACGGACGGGCAGATACACTGACATCCAGAAATCATTTTGGAATTATCCGTATTAAGTGAACTTAATATGCGAACTTTGTAGTGTCGGAAATAGATATTTCGATGTATTGCAAATGGAATGACTTAATGAATATACCCCCATATCCTATGGCGATGGGTTTAAAATTCCCTAAAATTCTGATATAAAATATTTTTCTATTCATCTAGGCCATTTTTAAAGAGGCCACCGCGACGCAGATTTTAGCATGTCCGCCTACGACGACGAACGCCTGAGTTCAAATCCCGGCATGAACATTGGAAACATTTTCAGCCGTGATTTTTCCCTTACCAATGCTGGTTATATATGTGAGCTATGTTGTCATGTTAAATCTTCTCTACCAAGTGGTGTGGCCATGCGGCACGCCGTTTGGATTCGGCATAAAAAGGAGGACCTTACTATTGAGCTTACAACTTCATCGGACTGCACTCATTGGTATGAGGAAGTATCCCCTGTTCCTTAATGGAATGTTCATGTGATGTATTCTTAAATGTTTACATCAATCTTCGAAATAAATTCCATTTATCATTTTCCCTTTTCCATTTTTATACTCTACTAGCCGGCCCATAACTCAAAACCCTAAAATTGCCTTTAATTTTTTTTTTTTTTTTTTAAATGATCAAAATGATCCAGTTAAGTGTTCAGTATATTTGTTATCCACTTTAAAAGTTCTATCACAAAGCCACCATATCGGAAATAACATTTTCAACCCAACCATCCGAAGGAGGATCAACCCAAAGATCCACAGGTTCACTATGTCAAACCAAATTGGAGGGCAACAGTTGTAGTCTACTATCAAAGACCTTTTATTACAGTCCTATTTTATCCCGAACGCATACGTGTTTGGTTGATGGTTGTTTGATGGTCTGGCAGTCGCCAGAATTTTTACCTAGACAATAGAATTTTTACCTAGACGTATTGTCGTGCTATAGATTTCCTGTCGAAGGGCTTGGTCCCTCATATAAAAGTCAGTTTTACTTACATACTTATCATCAAAGACCTTTCATTCAAGTCCCATATTATACCGCAGTGCTCTTCATTTCATGTCTATTTAGTGCTGATGGACATATAAGTCCGTTTTGGAGTTATTGCGCGAGAGTGTCGTATATGCGATGGGGAGCAGATTTATTCCTCTGTAGTAGACACATACTGTCTTTTCTCCTTTCTTGAGTACTGGAGATAGTATGCTTCATCATTGCTGATGTTCCAATCATTAGGAATGCATTCTTCTAGCCAGATTGCACAATTGAACTGATGTGTACACCTTAACAGCATGTCGCCTCCGGTCTTAAACAGTTCAGCCGGCAACCCATCGGTTCCTGCTTTCTTATTGACTTTAAGCCTGGTTACTGCAGCGTGCAACTCATTCTGACGATATGATTCACATTCTATACCATTTCAAACATTTTATACCAATATCACGAATTTTTTCTGTGGTATTCTCACGCAACCATTATCGGATAGTAGCTGGGTAAAATGTTATTTCCATATCCTCAGCACAATTATCTGGCTTCCACTCGCATCTTTCCATTTCCTTCTTCTTCTTGCGGAAGGGGCGTGTTTCTTTTCTCCCGATAGCCCTCTTGCACCGGTCACGTTGCTATTGACTGTAAAGTTGCCGCATTCTTGTATTCAGTAGCTCTTTGAAACTCCTGGTTGTACCATGGGTTCTTCCGGCGGCTTTTTGTAACCGCCGCGAAGTTTTTCAGCCTCAATCCATTAGCAGAAGTTTCTTCGTGTAGGCTAAATTTTGCGACTGTTGGGCCAAAAATATTTTCCTTCTTTATGTTCGCATTAAAATCTCCCAGAACGATTTTAATATCATGGGCGGGACAGCGATAATATTATCTATCTAGGCGGTCGTAGAAAATATCCTTGATCAGTTCGTCTTTGTTTTCCGTCAGGACAAGGGCGCAAATAAGGCTGATGTTGAAGAATTTGGACGTTATGTGGATTGTGGCTAGCCTCTCATTCACCGAAGTAAACCTGGAGGCAAGGTGTTTCAATCTCCGACTTACCACTAATTCACAGTCAAATTCATGTCTTGTCTCATGGCATCTATAATAAAGGGCGTCACCTGTCGGTGTTGTTTTGAAGCCCCTCCAGAGCCATCGCACTTCCTGTATGGCAAAAAAATGCAAATATTGCCCATGAACATTCCACTAAGGAACAGATGCAAATTTTGTACATAACAAGGAGTGCAGTCCGATTCAAGTTTAAGGTCAATGATAAGGACCTCCTTTTTAAAGCCGAGTCTGAACGGCGTGCCGCAGTGCGACACCTCTTTGGAGAGAAGTTTTTACATGGCATAGTACCTCACAAATGTTGCCAGCATTAGGAGGGGAAAACCATTGCTGAACATTTTTTTTCTTAAGGTCCCGCTGGGATTCGAACCCAGACATTCAGCGTCATAGGCGGACATGCTAACCTATGCGCTACGGTGATCTCCAATACATTGGCGAATACTGCATTCTCTCGTTAAAGAGATCGTAAATTTCAGATGCAGATATGCAAGATATGGCTTGCATGGGTCATGAACATAGGGGAATAAGTTTTCAATTTTCTTCGATTTATTCAAAGAAGTTTGTTCACATTTTCTGAGTGAGGGACTACTTACCCTACGCCCCAATCAATGTTTTTATCGTTCTACGGGAAATCTCGTGCCATTTACCTTTTAACGGATGTTACAGTTAGCTACCCAGGTGACATCGCGGGGAGATGAAGGAAGATTTTGCAAAATTAAAACCAATCAAGCCACCGCAGAAAGAGAGCTTGTCCTAGTTTCGCTGAACTCCTGGTTTCGAATTCTGGCGAGAACATCATAAAAAAATTTCTGCAGCGGTAGTATCCTTTTCTAATACTGGCGACATTTGTGAGATACTGTACCATTTAGTAAGGCAGCCATGTAGAAAATTCTCCACAAAGAGGTGTCGTACTCCGGCACATTGTTCCTACTCGGCTACAAAAAGGAGGCACCTTATCAATGAGCTTAAAACTTAAATCGGATATATGAGAATTATGCCCTTGTTCATTTATGGAAGGTTAAGGGTCAAATTTGCATTTGGAACCAATCAGAACCGTTGCTTGGTTTCCAACGTTCATTAGTCCCCAGATTAAGATATACCTCCATATATATATATATATATATATATATATATATATATATATATATATATATATATATGTCTCACCCGATTTACACTTCCAAAGCATTTGCAAGCACATTAATTAACTGATCTCTCAAAATTTCTCACATCGAATTTTTCTGCAACTGTCACAACAGCTCCCGATTTAGAATTAAACCCGATTTTCACTTTCAGAGGCTTTTACATCTAATCTCCCGATTTTCGCTTTTGGGGTCTTAGCCAACGCCTTTACCTACCGATATTCGACGACTTAGCCTGAATACTACATTTTTTTTTTTTTCAGAAATATTTGGTGTACCAAACCATAGTGCACTGATGTGTTTGTTGATGTGAAGCGATTGCTATTCTGATGTTTTCTCGTTTTCTCTGAGCCAACCTATTGCCTGTTACCTGCATGCTTTTGAGTATGGAGTATCGCTGCTGCTCAAACTCAAGCTCCTTTCATTGTAGTTTCTTCTCGAAAGCACCATTAAAGTAATGGATGTTCGGTGTAGTTTTTATGGTACTTTGTTACTTTTCCTAGATTTCTGGGTCAATTTAAGAGCACACGTTACACACACACACACACACACAGACACAGAGACACAAACATACACTGAAAAAGTTTAAATGTTTTTAAGGTGAGATTCACCATAAAGCGTTTACTGCTGTTTTCATTCTATCTGGCTTAATCAAATGTTTTAGAGTTGTGCCATGGCATTGTTCTGTTTCGACAGAGTTTAGCACCACAAACTGACACACACACACACGCACAGAAAAATCGGTTTTAGCACAAGCAGGTTAAGTGCCACAAATCTAGGGTAATTTCATTACAGCAATGGAAGTTCACTTAAAGGGGTCAAATTTGAGAAAACAATTGCATTATTTTATTGTCCCATACACACCAATGAAATAGTATCGTTTCCTTCAACTGGAAATTTTCAACGTAAATGATGGCTCATGCTGCTACAGTCAATTAGTTCAGTATGGACTATTTTTATGCAGATATATGATTTGAGAACAATTTATTTTTCAGAAATTTTGAGATTGATATGCACAAAGTTGAGTTAGTTAAATAAGTGAAATGAAGATTTACTTAGACATTTTGCTGTCCTTTGTGATACCGCAGTAGCGTCAAACCAAGCAACCAATGCAGCTATGATATCATTATAACTCGTTTATGATTTGAAGCTTAAACTTTAGTAATAGAGATAGAAAAGTTGAATTCACTAAAATTTTGATAAAAATTAGGGATGCCCTTCAATGGATAAGTTTGTTCTAGTAAGAATTTCGACAACAAAAGTGTTGGCACTTTTAAAAAACTCCCTATTGGAGGATTCAGTTTAATCAAATAAAATAAGGACTTTTATGAGAGAACCAACCTGGTCCAAGAGACAATGATCTCCACTGGGAAAGTACCACGAAGTGTCTAATACAACTCACTCACAACACATAGCATTGATAATGCTCTGCACGGTTTTATTGCTTGACGGGTTTATCAAATCAATCAATCATACTAGTCAATGTGGTAGTTATTGGGTTGCCCAAAAAGTAATTGCGAATTTTTCATATAGTCGGCGTTGACAAATTTTTTCACAGCTTGTGAATCTGTAATTGCATTCTTTCTTCTGTCAGTTATCAGCTGTTACTTTTAGCTTGCTTTAGAAAAAAAGAGTAAAAAAAGTATATTTGATTAAAGTTTATTCTAAGTTTTATTAAAAATGCATTTACTTTCTTTTAAAAAATCCGCAATTACTTTTTGGGCAACCCAATATACCAATCTTCATCTTGGTCATTGAAATCGGACAATAAATGCACCATTTATCGGCTAACGACCTTAAATCAGGTTACCGATTTATATGATGCCTATATTCAAATATGATCCTATCCAGACCATATTCAGCAAAGATGTCAAGGCGCTCAAAACAACTCCCTATCCTAAATTTGGTCTCATTGGAATGAAAAATATGATCCTTATGACCTAACACACGTCATACAAACTTACTTTAATTGGCTAAAACAGAACATTTGTCCCTAGAGTCGAACGTATAATAGCGTTCCAAACGCCTCGATCTTCTGCGCTCCTTCTAAAATCTTCGACACCAAGTTTCGAGGTGCCTCCGACCACTTTATCGTTCCAACGGGCTCTTGGTCGTCCCGGTTTGCATGTTAAAAAAGACTTCTTTGCCTTCAAAAGTCTTCTTTACTGTGGCCTCTTCATCCATTCTGACAACATGACCAATCCAACGCAACCGTTGTATTTTGATGCGTTTAACTATGCTATCGTCGCCATACAGCTCATGCAGCTCGTGGTTGGTTCGACGACTATATTCTCCATTAAAGAAAACGGATCCAAATATTTTGCGAAGGATTTTTCTCTCAAACACCCTAAGTATCTCTTCCAAGGAGTACCCGTGGCTCGGAACCATTCAACAGATCGGTAGTTCCAAACTTTTTTCTTTTTTCCTTATCTGCTCGGGTACTCAGGGCTTTGTGGGAGTTGGTAGCATTCACTTTGTGCATCTCCATTTACTGCCAAACCTATTTTCGATGATCCTCTTTCGATACTTTCAAATACTGCAATTGCTTCTTATGACTTATGATGTCGATGTCGTCGGCATAAGTGAGAAGCATATGTTCTTTTGTGAGTAGTGTGCCATACTCATTCACACCTGCATCTCGTATAATCTTCTCCACCAGGATATGAAAGACGATAGGCTGTCTCCATGTCTGAAACCTCATTTGGTATTGAACGAATCGGAGAGGTACTTTCCTCCTTTAACTACGCAGCGTGTATCAGCAAGCGTCATCCTGCAAAGTCGTATTAGTTTTGCAGGGCTACCTTTGAACGTATAAGGCTCTCGAAGTCTGCTTTGTAGCCAACCAACAGATGGAAGGTGTTGATTTGTCCTTCTCGGGTCTTTTCCAGGATTTGGTGCAGTGTAAATATCTGGTAAATGGTGGATTTTCCAGGTCTAAACCCAAACTGATAAGACCCAAATATTTCGTTCACTTTAGACCTTAATCTTTCACACAGTACCCTTAATAGTATTTATATGCGATGGGGAGGAGACTTTTTCCTCCGTTGTTGGCCCATGCCGTCACGTCGTTTTTCTTGTGTACGGGACATAGTATGCTGAGGTTCCCATCATCGGATATGCGTTCTTTTGGCCAAATTGCGCAGACGAGCTGATGCGTATGCCTTATCAGCGTGTTGCCTCCGGTCTTAAACAGTTCAGCCGGCAACCCATCGGCTCTTGCTGCCTTGTTGTTCTTCAGTCGAGTCACAGCTACTTGGACCTCTTTCTGACTAGGAGGTAAACATTCTATACCATCATCAGGGATTCGTTCTGCGGTATTCCCTTCGTCGCCATCGTCGGACACTAGCAGTTGGGAAAAATGTTCTTTCCTTATCCCCAGCACACTATCTGTGTCAGTTATTAGATTTCCTTCTTTGTCTCTACAGGAGGATCTACCTCTACCAAAACTATCGGTTTGATGTTTAATTCTTTGGTAGAATTTCCGGACTTGATTCTGACTCCTGTACATCTAAATTCGCTCACACTCACACTCACTCATTCTTGGCTTCATTGTCATCGGGACAAGGAGTGCTTTCATTAAGCAGTTGTGTCAGTCAAGTACAGTATGCCGCTGCCATCTGTTGTGTTTAAAGCTTTCCGATGTCGTGCTTCGGTGCAGTGTCAGATCGTACATTTCTCGTCATACTTTGACATGTGCGAACCTTTGCTGCAACAAGGTAATGATCCGAAACGATGTTCAACTCTCGGTTCGATTGTACATCTAACATGCTGGCTGAATGCCTTCCATCTATCACAAAATGATCTCTTTGTTTTCTAGTGTATTAATCGGGTAACAACCATGTGGTCGTGTGAATTCTTCAATGTTGGAATCTGGTGCTTCTAACAACCATGTTCTTTGCCACGGCTCAGTCCTTCCTTTATCGGTGTAGTCTAAACTTTTCGACTGTTGGGCCAAAGATATTTTCCTTCCCTATTTTGGCATTAAAATTTCCCAAAAGGATGTGAATATCATGGGTGGGACAGCGGTCTAATTTTCTTTCTAGGAGCTCGTAGAAAACATCCTTAGTCTGTTCGTCCTTATCGTCCGTCAGGCCATGGGCGTAAATAAGGCGTATTTTGAAGAATTTGGCCTTTATGCGGATTGTGGGTAGCCTTCCATCCACCGGAGTAAACCTGGAGGCAAGGTGCTTCAGTCTCCGATTTAACACAAATCCACAGCCAAATTCATGCCTCGTCTCATGGCAGCTATAATATAGGGCATCACCTCTCGGAGTTGTTGTGGAGCCCTTCCCAAACCATGGCACTTTCTGTATGGCGGTAATGTCTGCCGTGTATTTCTTCAATACAGCCCCTAGTGCTTATACTGTACTATCTCTATAAATAGTGTGGACATTCCAGGTGCAGATACGCAATTCATGGTCCTTAAAACTTTTGCGGGGATCGCCAACATAAGTGAGATCCGTTTTTAATCTTCTTCATTTTCTCATTGTAATTTCTTCAAGTTTTACGGGCGATTGGCTATTAACCCAACGCCCCAACCCATATAGTTTTTCGTTCTACAGGTGCATTCGTGACACATTTTAACACTACCTTGGAAGGGTGCCAATGATTGCTACCCAGTTGACACCGCCGGGAGGTTTGTTTCCACATTTGAGATGAATGAAGACCTAGATGAGCCTGGATTTTGCCAAGTCAAAACCATTCAGAACTATTGCTTAGTTTCTAACATCCCCAAGTCACTCTCTAACACACTTCACTATTCCAAATTTCACAAAATTGGGCTGCAAGTGCGCCTTTTATGTTCTTAAGTGTATGTACGGCCCAAATGGCAGCTATATCATCAGAGATCAGAGATAATCAGAGCCTCTGAGCCTCTAGAGCTGTCAGTATTATATCCGGTGTCTATCAGACAAAGGATTCCCTAAGCCTGTGACCGTGCTACTATACCTTATTAGTATTTCACCTCTCGGTGGACATTCCGTTTCCCGATTATGCCGTGAGTAAATAACGTTTCGGTTGTTTTCTGAGTGTTCTGCACTTATCCCTCTGGCACAGTTGCCGCTGAGCCATTAATCACGCGTTCGCCCCTTCAATCTACTCCCGGTGACCTAGTGCCACGACCACGCCGTGACTAGCCTAAATAAGATTCTGCTTGCGTCCCTTAGACCCAGTAGCCACTGAGCCATTGGCAACACGTTAGTTCCAGCCGTCTATTTCAGCGTACAAGTGATTTTGTGGCACGTTCCCGACTTGAGTTAACCACGTCTCGCCCCTTCAATCTACTCCCGGTGACCTAGTGCCACGACCACCCCATGACTAGCCAAAGATTCTGCTCGCGTTTCTCAGACCCGGTAGCCACTGAGCCATTGGCAACAAGTTAGTTCCAGCCTCCTATATCAGCGTCCAGCTGATTTTGTGTCAGGTTCACGATTTGAGTTAATCACGTCTCGAATATTGGCCTACACAGCATTCTGCCTGTTCACGCAGAAGTGGGAGCGTCTTCATTCCATCCGCCTACTTCAAGGTCACGCGACCTAGTGCCACGTTCACACAGTGTGTGAATTGGGTCTCTGTGGCTAGCCCAACAGGCATTCCGCTCTTGTAACTCAGATCTACCCACGGAGGACCAACGCTTGGAATGCGTACAATAGCTCTCCAGGTGGTCTGAAGTGGAAAATTAATGCTACCCAGGTATCGTATTGTTTTGGGATGCTCCTTAACAATTGATCTCATGGCTACAACATTTTCTTTAAAAACTGAAGGTTTTGATGATGGATGAATGTTTGTGCTGTTTATTGAAGAATGATTAGTAATGAAGGACGTTTATAAGGTGAAGGTTGGTAATGAGGTGAACGACATGGTATGGTGGTGAGGGACGGTAAGAAGGTGATGGATGGTTAACAGGTAAAGGACGCTAAGGAATTGAAGGATGGTCAGTAGTTGAAGGATGGGTCAAGGGTGAAGCTGCATCGTAAATGTCAAAGAGTTTAAGTCTGTTGTACCGTGTTGAAGTCTTCGGCGCTTTTGGTGTGTAGTTGGATGTGTGCGAGTGCATTTCCTGTTGGTTTTGAATGTTTTTCACACGATGTCGCTGCTATACCTTGTGAAAAGCAGGATGTATACAGTGTTGTGTGAGGGTTTCGGTGGCATTCCTGTTTTGGCTCAGCCTTGTGCTGAGTCATTTTGGGTTATGCCACCTGTTTTTCTGTTATTTCTGTTTGTGGTATTGCTATGGGATGGTGCTTGCATCATCCTCCAAGGTGACCAGTCTGGAACTGTTTGGAGTTCAACTGAAAGTATTTGGACTACGTGGTTGGATCAGAGTCCTTAATCTAGTACCAAGGGAGTTAGGAGCCCCTGAAATGTCGATTCCAGCCAGACTATGGTGAGGCCCCAGTTTGGAGCAACGTGGTGGCTGGGGTTTGGACCTAAAATTGCAGGAAGGGCATATTTGGCTCGGTGTGATGTTCAACTGATGAAGATCAACCGGGTACCGTGGTCTAGAGATCGGAAGGAGTTTAAGATGGTGCTCCCCTCTTAATCAAGGGAGAGATTACGTCCGAAGAACGTGGGGTTTAATTGGTACTTATACTAGCTTCGTCTGTTTATGGGGCTTTGGTTGACACATTACGTTCATCTCGGGTTAAGATCCCTGGAGGATTAGCCATTAACAGCAGGCGCTCGCGAAAAACACCATTCGGACTTGTACTTCAAGCCAATGAGCCACTGAGCTATTGACCATTAGACGCAATAGTTTCATCCGTTTACTTCCACGTCCCTTTGACAAATTTCCTCGATCATGCCGTGAGTTAGCCACGTCACGGTAACCAAGTAGCCAGCCTCTGTCCCGCTGACACAGGAGTCACTGAGCCATCGATCACGCCCCTTCAACCAGGTAAACGAGTTCATAAGAGCCGCATTTACAGTTAGTTACACTAAACCCAATATGACCCCCATCAGACTCAATCTGGATATAGCTGTCAAATAGACTAATCTGCCATTTTGGGGCCTCATGTCCTTTAAAATTGCATTTATTACCTGATCTTGCTGAAATTGTGAATGTTGAATTACCCTAGGTCTCTCAATGTGCCTATCAGTCATTTTCTTTGAAATTTGGAACCGTGATTTGCATTAGGCCTTTCGACATACAATCGGAATATGATTCATATCGGACTAAATTTAGATGTAGAATTGAAAATTTTACCCATGAACATTAAAGAACGGGGGCAAACTTCCTACATATAATTGAATGCAGCCCGATTGAAGCTTTAAGCTCAATGATAAGTGGTGCCGCAGTGCGACAAGAGAGTTTTTAAATGGCATTGTACCTAAGAAATGTTGCCAACACTAGGAGGGGAAAATCACCCCTGAAATTTTTTTTGATGTTCTCGCTGGGGTTCGAACCCAGGCGTTCGGCACCATAGGCGTACATGCTAATCTCTGTGCGACTGTAGCCTCCAGACATAATCCTCCAGTCATAATCCATACATTCTCATACTTTTGAAACAACCCCACAGTCATAGGTGTAAAGTTTGGGACCTTCTATAGCCTAGAGGTCTCAAAATTAATTTCCCCAGAGCTACAACACTTCAGATCAAATAAAAAAAAAATAAAATAAAATAAAATCCTAACTTTGACATAGTTTCCTTAAAAATCTTAAACGAAAGCATAACGGTTAAAAACTCTTTCGTTTCCACATTGTTCGTTGAAATGTTTCCCGAGAAATGTGTATTCAGGACTTTTTTTAGTATTTCCTCAATAAACATGCAAATGCCAACTTCTTCATGTAAATGAGAGCTGTCCGATTCAAGGAGCTCCTTTTATAGCCTATTTCAAACGGCGAGCGGCATCTCTTTGATTTGAATTTAAGTTTTTACATGGTTCCAATGTATGGCATAATACCTCCAGTATTTGGTGGGGAAACCCGTCGTTGAACAAAATTTATTGATGTTCTCGGCAGTATTCGAACCCAGGTGTTCAACGTCATAGCGGGACATGCTAACCTCTGCGCTACTGTAGCCCCTTCACTAGATAAAGTCCCTACCTTCTCAGACTTCTTAAACAACCCTTTTGTTATGGGTGTGGAGGAGGGATCATTATATAGCCTACAGCCCTAGGAATATATTTCCTCATATCTGCAGAGTTTTGAATCATTTTTAGCTCGCCTTGTTTTTACTTAACTCGATTTTTTTGATTTCTCTGTCCTGTTGTGACATTGTGGCTTTCGCCTTATTAAAGAGTCTTTTGCAAACCTTGCTTGGACTTAATCTGGGGACCACATGGGCGATGGCTGTGTGTCCCTTGGTTAAGTTCTAACATAGGATATGCAAATTATTCTGGGTATTTGTGATTTGCTTGACCATTATATCAATATCCTCCACAGTAACCACTTCCTTCTCAGGTCTACAATGGACAGTGCTCTAGAACATGTGCTGAAACTTAATTTAATTTATCTTCCCTCAGTATGGTAAGGAAACCACTTTCTGCAATATGTTTTCTAAGTCTCAAACAAAGTTTTACTATAGCCATTAGTCATATTTTTTGAAGTAGAATATGCTACTAAAATGGCTATTTGTAGTAAAATATCCATTTTTGCAGTTTTTAACCACTCAAAAAAACTATTTATTAGATAGCAGCAGATTAAAAATCACTTATACCATTTTCAGGAGAGTTTTAGATCCTTGCATATCTGAAATTGCACTACAAATCTTTTATATTTTCATTTGCAACATTTGAACCACTTTGATGCTAATGAATATGAGTACTTAGTTTTTGTGGAAGATTATTAGCATTGTGTGTGGTCTGCTGCTTAATGATGCCCATACAGTGGGGCGTATGAACGATACGCATGTTTCATGCTGGGTACATCATACGCTCCATAGTCCATTTGTATGGGCATTGCATTAAGAATTCGTCATTTGCTCTAGTTTGTGTAAAACCAATAAAACCACCCGGAGATTGATACACCAAAAGCTCTTAAAGGCTTTAAATATTAAATTCGTTAAATCTGAGCTCGACACACATGCAAACACTCTAAAACAACTAACCATCCACACAAACATGGAAAGGTATTTTATCTTAATCTGATTCTCGTTTTTGGTTTGGTGGCTCCTCTCTAAACATTTTGCATGCAATGTTGCTTCATAGGTTTTTCTTATTGTTGTTGTTTGTTTTGGTTGATGAATGTTTCCAAAAAAAAAAAAAAAAAAGAGGAAAAAAATTAAAAAAAAAACTGTTTATTAACATAAACTAGGCTGTCTCTTGAGTGCTGGTAGCTTTGTGCTACAGAAAAAAAAGTCCACATACATATTCACACATTTACATACAACCTCTAGTCAAACTTACATGCCCTCACACATACAAATTCTCAAATACACAACGACTAGATATACGCTCTCATACATGGCAAGGTATCAGCCACATAGCACGAATAATTTAAGTTGAACTCATGTTGCAACATCTACTTAAAATGTATGTCACACTAACACACTTACATAAATACTGTTCCATACATGTTAATATACAAACAACGGCATTGACTCTCATAATATGGAAGCATACAGACATACTAAGTTGGTAGCACACATAATTATATATGCAGCAACATGTCTGTAAACATGTTTTGGTTTGTATTTTGTGCCTGTGTGTGTGTGTAGGTGTGTTTGTCAAGACTCTCGCAACATACAGACAGAAGGCAAATTTAAACACCTTGTTTGGATGTGCGTTTTTGTGTGCGGTGGTTTTGTATTTTAACTTGTTACCTTTAGGATTTCTTTTGCTTGGAAGGATACAGTGTGGGATTTTTAAGTTAAATTTGTCTGCAACATGTCCATATGATGTTATATACCGATTTGAGACATACTTATAACGAATGCTAGAAGTAACATAGCAAGACAATCCTTGCAAAATTTCAGCCAAAATTAAAAAAAAAACAAGTTATAGTCCGATTCGGACCATAAATGAATGCTGAACATTGTAGAAGTCATTGTGTAATATTTCACTCATTTGGATAAGAATTGCCTCTAGAGGCTCAAGAAGTCAAGATCCAAGATCGGTTTATATGGGAGCTGTATCAGGTTATGTATCGATTTGCGCCATACATAGCACAGCTATTGGAAGTCGTAACAAAACACCTCATGCAAAATTTCAGTCAAATCGGATGAGAATTGCGCCCTCTAGAGGCTCAAGAAATCAAGATACAAGATCGGTTTATGTGACAGCTATACCAGATTATGAACTGATTTCAATCATACTAAGCGCAGTTTTTGGAAATGATACCTAAAAACCACATTCAAAATTGCAGTCAAATCGTATGAGAATTGCGCCCTCTAGAGGCTAAAGAAGTCAAGACTCAAGATCGGTTTTTATGGCAGCTATATCAAAACATAGACCGATTTAAACCATACTTAAAAAAGTTGTTGGAAGTGATACCAAAACACCATGTGTAAAATTTCAGTCAAACCAGGAGGGAATTGGACGGCGCTTCAAAAGTCCACCTACTGTTAAATACTTAATCGGATCCAAAGGATGGCTTGTTTGTGCATCACAGCCGCACTGAGGACGACACCATCTACATGCACTGAATTTAATGCTTCATCTTATGCCTCTGGACGTTCCGGCGAGACAAATTTCTGCAACCACCACCGTGAGTCTAAGGAAACGTTCTCTTTGGTCATGTGGCACATCGGACATTGAAACAATGTCCGATGTTCCAGGCAGTGTGGATTATACCCTACCTGAGCCGCTTTTTGATGAAAAGTACTATACCACTATTCCCGATAGAACCGATTGGAACTACAATATCCCTGGTAACAGAGGTAACATACGGGCCTGTTCCGGTTATCGAATTCGCAAAACGCAAGAAATTACTTTGCGCTTATTTTGCAAACTTTGCACTTGTGAGGTTTGAAATCACTCGGGATGCCTCTAACTGGATAGAAATTTAATTAAAGTAAGCTTTCAAATGTGACAAGGTTTGCAAGAAATATTCCAAACAAAATTTTTCTTTTTGCGTTTTCGTAAACCGGAACAGGACTGATAGACTTCTATACGGATGGTTGCAAACTAACCGACCAGATGGGCTTTGGGTGCACTCTGGATCTAGAACTGGTCATATCGAACAGGTTACCGGACCACTGCAGTGTGTATCAAGCGGAGATTCTTGCAATTAAGGAAGTACTGGAATGGCTGAGATATAATGTCATTACGACGATTGGCATAAATATCTTCTTAGACAGTCAGGCAGCCATTAAATCCCTGGAAAACGTATTTCTGAACAAACAAGTAAGAAGGCGTTAAGTTCGGCCAGGCCGAACTTTGGATACCCACCACCTCGGGTATAGATATGAACCACATTTCGTCAAAATCCAGTGAAAAATTCATACCTTATGCCCCATAGCAGCTCTATAGATATCATCCGATTTAGACCAAATGCTTATAAGTACAAGTCATTGTTCAACTGAGAGATAGGTCTATATGGCAGCTATATCCAAATCTGGACCGATCTGAGCCAAATTGAAGACAAATATCGAAGGGCCCAACACAAGTCATTGTCCCAAATTTCGGCGACATCGGACAATAAATGCGCTTTTTATGGGCCAAAACCTTAAATCGAGAGATCGGTCTATATGGCAGCTATATCCAAATCTGAACCGATCAGAGCCAAATAGAAGAAAAATGTCGAAAGGCCTAAGGCAAATCACTGTCCCAAATTTCGGCAAAATCGGATAATAAATGTGGCTTTTATGGGCCTAAGACCCTAAATCTGAGGATCGGTCTATATGGCAGCTATATCTAAATCTGGACCGATCTGAGCCAAATTGACGAAGGATGTCGAAGGGCTCAAATCAACTCACTGTCCCAAATTTCAGCAAAATCGGATAATAAATGTGGCTTTTATGGGCCTAAGACCCTAAATCGGCGGATCGGTCTATATGGGGGCTATGTCAAGATAAAGTCCGATATAGCCCATCTTCGAACTTAACCTGCTTATAGACAAAAAAAGAATCTGTGCAAAATTTCAGCTCAATATCTCAATTTTTAAAGACTGTAGCGTGATTTCAACAGACAGACGGACAGACGGACGGACATGTCTAGATCGTCTTAGATTTTTACGCTGATCAAGAATATATATACTTTATAGGGTCGGAAATGGATATTTCGATGTGTTGCAAACGGAATGACAAAATGAATATACCCCCATCCTTCGGTGGTGGGTATAAAAAACCGCGCTCGACTGTCGCAGATCTCTCAACGAGATGGCTGCCGGGCCAAAGAGATACCCCAGGGATAAGTAAAGTGGACGAGCTTGTAAAACTAGGAACTACCATACACACTCCAGGGATACTGGAATCGGATAATAAATGTGGCTTTTATGGGCCTAAGACCATAAATCGGAGGATCGGTCTATATGGCAGCTATATCCAAATTTGGACCGATCTGGGCCAAAATGAGGAAAGATGTCGAAGGGCTCAACACAACTCACTGTCCCAAATTTCAGCAAAATCGGATAATAAATGTGGCTTTTATGGGCCTAAGACCATAAATCGGAGGATCGGTCTATATGGCAGCTATATCCAAATTTGGACCGATCTGGACCAAATTGACGAAGGATGTCGAAGGGCTCAACGCAACTCACTGTCCCAAATTTCAGCAAAATCGGATAATAAATGTGGCTTTTATGGGCCTAAGACCCTAAATCTGAGGATCGGTCTATATGGCAGCTATATCCAAATCTGGACCGATCTGAGCCAAATTGACGAAGGATGTCGAAGGGCACAAATCAACTCACTGTCCCAAATTTCAGCAAAATCGGATAATAAATGTGGCTTTTATGGGCCTAAGACCCTAAATCGGCGGATCGGTCTATATGGGGGCTATATCAAGATAAAGTCCGATATAGCCCATCTTCGAACTTAACCTGCTTATAGACAAAAAAAGAATCTGTGCAAAATTTCAGCTCAATATCTCAATTTTTAAAGACTGTAGCGTGATTTCAACAGACAGACGGACAGACGGACGGACATGTCTAGATCGTCTTAGATTTTTACGCTGATCAAGAATATATATACTTTATAGGGTCGGAAATGGATATTTCGATGTGTTGCAAACGGAATGACAAAATGAATATACCCCCATCCTTCGGTGGTGGGTATAAAAAACCGCGCTCGACTGTCGCAGATCTCTCAACGAAATGGCTGCCGGGCCAAAGAGATACCCCAGGGATAAGTAAAGTGGACGAGCTTGTAAGACTAGGAACTACCATACACACTCCAGGGATACTGGAATCTGTGGGTGTGCCTCTAGTGACATATTAGCTAAGTTTTCGGGAACAGGCCTGAAGTACAACGAACGATAGATGGTCACAAAGAGGGGACTGTGAGCATTCCAAAACAATGTGGCCTAATATAGACTTGAAGTGGTTTACCGTTTTGCTGTCATTGGCTAGAACTGGCGTCTCAGTCATTGTGTCCGTCATGACAGGTCGCTGTCTAATCGGAAAGCATGTCGACATGCTGACATACTAAAGGTTGCCAGCAACGACTTTTGCAGAAGCTGTTAGGACATCGAAGAAGAAGAGGCTATAGAATACCTTCTGTATGTGTGTGTGTCCCGCACTGTCAGTCAGAAGGAGTTCCACTTTAGGTTCTCATTTCTTTGGGAACCTGTCTGAATTAGCGGATGTGAATATTCGCAAGTTATTGGGCTTTTTAAAGCGATCTGGATGGTTCAACGGTAGGAACTAGAAGGCATCATCCTTCTTCTGTTCCTGTAGTATCACAATGGATGAAAACGTCTAAGCGAGTCTAATAGCAGGCTGTCACTTAAACCTTGCCCATACCTAACTTTTTGGACTGGCTCATATTTGAATAAAATTTCAATAAAAACCGATTTTGCGAGATATCAACCCCAATTGTAACCCAATTTGAATGAAATTTGCTTCTTAAAGAGTTCTATGGAGGTGTAATTTCTTGAAATTACATCATTGTTTGTTTTACTTCAAATTGGTTTAACACACTGACATTAAGTCCTTTGCTCTTTGCCAGTTGGCCTCAATTTCAGCTGTTAATTTCATTTACTAAAACTAAATTCATAAAAACTACAAACTATCCATTTAAAGAGCATATTTCATTTCCTAAACCTTTTGGCATCGCATCCAACACTGTTTTGGGTCTCTGTCTTTTTGGGTGGGTATGAGGGTGTGTGTGAAGTGTGCTATACGTCATTACAACACATGAAATTTTAAATCTAGACCAACGTACTATTTTTTTGAGGAGAGCTTTTTGTTTTTATTTCCCCCTTTTAACATTTTTACTAGATGAGCTACAGCTCGCACACATTTACAGTCACCACGACCAAAAACAGACACTCACACATTCAAAGAAACTTTGTTCGGCAGCTTTCATTTGCCCATTGGCTCAGGATGTAACATGTAAATAAGGTGATTTCCTAGAATGATTGCCTCAGCTACATAATTTAAAAGTACATTTAAGCGAAGCACTGGTAGGGGATTTCTCTTCTCCTCCGGCCTGGCATACTCAAGTGCCGGTAATGAAATTAAATAAACTTTAAAGCAATTTTTCCATTTGGTCTTGCATGCAAGTTTTTGGAACTCTATGCTCAATGAGGATGTAAAAGGAGCATACATAACATCCAGGGATACTGGGGAAAATGGCCAGTGATTATTAATGAATGGAAGGCAATGGATGGGATTTTCCGCCTGGACAGATGAGCAATACAATTTGGCATGTATAAAACCCTGTGTCATTTGCAAGCAAGAATGATAAATTACCTATAAAATGGAGTCGACTCGACTCATGCTGATATGAAGTTTGTTTTTTGTTACTATGCCAAAAACAACCTTAACTGTCCATGCATTTTGACAATCTTAATGAATTTGAAGATAAATAGAAACAAAAATGGATAAATTAAAGTAAGGTGATTTTAAATACACTAATTACAAGGAGTTTTCAAAGTAAATAAATTGAATTTTCTGGGAAAGAGATACAGGAACCAGAATCTGGAATACATTTAAAACATCAGGAAAATATAAATCAATTTTTACATAAAATAATATTTTTGTTTGTTTCTTTCTTTAGAGAAAATTTCACTGAAATTTTGTTTTTAGAGAAAATTTCACTGAAATTTCGTCTTTAGAGAAAATTTCACTGAAATTTCCTCGTTAGAGAAAATTTCACTGAAATTTCGTCTTTAGAGAAATTTCACTGAAATTTTGTCTTTAGAGAAAATTTCCCTGAAATTTTGTCTTTGGAGAAAATTTCACTGAAATTTCGTCTTTAGAGAAAATTACACTGAAATTTTGCCTTTCAAGAAAATTTCACTGAAATTTCGTCTTTAGAGAAAATTTTACTAAAACTTTGTCTTTAAAGAAAATTTCACTGAAATTTTGTCTTTAGAGAAAATTTCACTGAAATTTTGTCTTTAGAGAAAATTTCACTGAAATTTTGTCTTTAGAGAAAATTTCACTGAAATTTTATCTTTAGAGAAAATTTCAACGAAATTTTGTCTTTAGAGAAAATTTCAACGAAATTTTGTCTTTAGAGTAAATTTCAACAAAATTTTGTCCTTAGAGAAAATTTCACTGAAATTTTGTCTTTAGAGAAAATGTCACTGAAATTTTTGTCTTTAGAGAAAATGTCACTGAAATTTTTGTCTTTAGAGAAAATTTCACTAAAATTTTGTCTTTAGAGAAAATTTCACTAAAATTTTGTCTTTAGAGAAAATTTCACTAAAATTTTGTCTTTAGAGAAAATTTCACCGAAATTTCGTCTTTAGAGAAAATTTCACCGAAATTTCGTCTTTAGAGAAAATTTCACTAAAATTTTGTCTTTAGAGAAAATGACACTGAAATTTTGTCTTTAGAGAAAATTTCACTAAAATTTTGTCTTTAGAGAAAATTTCACTGAAATTTTGTCCTTAGAGAAAATTTCACTGAAATTTCGTCTTTAGAGAAAATTTCACTGAAATTTCGTCTTTAGAGAAAATTTCACTGAAATTTCCTCTTTAGAGAAAATTTCACTGAAATTTCGTCTTTAGAGAAAATTTCACTAAATTTCGTCTTCAGAGAAAATTTCACTGAAATTTCGTCTTTAGAGAAAATTTCACTGAAACTTTGTCTTTAAAGGAAATTTCGCTGAAATTTTGTCTTTCGAGAAAATTTTATTAAAATTTTGTTTTTAGAGAAAATTTCACTAAAATTTTGTCTTTAGAGAAAATTTCACTAAAATTTTGTCTTTAGAGAAAATGTCACTGAAATTTTTGTCTTTAGAGAAAATGTCACTGAAATTTTTGTCTTTAAAGAAAATTTCACTAAAATTGTCGGATCTTGGAGCAAGCGGCTCGCTACAACGCCCTCCGCCCTCCAGGTTAAGGGCAGCTGAAGGCGAGCGTCGGATCTTGGAGCGCGGCTCGCGACAGCGAGTGATACATGTGGGATCCCACAAAACCCATGCGTTTGGGGCGCTGGGCCATTAACCCGCCCCCGGAAAACTATGGGAATCACTAGAAAAAAAGGTATAGCAAAACCGGACCCCGCTAACGTTGACGACCCACGCAAACGAAAAAAGAACCATGATTTACGGATCTGCACCTGGAATGTCCGAACTCTCTTTAGAGAAGGTGCAGAATACGCGTTCGCTGGTGAATGAGAGAATTACAAGACAGATATAACCGCTATACAGAAAGTGCGATGGGCTGGGAATGGCGCCACTACAACACCAAATATTGACGAAATATACTAAAGCTGCCATAACACGAGGCATGAATTTGGCTGTGGATTTGTGGTTAGTGGGAGACTAAAACACCTTGTCTCCAGCTTTACTCCGGCGGATGAGAGGCTAGCCACAATCCGCATAAAAGACAAATTCTTCAACATCAGCCTTATTTGTGCCCATGCCCCAACGGAAGACAAGGACGAGCAGACCAAGGATATATTCTACGAGCGCCTAGAGAAAGAATATGACCGCTGCCCCGCCCATGATTTTAAAATCGTTCTGGGAGGCGAAGAGGATACCGCAGAACCAATCCCTGATGATGGTATAGAATGTTTACCTCCTAGTCAGAATGAGGTCCAAGTAGCAGTGACCCGACTAAAGAACAATAAGGCAGCAGGAGCCGACGGGTTACTCGCTGAACTATTTAAGACCGGAGGCGACACGCTGATAAAGCATATGCATCAGCTTATCTGCACAATCTGGCTAGAAGAACGCATACACAATCTGGCTAGAAGAACGCATACAGGAACCTCAGCATACTATGTCCCGTACACAAGAAAGGAGACAAGACGGAATGTGCCAATTACTGAGGCATAAGTCTCCTCCCCATCGCATACAAGATACTCTCGAGCGTACTGTGTGAAAGATTAAAACCTAAAGTCAATGAGATAATTGGGACATATCAATGCGGCTTTAGACCTGGTATATCCACCCTAGACCAGATATTCACACTGCGCCAATCCTGGAAAAGACCCGAGAAGGACAAATCAACACCTACCATCTTTTTGTTAACTACAAAGCCGCCTTTGATACTCCTTTACGTTTAAAGGTATTTCAAGCCATGTCTGAGTTTGGTATCCCTGCATAATTAATAAGACTCTGCAGTATGACAATTGCTGATACCCGTTCCACAGTAAAAATAGCAAAAAATCTCTCCGAACCATTCACTACCAAACGAGGTTTCAGACAAGGAGACAGCCTATCGTGTGATCCCTTTAATATCCTGTTGGAGAAGATTTTACGAGATGCATATGTGAAAAGATATGGCACACTAATAACAAGAGAACACATGCTACTCGCCTATGCCGACGACATCGATATCATCGGTCGGTCACCGGAAGTAGTAACTGCAGCCTTTGAAAGAATCGAAAGAGAGTCAGTGAAAATGGGTCTGGTAGTAAATGGAAATAAGACGAAATTGATGATTTCAACTCCCAAAAAGCCTTGCACAGAAGAAGGTAAAGAAAATGGAGAAAGTTGGGAACCACAACTTTGAGACGTCAGTAACTTTATCTACCTCGGCACCGCCGTAGCCGAAACGAATGACACCAATTTTGAGATAAAGCGAAGAATAATACTGGCAAACAGATGCTACTTTGGACTAAGTAAGCAGTTTAGAAACAAGGCCACCTCTCGACAGACGAAGATGACACTATACAAGACACTGATACTACCCGTGTTGTTATATGGTTCTGAAGCATGGGTGCTTATGAAAGCAGATGAGGCAGTGCTTGGAGTATTTGAGAGAAAGATTCTTCGTAAAATATATGGACCAGTTTGCGTTAAGGGAGAATATAGGCGTCGTATCAACCAGGAGCTTTATGAGCTGTATGACGACTATAGCATAGTAACAGGTATCAAAATACAATGGCTGCGATGGCTAGGCCATGTTGTCAGAATGGATGAAGAAGCTCCAGCAAAAAAGTTTTTTGAAGGCAAACACTGTGGTTCACGCCAACCGGGAAGACCAAAAGCCCAATGGAAATATCAAGTGATCAAGTGGTGGGAGACTCTTCGAAACTGTGAGAGATTTAAGAATGATCGCAGAAGATCGAGGCGCTTGGAACGCTATCCTTCGTTCGGTTAGTCGAACAGATGTTCTGTCTTATTCAATTAAGGTAAAGTTCAACGTATTTGCTCGAAATTTGATACGGATTGTCTAATAACCCATCTAAAGACATCCGATGAGGACCATCAAAATTGGTTTCTTATGACTTCAGAAAAAATTTCATTTGCATTTTGAGAAAAAATATCACTGAAATTACGTCTTTAGTTTGAAATTCACTGGATTTTGATTTTTATCTGATATTGTGTTGCCCAAAAAGTAATTGCGGATTTTTCATATAGTCGGCGTTGACAAATTTTTTACAGCTTGTGACTCTGTAATTGCATTCTTTCTTCTGTCAGTTATCAGCTGTTACTTTTAGCTTGCTTTAGAAAAAAAAGTGTAAAAAAGTATATTTGATTAAAGTTCATTCTAAGTTTTATTAAAAATGCATTTACTTTCTTTTAAAAAATCCGCAATTACTTTTTGGGCAACCCAATATATTGTCTTTAAAGAAAATTTTTGCTAAAATTTGCCCTTTAGAGCAAATGTATTCAATGGAAAAAATTTCACTGAAATTTTGTGTTTAGGGAAAATATCACTGCAATTTTGTTTTTGATATTTATTTCATTGAGGAGGCTAGCCTATGACGCTGAACTTTTGGGTTCGAATCCTGTCGAGATCATCAGAAAAAGTGTTCAGCGGTGGTTTTTCCCTCCTAATGATGGCGTTATTTATGAGGTCCTTACCATTTTGTATGGCAGCCATGTAAGATTTCTAAATAAAGAGGTGTGGCACTGCTGCACCCCGTAGGGCTATTAAAAGGAGGTCCCTTATCATTGAACATAAACTTAACTCAAACAGCACTCATTAATATGTGAGAAGTTTGCCCGTGTGTTTTAGTGGAAAGTTCATGGGCAAATTTGCATTATTTTCATTGAAATTTTGTCTTTAACCGAAATTTCGTCTGTAGAAAAATATTACAGAAATTTGGACTTTGCGTTGACATACTTTGTTTTTAGACAAAATGCATTTTTTTCTTGGGCATAAATTTACGTATTGTTCATGACCTTTATGGCTTTCGTTTCAGTGCACTTGTTTTCGTTTACCCAAATTAAGTCTTGTCCTTATTTCTAAAAGTGCCTTTTGCATTTTGCCTGGCCAAAGTAATTCAGCACAATAACAAAATAAGCGTTCTTGGGTCTTAATTAGAGAACAGCAATTCACTTTTGAGTCTTATGCAATTTCTTAGGGCAATTAAAACTGTCTTGCATAATTGCATGAAGTAGTTTTGTGAAAACGAATTCCATCATCAGAACTTAGGAGACTCAACAATGTAGACTTCCGCTAAAAAGGGCAACCATGTCTTCCGCCCATCCACATCCAAGTGCGCCACTTTAGCGGATACACATTTAACGTTGTATTGCCAGAGCCAAGGCCTTTCTCTTTCACTCTGCAATTCAAGACAATGGTGCAACAACACAAATGGTGGTGGGTGGGCCAGTCAGTGATTATGGGGATGTCTGAAAAACTTCACAGAAAAAAAAAAATGGAAAACAGCAAACATAAATCCATTGCATAGTAAATCTTTTATGCTGCGAAAGAGCATTACAAGTTTTGAGTAACTCTAAACAACGAGATGAACATTTTCGCAAAATTAATTATGTCTAGCAACTTTTTGCTTTTAACAGTTTCACTGATTTTCCCTAACTCTTACCGTTGTTGTAGTTGTTTATTTTATATTTTCATCTCAATTTTCTTTGTGTTTTTGTTATATTTTTACAGTTTTGGCAACCAAATATTTATGGACGTATAACAATTTTCGAAGAGTATTTTCGCGGAAGTTTTCTACAAAATTAAAAGCTGTGAACGCAGGTTAGTATGGAAATTTTGGTTAAATGTAGTAGCATAAGATTAAATGAACTAGTAATAAATCCACTAGTATTTAAGTAAAATTTTTCTTTAAAGTAATATTTTTTAGTAAAATTTCCTTCAGTTAAATTTTTAGTACAATTTTCTTCAGTAAAATTTTCTGATAAAACAAAATTTCAACATAAAGGTTGACAGTCTGTCTTTCATCCTTTTTGCTGAAGACTCTTGAGACATTGATAGAAACATATCTTAGGGCAAAGATCCCTGGAGATCGCCTGGCGTGGAAACAGCATGCATTTTGTAAGGGCAAGTCCACTGAAACAGCCTTTTACGGAAATCTTTCGCCTTCGTGTGTTAGGGTTTTCCTGCTTTCGAAATGAAAATTACATTCGTGTCCCTCTACTCCATGCATATATATGACATTCTGATACAAGCAGAGTATATCTCCCTAAGCCAGGGATCCAGTTTATCAGTCACAGCTTGAAATTCAACCGGTGATACATCATCAGGTCCTGGCGACTTACGGGAGTCGAAACCTCTCATCGCCCAAACGATTTTCGATTCAGACCCCAACCTCTTCTGGCGCCACGTTGTCCGTTGGATAATTTCCCGGGAAATGTGTATCAATGTATCCTCCACGGAGACACAGAGTTCCACCCATGATTTGTCCTGAGCCTTTAGCAACACACCCTTATATTTTCTTAGCTCAGCCTTATAGATGTCCCAACCGTGTAGTGCACTTATGGCTTTCACTGTGTTCAAGAGTTTTCTGTAGTCCTTCCTTAGATCAACCGCTCTGGGGTCCACCATGGCTGTCTCTGTGGAGTCAAGTGTGTCATTCAGGGCCTTCTTGAACCGCTTGACCATTATGTCTATATCCTCCGCAGTTTCCACCTCCTTTTCTGGTCTAGAAGGGTCAGACGTGCAGAATTTGCGCCGAAATTTATCCCAAACTGCCTTTCCTCTGTTTAGCCGAGCGCCAATTCTGCAGTAGTTTCTCCAAGGCTGAAACTAATAAAACGATGATCAGAGAAGCTGTGTTCATCCAAAACTTTCCAGTCTTATATTCTTACGCTTATATCTTCCGATACAAAGTTAAGCTTTTCAACCAGCGACTTAAGGTTTGAAGGCGTCTTCTCTGAATCGTGTGCCATATATAGGGAAGCTAGTCGGTAATGAAACTTGTTTATTTCAAGGCTGGCTACTACTAAATCTTCAGTGCTTAGCTACGGAAGAAGAAAAACGTTTCGACTACTCTTTGCAAGAGTGTCTCTTATTGTCCGTACCCCTGAGTAGTTTAAATACCGAAATTCTTAGTACGCGAACCATTCCTCCACACACCCATGGTTCTTGGATAAGCAGGACCACAGTCAGGATTCAGAACTTTAACCACTGTTGTGTTAGCCTCGTCTTCTGATTCCTTCAGGAGTTCATCCTCACAAGATTCGAAAGATCTTATCATGATGATCTTCCGTACGCATCCTGGGGCAGGGGAGAAAGCTGTGGAACCACTCTTCCTCAGAAGACTTGACATTTGCGGTGTGGACGATTCCTCCTTAGATGCTTCACTAGCTGCTGCTGTCGAAGTACTTTTTGAGTTCCTTGCTTTGCCGTTGGCGCACACTTTTAGCCCAGACCAACTTTGTGACCCACCCACACAGGGCTTGTCGGGCCCCGTTTGGATGCCTTACCCTTCTGTCTCGATTGTGGCAAGGGGATTTTCAGGCTCCTGCAATCCGCCAGACTTTAGCGAAGTGGTCAATAGTTCCTCGGGCAAGTGTTCAGCAACAACTGCTGAGTCGTCCCCTGATTCCCCACCCCCACCGCCTACATAGACCTTTAGTTTCAACTTGTTGAATACGTAGGATACAACCCCTTCAGACTTTTTGAGGTCTGCAAGACAGCAGCAGTTCAGTACGAATACTGGATGTCTTCGGTCACCATCAGACTCATCCAATCTTCCAATCGTCAGGTCGGTCCCGATACCAGCCTGCATCGTCACAAACTGAGGGTGACCCACGAAATTCCGCAAGGACATCGGAGTATACTGATGACTGCTCATTGACTATCCCACTCCAATTATTCCTAGGTATTCAGCCCTGTTCTTTTCCCTTCTCGACAACTGCCATCACCAAACTGTCCCTATCGACATTAGCAAAGTTTCTTGGACCCATCTTACACTTGTTCGTCTTAGTTCATTTAGGTATGGGATGCCCTCCAGGTGACCGCAGCCTTTTGGCTGACTGCGGTTCAGTTTCCGAATCTAGAAGTGTAGTTTTTAGGGTAGCCTGTGCAGCGAATCCCTGAGTCCAATGTAGGGAGTCTCTCTCCCTATTAGTGAGAGTCTTAGGATGATTCGCACCAAGCCTCCCAATAAACCTGAGAGCAATGCGTCTTCTATTACTACAACCTTTAAAAAAACGTGTTGGTTTGCCAGGGAAGGCCGATTTCAGTGAAATTTTCTCTAAAGACAAAATTTTAGTGAAATTTTCCCATAATTTTCTCTAATGACAAAATTTCAGTGAAACTTTCTCTAAAGAAAAAATTTCAGTGAAATTTTCTCTAAAGAAAAAATTTCAGTGAAATTTTCTCTAAAGGCAAAATTTCAGTGAAATTTTCTCTAAAGACAAAATTTCAGTGAAATTTTCTCTAAAGACAAAATTTCAGTGAAATTTTCTCTAAAGACAAAATTTCTGAAAAAATTTCTCTAAAGACAAAATTTCAGTGAAATTTTCTCTAAAGACAAAATTTCAGTGAAATTTTCTCTAAAGACAAAATTTCAGTGAAATTTTCTCTAAAGACAAAATTTCAGTGAAATTTTCTCTAAAGACAAAATTTCAGTGAAATTTTCTCTAAAGACAAAATTTCAGTGAAATTTTCTCTAAAGACAAAATTTCAGTGAAATTTTCTCTAAAGACAAAATTTCAGTGAAATTTTCTCTAAAGACAAAATTTCAGTGAAATTTTCTCTAAAGACAAATTTCAGTGAAATTTTCTCTAAAGACAAAATTTCAGTGAAATTTTCTCTAAAGACAAAATTTCAGTGAAATTTTCTCTAAAGACAAAATTTCAGTGAAATTTTCTCTAAAGACAAAATTTCAGTGAAATTTTCTCTAAAGACAAAATTTCAGTGAAATTTTCTCTAAAGACAAAATTTCAGTGAAATTTTCTCTAAAGACAAAATTTCCGTGAAATTTTCTCTAAAGACAAAATTTCAGTGAAATTTTCTCTAAAGACAAAATTTCAGTGAAATTTTCTCTAAAGACAAAATTTCAGTGAAATTTTCTCTAAAGACAAAATTTCAGTGAAATTTTCTCTAAAGACAAAATTTCAGTGAAATTTTCTCTAAAGACAAAATTTCAGTGAAATTTTCTCTAAAGACAAAATTTCAGTGAAATTTTCTCTAAAGACAAAATTTCAGTGAAATTTTCTCTAAAGACAAAATTTCAGTGAAATTTTCTCTAAAGACAAAATTTCAGCGAAATTTTCTCTAAAGACAAAATTTCAGTGAAATTTTCTCTAAAAACAAAATTTCAGTGAAATTTTCTCTAAAAACAAAATTTCAGTGAAATTCTCTCTAAAGACAAAATTTCAGTGAAATTTTCTCTAAAGACAAAATTTCACTGAAATTTTCCCTAAAGACAAAATTTCAGCGAAATTTTCTCTAAAGACAACATTTCAGTGAAATTTTCTCGAAATACAAAATTTCAGTGAAATTTTCTCGAAATACAAAATTTCAGTGAAATTTTCTCGAAATACAAAATTTCAGTGAAATTTTCTCTAAAGACAAAATTTCAGTAAAATTTTCTCTAAAGACAAAATTTCAGTGAAATTTTCTCTAAAGTTAAAATTTCAGTGAAATTTTCTCTAAAGACAAAATTTCAGTGAAATTTTCTCTAAAGACAAAATTTCAGTGAAATTTTCTCTAAAGACAAAATTTCAGTGAAATTTTCTCTAAAGACAAAATTTCAGTGAAATTTTCTTTAAAGAAAATTTTAGTGATTTTTTTTTTTTGATAAGCTTTTAGTGAAAGAACTTAAATGTTGGTTAAATAAAATTGTATCGGTTTAATATTTTCAAATCATAATCCGCTCCTCTTTCATCTGACCTCGTTTTGACTCTTGTTTAAGTGCTGTTGCTGTTGTTGTTGTTTTCATTTTTCATTTGGCATTTTGCACAGCTGACAAGAATTCTTTAGGTTTAAAGAAAGTTGAAAACATTTCATTGAAATCCAAAGTAAAGGATGAAGTTTTCTCTTTTTCCTTGTTTGCAAGGCAAATGGGTTTTTTGTCCCATTTCATATTACTTTTATCATCTTGCCAATGGTACGACGGCATTGCCAAATATTCGGCGCGGAAATAGAGGATTAATCCAAAAAAAAAAAAAAAAAAAAAAAAATACTGTCGCCGTCGCTCGTCATCATTGTCGTTGTTGGCCGTGGCCATAGTTGAAGTCGACAACAGAAAAATACTTTCGTCGTTTTAACACTGGAAAATAATTTGATAAATTTCGTGTTTATGGCTGGAAAAAGACGTAGATGATGATGAAGTAGTCCAAAATTGAGAAAACAGCATAAAACAAACAAACAAGCTGGTGTAGAGGAAAAACTTTTTGAAACTTTTGTGGCACCTGTCTACATGAGGGTTTTTCATTTGTTGTTTTTGGTGAGGTCTTATGCAAAATTTAAGAAAAAAAAAAAAAAACGTTTTGAAACAACCGTGTCACATTTTGGGATTTTTCTTTGGTTTTCCTCTTGACATGAAAAGCAAAAGTCTTTTTCTTTTTTCTTGCGTTATTTTGCAATTGTGGTTGTTTATATTCTTATTTTTGTTTGTTTGTCGCTTTAAGACGTTTTAATTAAATAAATAGCGTTCTTTTTAGTCAAACATACTTTAAGCTCGAAATTTTGGCAAACAACCTTAACCATGCGTAAAATGTTTCGAAAGAGATGTAGCTTAAAATTGGTTACAGGGAAAGATTCAATGACATCATTTTGGAGCAGGAGCCGTTGCCACCCGTCCTCTCATTTCAGCGCCTCCATACAGTCATAGTCTTAGTCCTTACCGACAGGGGCGCAATGGGTACAATAGTGCTAGTGGTATTCATTTTCTTGGTAAAACACCCTGTGTCTCTCCCCATTGGGACATAAATGAAAAAGCATGTAGGCGTCATTTCTTATTTTTTAGATATGCCAGTCACAATTTTGTAAGACTTCTTGTATGCATACCCTTTAAAAAGTTTTGTTTTGTAAAACGTGTATCACAAACCTTTGCTAAACCGGCAAAAAAATTGTAAGTCTCTAGTTTTTAGTTGATATATTTTTTGGTGAATTTTACGAATTCTATTTGGACTTGGTGTATGAGTGTGGGACTGCAGCAAGCAGTACAAAATATTGTACACAACAGGCGACCAGTGTTCACCGCCCACGGTAAAGCTATAAAATGTCTTCGAAATGCTGTTGATGCATAAATCGTCCGTTGAATGAATTCCATAAAATAATTGTTCAAGTACACCATGGCGTATGAGGCATATTGTTGTCAAACAAAGTATACGTTACGTATACGCATGGCGGTACTTGATAATGTGAAAAATACCAGTACAGTGTATATTAAACCGTACCAAGCTACAAAGGAGAATTTTTATACCCACCACCGAAGAATAGAGGGTATATTAATTTTGTCATTCCATTTACAACACGTCGAAATATCCATTTCCGACACTATAAAGTATCGTCGTAAAAATCTAAGACTATCAATCTATCAATGTCCGTCCGCCCGTCTGTCCGTCTGTATGTTGAAATCACGCTACAGTCTTTAAAAATAAAGATATTGGCCTGAAACTTTCCACAGAGTCTGTTTTTGTTCATAAGCAGGTTAAGTTCGAAGATGGGCTATATGGGACTATATCTTGATATAGCCCCCATATAGACCGATCCGCCGATTCGAGTCTTAGGCCCATAATAGCCTCATTTATTATCCGATTTTGCTGAAATTAGGACCAGCGAGTTGTGTTAGACCAGTTGATATTCCTCTTCAATTTCGCTCCGATCGATCCAGATTTTGATATGGCTGTCATATAGACCGATCTCTCGATTTAAGGTCTTGGGCCCATAAAAGGCGTATCTTTTAACCGATGTCGCCGAAATTTGGGACAGTGAGTAGTGTTAGGACCCTCGAAATTCTTCCGAAATTTTGCCCCGATCGGATATAGCTGCCATATAGACCGATTTCTGAGTTTAAGGTTTTGTGCCCACGAAAGGGGCATTTATTGTTCGCCGTCGCCGAAATTTGCAACAGTAAGTTCCATTAGGCCTCTCGAAATCTTTCTGCAATTGGCCTAGATCGGTCCAGATTAGTATATAGCTGCCATATTAACCGATCTCTCGATTTAAGTTTTTGGGCCCACAAAAGGCGCATTTATTGTCCGATGTCACCGAAATTTGGGATAGTGAGTTGTGTTAGGACCCTCGAAATCTTTCCGGAATTTGGCCCCGATCGGTTCAGATTTGGATATAGCTGCCATTAGACCGATCTCTCGATTTAAGGTTAAGGACCAACAAAAGGCGCACTTATTTTCCGATGTCGCCGAAATTTGGGACAGTGTGGTTTTGTTAGGCCCTTCGACGTCCTTCCCCAATTTGGCCCAGATCTGTCCATATTTAAATATAGCTGCCATATAGAGCGATCTCTCGATTGAAGGGCTTGGGCCCATAAAAGGCGCATTTATTGTCCGATTTAGCCAAAATTTGGGACAGTATTTATTGTCCGATGTCGCTGAAATTTGGGACAGTAAATTATGTTAGGCCCTTCGACATCTTTCTGCAATTTGGCCTAGATCGCTCCAGATTTGGATATAGTTCAGATGGGTCTATATTTGGATATAGCTACCAAATCGACCAATATTTTGTTCAACGAAATTGAACATTGGTCATAAGACCACTCAATGTCCGTGCCGAATTTGGTCCAAAATCGACCATATTTCGATATAGCTGCTATGGGGCATAAATTATGAAATTTGTATCAGACTTAGACTAAAGGTGGTTTAAATATATACTCGAAGTGGCTGTAGTAAAGACGTGGGTTGAGGTGGCGATGGCGTAGAATCGAAAGACAGATAGAGTGATGCCAGGTATGGTCCACCGTCTCCCTGTCTCACTACTGTTGTATCCGACGTTGGAAACTTTGGGAAAATACATTATTTAAATTTGTATGACAAATATCGCAGGTCCTCGGTCGAATACCAGTGTTAGCATAGAATATTTCGTAGTTGATATGGTTCAGTCCAGAAACTTGTTCCGGGTCGTCCATGGCTCCTGAATTAAGGCAATATGAATCTTGCGCTTGTTGATTTTCTCCATTAGAGTTTGTTTAGCTGTCTAGCCCCGGTGGAGGTTAACTGGGCTTCTTGGAAATGGGTGATGATCTCATCTCCCGCTCCCTGTTCATTAGCCTGCATTGACTTAGCTGTCACTGCACTGTCTGATGTTATCGTATTAGATTCTTTGCCTATCCGAATCTTTATAAAGTCGGTAATGGTTCCATCGCCGAGTCCTTGTTCGTTAGGCTGTATTGAGATTCACGTCCCTGTACTGCCTGAAGTTTCAATACCAAGATTTTATCTTAAGTAAATGGGATTCTTGGGAATAGGTGATGGTTCCATGGTCGGCTCCCTGTTCGCTAGGGTGCGTTGAGACTCCTGTCACTGCACTGCGTGATGTTTCAGTATTAGAATCTTTACCTATTCTAATCCTCCTTATCTTGAAATCGGCGATGGATCCGTCGTCGGGTCTCTGTTCATTAGGCTGTGTTGGGTCTCCCGCCCCTGCACTATCTTATGTTTTAGTATTAAGATCTTTGCTTATCCTAGTCTTCCCAATATTAAGATAGATGGTGATTATCTTGTCGTTAGCCCCCTGTCTGTTGGGCGGTATTAAATCACCTGTCACTGCTAGGCCTGATATCACAATATGAGGATTTTTGCCTATTCTAGTCTTCCCAATCTTGAACAAGACGGCCATGTTCCCGTAGTGTGCCATGCCTTTAGTCTAAGCCATGCTTGTCACGGAGACTTGATCAATGCTAACCACAAAGAAAGTTCTTTCATCCATTTCCTCCCTGTGCAAGACCTCCCACTTCTCTGCGACCAAACCTTGGATTTGCTGGCCCAAGTATCACAACATGCGTCCCTTCGCATATTTGCTGCCCAATCCCTTGATGAAGACCGTCGCCTTTGTGAGCTGAGGGATGTCCATCTTTCTCACAAGGTCGAGCTGTGTGATGGTATCAATGCATTCCGCCGACGCAAAACGCATCGTAAATATGTCTCCGTCGTCGTGTCCCGGATTGGTTTTCGGTCTTCTTTTAAGGTTACCACTGCCATCGCTCACTTCTGCCGTCATCCCGCTGCCCTTATCTCTCGATTCGGCTGCGATGAGTGTTGCATTGACACTGTCTGAATCCGAGTACTAAACTCCGACGGAAGACAAAGACGTGCAGACCAAGGATATTTTCTACGAGCGCCTAGAGAGAGAATATGACCGCTGCCCCGTCCATGATATCAAAATCGTTCTGGGAGATTTTAATGCGAAGATAGGGTAGGAAGACATTTTTGGTCCAACAGTCGGAAAGTTTAGCCTCCACGAGATAACGTCCTGTAATGGGTTGAGGCTGACAAATTTCAACATAAAAAATTGACAAAGCCACATGGCTGTCACCCGATCAAAACACGAGAAACCAAATTGATCACGTTGTGATAGATGTAAGGCATTTATTCAGCGTGTTAGATGTACGATCGATCCGTGGAGCGAATATAGATTCGGATCATTACCTTGTTGTAGCAAAAGTTCGCACCCGTTTAAACATGGCGAGGAAAGTACGATCTGACACTGCACGGAAGCTGGACATTGAAAAGCTGCAAACACAACAAATGGCAGCGGCATACTCCACTCGACTGACCCAACTTCTTGATGAAAGCACTCCTTGTTCCGATGATATAATGGCGCAGTGGCAAACTATTGCCCACTCCATGGAAAATGCCGCGAAATCCGTACTTGGGTACGGAAGCCTCCTCCAAGAAACCCATGGTACGACCAAGAGTGTCGAGATGCTACTGAAGACATAGAACAACCCTGCAATCAGCAGCAACGCGCTAGATGAAGGAGAGGTATCGGGAGAAAAGGAGAGAGGAGAAACGTCTTTTCCGCAGAAATATAAAGGAATGGAAAGGCGTGAGTGTGAGTCTGATCGAGTTGAGATATATAGGAGTGCGAATGAAGTCCGGAAATTCTACCAACGAATTAAACATCCAACCGATGGCTTTGGTGCAGGCACATCCTCCTGCAGAGACAAAGAAGGAAATCTGGTAACTGACACAGATAGTGTGCTGGGGATATGGAAAGTAAATTTTTCCCAACTACTAGTGTCCGACGATGGCGGCGAAGAGGATACCTCAGAACCAATCAATGATGATGGTATAGAAGGTTTACCTCCTAGTCAGAATGAGGTCCAAGTAGCAGTGACCGGACTAAAGAACCACAAGGCAGCAGGAGCTGACGGGTTACCCGCTGAACTATTTAAGACCAAAGGCGACACGCTGATAAGGCATATGCATCAGCTTATCTGCGCAATCTGGCTAGAAGAACTCATACCCGATGATTGGAACCTCAGCATACTATGTCCCGTACACAAGAAAGAGACAAGACGGAATGTGCCAACTGCAGAGGAATAAGTCTCCTACCCATCGCATACAAGATACTCTCGAGCGTACTGTGTGAAAAATTAAAACCTAAAGTCAATGAGACAATTGGGCCCTGTCAATGCTGCTTTAGACCTGGTGAATCCACCCTGGACCAGATATTCACACTGCGCCATATCCTGGAAAAGACCAGAGAAGGACAAATCAACACCTAGCATCCCGTTGTTGACTACAAAGCCGCCTTCGATACTCCTTTGCGTTCAAAGGTATTTCAAGCCATTTCTGATTTTGGTATCCCTGTAAAATTAATAAGACTCTGCAGAATGGCAGTTGCTGACGCGCGTTCCTTAGCAAGAACAGAAAAGAATCTCTCCGAACCATTCACTACCAATCGAGGTTTCAAACAAGGAAACAGCCTATCGTGTGATCTCTTTAATATCCTGCTGGAGAAGATTACACGAAATGCAGATGTGAATAGATATGGCACACTAATCACAAGAGAACACATGCTACTCGTCTATGGCGACGACATCGATATCATAGGTCGGTCACCGGAAGTAGAAACTGCAGCCTTTGAAAGATTCGAAAGAGAGTCAGTGAAAATGGGTCTGGCAGTAAATGGAGATAAGACGTAATGCATGGTTTCAACTCCCAAAAAGCCTTGCACAACCGAGCAGATAAAAAAAATGGAGAAAGTTGGGAAACACAACTTTGAGACAGTCATTAACTTTATCTACCTCGGCACCGCCGTAACCGAAACGAATGAGCGAAGAATGATACTGGCAAAGAGATGCTACTTTGGACTAAGTAACCAGTTTAGAAACAAGGCCACCTCTCGACACACGAAGATGACACTATACAAGACACGGATACTACCCGTGTTGTTGTATGGTTCTTAAGCATTGAGAGATGAAATATTTGAGAGAAAGATTCTTCGTAAAATATATGGACCAGTTTGCGTTAACGGAGAATATAGGCGACGTATGAACCACGAGCTGTATGACGACGATAGCATAGTTACACGCATCAAAATACAACTGCTGCGTTGGCTAGGTCATATTGTCAAAATGGATGAAGAAGCTCCAGCAAAGAAGTCTTTTGAGGCAAACACAGTGGTACACGCAAACCGGGAAGACCAAAAGCCCGATGGAAAGATCAAGTGGTGGGAGACACCTCGAAACTTGGTGTCAGAGATTTTACAATTAGCGCAGAAGATCGAGGCGCTTGGAACGCTATTCTACATTCGGCTAGTAGAAGAAATATTCTATCATAGCCAATTAAAGTAAAGTAAGTAGGTAGTACCTATTCCGGAATACGGATATTTTTGTATGAGGAACGAAATGAAAACACTCCGCTTCACTCAACGGCTACTTATAGTTTTTTCAGTTGCTTTTAACTTATTCAATCAACGTTATGTATGGGATAAGGTTGGGGTTATGTCTCCAAATGCTTCTAGTGATTCCTTAACTATCACCAGAGAAGATCTATGGTCTATTTTTTGTTTAGGACAACACCAAAATTGGCCTTGTATGTAGTCGATTTGGGTTGCCCAAAAAGTAATTGCGGATTTTTTAAAAGAAAGTAAATGCATTTTTAATAAAACTTAGAGTGAACTTTAATCAAATATACTTTTTTTCTAAAGCAAGCTAAAAGTAACAGCTGATAACTGACAGAAGAAAGAATGCAATTACAGAGTCACAAACTGTGAAAAAATTTGTCAACGCCGACTATATGAAAAATCCGCAATTACTTTTTGGACAACCCAATACAATATTAGACCATTTCATCAACCATATCTTCTAATTTAAGAGAGCAAAGACTTAAAGCTGCTCTGGTTATTTCTTAAAAATTTTGGCACTTAAAACTCACCCATATAGTAGAGCGGCCCACTAACGAAGTATTCCGTATATATCAACTTACCTGAAATGAAATTAAAAAGGGAATCATAGGTTAGTTTATATTTTAATAGAGAATTTGAAAAGGAATGACAAATATACAAAATTTGCCATGAACCGTCCAATAGGGAACTGGGACAAACTTCTCACATACCACTAAGTGCTATCTGATTCCAGTTTAAGCTAAATAATAAGGGCCTCCTTTTTATTGCCGAGTGCCCGCTGTTCGCACTCGGCACCTCGCAGTGCGACACCTCTTTTTAACATGGCATAGTACCTCACAAATCTCTCAAGCATTAGGAGGGAATAACCAACGCTGAAATTGTTTTTGATGTTCTTGCCAGGATTTGAACCCAGGCATTCAGCGGCATGGGCGAACATGCTAGCCTCTGCGCTACGATGGCCTCCTGTATATGTTAAACTAATTGAAACTCTTTAAACGTATCTTTAACAAGTCTTATTCATTCATGATATTCCCTGTAATCAAAGTACATTCATTTTGATGTACGCTACGCTTGAAGATTAACCCTGCCAAACTTGTGCTCCCACAGTTATGTCAACACAGGCTACTTTGTTGTAGTTATTGCAAGTCGTATAACTTTTGTTAAAAGTTTTTCATCTTCCCAACCTTATTTCTTCATTACGACTTGGTGAAAACTTAATGACAACTAAACGACCACACATACACACACACATATACATCCATGCATACAAACACACTAAAATCAAGACTCCTTTCAGTGATTGAAATAAGCGAAAAGTTTTGCAAGAACGCAAAGAGAGAAAGAGTATATCAAAAGAAAAATTCTTTTAAATTTGCTTTGGTTCACTTTGCTTGTTGTAACCGCACACAATTTCTGATCGTATTTGTCATTGTCTTAAGGATATTGTTAAAACTTAAGCAAATCATGAACCACAACTTTTCACAGTTCTTTGGTGGAGAGCTGTTCCAACACCTCTTTGTTCAAAAGAAAGAAGTAGCTTACAAATTTGTTCCAAACGATTTTTTTTATACTCTCTTACTATACGAAAGTATTAACGTATGGTGCATTTGTTTGTAACACGCAGAAGAAGGCTAAATGATGATAACTTTAGATAACTATAAAGAGTGACGTAAAATATTGTTTCATATCTATAGAGTAAGCAGATCTCACGTCTTTGAAAGTAGTATTGATTTGGCTGAACAGATTAAAGATGACGTGTTGTTCCAGGCTATCAGTGGGACGTTGTCATTGCGGCGCCTTCATCTGCCTAAATGGAGTTGAATGTATATAACCAGACCAGAGTAGTACGGTCTGATAACGGACAATGTTAGTTTCATCAGGATCTTTGGGTGGCAAATGGAGGCACATGTTAAAAATGTCCTCAAAAAACCTTTATTAGATCAAAATCCACCTAGTCTTTTTTGGACGTTCATGACAATATGGGACTCTAATGAAAGGTGTTCGGGTGTAGATTGCGAATATGGTAAGGAAGGTTTGTTGATTTCGGACGGGGGCGGTCCCTTCCCCTCTACCCAAAAACAACACCGAAAATCAAAAGTGGACCGATCGGTATAGTATGGGTATCAAATGAAAGGTATTGAAAAACAAGTAAGAGCGTGCTAAGTTCGGCCGGGCCGAATCTTATACACCCTCCACCATTGCTCGCATTTGTCGAGTTTTATGCGCGGTATCTCTTTTTAGACAAACATAGAATATTGAATAAGAACTGTTATGCTATTGGAGCTATATCGAGTTATAGTCCGATTTGGACCATAAATGAATGCTGAACATTGTAGAAGTCATTATGTTATATTTCAGTTCATTCGGATAAGAATTGCGCCTTGTAGGGGCCCAAGAAGCAAAATCGGGAGATAGGTTTATATGGGAACTGTATCAAGCTATTGATCCATTTAGACCATATTAGACACGTATGTTGAAGGTCATGAGAGAAGATCGATTTAGACCATATTAGACACGTATGTTGAAGGTCATGAGAGAAGCCGTTGTACAAATCGGATGAGAATTGCGACCTCTAGAGGTTCAAGAAGTCATGATCCCAGATCGGTTTATATGGCAGCTATATCAGGATCTATACCGATTTACGCCATACTTAGCACAGTTATTGGAAGTCATAACAAAACACCTCACGTAAAATTTCAGCCAAATTGGATGAGAATTGCGCGCACTATGGGCTCAAGAAGTCAAGATCCAAGATCGGTTTATATGGCAGCTATACCTGATTATGAACCGATTTGGAAATGATATCAAAACACTACGTGCAAAATTTCAGTCAAATCGGGCGAGAATTGCGCCCTCTAGAGGCTCAAGAAGTATCAAAACATGGACCGATATGGCCCATTTACAATCCCAACCGACCCACACTAATAAGAAGTATTTGTGCAAAATTTGTGCGGCTAGCTTTACTCCTTCGGAAGTTAGCGTGCTTTCGACAGACAGACGGACGGACATGGCGAGATCGACATAAAATTTCGCGACGATCAAGAATATATATACTTTATGGGGTCTCAGACGAATATTTCGAGTAGTTACAAACAGAATGACGAAATTAGTATACCCCCCCCCCCCCCTTTGGTGGAGGGTATAAAAATAGAATACGAATATGGAATTAAAGTTTGGATCTATGTACTCATCGGGCCGCCCCAACCCTAAAATTTCCCCAAACAAACATAGTGGGCGTCCATGTCAATATGGGCCTCAATTGAAATGTATTTGGAAGTAGATTACGAATCTGGCATACAAAATCAGATCGAAGTATAGGGGGTCCCCCTTCCCTCCAAAAACGCTTTAAATGGGCATATGACCCATCACCACTATATGGGACTCGGTTTTTTTGTTTGTTCCGTTGAATCAAAATTGGCCGAACCGATTTTCTTAATATTTTTACAGATTTTGTAAGTTTGTATGGAAGGAAACATAGGCTATATAATTTGTAGATAACGGATGAAGGCGGTCACTCCCCCAAAACCAAAAGTGAAGCGATAGGCATAATATGGGTATCAAATCAAAGGTATTGGAGACTAGATAGCAAATATCGTATTTTAATTTGGGTCCAAGTACCCCTCGGTCCTCCCAAATCCAAAAACTCCTCTAAACAGATATATTCGACATTCATGTCAATATGGGCCTCCAATGAAAAGTATTCGACAGTAGATTACAAATATGGCATATAAAATTAGGTCCAAGTAATGGGAGTTCGGCATATTAGCCAACCATGTCTATATGGGACTCAAATGAAACGTATTTGGTATTACGAATATGGCATTAAAATATGAGTACAAGTCTAGGTGGCGCTTTTCTTTCCAAAAATAAGTCAAATAGGTTAATTGACCCATTATGACAATATGGGACTCAAATGAACGGTAATTGAGAGTAGAAAACGAATTTGATATCCAATTTTGGAACCAAGTTTTTGGGAATACGCACTAAAGCGCCCCCTAAGCCGAACTTAATATCCGATTATGGCAAAATGGAGCTAAAATCAATTGTATTCGGGGGTAAAGAACGAATTTGATAACTATTTTCAGTGCAAAGTGCCGGTGGCCGCCCTAGCCCCAAAACACTCTTCAAACATTTCATATTTACTGGCCATGGCAATATGGAGCTTACATTTGGGAGTGCAGCACGAATTTGATATCCATATTTGAGTCGAAATGTCTGAGTGTCATCCCTCTCCTAAAAAGCACTTCTCATTATCGTAATTTTCAAAACCACCAGATCTCGGAGATTGGTAATTCTACAGTCAAAACAAAACATGGTGTCTATTGTTGGGGTCGGGTGCCTCGGGGGCCGTCCAAGACCCGCCAAATGGGTACATAGACCAATCATAAAAGCTTTTTGATGTTCGAATTGATTTATGTTTTTGAAAGTAGAGCACGAAGCGTATATTTGCATTAAGGGCCAAGTTTCTCTCTATACCGGAAATATTTACTAATACGATAACATAGGACCGAAAAGAAAGGTATTTGGGAGTTGTGTTAAAATTTACCCAGGAACCGAGAAAGGGCACACTTCTCACACATCAATGAAAGCTTTTCGATTCAAGTTTAAACTCAATGATAAGGGCCCTTTTTTATAGCCGAGTCCGCGGATGCGGTGCTGCAGTGCGACATCTCTTTGGAGAGAATTTTTTTACATGACCATGCATGGCAAATGTCGCCAGCATTTGGAGGGGATCACCATCGCTTAAAATGTTGTCCGGTGTTATCGCCAGGTGTTATCGCATTATAGGCGGACATAAGATACAGTGGCACAAATTCGATATACACATTCAGGGCGAAGTGTCCCAACCCTAAACGATATATGAGAGTAAAAGAAGGCGCAGGGGAGCGGGCCCGGTTCGGCTAGTATTCAATATAGACCGATCTGAACCATAATGAGGCTCGAAAACAGAAACACAGGTCACTATATCAAATTTCAGCAAAGTCGGATAATAAGCGCTCCTTTTATGGGCCCTCTATATGGCAGCTGTATCCAAATATAGGCCAATGGGGGCTATATTGAATGCAATTGTCGTAGGGCCTAACACAGCTCACTGTGTCACATTTCAGCGAAATCGGGTAGTGAACGCTGCTTTTATGGGTCCAAGGATTAAAATCGGGAGATCACTCTATATGGCAGCTATATCCAAATAAAGACCGTTCTGAACCATATGGAACACGGATTTTAAAAAGTTTTATATAGGTCGCTATGGCAAATTTCAGCGCAATCGGATAATAAGGCTCAGGACCTTAGATCGGGAGATCGCTATATATGGCAGCTATTTTGAAATATAGGCAGATGAGGGCCATATTGAACATGGATATTGAAAGGTCTAACACAGCCAAAATGCTCCTTTGATGGGCTAAAGACCTTAAATCGGGAGATGGGTATATATGGCAGCGATATCCAAATATGAACCAATCGGAGCCATATAGGGAATGGATGTGGGAAAGCCTAGCATAGATACTTGTGCAAAATTGTAGACAAATCGCTTAATAAATGCGTCTTTTATATGCCCATGACTCCAAATTGGGAGATCAGTCTATAAGACAGCTATATCCACATATTGACCGATCGTGACCATACTCAGTACGAATGTCGAGAAGCCTGATGCAAATCATTCTGGCAAATTTCTGCGAAATCAGGTACAACAAACATCGATCTATATGGCGGCTATATCAAGATATAGTCCGATAACGGCTATATCAAGATATAGTCGAACTTAACCTGCGTATGAACACAAAAAGAATCGGTGCAAAGTTTCCTCTAATTGTCTTCATTTTAAAAGCCGGTAGCGTGATTTCAACAGACATACAGACAGACGGACGGACAGACGTGACGGATCGTCTTAGATTTTTAGGACGATCAAGAATCCATATACTATACTAGCTGACCCGGGCCCGCTCCGCTGTGCCTTCTTTTACTTTATATGGAACAAAAGTTTCCTTGGAACATTTATTTTCGGCAATTAAAGATCTTTTAGTGAAATACCATGCTACGAAAATAGTATATCGCTTGACTAACAGTTTAACAATATAAGTGCCTTTATCTGAATCCCATATGCTCTTTATTGGTCCACGAATTTAAGTTTGGATGTAAAGTGTACTCCATTCTCAAAATACTTTATTTCAGCCCGATATTTTTATAATGTCTGATTTAGTGGTGTTTTCGGGGGATAGGTGGTCCCCCAGATACTTGGCCCTGAAAAAATATCAGCATCGTGCTCTTCTCTCAAATACCATTTATTTAAACCCCATATTGACATTGGCTTTAGAGGAGTTTACAGGATGAGGCGTCCCCCAAACACATGGCCCCAAAATAGGTTATCAAATTCGTTTTCTAATCTCAAATACCTTTCATTTGAGCCACATATTGGCATGGTGGCAAATTTTTTTCCCTTTGGGGGTGTTTTGGGAAAGGTATGATGACCTAAATACATGGCCCTACATTTGGATATCAAATTCGTATTCTACTCCCAAATACCTTTATTTGAGCCCAATATTGCGATGGCCACTAGAAAATTGCTGCTTGTGGGGTATTTAGGGAAAAGGGTAGAACCCCAGAAACTTGGTCCCGAAAATGGTTTTCAATTCTTGCTATACCCCCAATGCCTTTTATTTAAGCCCCACATTGTCATGGTCGGTAAATATGCCCGATTTAGGGGTGTTTTGGGGGTTGGGGTGGTCTAAATATATGTTTGGTAGATTTTAGGGTGGGGCAGGCCTCCTAGGTACCCCATCCGAAATTTGGATACCAAATTTTTATTTTTAGGGTACTATATGAGGGCACACAAAATTTCGCTTAAATCGCAACACCCATCACCGAGATCTGGCGTTTCTGAAAATTGGGGTAAGGGGGGAGGGTTCGCCCCCCTTCCAATATCAAAAAATGTAGTACCCTATTTTCACCACGGGGTTATTATGTACCATCTGTGAAAATTTCAAAAAAATCGGTTCAGCCGTTCTGAGTCTATAAGGAACACGCAAAACATACAAACAAACAAATAATCAAACAAACAAACAAACAAACACAAATTGATTTTTATATATAAGATAGGGTCCGAAATGGATATAATGATGTGTTGCAAACGGAATGACAAAATGAATATGCGCCCATTGTTCGGTGGTGGGTATAAAAATGCGAGATTTTATTGGGTTGCCCAAAAAGTAATTGCGGATTTTTCATATAGTCGACGTTGACAAATTTTTTCACACCTTGTGACTCTGTAATTGCATTCTTTCTTCTGTTAGTTTTCAGCTGTTACTTTTAGCTTGCTTTAGAAAAAAAGTGTAAAAAAATTATATTTGATTAAAATTCATTCTAAGTTTTAGAAAAATGCATTTACTTTCTTTTAAAAAATCCGCAATTACTTTTTGGGCAACCCATAAAAGCATACCCAGTCATTCTGTTTGTAACACCTCGAAATATTCGCATAAGACCCCATAAAGTATATATATTCTTGATCGTCTGGACGTTCTAAGTCGATCTAGCCATGTCCTACCATCTGTCGAAATCACGATAATGGTCGAACTCGTAATGCTATCCGCATGAAATTTTGCACAGATACTTAATATTGATGTAGGTCGTTGAGGATTGCAAATGGGTCATATCGGTTCAGATTTACATATAGCTTCCATATAAACCGATCTCCCGATTTGACTTCTTGATACCATTTATTTAAACCCCATATTGATATTGGCCGATTTGCCTTCTTGAGCCCCTGGAAGCCGCAATTTTTGTTCGATTTGGCTGAAATTTGGCACGCGGTGTTCTGTTGTGACTTTCAACCACTATGGCAAGTACTGTTCAAATCGGTCTATAACCTGATAAAGCTCCCATGTAAACCAATCTCTCGATTTGATTTCTTGAACACCTGGAAGCCACAATTTTCACCCTATTTGGCTAAAATTTTGCATGTAGTGTTCTGTTATTACTTCCAATAACTGTGTGAAGTATGGTCCAATTCGATTTATACCTGATATAGCTCCCATATAAACCGGTCTCCCGATTTGACTTCTCTAGCCCTTACAAGCCGCAATTTTTGTCCGACTTGGCTGAAATATTGCATGCGGTGTTTTGTTACGACTTCCAACAATTGTGTCAAATACGGTCCATATCAGTTTATACCCTGAAATAGCTCCCATGTAAATCAGTCTTCCGATCATCCTTGTTCGGTTCCTAAAAGCTTTAATATATGCTGGATTAACAGAAGTTTGGTATGTAGAATAACATTTTGTTTGGTTCCCAAGATTCGGCCCGGCCGAACTTAGTACGTTTTTACTTGTTTTTATACCCACCACCGAAGCATGGGGGTATATTCATTTTGTCATTCCGTTTGCAACACATCGAAATATCCATTTCCGACCCTTTAAAGTATATATATTCTTGATCAGCGTAAAAATCTAAGACGATCTAGACATGTCCGTCCGTCTGTCTGTTGAAATTACGCTACAGTCTTTCAAAAATAGAGATACTGAGCTGAAATTTTGCACAGGTTCTTTTTTTGTCCATAAGCAGGTAAAGTTCGAAGATGGGCTATATCGGACTATATCTTGATATAGCCCCCATATAGACCGATCGGCGGATTTAAGGTCTTAGGCCCATAAAATCCACATATATTATCCGATGTTGTTGAAATTTAAGACAGTGAGTTATGTTAGGCCCTTCGACCTCCTTCGGTCCAGATCGGTTCAGATTTGGATATAGCTGCCATATAGACCAATCCTCCGATTTACGGTCTTAGGCCCATAAAAGCCACATTTATTATCCGATATCGCCAAATTTTGAGACAGTGAGTTGTGTTAGGCCCTTCGACATCCTTCGTTAATTTGGGCCGGATCGGTCCAGATTTGGTTACAGCTGCCATAAGGACCGATCCTCATATTTGGGACGATTTTGCTGAAATTTGGGACAGTGAGTTGTGTTAGGCCCTTCGACATCCTTCTTCAATTTGGCCTTGATCGGATCAGATGTGGGTATAGCTGCCATATAGACCGATTTCACGATTTAAGGTTTTGGGCCCATAAAAGGCTCATATATTGTCCGATGTCGCCGAAATTAGGGATTAAGCCCCTTGACATACTTCTGCATTATGGCACATATCGGTCCAGATTTGGATATAGCTGCCATATAGACCGATCTGTCGGTTTCAGGTTTTGGGCCCATAAAAGGAGCATTTATTGTCTGATGTTGCCGAAATTTTGGACAGTGAGTTGTGTTAGGCCCTTCGACGTCCTTCTTCAACTTGGCTCAGATCGATTCAGAGTTGGATATAGCTGCCATATAGACCGATCTCTCGATTTAAAGTTTTGGACCCATAAAAGGCGCATTTATTGTCCGATGTTGTTGAAATTTGGGGCAGAGAGTTAAATGAAGCCCCTCCACATATTTCTGCAATTTGGTCTAGATCGATCAAGATTTGCATATAGCTGCCATATAGACCGATATTTCGATTTAAAGCCTTGGCCCCCAAAAAAAAGGTGCATTTATAATCCGATTTAACTGAAATTGGACACAGTGACTTATGTTAGGTTTTTCGACATCCGTGTCGTATATGGTGCAGATCGGTTTATTTTTAGATATAGCTTCTAAAAAGACTAATATTTTGTTATACATAATTGAACAATGACTTGTACTTACTATTATTAGGTCCAAATCGGTACATATGCAATTTTCACCGGATTTTGATGAAAGGTGGTTTACATATATACCCGAGGTGGTGGGTATCCAAAGTTCAGCCCGGCCGAACTTAACGTCTTTTTACTTGTTATATGATATTGGGTTGCCCAAAAAGTAATTGCGGATTTTTTAAAAGAAAGTAAATGCATTTATAATAAAGTTTAGAATGAACTTTAATCAAATATACTTTTTTTCTAAAGCAAGCTAAAAGTAACAGCTGATAACTGACAGAAGAAAGAATGCAATTACAGAGTCACAAGCTGTGAAAAAATTTGTCAACGCCGACTATATGAAAAATCCGCAATTACTTTTTGGGCAACCCAATAGATATACCCTTATCAAAGTAGCGTAACCTAAGTTTCACTCTACCCATATCATACTTTTTTCCTAACAGCGAGTGTGAAGCACAAGATAAAAAACTTTATTCAAGGCATTTCAAGAGAAATGCGTAAAGAAAACTATTCAGTTAACAATAACTTAGAATAAGGATATGATGGAGGATGAGAACAAGAGAGATGAAAAAAAAAAAAAACTGAAAAAGAAACGATTAATGACAATCTTTGCAAATTCCTTGCAAAATCATAACAATAAAAATTCAGTTTTATGAACGCTTAAATTTAGCTTAACTTGCGCTAATGCTGCTCCATTTTTATGACCATTTCAACACAACATATATACGACTTTATTAGATAAAGCTTAAAGTCCACAACTATGTATGCTTTAGAAAACATTTTAAAAAAAGTTGGGACTGTGAGAAGAAAGAGTTTGCATTGTGTTTTTCACTTCCGGATCAAAACAGCAAAACAGTTTTTTTTTTCGTTTTCCAAAAAAACAGGAAGTACTTATTGTGATACTTTGGAATGCTGCAGTAAGATTTCTGACACATTTTTATACTCATCACCATAGGATGGGGGAATACTTATCTAGTCATTCCGTTTTTAACACCTCGAAATATTGATCTAAGACTCCATAAAGTTACATCTCGAAATATTGATCTATGACCCCATAAAGTGTATATATTTTTGATCGTCTCGACATTCTGAGTCGATCTAGCCAATCCGTCCGTCCGTCTGTCAAAATCACGATAGTTGCTACCATTCCCATGGCAGGCAGTTGTACGCACCGGGTTGATCCGATTGAATCCTTCATAGGCAAGGGCTGCCGCCTCAGTGTATGTGTTCGTCCTTTTTACGTCATGGGGGAAGCATATTCCGAAATGCCTTCTCCGTAAGTTTCTGGTACATGCCTGGATTGAAAAAAACCTCCGACCCTGATTCTGTCCGATTAGCCAAAACCGCCTCCATCATCGTTCGGTGTCGGTGAGATGTATCCGGTGCATGGAGTGGGTACATTTCCGATCTTGCTATGGCCTTACATCATTACGGGCGTATAGTCATACTGAATATGTTGCAAGGTGCCGAGGGAACATAGACAGCAATGGGTCACAAGCTATGTGATCTCCCCCCGAACCTCAACCATGCGGCAATATACGCAACAGCAGGATCCCAGCCCCAATACTGCCAGGCCAGTGCTGGGAAGTGTATCATATTAGCTATTGAATTGCAACGGTTTCCGCGGCAAGATCGACGAGATTTTGAAGAAGCGATCCAACAGACAAATCTAACCAACACCTGCAGCTTACACAGTTGTCACGGATGCAATGTGCTACGTAATGATCGCTCAAGGAATAAAGGTGGGCGATTGGTCTTCGTGATACACCATTCCGTGCAATAAGGACCCAACTCACCTGCGCCTGGCGCTAGTGACCCCTACATGGAGTGCATGGGGATAGAAATCAGGTCCGGTACTGCCGAGATAGAGCTATACAATGGGCACATACCGCCGGTTATTAGCTATGTCCCAATTAACGGCCGGATCGACCGATGGTGATCGACGTTTATCAATCAGAAGACGGCCGATTGGGCTGGCTACAGAGAGTACACCAATCGCCACTTCCGTGAACTGAAACCCCCCTTGCATGTGTGCCGAGAGGAAATTCTGCGACATCATTAATGCCGCAGCCGCTTGCTTTATTCCAACCGATTGAATACCCCAAGTGCAGCCCAATTTCCCGGCGAAAACCCTCTTGGATGTGTGCCGAGAGGAAATTCTGTGACATCATTAACGCAGCAGCCGCTTGCTTTATACCAACCTGTCGAATACCCCAAGTGCGGCCCAATTTCCCGGCGCAGGCAGTGGTACTCGCATACGAGCGTGATGGGATTCGTTATACAGACACCTTTAACTCCATAATCAGCGAGCTGAATGTAGAAATAAACAGGGTAGGCGACATTTGTGGCTGGAACACTTGGTCCTGTCATCCCCGGTAGACGGGATGACAGGACCTTAGTCACTCTTTGCGAGGCAACCGTGACTGATCCGAAGAGATGCGCCAGGTTATTCAACCGTCAATTTATGGTGCATCCTGAGAGTGACCGGGCATTCGTCGTATCCGTGGTCTCCCAGCCGATGGATAGCCATCACAATTTACCGTGAGCGAAGTTATGACAGGGATGACAGGACGCTAGCCACTCTTGGCGAGGCAACCGTGACTGATCCGAATAGATGCGGCAGGTTGTTCGACCGTCAATTTATGGTGCATCCTGAGAGTGACCGGGCATTCGTCGTATCTGTGGTCTCCCAGCCTATGAACAGCTATCACATTTTACTGTCGGCGAATGAATGTCATCCGTAGCGCCAAATCATCGTAGGCATTAGGTTCCGATGGAATCTCTACACCGATGCTGAAGAATTTGGATCAATCTTGAGTTGAGTACCTTACTACTGTGCTCAACCAGTCTTTGAACACTATTTTAGTTCCCGATGTATGGAAAATAGGCAGAATGATTCCGCTACCCAACCCTGGAGAGGATCCGAGTTTGGGGGAGTCGTATAGACCGATCTCCCTTCTCTCACCAGTAGCAAAGACTCTTGAGGATATCGCCACCACGTACCTTCATCCAGGCCTAAAAGGCTGGGTTTCGAATTATATGTATGGTCGTCAGTCATTTGTAGAATTTAGGGCAAAGAAGTCGAAGCACCATAGAGTTCCCCAAGGCCGAAAGATATCTCCGGCACTGTTTAACCTCTACCTATCCTCCATTGCACCCCGTCCAGGCGGCATAGAGATCGTATCATTAGCGGACGATTGTGCGGTTATGACGTCGGTTTCCAAATTGTCCTACAAGGGATGAGAACGCTGAACATGTGGTATTGACATGTTCCAGATTCGCCTTTAGCCGCAGCATGTCGTAGTCCTTCATAAAAAAACTCTTAATGGCAGACAATGTAGTAACCAAATGAGCAGAATTGTAACGCGAACGCGTTAAACGCATATAACGGAAGTTCAGAAAAAAACTGAAACAAGAAGAGATCTCCTGAAAGGTTTTATAAACAACACAGAGCTACCGAAGTGCAGAGGATGTCTGAGAAAGTGGAGCAAGGATATACTTGGTAGGCGCCCCCGTAGCCGAATTGGTAGCGTGTTCGGATTACCAATTCGGAGGTCGTGGTTTCGATTACCACCAAAGGCCTTAGTGTGTCCCTACTGTGATAATATAATGGACTTAAAATTGACTTAGTGAGTCTGAACCTAGAATAGTCTTAAAGAGAGTCTATAAGGTTTATATATAGAGTCTGTAAAGGTCTGCCACTCTTACTTAATCTAATCTGGCTGTTCCACGGGATCAGGAACAGGAGACGGGGATGTGATGTAGTTCGTAAAAACCGTTGATGTTTTTCATTACGGACTGAACACATCTTTCGAGGATTCCAAACCACCATCAATGCAAAAAAAGATAATCATTCTTTGTCGATGAGTATACTTATCAATGGGTCTATCCCTTTTCCTTCTGGGCGTTACAAAAAAAAAAAAAAAAAACACTAAGTTGCAATAACCTGTACCACAGTATTGGTATATGGTATAATTTTTAGTGCATTTTTTCATATAGTTGGCGTTGACAAATTTTTTCACAGCTTGTGACTCTGTAATTGCATTCTTTCTTCTGTCAGTTATCAGCTGTTACTTTTAGCTTGCTTTAGTAAAAAAGTATATTTGATTAAAGTTCATTCTAAGTTTTATTAAAAATGCATTTACTTTCTTTTAAAAAATCCGCAATTACTTTTTGGGCAACCCAATAAAACCCATGACATATATGAAATTCCAGCAACAAACCAGCCGAACTTTTTCTTTTGACTGGTTTTTTCGCCTTTGTAGTTTCTTTAGGTAACATTGCGAATAACCTCGTAGCCTCTCTAATTGGCACATTGGGGCATTGAACTAAAGGTAACATCAATAAAGTCACTTGACTAAATATTTATATGGTATGCTGTGAATTGAACTTTTTTCTAAATTCAAAATAGTGTCACTTAAATATTAACACACACACACACACACACCCTCAGATACACCCTGCCAATCTGTAGTTTTGAGTACGAAGTCCTTTTCAAAATATTTCAAATGTAAATATACTCAGGTAAAACCAGCTGCGTTGTTTCTAAGGCAACAAAAGATCCTCTTTTTCCAACATTTTTTCAAAACCGAAAAATTCATTTTGTTTTTATTCCCAATTTGGGTATTCAACTCAATGCTCGTGAATGCCATGAAACAGGAAAAAACTCATAAAACCCGGGTATATGCTGTGGCATCGTTATTTCCGCTTATTCTTGGTTTTGCTGTATGCATGCATTTGGTGCATTTCCTATGTGGGTATGTAGCTATGGCTACATGCCATACTCCCACATATTTTTTTAATAAACTTTAAGTGTGGTCTTTGTACCTTAAGGTTGTGGAAGTTAATTTGGATTTGCAATGGTTCGGCTTCGAATTGTTATCAAATGTAACTTTTAATAAAGCTAAAAATGTGTGGTTAAAAGTTGGATATGATTTAATTTATATATACGATTGGCTTAACATACTAGTTTTAAATATGTTCAACATTAATTTGAATCTGATAAATTCTGTTTTCTGTTTAATTTATGTTTAAGCCACGACCATAGGATGGTGCTATATTCATATTGTCATTTGATTAGCAACACATCAAGACATCCATTACAGTGCCTACATAGCATATATGTTATTGATCGTCAAGGATGTCCGTGTATCTCTCCGTCTCTCTTGTCGTTCGTCAGTTGTCGCATAAAATCTTACTATATTTGGATATAGCAGCCATGCAGTCTGATATCCACGATTTATGATTTTAAGCCATCTGCATCTTTGACTTGATTCCTCGTCATATATGCAAATATTGCCATTTTCAGGTCTTTAGCCCGTACAAGGCGCATTTAATTCCTCAAATAAAAAAACATCAAATTTTGCCCATGAACATTCCACTAAGGAATAGGGGCAAACTTCTCACATAGTTGAGTTGAGTGCAGTTCGATTCAAGTTTAAGCTCAATGATAAGGGGCCTCCTTTTTATAGCCGAGTCCGAACGGCGTGCCGCAGTGCGACACCTCTTTGGAGAGAAATTTTACATGGCATAGTACCTCACAAATGTTATTAGGTATTAGGAGTATTAGAAGGGTATTAGGAGAGGAAAACCACCGCTGCAAATTTTTTCTGATGGTCTCGCCAGAATTCGAACCCAGGCGTTCAGCGTCATAAGCGGACATGCTAACCTCTGCGCTACGGTGGCCTCCTCACACCCCTAAAATTTCGAATTGCGAATTCCTCGAATACTTAGCATATATCTTCCATATAGACCGATCACCGATAAGGGAACTGGGGCAAAATTCTCATTAATCAATGAGTGCTGTCTAATTCAAGTTTTAGCTCAATGATAAGGGGCCTCCTTTTTATTTTATAGTCCGAACTTCGACACTTCGACTTCGAAAAGAAGCTTTTACAAGACTCCTATGCATGGCATAGAACCTTACAAATGTCGCAAGCATAATAACCACCGCTGACCATTTTTTTTTATGTTCTCGGTAGGATGCGCAACCAGGCGTTTAGCTTCATAGATGGACATTTGGAAATTTCCTCCAAATTTCTGTTGAAAATGTATTCCAATTTTTTGTATGGATTTTTCTACTTTCAAATACCTCTTATTTAGACCCCCAAAGGTAAAAGTCCTGTTTAAGGGTGTGGTGGATCCCCAGAGACTTGGTCTCAAAAGTGGAAGTCAATTTTGTGCTCTACTCCCATAGACCTTTCATTTAAGGTCCATACTGCCATGGTCAATAAATATGTCCGATTTGAGGGGTTTTTTGGGGGTGAGGTGACCGACAAAACAATTAGTCCCACGATTGGATATCAGATTTGCTTTCTATCCTCAAATACCTTTAATTTAATGCCCATATTGTAGTGAGTGGTATTTAAATCCGTTTGGCGGGTTTTGGGGGTGGGCGGCCCTCCTAGGCGCCCTCTTCAGATTCTGATACCAAATTTTTGATCTTAGGTTGTGCCAACAAAATTTCGCTTAAATCACCCTACCCATCTCCAAGATCTGGAATCTGAAAATTATTGTTAAGTCTTAGTCTTTTTTCTGTAGTAAAAAACCAATTTGCCAGTCTATATATTTGGTGCGGGGGCGATAGTACTTACTATTAAACCATGTAAAACTTTTGAACAAAAAAGTGATGCCCAGCAGCACGTCATTTGGTCTTGTCTATCGATGAGCTAAACATTGTTGCAATCTTAACGTTTAGGTTTGCAACTCCTCCTATCACGCTGAACGTCATAATTTTTGGGGTATAGCGGCCTACATTTGTTTGTGTCCCCACATATTAATTAAATCACACAGTGTCCAGTTAGGTCATTATGATTGATCGACTGTTTTGGAGTGAGCTGGTCCGCTAGATATATGAGCAGTCCACAACCTAATACCTTTAATTTAACCCCATATTGTCATGATTGGTGTATACAGCCGTTTGGTGGGGGGTGTCTATATGAAGGTTGTGCGTCACACTCCATCTGCCACTTGAGCACATATTTGTATGACGTACCCTACTCAAAAATATCAATCATTTGGTCCATTGTTTTAATTGGTCAAATAAATATTGGAGGAAAAGCGCCACCTAGATTCTTGGACACAAAATTTAATGGCATATTCGTAATTAACTGCCAAATACCTTTCATTTGAGTCTTATATAGCTATGATCGATTAAAATTCCGATTTGGGGTGGTATATTTAGACATAATTTTTTATGTCATATTCGTAGTCTTCTTCCGAAGACCTTTCATTTGAGTCCCATATTAATATTGACGTCCAATATGTTTGTTTGGGGAATTTTTGGGATTGGAGTGGCCCCTAGGTTCCTTGGACCCAACTTTTAAAACCATATTCGTATTCTACTCTCAAATATCTTTCATTTGATACCCATATTGTCCCGATCGGTCAACCTTGATTTTGGTTGGTGTTTTTGTGGTAACGTGGGAGGGTCCGCACCCTTCCAATTATTCGTAATCTACTCCCGAATACCTTTCATTGAAGTCTCATATTGTCATTATCGTCCAATATGCCTATTTTAAGGAGTCCAAGTGCCTAGGGCGCTGCCGGGTCGGAGCAGCCCCCTAGGTACTTGAACCCAAATTTTGATATCAAATTTGTATTCTACTTCCAAATGTAGAATGCCTCGATCAGACCACTTTTATTTTTTAGTGGTACTTTTGGTATAAGGGGGGATCCGCCCCTCGGAGATACCAACAAATTTATATGGCCTATTGCTGCTTCCGGACCACTCCTCACAATCTGTGAAAATTTGAAAGAAATCGGTTCAGCCGTTTTTGAGTCTATACGGAACAAACAAACATACAAACCCACAAACAAACAAACCCATAGAATGGGGGGTATATTCATTTAGTCATTCCATTTGTAACACATCGAAATATCTATTTTCGACCCTACAAAGTATATACATTTCGGATCGTCGTAAAATTCCAAGACGAGGTAAGTATGTCCGTACTTGCGTCAGTTTTAATCACGCTACAGTGTTTTTTAAATTGAGATATTGAAATGAAATTTTGCACAGACCCATATTTCTTCCATACACAGATAATGTTTTTGAATGGGCCACACGGACTACATTTGGATATAGCTGCAATAGAGACCGATTTAGTGTCTTAAGCCTATAACAGGGGCATTTATTACCCGACTTTGCTGAAACTCAGAACAGTGAGTTTTATTAGGACCGAGATCTCCAAACTAAAATTATCCTGATTGGAACATGTTTTGATATAGCTGTCATACTGACTGATCTGCCGATTTATTACCCGGCTTTGCTTAAATTTGGAACGATGAGTTGTATTAAGACTCCCAAGATCTGTACCGAAAATGGTCGAGACCGGGCTATATTTAAAGGGTGATTTTTTTGAGGTTAGGATTTTCATGCATTAGTATTTGACAGATCACGTGGGATTTCAGACATGGTGTCAAAGAGAAAGATGCTCAGTATGCTTTGACATTTCATCATGAATAGACTTACTAACGAGCAACGCTTGCAAATCATTGAATTTTATTACCAAAATCAGTGTTCGGTTCGAAATGTGTTCAAATTTTGACAAATTTTGTTCAGCGATGAGGCTCATTTCTGGTTGAATGGCTACGTAAATAAGCAAAATTGCCGCATTTGGAGTGAAGAGCAACCAGAAGCCGTTCAAGAACTGCCCATGCATCCCGAAAAATGCACTGTTTGGTGTGGTTTGTACGCTGGTGGAATCATTGGACCGTATTTTTTCAAAGATGCTGTTGGACGCAACGTTACGGTGAATGAACACATTTCGAACCGAACACTGATTTTGGTAATAAAATTCAATGATTTGCAAGCGTTGCTCGTTAGTAAGTCTATTCATGATGAAATGTCAAAGCATACTGAGCATCTTTCTCTTTGACACCATGTCTGAAATCCCACGTGATCTGTCAAATACTAATGCATGAAAATCCTAACCTCAAAAAAATCACCCTTTAGATTTAACTGACGTAATCTTGTGCTGTAAGGCCTAAAGACCATAAAAGGCTCATTTGTTCTCCGATTTTGCTGAAATTTGAAACACTAAGTTGCACTAGGGGCCTCGATATCCGACCAGTATATGGTGTATATAGGACCATATTTACATATAGACCGATATTAAACCATGTGTTAAGCATGGGGTTTTAAGCCCATAACAGACGCATTTATTACCGCATTTCGCAAAAATTCAGAACAATGAGTTCTATTAAGCTCGTCGATATACGAACCAAAAATATATCAGATTTGAACATATTTGGATATAGCTGCCATTAATACCGATTTAACGATTTTGGGCCTTAGGCCTATAACAGGCGCATTTATTACCCGACTTCGCTGAAATTTTGAACAGTGTGTTGTATCAAGTCTCCCAACATCTGTCCCGAATAAAAGGCGCATTTATTCTCCGATTTCAATGATCGGATCATATTTGCGTTGATTAGGATCGGATTATATTAGGATATTAACATGGATATAGTTGTGTTATAATAAATTTTTATAATAAATATATTCATGGTGGTGGGTATAAAAAGTTCGGCACGGCCAAAATTAAAGCATTTTTACTTGTTTACTTTATACTATTCTTCATCATAGCGGTATACTAACCTAGTAATACTTCGAAATATTGATCTGCGACCCAATAAATTATATTTATATATATTCCGCATTGTTTTGACATTTAATGTCGATCTAGTAAGGTCCGTCTGTCGAAATCCGGTGAAATTTTGCACCGAAACTTTTTATTGATGTTGGTTGTAGGGCATTGCAAAATCAGATTTGGATATTTCTTCCCTATAAACCGATCTCTTGATGTGACTACGTAAGCCCTTGGAAGCTGCAATTGTTATTCGATTTGGCTGAAATACACGAAGTGTTTGGTTAAGACTGCTAACAATCGTGCCAAAAACGGTCCAAATCGGTCAATAACATGATATGGCTTCCATATAAACTGACCTCTGAGTTTGCCTTCTTGAGCCCCAGTAAAGGGTGCAAGAATTTTTATCCGATTTGGCTGATATTTTGCACGGTGTATTTGTAGTTACTTCCAACTGACGTACCAAGTACGGCCCAAATCGATCTATAACCTGATATAGCTCCCATGTGAACTACTAAAACGGATTAGTCTTCTACGGCCCCAGAAGCTTCAGTTTGTGCCTGATTTTTAGAAATTTGGTACACTGAAAATAAAGTTGTCCCAAAAATTTAAGAGTTTTCTTTATTCGTAGGATTTTAGCAATAAAAACGAGCCAAATAACCAAAACTTTAAAATAAAGATGCTATCTTTATATAAAATTTCCCAATTGCTAACTGACATGGCAAAATTTTACTTCAGAGACGACCGTCCAATTATTCTTTTTTGATAAATTCTTTTTTAAATTCTTTTTTTTTTTTTTAAACTTTGCATCTTAACCTTAACAAATTAAACATTTAAAGACGCTCCTATTTGTACTATTTTGACTATTTTGCGTCTTTAATTCAATTGCCTAACTTATGAGCTTCATTTAAGATTTTTGTCTTTAATAACAGGACGCAAGCTGAAGGATTTATTAACCTTCCATTTAAAATAAAAAAAAACTCCTTAATATAAAGGAAAATATTTTTGACCAAACTTGGAAAATTTTTCTTTAAATTATAGTAGCTTAATTTCAAATCTTTAAAATTAGAACAAAAATTGTTTCAGTGTACCTAAAGTACACATGTATGTACCCAATTGAGTTTTTCATTTGTAGACATTTTTTGCAAAGTCATTGGAAATGGGTTCCCAAAATTCGCCCAGGTTGAACTTGCCAGCAGCGTACTGAGAAGGCTCACAGATGTTGGGCACTATGTAGACGGACCGTAGGCTCGAAATGGGGCCTGAATCCGAGAATAGTCCACTGGCTCTACAGGGGCGTGATTAGACCAATACTTACTTATGACTCAGTAGTTTGATAGACTTCTATGGAGAAAAATTGCAACATAAGGACTATACAACAGGTTCAGAGAACGGAGCAATGAGGACCGCGCCCACTAGGGCACTGGAGACTATTCTAGATATCCGACCCATTGACATACAGATTAAGTGTGAGACAGCTACTTAAGGCGATGGGAGAATGGGAGCAGCTCATACCATCGCGGTGTAATCATGGCGACGAAACGAAACCTGTAAGGAAGGGAAGAAGTTCCCGATCGGATACCAGAGATTAACCTTGAAGTCCAGTGCGAGGCACTCCTGCCATCGGCACAGTCTTGGATTGACGGAACCCTAGTATTGCCATCGTGAAGACCATGTTACACGGATGGATCAAGGCTAGAGGACAGAGTGGGCCTGGGGGTTTACATTGAATATCCAGGGGCTAAGACCTGTTTTAGATTGCCTGACCATAATACGGTCCTGCAGGCGGAGATCTGGGCGATCACGGAATGCGTGAAGTGGTGTAGTGCTAACGCGAGGTCGTCGAGTGTGAACATCTTTACCGACAATAAAATTGCCATAAGGGCAATAACAACCAGGACGGTGAGGTCACAAACAGTCTTGCAGTGTAAGAAGGAGATTAACGCCTTCTCTGAGGATGGCAAAATCCGCATCGTTTGCGTGCCGGTCCATAACGCAGTAAGGGGAAATGAAAGGGCAGACGATTTGGCGATGAAGGCCAGAGGACTGGCGTCAATAAACTTGGTTAACCCGAAGCCTTTCGGGTCGACGCACTCCATATTAAGGGAGTGGGCGACGAACGGCGAAAATCGTATGGGGGGATCCAGATCGTGAGAAGACGAGGCTATTACTGAAAGGAAGCAAAAATTTGGTCAGTATATCTATTGGTATTACAACGGGACACATAGCACTACGAGCTCACTTAAGGAAAATCGGTGGGGCAAGTGATAGTATGTGTACGGCATGCGGGGAAGATGATGAAACGTTGGAGCATTTCCATTGCCATTGCCCGGCTTTCGCGTCCACCAGATAACGGCACTTAGGTGAAGACACAATATCAGACATGAACCAACTTAGGGGAGTGGTATTGAAAACAATAAAGGATTTGTAAGTTACACGGAATTCCTAACTTAACATTTTTTGCTTAGGGGTTACTTTATGGTTTTTAGAGCGCACATCAAGCCGATTACTGGCTTAGGTGTGTGGCCATAGTGACATGGAGCGGATTAATATATGCACCCTCTTTTCAACCTAACCTAACCTAACTTGTTTTATTTTATTTAAATCTTGAAATGCTCAATGTGCATGCCACATAGAAGCTAAGCAAATATTCTGAAAAGCATCTCATGCTATAATTTCGAATCTCTGCTGGTTTACCCGATGCTGTTCCTTTAAATTTATAAATTTCAAAAAAGCGTTAAGCCGCTTTAGTGGGTCCTTTTTTTTAAGTTTTCCTTTTGTACCCCATAATGTTTTTTATACATTGCCTGTCTCCTTGGGTATTTTCGAAAGAAACCATGTGCTTGAATACAGTATAAAGAATATTTGCCTTAAAAACAAAAATCTGAACCTTGCAAAGGATATGACTGTGAAATTATAAAAGCTTGTATGTAAAGGCGATTTATAACAGCCAGCGAGCAGTTTTAAACCGTCAAAACATAAAACCCTGACATTGGCTCCACAAAAAAAAAAAAAAAAAAAAATACAAATGTGAAGACCAAACAAGTTTGAAGGGATTTTGGGCGCCATGCTGGATGCCTGTGTGGTGGTGGCCCATGTAACGCAAAATCCCCACTTGTCATGGTTGCAAGATTTTTTGACAACCTTATTTGTTGGTAAATTGCATTTTTTCGCATTTTCCCACTTTAGGTTGTTTTTTGGTTCCCATCTTGACTGCGTAACACTTTGCACGGATAAAGTGTATGAGAAGCGAGACGCGAGAAAACTGGAATAGAAAGAATTTTTGAGCCATCGTTTCAGTAACATGAATAGTGTATGCATCACCCACAAGGAATTGCTGCTATGATGCCAATATGTTACTTTAGAGATTAAACTTGTTGTACTTTAGTTAAAATAAAGTAAAGAATTTTTTATATGCACCATGGAAGTGGCCATATTTTGACTGACTTTATTTGTTGCCATGTCCTTTGGTTTCTTCTCTTTCCCTCTCATCCGTAGTTGGTCAATATTGAAATGTTACTTGACTAGGGGGGGATTAATTTTGGTGTCCTTTTTTAATTGAACCGTCATGGAAAATTGTTCCAGTTGCAGAGCAGTAAGTCATTGAAAGTAAGCTTAATTTCTTGTCATAACTTGACACAAATTAAAAATGTGTTTTATTAGGCCAATGGAGAGGGCAAAGAAATCAAATAAACGAAGAAGAAAGTCATAGAGAGAAGTTGAGGAGATATAAAAATGAAAAGTTAGAAAAAAATTACATTTTACGAGTGGCCGGAAAGGATTTGAAGGTGGTTTCTATCGAAAAAATATGTTTAAACTGAGCACCATTTATATTTGATTTTGAATAATTAACTTTTTATACCCCCCACCATAGGGGGGTATACGAATTTAGTCATTCCGTTGGAAGCATCTCGAAATATGCTTCTAAGACCCCATATATATTCTTGATCATCAGGACATTTAAAGCCGATTTAGCCATGCCCGTCCGTTTGTCAGTCCTTCCATCGGTCTGTCGAAAGCACGCTAACTTTCGAAGGAGTAAAGCAAGGCGCTTGAAATTTTGCACAAATGCTTCTTATTAGCGTAGGTCAGTTGGGATTGTAAATGGGTCCAATCGGTCCATGTTTTGGTATAGCTGCCATGCAATCCGATCTAGGGTCTTGACTTCATGAGCTTCTAGAGGGCGCAATTCTTATCCGATTTGGCTGAAATTTTGCACATGGTATTGTGGTATAACTCCCAACAACTGTGTCAAGTAAAGTTTGAATTAGTCTATAACTTGATATAGCCACCATATAAACCGATCTCCCGATTAGCCTTCATAAGCCTCTAGAGGGCCCAATTCCTATCCGATTTTGCATGTGTTGGTTTGGTATGACTTCCAACAATTTCGTTAAGTATGGTTCAAATCGGTCCATAACCTGATATAGCTGCCATATAAACCGACTTTGGGTCCTGACATGTGGAGCTTCTAGAGGGCGCAATTCTTATCCGCTTTGGCTAAAAATTTGCATGAATTGTTGTGTTATGATTTCCAATAACTGTGCCAAGTATAGTCTAAACCAGTCCATAACCTGATATAGCCGCCACATAAGCCGATCTCCCGAATAGACTTCTTGAGCCACAATTCTTATTCAATTTGGCCGAAATTTTGCATGACTTTGACTTCCAACAACTATGTCAGGTATGGTGTAAATCAGTTCATATCCTGATATAGCCGCCATATAAACCGATCCCTCGATTAGACTTCTTGGGCTTTTAGAGGGCACAGTTCATATCCAATATGAACGAATATTTGTATATGTCATTTTGGTATAACGTCCAACAACTGTTCCAAGTATTGTATAAATCGGTATAAAACCCGATGTAGCTCCCATATAAACCAATCTCTGAGTTTGAGTTTTTAAACATCTGGAGGGGGGAATTATTACTCGATTTGCCTGAAATTTTGGAGGTGGTGTTTTTTTTTATGACTGGTATTTTTCTTTTGAAAAAAAACGCCGTTCAAAGAACTTAACAAATGCGATCCATGGTGGAGGGTGTATTAGATTCTGCACGATTCTAATATATATCACGCTTTCACTTATTATATTGGGTTTGCCCAAAAAGTAATTGCGGATTTTTAAAAGAAAGTAAATGCATTTTTAATAAAGCTTAGAATGAACTTTAATCACTTTTTTTACACTTTTTTTCTAAAGCAAGCTAAAAGTAACAGCTGATAACTGACAGAAGAAAGAATGCAATTACAGAGGCACAAGCTGTGAAAAAATTTGTCAACGCCGACTATATGAAAAATCCGCAATTACTTTTTGGGCAACCCAATATATCAAGTCAAATCAGTTATTGGCGCCTTCAAATAATCAATGGCCAACATCAGCGTCTGTTCCCAGGTTAGGGGTGGCTGGAGGCGAGCGTTGGATCTTGGAGCAATCGGCTCGCCACAACATGTGCAATCCACAAAACCCATGCAGTTGGGGCGCTGGGTCAGTAACCCGCTCCCGGAAAACTATGAGAACTACTATAAGAAACAAAGGAATGGTAAAAATGGTCCCCCCAACCATTATTTTCGGATCTGCACCTGGAATGTCCGCACTCTTTATAGAGAAGGTGCAGTATAAGCGCTGGCGGATGTATCAAAGAAGTACAAGGCGGATATTACCGCCTTACAGGAAGTTCGATGGACTGGGTATGGTGTCACTACAACACCAAACGGTGACAAACTATACGTGAGCTGCCATAACACCAGGCATGAATTTACCTGCGGATTTGTGGTTAGTCGGAGACTGAAATACCTTGTCTCCAGCTTTACTCCTGTGGATGAGAGGTTAGCCACAATCCGCCATAAAAGCCAAATTCTTCAACATCAGCCTTATTTGTGTCCATGCCCCGACGGAAGACAAGGACGAGCAGACTAAGGACAAAAACCATGGTAGTTAGCAGCACCAGATGTCAACATAAAAATATTCGGGCTGTCACCCGATCAAAACACGAGGAACCAAATTGATCACGTTGTGATAGATGGAAGGCATTAATCCAGCGCGTTAGATGGAGGGAATATGGATTCGGATCACTACCTTGTTGCAGCAAAGGTTCACATCCGTTTGAACATGGCGAAAAAAGTACGATCTGACATTGCACGGAAGCTGAACATTGAAAAGCTGCAAACACAACACGTGGTATACTCCACTCGACTGGCCCAACTGCTTAACGAAAGCTCTCCTTGTTCCGATGATATAGTGGCGCAGTGGCAAACTATTGCCCACTTCATGGAAAATCCCCCGAAATCCGTACTTGAGTACCGGAATCCTCTCCCAAGAAATCCATGGTACGACCAAGAGTGTCGAGATGCTACCGAAGCCAAGAATGTGGCTTATAGAGCAACCTTGCAATCAGTAGCAACGCGCCAGATGAAGGAGAGGTATTGGGAGAAAAGGAGAGAGGAGACACGTCTATTCCGCAGAAATAAAAAGAAATGGAAAGATATGAGTGTGAGCGAATTAAGATGTACAGGAGTCAGAATGAAGTCCGCAAATTCTACCAAAGAATTAAACATCAAACCGATGGCTTTGGTGCAGCCACATCCTCCTGCAGAGACAAAAAAGGAAATGTGGTATCTGACACAGATAACATGCTGAGGATATGGAAAGAACATTTTACCCAACTGCTAGCGTACGACGTTGGCGGCGAAGAGGATATCGCAAAACCAGTCAATGATGATGGTATAGAATGTTTACCTCCTAGCTAGGATGAGGTACAAGTAGCACTGACCCGACTAAAAAACAACAAGGCAGTAGGGGCCGACGGGTTACCCGCGGAACTATTTAAGACCGGGGGTGACATGCTGAAAAGGCGTATGCATCAGCTAGTCTGCGCAATCTGGCTAGAAAAACGCATACCCGATGATTGGAACTTCAGCATACAATGTCCCGTATACAAGAAAGGAGACAAGACGGAATGTGCCAACTACGGAGGAATAAGTCTCCTCCCCATCGCATACAAGATACTTTCGAGCGTACTGTGTGAAAGATTAAAATCTAAAGTCAATGAGATAATTGGGCCTTATTAATGCGGCTTTAGATCTGGTAAATCCACCCTGGACAAGATATTCACACTTCTCCAAATCCTGGAAAAGACCCGAGAAGGACAAATCAACATCTACCATCTATTTGTTGACTACAAAGCCGCCTTCGGTACTCCTTTATGTTCAAAGGTATTTCAAGCCATATCTGAGTTTGGTATCCCTGCAAAATTAATAAGACTCTGCAGGATGACGTTTGCTGATACGCGTTCCTCAGTAAGAATAGGAAAGAATCTCTCCAAACCATTTAATATCAAACGAGGTTTCAGACAAGGAGACAGCCTATCATGTGATCTCCTTAATATCCTCCTGGAGAAGATAATACGAGATGCAGATGTGAGTAGATATGTCACACTAATCACAAGAGACTCGTCTATGCCGACGACATCGATATCATAGTTCGGTCACCGGAAATGGTAACTGCAGCCTTTGATAGAATCGAAAGTGAGTCAGTGAAATTGGGTCTGGCAGTAAATGGAGAAAGGACGTAATGGATGGTTTCAACTTCCATAAAGCCTTGTACAACCGAGCAGATAAAAAAATGAAGAATGTTGGAAACCACAAATTTGTGAAAGTCAGTAACTTTATCTACCTCGGCACCACCGTAACCGAAACGAATGACACCAGTTTTGAGATACAGCGAAGAATAGTGCAGGCAAACAGATGCTGCTTTGGACTAAGTGAGCAGTTTAGAAACAAGGCCACCTCTCGACAGACGAAGATTCCACTATACAATACACTGATACTATTCGTATTGTTATATGGTTCTGAAGCATGGGTACTTGTGAAAGCAGATGAGGCAGTGCTTGGAGTATTTGAGAGAAAAATTCTTCGTGAAATATATGGACCAGTTTGCGTTAACTGAGAATATAGGCGAAAATATCTCGGAATTCCTGATTTTGAGATTTCTTCTTCGAGGAGGATACTTTTTAGTTTTTAGAGCGCACAACAAGCCGATTTCTGCCTTAGGTGTATGTCCACAGTAGCATGGGCAGGATTAATATATGCATCCTTTTTATACCCACCCATCATAGGATGAGGGTATTCTATTACAGTCATTCCATTTGTAACACCTCTAAATAATGATCTGTGACCCTCGACATTTTGATTCGATCTAGCCATGTTCGTACGTCCGCCCACGACTCGGTCGATATCACAATCGGTCGAACGCCCAAAGCCACCCGCTTGAAATTTTGCACAGATACTTAATATTGATGTTGGTCGTTAGAGATGGCAAATTGCCTATATCGGTTCAGATATGGATATAGCTCCCATACAAACCGATTTCCCGATTTGGCTTCTTGAGCCCTTACATGCCGCAATTTTGGTTCGATTTAGCTACAATTGTGCACATTGTGTTTTGTTATGATTTCCAACAACTGTGCCAAGTAATGTTCAATTAGATCCACAACCTGATATATATCCCATATAAATCGATCTCCCGATTTGACTTCTTGAGCCCCTGGAAGCCACAAATTTCGATCGATTTGGCTGAAAGTTTTCACGTACTGTTCTGCTATAACTTTCAACAATAGTGTCTAGTATGGGCCAAATCGGTCTATAACCTGATATAGCTCCCAAATAAACCGATCTCCCGATTTGACTTCTTCAGCCCATACAATACACAATTTTTGTCCAATTTAGCGACAATTGTACACATTGTGTTTCGTTATAACTTTCAAGTGCCATGTACGACTCAAATCGGTATACAACCTGATATAGCTCCCATATAAACCGATCTCCGGATTTAACTTCTTGAGCCCTTACATGCCGCAATTTTTGTGCGATTTGGCTGAAAACTTGCATGCGGTGTTCTGTGACGACTTCCAACAACTGTGCCAAGTACGGCCCAAATCAATCTTTAACCTTATATAGCTCCCATATAAGCCGGTCCCTCGATTATCCTTGTTCGATTCCTAGCAGTTTTAATTTTGCTACTTCAACTAAATTTAGTTTGTATAAATTTTTAGCAGAATCCATGATGGTGGGTTTCATGAATTATGGATTCATGGATTCTGCGTGGTAAGATCGGCCGGGCCGATCCGATGGGACCCTACCTAGATCCCATACTGTACCAATCGGCTTACATGCCCATTTGAAAACCGTTTTGGGTGGGACTTTCCCCCTAGGTTCATGAACCCAAATTAAGTATGCGATTTGTGTCTGTGAATTACTATTCAGGTACAAAGAAAAATTTCACCTGGAACGTTCCCCACATCTCTGTCACATCTTATATATAAAATACAATTTGTGTTTGTTTTTTTTTGTTCCGTGTAGACTGAAACACTACAGAACTGATTTTCTCGAAATTTTCGCATATTGTGTAGGTTGGTCTGGAAGGAATCATAGACTATATAATTTTTCGGTATCGGAAGGGGGACGAACCCTCCCCCTTATGCCTAACACACAACCCAAAATCAAAAGTGGACCGATCGGGACAATATAGATATCAAATGAAAGGTATTGGAGAGTAGAATACAAATTTGGTATCAAAGTTTGAGTCTAAGTACCCATCGGGCCGCCCCATCCCCAAAACATCCTCAAACAGACATATTGGACGTTCATTTCAATATGGGGCTCAAATGTAAGGTATTCGGGAGTAGAATTTGGCATACAAAATCAAATCGAAGTATAGGAGGTCACGCCACCCCTCAAAAACGCCATTGGACCCATTATGACTATATGATACTTTGCTGAACCGATATTCTTAAAAATTTCATAGATTGTGTACGTTTGTCTGTAAGGAAACATAGGCTATATAATTTTTAGATATCGGGTGGGGCGGACCCTCCCCCTTACTCCAAAAAAACCCCCTTATTCGAAAATGGTCCGATGGGCCCAGTAAGTGTATCAAATGAATGATATTGGAGACCAGAAAACGAATATGATATTAAAATTTGGGTCCAAGTACCCAGTGGGCCTCCCCCAAACCCCAAAACTCCTTTAAACAGATATATTCAAAGTTCATGTCGATATGGGTTTCAAATGAAGAGTATTGGACAGTAGATTACAAATATGGCTTAAAACATTAAGACCAAGTAATGGGATGTCGCCCACCCCCAAATACCCCCAAATTGGCATATTAGCCGACCATGGCTATATGGGACTCAAATGAAAGGTATTAGGGAGTAGATTATGAATATGCCATTAAGATTTACGTTCAAGTCTAGATAGAGCTTTTCCTCCTAAATAAGCGTCAAATGGGTTATTTAACCCGTTATGACAATATGGGACTCAAATGAAAGGTATTTGAGAGTAGAAAACGAATTTGATATCCAATTTCCGAGCCAAGAGTTTTAGGGTACGCCCTAAAGCACCCTCTAAATTGAACTTCATTGCCGTTGGGAATAAAGTACGAATATGATATCTATTTTCAGTGCAAAGTGCCGTTGGACGCCCCAGCCCCAAAAACACCCTCCCAACGGTTCATATTTACTGACCATGTCCAATATGGGCCTCAAATTAAAGGGATTTGAAAGTGCCGCACGAATTTGATATTCATATTTGATTTGAAATGTTTGAGGTGCCACCCTTCCCCTAATGAGAACATTACCTTTAGGAAGAATTCATTCCACCTTGAATCGAGAAGGGATAAATTCTCCCACATCAATGAGTGTTTTCCGATTCAAGTTTAAACTCCATGATAAGGGACCTTTTTGCGACACCTCTTTGGGGAAAATTTTTTAAATGACCATGCATGGCATTGTACCTCGCAAATGTCGCCAACATTAAGAGGGGATAATCACCGCTTGGTCCGATGTTCTCGCCAGGATTCGAACTCGTTCAACGTCGTAGGCTACAATGGCACTAATTCGATATCCGCATTCAGGGCGAAGTGTTCCCACCATAAAAAGATATTAGAGAGTTAAAGAAGGCACAGCGGAGCGGGCCCGGTTCAGCTAGTCTTGAATATAACGCGAAGTGCGGGTTTACTTAATCTTCAGTTTGCTCTTTATTATAGGGGGTCTCTTAAAAGTATGGCCTGAGAAGTCTAAAGCCTCTAAGTGGTTTTCTTTAGTGCCCTAACACCATCACCTTCTCTTGGAATTTCCCACCCTTAAAGATTAGCTGTTATACAGTGCTATGATCGATACCCCCTTCCTTTAGGAGTGGATATGGCCGACTTTAAGTAAAATCGTCTAAGTTTTCTTATGTTTGTTAAATTGCTTGCGTTTACTTAAACGCTTTAAAGTTCCTTTACGATACGTTATAATTCTCTGTATTTAAACGAGTATTTACATTGTGCAAAGATTCAAGGAATATTTCATTAGTAAATCAACATGATTCGTTTATCATTAAGCAACAATGGCAATCATTTCCAACTGTTTCGGAAGTTTCCCCATAATTTCATTTTCAAATATTTATATGAAATATTTAAATTACACAGCAAAATGTAGTTAAACACAAAACTCTACCCAGCCACCTTCTGGCAGCGACCTTGATGGGATTTTCTTCAAAACAACGTTTGATGTGTGGGTTTGGTCTAAGGTGAGTTCAGCTGTTGGGTGGGTGGTCTAGATTTCCTAGATGACCTCGTCTAATCAAAAACAAAAGAGCCGAGTATAAAATCATTTGACCTCCAATGAAACACCACTAACTGAACTGCTCAAAATTGTTTTTGTTGTTGTTATTTCGTGTTTGGCCGTTCATAATTAATGGACTGAAAAAACACATTAAGGAGTAGAAATTTACTTTTATTGCCGTAACACAAGGGCCAAATGCTGCCACGCCAAGTTGAGACATATTCAAAGTGTGTTGTTGTTGTTATTGCTTCTGTGTAATATTCACAGCGGGGTTCTTGCTGAGATTGTAAATTTGTTCTCTGTTCGCCTACTTCGAGCTGGTCAGAGTAGTAGTAGTATGGGGACTTATGAATTATTAGGTATCACAAATTATTACCTGCTGCTATAAAATATTGAAGAAATAAGGACTCCTCTCTATCGCTCACTCTCAGTTGTGCTCCCTCACTTTCTTTGTAACTTTATCGAGATGACGAATGGCGAATGAGTCTTTTAAGTACTTCTTGCTTTAGAGTAGTGTCTAAACTGTTATTGCATTTTTGTTGACTTTCTTTCCTTGTCGTAGTGTGAAGGGTGTAGTGGTAGAGATAGGTGCTGATGATGGAATTCTGTTTGGGTCATTTCAGCCAAACAACGCCGTACAGTGGTAAAAATACCAAAAAGTAAATGACAGTATTGCAACTGTGAATGCCATAGAATGGGATATAACTAGAAGTTAAGATTAAAGGGCTTAGTCCGCAGCCCTTTAGAGAAATGTAAGAAGGTCAAGTGTGAAACCCTGTGTTGGACCCTATAGTAGTAATACGGACCACAAGCATATATTTACTCAAAACCTATACCCTCCCCTCAAATTTTAAGAACATTTGGCATTGCTCAGATTAAAACATCAAAGGTAGTGGTGTTATAGTTACAAAGATTCCCGGGGACTTTGGGGACTTCAGCGCTCAGACTTGACAATCGATAATAATCAATATTCCGCAGCGCCTTCTTTAACGCTCTTAAGGTAAAAACAGAATGAGCGCATTGAGATTTGTTTTTGAGCGTTGCGTTGAAAAATGCATCTATGATAATAAATCCCACAAAAGCACCACGCAAAAATTATAGATTTTTCAACTTTGGCGACTGAAATGTGGCGTCATTCTGTGTTGCCATACGTCGAGTAGTCTTTAGGCGTTAAAGTCACAAAATTTTTAACTTTTGCGCGCTGCTTTTGTGGTATTGATTTGCAGAGTTGCATTTTCCTACGCAACACTCAAAAACTAAGCACAACGCTTAGTCCTGTGTTGGTAGAGTTTTAAGATGGGCACATTGCGCCCCGAATGTGGATAACGAAATCGTGTCATTGAAGTGCAGATGTAAGCGCGTCCTCCAAGGATGTTCAATGCGTGGGTCAAAATACTGGCGAGAACATTGAACAAATTTTAAGTGGTGGCTATCCTCTTAATATTGGTGGCATTTGTGATGTACCATGCCATGAATAGAAGTCATGTAAAACAAGTAAAAAGGCGTTAAGTTCGGCCGGGCCGAACTTTGGATACCCACCACCTCGGGTATATATGTAAACCACATTTCATCAAAATCCTGTGAAAATAGCATACCTTATGTCCCATAGCAGTTATATCGAAATATGTTCCGATTTGGACCAAATTCTAATAAGTACGAGTCATTATTCAATTGTGTATAACAAAATATTAGTCTTTTTAGTAGCTATATCTAAAAAAAAACCGATTTGAACCATATACGACATGGATGTCGAAGAGCCTATCATAAGTCACTGTGTCAAATTTTAGTGACATGGGATTATAAATGCGCCTTTTATAGGGCCAAGAATTTAAATCGAGATATCGGTCTTCATTGCAGCTATATCCAAATGTGGAGCCATTTGGGCCAGAATGCAGAAGTATGTCAAGGGGTTTAACTTAACTCACTGTCCCAAATTTCGGCGACATCGGACAATAAATGAGCCTTTTATAGGCCTAAGACCCCAAATCTGAGGATCGATCTATATGGTAGCTATATCCAAATCTGGACCAATCTGGGCCAAATTGATGAGTAATGTCGAGGGGCCCAACACAACTCACTGTTCCAAATTTCAGCAAAATCGGATAATAAATGTGGCTTTTATGGCCATAAGACCCTAAATCGGAGGATCGGTCTATATGGCAGCTATATCCAAATCTCAACCGATCTGAGCCAAATTGTCAAAGGATGTCGAAGGGCCAAACACAACTCACTGTCCCAAATTTCAGCAAAATCGGATAATAAATGTGGATTTTATGGCCCTAAGACCCTAAATCGGCCGATCGGTCTATATGGCAGCTATATCCAAATCTGGACCGATCTGGACCAAATTGAAGAGGGATGTCGAGGGGTCCAACACAACTCACTGTCCCAAATTTCAGCAAAATCGGATAATAAATGTGGCTTTTATGGCCCTAAGACCCTAAATCGGCCGATCGGTCTATATGGCAGCTATATCCAAATCTGGACCGATCTGGACCAAATTGAAGGGGGATGTCGAGGGGTCCAACACAACTCACTGTCCCAAATTTTAGCAAAATCGGATAATAAATGTGGCTTTTATGGTCCTTAGACCCTAAATCGTCCGATCGGTCTATATGGGGGCTATATCAAGATATAGTCCGATATAGCCCATCTTCGAACTTAACCTGCTTATGGACAAAAAAAGAATCTGTGCAATATATCTATTTTTAAAGACTGTAGCATGATTTCAACAGACAGACGGACTGACGTGTCTAGATCGTCTTAGATTTTTACGCTGATCAAGAATATATATACTTTATAGGGTCGGAAATGGATATTTCGATGTGTTGCAAACGAAATGACAAAATGAATATACCCCCTTCGGTGGTGGGTATAAAAATAAAACCTTTTTTGACGCCTATATTGTGGATAAATATGTCTTGGTGTGTATTTTGGGAAAGAGGTGACCACCCCTGGCATTTGGCTCTTAAATTAAATATAAGCTTCAAGCTTCAAATACTTTTTATATGAATCTCATATTGCCATAGTCGGTAAAGGCCGGTTTCATTTGAGCCCTATATATTGTCAAGATTGGTCTATATATCCATTTGACGGGGAGTGCTTTTTGGGGTGACATGGTACCTCAAACATTTTGCACAAATAAGGATGCCAAATTCAAATACCTTTCATTTAAGCCCAAAAATTGCCATGGTCGTTAAATATGAACGTTTTGGAGGGCGTTTTGGGGCTTGGGCTGTCACTCTGCCACCTTGCCCTAAAATCAATCAGCTTATGGGTGCTTTGGGGCTTATCCACAAACATTTGGCTCCAAAGCTGTATTCCTTTTCTATTCTCAAATACCTTCATTTGAGTCCCATATTGTCATAATGGGTCAAAGAACCTATTTGAGGTCATTTAAGGAGGTTCAGCCCCACTTATATACCTTACCACAAATTCTTAATGTAATTTTCCTAATCTACTCCCAAATTGCTTTCATTTAAGTTCCATCGACCATAACTATGGCTAATATGCCCATTTGAGGGTTTTTTGAGGGTGGGGACACCTCCCCTTACTGGGACTTAATTTTACACCTGAATAACTTTCATTTGAGTATTATATTGGTATAGACTTCCAATGTGCCTGTTTGGGGGAGTTTTATGGTTGGGGCAGCTCGTTGGGTTTTTAGACAAAAATTTTAATACCATATTCGTCGTCTACTTTCCAATATATCTGATTTGAGTGTCATATTGTCATAACCGGTCCATTTTTGATTTTGTGTGGCGTTTTCGGAGTAAGGGGGAGGGTTAGCCCCCCTTCCGATATCGAAAAATTATATAGTCCATATTTTCTTCCAGAAAACCTATACCATCTGTGAACATTTCGAGCAAATCGGTTCAGCAGATTTTGAGTCCATAGGGAACAAAAAAGACAAACCTAGTCCCATATAGTCATGATTGGCTATATGCTCATTTGGGGCGTTTTTGGGGGGCGGTGACCCCCATTACTTCGACCTGATTTTGAATGGCAGTTTTAGTTTTAGTCTACTCCCGAATACCGTACATTTAAGTCCCATATTGATATGAATGTTCAAATTGTCTGCTTGGAGAAGTTTTGGGTTCTTGGACTCGTCTTTTAAAGCCATATTCGTATTCTACTCTTCAATACCGTTCATTTGATACCCATATTGCCCTTATCGGTGCACCTTTGATTTTGGGTGGGGTTCTTGGGGTTACGGGGGAGGACCCGTTCCCTTTCCACATCAACAAATTATAAAGCTTATTCTTCCATCCTAACCATATTCGTAAACTTCTCCCGAAAACCTTTCATTTGAGTCCCATATTGTCAGAATCGTCCATTTTAGGGGTGCTTGGGATGGCCCCCCAGTTACTTGGACTCAATTATTAATAGGAAATTCGTGATCTATTCCTGAAAACCTTTCATTTGAACCCCATATTGTCCCGATAATTACACTTTTATTTTTGGATAGTACTTTTGGGATAAGGGGGAGGGGGTCTGCCCCCTCCCCCCCTTCCAATATAAAAAATATATATATAACCTATGGTTCTTTCCAGACCAACCTGGACAATCAGTGAAAATTTCAAGGTAATCGGTTCAGCCGTTTTTGAGTCTAACAAACAAACATAAATTCATTTTTATACCCTCCACCATAGGCTGGGGGTATACTAATTTCGTCATTCTGTTTGTAACTCCTCGAAATATTCGTCTAAGACTCCGTATATATGTTCTTGATCATCATGACATTTTAAGTCGAACTAGCCATGTCCGTCCGTCTGCCCGTTCGTCTGTCTGTCAAAAGCACGCTAACTTTCGAAGGAGTAAAGCCAGCCGCTTGAAATTTTGCACAAATACTTCTTGTTAGTGTAGGTCGGATGGGATTGTAAATGGGTCATATCGGTCCACGTTTTGATATAGCTGTCATATAAACCGATCTGGAATCTTGACTTCTTGAGCTGCTAGAGGGCACAATTCCTATCCCATTTGGCTGAAATTATGCATGAAGTGTTTTATTATGACTTCCAACAACTGCGCGGAGTATGGTTGAAATCGGTCCATAACCTGATATAGCTGTCATTTAAACCTATCTGGAATCTTGACTTTTTGAGCGTCTAGAGTGCGCAATTCCTATCCGATTTGGCTGAAATTCGGCACGACGTGTTTTGTTATGACTTCCAGCAACTGTGGTTAGAATACTTCAAAGCGGTCCATAACTTGATATAGCTGCCAGATAAATCGATCTGGGGTCTTGACTTCTTGAGCCTCTACAGGGAGCAATTATTATCCGATTTGGCTGAAATTTTGCATGAGGTGTTTTGTTATAACTTTCAACAACTGTGCTAAGAAAAGTTCAAATCGGTCCATAACCTGATATAGCTGCCATTCAAACCGATCTGGGGTCTTGACTTCTTGAGCCTCTACAGGGAGCAATTCCTATCCGATTTGGCTGAAATATTGCATGACGTGTTTTGTTATGACTTCCAACAACTGTGCTAAGGATTGTTCAAATCGGTCCATAACCTGGTATAGCTGCCATATAAACCGATATGGGATCTTGACTTCTTGAGCCTTCAAAGGGCGCAAGTATTATCTGATTTGGCTGAACGGCTTCTCTCATGACCTTTAATATACGTGGCGAATATGGCATGAATCGGTTTATAGCCTGATACAGCTCCCCTATAAACCGATCTCCCTATTTTACTTCTTCGGCCCCTAAAGTGCGCAATTTTTACTAGATTTGGTTGAAATTTTACACAATGACTTCTACTATGGTCTCTCTTTGTCTGTCTGTCTGTCTATCCGTCTGTTTGTCCGTCTGTCCATGCTAATTTGTGTAAAAACTACAGGTCGCAATTTTCATCCGATCGTCTTCAAATTTGGTATGGGCATGTTTTTCGGCCTAGAGACGATTCGGTTCATATTTGAATATAGCTCCCATATATATGGTCGTCCGATTTGCAGTAATACAGCAATAAAATTGTCATTTGTCAACCGATTCTCGCGAAATTTGGCAGGAAGGATTTTGTTATGACTCTCAATATAACTGGTGAATTTTAAAGAAATCGGTTTAGATTTGGATATAGCTCCCATACAGCAATAAAATGGTCATTTGTAAACCGATTCTGTCGAAATTTCGCAAGAAGATTTTTCTTATGACTCCCAATATAACTGGCGAATTTTATAGAAATCGGTCTAGATTTGGATATAGCTCCCATATATATGTTCGTCCGATTTGCAGCAATATAGCAATAAAATGGTCATTTGTCAACCGATTCTCGCGAAATTTGGCAGGAAGGATTTTCTTATGGCTCTCAATATAACTGGCGAATTTTATAGAAATCGGTTTAGATTTGGATATAGCTCCTATATATATGTTCGTCCGATTTGCAGCAATATAGCGATAAAATGGTCATTTGTAAAACGATTCTGTCGAAATTTCGCAAGAAGATTTTTCTTATTACTCCCAATATAACTGGTGAATTTTATAGAAATCGGTTCTGATTTGGATATAGCTCCCATATATATGTTCGTCCGATTTGCAGTAATACATCAATAAAATGGTCATTTGTTAACCGATTCTCTCGAAATTTTGCAGGAAGGATTTTCTTATGTCTCTCGATATTAAAAGTGAATAATATGGAAATCGGTTCAGATTTCGATATAGCTCCCATATATATGTTCGTCCGATTTGCAGTAATACATTAATAAAATTTCGATTCTGTCGAAATTTGGTAAGAAGGATTTTCTTATGACTCTCGATATTATTGGTGAATTTCATAGAAATCTGTTCAGATTTAGGTATAGCTCACATAAATATATATCGCCCGATTTTCACTCCTAGACCCACTGCAAGCGCATTTATTGACCAATTTTCCCAAAATTTTGTTCAACGCTTTCCTCGACGAATTCCACAATATCCATAAAGCTTGATCGAAAACGGTTCAGATTTAGCTCGCATCTCCCGTCATTTGTCAACCGTAGTTATTACATTTTGAACATATCTGCTTTGCTCGTTTTTGTTTGACTTTCACCACTGTGCCCCACATACTCTTCGCATTGGCCAAACTCATAAAAATGAAAAGTTTCAATTTGTTTCTCTATACATATCGCAGTTGTAGGTGATGTTGTCGCTGGGGGCGGTCCTAGTAGCGCCGTTTGCCTTTGGCGTTGGTGTTGCTTCGAAATAACCTTTGCATGTTGACACTTTAACCTTCTGTGTTGAAATGGTTTCAAGGTCATTCGTGTGTTTGCCTCCAAAATTAATGTTTGCTGTTATCATGGCAAATGTTGTACAAGATGGGCGATGGGTCTTCATCTATTGCTTTGGACACATTTCGAATAGATGAAGCCAACACTACCGCTGCCTCGCCATCGCCGCATTCCTCTGCCAATGGCTTCGTTAGCAATGTTTGGTTGTGTTGTTTTGATAGTTTCACCGTTTGCGTGGTTACTTCATTGAGGTGTGTCTTCGAGCAAATAAATTAAATCTAAAGAATATAACCTCAATTCAATGTTTGGCCACAGTAAATTAAATGTACACATGTTGAAATGTACTAACACTCACCCAAAATACACACTCAATTTGTCATTGCTTCAATACAAACTAACCTTGACCGGAGTGTTCAATAAATTTTTAGCAAATAAAGCCAGTGTATACAACAGGCGACAATTTGTTAGGTACAGGTGAAAGGAGGCGTTCAAATGGGGTACAGTGTGTATCATAATTTGACAAGAAGGATTTTCTTATGACTCTCAATATTACTGGTGAATTCTATAGAAATCGGTTAGATTTGAAATAGCTCCCATATTCGTCCGATTTGTAGCAATACTGCAATAAAATTGTCATTTGTTAACCGATTCTCTCGAAATTTTGCAGAAAGGATTTTCTTATGTCTCCCGATATTAAAAGTGAATATTATAGAAATCGGTTCAGATTTGGGTATAGCTCCCATATATATGTTCGTCCGATTTGCAGTAATATATGAATAAAATTGCCATTTGTTGACCGATTCTCGCGAAATTTGGCAGAAAGGATTTTCTTATGACTCCCAATATTACAGGTGAATTTTATAGAAATCGGTTTAGATTTGGATATAGCTCCCATATATATTTTCGTCCGATTTGCAGTAATACAGCAATAAAATGGTCATTTGTAAACCGATTCTATCGAAATTTGGCAAGAAGGATTTTCTTATGACTCCCAATATAACCGGTGAATTTATTAGAAATCGGTTCTGATTTGGATATAGCTCCCACTTCAAATCTGAAAATCGGTCTAGATAAAGTCTGAGCAGCCCATCTTTGAATTTAACCTGCCTATGGAAAAAACTTATCTGTGCAAAGTTTCAGCTCTAAATCTTGGTCATTGTGGCAGACGGACGCACAGACATCGCTTAATGATCTAAGAATTTTACGATGAATAAAAGTATATAAGTCGAATATAAGTGTCCGATAGACTGGCTTGGCTTTTCGGGCCAGGGTGCCTTGACATTTCGGTACATATTGGGTTGCCCAAAACGTAATTGCGGATTTTTCATATAGTCGGCGTTGAAAAATTTTTTCACAGCTTATGACTCTGTAATTGCATTCTTTCTTCTGTCAGTTATCAGCTGTTACTTTTAGCTTGCTTTAGAAAAAAACTGTAAAAAAAGTATATTTGATTAAAGTTCATTCTAAGTTTTATTAAAAATGCATTTACTTTCTTTTAAAAAATCCGCAATTACTTTTTGGACAACCCAATATTTACCGATTAGCCTCCGCACTGGCCTCCCCACTACTATGTTCAGTGGTTCGAAAAATGGCATGTATGCAAGTCCACTGCGACTGGATCCCTTCCATGCATACTCGTTCGCCTTCTCTTTTTCCAGAATACCATCGTATTAAGCAACAGAGGCAAACTTCTCACATACCAATGGATGCTGTCCGATTCAAGTTTAAGATCAATAATGAAGGGTCTCCTTTTCATAGCCGAGTCTGAATGGCCCTCCACACTGCAACACTTTTTTTAGGGAGAAGTTTTTACCTGTCATAGTACCCCACAAATGTCGCCTGCATTAGGAAGGATAACCACCATTGAAAAATGTTTTCTGATGTTCTCGTCAGAAATCTAACCCGGGCGTTCAGCGTCATTGGCGGACATGCTTGCCTCTGAGCTACGGTGACCTTCATTCCATCGTGTAAGGGAACTCAAATTTGTGTATGTCTTGAACCCTGAGTTTATTCAGATATTCCTAAAACTCCGCCACTCCGCCATGGTATTCCCAAGAGTCAAACATCCATCCTATATAGGATCTCGTGCCGTCGAAAGTATTTTAAATTCGTCTGCATACCAGACCGGTTCGACATGGACATGGTCGTGGGTAGCCAACACCGTTTATAAACAAGTAAGTGCTTAAGATTCGGCAAGGGGAAATGCGATGGTGAGGAGACTTATTCCTCTGTAGTTGGCATATTCTGTCTTGTTTCCTTTCTTGTGTACGGGACATAGTATGCTGAGGTTTTAATCTGTCTTGTTTCCTTTCTTGTGTACGGGACATACTATACTGAGGTTTTAATCATTAGGTATGCGTTCTTCTAGCCAGATTGCGCAGACAAGCTGATGCATACGCCTTATCAGCGTGTTTACCACTGCGCCATTATATCATCGGAACAAGCAGTGCTTTCATTAAGCAGTTGGGTCAGTCATGATGAGTATGCCGCTGCCATCTTTGACGAAATCTATCAGCTTCAACCCATTACTGGACGTTATCTCGTGGAGGCTAAACTATCCTCTTCGCATTAAAATCTGTCAGAACGATTTTAATATCATGGGCGGGGCAGCGGTCATATTCTCTCTCTAGACACTCATAGAAAATATCCTGGGTTTGCTCGTCTTTGCCTTCCGTCGCTGCATGGGCACAAATAAGGCTGATATTGAAGAATTTTGCTTTTATAGGGATTGTGGCTAACCTCTCATCCACCGGAGTGAAGCTGGAGACAAGGTGTTTCAGTCTCCCACTGACCACAAATCCACAGCCAAATTCATGCCTCGTGTTATGGCAGCTATAGTATAGTCCGTCACCGTTTGGTGTTGTAGTGACACCATTCCCAGTCCATCACACTTCCTGTAAGGCTGCAAAGTTTTAGCTAATTGGCTCAATTTTTAAAGCCTGTAGCTTGAATTCAACAGACAAAATGACGGACATATGTAGATCGTCTAAGATTTTTACCACAATCGAGAATATGTCTGCTTCATAGGGTCGGAAATGGATATTTCGATGTGTTGCAAACGGAATGACAAAATCTGTACTTATAAAACTTTGTCAAAATTTTCAATAGACATTTCCATAATGTTGAAATCATTTCTTTTTCTCAAATTTATATGTTTTAACTTTTTAATTTTTTTGTAAACATTCTATTGGGTTGCCCAAAAAGTAATTGCGGATTTTTCATACAGTCGGCGTTGACAAATTTTTTCACAGCTTGTGACTCTGTAATTGCATTCTTTCTTCTGTCAGTTATCAGCTGTTACTTTTAGCTTGCTTTAGAAAAAAAGTGTGAAAAAGTATATTTGATTAAAGTTCATTCTAAGTTTTATTAAAAATGCATTTACTTTCTTTTAAATAATCAGCAATTACTTTTTGGGCAACCCAATATATCTTGCAATGCTTTCCCTACAAAATTTCGTTTATATTTCGTTTTCCTATTTCCAATCGGAAACTGTTTATCAAACCTTTTCCTCAGCATCCTCTGAATGAAATTCGCTTAGCTATTTGTTCTTCATTGTTCGGTCTTTGAAATCATTGTCTTGAGTAAATTGTTTCCTTGTTTAAACAAAGCCCCAAAAGAATGGTGGAAACCTCAGCATTATTTTCTATGTTAAATTTTAAAAGCTTCCTAGAAACTTTCGGATTAGGTGGAATGATGTGTTTTATTAGAAGTCAATCAAGCGTGAAACATAAGCATTTGCTCCCGTTTCCATTTAACAACGGCTTAGGTCAAAAATATTTTACAATGACTTGTTGGCATGGGTATAAATGCTTACATTAAGCTGTCAGGCTTTAAAGTTTTCGAGGGAATTTCTTGCTGCGGGATATAACCCATATGGCCAACCCTCTTCTCGTGGAAATCGATTGGGATATTGTGGGGATTTGTTTTTTTTTTTTAATGCTCATTGATAGATTTTTTGCTTTGTTTATATAAATAATACGCTGAAGTATTAGATTTGTTTTGCAATCGTTGGGTCCATTGAAGAGGTTCGGTGTAAAAGTTGAGTTAAGTTTGAGAGTTTCTCTCGAATGTCTTACAATGTAATATGAAATAATAATACCAAAAAGGTTAACTTGAAAATCAGTCTATGTATATATCAATACTGGCATCCTGATGATCCGCCTTGCTAGCCCCATTTTTGATATACCCTTATTAGTGTATGTCTTCCAAAAACCTAGGTAGTCACTCAGTTTATAAGATTATGAAGTTTTGTGATAATTCCGTATAATATGTCAGAAATCGGTCTGAGAACATGAAAATTAGTCTATGTCGGTGATCTGCTTCGCTGGCCCCATTTTTGATATACGCATTTTAGTGTAGCACTTCCAAAAACCTAGGTAGTCACTCAGTTTATAAGATAATGAAGTTTTAAAACAATTCCGTATAAAATTTCAGATATCGGTCCCCTTCTGTAAAGAAAGTACCAAATAGTACCAAGAGTAACGATACATTGAAAAAATCATAAAGTCGCCCCATATCTATTCTTAAGGTATACATGAATCTCAATTTTGAGTGTTTTAGCTCAGTTCGTAAAAATTGTACCACTTGCACGTTTTAGGGTTGCCGTTTATATTTCGGGATTGGACAATTCATGTGTTGCAATCTGCCAAGTGACAGCTCTATCGTAAAGCTTGATATTTTTGAGGTTATACGTACTCAGAACGTTTTGACATGCGAGCGCTTTTTGTTTTATTTATAGTAACTTAAAAGATTCATCTCGCCCTAAAAATGGAATTAAATTGTGAGCATTTTCGTGCGATTATTTTTTACAACTTTCGAAGGTGAATTAACTCAACAACTGTGCTTCGATGAACTTAAATTTTTGGCGATGAAGCACCATCAAGGACCAGTGTTTATCGATGGTATGGTGAATTCAACCGAAGTCATAGTTCACTCCAAGACGAATTTCGTGAAGGTCGTCAAAAGTTGGCGCAAAGCATCAAAGTTGGCGCACAGCATCAAAAACCATTGATGCTGTGCGCCAACTGATATTCGTCATGTGACCTATCGTGCGATTGAGCCAAGAGTAGGCATCAGTGGGACCTGCATACATTCAATATTGCATGAACATTTGACCGTCAAAAAATTTTTTCGCATTGGATCACACACAAATTATCAATCGCTCTAAAAAAGGCTCGTGTCGGTTGGTCGAAAGAAATGGCCCAAAATAATTAGGACAGTTGATGAATTGTGGATTTAAGCATATAACCCTTAAAGGAAACAGCAATCGACTGTATGGGTGTTTCAAGATAAGCCACATCCAACACAATTTGCTCGCGCATGAAGCATTTCTATGCAAATGATCGCCTATTCTTTCGGAAAAACTGGATATGTTGCAATCGTACCACTAGAACAACACAGAACAGTCAATTCTGAGTGATACACAACCATTTGTTTGCCAGTTGTCTTCCAAGAAATCAGGAAAATCAACCGCCGAAGACGGATCACTCTTCACCACGACAATGCGTGCTCTCACACATCGGCTCCATACAACTGTATTTTTGAGCACTCAAAACAACGATTTGATGAGTCATCCGCCGCATTGTCTTGACTTGGCAGCGAATGACTTCTTTTTATTCCCGTATGTAAAAAATAAGAGGTCAACGTTCTTCGAAACCTGTAGAAGTGGTTAATGCGATCAGAATGCATGTTTTGGAGACACCTCAATCAGAGTGGCAAAAGTGCTTCGACCATTGGTTCAAACGCATGCAAAAGTGTATAGATCTTAATAGGGGAATATTTTGAAAAACTATAAAGCGATTTTCGATGTTTAAAATTTGCTTTTGTTCTCTAATCCCGAAATATGAAAGGCGACCCTTAGTACCTTAAAGTGCGATTTTTAATAATCTTGTGGTTGCCCAAAATGTATAGTCATGGTTTAATTGTATCTCAATTTTAAGAGCTTTAGCTCACTCCATTGAGAAAGAACCACTTTGTACGATTGAGTAGCTCAGTATACAAATAACAAGTAAAAGCGTGCTAAGTTCGTTATGTATGTGAAAATATTTTATAATATAAAAATTCACTATAGAGCGCCACCTATATGTGAAATTTAAAATTATAATACAGAAAACCTAATACAAACAAGTAAAAGCGTGCTAAGTATGGCCGGGCCGAATCTTATATACCCTCCACCATGGATCGCATTTGTCGAGTTCTTTTCCCGGCATCTCTTCTAAGGCAAAAAAGGATATAAGGAAAGATTTGCTCTGCTATTAGAGCGATATCAAGATATGGTCCGGTTTGGACCACAATTAAATTATATATTAGAGACCTGTGCAAAATTTCAGCCAATTCGAATACGAATTGCGCGCTTTGGGGTCTCAAGAAGTAAAATAGAGAGATCGATTTATATGGGAGCTGTATCGAGCTAAAGACCGATTCAGACCATAATAAACACGTATGTTGATGGTCATGAGAGAAACCGTCGTACAAAATTTCAGGCAAATCGGATAATAATTGCGACCTCTAGAGGCTCAAGAAGTCAAGATCCCAGATCGGTTAATATGGCAGCTATATCAGGTTATGAATCGATTTGAACCTTATTTGACACAGTTGTTGAAAGTAAGAATAAAATACGTCATGCAAAATTTCAGCCAAATCGGATAAGAATTGCGCCCCCTAGAAGCTCAAGAAGTCAAGTCCCCAGATCTTTTCATATGACAGCTATATCAGGTTATGAACCGATTTCAACCATACTAGGCACAGTTGTTGGATATTATAACAAAATACTTCGTGCAAAAATTCATTCCAATCGGATAAGAATTGCGCACTCTAGAGGCTCAAGAAGTCAAGACCGAAGATCGGTTAATATGGCAGCTATATCAGGTTATAGACCGATTTGAACCATACTTGGCACAGTTATTGGATATCATGACGAAACACGTCTTGCAAAATTTCATTTCAATCGGATAAGAATTGCGCACTCTAGAGGCTCAAGAAGTCAAGACCGAAGATCGATTATATGGCAGCTATATCAGATTATAGACCGATTTGAACCATACGTATTACAGATGTTGGATATCATAACAAAATACGTCGTGTAAAATTTCATTGCAATCGGATAAGAATTGCGCCCTCTAGAGGCTCAAGAAGTCAAGACCCAAGATCGGTTTATATGACAGCTATATCAAAACATGGACCGATATGGACCACTTGCAATCCCAACCGACCTACACTAATAAGAAGTATTTGTGCAAAATTTCAAGCGGCTAGCTTTACTCCTTCGGAATTTAGCGTGCTTTCGACAGACAGACGGATGGACGGACATAGATCGACATAAAATGTCGCGACGATCAAGAATATATATACTTTATGGGGTCTCAGACTAATATTTCGAGTAGTTACAAACAGAATGACGAAATAAGTATACCCCCTTCTCATCTCCCCCCAACTTACTGCAATAGGGCAAATGAGTCGAATCGCTTAGTAAATACTCCTTTTATGTGTTTAATACCCTAAATCGGTAGATGGGTCTATGTAAATTTGCCCATGACCATTCCGCTAGGGAACAGGAGCAAACTTCTCACATATCAATGAGTGCTGTCCGATTCAAGTTTAAGCTCAATGATAAGGGAACTTCTCTTAATGGCCGAGTCCGAACGGCGTGCCGCAGTGTGACACCTTATTTTGCGAAGAAGTTTTTACAGCACCTCACAAATGTCGCCAGCATTAGAAGGGGAAACCACCGCAAACAATTTTTTTTCAGATATTCTCGCCAGGATTCGGACCAAAGCTTTCAGCGTCATAGGCGGACGTGCTAACCTCTGCGCTACGGTGGCTTCCATATCTAAATGTTGTTTCATATCGGATGGTCCAATTCAACTAACTGTTCCAAATTTTAGCAAAATCTAATGATAAATGCGCCTTTTACGTGTTTAAGACGCAGGCCGTTCCATCATTTTTGCTGCGATATCCGAATGTGGTCGCAAAATGAGGTGTCACACTGCGGCACGCCGTTCGTACTCGGCCATTAAGAGAAGATCCCTTATCATTGAGCTTAAACTTGAATCGGACAGCACTCAGTGATATGTGAGAAGTTTGCCCCTGCTCCCTAGCGGAATGGGCAAATTTACATAGACCCATCTCCCGATTTAGGGTATTAAGCACATAAAAGGTGTATTTGCTACCCGATTCGACTCATTTGCCCTATTGCAGTGAGTTGCAATAGGGCAAATGATGTCCGAACGCAGTATGGTCGTGATCGTATTATATTTGATCAGCGTTTTCAAGGTTTTAAGCCAACATAATTTCGAGTTATGGGTTATTTGTCATATTTCCACAGAATATTTGAACAAAAAAATTTGAACAAATAAGATAGGATTCGCACCTTTCAGAGTTTTAAGTAGTGATAACGGAATATCAGTTTAAATGTGAGCTACATCATGTAACAGACCGATTTGGAACATATTTGGCTTTGACGTTAATAGTCATAATAAAAGATGTTGCGCAAATTTTAAGCTAAATTAGATAAGTATTTCATTTTAGGAGATCGCTTAGTAACTTAGAAATCACATGATCGGCTTATATGGCTATGTTCTGATTTGTACTATACATGGAACTTTACCATTAAAGAAATGAATGTGCTTACTTCGACTTACATTAGATAAATTTTGCATCTTCTACAGCCTCAAAAAGTGAAAAGGGACACCCAAACTTACTAAAATTTAATGCCCCTATATCTTTGCCATCATTGCTAAGAAAGCTTTCCTGAGAAATTTTTCAGCCCATTTGTTCAGCCATATTTGTCTCAATCTTTATCAAACTGCTTGCTCTTCTAGATTACAATTGCCCTCTTTGGCTTAAACACTTGTTCTTCTTAAGTTCATTTTTAACTCCCATACTTCACCAACAGCACCGTTCAACCAGTTATCCATATTCTTATTATATTTTCGCTAATAGCAAACAAAGCTAAGAATTGTTGAAATTCCCTTCCTTATTTTTCCAATTCATTCCTACATACACCCCTTTCCTCTCTTTATTTTACCAAACCCACCTTAAGCCTTCAAAATCATATGCCCATCTGTGGAATATTCTTAGAAAAAAAAAATTGAAAAATGTTATGCTAACCCGTTTCTCTTTTAATGCGATCTCTCATTTCTTTGTTTTACTCCCATACTCTACCACATCAACACCTAAACCCAAACATAACATAACAACTGTTGTTGCTATTTCAATGGCATATCTCTTTTCCTCACTCTTACTGTTTTTTTCACCACACTCTATTACACTCCGCTAAATCCTAACTTGGAGCAATTCAATTTCTCTGCATCTGCATTAGTTCTACAAGAATGTCACATACAAACGGTCCGTCGGCAGATTTCATGGTCGCGCAGCGAAGATAATTGATATTGAATAGTTTTACATATTTATTGTAAATATCGTGTGTTCATCAAGTGGTTTGATAAAACTTAATTATAAATGAAAACTCGTAAACGTATAGCCAATAAACAGTTAATAATGTGTTTTGTTGTGATTCGAAAAAAGGAAAATCAAAAAGTAATTATGTGAAGCAAACAGTGTTGTTGTTGTTGTATGCGGTTTTGTTGTGTAGGCAAAATGATCTGAATTGAGTGCAACCAAAACAAGGCAGATACTTAAGGTATGTATTCTCAAAGCAATAATAAGTACAGTTAAAGCAACAACGGTATTTCAAATTCGCTGCAGTGTTATGGTTAGCTAAATGGAGGGCAAATCTTGTTTTTGTTGCTATTCTTTGAATAAGGGACGAATAAAAAATAGTAAAATGTTTTGGCGATAGGCTCGATAGTTTGAAATACAGGCACAAATTTACATAAAGTAAATATAGTCCAACTTTTTTTGCACCTAATGGCCATAAAATCTATCTTTGATCTATCTATCAATGAATTTGTATTTGTTTGCATGTTTGGTTGTTTGTTCGTTTGTTTATTTGTGGGTATGAAAGTTTGTTTGTTCCGTCCGTATAGACTCAAAATGGCTGAACCGACTTTCTTGAAATTTTCACAGATTGTGGAGAGTGGTCTGGAAGGAACAATAGGCTATATAACTTTTTCATATCGGAAGGGGGGTGGACCCTAACCCCAAAAATAAAATTTTGGCCGATCGCCACAATATGGGACTCAAATGAAAGGTATTCAGGAGTAGAGTACGAATTTCTTCTTAAAAATTAGGTCCAAATAACTGGGGGCCGCTGCGACCCCAAAACCCCCTAAAATAGGTTTATTGGACGGTAATGACAATATGGGGCTCGAATGAATGGTATTTGGAAGTAGATTACGAATATGGTCGGAAAGGAGGCATAGGCTATATAATTTGTCGATATTGGAAGTGGGTGGACCCTTCCCGGTTACCCCAAAAACGGCACACAAAATCAAAAGTGAAACGATATGGACAATATGGGTATCAAATGAAAATTATTGGAGAGTAAAATATGAATATGGTATAAAAAATTGGGCTCAAATATCTAAGGGTCGCCTAACCCCAAAAACTGGTCCAAACAGACATAAGGCCCCCAAATGGGAATATTACTCGATCATAGCTTGATGAAACTCAAATGAAAGGCATTTGAGAGCAGATTACAAAAATTACATTAAAAATTGTGTCCAAGAAACGAGGCGATGCAGAATCTCCTAAAATCGCCCCAATAGGTTATTTGACCCAATAAAACAATGGGGAATCAAACGGTAGACTATTTTGAGTAGAGTGCGTCATTTAAATTTGTGCTCAAGTATCAGACGGGGTGTGACGCACAGCTCTCATATAGATGCCCTCCACCAAACGCCTGTATACATCAATTAAAGGTATAAGGTTGTGGACTGCGAATCTTATATCTTTATTCTGCTCATATATCTAGCGGACCACCTCACTCCGAAACAATCGAACAATCATAATGACCTAACAGAACTCTGCGTGTTTTAATAAATATTGGCCGTCATACCCTCAAAACTATGACGTTCAGCGTGATAGGAGGAGTTGCAAACCATAATGTTAAGGTTGCAACCATTTTCAGCTCATCGATAGAAATAACCTAGGTACATGCCCGCCCGCCCGCCCGCCCCCTTACTCTAATTTTCAAAAACACCAGATCTCGAAGATGAGTAAGTCGATTTAAGCGAAATTTTGTTTGCACACTGAAAGTAACCAAAAAACAAATAATTGTTATCTAAATCTGGTGTGGGATGTCTAGGAGGCCCGACCATTCCCAAAACCCGCCAAACGGATTTCTAGACCACTCACTACAATGTTGGAATCACATTGAAGTTATTAGACATTTCCAAATTTAGATTACTCTTCTCCTACATAGCATTATCGGGCGCAGCAGAACGGGCTAGTCTATTACATAAAATTCAAAGTGTATTTGTTCGTATGTTTGTTAATTCCGTATGGACTTGAAAGCGGCTGAACCGATTCTCTTTGAAATTTTCACAGATTATATAGGATGGTCTGGAAGGAAAAATGGGATATACAGTTTTTTGATATTGGAAGCACACGACCCAAAAACTAATGTTGGCTGAGGTATTCGAGAGTAGAGTACAAACTTGATATTATAAATTGGGTCCTGGTACCTAGGGGTCCGCTTCTACCCCGAAAACCCCTTCAAATAGATATATTAGACGATAATGACAATATAGGGCTCAAATAAAAAGTATTAGAGACTACATTACGAATATGGTCTGGAAGGAGCATTAATATAATTTGTTGATATCGTAAGCACCATCCAAAAATAAAAGTGGACCGATCGGGTAAATATGGGACTCAAATGAAAGGTAATCGGGAGTAGAGTACTAATTTGATAATAAATATTGCGTCCATATACCTAAGACCGCCCCGACCCAAAAACCCCTCATATTGGACGATAATGACAATATGGAATTTAATCGAATATGGTCTGGAAGGAGCAATAGGCTATACAATTTGTTAATATCTGAAGGGGGACGGACTCTCCCCCTTACCAAAAAGCATACCTAAAAAATAAACCACAGACATTTCGACTCAAATATGGATATCAAATTCGTGCTGCATTTTCGAATCCCTTTAATTTGAGCCCCATATTGGCATGGCCGGTAAATATGAACCATTTGGAGGGTGTTTTGGGGCTAGGGCGGCCACCGGCACTTTGCACTGAAAATATATATGAAATTCGTTCTTTATTTCCAACGGAAATGAAGTTCAGTTTAGGGGGTGCCTTAGAGCGTACCCCAAAACACTTGGCTCCAAAATTGAGTATTAAATTCGTTTTCTACTCTCAAATACTTTTCATTTGAGTCCCATATTGTCATAATGGGCCAAATAACCCATTTGACGTATATTTAGGAGGAAAAGCGCCACCTAGACTTGACAAGTACCCGCTGGGTACTCGGACCAACATTTTAATACCATATTCGTTTTCTGGTCTTCAATACCTTTCATTTGATACCCTTATTGTGCCCATCAGATATGGGTGGCGTTTTTGGGGTAAGGGGGAGGGTTCGCCTCCACCCGATATCTAAAAATTATATAGCCTATGTTTCCTCCCAGACACAAGTACACAATTTATGAAAATTTTAAGAAAATCGGTTCAGCGAAGTATCATATAGTCATAATGGGTCTAATGGCGGTTTTGTGGGGTGGCGTGAGCCCCTATACTTCGATCTAATTTTGTATGCCAGATTCAAAATCGACTCCCGAATACCTTTCATACGTCCAATAGGTCTGTTTGGGGGAGTTTTGTGGTTGGGGCGGCCCGATGGTTTCTTAGACTCAAATTTTAATACCATATTCGTATTTTACTCTCCAATACCTTTCATTTGATACCCATATTGTCTTGGTCGGTTCACTCTTGATTTTGGGGTGTGTTTTTGGCGTAAGGGGTAGGGTCCACCCCTTTCCCGAACAAACAAACAAACACAAATTGAATTTTATATATAAAATTTCGCTGAAATTTGGCACAGTGAGTTGAATAAGACTTTGACATCCGTACCGAGTATGTTCACGATGGGACTTAGTTTGGATATAGCTGCCATATATACTGATCTCTCGATTTCAGGTTTTGGTTCCCTAAAAACCGCGTTTACTGCCTGATTTCTTTGAAATGTTGCACAACGAGCCCTTCAACATTTCTGCTGCGTATGATCTAGATCGAAACATATTTGGATATAGCTGCCATCAGGTCCACTGTCAGGACGTCTCTTTCTCCTCACCTCTCACTGCGGCTATATATATATATTTTTGAATTTCTGCCTTAGAAAGAATTATTTCGGTAGTGGCGCAGTCAAACCGTTCTAGGCCCCTTGACATCGGGACTGAGTATCAATAAAATCGGGAAATATTTGGATATAGCTGCAATATAGTATACTGAACTCCTGATTGAAGGTCTTGGGCCAATTTAATGCCCGATTTCGCAGAAATCTTGCACAGTAAGTTGCGTTAGAACCCTCGATATTCGCAACGAATATGGTTCAGATCGGACAATATTTGGATGTAACCCCCCTTAAGATCGATATCTCGCTTGAAGGCCTTTCACCCATAAGTGGCTTCTTAATTAACCGATTTAGCTAAACGGTCGTACAGAGAGTTCTGTTAGACCCCTACACATATTTCCCTTGCTGCCACACATCAAACACTATGGGACGCGTTACGTCTTTGGTTAGAAGACTTTTTCAACCATATCAGATGTGATGGCTGCAAGGGCCTTACGTTGGTATATTGCATTTGAATCGTATTTATTGCGATAACGCCTTTACGATACAAATACAACATTAACCACGCTCGACAATCCTGTCCATTAGCTGTACTTTACCCCAATGCATGTGTTTTCGTGTAATGACAGATTTTTTGTCTGCGACAATTACACTACTTTCGTGGTGCACATGATTCTGTGCATCTGTTGGAAGTTGTATTGTTGGCTTCAGCTTCATTTCGAAATTCGATCAGCCTTTAACGCTAAGAATGGAATAAAGATGCAGATAGTCTTCCCTTTCAACAATAAACCTGATAAATATTGCATCTTATTTCAATATCCACCATATTTACGATTAACGCAAGAAAATCTTCACTTTCTTTCCTGCCCTGCAGCCCACCCTCATAACTATCATTTAATCAGTTTTCTGGCTTTTCGATTCGATTTTTTATGTGAGAATTGTAGTTTGAGTGCTTCACTTTGCTTTGGCTTATCCCCTTAGGTTTTTCCATTTACTTTTGTTCTATGGTCTAAAGAGGGGGGTTTTCTGCTCAATAAATGCCATTAACCATTGGCACTTTATCACTTCACTTACTGCCCTGAATGGCGTTTGGCTCAAACAAAAACTGGGGTAAAATAAACTCATAGAGCAATCTCAAATAAAAACAGAGTCCTCAGTTTCTAGCCAAACCAAACCAAACAAAACCTCCAACCGAGTCAGCTCCCCAGGCCGCTTGCTATGAAAAACCAAACTCCATTAACCACACTGGGCAACTAGCAAAGCGGAGCCCCATTGATGGGAAAGTGTATGAAGAACAAAAAGAATAAATAAGTAAATGGGGAAGTAGAGGCAAGTTCGAGCGCTATGTATCCCGATTTGTAAATAGAGGTTAGCTAAATGTAAGTTAGGTTAGGTTAGGTTTAAGTGGCAGTCTGCCATCAGACACACTTAGACGTTTTCCTCCATTGTGATACCACAGGAAGAGAAGAAGGAAGATGCCTAGTTCCTAAAACTGTTCAGGCATCTCCAAGAACTGTTCAGGCATCTCTTTGATAGCTCTGCGACAGTCGAGGGCGATTTTTGTGTTTATAAATACGTGCTCCAGGGATTTAATGGCTGCCTGACTGTCTGAGCAGCGTGTTATCCACACTGCGTGGAACATCGGACATTGTATCAAGGATAACACAGTGTCCGTAGCCGTCTCTTGACCAAAGAGAAAGCTTCCTCATTCTCACGGCAATGGTCGCACCAATTTGTCAAGAGACATTAGATGTCTCTAGTTCCTACCATTGAACCATACAGATCGCTTCAAAAAGCCCAAAAATTTGCGAATTTTCACATCCGCTTAATCAGACAGGTTCACAAAGAAATGAGAACCTAAAGTGGAACTCCTTCTGACTGCCAGTGCGGGACACACACACAGAAGGTGTTCTATAGTTTCTTCTTCTTTGATGTCCTCACAGCTTCTGCAAAAGTCGTTGCTGGCAACCTTCAGTCTGTCAGCATGTTTTCCGATTAGACATGACGGACACAATGACTGAGACGTCTGTTCTTCCCAATGACAGCATAGCAGTAGACCTCTTCAAGTCTAGATTAGGCCACATAGTTATGGAATGCTCACAGTCCCCTCTTTGTGACCATCTATCATTCGTAGTCTTTCGGGCCTGGTGCTGAAAACTTAGCTTACATGGCACTGGAGGCATACCCACAGATTCCAGTATCCCTGGAATGTGTAGGGTATTTCCTAGTCTCGAAAGCTCATCCTGGGATATCTCTGTGGCCCGGCACCCAGAAAACGTAAATTTTGAATTGTTCAGCCATCTCTTTGAGAGATTTTCGACAATCGAGGGTGGGTTTTTGTGTTCAGAAATACATTCTCCAGAGATTTAATGGCTCCCAAGCTGACTGAGAAGATATTTATGCCAATCGTCGTAATGACACTATACCCTAGCCATTCCAGTACTTCCTTAATTGCAAAAATCTCTGCTTGATACATACTGCAGTGGTCGGGTATCCTTTTCGATATGACCAGTTCTAAATCTTTAGAGTAAACCCCAAAGCCCACCTGATCGTTGAGATTGGAACCATCCGTATAGAAGTCTATGTAACTTTTGTCAGCAGGGGTATCGTAGTTCCAATCGGTTCTATCAGGAATAATGGTACAGTAATTTTTACCGCTGGGTAATTAAACTAAAATTTTTAATACCGTATTCGTTTTCTACTCTCCAATACCTTTCATCTGATACCCATATTGTTCCGATCGGTCCACTTTTAATTTTGGGCGGTGTTTTTGGGCTAGGGGGGAGGGTGCGCCCCCTTCCGATATCAAAAAATTATATAGCCTATGTTTCCATTCAGACCAACTACACGCCCATTTGGGGCGTTTTTGGGGGATGAGGTGACACCCTATACTTCGATCTGACTTTGTATGCCAGTTTCTTAATCTACTCCCTAATACCTTTCATTTGAGCTCCATATTGATAGTAACGTTCATTTTGTCTGCTTGGAGGAATTTTGGGATTAGGGCGATGTTACAAACCCAATGGACAAGTTTAACATACTCTCCAAACCAAGGCTGATACAAACCCCAACTGCGTACTATTTATGGGGAATTTGTTGTTATTATTATCGTTGTTGGTCCTGCATTTTATTCTTATTGCAAAAAAAAAAAAAAAGATGAGAAGACGAAACAAAAAACTTCATTTCAAACAACTCAAACAAACAAATATGTATTCCTAACAATAACGGCATAATCAACATAATAAAGTTAATATTTTTGTGCTTGTGTTTGTTCTCATTGCCATTCTTTATGCGTCCTTCTTATCCTTTGGTTTCCGCCCGCCCTTCGGTTCACCATTTGTTATCATTCTCAATTTCTTTACAAAAACGAATGAAAGCAAATCCCGATATGAAATACTCTGTGGGATATGTAAAATAAAAGAAGGTTGGTTGGTTAGTTGGCTACTTGGTATGTTGGGGCTTAACACCCGGCGGTCCACCCGCAATACAAACCCGTAAAGTAAACAATAATGGCCAACCCATGACTTGGGTGTGAACTGACCTCAAAATGTAAAAAAGACAATTTAAAATGAAAGAGCGCAAGAAAAAAAAATCAGATAATTTGTGATAATATCGGAGGACGATTTTACTTTCCCTATACCGGACAATGTCACATAAGATATGTGAGTTTGTTTGTTTGTGCTTTAAGGGGAATCCTTTTGATGCCATCAAAATGGAGAAAGGTTATGCTAGTTTGAAATTTTGATTGGAGTTTGTATATTTTTTGTTTGTTTTGTATAGAAAAACAAAGAAGTGTTTGAATTGCAAAAGGATTTTGCTGGAAACTAAATTTAATGGTCAACATTTATTAGGCCTATCCTGTCTGGACCAGGCATAGTAAATTTCAAGGAACGAAACAACGAGGAGATGGGCTTCAGATACAAGGGAAAAACATATTTTCGTTATGGACAAGACTTTCATATCAACTTGTTCCACTCGATTTAAAGTATGCCCACAAAATATAAAACTCGATGTCCTTCAAATACCCTACGCTAGACCGTCTCATCCTTTAACGAAGGCATTTTTTTTTTTTGCAAATAGAGAAACGCATATCCTTCATATTTTCCCCACTTTTTATACCCACCACAGAGCTTGTATTCATGCAAAGACTAGTCTAAATATTTCCCTTTTTCTGTCGCTAAGCACTGAAGATTAAGTAGTAGCCAGCCTTGATATAAGTAAGTCTAGTTTCCAGCTGGCAGCTAGTTTCCAATACAACAGTGGTGGATGTTCTGAATCCTGACTATGGTCCGGTTTCTACAGATAAATCTCCATCATTGTAAGGCCGCTTCGGCGGCACTAAAGGTCCTCCTGAAGGTAGGGGGATTTGACGTGGTTCTTATGCAGGAACCATGAATATGTGGAGGAATGATTCGTGGACTAAGAATTCAAGAATATTAACTTTTCAAGGGTACGAGGAATGGGAGAAAAAGAGCCTATATTCTTGCAAAGAGTAGTCTGAATGTTTCTCTTCTTCCATCGCTAAGCACTGAGGATTTAGTAGTAGCCAGCCTTGAAATAAATAAGGCTCATTACTGGCTGACTTCCCTATATAAGGCACACGATTCAGAGATGCCGCCTTCAAACCTTAAGTTGCTGGTTGAAGCCATTTCTGCATTGTAGAAGAGCCTCATTGTAGGAAATGACGCTAATGCATATCAACAGTTAAGGGACAATCCCATGGCAGCCTGTTGTACGTACAGGATTGACCCGATGATTTTCTTAATCGACCAGGGTTGCCGCCTCAGTGTACTACACTCTGCTACATCAACAACAACCATATATAGGGAAGTTGGGATGTCAATGAAAGTGATTAACTGCTTATCTGCAATATGGCGATTTGTTATAAAGAGGATAAACCGACCTTTATTACCCAGAACAGGCAGGAGGTACTAGGACGATATAAGCGCAAGAATATGTGATTGAGAAGTGTTGGATGACCACAGCTTCTCTGATGATCGATATATTGGGTTGCTCAAAAAATAATTTTTCATATAGTCGGCCTTGACAAATTTTTCACAGCTTGTGACTCTGTAATTGCATTCTTTCTTCTGTCAGTTATCAGCTGTTACTTTTAGCTTGCTTTAGAAAAAAAGTGTAAAAAAAGTATATTTGATTAAAGTTCATACTAAGCTTTATTAAAAATGCATTTACTTTCTTTTAAAAAATCCGCAATTACTTTTTGGGCAACCCAATATTAGTTTCATCCTTGGAGAAAATACTTCAGATGTGGTCCCTCGGCTAAACAGAAAAAAGCCGCGTTACGATACATGTCGGCACAAATTCTGCAAGTCTATACCTTCTAGACCAGAAAAGGATGTGGAAATTGCGAAGGATATGGACATAGTGGTCAAGCGGATCACGAAGGCCCTGAATGATTTTGTGTCCGCATGTCCTACTGCCAAGAACAAAAAGCGACCGCCATGGTGGACCCCAGAGCTGGTTGTTCTAAGGAAGGATTACAGAAAACTCTTCAACAGAGTGAAAGCCACAAGAGCCCCACACGATTAGGACATCAATAAGGCTGAGCTAAGGATATTTAAGGGTGACCTGAGAAAGAATCAGAACAAACAAAGGAATTCTGTAGCTCCGTGGAGCATACACCTGTGGTCTCTAGGCTAAGGAAGATTCTGTCCTAGAGAGCTATTACGGTGGGGTGTATTCAGAAGGCAGGGAATGTATGGACTATGTTTAGTGAGGAAACTCTAGAACTACTCGTTGATACACATTTCCCGGGAAATTCTCCAAGGGAAAACTCGGCGCCAGAAAAGATTGTCACTGGTATGTATTCGTCAGGATTTTTTAGAGAAATTGTATCATAGCCTTCGTCGCCTTTGGGCGATAAGAAGTTTCGACTCCCTTAAGTCGCCAGGACCTGATGATATATCAACAGTTGAATTACAAGCTGTGTCTGATATACTGGTATCTTGGCTTAGGGAGATAAACGCAGCGTATCATATATAACTGTGAGATGGAGGGACACGAAGACTATTTTCATTCCAAAAGCAGGAAAACCTTACCACACGAAACTGAAAGATTTTCTTCTGTCATCCTTTTCGTATTAGTCGGTCATCCTATATGCTGAAGAATCTTAAAAGGTTGATAGAAACATATCTTAGGTCAAAGATTCCTGCAGATAGTCTGTCGTGGCAGCAGCATGCATATAATAAAGGCAAATCCACTGAAATAGCCCTTCACTACCTAGTCGACTACATAGAGGGTTCCCTCGCCGTAAAGAAAAATATACAATGGTAGCAGTGCTTGGCAATGAAGATGCTTTCAATAATGTAAAACCGATGTCAATCATAAAGGAGTTGGAGTTTCTAGGCATCAACTCTGAAAAAAGTTTATTAATAACTAACTTACTAAAATATGCATTACGACAGGCTTGGGATCTGTGGATCTAAAAAGATCGGTCAGCAGATGAACTATTTAAGGAGGTGTACTGTCTCCTCTACTTTGGAATATATTCATTAACAATATATTATTGTCTCTGGAAGAAAGTGGTTTAAAGTGGTTGCCTATGCCGTGACGTGGCGGTTAGGGAAAAGTTTCCCAGCACTCTAAGAGATATACTTCAGGAAGCTCTACGTGCAACAGCAAAGTGGCCTACCGAAAGTGGTTTGGGTATAAATCCATGCAAGACAGAAATAGTTCTTTTCAGCAGGAGATACGAGTTGCCTACAATGGCATCAAAGCAAGTTTTTTAAATAAAGACTAATCAATGAAAATACAAATTTTGATCAAAAAGTGCAAAAAATACACTTTTTCAAATTTTTTGAAAAATCAGATGCGGACACTTTCTGCAGCAAAGTCGTTGTAAATTTTGTTGCAAATCCATATCGTACATAAAAATAGAAATCCAAGGACAAATGCCGTCGTAAATTGCAGAATACGAAGCCAATCTCGGCGAAAATTTTAGCAAATCAAAATAACTCGTATATCTCCGAAACCAGTGCGTGGAGATATTTTATATCTCCAGCAGCTTTTTGTAGGGATTTTTTAGCACCATCCAGCAAAACATGCATTTTGAAAGTCGGATCACAAATGAATTTTTGGCAGCCCGAACAATTTTTCGAAATGCCAAAGTTACAAAGAAAAGGGGCCTGTCAAGAGGCGCCCGAACCAACTAGGACCTTGAAATTTTGCACCGATCTTGGTAACACGTCAGCTCTAACCATTCCATATTTTGGAAGAGATATCTCTACCCGTTCTCACACGGTATGCTCTTACACCCACCACCATAGGATGGGGGTATACTAAACTATTTATTCCGTTTGTAACACCTCGAAATATTGATATAGGCCGTTCATTCTGACTCGACCTCGCCAAGTATGTCTGTCCGTCCGTCCGTCTGTCGAAATCATGATAGCGGTCGAACTCGTAAAGCTAGCCCCTTGAAAATTTTCATAGATACTTTGTATTGATGTTGGTCGTTGGGGATTGCACATGGGCCATATCGGTTCAATTTTGGATACGGCTCCCATATAAATCGATATCCCGATTTTACTTCTTGAGCCCCCGGAACCCCAAATTTTCATCCAATTTTGCTGAAATTTTGCACATAGTGTTCTATTATGACTTCCAACAACTGTGCCAAGTACGGTCTAAATCGGTCTAAAACCTGATTTAGCTCCCATATAAATCGATCTCCCGATTTTACTTCTTGAGCCCCTGGTTGCGTCAATTTTCATAAAATTTGGCTGAAATTTTGCACATAGTGTTCTATTATGACTTTCATCAACTTTGCCTAGTACAGTTTAAATCGGTAAAGAACCTAATATAGCTCCCATATAAATCGATCTCCCGATTTTACTTCTTAAGCCCCTGGAAGCCTCAATTTTCATCCAGTTTGGCTGAAATTTTGCACATAGTGTTCTGTTATGACTTCCAACAACTGTTTTAAGTACGGTCTAAATCGGTCTATAACCTGATATAGCTCCCATATAAACCGATCTCCCGATTCCACTTCTTATGTCCTTGGAAACCGCAATTTTTGTCCGATTTTGCTGAAATTTTGCACAAAGTGTTCTGTTATGACCCTCAATAACTGCGCAAAGTACGGTCTAATTCGGTCTATAACCATTCGGCCCGGCCGAACTTAGCACGCTTTTACTTGGTTACTATTTTCTTCGATCTCCTCTCATTGTGCGTTACTGGGGTCTGACGATTAAAGAGGTCAAAACTTTTTAAAACCCAACAATTTCTTGGACCATTCAAAATCAGTGACTTTTGATAGCTTCCGGAAAATCGACATATATAGGGTGATTTTTTAAGAGCTATAGGAAAGTTTTTCAAAAAAAAAAAATTGAATCGATAGTACGGTCCATATAATTTAATGTTTGAAGTTAATTTCATGCATATGTTGACCGTGAGTGCGCCTCAAATGGTCCATCCGCTTAGTCCAATTTTGGAATACTCTTTCCAACATTTCGGCCGGTATCTCACGAATAAATGCTACAATGTTGTCTTCCTTCTTCTTCAATTATAGCGGGCTTGTCTGTACAGACATGAGCTTTAGCATAGCCCCACAAAAAATAGTCTAAAGGCGTTACATCGCCAATTGAACGGTCCCGCACATGGAATAAAATGTTCTCCGACCAAATTGAAGATGTTTGACAATGAAACAAAACACGAAACATGCGTGAGCTGTTTAAACCAGTGTTGCCAAAAAAATAAAAGCTAAAAATCACCCTTTATTACATGTGTGTCCTTGCTATTGGGTTGCCCAAAAAGTAATTGCGGATTTTTCAGCTTGTGACTCTGTAATTGCATTCTTTCTTCTGTCAGTTATCAGCTGTTACTTTTAGCTTGCTTTAGAAAAAAATGTAAAAAAAGTATATTTGATTAAAGTTCATTCTAAGATTTATTAAAAATGCATTTACTTTCTTTTAAAAAAATCCGCAATTACTTTTTGGGCAACCCAATATATATCGTATGTTCTTTCTATAACATGTGAATGTACCGTCAAATAAAGGTTGTGAAGTCTACATCATAATGTCCACGAAGGGTTGTTTCTGAGACTTGATTTTCGTTGAAAATTTTGCCAATTTTCTTATTTTAAATAAAATAATTCTTCTAAAAGATCTCAGAATATCGCTATGTACTATGTTGTATGAATAATAGTGACCCCCAAGTAATTTTATGACTTAAATGCTGAGTTGCAGAGGAGTGTTATCTTACCCAACCATAATCAGAATCATAAGATGATGGCTTACCTGAAATATAATGAAAAAAGTAAACTTTAGAAAATTGTGATTGAAATGATTCTTATTGTACTTAACTTTAAATCAATAATATTTGAATAAGAGACTCTAATACTTGTTTAGAAACACTATATTTACTTTGTTTTATCGTTGTAAATGCATTTTGATTTGCCAATGAAATAAACCTGCAAACGGAGGAGGAAAAATAGGGGGAATGAAGACCTAACATTTTACAAAGGCTAAGTTAGGTTGTGGAAGATGATACCAAAACATTGGGCCTCATGTATAAAACGTGAACTTGAGCTCGGACTCGATTTTTTGAGTAAATGTTGCTTGTCGTATGCGTAATGAAATTTGATGTATTTGCTTTTACTCACTGCTCACGTTTGATCTCTTCTTGCTCAGTTTGAGCTTAGAACTTGAAGATAGATGAGATTCTTCTCATTTTCATATGCATATAAACTTGCTTTTGCTTGCTATTGCCTGCTCTTGTGAGCTCTTGCTTAAATTTTGTGGAGCATGCCTTTTAGTTGACTCGCGTACACTAAAAGGGAATCATGAATATTTTGTACCACAAATAAATAAAAAATTTTATCAACAGCCTAAGACAAATTTAGCAAGTGAGGATAACAAATTATACAGGTTTGTAATCTTAGTTATTATTTTTTTTTTATATAATCAATATCGTATATATAAAAATCAATTTGTGTTCGTCAGTTTGTTTGTTTGTATGTTTCTTATAGACTCAAAAGCGGCTGAACCGATTTGCTTGAAATCTCACAGATGGTGCATAATGATCCCGTGATGAAAATAGGGTACTACATTTTTTAATATCTAAAGGGGGGGCGGACCCTCCCCCTTACTATAATTTTCAGAAACTTCAGATATCGGAGATGGGTGAAGCGATTTAAGCGAAATTTTGTGTATCCAAATTTCGGATTTAGTATCCAAATTTCGGATGGGGTACGTAGGGGGCCGCAAAACTCTCAAAATCTACTAGAAAAAAAAAATTATAAAGGGTTATTTTTTTGAGGTTAGGATTTTCATGCATTAGTATTTGACAGATCACGTGGGATTTCAGACATGGTGTCAAAGAGAAAGATGCTCAGTATGCTTTGACATTTCATCATGAATAGACTTACTAACGAGCAACGCTTGCAAATCATTGAATTTTATTACCAAAATCAGTGTTCGGTTCGAAATGTGTTCATTCACCGTTCAGCGATGAGGCTCATTTCTGGTTGAATGGCTACGTAAATAAGCAAAATTGCCGCATTTGGAGTGAAGAGCAACCAGAAGCCGTTCAAGAACTGCCCATGCATCCCGAAAAATGCACTGTTTGGTGTGGTTTGTACGCTGGTGGAATCATTGGACCGTATTTTTTCAAAGATGCTGTTGGACGCAACGTTACGGTGAATGAACACATTTCGAACCGAACACTGATTTTGGTAATAAAATTCAATGATTTGCAAGCGTTGCTCGTTAGTAAGTCTATTCATGATGAAATGTCTAAGCATACTGAGCATCTTTCTCTTTGACACCATGTCTGAAATCCCACGTGATCTGTCAAATACTAATGCATGAAAATCCTAACCTCAAAAAAATAACCCTTTATATAGACTAATCATGATAATATGGGACTAAAATATTTTAGATTAGAAAACGTATCTGATATCAAATTGTCGGACCAAGTGTTTGCGGGACCACCCCAAATGAGAGGTATTTACGAGTAGAATACGAACTAGATATCCAAATGTGTGACCAAGAGTCTGGGGGTCCATCCCTTCCCAAAACACCACCCAACCATGACTTATTTACGGACCATGGCAATATGGGACTTAAATAAAAGCTATTTGAGTGTAGAATACGAATCGGATATCCAAATGTGGGACTAAGTCCCTCCCCAAAAACATCCCCCAAAGTGGATAAATTTACGACCATAGCAATATGGGGCTCAAATGGGAGTATAGCAATAATTTGAAATCAATATTCGGTTAAATGTCTATGGGGCCACCCCACTCTCATAACACCACCCATATAGGAAGAATTTGCTGACCATTACAATATTTGGCTTAAATAAGAGGTATTTTAAAGTAGAACACGAACATGATATATAATTTCAAGGCCAAGTCAATGAGTGGTCGCCCCATTCCCCAAAAACACCCCCGGTCATGTTTGCCGACTATGGAAATATGGGGCTCAAATCAAAGATGTTTGAGAGTAGACCACGAATCTGATATCAACATTCGGGATATGATATGAGTATCCGCCCCATTCCCCAAAACACCCCCGGTCATGTATGCCGACTATAGAAATATGGGGCTCACATGAAAGATGTTTGAGAGTAGACCACGAATCTGATATCAACATTCGGGACCAACTGTCTAGGAGACGTCCCACCACCATAACAACCCCCAAATAGGACGTATTTGTTCACCAAGACAATTAAGGTATTCAAGACAGTGGAGCTCGATATTGATAGTTTTTGGGGCCCATACCCCAAACCGGACATATTTCCTGACTTTTGCAATAAGTTGTTTAAATGAAAGGTATTTGAGATTAGAAAACAAATTTGATATCAAATTTCAAGGCCAATGTCAACAAATTATATATAGATACATAAGAATAGAGCACTATGCTGATATATTTTCAGGGCTTACCCCACTCCCCTAAGTCGGTCATATTTACCGACCATGGGGGTCTACCCCTTTCCCAAAATAGACCACAAACAGCAATTATTTGCTGACCATCGCATTATGGGGCTCAAATAAGGGTATTTGGGAGTGGAATACGAATATCCAAATGTCGGACCATGTATTTGGGGCACCGCTCTTTCCCCTCCCAAAGAATAAAAGTTTGCCGACCATGCCAATATGTGGCTCAAATGAAAGGTATTGGGACCAAATTTCTGGGGGTCTACCCCTTTCCCAAAATAGACCACAAACAGCAATTATTTACTGACCATCGCAATATGAGGCTCAAATAAGGGTATTTGGGAGTAGAGTACGAATATCCAAATGTGGGACCATGTATTTGGGGCACCGCTCTTTCCCCAAAAAACCTTCCAAAGAGTAAAGATTTGCCGACCATGCCAATATGTGGCTCAAATGAAAGGTATTTGAGATTAGAAAACTAATTTGATAACCAATTTTGGGGCCATGTGTTTGGGGGACGCCTCATTCTATAAACTCTACTTAAACCAATGGCAATATGGGGTTTAAATAAATGGTATTTGCGACAAGAGCACAATGCTGATATTTTTTTCACGGCCAAGTGTCTAGAGGACCACCTCACCCCCGAAAACACTCCTTAATCGGACATTATGAGAATATGGGGCGGAAATCCTCCGAGCGAATTCGAGGTCCAAAAAAGTCCTATGGAATTCAGATAAAGGCACTTATGTTGTTATACTGTTAGTCAAGCGATATGTATATTCTAATTTGGTAGCATGGAATTTCAATTAAAGCTCTTTAATTGTCAAAAATAAATATTGAAAGGATAATTTTGTTCCATATAAAGTAAAAGAAGGAATAGCGGAACGGGCCTGGTTCAGCTAGTTAATAATGAAATGATAGTTACATAGATTGATGATAGTAGCATTTGCTGGTTATTTTTTTGAGGAGTCAGAAGAAAGACATGATGGTGCCCTCAGCAACATTGATAAAACTTGACTCTATTTAAGATTCTGTGCAGATCCTGGATTCCAAAATGGTATAGCCACCGATATTGGAGTTCATCAATCGACTGTGTCGCGAAAAATTGCGGAAGATAATATTTCCAAAAGATGCAGGTCAAATAAAAGATGGTCAGATGAAATGGCAGCCAAATTATTGCTTTCCATTTGCAATGGGAGTTATTGATTGTAATCACATAAAAATTTAACAAGTAAAGGCGTGCTAAGTTCGGCCGGGCCGACTCTTATATACCCTCCACCATGGATCGCTTTTGTTGAGCTCTTGACCCGGTATCTCTTTTTAGGCAAACAAAGGATAAAAGAAAAGGATCGCTTTGTGATTGGAACAATATCAAGTTATGGTTCATTTCGGAAAATAATTGAACTGAACATTGGAAACCATCGTAGAAGTCATTGCGTGAAATTTCAGCCAAATCTAGTAAGAATTGTCCACTTTAGGGGCTGAAGAAGTAAAATAGGGAGATCGGTTTATAGGGGAGCTGCATTAGGCTATAAATCGATTCATGCCATTTTCTACACGTATGTTAAAGGTCATGAGAGAAGGCGTTGTACAAAATTTCATCCAAATCGGATAATAATTGCGCCCTCTAGTGGCTCAAGAAGTCAAAACCCCAGATCGGTTTATATGGCAGCTATATCAGGTTATGGACGGATTTCAACCATACTCAGCACATTTGTTGGAAGTGATAATAAAACACCTCATGCAAAATTTCAGCCAAATCGGATAAGAATTGTGCCCTCTAGAGGCTAAAAAATGTCGAGACCCCAGATCGGTTTAAATGGCAGCTATATTAGGTTATGGACCGATTTCAACCATACTCAGCACAGTTGTTGAAAGTCATTATTAAACACCTCATGCAAAATTTCAGCCAAATCGGATAATAATTGCGACCTCTAGTGGTTCAAGAAGTCAAGACCTCAGATCGGTTTATATGGCAGCTATATCAGGTTATGAACCGATTTCAACCATACTCAGCACAGATGTTGGAAGTGATAATAAAACACACCATGCAAAATTTCAGCCAAATCGAATAAGAATTGTGACCTCTAGCGGCTCAAGAAGTCAAGATCCCAGATCGGTTTATATGGCAGCTATATCAGGTTATGAAACGATTTCAACCATACTCAGCACAATTGTTGGAAGTGATAATAAAACACCCCATGCAAAATTTCAGCCAAATCGGATAAGAATTGTGCCCTCTAGCGGCTTAAGAAGTCAACATCCCAGATCGGTTTATATGGCAGCTATATCAGGTTATGGACCGATTTCAACCATACTCAGTACAGTTATTGGAAGTGATAATAAAACACCCCATGCAAAATTTCAGCCAAATCGGATAAGAATTGTGCCCTCTAGCGGCTCAAGAAGTCAAGACCTCAGATCGGTTTATATGGCAGCTATATCAGGTTATGAACCGATTTCAACCATACTCAGCACAGTTGTTGGAAGAGATAATAAAACACCCCATGTAAAATTTCAGCCAAATCGGATATGAATTGTTCCCTCGTTTTTATGCACGAGACTCATTGTCTTGTCCGCTAGCGCCCTATGTAGCCCATTGTGATTCCTCAATCTTCTCTCTCCTTCAGTCACAGAGTTTACATTGAATTCCTCCTCTACTTAAGACGGACCGGCAACACTTTACAAAAGTTCATCAAATCCTTATTTTAACAATTATTTAAATATAACTCTAAGGAAAAGGCAAATGTTCAGTAAATCTTTCATAGAAATACAATATGTGGTGGTAGGGTAGCGGGATGAGAGTAAGAGTAAGAGCACAACCTTTTCTATACATTTCTTGCCAGATGCTTAGCTTTCTTAGACATTACAAGCCTTTCAGCAATATGTTTTCCTAAATACCCTTTAGTGTATCGTTCCGACATCGTTTAACTCAAAGCAGCAGTACAAACATAAGTCAAGTACTTAAGCTCGCAAATATTCTAAAAATAAAACGGAAACACAAATAGCAGTAATAGAAAACTAAGTTAAGCCCAAGTTACTCAAGTTGCACATGAAAAATTAGTTAAAATTGCTTTCAACAAATTGCAAACATTATAAATTGCTTAGAAAAAATGATAGGCGGGCATCGAAATTAAATATTTTGTTACTGAAAAGCAGCATACAGATAGAGCAGAGCAGATCCTCAACGAAAATTGTTATCCTTCGTAGAAAGTTTTGAAACCCTCTGATCTCCTCTGCTATGTCATGGCAAGGAAATGCTCAACAGTGTTTACACAAACGAACTAATGATAGGATAATTTATGCTGCCAGGAATTCTCTGAAAAATTCCCCAACAAAATTCTTGTTACATCAAAATGTTTAAAGTGTTGTGTAGTAGCGAAACGAATTAGGAACTTAAAATACCTTAAGCGTAGTATTTAGTGACTGTTTAAACAAAAGGACCTCTAACATGGACAACAGTCAGTGTTGTTATAAAAAATGGCAATTTATTATGATTTTTTGTTTGTTTGCAGGCAATCTTAAGTTTTAAGATCTCTCATTTTTTGGTAGGAAAGGGAAAGTAGAAGTCCTTCAAGGAAACAATGGTAGGATGGAATATTTCTTAGCACTTATTGGTACCAGTATTAGCATTTTCTAAATACATTACATTTAATTTGTATATGAGATATTACACGCTATTCTCCTAAGAAAGCCAAATCATAAGTATAGCTAGCCGAACCGGGCCCTCTCTGCTGCAGCTTCTATAACTCTCTAATATCTTTTTAGGGATAAGTGGGGACACTTTGCCCTGAATGCGGATATCGAATTCGTGCCATTGTAGCCTTTGACGCTGAACGCGTTCGAATCCTGGCGAGAACATCGGACAAAGCGGTGTTTATCCCCTCTTAATGTTGGCGACATTTGCGAGGTACAATGCCATGCAACATCTTAAAAAAATTTTCCCCAAAGAGGTATTGCACTGCGGGACGCCGTTCAAACTCAGCTATAAAAAAAAGTCCCTTATCATTGAGTTTAAACTTGAACGGAAAGCACTCATTGATGTGTGAGAAAGTGCCCCTTCTCAGTTCCTGGTGGTAATGTTTTTCCTTAGGGTAATGTTCTCGTTAGGGAAGGGTTGGCACCTCAAACATTTCGACTCAAATATGGTTATCAAATTCGTGCTGCACTTGCAAATTCCTTTAATTTGAGCCCCATATTGCCATGACCTGTAAATATGAACCGTTTGGAGGGTGTTTTGAGGCTGAGGCGGCCACCGACGCTTTGCACTGAAAATAGATATCAAATTTGTTCAAATTCCAATGCAAGTGAAGTTCAGTTTAGATGGTGCTCTAGGGCTTGGCTTGGCTCTAAAATTGGATATCAAATTCGTTTCTTACTCTCAAATTCCTTTCACTTGAGTCTCAAATTGTCATAATGGGTCAAATAACCCATTTTACATATCTTTAGGAGGATATGGACCACCTAGACTTGAACGCAAGTTTTAATGTCGGGCAAAGCGGTGTTTATCCCCTCTTAATGTTGGCGACATTTGCGAGGTACAATGCCATGCATGATCATTTAAAAAATTTTCCCCAAAGAGGTGTCGCACTGCGGGACGCCGTTCGGACTCAGCTATAAAAAAAGTGTCTTATCATTGAGTTTAAACTTGAATCGGAAAGCACTCATTATTGTTTGAGAATTTGCACATTCTGGGTTCCAGATGGTAGTGTTCTTCCTTAGGGTAATGTTCTCATTAGGGGAGGGATGGCACCTCAGACATTTCGACACAAATATGGATATCAAATTCGTGTTGCACTTCCAAATCCCTTTAATTTAAGCCCCATATTGCCATGGTCGGTATATATGATTCGTTTGGAGGGTGTTTTGGGGCTGGGGTGGCCACCGACACTTTGCACTAAAAAAGATATCAAATTCGTTCAAATTCCAACGCAAGTGAAGTTCAGTTTAGATGGTGCTTTAGGGCGTACCCCAAAACACTTCAAATTCGTTTTCTACTCTCAACTACCTTTCATTTGAGTCCCATATTGTCATAATAGGTCAAATAACCGATTTGACGTATCTTTAGGTGGAAAAGCACTACCTAGACTTGAACGCAAATTTAAGTTGCATATCCGTAATCTACTCCCTAATACTTTTCATTTAAGTCCCATGTAGCCTTGGTCGGCTGATATGCCCATTTGGGGGTATTTGGGGGTCGGCGACCTCCCATTACTTGGACCTAATGTTTTATGCCATATTTATAATCTACTGCCTAATTCTTTTCATTTGAGTGCCATATTGACATGTACTTCGAATATATCAGTTTAGAGGAGTTTTCTGGTTAGGGGTGTCCGCTGGTTACTTGGACCCAAATTGTAATATCATATTCGTTTTCTGGTATCCAATACCTTTCATTTGATACCCTTTTTGTGACCATCGGACCACTTTCGGATATGGGTGGTGTTTTTGGGGTAAGGGGGAGGGTCCCTTCCGTCATCTAAAAATTATATAGCCTATGTTTCCTTGCAGACAAACGTACATAATCTATGAAAATTTTAAGAAAATCGGTTCACACAAGTGTCATTCAGTAATAATGGGACTAATGGCGTTTTTGAGGGGTGGCGTGACCCCCTATTCCTCGATCTGATTTTGTATGCCGGATTCGAAATCTACTTCCGAATACCTTTCATTTGAGCCCCATATTGAAATGAACGTCGAATATGTCTGTATGGGGGAGTTTTGGGGTTGGGGTCCGATGGGTTCTTAGACTCAAGTTTTAATACCATATTTGCATTCTACTCTTCAATACCTTTCATTTGATACCGATATTGTCCCGATCGGTCCACTTTTGATTTTGGGTTGTATTTTTGGCATAAGGGGGAGGGTCCGTCCCCATTCCCATACTGAAAAATTATATAGCCTATGTTGCCTGCCAGGCCAACCTACATAATATGCGAAAAATTCGAGAAAATCGATTCTGCCGTTATTAGTCTATACCGAACAAACAAATCGAGTCCCATATATCCGTGATTGGAAAATGTGCCCATTTTGGGCGTTTTTGTGGGGTGGGGTAACCCCCTATACTTCACATGAATTTGTTTGCCAGATTCGTGATCTACTCCCGTATACTTTTCATTTGATACCCATATTGTCCCCATTGGTCAACTTTTGATTTTGGGTGGCGTTTTTGGGGTAACGGGGGAGGGTCCGTCCCCCTCCAACATCAACAAATTACATAGCCTATACCTCCTTCCTGACCATATTTGTAATCTAGTCGCGAATACCTTTCATTCGAGCCCCATATTGTCATTATCGTCCAATAAACCAATTTGGGGGGTTTTGGGGTCGGTGCCGCCCCCAATTACTTGGACTCAATTTTTAGTATGGAAATTGTACTCTACTCTTGAATACATTTCATTTAAGTCCCATATTTTCCCAATCGGTCCACTTTTAGTTTTGGGTGGTACTTTTGGGGTAAGTAGGAGGGTCCGCCCCCTTTTGCGATATCAAAAACTAATAGAGCCTATTGCTCCTTCCGGACCATATTCGTAATCTACTCCCCAATACCTTTCATTCGATTCCCATGTTGTCATTATCGTCCAATAAACCTATTTTGGAGGGTTGTTGGGGTCGGGGCGGCCCCCCAATTACTTGGACCCAATTTTTAATATGGAATTTGTACTCTACTCTTAAATACCTTTAATTTAAGTCACATATTGTCCCAATCGGTCCACTTTTATTTTTGGCTGGTACTTTTGGGGTAAAGGGGAGGGTCCGCCCCCAATGCGATATCAAAAAATTATATCGCTTATTGCTCTTTCCGGACCACTCCCCACAATCTGTGAAATTCCAAAGAAATCAATTTAGGCGTTTTTGAGTCTATACGGAACAAACAAATTTACAAACCCACAAAGAAACAAACAAACAAGCAAACATACAAACAAACAAACAAGCAAGTGCTCAATAGTCTCCTCCTCATCCTCATCGAGGCAACTCCTACAGAAGTCATTGTGTAGTATCCCCATACGCGACGCCATGCGGCCTATGGCACAGTGTCCGGTTATGACCCGTGTCAAGGTGTTCATCGACCTCTTAGCGAACGCCAGCAACTCCCTCGTCCTGGTTCTCTGACTGGCCATGGCGCCGTTGCATTCCGGCAGCCATAAACAGAGTCCCAAACGGCCGATCAAACTCCGTCGAGATTTTGACAGATGGACGGACGTGGCTAAATCGACTCAGTATGTCGTTGTCGATCCAGAATATAATTACTTTTGGGGTCGCAGGTGTTACAAACGGAATGACTAGCTTAGTATACCTCCATCCTCCTACAGAAGTCATTGTGCAGTATACCCATACGCGCCGCCATGCGGCCTATGGCACAGTGTCCGGTTATGACCCGTGTCAAGCTATTCATTGACCTCTTATCGAACGCCAGCAACTCCCTCGTCCTCCTCTGGTCCTCTGACTGGCCATAGCGCCTTTTCATTCCGGCAGCCATCCACCGAGTCCCACCTCGCCACCGACGCCGCCCGGCCATCCGCTCTACTGTGTTCAGTAGCTCGACCAATGGCACGTAGGCAAGACCGATGACTGGTCCTCCCGTCGCAGAAGCACCTCTCTTGGCGCACTTGTCCGCTTACTCATTTCCTGGAATCCCTCATGCCCGGGAACCCATGACATCTTCACATCGTAGGCCCGGAGCCCAATCAGGGACTCCAAACAATCCGCCACGCATTTCGACGTCACCATCCTCGACCCTAAGGCCTTGAGCGCCGCCATGCTGACCACATATATTCTGAGTTTCGAGGGCGGTAAGCCCGTTACCAGAATTTCCCTTGCGGCCACTGCAATGGCACAGACTTCTGCCTGAAAGATCGTACACTCGTCCGGCAGTTTCAGAGCCATACTGATATTGAGTGCATCAGAGTAGACTCCCAATCCAGTCCCTGATTCCATCTTGGAGCCATCTGTGGAGATTGAGGTCTCATCCTCCTCAAGTACACCATTCGCCCTACATTCGTCCCTCTCAGGAAATCGATTCGGGAATGCCACTCTAGCCGGCACTGGTGGCAGGTCTGAAAGACCGTACACTCGTTCGGCAGTCTCAGAGACATACCAAAATTGAGTGCATTAGAGTAGACTCCCAATCCAGTCCCTGATTCCATCTTGGAGCCATCTGTGGAAATTGAGGTCTCATCCTCCTCAAGTACACCATTCGCCCTACACTCGTCCCTCTGAGGAAATCGAATCGCGAATGCCCTCACTCCAGTCAGCACTTGTGCCAGGTACTCGGAGATCCTCCTCGGTAAATCTCTTACCAGAATTTCTCTTGCGGCCACTGCAATGGCACAGATCTCTGCCTGAAAGATCGTACAGTCGTCTGGCAGTTTAAGAGCCATACTGATATTGAGTCCATCAGAGTAGACCCCCAATCCAGTCCCTGACTCCATCTTGGAGCCATCTGCGTAGATCGAGGTCTCATCCTCCTCAAGTAGACCTTTCGCGCTCTATTCGTCCCTCTCAGGAAATCGAATCGCGAATGCCCTCACTCCAGTCGGCACTGGTGCCAGGTAGTCGGAGATTCTCCTCGGTAAATCTCTTACCAGAATTTCTCTTGCGGCCACTGCAATGGCACAGACCTCTGCCTGAAAGACCGTAAACTCGTTCGGCAGTCTGAGAGACATACTGATATTGAGTGCATCAGAGTAGACTTCCAATCCAGTCCCTAACTCCATCTTGGAGCCATCTGTGTAGATCGAGGTCTCATCCTCCTCAAGTACACCATTCGCCCTACATTGATCCCTCTCAGGAAATCGAATCGCGAATGCCCTCACTCCAGTCGGCATTGGTGTCAGGTACTCGGAGATGCTCCTCGGTAAGTCCCTTACCAGAATTTCTCTTGCGGCCACTGCAAGGGCACAGACCTCTGCCTGTAAGACCGTACACTCGTCCGGCAGTCTCAGAGACGTACCAAAATTGAGTGCATTAGAGTAGTCTCCCAATCCAGTCCCTGATTCCATCTTGGGGCCATCTGTGTAGATCGAGGTCTCATCCTCCTCAAGTACACCATTCGCCCTACATTCGTCCCTCTCAGGAAATCGAATCGCGAATGCCCTCACTCCAGTCGGCACTGGTGCCAGGTAGTCGGAGATGCTCCTCGGTATGTCCCTTACCAGAATTTCTCTTGCGGCCACTGCAAGGGCACAGACCTCTGCCTGTAAGTCCGTACACTCGTCCGGCGGTCTGAGCGACATACTGACATTGAGTGCATTAGAGTATACCCCCAATCCAGTCCCTGACTCCATTTTGGAGCCATCTGTGTAGATCGAGGTCTCACCCTCCTCAAGTAGACCATTCGCGCTCCATTAGTCCCTCTCAAGAAATCGAATCGCGAATGTCCTCACTCCAGTCGATACTGGTGCCAGGTAGTCGGAGATCCTCCTCAGTCTACCCTCCGCATCCATAACGCCCAGAATCGATCTATGGCCGCAACCATCCTCCTTCAGCATGCCGAGCTCCCTCAGTCCAAGTGCGATCCTGGCGGCGCAGTTTCAAATGTAGGCCCCAATGGGCTGCATAACAAGCACCGCCTCCATGCCTGCCTGCGGTGCGGATCTCAGTGCCCCTGCGGCCCCGACACAGGACAGTCTCTGAACCTTCTCGAACTCCCTCGCACGCGTCCTCTTCCCTAGGACATTCCACCATACCAGTGCTCCATAGGCCAGTACAGGTCTCACAATGGCCATATGCATCAAAAATCATCTTGGGAGTTACCCCCACTTTCTACCGAATATCCTCCTGCAGGAGAAAAAAAGCACATTGCCTTACGGCTTCTTTCCTCGGTGTTCCTCTTCCAGGACAATTTCAAATCGATCACTATGCCTAGGTATTTCGCCACCTTCGACAACCACAGAGTGACTCCGTCCAAGGACGGAAGTCTGCACTCTGGTATCTTATATCTACGCGTGAAGAGCAACAGCTCCATCTTCCCTGGATTGGTCCTCAACCCATTTCTGGAAGCCCATCGCTACAACCTCTTCAGGGACCCTTCCATGATCTCGCTGATCGTCGACAGAAACCTGCTTTGGACCAGCAGCGCGACGTCGGCCGCAAAAGCGATAATCCACATGCCGTCCCCCGAAATCCATCAGAATTTCATTAATCACGAGGTTCCATAGAATCGGCGAGAACACCAAAGGTGAGATATTGTTCCTCTGATCACCCGCCTTCTGACCACACTATCTCCCAGGTTCGCATTAATAATCCTGCCTCAGACAGTTTGTCCCTAATGTTGATATCAGATTCGTGATCTACTTCCAAATACCTTACATTTGAGCCCCATATTCCCACAGTCGGCAAACTTTTTCGGTTTGGGGGTTGTTTTGGGGGATGGGGCGGGATGATTTGGCCCTGAACATTTATAACTGATTCATTTTGAACTCTAAAGTACCTCTTATTTGAGCCCCATATTTCAATGGTCAGCAAATACGTCATATTTGGGTAGTGTTACGGGGGTGGGGTGGCCCCATACTCACATTTTCCCGAATATTAATATCAGATTCGTGCTTTAGCACCAAAAAAATTTCATATTGCAAATATTGCAAAGCTCGTAAATTTGTCCTCTTTGGGGGTGCTTTTGTGGATGGGCGGCCCCCCAAACACTTGGTCCCACATTTGAATATCAGATTCGTATTCTACACCCAATTACCTTTTATTTGAGCCTCATATTGCCAATGACCAGAAATAAGCACTTCGTTGGTGTTTTGGGTAAGAGATGGACTTCCAGAAACTTGGTCCCACATTTGGATACCAGATTCGTATTCTACTGGCAAATACCTTTCGTTTGAGTCTCATATTGCTGTGGTCGGAAAAGATATCCCATTAAGGGGTGTTTTGGGGGTTAGGGCGATCCCCATACACTTGGCCCCATAATTAGGTATCAGATACGTTTTCTACTCTTAAATACCTTTCAATTAAGTCCCTTATTGTCGTGATTGGTCAATATATAAATATTTTGTTGGTTTTGGGGGTGGGGCGGCCCTGTAGGTATCCCATCCAAAATTTGGATAAAAAATGTCTGTTTTTAGGTTTGAAATTTTGACTTCACAGAAGATTTTTGGTGCAAATTTCATTGTTATTTCGTTTTTAGAGAATTTTTATTAAAATATTGTCTTTAGAGAAGATTTCATTGCAATTTTGTCTGATGATCAAATTTCTTAAATTTTTTTTTTTGATACCAAATTTTGTCTTTAGAGAAATTTTCATAAAAATTTCGACTTAAGAGAAAATTTTATCATAATTTTGCTAGAATTTTGTAGACGTTCGGTTTCTGTAAATATTTATTTTACCTTTAAAGGTCATTGAAATTTTGTCCTTAGGGAAAAGTATCATTGATAACATAGGATAGGATCTGTGGGTGATTTTTCTACTTATCACTTTGTTTTTTACATCACCTTAGGGTGCATAAAGCCCCATGGAGTGCCTCATATGCTCTCACCTTCTATTCTATTCTAAACAAAAATACAGAGCCTGCCCCAAAAAACATCCCATCAAGATATCAGACAAGTATCATTCTATGGCATTATATTTTACAATTACGGTACTGCCATAATGTCCATTTTGTAGCAATGTACTTTCCATATCGCATCATATCATATTTATGGCCTATTATCTAATTTATGAAACCGTTTTGTCTTTGGACGTCTGCTGTTGTTTAGAGGTCCTTTATCGCAATGATGCCCATTACCAAACCAGCCACGATAGCGACATAGTAGCACGGAGTATGGGCAATACGCAATTCAAAGTACAAGTGCGAGTGTAAGAACTATTAACTGCTGTTACACTGGACTGAGAGGACATAGATAAAGCCATAAATTATGCCATTAACTTGGTTGGCTACAATCAGAAGATATGCAAACAAAACAAAGTGGCAGCATGGTATACGGCCCAAGTACTACTGCCCATCATCCAAGGATAGAGAGTATTTTTTGAGAAAAATGGCATTTTTGTCTAGGCTTTGGCCTTTGGCCTGTCTTTAACGCCATGCTTGGCTCGGTAATTTGCATAATTTAATTAACTGCAAACATTTTGTGATTGACCCAATTTGTAGCAGTTATCTCGAGTATCCTCTTACAGAGGCTTCGTGTTAACAATCTAATTGAAATTTTATTTGGAAAGTGGTAGGAGGTTGTGAGAGGTCACAGTCTAGTGAGCAAATTGTTAAAACTTTTGTTGAGACACTGACGGTGACACCACAATGACAAAACATTACAGGACCATTACAGAAGCCAACAACGCACTTGATTGGGTTTAATGCTTAAAGCAATGATATAATATCTAGGCTTAAGTGATTGAACTGAAAGTAAGAAATTTAATTTTATTACAAAGATAAAGAAACTAACATTGAAAGAGTAAAACAGTGATAACTTTGACTGGGACGAGTCTTATATACCTTGACTTGGGATACTAAATTCCCCATAAACGTTGCATTAAAGAACAGGGGATACTTTATTGAAATCGATGAGTGCAGTCTGATTAAAGCATAATGAAAGGGGGCCTTCTTTTTCCCAATGGCATGCCGCACAGGAACACCACTGGGTAAAGTCTTAACATGGCAGGATATTTCACAAATGTGGCCAGCATTAGTAAGGAGATGACCACTGCTGACATTTTTATACCCTCTATTGCAAGATAACCTAACACCTTGAAATATGCGTCTAAGACCCCAAAAATTGTATATATTCTTGATTTTCATGACATTTAAAGTCGATCTAGCCATATCCGTCCGTCTGTCCATCCATTCGTTCGTCCGTCCGTCCATCCATCCGCCTGTCCGTTCGTCCCTCTGTCCGTTCGTCCGTCTGTCCGCCCGTCCGTCTGTCTGTCCGTCCGTCCGTTTGTCCCTCCGTGCGTCTGTCCGTCCTTCTGTCAGTCCGTCCGTCTGTCCGTACGTCTGTCCGTCCTTCTGTCAGTCCGTCCATCTGTCCGTCCGCCTGTGCGTACGTCTGTCCGTCCGTCCGTCCGTCCATCTGTCGGAAGCACGCTAACTGTCCGTCCGTCCATCTGTCGGAAGCACGCTAACTTTCGAAGGAGTAAAGCTAGACGCTTAAAATTTTCTACAAATACTGTAGTGTAGGTCGGTTGGGATTGTACATAGGCCAAATCGGTTCATGTTTTACTATAGCTTCCATATATACCGATTTTGGGTCTTGACTTCTTGGGCACTTAGAGGGCGGAATTCTTATCCGATTTGGCTGAAAATTTGCACGTGGTGGTTTGACATAACTTCCAAAAACTACGCTAAGTATGGTTTAAATCGGTTCATAACCTGATATAGCTGCCATATAAACCGATCTTGGGTCTTGACTTCTTGAACATCTAGAGGTCGCAATTCTTATCCGATTTGGCTGAAAATTTGCAGGTGGTGTTTTGGTATCACTTCCAACAACTGCACTAGGTACGGTTCAAATCGGTCTGTGTTTTGATATAGCTGCCATATAAACCGATCTTGGGTCTTGACTTCTTGAACATCTAGAGGGCGTAATTCTTATCCGATTTTGCTGAAATTTTGTATGAAGTGTTGTGTTATGACTTCGAAAGACTATGCTAAGTATGGTTCAAATCGTTCATAACCTAATATAGCTGCCATATAAAACGATCTGGGATCTCGACTTCTTAAGCCCAACAGAGGCCGGAATTCTCATCCGATTTCGCTGAAATTTTGTATAACCGCTTTTCCCATGATATTCAACATACATGTTCAATATGGTCTTAATCGATCTAGAGCCTGATACGGCTCCCATATAAACTGATCTCCCGATTATGCTCTTGAGCCCCTACAAGGCGCAATTCCTATCCGAATGGACTGATATATTACCCAATGACTTCTATTATGGTCTTTAACATTCAATTCACTTATGATCACAATCGGCATAACAGTTTTTATACATTACTATCTGAGCTCGACCCGCTTCTCTGCGCCCGATAATGCTATGTTGGAGAGGAGTACTTTCAAATTGGAATTTTCCGCCAATTTTCAGTTGAAAATGTATTCCAATTATGCTGTATATTTTTCTACTCTCAATACCTCTTATTTAAACCCCACGGTGCAATGGTCAGTAAAAGTTCTGTTTGGGGGTGTGGTGGACACCCAGACACTTGGTCCTAAAAGTGAAAGTCAATTTTGAGCTCTACTCCCAAAAACCTTACATTAAAAATCCATATTGCCATACTCGGTAAATATGTCCAACTTGAGGCGTATTTTTGGGGGGTGGGGTGACCCACGAAATACTAAGTCCCACAATAGTATATCAGATTGGTTTTCTATTCTAAAATACCTTTAATTTAATACCCATATTGTAATGGTTGGTCTATAAATCCGATAGGCCAGTTTTGTGGGTGGGTGGCCCTCCTAGGCACCACATCCCAAATTTTGCTACCAAATTTTTGTTGTTAGGTTACTGTAGGTTAGGTTGGGTTAAAAAGAGGGTGCAGATATTAATCCCTAAACCAGTAATTGGCTTGTTGTGCGCTCTATTTGAGTCCCATATTTCGATGGGGTTCAAATAGAGAATAATTGCCATTTGTGCGGTATTTTGGGGAAGGGGTAGACCCCCAGAGAATTTATTCCCAAAGTAGGTATCAATTGGTATAGGTATCCCCTCCCCAAAACACCTTTTATTTGAGCCCCACAAAATTGCAAATATTTTGCAAATTTTGCTTATGAACATTCCACTAAGGAACAGGAGCAAACTTCTCACATATCAAAGAGTGCAGTCCGATTCAAGTTTGCTCAATGATAAGGGGCCTCCTTTTTATAGCCGAGTCCGAACGGCGAGCCGCAGTGCGACATCTCTTTGGAGAGAAGTTTTACATGGCATAGTACCTCACAAATGTCGCCAGCATTAGGAGGAGAAAACCACCGCTAAAATTTTTTCTGATGGTCCCGCCAGGATTTGAACCCATGCGTTCAGCATCTTAATCTCTGTGCTACGGTGGCCTCCTGCTCCACATTGACATTGGAGGGAAATATGTGCGATTACGGGGTGTTTTATGGGGCCCTCTCCAAGCTTTTAGCCCTAAAAATATATCAGCATCGTGATCTACTCTCAAATATCATTTATTTGAACTCATAATTGAACTCATAAGTGGCCTCATAATTGGATATCAAATTCGTTTCCTAATCTCAAATACCTTTCATTTAAACCCCTTATTCTAAAAGTCGGCAATAAGTATGTATGTATGGGCCCTAAAAACAATCAATACCGACCTTTACTCTCTTTAATGCCCAAATCGTCATGGTGAACAAATACGTCCTATGTGGGGGTTGTTATGAGGGTGGGACATCCCCTAGACAGTTGGTGCCGAATGTTAATATCAGACTCCCTAATAACTTTCATTTGAGCGCCATATTTCCATAGTCGGCAAACATATTCGCTTTGGAGGGATGTTTTGGGGGATGGGGCGGCCACTCAGTGACTTCGCCTTGAAAATATATATCAGATTCGTGTTGTACTGTAAAATACCTCTAATTTGAGCCCCATATTGCAATGGTCAGCAAATACATCCTATATGAGTAGTATTATGGGGGTGGGATGGTCCCAAAGACACTTTTTCCCGAATATTGATATCAGACTCGTGCTACCAAAGACCTTTCATTTGCGACCCATATTGCTATGGTCGTAAATTTTTCCTCTTTGGTGGGTTTTTTTGGGAGGGGAGGCCCCCCAAACAGCTGGTCCCACATTTGGATATCCGATTCGTAGTCTATACACAAATACCTTTTATTTGAGCTCCATATTGCCAATGGTGATAAATAAGCCCTGTTTGGGGGTGCTTTGGGGAAGGGATGGACCCCAAGAATCTTGGTCCCACATTTGGATATCAGATTCGTATTGTATTTACAAATACCTTTCATTTGAGTCCCATATTGCCTTGGTCGGTAAATATATCCGATTTAGGGGTGTTTTTTGGGGATTGGGGTGGTCCTCCAAACACTTAGTCCAACAATTGGATATCAGATATGTTTTCTAATCTTAATTTTTGTACCTTTCATTTGAGTCCCATATTGTTGTGATTGGTCTATATATACATTTAGTAGGTTTTGGGGGTGGGGCGGCCCCCAAGGTACCCATCCGAAATTTGGATGCCACATTTTTGTTTTAAGGTTACTATAAGAAAGCACACAAAAATCGCACTACCCATTTCCGAGATCTGGCGTTTCCGAAAATTATGATAAGAGGGAGGGTCCGTCCCCCCTTCAAATATCAGAAAATTAGGTACCATATTTTCCCCATGGAATCATTATGCACCATCTGTGAAAATTTCAAGAAAATCTGTTCAGCCGATACAAACAAAGAAACACAAATTAATTTTGATACCCTTTTATACCCTAATTTCGTCATTCTGTTTGTAACACCTCGAAATATGCCTCTGAGACCCCATAAAGTATATATATTCTTGATCGTAATGTCATTTTAAATCGATCTAGCCATGTCCGTCCGTCCGTCTGTCTCTCGAAAGCGCGCTAACTTTCGAAGGAGTAAAGCTAGCTGCTTGAAATTTTGCACAAATACTTATTATAGGTGTAAGTCGGTGGGGATTGTAAATGGGCCTTATCAGTCCATTTTCTTTCATCCTTTCCCTTCATTGCCTAAAAATAGAGACACAGGGAAAAGAACACGACAAATGCGATCCATGGTGGAGGGTATACGAGATTCGGCCCGGCCAAACTTAGCACGCTTTTACTTGTTTTTATACCCTCCACCATAGGATGGGGGGTATACTAATTTAGTCATTCTGTTTGTAACTACTCGAAATATTCGTCTGTGACCCCATAAAGTATATATTGGGTTGCCCAAAAAGTAATTACGGATTTTTCATATAGTCGGCGTTGACAAATTTCTTCACAGCTTGTGACTCTGTAGTTGCATTCTTTCTTCTGTCAGTTATCAGCTGTTACTTTTAGCTTGCTTTAGAAAAAATTCTAAGTTCTAAGTTTTATTAAAAATGCATTTACTTTCTTTTAAAAAATCCGCAATTAATTTTTGGGCAACCCATTATATTCTTGATCGTCATGATATTTTATGTCGATCTAGCCAAATCCGTCCGTCCGTCCGCCCGTCCGTCTGTCTGTCGAAAGCACGCTAACTTTCGAAGGAGTAAAGCTATCCGCTTGAAATTTTGCTATATCGGTCCATAACCTGATATAGCTGCCATATAAACCGATCTGGGATCTTGTGGTAGGAAATAATGTTCTTAAGTGGTAACACTGCTTATGACATTATATCTTAGCCAATCCACCACTTCTTGAATTGAATTCAAGCGGGGATCCTTGATACACACTTTAGTGGTCGGGTAACGTTCTCTGAAGGACCAGTCCTAGTTCTTCAGAATACACCCCAAAGCCAACATGGCCGTCTAATTTGGTACCATCCATATAGAAGTCTTTGTAATTTCTATTGCCAGGGATATTGTAGGTCCAATCATTGCAAAAATGGTACAGTATTTTTTTTTTTTTTATCAAAAAGAGACTCATGCTATGTGTTATCCACACTGCCTGGAATATCGAGCATTGTATTAAGGATAACACAGTGTCCGTAGCTACCGCATGACCAAGAAAAAGCTCCCTTAGCCTCACAACAGATGGTCGCAGCAATTTTTACAGCTACATTGTGCAGAGCCATAAGGTTAACCATTAAGTGCAGTGCATCAGATGGTCTCGTCCTCAGTGCGGCTGTGATGCACAAGCAAGCCACCGGACCATAGTCAGGATTCAGAATTTCCACCACTTTTGCGTTAATCTCATTGTCTGAGTCCGTCAGGAGTTCAACCTCACCATATTCGCTCCATCTTTCCATGTTGAGTTTCCTTACGCATCCAAGGGCAGTTGAGAAAGCAGTTGAACCACTCTAGCTCAGGACACTTGCTTGTGGACCATTCTTCCCTAAATGTTTTACAAGCTGCTACTGTCGAAGTACTTTTTGAGTTCTGTTCTTCCCCGCTGGCGCACAATCCAACCGGTGGGTCATCCGGTTGGATTGTGCGCCACACAGGTCTTGTCGGGTTCCGTTTCGTCACCTTTGCCACCTGTTGCAATAGTGGCAGGGGGATTCATAGTCTGCTGTTGTCGATAGTTCTGAAGACAAATGTTCTGCATCTGCATTGCGTGCTAAAGACGATGTTATAAACCTAAATTTTAGTACGTAAAAAGAGGGCTTTAAACGTTTTCTTTGAAAAGTTTTGTTCAGGTTTTCGTTTTCTTTACTCAAAAGCTTAAAAAATTCTACTCAAACATGATACAAATATATTTAGCATATCAAAAGATATACCATTTACAATTTGAAAATTCTGAAAAGTGTTAAGCTTATCATTCCCTTCACCCCATAATTTATTACTTTTAAAAATATTTATCTTGATCACACTTTTATTGAGTAGGTGTTGTCGATTCATTCCCATTTTACTGCCCAAAATAGAATTTGTTTCCAGCATGTTTGTTGGCATTACCATTTTATTTTCCAATGGTTGCGCTACTTTTTATTTCCGCTGGGGAATTAGTTCATCGCCAATATTGTTGATGGTTTGGCAGTTGTTTCCAGCAGCGTTGCAAACTAATAACACAGTTTGAGGTGTTATTTGGTCGATAGACGATTTAATACCAAAATAGTTTTGTGGCAGTTTCCAGCAACACATTGTTAGGGGTGGTGTGTGGAGCAAGTAACAGCTATGAGAGAAGACACATCGTTTGTTACTTGGCTAAAATGTACTTTATTTGCATATTTTACTGTTATGCTATGCCGAATGACTAGCGAAAGGCAACATATGGCATGGTGGGAATACATATTGCTCGCACGCACACCATCCATTACCACACTATAGCATTAAACCTTCTTTTTAGTACCCACCACCATAGGATGGGGGGTATACTAATATAGTCATTCCGTTTGTAACACCTGGGATCCTATAATCTGGGATCTGGAACTCTATTAAGTATATATATTCATGATCGTCTTGACATTCTGAGTCGATCGAGCCATATCCGTCCGTACGTTTTTCCGTCATTCTGTCCGTTAAGAGTAGAGTACGAACGTGTACGTGTTCCCCCACCCCCAAAAAGCCCCAACAGAACTCTTTCTCCGCTTTCGGCAATATGGGTATCATATGAAAGGTATTTAAAAGTAGAGTACAAGTCTGACATACAAATTTATTTTTTGGTGTCTGAGGGGCCTACCCACTTCCCAAACACCCCCCCCCCCCCCCCCCCTCCGCAGGGCATAAGAAAGGGCAAAAAAGTCATTGGATGCCACGTCAGGGCTCTATGACCAATGACCCATCAATTCGAGGTTTTGGCCGGTCAGTTAGGTTTGAGTCAATGTGTGCGAGATCGCATTGCCACGATGAACAATGATTCGTCTTCTCTTGTTCGTTTTACGAATTTCTCCCAACAATCAAAATGTACAGACCCACTCAGTATTGACCTCCTACGTTGTTTTAGCGGTACAGTCACCAAATAACCTGTTTTGTCGAAGAAACAGGCGACCGTTTGCTTCGAAGTGCTTCTTTCACAAACAAATTTCCTTGGATTTGGTTCGTCTTCTTAAAACACACACGGTCAATTGTTGTTTGGTTTCGGACTCGTACGCTTAGCTCCATTATTCGTCACATGTAACAATCTTACAACGTCTTTTGAACAACGCGATCGTATTTTTTCAGCATTTCTTTGCACCAATTAACACGAGCCAGTTTTTGAGCGATTGTCAAACTGTGAGGTATCTAAAAGGGAACAAACCTTTCTTGAGGCCATATGTTCATGCAATATCGAATGTATGCTGGTAGTAAAAATGCCAAAGGATGAATCTATCTCCCGGTATGTCACAGGAAAATCTTGCATTAAAAGTTCTCGCCCGGCATTAATGTTCTCTGTTTAAACGGCCGCTTTTGTACGACCTTAGACTAAGTTTTCAGGATCAGGCCCGAAGGACAACGAATAGTAGATGGTCACAAAGAGGGGACTGTGAGCATTCCCAAACAATTTGGCCTAATCTAGACTCGAAGAGGTCTACCACTTTGCTGGTCTACCACTTTGCTAGAACAGACGCCTCAGTCACTGTATCCGTCATGACAGGTCGCTGTCTAATTGGAAAACATGCTGACAGACTTAAGGTTGTCAGCAACGACTTTTGCAGAAGCTATGAGGACATCGAAGAAGGAGAGACTATAAAACACCTTCTGTGTGTGTGTCCCGCACTAGCAGTCAAAAGGAGATTCACTTAAGGTTCTCATTTCTTTGGGAACCTGTCTGATTTAGCGGATGTGAACATTCGCAAGTTATTGCCCTTTTTAGAGGGATCTGGATGGTTCAACGGTACGAACTTGAAGGCATCATCCTTCTTCTGTTGCTGTGGTATCACAATGGACAAAACTGTAACTTAAACCTTACCTAACCTATTCGCAAAGACGGGGACATTTTAATGGATTTGAAGGATTAGAATTGGCGTAAAAAAATAGCAATAAAAAATTTAGCTGTGGCTTTATGGCCAAGTGTCATCGCCAATGGGTCAGTTCCTGTACCCAGTACCGACCACAATTTTAAATAAAAACAATAAAAATTTCAATAAAAGTATCTTTGCCAATTTCGCAATAACAGATATGTTTTGGGAATTTTTCGATTTTAAAAAGAAAGGGGTGCTACGTGCTAAAAGTGGCTACGTCCCTGGCTCCCATATAAACCGATCTCCCGATTTGACATCTTATGGAACATCTCCTTGGAAACCGCAATTGCAATCCGATTTTGCTGAAATTTAACATGCAGTGGTTTCTTATGACTTCCAGCATCTGCTAAGTGTTGTCAAAATCGGTCTATAACCTGATATAGCTTCCATATAAACCAATCCCCCATTAGTCTTCTACGCCCAAAACAAACTTCAATATTTTCCAAATTTCGTAAAAATTTTGGTAGGTAAAGTTCACGTATGCCCCTCAACCAAGTTATTTTAAGTAAATTTTTAGCGCAATCCATGATGGGTGGGTTCCCAAGATTCGGTCGAGCCCAACTTAGCACGCTTTTACTTGTTCTCTCTCTCTTTTACACACACACTGATGTAAAAAATTTGTGATATATGATGGGTTTTTTATACCCTCCACCATAAGATGGGGGGTATACTAATTTCGTCATTCTGATTGTAACTACTCGAAATATTCGTCTGAGACCCCATAAAGTATATATATTCTTGATCGTCGTGAAATTTTATGTCGATCTAGCCATGTCCGTCCGTCTGTCTGTCCGTCCGTCCGTCCGTCCGTCCGTCTGTCTGTCGAAAGCACGCTAACTTCCGAAGGAGTAAAGCTAGACGCTTGAAATTTTGCACAAATACTTCTTATTAGTGTAGGTCGGTTGGTATTGTAAATGGGCCATATCGGTCCATGTTTTGATATAGCTGCCATATAAACCGATCTGGGGTCTTGACTTCTTGAGCCTCTAGAGGGCGCAATTCTTATCCGATTGGAATGAAATTTTGCACGACGTCTTTTGTTACGATATCCAACAACTGTGCCAAGTATGGTTCAAATCGGTCCATAACCTTATATAGCTGTCATATAAACCGATCTTGGGTCTTGACTTCTTGAGCCTATAGAGGGCGCAATTCTTATCCAATTTGAATGAATTTTGTCTCGTAGTATTTTGTTATGATATCCAACAACTGTGCCAAATATGGTTCAAATCGGTTCATAACCTGATATAGCTGTCATATAAACAGATCTGGGGACTTGACTTCTTGAGCTTCTAGAGGGCTCAATTTCTATCCGATTTGGCTGAAATTTCGCAAGACGTTTTTTATTGTTACTTTCAACAACTATGTCAAATAAAGTACAAGTCGGTTCATAGCCTGATATAGCTGCCATATAAACCGATCTGGGATCTTGACTTCTTGAGCCTGTAGAGGTCGCAATTATTATCCGATTTTCCTGAAATTTTGTGCGACGGATTCTCTCATGACCATTAACATACGTGTTTATTATGGTCTGAATTGGTCTATAGGCCGATACAGCTCCCATATAAATCGATCTCTCTATTTTACTTCTTGAGCCCACAAAGGGCGCAATACTTATTCGAATTGACAGACATTTTACACAGGTCTCCAACATATAATTTAATTGTGGTCCAAACCGGACCATATCTTGATATCGCTCTAATAGCAGAGCAAATCTTTTCTTATATCCTTTTTTATTTTGCCTAAGAAGAGATGCCGAGAAAAGAACTCGACAAATGCGATCCATGGTGGAGGGTATATAAGATTCGGCCCGGCCGAACTTAGCACGCTTTTACTTGTTTTGAGTACTTTTTCTATTCAAATGCAAAATTTCAAACAATCATAGAAATGGATTTTGCTATTTGAGTTTATGATGGAGTACGACTATATGTATGTATATGTGAGTGTGTGTGTGTGTGGGGAAAACTTCATAACGGTCCCAGTACAAATGGCAGTGGTAGTGTTTAAAACATTTTAAAAATAGCCCGGATGTGTGAGTTTAAGAATAATTCTTTGTTGTTTTTATTTTATTTCCATGGATATTTATGATTGGCATAAAAAATAATATGGTCAGACCTTGTTATCGGAGTTTGTTTAAAAAAGTCTTCTTTCAATGTCAAATGGCCTGCAGAACATGTTGCTCAGTTTATATTTAAATTATTTTAAAGAGATGAAATCCCTAATAGGCAATCATAACAAATAGAATTCTGATAATGATTAAGGATTCTAGGATCTAGAAGTCATATGGAAGGGTGGTTTATATGTAGGCAATATTTATTTATAGACCCAACGGAGTGAGGCCAGAATGGCACATACCAAAAATTGATGCAAGATGCTTAAGAAGTCACATGGAACAGCTACAAGAAGTCATATAGAAAGGGGGTTCATATGTAGGCAATATTTATTTATAGACCCAACCGGGTGAGACCAGAATGCCACATACCAAAAATTGATGCGAGAGGCTCAAGAAGTCAAATCGCTTCAATGAGAGCTATATCTATATACTGACCTATTTATATGTCACTTGGTTCAAATGACATCAGTTTTGAAATAATAGGAAGGATTATTTTGGCTAACAGATTCCACTTTGAATTAAACTTTCAGTTCAGGAACAACCCATCTCTTGACAGACAAAAATCACACTATACAAGACACTGATACTACCCGTGCTGTTTGTATGGCACCGATGCATGAATACTTGCGAAAGCAGATGAGGCTGTGCTTGGAGTGTTTGAGGGCGTTAGAGATTTGAGATAAAGTGCAGAAGATCGAGGCGCTTGCAAATCATTGCTACGATCGATTGGAAAAACAAATGTTCTCCAATAGCCACTTAAGTACTTAAGTAGGTTCAGTTGGCATTTGGAGTGAATGTTGGCGACATAATCGTACTTCACCTATTAAATTTCAGCTAATTCGGCCCAAAATTTGATGCTTCGTGATCTCAAGAAATCAAATCATGGAATCTGTTAATATGGAAAATACCTGTTTTTAATGGTTAGGTTCTAAGTAATAGGGACCATAGTCCTAAAAATAAAAGTTTTGCAAAATAAAGTTAAAAGCGAATTCTTCATGTTGTTCCAATTGTTTAATTTTTTTATTGTCTACCATTTTCAGCACAATATATAAATTTGTTAAACAATTCTAACACTTGTAATGCTTGAAATAAAAAATAGGAAAATCAAAAAAAAAAAAAAAATTAAAAAGGCATTAAGTTCGGCCGGGCCTAACTTTGAATACCCACCGCCTCGGGTATATATGTTAACCCCCTATCTCCACAATCCGGTGAAAATTGCATAACTTTGGCACCCAAATTCGCCACGGTCATTGAGTGGCCTAATAACTATAAGTCGTCGCTCATTTGTAGAACAAAATATTGGTCTTTTTTGCAGCTATATTCAAATATAAACCGATCTTAACCACATAGGACACGGATGTCGAAAAGCCTAACATAAGTCACTGCGTCAAAATTCAACGAAATCGGATAATAATTGATCTTTTTTTTTAGGGCCAAGACTTTAAATCGAGAGATCGTTCTATATGGCACCCATAACCAAATCTGGACCGATCTGGACCAAATTAAACAAGGATATAATAAACAACTTATTTTATTGTAACTCCACTACTTAATCCATAGTTATATCTGAATAGTGGCTGGTCTCGATCAAATTTTATTCAGGTCCCCAAAAACTCATATACAAGTAACATTTTCAGACAATAAATCTTCTTTTTATGGGATTAAGACCCTAAATTGGAAAATAGGTCCTTATAATAGCTATATCTATATAGTCTGATCAGATTCATATGTGGGTCGGATGTCGGGAGGCTTAACCAACTCACATATCAAATTTCGACGAAATCGGGTAATAAATAAAGCTTTTATGCGCTTCAGACCCTTTATCGGGAGATCGGTCTATATGGCAGCTATATCTAAATATAGCTCGATCTGTATCATATTTGGGTTCTATGTTAGGGGGCCTAAAACTACTCACTGCTTCAAATTTCAGTCAAATTGGGTAAGAAATAAAGCTTGTATGGGCTTCAGACCGGGAGATCGATCTATATGGCAGCTAAATATATCTTAATATGGTCCGATCTGAACCATACTTAGGTCAGATGCCGGGAGGCTTACCAACTGTTTCAAATTTCAGCGAAATTGGGTAATAAATGTAGCTTTTATGGGTTCCAGGGGTAAGGGGAAGGGTCCGCCCGCCTCTTGATATCAAAAATTTATATAGCCTATGTTTCCTTTCAGACCAAACTACACAATAAGTGAAAATTTCAAAATAATCGGTTCGGCCATTTTTGGGTCTATACGGAACAAACAAACAAACCGACAAACAAACACAAATTGAATTTTATATATAAAAAGAAGAAGATAACATATTGATTGCATCATCAATTGATTTCGATTCTGATGTTGAATCATTGGCTTTGGTACTTGAACGTGTTTGTGAGTACGGATTACGCTTCAAGTTAATCAAATGCAAATGGTTATTAGAGTTTAGAATATTTAGGATACTTAATCATCCCAAAGGGTATACGACCAACTGAAAATCACTTCCAAGCTGTGAAACAAATACCAATGAAGGGGAGTCATAGGGAATTACAAATTTGTATTGGATTGTTCTCCTACTTAAGGAAATTCGTTCCATCATTCTCAAATATTGCAAGGCTATTGTTAGATTTGCTACATGAGGAAAATAAGTTAATTTTCTCTGAAGAATGCGTAAAAGCTTTTAATGAATCAAAGTCTCGTTAGCTTCGAGCCACAGTACTAGCTATTTATGATCCTAAAAGGGACACGAGTTACATTTCAAGTTCCCATGGGTTTGGAGCAATATTGATGCAGCGTCAAGATAAAGAAGTTTTAAAGCAGTGAGATTTCTGGAAACCGTTTGAGTGTCTTGTTGCATTTAATGGTTTCTATATAAAAAAAATGAAATTATGGCTATAGGCGATAAACGATTTTATTTCAAAGTAATTTAAATCGACTTTTCTTCGCTAAATGGTCATTGAATGTTAATATAATTTTTATTTGTTTAAAAAGCATAGTGGCTATGGAAATAAAAAAAAAATTAAAATTTTCTCTAAAAAGTATCTATTTTTTAAAAAAATTTTAAAAATTTCCGCATCGATATAAATGCTCTCAATAATGAATATATGAAATTTCATTAAAAACGGACACGGGAATAGAGGGTCAGGCGTTTATGGGTAATATAGTTTTTTGCCTTTCATAATTTGATTTTTAATACCATGTAACTCTTTAAATATAATTACTAGCAGATGGCCTTAGTAGCCAATTCAATTTTTCTGCTTTATTATGTTTAAATTAATAAATAAAATATAATTAAAAATATCAAAGAAAAAAAAAACTTTTAAAATGCTGTTTAATGATTAATATTTCGTAATTTTCTTTTCCGTTACAGGTAAGCAACATTATAAGAAAACGCTGGTGAGAATTGAAAATTAATTCTAATTGCCTTGCCATTTCCAAACAACTTTTGAACGATGTTATTTGTTCTTTTTCACAGTGCGATCAAAAATATATTTCCAATATTCAAATTATTGGGTTGCCCAAAATTGCGGATTTTTTAAAAGAAAGTAAATGCATTTTTAATAAATCTTAGAATGAACTTTAATCAAATATACTTTTTTTACACTTTTTTTCTAAAGCAAGCTAAAAGTAACAGCTGATAACTGACAGAAGAATGAATGCAATTACAGAGTCACAAGCTGTGAAAAAATTTGTCAACGCCGACTATATGAAAAATCCGCAATTACTTTTTGGGCAACCCGATAAAAAAAATTCTGTATGCAAAAAGAAAAAACAACAACGCATCACCTTGGCAACATAGTTCCTATTTATTAACTCGGTTTTTTATATGCCACAGCTGTGGACGTAGTGAAGCTATGTTTGCAAGTTAGACAAGGCAAACAAAAAAAATCTTTGCATTGAATATAAAATTCCAATTTATTCTTTGCTCATTCAGGAAATTGGAGCACGCATGAAAAGCCAAAACAATGTTTGAAGCGCACTTGAGTAGCAGTCAAGAGAGAGAAAAAGGCAATTGTGAAATTTCCCATGGAATATGACCTGGCAAAAATTATAAATTTTTTTGAATTTGGTCTTTGGCCATCAGAATATTAAAAGAAAATTTATTGAGGTAAAGTGGTGGTAGTTACAAACTTTTTCTGAGTAATTGAAGTACATGAATATTTAAAACTAGTGCCCTCCTCTCCAAATACGATATAAGTGATGTTTTATTATTCTCTTTATAAATAAAATGTTACAACTTGCTAAGTTCGGCCGTGCCGAATATTGGGAACCTACCCCTTTTTGGGGAAGAAATAGACCCCCAGAAAATTGGCACCGAAAGTGGGTATCAATTTCGTGCTCTACTCCCCAATTCAGCACTACATTGACATGGTCGGTTAAAGCTGGTGGCATCATTAGATGCCATGAGCTTTAACAAAGCCCCACAAAAAATAAAAGGCGTTAAATCGCACGATCTAGGTGGTCAATTGACCGGTCCCGAACGTGAAATAAAATGTTCATCGAGTTCGCCTCTCAATAAGTCCATTGTTACGCGTACAATTCACAGTTACGTTACGTTTCGCACTATCTTTGAAGAAGTACGCTCCAATCATGCCACCAGCTCATAAACCGCACCAAACTGTGACTTTTTCTGGATGCATTGGTAGCTCTAGCAATGCTGAATGGCTGATGTTCACTCCAAAATCGACAATTCTGCTTATTTACGTACTCTGTTAAGAAAGTTTGTCGCGCGCCTCTTCCATTTTATGGACGATGCTCATTATCCATAAAATGGAACAAGCGCGCGATGAAATTTCTTAACAGAGCACGCATTTTGATAATACAAATGCAAACTTTTACCCATGAACATTCCACTAAGGAACAGGGGCAAACATTGCACATGTCTATGAGTGCAGTCCGCTTCAAGTTTAAACTCAATGATAAGATGTCTCCTTTTTATAGCCGAGTCCGAACAGCGTGCCGCAGTGCGACACCTCTTTGAAGAGAAGCCTTACGTGGCATAGTACCTCACAAAGGATGTCAGCATAAGGAGGGAAAAACTACCGCTGAAAATTTTTTCTGATGGTCTCGCCAGGATTCGATCCCAGGCGTTCAGCATCATAGACGGACATGCTAACCATTGCGCTACGGTGGCCTTCCTTTTGGTAATAAAATTCAATAATTTGCCAGCGTTATTTTTTCGTAAGACGATTCATTGTTAAATTATGGACCAAACTGAAGATATTTGTCAGTAAAATAAAACGCGAAACGTGCGTGATCTGTTTAAACCAGTATTGCCAAATAGATAATAGCTAAAAAAACACCCTTATAATCTGAAACGCTCGACAACCTGACACTGTTGCTATATAAAGCAATCTCCCTCTTGTACTTCTTGAGCTAGAGAGCGCTATTTTTTCCGATTTTTCTGCAATTTTGTACTATGAAGTTTTCTATGACATTCAAGAGATGTGACAAGAGTAGTCTGAATAGGTCCAAATCATGATACAGCTATAAATCGATTTAACGATAATACTTACGAGGCTCTAGAGAGCGTATTTCTTATTTGATTTTGCTGAAATTTTGCACAATTCCCTCCAACATTCAAGCCAAGTATGGCCGGTATCGGTTCAAAACCCGATATAGCTTCAATAGCAGATCAATGTTTATCCATTATTCTTTGTTTATCAATGTTTATCAATGTTTATCCATTATTCTTTGTTTGCCTAAAAAGGTGTCCGTAGGTCACTCTGTCCTCCAAAAATAAACGCTATTTAAAAATTGTTTGAAAATGTATTTACTTATTTGACTGTAACTATAATGTCTTCTTCAAGGTAATCACCCTCAAATATTTTTTCAAATTTTTTGAGTTTTTTTCCAATCCTCCGATTTGACTTCCAAGGGCTTAAGAAGTCAAATAGGGAGATAGGTTTATATGGCAGCTATATCAGGTTATACACTGATTCGGACCGTACTTAGCATAGTTGTTGGAAGTCATAACGGGACATCACATGCAAAGTTTTAGCCAAATCGGACAAAAATTGCGGCTTGTTAAGGCTCAAGAAGTCAAATCGGGAGACCGCTCTAAATGGGAGCAATATTATGTTCTTGACCGAAGTGGGCCGTACTTGCTACAGTTATTGAGAGTCATAACAGAACGCTATGTGCAAAATTTAAGCCAAATCGAACAAAAATTGCGGCTTGTAAAGGCTCAAGAAGTCAAACGGGAAGATCGTTTATATGAATTAAAAATGAGGCTTCCAGGGGCTCAAGAAGTCAAATCGGGCGAACGGTTTATATGGGAGCTATATCAGATTAGAGACCGATTTGAACCGTACTAGACACAGTTGCTGGAATTCCTAGCAGATACCTACATGCAAAATTCTAGCCAAATCGGACAAAAATTGCGGCTTGTAAGGGCTCAGGAAGTCAAATCAGGCGATCGGTTTATATGGGAGTTATATCAGGTTATAGACCGATTTGGACCGTACTTGACACAGTTGGTGGAAGCCATGCAGTCAGATCGGACAAAAATTGCGGCTTCCAGGGATGTTGGTTTGCAGGGGCTCAGAAAGTCAAATCGAGTGATTGGGTTATATATTGGAACTATATCTAAATCTGAACCCATTTGCAATTCCGAACGACCTTTATCAATATTAAGTATATTTGCAAATTTTCAAGCGGCTAGCTTTACGCGTTCGACCGCTACGGACGAACGGACATGGCTAGATCGACTCAGAACTTCGGACGATCATGAACATGTATACTTTTTGGGGCTTTAGACGAATATTTAGAGGTGTTACAACCGGAAGCCACCGCAGCGCAGAGGTTAGCATGTCCCCGTATGACCCATTGACACGTCTTCCCGAATATTGATATCAGATTCGTGTTTTACTCCCAAAGACCTTTCATTTGAGCCCCCTATTGCTATGGTCATAAATTTGTCCTTTTTGGGGGATGTTTTTGGGGAAGGGGTGGACCCCCAGGAGCTTGGTCCCACATTTGGATATCACATACGTACTCTACTTGTTTGAGTTCCATATAGACATGGTTGGTAAATATGTCTGATTTTGGGGTGTTGTGGAGGTTGGGGTGGTCCTCCAAACACTTGCTCCGACAATTGAATAGCAGATACATTTTCTAATCTTAGTTACCTTTCATTTGAGTCCCATATTGTTGTGATTGGTCTATATATATTGGGTTGCTCAAAAAGTAATTGCGAATTTTTTAAAAGAAAGTAAATGCATTTTTCATAAAACTTAGAATGAACTTTAATCAAATATACTTTTTTTACACTTTTTTTCTAAAGCAAGCTAAAAGTAACAGCTGATAACTGACAGAAGAAAGAATGCAATTACAGAGTCACAAGCTGTGAAAAAATTTGTCAACGCCGACTATATGAAAAATCCGCAATTACTTTTTGGGCAACCCAATACATTTAGTAGGTTTTGGGGGTGGGGCGGCCCCCCAAGGTACCCATCCGAAATTTGGATACCAAATTTTTGTTTTTAGTTTGCTATGAGAGAGCACACAAAATTTCGTTTATATCGCACCACCCATCACCGAGATCTGGCGTTTTTGGAAATTAGCGTAAGGGGGAGGGTCCGCCCCCCCCTACAAATATCAAAAAATTTAGTACCCTTTTTCCACCACAGGGTAATTCTGCAGCATCTGAGCAGATCTAGGGTCCCCGATATATGAACCGAATATGGTTGAGATCGGACCAGATTTGGATATAGACAACTATTCTGAAGTCAATCTACGTTTAAGTGGAATCCCTTACAATTCCCATAATGCTGCAAAAAGGAAATAAAGTTTAATGCTCATCACTTGTGGCAATTGATGGCCCAACAAAATTCCTTTGATCGCTCCCTCTGCTCACCACAATAAAAATTAAATTTAATTTGTTTCCAAATCTACTTTTAAATGAGTAAATTTTTGCTTCATAACATAATTGCTTCACAAAAAGGGGTAGTTAGCCACATACCCAATTTATTATAGAAAACTTTTAATTATAACGCATTTCATGCCAAATATGTTTCATTTCCACAAACAGTTACTGCAACGGGCTTTTTTGTGAAAACATATTTTAGCTTCGAAAGTTTTACGAGTGCTAAAGTTTGTTTGTGTGGAAATATTTTGGAAATATTTTTGTTGAATGCTTATTTTGTGTTACAAATGACTTGTCCAAGTGCCGAATGGTAGTTGGCCAAATGGTGCAAATTGCGCTGTAATGGTGAGCATATCGTTACAAATCAGCAGAGAATTTATTTGAAAACATTAACCATGGACGGACGACAGGGTTTGAGAATTTAGCTAAACTTTTTCACAAAAAATTTAAAACCTAGAGGAGAACAGCAGTGGCAAATTGATAATGAATAATTGTTTTTAAATGTCTATGGATTTAGGAAAGGGGAATTTAAACAGCTTTTCAAATATATGAGGTTTAATGTATTTTTTAATTAAATTAATTTGAAAAAAATATTTTCATTGAAATTTTGCCGGCAGGAAACATTTCTTTGTGTTTGGAGAAAATTGCATTAAATTTTATCAAATCCCATCCAAAGAGAAAAGCTTAGCATGGGTTCGAAAAACGGCGTGAACATAAAACAAGTAAGAGCATGCTAAGTTCGGCCGGGCCGAATCTTATATACCCTCCACCATGAATCGCATTTGTCGAGTTCTTTGCGCGGTATCTCTTTTTAGGCAAACAAAGATCTTATGTATAACAAGTAGAAGCGTGCTAGGTTCGGCCGGGCCGAATCTTATATACCCTCCACCATGAATCGCATTTGTCGAGATCTCTTTCCGGTATCTCTTTTTAGGCAAACAAAGGATAAAAGAAAACAATTGTTATGTTATTGTAACAATATCAAGTTATTTCGGACTATAATTGAATTGATTACTGGAGACCATAGTAGCAGTAGTTGTTTAAAATTTCAACCAAATCTAGTAAGAATTGCGCGCTTTAGGGGCTGAAGACGTAAAATAGGGAGATCGGTTCATATGGGAGCTGTATTGGGCTTTAAACCGATTCAGACCATATTCGATACGTACTTTGAAGGTCATGGGAGAAGCCTTTGTACAAAATGCGCACTTTAGAGGCTCAAGAAGTCAAGATCCCAGGTCGGTTTATAAGGCAGCTGTATTAGGTTATAGACCGATTTGAACCATACTAAGCACAGTTGTTGGAAGTCATAACAAAACACCTCACGCAAAATTCAGCAAAATTGGATAATAAATGCGCCCTCTAGTGGCTCAAGAATACCCCAAATCGGTTGATATGGCAGCTATATCAGGTTATGGACCGATTTGAACCATTCTTAACACAGTAGTTGGAAGTCAAAAGAAAACACGTGTGGCAAAATTTCAGCCAAATCGGATAGGAATTGCGCCCTCTAGAAGCTCAAGAAGTCAAGTCCCCAGAGCTGTTTATATGACAGCTATATCAGGTTATGAACCGATTTGAACCATACTTGGCACAGTTGTTGGATATCATAACAAAATACTACGTGCAAAATTTCAATTGCGCACTCTAGAGGCTCAAAAAGTCAAGACCCAAGATCGGGTTATATGGCTGCTATATCAGGTTATAGGCCAATTTGAACCATACTTGGCACAGTTGTTGGATATCATAAGAAAACACGTCGTGCAAACCTTTATTCCAATCGGATAAGAATTGCGCACTCTAGAGGCTCAAGAAGTAAAGACCCAAGATCGGTTTATATGGCAGCTATATTAAAACATGGACCGATATGGCCCATTTATAATACCAACCGACCTAGACTAATAAGAAGCACTTGTGCAAAATTTCAAGCGGCTAGCTTTACTCCTTCGGAAGTTAGCGTGCTTTCGACAAACAGACGGACGGACGGACAGACAGACGGTCGGACATGGCTAGATGGACATAAAATATCGCGACGACCAAGAGTATATATACTTTATGGGGTCTCAGACGAATATTTCGAGTAGTTACAAACAGAATGACGAAATTAGTATAACCCCTATCCTATGGTGGAGGGTATAAAAATAATTTTGTGTTTGTTTGTAGGTTTGTTTTGTTGTTTTGATATCTGAAGGGGGGGAGGACCCTCCCCCTTACCCTAATTTTCAGAAACGCCATATCTCGGAAATGAGTGGGGCGATTTAAGCCAAATTTTTGTATGCTCTCTTATAGTAAGCCAAAAACAAGAAATTGGGGTACCTAGGGGGGCCGCGCCACCCTCAAAAACTTACAAAATATATATTGGGTTGCCCAAAAAGTAATTGCGGATTTTTTTAAAGAAAGTAAATGCATTTTTAATAAAACTAAGATTGAACTTTAGTCAAATATACTTTTTTACACTTTTTTCTAAAGCAAGCTAAAAGTAACAGCTGATAACTGACAGTAGAAAGAATGCAATTACAGAGTCACAAGCTGTGAAAAAATTTGTCAACGCCGACTATATGAAAAATCCGCAATTACTTTTTGGGCAACCCAATATATACTTTATGGGGTCTTAGACGAATATTTCGAGGAGTTGCAAACAGAATGACGAAATTAGTATACCCCCATCCTATGGTGGAGGGTATAAAAACCTATATCGCATTTTTGGCTTGAAGGTATAACAAGTAAGAGCGTGCTAAAACACTTACTTGGAAAGGCCGGCTAAAAATACATAAAAAACACATGTATTACTCGATTTCGATGGAATTTGGAACGATGAGTTTTACTATATCTACCGATGTCCGAACCGTATATGGTCCAAATCGGACAATATGGCTGCCATATTGACCGATCTGGCAATTTTAAGTCTTAAGCCCATAATTGCAGCTGATTTCGCTGAAAATTTGTAACGGTGAGTTGTACTACGTCTACCGATATGGTTCCAATCAGACTATATTTCGATATAGCTGCCATATAGACTAATCTGCCGATTAACCGATCTTCCGAGACTAGTTTCAGTTATTCATAGTAATTTATCAATTGAGTTCAAAGTTCAAAGATGGGTTATATTGGGTTGCCCAAAAAGTAATTGCGGATTTTTTTAAAAGAAAGTAAATGCATTTTAAATAAAGCTTAGAATGAACTTTAATCAAATATACTTTTTTACACTTTTTTCCAAATCAAGCTAAAAGTAACAGCTGATAACTGACAGAAGAAAGAATGCAATTACAGAGTCACAAGCTGTGAAAAAATTTGTCAACGCCGACTATATGAAAAATCGGCAATTACTTCACTGTGTCAAATTTGGATAAAGAGATCTCCCGTTGTATGTGTTTTATGCCAGGAATTCGCTTTTACTTCTCATTTTCGCCTTAACTGTGAGGTGCATGGACCTCTAAACATCAGAGCATGGGCCAGATCTGACCAGATTTGCAAAAAGCTGCCTAATAGCCCTGTTTCCCACTGAAGGAAATGATAGCCGGATTTCCTACCCAGAACTGACGAAATTTGAAAAAAGATCCCTTAACCCTCGTACCAATTATGGTCAATATCAATATCTGGTTCTGGCAAATCGAACAGAACCAAAGACCAGTAGCGTGCGGAAAAGGCACTCCGCGATGTGCCTCTCCCATGACGAAAAAAAACGAACACATACAATGTGGCGGCATTCCTTGTCGATGGGGATTCCATCGGGTCAATCCGGTGCGTACAACCGGCTGTCATGGGAATGATATTGATATTGAACATAGATCATCAATCATGTAGATCGTCAATATCTACCTCAACGAACATGCCTCATATTTTGCTGCAAGAGATCTGAAGATATCTGCCACCAAATCTTCAGCCACATTGTTCATTACAAATACGCGTGAGGTGAATACGCTGACTGTGATGCTCGATGGAGAAATGATTCCGACCATCAAGTGTCCCAATTAATTGGCGTCACATTTGATAGCTCTTACATATCCTCCCCACATGCCACACCAATTTGTGATAACGTCAAAAGTAGAAACAAGGTTCTCAAGCCACTTGCCGGCAGCACCTTAGGGTGCTGAAAAAGTAACCTTGCTGACCACGTAAAAATCAATTGGCCAGTCTGTGGTAAGTTATGCAACGCCAGTGTGGTCTCGTCAGCTCTGTGACGGGCAGTGGAATAATATACTGATCTGACAGAATGCCGCCCTCATGCTGTCTCATCAGTTCACATGTGGACCACCTCCAACAGGAGACAAAAATCCTACCCGTGCGAAGACATGACTACATGTTGTCTAAGAGACCATCCAAATCATCATATTGTGGATAGGTACCCACCGCCCAGAAGCCTTAAGGTAGATCTACATGATCTAGAGCGTGAGGTTCAGCGCTACAAGAAAGAAACTCTACATCAAGCGGATCTAGTCCCCATTCATACAGACACGGTAGCAGATGCAGTAAATAGCTACCGGGTGAATGAAGTCCTTGAAGAACGTCCGCCTAGCATTGCACCTGAAGAATTTGGCCTCCCCCGGCAAACCAGAACAGTTCTGGCTGAATTACTATCAGGCAGATGCAGCCACCTCAACTCCTGTAGAGCAAGGATTAATGCCGACATGCACGATGTATGGCTCGATTATGACCAGGGACCACACGACACACGTCACCTGTTTAACTGCGCAGACAGACGAACTCGACTCGGACCCAGTTACCTCTGGACGGACCCCATCATAGTCGCAGAAATTCTGGATCTGAATACTCAACAGAATCAGGCAGACGAAAGATTAAACACAACAAACTGCTACAACAACAACATGGTAAATATCAATACTTACTCCCTCATTCCAGAAATTTGAAACAATGAGACCCTTGACATGCGTTGGAGGTTAGGTTGAAAAGTTTATGCAGATATTAATCCGCCCCATGCCACTATGGACATACACCTACGCCAGTAATCGGCTTGTTGTGCGCTCTAAAACCCATAAGGTAACCTCTAAAAAGAAAATTTTAAGTTAGGAATTCCGTGCTACTTACAAATTCCTTCATTGTTTTCAATACCACTCCCCTAAGTTGGTTCATGTCTGATATTGTGTCTCCACCTAAGTATCGGTATCTGTTGTAGGCGAAAGCCGGGCAATGACAAAGGAAATGCTCCAATGTCTCATCATCTTCCCCGCATGCCCTACACATGCTCTCATTTGCTGCACCGATTTGATATAAGTGAGCTCGTAGTGCTATGTGTCCCTTTGTAATACCAATAGATATACTGACCTCCTTCTTGCTTCCTTTCAGTAATAGCCTCATCTTCTCACGATCTGGATCCCCCATAAGATTTTCGCCGTCCTACCGACCGTTTCGCTGTTACACAATGTTGCATGCGCATTCGTCGCCCACCACCTTAGCTCGCACTGCGTCGACCCGAAAGGCTTCGGGTTACCCAAGTTTATTGACGGCAGTCCTCTGGCTTTCACTGCCAAATCGTCTGCCCTTTCATTTCTCAATACTCCGTTATGGCCCGGCACCCAAACGATGCGTTTTTTGCCATCCTCAGAGAAGGCGTTTATCTCCTTCTTACACTGCAAGACTGTTCGTGATCTTACCGTCCTGGTTGTTATTGCCCTTTAGGAAATTTTTCTGTCGGTAAAGATGTTCACAATCGACGTCCTCGCGTTAGCACCACACCAGGACCGTATTATGGTCAGGCAGTCTAAAACAAATCTCAGTCCCTGGGCTCTCAATGTAAACCCCCAGGCCCATGTATTGGTTTGACCAAAAAGTAATTGCGGATTTTTTAAAAGAAAGTAAATGCATTTTTAATAAAACTTAGTCAAATATATTGAAATCAATATATAATTGAAATCTATATGAAAAATCCGCAATTACTTTTTGGGCAACCCAATACTTTTTTTTACACTTTTTTTCTAAAGCAAGCTAAAAGTGATAACTGACAGAAGAAAGAATGCAATTACAGAGTCACAAGCTGTGAAAAAATTTGTCAACGCCGACTATATGAAAAATCCGCAATTACTTTTTGGGCAACCCAATAATATGATCTTCCAGTTGGCAATACTAGGGTTGCGTCAATCCAAAACTGTGCCGATGGCAGCAGTGACTCGCATTCGACTTCATGTTTCATCTCAAGTATCCGATCGGAAACCTCTTCCCTTCCTTCCAGGTTTCCTATCGTCGCCTCGATTATACCGCGATGGTATGAGCTGCTCCTATCCTCAATCAATTCTCCCATCGCCTTAAGTCTCACAGCCATAGTGGCTGCCTTACACTTAATCTGTATGTCAATGGGTCGGATATCTAGAATAGTCTCCAATGCCCTAGTGGGCGTGGTCCTCATCGCTCCGCCTATGCCAAGACAACATGTTCTCTGAACCTGTTGTATGGTCCTTATGTTGCACTTTTTCTCCATAGCAATCCACCAATCTACTGAGGCGTAAGTAAGTGTTGGTCTAATCACGCTCCTGTAGAGCCAGTGGATTATCCTAGGATTCAGGGCCCATTTCGAGCCTACGGCCCGTCTACATAGTGCCCAACATCTGTGTGGCCTCCCAGTACGCTCCTGAATGTGACACTTATTAAGGAAACCTTCGGCCCGTCTACATAGTACGCTCCTGAATATGACACTTCCAATTCAGTTTCCAGTCCAAGATCACACCTAAGTATATGATCTTGTCAGATATCGAAATCGTCTTATTGAGGAAACGTGGTGCGTTAAATTGGCCCACCATCGTCTTGCTCGTGAACAGGCATATTCCAGTCTTCTCTGGGTTAACATTGAGACCTCTGGGTCTAGCCCAGTCGTATGCCATATGCAAGACCCATATGTTGGTAAAACCTCTCAAAAATTATGGTCGGCCTGCCAAACTACTAAGAGAATAAAAACATACCAATTTTGGTAGGAACCTACAAAACACAGCTATTGTGGTCATAACGACGATTGGCATAAATATTTGCTCAGCAGCAAGGCAGCCATTACAACTCTGGGTCATATATTTCTGAATTAAAAAGTCGCCCTTGACTGTCGCTGATCTCTCAACGAGATGGCTGAACATTTCAAAGTTCACCTAGGAAGTACCTTCCACATTCATGGGGAACTGGAATCTTTGGGTACGACTTTAACGACATTTAAGTTAAGTCTTCAGAATCATTCCCAAAGGTAAAATTGTGTGACCCAATCTAGACCTGAAGAGGTCTACAGCTTTGCTGCCACTCATTAGTCTGGTGTCCGTCGGAACAAGTCACTGTCTGATCGAAAAACATACTGACACACTAATAGTGGTTATTAGTTGTAAAGTGACTTCTGCAGAAGCTGTGAGGGCATCGAGGAAGAAAGGACTTAAGAACATCTGCTGTGTGTGGGTCCCGCACTGGCAGTCAGAAGAAGTTAAACTTTAGGTTCCTATTTATTTGAGAACTTTTATGAGAACAAGTCGTAGGGCATTTTAAAGCGATCTGGATCGAAGGTAGGAACTCAAAGACATTTTCCTTCTCCTGTTCCTGTAGTATCACAATAGACGAAAACGTCCAAGTGAGTATGAAAACAGACTCCAACTCAAACCAAACCAACCTTATCTTCTATCGGGCAGTGTTTACGCAAAGGTTTACAACTTTTAACAACCTTGGTTTAATCTCTAAGTCCGCCCTAGGTCCACAATCCAGCTAACTTGTATTAAAACACCTCCCTACTCTTTTGTAGCAAGAAATTTTTAAATTATCTTCGTCGGAAGACTTGCCCTGGTATTTTCAAACCCGGCTACATTTGTCCCAATAACACTAGGTTGTGTTTAGGTTTAATTTCATCCACCACAATATTTTCGTTTGCCTTGTAAGAATCATATGGCAAGGGAAATTATATGTTTGTCATTGCAAATTATTGAACTTATATTACACACACACACACACACACACACACACACACACACACACACACACACAAACAGCAAGCGAAACTAGTAACCATGGACCACAAGGCAAAATAAGCAGCACATCTGCCTCATATATGGATATTTCCTGTTACTAACAACCACCACTTGTATGTTTGGGTGGCATGAAAGAAGGCATGATAACAACACATACCATCAACCACAAAAACTTCCACCAACATCGAGCTTCATCATGTTGTCCTGGATACATGGAAAATGGTGAATCTATACCCTAGCTTTGGGGCATTATTAAAACACGTAGCAGTGTCAGTGGCCATGACACTGGAGTTATAGTCAGTCCTCTCCCTACCACCCCTCACTGTTTACATCCTTTTCAGCTGTCACAGATACATACTATGAAATGAATGTAAATTCGATATCGCGGTTTCACGCTTGCTGAATTCTAATGTGAGAAAATGCATTTCGAGTAGTGGTTTTATTTTTCTCGCCTACCTTTGATGTAATTTGAAGCTGCACCTCTACGACTCTGCACAAATAGTAGGCATGTGTTATTAGTTTTTTGCATTTTGTTGGTTCCGCATGGTTATGGCGCAAGTATGGACTTTGTACAAATATAAACATCTGCAAAATCATACGGGGCTCATTAAATGTGGAATGAGTATTGTTTTACTAATTCGTTAAGATGGGAGAAGATAGGAGTGAAAATACTTATTACCGATGTTTTCCCATAGAATCTACAAGGCAAAATAATGTTTAAACAATTAGGAAAAATTTAGTTGTACCACAAAAATTTTTTTCGTTTATATTTTCTTTTGTCTTATATGAATTATGAGTGCTTATAAAACTAAATCTTTTGGGAAAAACTGACATCAGAAACTGTGATCTGTAACTACAAAGGTCTATATATGTGGTTTAATCATCGTATCACAATGGACGAAAACGTCTGAGTTTAATGGCAGACTGACACTTTTAACTAACCTAACCTAACTTCAAACTTCTATATATATAGGTTTTAAACATACTAAGGCAAAAGACAGTCTTACCGATTTGTATTATCTCATTTTAACAACTAATCCGTTTTCCTTTGCAGGTGCGTCAGTGTTTCGTTATTATATGCGGTAAGTTTGTAATTGTATTGCTGATGAAAATCGTTTGAATTCACATTCTTACTTTACTTTATTTTAATTGGCTATGACAGAACATTTGTTCCACTAGCGGAGCGTAGAATATCATTACAAGCTCCTCGATCTTCTGCGCTTATTATAAACTCTCTGATTACAAGTTTCGAGATGTCTTCCACCACATGACCATTTCATCGGGTTTTTGGTCTTCCCAGTTTGTGTGTACCACCGTGTTTGCCTTCCAAAGACTTCTTTGCTGGAGCTTCTTCATTCATTGTGATAAATTGACCTAGCCAACGCAGCCGTTGTATTTTGATACGTGTTACTATGCTATCGCCAATACATCTCGTGGTTCATACGACGCCTATATTCTCCATTAACACAAACTGGTCCATATATTTTACGAAGAATCTTTCTCTCAAAAAATCCAATCTGCTTTCACAAGTACCCATGTCTCAGAACAATATAACAACACGGGTAGTATCAGTGTCTTGTATAGTGTAATCATCGTCTATCGAGAGGTGGCCTTATTTCTAGTATTATTCTTTGCTGTATCTCAAAACTGGTGTCATTCATTTCGGTTACTGCGGTGCCGAGGTAGATAAAGTTACTGACTATCTCAAAGTTGTGGCTTCCAACTTTCTCCATGGTCTTTATCTGCTCGGTTGTACAAGGCGTTTTGGGAGTGGAAACCATCCATTTCGTCTTATCGCCATTTACTGCCAGACCCATTTTCACTGACTCTCTTTCGATTCTTTCAAAGGCTGCAGTTTCTACTTCCGGTGATCGACCTATGATGTCGATGACGTCGGCATAGACGAGTAGCATGTGTTCTCTTGTGCTTAGTGCTATATCAATTCACATCTGCATCTTGCATAATGTACTCCAGCAGGATATTAAAGCGATCACACGATAAGCTGTCTCTTTGTCTGAAACCTCATTTGGTATTGAATGGTTCGAAGAGAGGTTTTGGCACAGTGTGAATATCTGGTCCGCATATCACATATTTTCCCAATTGGTTAATGTGCCCTGCTGGGAGGTTTTGGGGTGTAGGCAGGCCCCTCAAACACCACAGAATAAATTTGTATGACAGATTTGTACTCTACTTTTAAATACCTTTCATTTGAAATTTATATTGTCCCAATCGGTAAACATGTCCATTCGAGTGGATTTTGGGAGGGGGGAGCCCGCTCCCAAAATCCACTCGATTTGGTTATTTGACCTAAAAATGTTATACCAATTTCGTGTTTTTGGGGTACCGCATGGTGGCATACAAAATTTCGCTTACATCGGAGCTCCGATCTGGCGTTTTTGAAAATGTGTGTAAGGGGGAGGGTCCTGGGGAGGTCCGCCTAGTCTTAAGTGTTTCGTTATGCATCGTCCTCTCATGATCCGGCTCACCCCAAAGGATTTTTGCCGTCCTACCGACTGTTTCGCTGTTCCACAATGATGCGGATTGTACCATCCTCAGAGAAGACGTTAATCCCCTTCTTACATTCCAAGATTGTTTGTGATCTTACCGTCCTTTATGATATTGCCCTTATGGCCTGCAAAGATTTTCACACTCGACGTCTTCGCGTTAGCACCACACCACTTCACGCATTCCGTGATCGCCCGGATCTCCGCCTGCAGGACCGTATTACAGTCAGGTAGACTAAAACAGATCCCAGTTCTTGGGTTCTCAATGTAGACCCCTAGACCTACTCTGTTCTCTAGCTTTGATCCATCCGTTTAACATGATCTTCCAGATGTCAATACTAGGGTTCCGTCAATCCAAGACTATGCCGACGGCATCAGTGCTTCACACTCGACTTCAAGGTGCATCTCAGGTATCTGATCGGAAACCTCTTCCATTCCTTCCAGGTTTCCCATCGTCGCCTCGATTATACCGCTATTGTATGAGCTGCTCCAATCCTCAATCCATTCTCCCACCGTCTTAAGTCTCTAGAATAGTCTTCAGTGCCCTAGCGGTCGTGGTCCTCATCGCTCCGCCTATGCCAAGACAACATGTTATCTGAACCTGTTGTATGGTCCTTATGTTGCGCTTTTTCTCCATAGCAGTCCACCAAACTACCGAGGCATAAGTAAGAATTGGTCTTATCACGCTCCCTGTAGAGCCGATGGACTATCCTCGGATTCAGGCCGAGGTCGAACCTACGGCCCGTCTACATAATGCCCAATATTAGTGAGCCTTCTTAATACACTGCTGAATGGGCTACTTCCAATCAAATTTCCTACCCAAGATCACATCCAAGTATTTGACCTTGTCAGATATCGAAAGTCACCGTAGCGCAGAGGTTAACATGTCCGCCTATGACGCTGAACGCAAGGTTTCGAATCCTGGCAGGAATATCAGAAATTTTTTCAGCGGTGGTTATCCCCTGCTAATGCTGGCGACATTTTTGAGGTACTTTGCCATGTAAAAACTTCTGCCCAAATAAGTGTCGCTCTGCGACACGCCGTTCGGCTATAAAAAGGAGGTTCCTTAACATAGACGGACATGCTAACCTCTGCGCTAAGGTGACTGTTCATGGGCATGGTGCGTCAAATTGTTCCTCCTTCGTCTTTTCGTGAACATGTTATTTCAGAATTCTCTGGGTTACCCCTGGGTCTAGCCCAGTCATATGCCATATGCAAGACCTTTCGGCCCTTCTGCGTACTAAGAATTATTATTACATCGTCAGCATAGCACACAGGTTCAAATCCCTCCTCGATCATCATCCGTGATAGGTGATTATTGGTGGTCATCCAAAGTAGTAGTGATAAAATGCCCCCTATGGTGTGCCTTGTACCTTGTACGCCATGGCATCGAAGGACTTGTCTATTTTAGGCAAACCTCGTGCAGGGTAGTCTCCACCGACCTTCCTTGGTATAGGCATGCTGTTTGCATTTAAACAGTTCGCTGCATGTCCTGCTCTTTATCATGGTATCCACAATACGTTCCATGGTTATCAGTAGAAAGGACGTAAGGCCTTTGGTGTCGCATAATTTGCCTTGCCGGGCTTGGATATAAACACTACCCTTGCCTCCTGAAAGGCTTTCGGGGTATATGCAAGTCTTAGGCGCGCTGTGAAAATACAGACCAGATGTGGCGCCAGATAGTCCGCCTCCTTTTGTAGTAACGCCGGAAATATTCCATCAGGTCCGGGTGACTTAAATGGTTTGAAACTCCTCAAGGCTTCATTGACCATAAATTCCGGTAAGATAAGCCTACGATCAACCTCATTATTCCAAGATTCCGGTGGCTCCGTGAATCCCTTCGTATCCTGGGGAAAATGCGTTTCCATCAAAAGCCTCAACATGTTCTTCGTTGTCTCTGCTCTCACTCCCATGTCGTCTACCAACGTTTTTCAGAGAAACTTTCTCATCTTGGCAGCGTCATTAAAGCTTCCGACCTGTTCGCAGAAAAGCTTCTTACACGTTTTGCCGCTCTCGTAATCTTATTGTATTTTTTGAGCCGTGTTTAGTACACATCCCATATAAGAAAGGTCTGAGAAAAAACTGCAATTCAAAATCTGGAGGCTTGATTTTCACCGTAGACATATGGTCTAGTGGACTTTTTTGCTCAAAACGATCCCAAGAATGAAAAACGAGAAGGTCCCACTAAGATATTTTTCCTTCCATACTAATCGGCCCACCCTAATATACATATATCAAGTCGTATGTAGTAGTAGTTGTTGTTGTAGCCACATTTTCATGTGGAGCTGGCGATCCTCGTCAAGCTCCAGCAAGCTCGTTCTTTTCCCAAGGACCGATCGCCGTGGGAACAGCTTGCCCATTGGCTATTTAAAGGCGACAAAACCCTGCCTTATCATATCGACCATCATAGGCACTCAGTATTTGTGCAAGAGTAGGTGTCGACCGGCCTCTCGACCGGCCTCTCACTAAGACTCCCCGCTCGATACTGCTGATTGTCCGCGACTACAGTTGCAGCTACTCCGTATGAAGCATTCATCCATCCGCAACCTGTTGATGCGCCCGGTAAGCTTCTCGTGATAGCAACCAGCACCACACAGATCGGACCTCAATGTTCCAGCCTGTGTGGTGGTCACAGCTATTCCGCAAGGGCGTATGTAGTTTTAAGACGTATGCCAATCAATTTTGTGTGCTTCCAATCTTTTTTATACAATTGTAGACCCCAACTTTAAATTCAATATTAAATTTAAGACAAAGCTAACCGCTTTATAGTTATGTAGTTTATAGCTTAAATTAAGGACATTCTATATGCATGCCTTTAGATTCCTCCTACAGTAAATAATTTGGATTATTATTCCCAAAACGATAAAAAAAAAATCGACAGCAAAGTTTTCATCATTAAATTTACCAAACCTGTTTTTTAATGACTTCCCCAACCTTGAGCACTTCACTAACTGAAAGAAAAAGGTTCGCCTGTACTTTCACCAAATATTTGTATGTATTTTTTTAACCTTTTTTATGACTTCCCCATCTTTCATATCTCAATTTGTTCTTCGCTTTGACCTTTATTGGCAACAACACACATAACAGTTCTCATTAGCATATTCAATCCACACCCAACTCACGTTTCATGGGATATAAATTTCACTCCTCCAACACTGTTATCATACATAAATTATTTATTTGCTTTAGTATCATGTCTGAGCCTCTCTTCCTTGTTGGTGTTGTTGTTACTGTTACTTACTATAAAAGTTTGTGTGGGTGTATGTTTGTGCGGTGTTGCTCTTTTAAATATTATGCTAATTTTTTTATCCTGCAGTCATTTGCCTTTCAACAAAGTTTTTAATTTTATTGCATATCAACGAGCCACGACCAGCACAACACAGCGCCACACCAAGGCAACTTACATTCATATCATTTTCAAATCATCAGTTTATGCTCTTAGATATTATTGCCATTTCCGAACTTCATAATGCTCTTTGTGTCAGGATATTAAACTTTTCATCGCATTAGGTATTGCGTATGTGTGCGTATGTTTGTGAGTCTCCCTTTTTTTTTTGTTGTCTGTAGGAAATTGTTTTGAATTTCATTCGCTCTTTTCAAACGAAAATTTAAACACGCACATTTATTGTGGACTCTGTGATTTTGTGGCAAAATTAAAACGTAATTTTTAAATTATTCAGAAATGTGCAACAAATATGATTCCAATATTGGTATTAGGCATTGGACACAAATTACGATTTTTAAGCCTATTTAAATGAAAAATGCAAAATATTGGCTTTTTGAGTAGAATTAAATTTGATTTTCATGGAAGCTTTTGTCGCAATTTAATTTTTATAAAAGTTTCTTTAAAATTTAAGACAAATCGCATTTAATTTTATTATCATGCAAAATGTCTGCAAAATTTTATATAACCGGAGAAAGAAGAAATTTTTTATTAACTAAACCAAGTTCTTCCAGCATAACTTGGGATACTGACATCAACCGATGTTGGTATATCTTACCAAATTGGGTCGGAATCCGATGCTAAATGCACCACTAATGAATCCAAAAAAATTATTCGGTACTTCGGTCTATATACAGCTTAAGTACATTATGGTCCGGTCTATATGGCAGCTATATCCAAATTTGAACCGATCTGGGCCAAATTGAAGAAGGATATTGAAGGGCCTAACACAACTCGCTGTCCTAAATTTCGTCAAAATCGGACATAAATGTGGCTTTTATAGGCCTAAGACCTTATATCGGCGGATCGTTCTATATGGCAGCCAGGGTTTTGAATTTAAGGGGTGGGGGGAGGCTTCGTTCAACGCTTTCTATGCAAAGAATAGCACGGCATAAAAGTTTCAAAATTAAGGAAAAATGTGTAATGTTGCTTAAAAGCATTTGTTTTGTTTTTTTTATACCCTACAACACTAAAGTGGTGCAGGGTATTATAACTCTGTGCATTTGTTTGCAACGCTAAGAAGGAGAAGAGCTAGACCCATTGATAAGTATACCGATCGGCTTAGAATCATTTCCCGATTCGATTTAGCTATGCCCGTCTGTCTGTCTGTCCGTGTATTCTTGTGATCAAGATACAGGTCGCATATATTGTCCGATTGTCATGAAATTTTGCACATGCCTCTTCTTTGGCCCAAGAACGAATGCCATTGATTTAGGCTAGGTTAGGTTAGGTTGAAAAGAAGGAGAATATATTAATTCGCCCCATGCCACTATGGACATACACCTAAGCCAGTAATCGGCTTGTTGTCAGCTCTAAAAACTATAAAGTAACCTCTAAAAAAAAAATTCTAAGTCAGGAATTCTGTGCTACTTACAAAATCCTTGTTTTCAATACCACTCCCCTAAGTTGGTTCAAGTCTGGTATTGTGTCTCCACCTTAGTGCCGGTATCCGTTAGTTGCGAAAGCCGGGCAATGACAGAGCAAATGCTCCAACGTCTTATCATCTTCCCCGCATGCCCCACACATGCTTTCACTTGCCGCACCGATTTTACATAAGTGATGATACCAATAGCTGTACTGACTTCCTTTCAGTAATAGCCTCGTCTTCTCACGATATGTATTTTCGCTGTCCTACCGACCGTTTCGTTGTTCAACAATGTTGCATGCGCATTCGTCGCCCATTCCCTTAACTCGGACTGCGTCGACCCGTAAGGCTTCGGGTTAACCAAGTTTATTGACGGCAATCCTCTGGCCTTAACCACCTAATCGTCTGCCTTTTCATTCCCCCTTACTCCGTTATGGGCCGACACCCAAACTATTCCGATTTTGCCATCCTTAGAGAAGTCGTTAATCTCCTTCTTACACTGCAAGACTGTTCGTGACCTTAGCGTCCTGGTTGTTATTGTCCTTATGGCAATTTAACTGTTCACACTCGACATCCTCGCGTTAGCACCACACCACTTCACCCATTCCGTGATCACCCGGATCTCCACCTGCAGGACCGCATTATGGTCAGGCAGTCTAAAACAGATCTCAGTCCCTGGGTTCTCAATGTAGACCCCCAGGTCCATCTGTGTTACATGGCCTTCCAGATGGCAATACTAGGGTTCCGTCAATCCAAGAGTGTGCCGCTGGTATCAGTTTCTCGCACTCGACCTCAAGGTTCATTGGAGGTGTCCGATCGGAACCCTCTTCCTTTTCTTTCAGGTTTCCTATCGTCGCCTCGATTATACCGCGACGGTATGAGCTGCTCCCATCCTCAATCCATTCTCCCATCGCCTAAAGTCTCATAGCCGTAGTGGCTGCCTCACACTTAATCTGTATGTCATTGGGTCGGATATCTAGAATAGTCTCCAGTGCTATAGTGGGCGTGGTCCTCATCGCTCCGCCTACTCCAAGACAACATGTTCTCTGAACCTGTTGTATGGTCCTTATGGTACTTTTTCTCCATAGCAGTCGATCAAACTACTGAGGCGTAAGTAAGTATTGGTCTTATCACGCTCCTGTAAAGCCAGTGGACTATCCTAGGATTCAGGCCCCATCTCGAGCCTACGGCCGATCTTCATTGTGCCCAACATCTGTGAGCCTTAGCTCCTGAATGTGACACGTCTAATTCAGTTTCCTGTCCAAGATCACACCTAACTATTTGACCTTGTCAGATATCGAAATCGTCTTATTGAGGAAACGTGGTGCTTTAAATTCGCCCGCCTTCGTCTTCCTCATGAACAGGCATATTTCAGTCTTTGCTGGGTTCACATTGAGACCTCTGGGTCTCGCCCAGTCATTTGCCATATGCAAGACCCTTTCGGCCCTTCTGCAAAGCTCGTTCGGATCCTTACCTTTTAGAAGTCTTATAACATCGTCTGTGTAGCGGACGGTTTCAAATCCCTCCTCAGTCAGCATCCGTAATAGGTCATTTATGGTGGTCACCCATTGGAGTGGCGATAAAATGACCCCCTGTGGCGTGCCCTGTGCCACTTTCTCTCTTATATTTACGCCATTGGACACACAATTTATCCACCTGTTTCTTAGCATATGGTTTAGCCAGTCTCTAAGGACCGGGTCCACCCGGTACTGGTCTAAGGATTGGATCAGTGTGTCGCTCCGCACATTTTTAAAAGCCCCCTCGATGTCAATGCATACCGCCAGGGTGTACGTTTTGGCATCGAGGGATTCTTCTATTTTATGCACAACCTCGTGCAGGGCAGTCTCCACCGACCTTCCCTAGACATAGTCATGCTGTTTGTATTTGAGCAATTCGCTGGATATCCTACTCTTTATCATAGTGTCCACAATACGTTCCATGGTTTTGAGTAGAAAGAACGTAAGGCTTATGGGTCTGTAGGCCTTTGGTGTCACATAACCCGCCTTGCCGGGCTTGGGCGTAAACACTACCCTTTCCTCCTGCCAGGCTTTCGGAGTATATGCAAGTCCTAGGTGCGCTGTAAAAATTTTGGCCAGATGAGGCGCCAGATAATCTGCCTCCTTATGTAGTAACTCAGACAATATTTCTTTAGGTCCGGGTGACTTAAATCGTTGGAAGCTCCTCAAGGATTGCATATACATATTTTGCCCATGAACATTCCACTAAGGAACAGGGGCAAACTCCGATTCAAGATTTAAGCTCAATGATAAGGGGCCTCCTATTTATAGCCGAGTCCGAACGACGTGCCGCAGTGCGACACCTCTTTGGAGAGAAGTTTTACATGGCATAGTACCTCACAAATGTTGCCAGCATTAGGAGGGGAAAACCACCGCTGAAAATTTTGTTGTGATGGTCTCGCTAGGATTCGAACCCAGGCGTTCAGCGTCATAGGCGGACATGCTAACCTCTGCGCTACGGTGGCCTCCAGGATTAAATCACCATAAATTCTGTAATTATAAACCTTCGATCAACATCATTATTCCATAATGCCGGTGTCTCCGTAAGTCCCGTCGTATCGTGTGGAAAATGGATTTTCATTAAAAGCCTCAACATGTCCTCCGTTGCCTCTGCTCTCACTTCCACGTCGTCTATTTAAGTTTGAGTTTGAACATGGGTTTTTGAGAGAAACTTTTGTATCTTGACGGCATCATTAACGCTATCGACCTGTTAGCTCAAATACTTCCAAGAGGCACATTTTGCCGCTCTGGTAATTTTATTGTATTCCTTGAGCTGTGTGTAGAACACATCTCAGTAAACTTCTGCTTTTTGACAACGAGCTGTGTTCTAAATTCTGCGCACCTTTTTCCAAATATTGTGAATCTGCCCGGTCATCCTGGGTTTTCTTGGGCTGATTTCCTTTCTCGATTAAGACTAAAATCTTCGAAGGATCCCACCAGTGCAGTCGTAATCCTGTTGACATTTTCGTCAATGTCTTCTATGCTTGGACAATGTAAATTATCTTGCCCAAGTCTTCTTCTGAGTAGCCTTCAGAATTTTGTCCAGTTGGTCTTCAACTTATTCCGGAAGCTTATCGGATTCGGCGCTGTCCATGCTATTCTAAACCTAATGTAGCGATGGTCAGAAAAAGAGTGTTCTATGCAGACCGTTCAATCCTGAACCTTATCGAATAGATTTTCCTCCTCCTCCCTCCTTCCTCCTTCCTCCTCCCTTCTCCTTTTCCCTTCTCCCTCCTCCCTACTCCCTCCTTCCTCCTCCCTCCTCCCTCCTCCTTCCTCCCTCCTCCCTCCTCCCTCCTCCCTCCTCCCTCCTCCCTCCTCCCTGCACCCTCCTACCTCTTCCCGACTCCCTACTCCCTCCTCCCTCCTCCCTACTCCCTCCTCCCTACTCCGTCCTCCCTCCTTCCTTCTCCCTCCTCCCTAATCCTATTAACAAAGGTAACATCGCTACCAATATTAAGTGTTATTAGGTGGTTTGTATTCAAGAACTCTGCCAGGGCTTATCCCCGCTTGTTAGTGTTGGTTTTTCCTACGAAATGTGGTGGCTATTAATTTTGAAAAAAAAATCGGTTCAGATTTAGATATAGCTCCCATATATATCTTTCATCCGATATGGCCTTTTAAGGCTGTAAAAGTCATAATTTTGGTCCTATCTCTACAAAATTAAGCACGAGGTGTTTTTTTCGACGTCCTTATAGGTGTGCAAAATTTTTAGATCAGAAATATACACTTTGAATTTTATGGAAAGTCTTAAAGTCTTGTTTACCTAACGTTCTTACTCTCCACACGTTAAACTTAAAAAACCATTTGTGTTAGCATAGCAGCTACCTTTGTTTATAAGGGACTTTTGGGTACATGGGTGCGTATGAGTACGATATTAAGCATTAGTCGCATCACCCATACGCTACCATGGTCTTGAGGTAAAATCATATCTCATTGGTTTTTGCTTAGCCATTATGTGGCCCCAAAAATTCCCATAATTATTTCACACAAAGCGTATTTTTTAAACAAATTCGTTTTGCCATTGTTTAGCTTGTCGTGTTAAATACACAAAGAAGGAGAAAAGAAACCCTTTTTTGTAATTAATATTCAGGCACTACATAACCACACAAGACGTTTTATTTGTTGGTTTATTTATGATAAATTTTCTTAATTTTCCTCCATTTACTTAAATATTTTGTCTTATAATGAGGCAAATATTTGCCTTGAATTTAGCTTATATTTACGTTTGTTGCCAGCCTTATTTATATTCTTTGTTGAATTTAAAATGAGAACAATTAAAAATATACGCAATTTGTCAGTCACATGTGAAGGCATAATTACCACAAGATGGCAGACTTCAGCTACATATGAACCATTCTATGGATATGTTTAGGAGGTTAGTAGCTTGGAATGTTAATGAATGACAACGAGACATTTGTGTCGTCTCGACTTTCACTTAAGCCAACGTATGGCCAATTGTGATTCCTAGGAGAAGAGAAGGAGGGTAATAATTTTAGGCCTCAGCTGTAGACAAGTTGCATTTGATATGGAGGTTATTCATCTTCTTGAACAAAACACGTGTCATGGTGACATTAAACTTATGAAAGCTTGTATATAATGAAACGAAAATAGACATATTTTCTAAAAATAAAATTAAAGATGAATTTTTAAAGTCTTATTTTTTGTTTTGATTTCGAGCAGTTTCTTAAAGTCTTATCCCCTTCTATTTGGTGTACATTTAACTTTTATGTTTCCCTTTTTGTGCTCTCATCATCAAGAAATCCTTTTGATGAAAACAAGTCCTGCCACTAATGAATTGCCTCATACGAAACCATGGTAAGATTTAATTACCACTTTCTTCGTGATACCAATTGCCTTCCTGGTATTGTCTTTCTTATGCATATTTTCAGAAAATATTATATGAATAATTAATTACGAGCAATGATTAATTAACACTTTAGTCTTCAAAGAAAGGAAAACGTTTACACAATCTAAGGCAATTATTGTCAATGTGGTATATATTCAATATCTCTTCGAAGGACAAGTAACAAAAGCATAGACCTACCAAGGCAGGCATGAATAAAGATGGAGAAATATTGATGCTAATTTATTGTTCTGCTTTTAAATAGCAGATTAAATCATGGACATTTATCATTTATTTATCAGATGTTCAGCCATCTCGCGATAGTCATGGTCGGGCTTGGAATTCAGTAATATGTTCACTTCACTGATGAAGTAAATGTTTACAAAATTTTAGTAAATGTTTACAAAATCTTAGTAAATGTTTACAAAATTTAAGTAAATTTTTACAAAATTTGAGTGCATTTTTAACAAAGTTTGTCTGTCTGAGAAGATATAATGCCAAACGTCGTTAATACATTATATCTTAACCATTTCACCCTTCTTTTAGTAGCAGGATATCTGCTTGATACAAACTACAGACTCAGTACAGATTACTACAGTAATCTCAGTTTTTTTTTAAATGGTTATCCAGTTAAGAAATATTCATTCGCATGGAAGTTCATTATAAGAAATATTTTAGCTTCAATTGTCTCTTTCAGACATAGTAGTAAAGTACTTTTTATTAAATAGCTGGTCAGACAATGTGTTGGCCACACTTCCTTAGACATCGGGCACTATTTCAAGAATAACACATTAACCGTAGTAGCTGTTTTAATAAGACAGCTCCTTTATAAGTCATTAAGTCATTCCGTTTGCAACACATCAATATGTCCATTCCGGACCCTATAAAGTACATACACGATATTCTTGATTGTCGTGAAATTCTAAGACGATGCCCGTGTATCTGCCTGTCTGCCCTTGTCCGTCTGGCGGTGTATCAGCAATAATCACCCCAGAGCCTTCAAACTAAATATATTCATTACAGATTCATATTTTTTCCAAACGAAGGATAAGTTCTTGAACGGGCCAAATCGGACTAAACTAGGGTATATCTTCCATATACACCGATCTGACAATTTAGGGTTCTAAACCTATAACAGAAGCATTTATGGTCCAATTTCTCTGAAATATGAAACAATGAGTTGCACTTACTTTACTTTAATTGACTATGATGGAAGACAATTAACGATGCCCGTGTATCTGCCTGTCTGTACGTGTCCGTCTGGCCGTGTGTCAGTGATAATCACCTCAGACCATTCAAAACTATGAGCTGAAATTCATTACAGATTCATATTTTTTTCCATTCGAAAGTTAAGTTCTTGATCGGGCTAAATCGGACTACGATAGGTTATTGCTTTCATATACGCCGATGTAACGATTTAGGGTTTTAAACCTATAACAGAAGCATTTATTGTCCGATTTCTCTGAAATTTGAAACACTGAGTTGCACTTACTTTACTTTAATTGACTATGATGGAAGACAATTAACGATGCCCGTGTATCTGCCTGTCTGTACGTGTCCGTCTGGCCGTGTGTCAGTGATAATCACCTCAGAGCATTCAAAACTATGAGCTGAAATTCATTACAGATTCATATTTTTTTCCATTCGAAAGTTAAGTTCTTGATCGGACCAAATCGGACTACGATAGGTTATTGCTTCCATATACGCCGATGTGACGATTTAGGGTTTTAAACCTCTCTGAAATTTGAAACACTGAGTTGCACTTACTTTGCTTTAATTGGCTATGACGAAAGATTGGTCATAAGCGCCTCGATCTTAAATCTCTGCGCTAGGTTCGAAATGTCTTTCACCACTTGATCTTTTCATTCGAGTTGTGTTCGTCCCGGTATGCGTGTACAAGCATGGTCGCCTTCAAAAGAATTCTTCGCTGGAGTTTCTTTATTGATTCTGACAACATAATCTTGCCAACGCAACTGTTGAAATGTTATATGTTTAACAATGCAAACGATTAGTTTAATATGTCTTTCACTACTTGATCTTTCCATCCGAGTTCTGGTCGTCCCGGTACACGTTTACCTCCGTGATCACCTTCGCTGGAGTTTCTTCATTGATTCTGACAACATTATCTTGCCAACGCAACCATAGAAATTTGATACGTTTAATAAACCAAACGTCGCTCTGTGGGATAACAAAAAAAAAAGTGGAAATAAACCTGCAATTTTTGACCGGATAAAGATATCTTCACGAAACTCTACATGGTTTTAGGTGCTTATGTGCAAGAAATTATGGCCCTAGAGTACTCTTCGAAGTTCGTCACCTCGGCCCTACCAAATTGTTTTTTTTTTTTTTTTTTAATATGCATTTATAGACCGATTTTGAAAATTTGCAGGAAAATGCTCAAAAAACCCTACGAAAAACATGATAACATGTGCAGGATATCTAATATATAAAAATTTTGAATGGTATTTGGGAGAAGAGCGCAAATATATTTTAATATCGACATTGGGGCGAAATATCTGAAAGGCCGTATCGGCACCACTAAAAAGGAATTATTTCCTGATGTGCCAGTATCAAGGGGTGAGATAAAATAAGAGAGCGAAAGGAGGCGCAACAGAGTGGGCCCAGTTCAGCTATTCTTTTATAAAATTCAAGAAATTGGAGTAACAATTTTTTTTTTGAAATTTTTGCATTGTCATCTCAGGTATCCTATGGGAAACCTTTTCTAATACATCCCGTTACCTATCGTCGCCTCGATTATACCACGATAGTATAACCTGCTCCTATCCTCTTTCCATTCTCGCATCGCCTTAAGTCTCTCGTTTCGGCCCTTCTGCAAAGCTGGTTCGAACCTTAACCTCTTAGAAGTATTATAACATCGTTTGCGTAGAAGACGGATTCAAATCCCTCCTCAGTCAGCATTCGCCATAGCTTATTTCTGTTGGTCACCCATAGGAGTGGCGATAAAATGCCCCCCTGTGGCGTGCTCTGTACCACTTTCTCCCTTATATTTATGCCATGGGACACACAATTTATCCACCTGTTCTTTAGCATATGGTTTATCGAGTCTTTAAAGGCCCCTTCTACCCGGTGCTGGTTTAAGGATTGGATCAGTGCGTCTATTCAAACATTGTTTAAAAGCCCGTCGATGTCAATGCAAACCACCACTGCCTCATCTGCTTTCACAAGTACCCATGCTTCAGAACCATATAACAGCACGGGTAGTATCAGTGTCTTGTATAGTGGAATCTTCGTCTGTCGAGAGGTGACCTTGTTTCTAAACTGCTTACTTAGTCCAAAGTAGCTTCTGTTTGCCAGTATTATTCTTCGCTTATTCTCAAAACTGGTGTCATTCGTTTCGGTTATGGCGATGCCGAGGTGGATAAAGTTACTGACTGTCTCAAAGTTGTGGTTCCCAACGTTCTCCATTTTCTTTATCTGCTCGGTTGTGCAAGGCTTTTTGGGAGTTGAAACCATCCATTTCGTCTTATCTCCATTTACTGCCAGACCCATTTTCACTGACTCTCTTTCGATTCTTTCAAAGTCCTAGGCGCGTTGTGAAAATAGTGGGTAGATGGGTCGCCGGATAGTCGGCCTCATTCTGTAGTAACGCCGGAAATACGAGTATTCCATTAGGTCTGGGTGACTTAAATGGTTTAAAACTCCTCAAAGCTTCCTTTACCGTAAATTCCGTAATGATAAGCCTTCGTTGAAACTTATTTTTGCAAGATTCCGGTGTCTCGGTAAGTTCTGTCGACTCCCATTGTTCACTGTAAATTTTCTGACTTTTGACAAAAAAAAGTGTTTTGTGATGGGAAAAATTTATTTTGTAATTTTAATCGTTTATGTTATGCCAATCAAACCTCATTGGGGTACCTTTTTCCAGCCCGAGTTCCTTGGCGGGTTGCAAAAACTATTAGTTTAAATTAAAATTTTTAGAAATTAACTTCCCCCATATTATTTCATCGTACTCTGAATTCCCAATGCCGTTTCCTAATTTGTTCACGTAATTAACATTTTGGATTTAAAAATAACCTTCTTTGAACAGTTGGAAGTCATATTCCAAAAACAAAAAATGAGGATTCATGTTTCCTTATGCTGAAATGTGCTTTAAATAGCTTTTTTATGGTTTCGAAAAAAAAATATTTTATCGTTAAGGGAAATTAAAGTAGAATTCAAAAATTCTTCAAGCATTTGGTACTTAGCGGCATTCTTAATGTCGTGCCTTTGGGAACCAAAAATGTCGTATTTTTGGTTGGCTCACGTTTCAATTTGCATTACAAAAAAGGCGACTTAAATCAACTGGCTGCAAAGGTAGCCCCTAAAAACTTTTCAGTTGCTGTTATAGGGCCTTAAAGTTTTATTTATAACGCAGTACTTCATGATTTTGGTCCCCTTTCTGGGTGTCTGTCTTTATTCAACGTTCTGCCTGTGTAATTGGGAAAAGTCTTAAGAAGTTCGTATTATTTCTGCCTTTTCGGCGCAATTCTTATATGCCATTACTTACCACTTAAATATGAAATAAAATCCGTATTCTTGTCATTGCGAATCTCACGTTTTACCACATTCGCTTTGGGTAATGAATGTTGATGTAAGTATTTTGCGGCCGATGCTGAGGCGTATGATGTAATGTCAGCATACGCTGACCTCTGCTGTTTGCTGCCATGCGGCAGCGCCTGCAAATGCCTTTGCTGCTGAAGGTGGTGATCCTTAAGGCTGTTGGTGGTGGCATCAGCAACAACTACAACATTGTGTTGTTGCTGTTGTATAATTAAAACAAACGCCACAAGTAGATTAAATAACCATATGCAGTTAATGTCACACATTGTCCATTTCACAGTAATGACGCCACGTTCAGAAAATTTTAAAATTTACTTTTCGTATATTGACAGATATGCAATACTACGATGTCAAGCGTATATGTTTGCCTACATAAGTGGGTATGTGTGAGAGAGTGTGTGGGTATTATTTTTTGTTTTAAATTTTCACTGTCACAATACGCCACGGCGTAGTTTTTTTTTGTCTTTTATTTACTGCTTTCCCCGCGTTTTTCACAACTCACAATTTCACACTGAATTGCTTGAGGCATTAAAATGTGTCTGTGTGTGTATGCGGCGGCTTCTGTTGCCTTGCAAAGGTAGGCAATGCCAAGTCAATACGAATGACAGTAACACACGTTTGATTTAAATTAAAATTTATTGCTTAATGCGATTTAAGACCTTATGCTCCATGCGTTGGGTCTTCGCAGAAATACAAAGCACTGCGAATGATAAATGTGAGCTTTGATAAAAGCCTTTGTGTCTGTTTGTTGAATTTTCTTTTTGTTATTGTTTTTTTAGTATTTTTCTTTTTCTTTTTGCTTTATAGCTTCACTCTATGGTTTGAACATTTCACAAATATTTATGTAGCGATTATCTAAAACGACATAATAGAAGAATAAAATGAATTATTTACTATATCAATATTGAAAATGTTTTGTATTTATATAAAAATTTAAATCGTGAAAAGAGTTTTGGGGTTTGATATTGCTGAAAGTTTTCAAAAATCCTCTGATCATTAAGAAATAACACTGAGGTTAGGTTAGGTTGAAAAGAGGACGCAGATATTGATCAGCCCCATGCCACTATGGAAATACAGCTAAGACAGTCATCGGCTTGTTGTGTGCTCTAAAAGAAAATTTTAAGTTAGCAATTCCGTGCTCCTTCTCCTTCATTGTTTTCAATACCGCTCCCCTTAGGTTCATGTCTGGTATTGTGTCTCCACCTAAGTGCCGGTATCTGTTAGACGCGAAAGCCGGGCAATGACAAAGGAAATGCTCCATCGTCTCATCATCTTCCCCGCATACCCTACACATGTTATCACTTATCACGTAGTCCTATGTGTCCCGTTATGATACCAATAGCTATACTGACGCCCTCTATTTGGTTCAAGAAGCCAAGACCCAAGATAGGTTTATATGGCAGCTGTATCAGGTTATGAACCGATTTGTACCATACTTAGAACAGTTGTTGGAAGTCATAACAAAACACTTTGTGCAAAATTTCAGCGAAATCGGATGAGTATTGCGCCCTTTATTGGCTTATGAAGTCAAGGTCCATGATCGGGATATATGGCAGCTATATCAAGTTATGAACCGATTTAAACCATACTTAGCACAGTTGTTGTCATAACAAAACAAAACACTTTATGCAAAATTTCAGACAAATCGAATGAGAATTGCGCCCTCTATGGGCTCAAGAATTCAAGACCCAAGATCGGTTTATATGCCAGCTATATCAGGTTATGAACCGCTTTAACCTATACTTGGCACAGTTGTTGGAAGTCATAACAAAACACTTCATGCTAAATTTCAGACAAATCGAATGAAAATTGCGCCCTCTATGGGCTTGAGAATTCAAGACCCAAAATCGGTTTATATGCTAGCTATATCAGGTTATGAACCGCTTTAACCTATACTTGAGACAGTTGTTAAAAGTGATAGCAAAACATCACGTGCAAAATTTCAGGCACATCTGATAAGAATTGCGAACTCTAGAGGCTCAAGAACTCAAGACCCCAGATGGCATTATATGGTAGCTATATCAGGTTATAAACCGCTTTAACCTATACTTGGCACAGTTGTTGAAAGTCATAACAAAATATTTGATGCAAATTTCAGACAAATCGAATGAGAATTGCGCCTTCTAGCGGCTCAAGAATTCAAGACCCAAGATGGGTTTAAATGCTAGCTATATCAGGTTATGAACCGCTTTAATCTATACTTGAGACAGTTGCTAGTGATAGCAAAACATCACAAGCAAAATTTCAGGCACATCGGATAAGAATTGCTCCCTCTAGAGGCTCAAGAAGTCCAGGTCCAAGATCGGTTTATATGGCAGCTATATCAGGTTATGAACCGATTTAACCTATACTTGGCACAGTTGTTGGAAGTCATAACAAAACTCTTCATGCAAAATTTCAGACAAATCGAATGGGAATTGGGCCCTCTATAGGCTCAAGAATTCAAGACCCAAGATGGGTTTATATGGCAGCTATATCAGGTTACGAGCTGATATGAACCATACTTAGCACAGTTATTGAACGTGGTACCGAAACGCTTCATGCTAAATTTCGGCCACATGGGATACGAATTTCGCCCTCTAGATGCTCAAGAAGTCAAGACCCAAGATGGGTTTATATGGCAGCTATATTAAAATATGGACCAATTTGATCAATTTACCATCCCAACCGACCTACACTAATCTTATATATAAAAATCAATTTGTATTTGTTTGTAGGTTTGTTTGTTTGTTTGTGTGTTCCTTATAGACTCAAAAACGGCTGAACCGATTTTCTTGAAATTTTCACAGATGGTGCATAATGACCCCGTGGTGAAAATAGGGTACTACATTATTTTTATCTGAAGGGGCGGCGGACCCTCCCCCTTACCCTAATTTTTGGAAACGCCAGATTTCGGAGATGGGTGGTGCGAGTTAAGCGAAATTTTGCGTGCTCTCTTATAGTAACCTACAAAATAGTAACCTAAAAAAATTTGATATCCAAATTTCGGATAGGGTACTAAGGGGGGGCCGCCCCACCCTAAAAACTACCAAACACATATTTAGACCAATCACGTCAATATGGGACTCAAATGAAAGATATTTAGGATGAAAAAACGTATCTAATATCCAATTGTCGGACCAAGTGTTAGGGGGTCCACCCCAACCCCCAAAACACCCCTAAATCGGACATATTTACCGACCATGGCAATATGGGACTCAAATGAAAGGTATTTGCGAGTGGAATACGAATCTAATATCCAAATGTGGGACCAAGTTTCTGGGAGTCCACCCCTTCCCCAAAACACCCCCTAAACAGGAATTAGTTACTGACCATAGGAATATGGGCCTTAAATAAAAGGTATTTGAGTGTAGAATACGAATCTGATATCCAAATATGGGACCAATTGTTTAGGGGACCGCCTCTCCCCAAAAACATTTCCAAAAGAGGATAAATTTACGACCATAGCAATATGGGGCTCAAATGAAAGGTCTTTGGGAGTAAAGCACGAATCTGATATCAATATTCGGTAAAAGTGCCTATGGGGCCATCCCACCCCCACAGCATCCAAATAGGAAGTATTTGCTGACTATTGCAATATGAGGCTCAAATAAGAGGGTTTTTGGAGTAGAACACGAATCCGATATATATTTTCAAGGCTCCGTCCCCGTAAACACCCCCCAAGCCGGTCATGTTTGCCGACCATGGAAATATGGGGCTCAAATTAAAGGTATTTGGGAGTAGACTATGTACCTTAAATCAATATTAGGGACGAACTGCCTGGGGGACGTCCCACCACCACAACAACCCTTAAATAGGACGTATTGGCTTAGCAAGACAATTTGGGTCTTAAAGGGAGTGGAACTAAATATTTATAGTTTTTGGGGCCGATACCCCAAACCGGACATAATTGCAGACTTTTGCAATGAGGAGTTTAAATGAGATTTGAAAACGAAGGCCAATGGCAATATGGGGTTCAAATAAATGGTATAAAATATGTGAGAATAGAGCACGTTGCTGATATATTTTCCGGGCTTAGTGCACGGGGGACCACCCCAATCCCCAAAACACCCCTAAATCGGTGATGTTTACCGACCATGTCAATGTGGAGCTTAAATTAAAGGTATTGGGGGTAGAGCAAGAATTGACACCCACTTTCATGACCAATTTTCTAGGTTCTACCCCTTCCACAAAATACCCCACAAACAGCAAGTTTTTACTGACCATCGCGTAATGGGACTCAAATAAAGGTATTTGGGAATAGAATACGAATTTGATATCCAAATGTAGGGCAATGTAAAGGGTGATTTTTTTGAGGTTAGGATTTTCATGCATTAGTATTTGACAGATCACGTGGGATTTCAGACATGGTGTCAAGGAGAAAGATGCTCAGTATGCTTTGACATTTCATCATGAATAGACTTACTAACGAGCAACGCTTGCAAATCATTGAATTTTATTACCAAAATCAGTGTTCGGTTCGAAATGTGTTCAAATTTTGACAAATTTTGTTCAGCGATGAGGCTCATTTCTGGTTGAATGGCTACGTAAATAAGCAAAATTGCCGCATTTGGAGTGAAGAGCAACCAGAAGCCGTTCAAGAACTGCCCATGCATCCCGAAAAATGCACTGTTTGGTGTGGTTTGTACGCTGGTGGAATCATTGGACCGTATTTTTTCAAAGATGCTGTTGGACGCAACGTTACGGTGAATGAACACATTTCGAACCGAACACCGATTTTGGTAATAAAATTCAATGATTTGCAAGCGTTGCTCGTTAGTAAGTCTATTCATGATGAAATGTCAAAGCATACTGAGCATCTTTCTCTTTGACACCATGTCTGAAATCCCACGTGATCTGTCAAATACTAATGCATGAAAATCCTAAACTCAAAAAAATCACCCTTTATTAAGAGCATCACCGCTTTCCCAAAACACCCCCAAAGGGAAAAAAATTTTCGACCATGCCAATATGTGGCTCAAATAAAAGGTATTTGAGATTAGAAAACGAATTTGATAACCTATTTTGGGGCCATGTGTTTGGGAGACGCCTCATCCTGTAAACTCCTCTTCAGCAAATGGCAATATGGGGTTTAAATAAATGGTATTTGAGACAAGAGCACGATGCTGATCTTTTTTCAGGGCCGAGTATCTGGGGGACCACCTCTCCCCCGAAAACACCATTAAATCAGACATCATGAGAATATCGGGCTGAAATGAAGTATTTTAAGAATGGAGTGCACCTTACATCCAAACTTAAATTCGTAGACCGATAGAGATCATATGGGATTCAGATAAAGGCACTTATATTGTTAAACTGCTTGTCAAGCGATATACTAAATATTTTCGTAGCATGGTATTTCACTAAAAGCTCTTTAATGGTCGAAAATAAATATTCCAAGGAAATTGTGTTCCATATAAAGTAAAAGAAGGCGCAGCGGAGCGGGCCCGGGTCAGCTTGTAAGGTATATTTGTGAAAAATTTCTAGCGCCTAGCTTTACTCTCTCGAAAGTTAGCGTGCTTTCTACAAACTGACGGATGGAAAGACGGGCGGACATGGCTAGATCGACATAAAATGTCATGATATGAAAATTATTTATTCTTCATGGGATCTTAGATACATATTTCGAGGTGTTACAAACGGAGGCCACCATAGCGCAGAGGTTAGCATGTCCGCCTATGATGCTGAACGCCAGCGTTCGAATCCTCGCGAGACCATCTGAAAAAATTTTCAACGGTGGTTTTCCCCTCCAAATGCTGGCAACATTTGTAACACTTTGCCATGTAAAACTTTTCTCCAAAGAGGTGACGCCCTGCGACACGCCGTTCGGACTCGGCTATAAAAAGGAGGCCGCTTATCATTGAGCTGAAATTTGAATCGGACTGCACTCATTGATATGTGAGAAGTTTGCCCCTGTTCCTTAGTGGAATCAGTGGCTAAGTGGTTCATGAGCAAAATTTGCATTTACAAACGGAATGACTTAGCTACTATACCCCCATCCTATGGTGGAGGGTATAAAAATTGCAATTCGAAGTTTCTGCCTTCGAAAGTTAATTTTTTGTTCTACTGTTTGAAGGTGTCACATAAATTGGTTTCCTAAGTTTGCTTTCCTTAAACTTTTCTCTCTTCATATATCTTATTTTCACCCATGGCAAACATGGCAAAAGCTTCTAATAAACATAGGTATAATAGGCACAAAGAAACCATTAAAAGTTATTAGATCGCTTCATAAACTACAACAAAAATAAGGTTAAAACTTAATCATAAATTTTCTTTTGCTATCTCACAGAGATATCTTTGTGAAATAAAACACTTTTGCACGAATATAGGAGTACGCGACAATGGTGCGTTTTCTTCATATATTCGTATTTGGAATGTCCTGGCAAATATTTATTCTTGCTGCCGCATTTCGGTAGTAAGTCTGTTTTATGTATGTTTGGCGGTGTATGTCATGGGCTGTGCCTTAGCAACACCAAGTACACAAAGTTCACTCATTCGCTCACCCACAACACTTACACACTCATACAAACATACATAAATAGACAAGGCAAACAGAAAAGCTTTTGGCCAATCCAATGAATAAATATGTAGTTAAGATTTTGTATTCACTGGAATTAATTTGGCCAGTGCTGACTTCTGCTGCTACTATCTGCAAGTCTTGGACAACCAACAAATATTTATGCCTCGCAGGACATTTAACACTTCGAGTACGAAGGACGTCGTCGAGGACGACTTCAATGACTGTCTGTCAATGTAATGCTGTTGAATGTGTATACATTTTGTACTTCTTGTTGTTGTCTGTGGCTGTGTGTGTGTGTGTGTGTGCTTATGTTTGTGTTTATTCCCGCTTTTCTTTTGCCCTTTAATCAAAGGAATTTTCACATTTGTTCAGCTACAATGCTTGAGAGTTTTGGCATTGTTTTCGCTTTCGTTTCAGTTTCGTTTTGTTGTTTGGGTGTGTGTGTGTGCAAGAGTTTTTACGACGCCATAGTCCTGCTCTCAAATCTCCAGGTGGTAATTTGTGATGAAAACTTCAATCGTAGTCGACCAAAGCAGGATATTTTGGAATTTGTATGATGTTGTAGTTGTTTTTGTAAGGGATTCTCTTTTTTTTTTGTCTCTGTCACAGTGTACAAAGTTTGCCACGTGGCTTTACACAGTTCCGCATAGAGACACTGTTATTTAATATTTCATTATTTTTTACTACTCCTATATATGTTTTGTTTGTTTTCACTTTATACAGGATGATAACAATTTTTTGTTAAATTTCTTTAATATGAATGCTCAGTTCACACAGTTTTTTTTTTGTCATTGTATACATCAATTGGTTGATACGATTCGTTTAAACTCGTCAAAAGAAGATAATTAAATATTCCGGCAATTTTTTTATTGTTAATTTTTTTTTCCAGCTGTCAGCAATTATGTTTTGTTTTTTTTTTATTACTAATTGCTGCTTTGTTTTTTTACCCTCCACCATATGATGGTGGTATACTAATTTCGTCATTCCATTTGCAACAACTAGTAGTATGCGTATAAGATGCCATAAAGTCTATAAATTATTGATCGTCTTGACATTCTAAGTCGGCTAAGCGATATCCATTTGTCTGTTCGTCCGTCTGTGGAAAATACATTTACTTTCAAAGTAATAAAGCTAGGCACCTGAAATTTTGCCCAAATTGGGATTGTACTTCGGTTGGGATTGTAAATGGGCCATATTGTTCCATTTGTTCGTATAGCTGTCATATAAACCGATTTTGGTTCTTAATTTCTTGAGTCTCTAGAGATCGCAATTATTATACGATTTTGCTGAAATTTTGCATGTTTTTGCATTTTTTTTAATGACAACTGTGCTTAGTATGGCTCAGTTCATATCCTGATATAAGTTAGGTTAAGTTGAAAAGAGGGTGCAATATTAATCTACCTCATGCCACCATACACATACTCCAATAATCGGCTTACAAAACTCTCAGTGCTACTTACAAAACCCTTAATTGTTTTACATGCCACGCCCCTAAGTTGGGTTCATGTATGGTATTGTGTCCCCTCCTAAGTACCGGTCTCTTTTAGCCGCGAAATCCGGGCCATGACATAGGAAATGCTCCAACGTCTCTTCATCTTCCCCACATACCCTGCATATGCTATCACATGCCGCACCCATTTTGGATAAGTGAGCTCGTAGTACAATGTTTACCGAGAGCTGTACTGACCTCCTTCGTATATTATTGCAGTAACAGCCTCGTCCTCTCATAATCGGGATCACCCCATAGAATTTTCGCCGTCCAACACACGGTGTCACAGTGCTATATGCGCATTCGACGCCCACGCCTCTAACTCGGAATGCGTTGATCCGAAAAGCTTCGGGTTAATCGTCTGCCCATTCATTTCCACTTACTCCGTTATGGCCCGGCACTCAAACGATGCGGATTGTGCTATGACCAGAGAAGGAGTTAATCTCCTTCTTAGATTCCAAGATTGTTCATGATCTTACCTTCCTGGTTGTTATTGCCCTTATGGCCATTTTACTTTACGACGTCCTAGCATTAGCACCTCAACACCTCACGCATTCCGTCAATGCCCGGATGTCCGCCTGCAGGACTGTATTATGGTCAGGCAGTCTAAAACAGATCTCAATCCCTGGGTTCTCAATGTAGACCCCCAGGCTGACTCTGTCCTCTAGCTTTGGTCCATCCGTGTAACATGGTCTCCCAGATAGCAATACTAGGGTTCCGTCAGTCCAACACTGTTCCGCTGGCACTCGACCTGAAGTGTCGTCTCAGGTATCCGATCGGAAACCTCTTCCATTCCTTCCAGGTAGAGGTATAATCGTCGCCTCGATTATACCTCCATGGTATAAGCTGCTCCCATCCTCAATTCATTCTCCCATCTCTTTAAGTCTCATAGTGACAGTGGCTGCCTCACATTTCATATGTAAATATGTTTATGGGTCGGATATCTAAAATAGTCTCCAGTGCCCTAGAGGGCGTGGTCCTCATCTCTCCGCCTATGCCAAGACAACATGTTCTCTGAACCTATTTTAAGGTCCTTATGTTGCACTTTTTCTTCATAGCAGTTCACCAAACTACTGAGGCGTTTGTAAGTATTGGTCTAATCACGCTTCTGCAGAGCCACCTAGGATTAAGGTCCCATTTCGAGTCGCGGCCCGTCTACATAGTGCCCATCATTTGTGAGCCTTTCGAGTACGCTCCTGAATGTGACACTTCCAATTATGTTTCCTGTCACTCCTAATGCTTATGCCATGGGACTCACAATTTATCCACCTGTTCCTTAGCATATGGTTTATCCAGTTTCTAAGAACCCGGTCCACCCGTTACTGGTCTAAGGATTGGAACAGTGTGTCAATTCGAACATTGTTTAAAGCCGCCTCGATGTCAATGCATACTGGCAAAGTGGACGTCTTCGTACGAACGATTCTTCTATTTAATGCACAACTTCGTGGAGGGCAGCCTCCACCGACCTTCCATTGACATAGGCATCTTGTCCTGTATTTAAGCACTTCGCTGGATGTGCTACTCTTTATAATGGTATCCACAATACGTTTCATGGTTTTGAGTAGATGGGACGTAAGGCTTATAGTTCTGTAGGCTTTTGGTGTCGCATTACTTGCCTGGTTGGGCTTTGGTATAAATACCACCCTTGCCCCTGCCAAGCTTTCGGATTATATGCAAAGTGGGGCGACAGATAGCCTGCCTCCTTCTGCGGTAACGTCGGAAATATTCCATCAGGTCTGAGTGACTTAAGTGGTCTGAAATGGTATCCACAATACGTTCCATGGTTTTGAGTGGAAAGGACATAAGGCTAATAGGTCTGTAGGCCTTTGGTGTCGCATTACTTGCCTTGCCGGGTTTGGGTAAAATTACCACCCTTGCCTCCTGCAAGACTTTCAGATTTTATGCAAGCCCCAGGCAAGGTGGGGCGCCAGATCGTCTGTCCTCTTTTGTAGTAACGCCTGAAATATCCCATCAGGTCTGAGTGACTTAAGTGGTCTGAAACACCTCAAGCATTCCTTCACCATTAATTTCGTAGTTATAAACCTTCGATCACATCATTGTTCCAAGATTTCGGTGTCTCCGTGAGTCCCGTCGTATCAATAGAAACTCGTTTTCATCAAAAGCCTCAACATGTCCTTGTTTGTCTATGCTCTCATTCCCATATCGTCTACTAAAGTTTCAGTTTGGACATGGGTTTTTGAGTGAAACTTTTTCATCTTGGCGGCGTCATTAACGCTATCGACCTGTCCGCAGAAAAGCTTTCAGAAGGGACGTTTTGTCGCACTGGTAATCTTATTGTGTTTCTTGAGCCGTGTGTGATACACATCCTAATAAACTACTGCTTTTTTACGACCAGCTCTGTTATAAAATCTGCGGAAATCTTTCCCAATTTTGCGAATCTGCCCGATCATCCAGGGTTATTCTTGGACTGGTTTCCTTTCTCGAAGAGTACAACTATATTCGAAAGACTCCACTATTGCAGTCGTAATCCTGTTGACATTGTCGGCAATGTCTTCTATGCTTAGGCAATCTAAATTATCTTGCCCAAGTCTTTTTCTGAGTAGTCTCCCGAATTTTGCCCAGCTGAAGCGATGGTCAGAGAAGGAGTTTTCCTTGGATTCCCTCCAATCCTGAACCTCATCGATTAGATTTTCCGAACGAATTGGCACATCTAAAACCTCCTCCCTAATCCTATTAACCAAGGTAGCAGTGTCACCAATATCAAGTGTTATTAGGTCGTTATCATTCAAGAATTCTACCTGGGCTTGGCCCCGCTTATAAATGTGGGTACTACCCCACGAAACGTGGTGAGAATTCTAATCGCACCCTATAAGTACCTCATGTCCTGTCTGTTTTTTTCTTTCCCTACCAACCGCTGCAGCTCCAACGTAGGTAGCGGAGAGTCGAATAGCAGATAAAGTGATGCCACCGTCTTCCTGTCTCATCACTGTTGCAACCGACGTTGACAACTCTAGGGAAGATACATAATTTACATTTTTATGACAAGTAACGTTTTAGCATAGAATAATTGTTAATTGATATGGTTCAGAGCAGAAACTTTGTTCCGGGTCGTCCATGGCTCCTGAATTAAGTCAATATGAATCTTGCCCTTGCTGATTTTCTCCATCAGAGCGTGAGTAGCTGTCTCGCTTCGGTGGAGGTTTATCTGGATGACCTCAATCATTGGTCCTCCATTAGATGGGCTTCTTGGGAGTGGATGATGATTTCATTGTCTGCTCTCTGTTCCTTAGGTTGCATTGAGTTTCCCGTCATTGCACTGCCTGATGTTTTAATATTAGGGTCTTTACCTAATCTAGACTTCCGAATCTTAAGAAACTGGGTAATGGTTGCATAATCGGGCCCCTGTTTGTTTGCACTGCTGGTGTTCCAATATTATGATCTTGAAATTTTGCACGTGGTGTTTTGGTATGACTTTAAATAACTCAGCCAAATATGGTTTAAATCGGTTTATAATCTGATATATTTTTGCCATATAAACCGATCTGGGATCTTGACTTCTTGAGCCACTAGAGGGCGCAATTCTTATCCGATTTGGCTGAAATTTTGCATGATTTGTTTTGTTATGATTTTCAATAACTGTGCTAAGTATGATTGAAATCGGTCCATAATCTGATATATCTGCCATATAAACCGATCTGAGATCTTGACTTCTTAAGCCTCTAGAGGGCGCAATTCTCATCCGAATTGTTTGAAATTTTTGCCCGACGTATTTTGTTATAACTTCCAATAACTATGCCAAATATGGTTCAAATCGGTCCATAACCTGATAAAGCTGTCATATAAACCTATCTGGGATTTTTATTTTTGAGCCGCTAGAGGGCGCAATTCTTATCCGATTTGGCTGAAGTTTTGCATGAGGTGTTTTGTTATGATTTTCAATAACTGTGCTAAGTTTGATTGAAATCCGTCCATAACCTGATATAGCTGTCATATAAACCGATCTGAGATCTTGACTTTTTAAGCCTCTAGAGGGCGCAATTGGCACTTTCAATAACAGTGCCAAGTATGGTTCAAATCGGTCTATAACCTGATATTGTTGCCATATAAACCGATCTGGCATTTTGACTTCTAGAGCCACTAGAGGGCGCAATTCTTATTCGATTTGGCTGAAATTTTGCATGAGTTGTTTTGTTATAATTTTAAACTGTGCCAAATAAGATTCATATCAGTCCATAACCTGATATAACTGCCATATAAACCGATCTTGAATATTGATTTTTTGAGCCACTAGAGGGCGCAATTCTTATCCGATTTGGCTTAAATTTAGCATGACGTGTTTTGTTATGACCATCAACAACTGTACCAAATCAGTCCATAACCTTATAAAGCTGCCATAACCGATCTGCAGATTTGCGCAATATCCACCCGATTTGATTGCAATTTTGACTGAGCCCAGTCTAAATCGGTTCATAACCTTATATAGCTGCCACATAATCAGATCTGCTAATTTTGCTAATTTAGTTTCTAGAGTGTGCAATTCTTTTTCGATTCGGCAAAAATTTTGCACGTCGTGTTTTGGTATGACTTTACACAACTGTGCTAAATATGGTCTAAATCTTTAAATTAGCTGTCATATAAACCGATTTTCCGTCTTCGACTTCTTGAGCTCCTAGAGGGTGCTATTATTATCCGATTTGACTGAAATTTTGCATTTTTTTGAACTTGTCACCTGCGATGCATGGTGAAGGGTATATAAGATACGACTTGGCCGAATTTAACGCTCTTTTACTTGTTATTTTTCATTTATGACTTTGCGCAGCCTGTTTGTGACTATTCAATGCAAATTTCATATTTCAGTGATTTCGTGTCGTTTTTTTTCGCATGGTTTTTTCGCTTTGATTTTTATTTCCTTTTGTCGTGAAACAATCTATGAAATGAATTCTATATAAATTAGTGAATAGTGAAGCAATTATTTTATTTAAATTATGTACAAAATATGGCCTCAAGTTTTATTTTTGTCTGCACAGCATTTATTTTTTTATCTTTAGCCATTAAAGGATAATTGAAATGACTAGTTTTTGGCCAAATATGAAAAAAAATCCTGGTTAATATGTTATCAATTGAATTTGTATGCAAACGAAGTTTAAGCGTTTTGTTAATAAAATCATTGACTTTTATCTGCTGCCCAAATGAATAATTATTAAAGTTTTTCAATGACTGATACAGTTAATTAATCTTGAACTAACCTAAATTGAAATCAAATCTGTCATATGTGTGAGGTATGCAAAAATAAACAGAAGTTAAAGCGTACTAAGTTGGGCCCCGGGGAATCGAATATTCAGACAAAACTTAGTTAAAGGGCAGAATTTTACTTTGCATAACAAATTTATGCCAAACCAAGCAAAATGGAAGCTTCTAGGAGCAATAGAAGGCCAATCGGGAGTGGGCCTTTATGGCAGTTATATTAGATTATAGCCCGGCCGACACGGGATAGCCGTGGACACCACACGGGCACTATCACGGGAAGCTTAGGAGTAGCTAAAAATGCGGAATAGCTAAAAATGCGGAGTAGCTAAAAATGTGGAGGCCACCGTAGGGCAGAGGTTAGCATGTCCGCCTATGACGCTGAACGCCTGTGTTCGAATCCAGGCGAGGCCATCAGAACAGCGGGGCTTTTCCCCTCCTAATGCTGGCAACATTTGCGAGGTACTATGCCATGTAAAACTACTCTCCAAAGAGGTGTCGCACTGCGGACCGCCGTTCGGACTCGGCTATAAAAAGGAGGCCCCTTATCATTGAGTTTATAAGCTTGAATCGGACTGCACTCATTGATATGTAAGAAGTTTGCCCCTTCTACTTAGTGGAATGTTCATGGGCAAAATTTGCATAGCTGAAAATGCGGGCAGTCCGCGATTTCGAGAGGAGAGTCTCAGTGAGGAGTCAGGTGGCACTGGCTCTAATTTAAATACTAAGTGCCAATGATACTGGCCTTCAAATTACAAATGGTCAATATTAGCTTCTGTTCCCTGATTAGGGACGGCTAAAGGGGAGCATCGGATCTTGGAGCAAGCAGCTCGTGACACCGTGGGATACCTGCACACGCACACACAAAACCCATGCGTTTGAGTTTTGTGGGCCAGTAACCCGTCCCCGGAAAATTATAATAATTTCTTTGAGGCACTCGCCTAACGTTGACGACCCATGCAAACAAAAAAACGACTATGATTTGTGGAAATGCATCTGGAATGCCCGGACTCTGTATAAAGAAGGTGCAGTATACGCATTGGCGGATGTATTGCAAAAGTACAAGGCAGATATTACCGCCTTCAGGGAAAAGTGATGGACCGGGAATGGCGTCACAACAACACCAAACAGTGACAAACTATATCATAGCTGCTATGACACGAGGCATGAATTTGGCTGTGGATTTGTGGTTAGTCGGAGACTGAAACTTGTCTACAACTTTATATCGGTGGATGAGAGACTAGCCACAATACGCATAAAAACCAAATTCTTCAACATCAGCCTTATTTGTGCCCATGACCCGACGGAAGACAAGGAGGAGCAGACCAAGGATATTTTCTATAAGCGCCTAGAAGGAGAATACGACCACTGTCTCGCCCTTCATATAAAAATAAATAGTTCTGAAAGATTTTAATGCGAAGATAGGGAAAGAAGACATTTTTGGTCCAACCGTCGGAAAGTTTAGCTTCCACGCTATAATGTCCGATAATGGGAATGGAAGCTGGATATTGAAAAACTGCAAACACAACGTCATACTCCACTCGACTGAACCAACTGCTTGATGAAAGCACTCCTTGTCCGGAAGGTAAAACGGCGCAGTGGCAAACTATTACCCACTCCATGGAAAATGCAGCGAAATCCGAACCTGGGTACCAGATCCTCCACCAAGAAACCAATGGTACGACCAAGAGTGTCGAGATGCTGCTGAAGCCAAGACTGCGGCATACAGGACAACCAATCAGTAACAACGCGCAAGATGAAGGACAGGTAACGGGGAGAAAAGGAGAGAGGAGAAACGTTTATTCCGCAGAAAGAAAAGGGAAATGGAAAGACGTGAGTGTGTCCGAATTGAGATGTACAGAAGTCAGAATGAAGTCCGGAAATTCTACCCAAAAAAATAAACATCAAACCGATGGCTTTGGTGTAGGCACATCCTCCTGCAGAGACAAAGAAGAAAATCTGGTAACTGACAAAAATAACATGCTGAGAATATGCTGACACAGATCATATGCTGAGAATATGGGAAGAACATTTTACCCAGCCGATAGTGTACAAGTAGCAGTGACTCGGCAGCAGGAGCCGACGGGTTACCCGCTGAACTATTTAAGACCGGAGGCGACACGCTGATAAGGCGTATGCATCAGCTTATCTGCGCAATTTTGCTAGAAGAATGCATACCCGATGATTGGATCCTCAGCATACTATGTCCCATACACAAGAAAGGAGACAAGACAAAATGTGCCAACTACAGAGTAATAAGTCTCCTCCCCATCGCATACAAGATACTCTTGAGCGTACTGCGTGAAAGATTAAAACACAAAGTCAATGAGATAATTGTGCCCTATCAATGCGGCTTTAGACCTGGCAAATCCACCCTAGACCAGATATTCACACTGCGCCAAATCCTGGAAAAGACCCGAGAAGGACAAATCAACTCCTCTTTGTTGACTACAAAGCCGCTTTCGATACCCCTTTATATTCAATGTTATTTCAAGCCATGACTGAGTTTGGTATCCCTGCAAAATTAATAAGACTCCGCAGGTTAACACTTGCTGATACACGTTCCTCTGTAAGAATAGGAAGAATCTCTCCGAATCATTAAAAACCAAACGAGGTTTCAGACAAGAAGACAGCCTATCGTATGAACTCTTTAATATCCTGCTGAAGAAGATTATACGAGAAGCAGATGTGAATAGATATGGCACACTAATCACAGTAGAACTCATGCTACATGCTAAGCCGACGACATCGATATCATAGGTCGGTCACCCGAAGTAGTAACTGCAGCCTTTGAAAGAATCGAAAGAGAATCAGGGAAAATGGGTCTGGTAGTAATTTGAGATAAGACAAGTTGGATGGTATCAACTCCCAGAACACCTTGTACAAACGATCAGATAAAGAAAATGGAGAAAGTTGGGAACCACAACTTTGAGATAATCAGCAACTTTATCTACCTCGGCACCGCCGTAACCGTAATGAATGACACCAGTTTTGAAATGAAGCGAGGAATAATCCTGGCAAACAGTGGCTACTTTGGACTAAGTAAGCAGTTAAGAAACAAGGCCACCTCTCGACAGACGAAGATTACACTATACACGACACTGATACTACCCGTGTTGTTATATGGTTCCGATGCGTGGGTACTTGTCAAAGCAGGCAGTGCTTGGAGTGTTTGAGAGAAAGATTCTTCGTAAAATAAATGGTCCAGTTTATGTTAATGGAGAATATAAGCGAGGAATGAATCACGAACCATATGAGCTGCATGACGAATGAATCACGAACTATATAAGCTGTATGACGATTTTAGCGTAGTAAAACGTATTAAAATACAATGGATGCGTTGACTAGGTCATTTTGTCAGAATAAATGCAGAAGCTACAGCAAAGAGTCTTTTGAAGGCGGTCACGATGGTACACTCAAACTGGGACAAGTGATGCCGCTATGAGGCTCGCTGTTCTTGCTCGTCAATAGAAAGGAGGCTACTTATCATTGAGCTTAAACATTAATCAGACTGCACTCATTGATATGAGAGAATTATGCCCTGTTCCTTAATGGAATGTTCATGGGAAACTTAGATTAGCGTAGTAGGTTTTTATGGGAGCTACATCAGATTATACACGGATCAAACCATACATCTCACGATTATTGGAAGGCACAACATAAGACTACATGCAAAATTTCAGCCAAATCGGATAACAATATGGATAACTAGGGGCTCAAGATGTAAAATAGGAAGATCGGTATATATGGGAGCTATATCAGCTTACTCACCGATTTAGACCATACGAGGCACCATCTTTGGAAGTCTTCAAAGAGCACTATACGCAAAATTTAAAAATTTTTACTTCCTATTTTGTTCTTCTCATGTCCGTCTGGGCGCGAATTCGCCTGTCTGTCTGTCCACGTTTTGCAATCAAGGTATAGGTAGCATTTGTCATCCAATCATCGCGAAATCTCCGAAATAATGTCCGGGCATGAGCAGAGCAGGTGTTCAATCGGGCTTGAGGTTCGCCAACGTAAATCCAGAGTTTCGGTAGTGGTGGTAGGGTCCATCCTCCGGATCTTCTTAGGGGCAATAAGGTTAACTTTTATATAAAACCGGTTCAACGGATTTTTTAAAAATCTCAAAAACTTAAACCGGTTTTTTAACAAGCTAATTTTTTTTAAATTTGAAACCCGGTTTTAGTAAAAAGCAGGATTATTGATCACTCTTCTAATTAGTCTTTGTAAAATTACGTTAAGATTGGCTGGACAAACATTTTAAAAGCCATTCATTAGAGATCTCATTTACCAAATTCTTCATGCCGATCGGCTTAGACCTACTTCTGGTTTTGACTTAGTGATGTCCGTCTGTCTGTCCGCCTGACTGCCTGTCCGTCGCACTGACTGTAAGTCTGTCCGTTCGCCTGACTGTCTTTCCGTCAGTCTGTCCGCGTGACTTTTGTTTTTCTGTCCGCCTCTCTGTCTGTCCATCTCTCTGTCTGTCCGTCTGTCTGTCAATTCATGAAGTCACTTTTTTGGACCAACGACAAACCTTGAACAAAATCGGATCAATTTAAGATATAGCCTACATATATATCTTCCATTTTTTTTAGTCCTATATTTTCGAAATTTGGCATGAGGTTTGCATTTCACGTCCCGAAACGAGTGTGGTTCGATTTTTGCGATCAAAATCGGATCAGATTTAAATGTAGCTCCCATATATATCTTTCCTCCGATATGGGATTTTAAGGCTGTATAAGGCACAATTTTCGTCCAATCATTCAAAATGCAAAATTTTGCATGGTGTGGTCTATTTGAAGTCCTAATATGTGTTAAAAATTTCATCAAAATCGCTTCAGATTCACTTGTAGCTCCCAAATATATCTTTAAGTCGCTATACATTCTTAAGACTGCAAAGCCAGTATTTAATTCCTATCGTAAGAAAATCTACACTTTGTGGTGTAGGTTATTATATAGTCGGCAGCGCCCGTCTTTTGCATTTCCTTACTGGTTTTATGTCATTTCAACCCACCCAGCGTTGAACCATGAATGCTCCAATTTATTTTAAAAGACTTTTCAGTATGCAATGGTAATGCTGTACTCTTTGGTGAACACTTCCTTAAGTCCTGTGTTTAATCCGTACTTCCTTAAAGAAACGTGACCAATGCCATTTATTTCCTGCCTCATGTTGTGATATCCTTGTAAATTTTGTAATTTAAGCACGTTTATAAACAGCAGTGTCTGATGGTGAACATATGCCATTGGGTAGATATACAATTGCCTACGCTTTAAAACTTTGTTAAACTTTTTTAGTATTAAACATATTCGGTTGAAGTGTTAACAAAGATTATTAAAGGCTTGTGATAAAAATTTCCACAATGGGGGGGGGGGGGGGGGGGGATATTTTTAAAAGCTTTTTGAAATTGAAATTTAATAATTTTGGGAATAATAAGCACAGGAACCATTGAGATAACATCTCAAAACTTAGTAAGTAGTTGCTAGCCTTCGGAAAACATCTAGGCAGAGAAGCTGCTTATTATGCAAGTTTATAGAAGGTAATTTTTAACGATTAAAGTTTGCCAGGGTGGCAACTCTGGTTGATATTTGTTTCCAAATTTCATCTGTTAAAGTGAAAAGTGTTTAATATACTTTGCCATTTTATGATGGAGAAACTCACAAACGAGCAATGAAATTTGTTATAAAATTTCATGCCCAGTGACAATAGCTCGATGGAAATCCAATGTTTTATTGACAAATTGTGTTCATGGACTAGGTTTCTGGATAAATGGATACGTAATCAAGCAGAACTGTTGCACCTGGGGTGAAGACCAACCACATGCCGTACTAGAGTTACCGGTGATCCCGAAAAAACGGTAGATTGCCGAGATTAATGAGCTAGATTAACATATCTCATATTTTTCTTGGAACACAGGCCGAAATGCCGTGAAAAGTGATACAAAATTGGACCTTTCGAATGGACCATTTGAACCGGATTCGCTGTAACATTTATATATGAAGATTTCTTCACAAAGGCAATGGCAAAGAGCAATTGGATAACAACTGCAGCTTCCAGGGGAGCAGGTCGAAAATCGGGAGATCGGTCTATGTGGGAGCTATATCGGGTTATAGACCGATTTGGACCGTAATTGTCTTGATTGTTGGAAGTCATAATAGAACATGACGTGCAAAATTTCAGCCTAATTGGGCAACAGTTGCGGCTTCGAGGACCTCAAGATATCCAATCGGGATCAAATCAAATCAAAACAGAAGTCCTAGGCAAAATTTCACCAAATGGAATGTAAATTGAGCCTCCATTTGAGCCCCAATGGCGGCCACCGTGCCGCAGAGGTTAGCATGTCCGCCTATGACGCCGAACGCCTGGGTTAAAATCCCGGCATGAACTTTACCAAAAAATTTCGGCGTTGATTATCCCTTTACTAATACTGGCAACGTTTCTAAGATATTCTGCCATGTTACAATTTCTCTACCTGGTGGTGTCGCTATGCGGCACGTCGTACGGACTCGGCACAAAAAGTAGGCCCCTTATCATTGAGCTTAAACTTTCATCGGGCTGCACTCATTGATATGAGAGAAGTATTCCCAGTCCCTAATGGTATGTTGATGGGAAATTTTATAGGGAGCTATATCCAGATATGGATATTTGCAATCCCCAAGGACCTAAATCAATGAAAAGTAACTGTACAAGATTTAAAATGGCTAGCATTATGGGTTAGACCGCTATAGTGATTTTGACAGACGGACGGACGACTCACAATGTCCGCACTGAGGGCCGCCCCAACCCCAAGGTTTCGGCGACCTAACCCCCTAATATAGGTTTATTGGATGATCATAACAATATGGGACTCAAATGAATGGTATTCGGGAGTAGATTGCAGATATGGACAGGAGGGAGGAACAGGCTTTATAATTTGTTGATATCGGAAGGGGGTGGACCCTCCCCAAAATCAAAAATGGGCCGATAATGACAAAATGGATATCAAATAAAAGGTACAGAAAAGTAGAATGGGAATACTGTTGGGTTGCCCAAAAAGTAATTGCGGATTTTTCATATAGTCGGCGTTGACAAATTTTTTCACAGCTTGTGACTCTGTAATTGCTTTATTTTTTCTGTCAGTTATCAGCTGTTACTTTTAGCTTGCTTTAGAAAAAAAGTGTAAAAAAAGTATATTTGATTAAAGTTCATTCTAAATTTTATTAAAAATGCATTTACTTTCTTTTAAAAAAAATCCGCAATTACTTTTTGGGCAACCCAATATTAAAAATTGGGTCCAACTACCGAGGAAGTCGCCCCAACCCCAAAACTCTTCCAAGCAAATAAATTGGACGTTCACGTCAATGTGTGGCTCAAATGAAAGGTATTCGGTAGTAGATTACGAATGTGGTATGCAACATCAGATTCAAGTATAGGGAGTCACATCAACCCTCAGAAAACGCCTCAAATGGGCTCACTAACAAATTATGACTATATGGGACTCGGTTGTTTGTTTGTTTCGTAGAATCAAAAACGGCTGAACCGATTTGCTCTTCAAACTTTCACAGATTGTGTAGGTTGGTCTGGAAGGAAACATAGGCTATATAATTTTTTGATATCGGATGGGGGGCGGACTCTCCCCCTTACACCAAAAACGCCACCCAAATGCAAAAGTGGACCGATAGGCACAATATGGGTTAAAGGTATTGGAGACTAAAAAACAAATCTGTTATTAAAACTTGGGTCCAAATACCCACCGGGCCGCCCAAACCCCAAAACTCTTCTTAAGAGATACATTCGACGTTAATGTCAATATGGGACTCAAATGAAAAGTATTCAGCTGTAGATTATAAATACGGCATAAACGCTTAGGTGCAAGCAATGGGTGGTCGCCGCACCCCCAAATTGGCATATTAGCCGACCATGGCTATATGGGACTGAAATGAAAGGTATTTGGGTGTAGATTACGAATATGACATTAAAATTTGCCTTCAAGTCTAGGTGGCGCTTTCCTCCTAAAAATACGTCAAAAAAGTTAATTGACCCATTATAACAATATGCCACTCAAATCAAAGGTATTTGAGAGTAGAAAACAAATTTGATACCCAATTTTGGAGCCAAGGGTTTTGGATACGCCCTAAAGCACACCCTAAACTGAACTTCATTTCGGACTATGGCCATATGGGCTCAAATCAACGGTATTTGGGAGTAAAGAACAAATTTGATATCTATTTTCAGAGCAAAGTGACGGTAGCCGCACCAACCCCAAAACACCCTCCTAACGGTTCATATTCGAACGCAGGCGTTTAGCGGACATGGGCTATAGTGGCACGAATTCGATAGCCACATTCTAGGCGAAGTGTCCCCATCCTAAAAAGACATTGCAGAGTTTAAGAAGGCGCAGCGGAGCAGATCTGGTTCGGCTAGTAGAAAATATTTGTGCAAAATTTCAAGCTTCCAGCTTTTACTCCTTCGAAAGTTAGCTTGCTTTCCACAAACAGACGGACGGACATGGCTAGAGCGACTTACAATTTCATGACGATCAAAAATATACATACTATATGGGGTCTAAGGTCAATATTACGAGGTGTAACAAACTGAATGACGAAATTAGTATACCCCATCCCATGGTGGAGGGTATAAAAAAGTAAAAGCAAGTTAGGTGCGGCCGGGCCGATTGTTACATACCATACCATCAATGAAGTACATGTGGCAAGTCTTGGAAGTCTTTAAACCATATTCGAAACAGTTGTTGTAAGTCATTACAAAACGCCACGTGCAAATTTTCAGCTAAATCGGTTAAGAATTGCGTCTTCTGGAGGCTCAAGGAGTCAACCAGGGGGATGTGTTTATATGAGAACTACATATATCAATACATAAACTAATTTGGCCTATTTACCTACTGTAATAAAAAGTATTTATTGATAATTTCAAGCGTCTTACTTTACTCCTTCAAAAGTTAGCGTGCTTCGAACAGGTAGGCAACCGGAGATGGCTAAATCGACTTTTATCAAGACGATCGAGAATATGTATGCCCTATAGGTTTACAGATCAATATTTCGATGAGTTACAAACGGAATGATAAAATATGTATACCCCTATCATATGGTGGAGGGTATAAAAAATACATTTAGTAGCTGTAGGCGGAGATCCGGGCGATCACGTGATCCGTGAGGTGGTGCTAATGCCAGGAAGTCGGGTGAAAACATCTTTACAGACAGTAAAAATTATCACAAGGGCAATAACAACCAGGACGGCAAGGTCACGAACAGTCTTGCTGTGTAAAAGAAGATTAACGCCTTCTCTGAGGATGGGAAAATCCGCATCGCTGGGGTGCCAGGCCCTAACGGAGTAGGGAATGAAATGGCAGTCGATTTGGCGGTGAAGACCGGAGGACTTCCGTCAATAAACTTGGTTAACCCGAAGACTTTCGGGTCGATGCAGTCTGAGTTAAGGGCGTTGGCAGCGAATGCGCATGCAATCCTGTGGAACAACGAAACGGTCAGTAGGACGGCGAAAATCCTATGGGGGGATCCAGATCGTGAGAAAACGAGGCTTTTACTGAATGGAAGTAAGAAGGAGGTCAGTATAGTTATTGGTATTATGACGGGATACATAGGACTACGAGCTCACTTATGTAAAATCGGTGCGGCAAGTAGTATCAGGTACAGGCCATGCGGGAAAGATGGTGAGCCGTTGGAGCATTTCCTTTGTCATTGCCCGGCTTCCGCGTCTAACAGATAACGGTATCTAGGTGGGAACACTATACCAGACATGAAGGGCAGTGGCATGGAAAACAATTAAGCATTTTCTAAGTAGCACGGAATTCCTAACTTAGATTTTGTTTTTTGTATTTAGAACGCACAAGAAACCGATTACTGTCTTAGTTGTGTGTCCATAGTGGCATGGGATTAATATTTGCATCCTCTTTTCAACCTTACCTAACCTAAGCTGCCATTTCTCAAAAAATTCTCATACCATTTCCTTAATAGCTATCATTGCTCGAAAAAAAACGATTTTAGGCATTTTTGTATACTTGATGTAATAAAAGTTCTTCAATTTCGGATTTTTCGTTTTCCATTCCTTCATAACAGTTTGATGTGTTGAATTGTTTTATGTTAATAAATATCTTTATTTTTCATACATTTCCTTCAACATAATAATACCATTTTAAAGAACTTCCTTTAGCTCGGATTTAAACTCAAAAATTTCCTTTGTGAAAACGTGACCAATGCTGTTTATTTCCTGGCTCGTGTCATGTGATCTTTATACATTTTGTAATTTGAGCACGTTCGTAAATAGCAGTGCTTAAAGCTGTGTATATTACAGTGAAAAATGTACATTTACTACTGTCTACATTTAAAATCCTTAAATAATCACTTTTGAGGAAAACCGTATTAATATCACAGTTATATTTTGTTTTTAGAAAAAGCAAGGAAATACAGAGGTAACTTGTTTTTCATAGGATTTCCTAGAAACTTGACAAGAATGGTGTTCGAAACCTGAATATAAAGCCTTTGCGATGATTGGGAAGAAATTTTTCGCATTCTTATAAACACCATATAAAGACGTGAGCTAAACTTCCCTTCCCATTTTTCTTGGTTTTAACTGTGTTGTTGAGTTTTTCCCTCCTAATGGTGGCGACCTTTGTGAGAGAAGTTTGCCCCTGTTCCTTAATGGAATGTTCACGAGCAAATACGCATTGGCAATTGAGTTTTGTGGAAGTCACCATAGCTGAACGCCTGGGTTCGAATCCTGGCGAAACCATCAGAAAAATTTTTCAGCGGTGGTTTTCCCCTCCTAATGCTGGCAACATTTGTGAGGTACTATGCCATATAAAACTTCTCTCCAAAGAGGTGTCGCACTGCGGCCAGCCACTCGGACTCGGCTATAAAAAGGTGGCCCCTTATCATTGAGCTTAAACTTGAATCGGACTGCACTCATTGATATGTGACAAGTTTGCCCTTGTTCCTTAGTTGAATGTTCATGGGCAAAATTTGTAATTTAGTTTTATTCAAATGATATCTAATTTAGCAAACAATGACTTTATTTCCACTAATAGAGACAAATTAGGTTAATGCATGTGAATTATAAGTGGCTCCTTATAACTCTCTCTCTATGTTCATTATCATTGCATGTGTTGTTAAGTAATCACGTTAATCTGACTCTTTAAACTCTGTGTTAAATCTCTATTCAATCTGCATAAAATGCCAGTATATCCCTTATCGTCTTGGCTTTGTGCATTTAGCCCTATAACTTTCACAAAATGACGAAAAGAATTTAGGTGTTTCAAATACACGCTTATAGATGTAATACCTTGGGGATTGTAAATGATCAATATCGGCTAACATATTAACAGATTTCAATCCCAGCCTACCTACACCAAAAAAAAATTATTTGTGCAAAATTTCAGTTGCATGTGCTTGGAGTATCTGAGAGAAAGATTCTTCGTAAAATATATGGACCAGTTTGCGTTAATGGAGAATATAGGCGACGTATGAACCACGAGCTGTATGACGACGATGCCACAGTTACACGCATCAAAATACAACGGCTGTGTTGGCTAGGTCATGATGTCAGAATGGATGAAAAAGCTCCAGCACAGATGTCTTTTGAACGAAAACAAGGTGGTACATGCAAACCGGGAAGACCAAAAGCCCGATGGCAAGATCAAGTGATGGGAGACACTTCGAAACTTGGTATCAGAGATTTTAGAATAATGAGCAGAAGATCGAGGTGCTTGAGACTCTATTCTACGTTCGCCTAGTGGAACTAATGTTCTGTCATAGCCATTTAAAGTAAAGTAAGGCTACCTACAGTCTTACTTGGGCGGAGAGAATGTTCCATTTACAGAAAGCGCAAAATAACTGGGTATTTTTCTGGACCGAAAAATTAGCTTCAAATCTAACATTTTGGAAAGTGAAGAAAGGAAATTCTTGCCCTATACACCAGCATGGTGTAATCCACCCTGCCTAAGCCACTTGCAGTTGGAGGATTAGACCGCGCGTCATGCATTGGGTGTATACTGCATTTGTCAAATCTATAATACTATATGGTGTTGTGGTATGGTGGACGGCACTTCAAAAGTCCACCTACTGTTCAATACTCAACCGGACCCAAAAGATGACCTGTTTGTGCATAACAGCTGCACTGATGACGACACCAACTGATGCACTGAATTAAATGCTACATCTTATGCTTCTGGACATTGTGGCGACCCAAATTGCAACAACCACTGCCGTGGGGCTAAGGGAGCTTTATCTTTGATCAAGTGGAGGCTACGGACACTGCGTTATCCTTGATACAATGTCCGATGTTCCAGGCAGTGTGGATTACAACCTGCCTAAGCCGCTTTTTGATGAAATGTACTGTACCACTATTCCTGAACCAATGGAAATACAATATCCCTTGTAAAATATGATACATAGACATCTATACGGATGGTTTCCAACTAGACGACGAAGTGGGCTTTAGGGTATACTCTGAAAACCTAGAACTGGTCATATCGAAAAGGTTACCCGAGCACTGCAATGTGTATAAAGCGGAGATACTTGCAATTAAGGAAGCGATATGGCTTCGAAATAATGTCATTGCAACGATTGGCATAAATATCTTCTCAGACAACCAGGCAGCCATTAAATCCCTGGAGAACGTATTTCTGAACACAAAATCCGCCCTCGACTATCGTAGATCTCTCAACGAGATGGTTGAATAGTTCAAAATACACCTGTTTTGGGTGACGGGGCAGAGAGATATCCCAGTGAATCGTAAAGCGGACGAGCTTGCGAGACTAGGAACTACCCTACACATTCCAGGGAAACTGGAATCTGTTCGTGTGCCTCTAGCGACATATAAGCTAAGTTTTCAGGATCAGGCCCGAAGGACGACGGATGAGAGATGGTCACAAAGATGTGTCTGTGAGCATTCCAAAACTATGTGGCCTAATCTAGAATGAATAGGTCTACTGTTTTGCTGTCTTTGGCTAGAACAGACGTCTCAGTCATTGTGTCCGTCATGACTGTTCACAGTCTAATCGGAAAACATGCTGACAGACTGAAGGTTACCAGCAACGATTTTTGCAGAAGCTGTGAGGACATCGAAGAAGAAGAAACTATAGAATACCTTCTGTGTGTGTGTCCTACACTAGCATCTAGAAGGAGTGCCACTTAAGATTCTCATTTCTTTGAGAACCTGTCTGATTTAGCGGATGTGAACATACGCAAGTTATTGAGCTTTTTAAAGCGATGTGAATGGTTCAAGGGAAGGATCTAGAAAACATCTGCCTTCTTCTGTTCCTGTGGTATCACAATGGACGAAAACGTCTTAGTAAGTCTAAACTTAAATCTAAAACCTCCCACTGTGAGATGTTTCAAAAGCTATCCATGGTGGAGGATGCATAAGATTCTGCAGGGTCGAACTTAACGCGCATTTCTCCTATTACTCCCAATATGCTTATGATCTTTGAACTACAATCCAATTTTACAATTTAGAGAAAAATAAAGCTCATATATCAAACGATCTGCTAAATATTTTGTACAATCATTGAACACCATCTTCCAAACATTTTACACCATCCTTGCAATATTAAACAGTCGAAGCCGCATAACTGTTGTTGTTGTTGTAGCAGTTTATTGTGTACTATCTTTCGTCTGCTTGATTCTGTTGAGTGTCAAGACCCAGGAACTCCGCGGCTAAGATGGGATGCCTCCACAGGGATCTGGGTCTGAGTCGAGTGGGTCTGGCCGGGCAGTTAAACAGGTGACGTGTATCGTGCGGTCCCTGGTTACAATCGGGACATACATCTTGCACGTCGGCATCAATCCTAGCTCTGTGGGAATTGAGGCGGCTGCATCTGCCGGAACGTAATTGAGCCAGAACCACTCTGGTTTGCCGGGGGAGGTCGATTTCTTCGGGTGCAATGGGTGGCGGTCGTTCTCCAAGGACTACATTCACCCGGTAGCCAATTAACGCGTCTGCTACCGTGTCTGCATGAATGTTGTTCAGACCCGCTTGATATGCCGCTTGATCTAGAGGTTCTCTCTTGTAGCGCTGGACCTCTCTTGTAGCGCTGGACCTCGTGTAGATCAACCTTAAGGCTTCTGGGCGGTGGGTATCTATCCACAAGATGATGATTTGGATGATTTCTGCGATAACAGCCCAAATGGTATTGCTTAGACAGCATGTAGTTATGTCTTCGCACTGGTAGGATCTTTGTCTCATAACTGTAATACCCTTAAGTGAATAATTCCGCTTAAGGAAAACGTGATGGGAAAACACCATTCATTTCTGGTGTTATTTAATGCAGTTGAATTGTTTTTTTTTTTTTTTTTTTTTTTTTGAGAAAAATCGTTTTACTGAAAATACAGCTAAACTGAAAAGGTCTTCAAACACCAAACTGCATTTTTAACTGAGACTGAAATTGAGTAAGTGAAAATGTGATTTCTGTGGGAGACTATCCAAAATTGCAAAAATTGCAGTTCGTCAATAAAGCTCGCAAGCACATATTTTAACATTTCTATAAATGTTGTATCTGACTAACTAAATTTATTCCATACATAATCCGTTCACTAGAGTTAAAATTCGATATCACTCATGATTTAACGCTTAACTGGAAATGAATTTCACTTATCCGAAATAGGTTTAACTGAAAATTACGGATAAGTGAAAGCAAATTGATGCATTTTTAGGGTTTCATTTATGCAGCTTCGACTGTGCAAAATTTCGGTTATGCCTTTCACTTCAAATGAAATCTTGTACATATTTATATGAAGCTGCTCTATATATGAAACATTGCCCGATTTTCAGCGGAAAATATAAAGCAATTCGGGGCAGATTGACATAACGATGTCAAAAAGTTATGGTCCACTGACTAATTCTAAAAAATTTTGAACTTACATTAAATTCTTCATTCTTACTTGTGCTTTTAAACTTAATTCGTTTTTCTTTTGACAAACCAAAAACTAAAAAAACTCAATAGCTCAACGTAAATTTAAAAAAAAAAAAATTTAATTTATTTTTGAATTCAAGACTTTTCTTCACTCTAAGTATTTTTTTTTTTTTTTTTGGAATCTTTAAAAATTAGAAAAAACTTAATAATAATGACTAGTTAAAGGTTGCAATTAACGAAGTATTTATCTTTGAACATATTTTGTTTTTCAATTTTTCTCCATACTTAAAACAATATTTCTCAAAACTGGCACTACCGAAAATTTCACCGCAATACTATAGGACCTTGAATAATTTTTTTTCGGTCTTGTTACTTTTGTTATTTGAAAATTATTAATAATATTTTTCTCAAAAAATTTGCTTTATTATGCACCATCACTTTTGCCCTTTAAAGAGCGTCTACTCTGGACTGCTATTGTATTTAATATTTAATGATTATCATTATGGGCCTCATTTTAAAGGGTTTGGATATCACTTAGCAAATTATGGCATTTTTTTATTTTTGAGAAATATGTACAAAAACAAGTTTATGCTGTAATAAAGCTGCTTAACGTACGCAACCATGTGGCGTATGATTTATATTAATTGCTGAAACTTTTTCGTTTTGTAACAAGTTTTATTATTATCATTATATTCGTTGTGTTTTTTTTGCCTTCTTCTTGTAAATTACGCCACCAATGGCCAATGCTGTTCCCGCACCTACTAACACTTTTCTAAATAAGTTCCACACACATTTGTTGCTGTTTCATTTTCAGCAAAAATAAAAGAATAATGAAATACCGTAAATTGAAATTTTATTTGGCCAAATTCTCCTTTTGCTAGGACTTGCTATTGATTAGTTTGAAAAATTTTTCACATTTTTGTTTAAAGTTTTTCCGTAAACTTTTTTTTCTTTGATTCAAATCATAGAATTTAAATAGCACTCTTTTTATTTCTTTAATATCCTTTAAAGTGGATTTATTTTTCAATAATCCATTCGTTGATGGTTGTTTTCCAAAATCGACGACCAGACGTTAACCGTGTTTAAATGGCAACTAACTCAAAGTCCTTCCACAACATGGTAATATATACGAATGTATTGCAGCATATAGTAGCCGCTATTTTGGTGTTTCCTTTCCATTTTGGTCTACGCTGCCGCTGCTGCTTGCTGTTTTGTTCGACTTCTCTTGTCCTGAGTGCGTGTGAATGTGTGCAATTGTGTTATGGCATGACTAACACTTGTATGCTGTTGTTTGCTGTGCCACACGTACCAATCTCACATACATCCACACCCTTGAGTGTGTGCGTATGTATGTTTGTGTTTGTGTTTTTTTGTTGGTCTGTTTCCCATTTCGTTTAATGTCAACAGAGAACATTTTTGCAGTGCGAGTCCTTTTGTTATTGTCTACACAGGCCAATGCTTCCCGCTTCTCGTTGTTTTCCTTTTATCTTCAGTTTAAATTTTATTGAATGAACTTCCAGGACATGCGCTCTAAACTTGTAATCCACTTTCCAAGGAAATGTTGGTGTTTCATTCTCTCTCGCTCTTTGCAAGACAATGTTTTTGGAAAACATTGTTCTCAACGCCTTCAAATATTGAAACTGTGAACAAGGATTTCAGTCTTGTGGTGTTATTGTTAGGATAGGGCTGTTGAAATGTCATGTTTCGGCCCATGGTGAATAGAAGACACGTGCTTTGTTACGTCTTTATGTCTTTAATAGTTGTCATTATTTGATGGCATTTACCTCTCTTGGAATATTCAACAGTTTTGTTTTTACTCCCACAAAAATTAGATTGGGCTATTTTCATGGTGGTATACTAACTTCGTCATTCCGTTTGTAACTCATCGAACTGGTGGTCGAAGATCCCATTATAGATCCCCAAGTATTTATATGCCCGTCCGTTTTGTGTGTCCATCTGTCTGTCTGGCGCAAGCACGCTAACTTTCGATAGAATCAAGCCAGGCGCTTGAAATTAGTGAAGGTCGGTTAAGATTTTAAATGGGCCACATCCACACATCGGTCCATGTTGTGATATAGTTGCTATAGAAACCGATCTTGTATTTTGACTTCCTGAGCCTCCACCTAGCGCATCCGATTTGGGTGAAAATTTGTACTATGACGATCTCAATGAAGCACAGTGGTAGAAAAACGAAAACAACTAAGAAAAAATATGACATTTCAGAACGGATAGATACACCTCTTTGAAATTTGCATCGAGATCATGTGCAAAATTTCAATTCCCCAGGTGGTCCGGGTGCATCTTGACAGGCTCCTATAGTTGGTCACCATTTTCATTTGTGGACCAATTTAAAAATTTATTTTTGCTGGATAGTTCTCAAAAACACCTACACAAAAATTCAGCTTGAGGTATTAAATATCTCCACTGGTTTTGGGGACATATAAGTTTTAATTTTTATTTGGCTGCCTCTCATTTACTCTGTATGTCAATGGGTCGCATATCTAGAATAGTCTCCAGTGTTCTAATGGGCGTGGTCCTCATCACTTCGCCTATGCCAAGACAATATGTTCTTATTTGTACCTTTTCTCCATCGCTGTTCACCAAACTACTGAAGCTTAATTTAGTATTGGTCTAATATCGCTCCTGAAGAGCCAACGCACTCTCCTCGAATTCAAGCCCCATTTGGAGCCTACGACCCGTCTACATAGTACCTAACATCTGTGGGCCTTCTAAGTACGCTTTTGTATGTGACACTTCCAATTCAGTTTCTTTTCCAATATCCCACCTAAGTATTCGACCTTGTCAGATAGGAAAATCGTTCTATTGAGGAAACATGGTGCGTCAAATTGGCCCACCTTCGTCCTTCTCATGAATAGGCAAATTTCAATTTTCCACCGACCTACCCTTGACATAGTCATGCTATTTGTATATAAGCAGTTCGCTAGTTGTCCTACTCTTTATCATGGTATCTACAATACGTTCCATGATTTTGAGCAGAAACGACGTTAGGCTTTTAGGACTGGAGGCGTTTGGTGTCGCCTAACTTGCCTTGCCGGGCTTGGGTATAAATAATACCCTTGCTTCCTGCCTCCTTTTCGGAGTATTTGCCTAGTCCTAGGCATCCTGTGAAAATAAAGACTAAATGGGATGCCAGATATTCGGCCTCCCTCTGAAGTAATGCAGGAAATGTTCCATCAGTTCCGGGTAAATTAAATGGTTTGAAGCTCCTCAAGGCTTCCTTGACCATAAATTCCGTATTGCGAAGCCGTCGATTAACATCATTATTCCAAGATTCCGCTGTTTCCGTGAGTCCCGTGGTATCCTGGTGAAAATGCGTTTCTATCAAAAGCCTAAACATGTCCTCCCTTGTCTCCGGGCTTCGCACCCAAGTCGTCTACTAACGTGGATTTTTGGGTGAAAGTTTTTCATCTAGGCGGCGTGATTAACGCTATCGACCTGTTCATAGAAAAGCTTCCTGGAGGCACGTTTTACCGCTCCGATAATCTTATGTAATCCTTGAGCCATGTGTAATACACATCCCAATATACTTCCACTTTTTCACGTCGTGCCCTGTTATAAAGTCTGCAGAACTCTTTCCCAATCTTACGAATCTCCCCGGTCATCCTTGGACTGACTTCCTTTCTCGAAAAAGACAACTATCTTCGAAAAACCCTACTATTGCAATTATCTTGCCCAAGTCTTCTTCTGATTGGTCTTACGAATTTTGTCCAGTTGGGTTCCAACTTATTACGGAAGCTTATCGAATTCGGCGCTGGCCGTGCTATTCTAAACCTGATGTAACAATGGTCTACGAAGGTGTGCTTATTTGATACCCTCCAATCCTGAACTTAAATTCAACTCTTTCCCATTCCTTTGTGATGATAGGTGGCAACTCTCTTTTCCTGTCGTTCACTAGGGTTACCGTTAAGTTGTCCTTAACGAGCTGAAAATTGATAGTCGGCACGGCTTTTGTCTTATCATATTGGAAGAGCTTAGATATCTCCAACTCATGTTGCTGTTGTAGCAGTGTGTTGTGTTCTATCTTTCGTCTGCTTGATTCTGTTGAGTGTCCAGATCCAAGAACTCTGCGTCTAAGATGGAGGCGTCGAGATGAATCTGGGTCTGAGACGAGTGGGTTTGGCTGGGCATTTAAACCGGTAACGTATGTCGTGTGGTCCCTGATCACAATCATCCTGCACGTTGGCATCAATCCATGCTCTGTAGGAATTGAGGCAGCAGCATCTGACGAATCGTAATTGAGCTAGAACTACTCGTGTTTGCCGGGGGAGGTCAATTTCTCAGGTGCAATGAAAGGCGGTCGTTCTATAAGAATCTCATTCATCTGGTAGCTATTCACCGTGTGCTACCGTGTCTGCATGAATGTTATCTAGGCCCGCTTGATACGCTGATTGATCTAGATCTCTCTTTTAGCGCTGGACCTCACGCTCTAGATCATGTAGATCTACCTTAAGGATTCTGTTCGGTGTATACCTATCCACAATATGTTGATTTGGATGGTCTCTACGATAACAGCCCAGAAGGTTTTACTTAGACAGCATGTAGTTATGTCTTCGCAAAGGTAGGATCTTTGTCTCCTGATGGAGATGGTCCACATGAGAACTAAGGAGACAGCCCGTCGCAGTGCGAATGGGGGCATTCTGACAGATCTGTATATTATTCCACTGCGTGTCACAAAGCTGACGGGACCACACTGGCGCCGCCGGTCTGAGGTAAGTTATGCGGAGAATTTGTAAGCGCTATCAAATGTGACACCAAGTGTTTTGGGACACTTGATGGTCGGAATTGTCACTCCGTCGACCAATATTTTCAGCTCCCTACGCACCCCATGCGTGTATGTAGTGAACAATGTGGCTGAAGATTTGGTGGCAGATATCTTCAAATTTCTTGCAGCGAAATAAATCGTACAATCGTCCTCATATTATACGACCACTATGCCGTCTGTAGGCGGTGGAATGGAGGAAATGTAGAATTTAAACAGTGCCGGAGATATCACTCCACCTTGGGAACTCCCTGTTTCACTCTACGGTGTATCGATTTCATATCCCTTAATTCCACAAATGACTGGTGACCACACAGATAATTCGCGACTCAGCGTTTCAGGCCTGACTGGAGGGACGTGTTGGCGATGTCCTCAAATAGTTTAGAGTTTCTGACAGTATCGAATACCTTCCATAGGTCCAGTGCGAAGAGGACCGACTTATCACATGGCCTGGGCTGATTGAAGCCACGGCAAATGTGCGCGGTGATGGCATGTTGAGCAGTTATTGTGCTATGCACTCTTCGAAATCCATGCTAATGCTTGGCGAATATAAATTCTCCAACGAGGCTCGGGAGGAGTAATCCCTCAAGCGTCTTGGCTACTGGTGAGAGTAGGGAGATCGGTCTTTACGACTGCCCCTTACTCGGATCCTTTCCAGGCTTCCGTAGCGGGATCACTCTGCCCATCTTCCAGACATCGGGTACTGTAAGAGTGTTCAAAGACAGGTTGAGGACAGTCGTAAGGTACTCGACTCCAGATTGGTCCAGATTCTTCAGCATCAGTTTAGGGGTTCCGTTGGGGTCCAACGCCTTGAATGACTTGGCGCCACGGATGACATTCGTCCAAGGTAAATTGTGATGGCTGGTCTTCGGCTCAGGGACCACGGACACGACGAATGACTCTCCACCTAGCCCTGTCACTCTCGGGATGCACAATTAATTGACGGTTGAACAACCTGGTGCACCTCTTCGCATAAGTCACGGTTACGTCGCCAAAATTGACTTAGATCCTGTTGCCCCGTCTATCGGGGTTCGATAGTGACAGTAGACCACATCTTGCCGGTATCTAAGTTACATTGCTCCAAGTGTTCCAGCCACAAATTCCGCTTATGTTCGTTGACTACCCTGTTTATTTCCAGATTCAGCTCGCTGATTCTGGGTTTAGTTTGGTGCGTGCAACGAAACCCATCACGCTCGTCTGCGAGTACCACTGCCTGCGCCGGGAAATTTGGCCGCATTTTGGGGTATTCGACCGGCTGGTATAAAGCGAGCGGCTGCTGCGTTAATTATGTCTCGGAATTTCCTCACGGCAACTAGCACATTTGAAGAGGGATGTCAGTTTATTGAAGCGGCGATTGGAGTACTCTCTGAAGCCGACCCAGTCAGCCTTCTTTTGATTGATAAACGTTCGGCGCTCAGAGGTTATGAAGTCGGCTGTTCGATGGAGAGAATCATGTGGAAGTGGTTTGATCCCAAAGAAACGACGGCTTGCCAGGTTACGCCACTTAGGAGATCAGGGGAGGCAATGGAAATGTCAGGCGAACAGCTACACCTCCCCGCAATCCTAGTGGGGGCATCTTCATTCATCGTGCAAAACATGGAGCCTTCAATCTGCTCTTTCAAAGCTATACCCCGCTGGTCGTTAGCTAGGGGAGAATGCCATGAAACGTAATAAGCATTAAAGTCTCCTAGAACCAGATGATTATGGTCAAATAGTAGTCCGCTTATGTCGGGCTTATAAGCCTGGTCGTCAATTGAGGCACAACTACCAACCTGCGGTATGTGCACGTTGTATAGTTCTTTTTCGGCAGTACCGGACCTGATTGCTATCCCCATGCACTCCATGTAGGGGTCACTAGAGCTAGGCGCAAAGAAGATGGGTCTATACTGCACGGAATGGTGTGTCACGAACGTCAATCTCCCACTTCCATTTTTTGAGCGATCCTTATGTAGCTCATTGTATTCGTAACAACTGTGCAAGCTGCAGGCGTTTGTCAGCTTTGTCTTGTCGATCTTGCCACGGAGACCGTTGCAATTCAATTGCAAAAATTATAAATTTCCCGGCACTGGCCTGGCAGTATTGGGGCTGGGATGCTGCTGTTGCGTATATTGCCGGACGAGAGAGGTCGCGGAGGTCACATAGTCCAACGACGAGGATGCAGAAGGCGACTACGATGACGCTTGTGACCCACTGCTATCTATGTTCGCACAGCAGCTTTTCCATCCCGGCATGGACCAGAAGCGTGCGGAGGAGGATGTGCCTCTTCCATGACGAAACCAGTAAGGAAGGGCAAACGTCGGGCGATTCCGACTGTATAATACCCTCCACCTACCCTGTAAGTACAATGTGGGATCTATATGCAATACTGAACCAATTTAACCAAACTACGGTTGACAAATGAACCAAACTACGGTTGCCAAATGACAACATTATGGCAAATTACCCAAAATCTGACGAACATATAAATTGAAGCTATATCTAATTCTCAAACGATTTCGAGCAAACTTCTCAAATACTGTTGCAATCGTCGAGGAAAGCGTTTTGCAAAATTTTGGCAAGATGGATCAATAAATGCGCTTGCTGTGACTCTAGAAGTTAAATTCGGGCGATATATATATATATATATATATATATATATATATATATATATATATATATATATATATATATATATATATATATATATATATATATATATATATATATATATATATATGAGAGCTATATCTTAATCTGAACCGATTTCCATGAAATCCACAAGTTATGTCGAGAGTCAAATGAAAATCCTTCCTGCCAAATTTCGAGAGAATCGGTTAACAAATGACCATTTTATTGCATTATTACTGAAAATCAGACGAACATGTATATGGGAGCTATATTCAGATCTTTTCCAATTTCAATAGGCTACGTCTCTAGGCCAAAAAACATGTCTGTACCAAATTTGAAGACGATCGGATGAAAACTGCGACCTGTACTTTGTACACAAGTTAACATGGAAAGACGGGCAGACAGACGAACGGACAGACAGACAGACGGACATAGCTAAATCGAATCAGAAAGTGATTCTGAGTCGATCTGTATACTTATCAATGGGTCTATCTCTCTTCCTTTTGGGTGTTACAAACTAATTTTTAAGTTATATTGGGTTGCCCAAAAAGTAATTGCGGATTTTTCATATAGTCGGCGTTGACAAATTTTTTTACAGCTTGTGACTCTGTAATTGCATTCTTTCTTCTGTCAGTTAGCAGTTGTTACTTTTAGCTTGCTTTAGAAAAAAAGTGTAAAAAAAGTATATTTGATTAAAGTTCATTCTAAGTTTTAAAAAATCCGCAATTACTTTTTGGGCAACCCAATAATACCCTGTACCACAGTAGTGGTGTAGGGTATAAAAAGGACGAATGCGTACACTGAGGCGGCAGCCCTTGCCATTGAAGGATTCCATCGGGTCAATCCAGTGCGTACAACCGGCTGTCATGGGATTGAACCTCATCTACAATCGTTGTGTATTTAATCTTGCTCTAGCAGTATTCCTACCAATCTTGCCATGAATGAGTTTCATATTCTAGTACTACACCTTCCAAAGAACGAATGGACTTTTCTTCGTTATGCTGTTTATTTTCTGTACTACTGTTCATCATTGTTATTCCCACGAGTAAGCCGTAATTGAGGCGAAAGCTAGGGAAAAATATCATTGCTGTCAACCAGCTTCTTTAATCACTAGCTGGCCATGTAGATCCGCACAGCTCCTTCACCACCTTGGTCTTCCAAGTTTATAAATATCGCTTGTCCCAGAAGGTCATATGGAAAATTTTCATTCATCTAGTTGGCTTACGATTCCGTGCCGAAAATTCATATCATTGGGTAAACAAAAGTTTGGCCTGGCTTAACTTTATGCCGCTTTTACTGTTTCAGAATGATTCTTGAACTAAATCCACTGAAAAGTGCAATACAAAAATTTAAAAGTAGGTTCTATTTTGCCCATTGTGATAGAAAAAGCCACGAAGTAGCCAGCTAGTAGTTTGTTTAGGGAACTTTTTATATTGGAAGCACAAACTCAAATCTCCTACCACAACTCTCCCAAGACATGTGGCTGGGTGTTGTGTAAACAAAATCCACCCTGGCCTAAGTGAATGTCACTTTTACTTGGTTGTTTCTATGGTTGCTATGGATTTTAATCAGCACATCCTTAGGCCATTATTCTTACAAGAACGTGGGTTGAAAAACCTTTGGTTTGTTCAATGCCATCTAAGGATTATAAGTATTTTTGTGGTTTAAGTGATTTGTTTTTAATAAGTTTTTTTTTTTATATCAAAATGCCAATGGCTTAGGCACTTCCCGTTAAAAAAAAAGAGAAACATAAGTGCCTAAAATTTGTTCAATCCATCATCATTATTTTTTATTCGTCTTCCTTTTAAGTGAGTGAAGGAAAAGAGGCCGGGTTTTTTTTCCTACAATATTTTAAGAAGATTTTCAATCAACTGCTTTCTTAGCTTTTTTCTCTTTGTTTTGCTGTTATGCTCCTCTTTTGGGTGACATCCCACATCTAATTGTCTATCCTTACAAGTCAGTTTGTTTAAGTTGATATTGGGTTACTTTCTTGTTTGTGCTGTGCTCTTCATTCCCTACGCATTTTTGTAGACAACTTTAAGTTTTCCCACAAGTCATTGTAAATGTCCGACCCTTTTCATGTTTAAACGGATTACCGAGCTAACCAAAATGCTAATGTGGAAAAATTATAATGAAATATGGGCTTTTGGTCAGTTCTTGTTGAGGAATGGACCATGCAGAGCCAAATATGGTATTACAATGGCCCATCTGAATATAATTATGATAAGAAATTTGTTCTGTTCTCTACTTCCTTTTTTTTTCTCGTGCAGATAATTATGTCAAAAATTTAAGCTGGTTATCAATTTGGCTAAATTAAGGCTTTGTAAGTTATCACCGAAGTGTGGCTTGGTGGGAGGTTCCACCAACTAAGGAATAGGATGAATATGGCTAATTATGAATAATGAATTTATATATCCTATACCATAGGAGAGTGTGAATGTTAGCAGTGAAATGAGGTTTTGAATTTTACAAGGGTACAGACCGGGATCTTTAAAAAAACGACACCATTTTCTTTTAATTGATAAACAAAGACATGACTATTCGTACCCTATTTAGCTCATGATTTTCAAAGAAAGGAAATATTTTTAAATCCTATAGCATGCTGCATCACTACTGTTGTATTATAACCATTGCCATAGCCAGGAGGGTCGGTTAGCTGTCGGCCTGCTTTAGGTTAGGTAAGGAGCCAATCAAAATCAAAATCAAAATCTTATATAAAAAAAATCAATTTGTGTTTGTTTGTGTGTTCCTTATAGACTCCAAAACGGTTGAACCAATTTCCATGAAATGTTCACAGATGGTGCATAATGATCCCATGGTGAAAAAAGGGTACTACATTTTTTGATAACTGAAGGGGGGGGGGGCGGACCCTCCCCCTTACCCCAATTTTTAGAAGTGCCAAATCTGGGTTATGAGTGGTGCGATTTAAGCGATATTTTGTGTGCCCTAAAAATAAAAATTTGGTATCCAAATGATGGGGTACCTAGGGGGGCCGCCCCACCACCTAAACCTACCAAATATATATCTTGACCAATCACGACAATATGGGACTCAAATAAAAGGTATTTGGCATAAGAAACCGTTTATAATATCCAATTGTCGAACCAAGTGTTCGGGGGACCACCCCAAGCCCCAAAACAGCCCTAAATCGGACATATTTACCGACCATGGCAATCTGGGACTCAAATGAAAGGTATTTGCGAGTAGAATACGAATCTGTTATCCAAATATGGGACCAAGTTTCTGGGGGTCCACCCCTTCCCCTAAATACCCCCACTGACCATGGCAATAAGGGGCTTAGATATTTGAGTGTAGAATATGAAACTGATATCCAAATGTGGGACCCTCTCAAAAACACACCTAAAATAGGACAAATCTACGACCATAGAAATATGAGGCAATATGGAGGGCATCGTAGCGCAGAGGTTAGCATGTCCGCCTATGACGCTGAAAGCCTGGGTTCGTATCCTAGCGAGACCATCAGAAAAAAATTTTCAGTGGTGGTTTTCCCCTCCTCATGCTAGCAACATTTGTGAGGCACAATGCCATGTAAAACTTCTCTCCAAAGGGATGTCGCACTGCGGCACACCGTTCGGACACGGCTATAAAAAGGAGGCCCCTTATCATTGAGCTTAAAACTTGAATCGAACTGCACTCATTGATATGTGAGAAGTTTGCCCCTGTTCCTTAATGTAATGTTCATGGTAAAAATTTGCATTTTTTAGCAATATGAGGCTCAAATGGAAGGTATTTGGGAGTAAAGCAGGAATCTGATTACAATATTAGGGAAAAAATGTCTATGGGGCCACCCCACCCCCATTACACCTCCCATATAGGAAGTATTTGCTGACCATTCCAATATAAGGCTCAAATAGGAGGTATTTTAGAGTACAACACGAATCTGATATATATTTTCTGGGCCAAGTCACAGAGTGGCTGCCCCATCCCCCAAAACACCCACCAAACCGGTCATGTTTGCGACTATGGATATATGGAGCTCAAATGAAAGGTTTTTGGAAGTAGACCACGAATCTGATATCAAGTTCTAGGGGACTTCCCACCTCCATAACAACCCCCAAATGGGACGGATTTGCTCATCATGACAATTTGGGTATTAAAGGGAGTGGATTTCGATATTGATATTGTTTCGATATTGTTTTTAGGGCCCATAACACAAACCGAACATATTTGCTGACTTTTGCAGTAAGGGGTTAAATAAAAGGTATTTGAGATTAGAAAACGAATTTCATATCCAATTTTGAGGCCAAAGCCAATATGGAGTTCAAATAAATGATATTTGAAATGTTGATATATTTTCAAGGCTAAGCGTTTGGGGGACAACCCCATTTCTCAAAACACCCCTGAATCGAGCATATTTACCGACCACGTCAGTGTGGGGCTCAAATGAACGTATTAAAGAGCAGAAAGCCAATCTGATTCAAATATGGCACCATGTTTTTGGGACACCGCTCCTTTTCCAAAACACCCTTCAAAGAGTAAAAATTTTTTGAGGATGCCTCATTTCGTTCACTTCCTTTGAAAATTGTCTTTACTACATCCTTATAAGTGAAGGGAGCAATATCTAAATCTGAACCGGGTTTTACCGAAATTCTTAGCTTTTGTCTTTGGCTATAAAAATTCGGGAAATTAGATGACGATTAGAGCAAAAATGAGAACTCCACCTTGATCACAAAACAAAATAAAAAAAAAAAAACAAATTATACTTCGATTCAGACCATAAACGAATTGAATGCTGAACATTGTAGAAGTCATTGTGTAATATTTCAGTCTATTCGGAAAAGAATTGCGCCTTACAGGGGCTCCAGAAGCATATTCGGGAGATATGTTTATATGGGAGCTGTATCAAGCTATTGATCGATTCAGACCATATTAAACACGTATGTTGAAGGGACACGGGACAAACCGTTATACAAAATTTCAGCCAAATCGGATGAGAATTGCGTCCTCTAGAGGCTCAAGAAGTCGAGATCCCAGATCGGTGTATATGGCAGCTATATCAGGTTATGTTACACAGTTGTTGGAACACTACGTGCAAAATTTCAGCCAAATCGGATGTGAATTTCGCCCTCCAGAGGCTCAAGAAGTCAGGAGTCAAAATCGGTTTATATGGCAGCTATATCAAAACATGGACCGATTTGGCTCATTTACAATGCCAACCGACTTACACTAATAAAAAGTATTTGTGTAAAATTTCAAACGCCTAGCTTTACTCCTTCGAAAGTTTGTGTGCTTTCTACAGACGGACGGACGGATGCACGGACGGACAGAAGGACGGACATGGCTACATCGACTTAAAATGACATGATGATCAAGAATATATACACTTTATGGGGTATACTAATTTCGTCATTCTGTTTGTAACACTTTGAAATATGCGTCTGAGACCCCAGCGCATATTTCGAAGTGTTACAAACAGAATGACGAAATTAGTATACCCCCATCCTATGGTGGATGGCATAAAATCTTCTAAGTTCGGCCGAGCCGAATCTTGGGAACCCACCACCATGGATTCTGCTATAAATTTTGCCAAATCAGTCGCAGTGAAAATCGTAACGAAACACTCATGCAAAATGTCATTTCAATCGAACAACAATGGCGGTTTATAAGGGCTCAAGAAGTCAAATCAAGAGACCGGTTTACATGGGAGCTACATCAGGTTACAGACCGATTCGAACCATGCTCAACACGATTGTTGGGAGTCATAATATAACACTATGTACTAAATTCTATGTTAATCGGACAATAATTGCGGCTTCTATGGGCTCAAGAATTTAAATCGGGATATTAGTTTATATGGTAGCTTCATCAGTTTATAGATAGATTCAAACCAAACTTGGCACGATTGTTGGGAATCGTAACAGAACACGTGCAAAACTTGAGCTCAGTCGGAGAACAGTTGCGACTTTCAGTGGCTTCAGAAGTCAAATCAGGAGATAGGTTTACATAGGAGCTATATCTAAAACTGAACCGATATGGCCCATTTAGAATTCCCAAAGACCTACATCAGTATTTGTGCAAAATTTCACGCGGCTGCCTTAAATTTAATCCAAATCGGATAGGAATTTCGCCCTCTGGAAGCTCAAGAAGCAAAATCGGGAGTTCGGTTTATATGGGAGTTATATCAGGTCTTAAACCGATTGGGACCATGCTTGGCACATATATTAGAAATTATAGAAAAAGTCACTGTAAACGCTTCAACCAAATCGGATAAGAATTACGCACTCTAGAGGTTAAAGAAGTAAAAACGGGAAATCGGTACAGGAAATATATCAGGTTTTGTTCCGAATCCGCCCATACTTGGCACACATGTTGAAAGTCATAGGAAAAGTTTTTGTTCAAAATGTTTCGAGATTTCCGTGAACAGATGAACAGATAGATGGACGGACGGACAGACAGACGGACGAAGGGACTTAAATCCCAATAAGATCAAGAATATATATAAATATATTACTAGCAAACCGGCCCGTTCAGCAGCGCCTTTTTTAACGCCCTTATACATTTTATTTGGGCCCTATATTGCAATGGTCGAAATATAAGTCCTGTTTTGGTAAATTTTTAAAATGGGGACGTTTTGCCCCGAATGTGGATATCGATTCGTGTCAATATCCCCTTCTAACCTGAGACATTTCACTAGAATATGGATGACAAACTCATCCTCTACTCCTAGATATTATTAATTTATAACCAAAACTGACATGGTCAATAAATATGTACATGATGGAGTGCGTTTTGGGTCTGGGGCTGGCACTCCGCCACTATTCCCTAAAAATAGGTATCAAATTCGTTCTTTAGTCTCAAAAACCTTTTATTTGAGCCCCATATTGATATGTTCGGGAAATAAGTGCTTTGGGGCTTACCCACAAACACTTGCCCCAAAACTGGATTCCTTTTCTATTTGCAAATACACTTAACTCGTGTCTAATATTGTCTTGATGCGTCAAATAACCTATTTGAGGTGTTTTGATGAGGTTAGGCGGCACCTTAATTGCAAATGTTGCCCATGAACATTCCACTAAGGAAAAGGGCCAAACCAAATAGGACCGCCACCTTAATACCCTTGACATACATTTTAATGTACTCTTCTTTATTTACTCCCAAATTGCTTTCATTTAAGCCCTATATAGCGATGGTTGGCAAATATCTCCATTTGAGGGATTTTTGATTGTGGGGACATCACCCATCACCGTAATCTACTGCCGAATACCATTCATTTGAGTCCTATAATGACATGAGTTATATTTTGACATGAGTCCTATATTAACGTGAACGACAATATGTCTACCTGGGGAGTTTTGTTTTGGGGAGGCCCACTGTGTACTTAGACTCCAACTAAAATACCATATTCATATACTACTCTTCAAAACCTTACATTTGTTACTTATATTGCTCCGATCGGTCACTTTTGATTTTGAGGGTAAGGGAAATATTATTTTGCCTATGTTTCCTTCCAGACCAACCTACACAATATGCGGAACAAATAAACAAACCGAATCCCATACACCTTGATTGGCTTATGTGCCCATTTTCGGCGTCTTTAGATGGGGGTGGCACCCTATGACTTGAATTTGTATGCTATATTCGTTATCTACTCCCGCATACTTTTCATTTGATACCCATATTTTCTTTATCGGTCCACTTTTGATTTTGGGTGGTGTTTTTGGGATAACGGGGGAGGGTCCGCCCCGTTCCGAAATCAATAAATTATAAAAATATGAAGCCATTTCCTCCTTCCTGACCATTCGCAATCTACTCCCGAATACCTTTCTTTTGAGTTTTCTATTGTCATGATCATCAAACAAACCTATTTCAGGTGGCCCCCAGTTCCTTGGACCCAATTCTTGTTATGAAATTCGTACTCTACTCCTGAATACGTTTCATTTGAATCCCATATTGTCCCGACCGGTCCACTTTTGATTTTGGGTAGTGCTTGTGGGGGATGGGGGAGGGTCCGCCCGTCTCCCGGTGTCAAAAAAATTATATAGCCTATGTTTCCTTCAGCCGTTTATGAGTCTAAACGGAACAAACAAACAAACCGACCAACAAAAACAAATTGTTTTTTATACATAAGGTGGGATATCAGGTGAACATTTTGAAGTGCTACCAACGGAATGACTAGATTAGTATAAAAGACTCAAATAAAATGTATGCGAGCACTAAAGAAAGCACGGCGGAGCGGGCTCGGCTCTATTAGTTTTCTATACAATATACATGTATCTTTAAATTTTTATGGGATTAAAGAAACTATGCGCAACATACCTCAATTCTTCCTTTCAACAACTGCAACAACAACTAAAAATCAATTGACAATTTGCTTTATAGCCAACACCAAACTTAAGGTGCCATACTCAGCTATTGTAAAACTTTTCAATTAAGATACTAATTTCCATATGGTCAGTGACCGACCATTGGTCAGACGAAAACTTTCCGTCTGCTAATATTTGCAAAACCTAACTTCCGTTTTAACACATGTTGCATTGCAAAATTAAACAAAACGAATGGTAGAAAATAAACCAAAATAACTACTGTCTGCTAGTTTCTCGAAATTACTCGGTTGTATTGAGCACATACTGCATGTTCCATAAAAAAAGGAAACTTTTATATTAACTCTTCATTCGATGCTCTTTTTGTTTCTAGAACATAAACCATTTGAGTGGTTGGTACAGAGTTTCCATCCTTGTACATGACGTGTAGCAAAGTAGTTTTTGGTGTTTTATGAGCAGGTTAAACTGCAACATAGCAACATATTTTTTTAATAACCCACCGATTGGTAGGTGAGACCTGAACCTGGACCTGGAACTAATTGCAATATTTTTGCAATTTATCAACGAGGAGAAACGCTTAAACTTTAGTATGTAGGGAAAGTTCAGCCATAAGAACTTTTTGAGCTTCATCGGCTTAATAATGTACTGAACAGATGCCTTGTTTTGTTTGTTGCCTCCGCACAAGTTCCACTCTGGACTCTTTAGTGCAGATGCAATAAGTTGGACTAGTAGTTTGATTTCAAGCCGAAAAAAAGCAAACACACACACACACACTTAAAACGGGGGAGATAAAATTGAAAAAGTTTTAACTGAACCCACACATGTTTACCCGCCAGCCAATGGGTAATGTCATAAGTGCGATGAATTTTTGATGAAAAAAAATTTATACTGTTTCTTAAAACCAAAAACATTTGGGAAAATTTTTCAATTTTAAATTTATTTGAAAGAGATGAGCAAATGCAACTTCTCCCACCAGCATGTCGTTAATAATCAGGGTATAAACTTCTCACATATTAATGAGTGTTAAGCGCTTTAAGCCGCAGGGTGACACCTCATTGGGGGCAAGTTTTTACATGGCAACCGTAGCGCAGAGTTCACCATGTCCGCCTATGACGCTGAAAGTCTGGGTTCGAATCCTATCTTAAGGCTAAAAATGAAATAATTTGGAAAAGGGTGGGTCATATTATATTTTCTGTAGACGGTTTTAGTCCACTATTTCCAGAGTGGGCTATTTACTCTGAAGAATCGGGCATCATATGGAAAAGTGCACAAATTTTGCCAAAAATGGTAAATATCTTGGTTTCTTTAATACTTAGGTCTCCAGAGTGTGGTCCAGATTTCATTTCCTGTAAACGGTTTTAGCCCACTATTTCCCAGTTGGCCACAGTGGGCTATTTACTCTGAAAAATGGAGCATCAGATGGAAATATTACCAAATTTTGCCAAAACAGGTCCATATCTTGGTTTCTTTAATACAAAGGGCTTCAAATTGAATAGACTCGGAACGAGCGTAGTCCGTGTTGTATTTCCTGTAAAGGGTATTAGCCTACTATTTCCCAGTTGGCCCCAGTGGGCAGGTTAAACTGACCAAATTAAGCCAAAAATGGCCAATATCTTAGTTTCTTTAATACTTAGGGCTCCAGATTCAATATATTTGAAAAGAGCGTGGTCTAGATTTCATTTCCAGTAAACGGTTTCAGCCCACTATTTCCCAGTTGGCCAGAGTGGGCCATTTACTCTGAAAAATGGGCATCATATGGGAAAATCTCCAAATTTTGCCAAAAATTTTCAATATCTTGGCTTCTTTAATACTTAGTACTCCAAATTGAATAGATTCGGAAAGACCGTAGTCCCTTTTATATTACCTGTAAACGGTTTTAGCCCACTATTTCCCAGTTGGCCTGAGTGGGCTATTTACTCTAAAAAATCGCGCATCATATGGAAAATTTAACAAAATTTGCCAAAAATGGTCCATATCTTGGTTTTTTTAATACATAGGGCTCCAAATTGAATAGTCTCGGAAAGAGCGTGGTCCATATTTAATTTTCAGCAAACGGTTTCAGCCCACGATTTCAAAGTTGGCTACAGTGGGCCATTTACTCTGAAAAATGGGGCATCAGATGGAAATATTACCAAATTTTGCCAAAAATGGTCCATATCTTGGTTTCCTTAATGCTTAGCGCTCCAAATTAAATAGATTCAAAAAGAGCGTGGTCCATATTTCATTTTCAGCAAACGGTTTCAGCCCACTATTTCTCAGTGGGCTATTTATTATGAAAAATGGGGCATCATATGAAAAAATTACCAAATTTTGCCAAAAATGGTCAATATATTGAATTTTTTAATAATAAGGGCTCCAAATTGAATATACTCGGAAAGAGCGTAGTCCGTTTTATATTTCCTGTAAAGAGTGTTAGCCCACTATTTCCCAGTTGGCTACAGTGGGCTTTTACTCTGAAAAATGGGGCATCATATGGAAAAATTAACAAATTTTGCCAAAAATGGGCAATATATTGTTTTTTTTTAATAATGAGGGCTCCAAGTTGAATAGTTTCGGAAAGAGCGTGGTCCATATTATATTTTCTGTAAACCGTTTCAGCTTACTGTGTTTAAGTTGGCCACAGTGGGCCTTTTACTCTGTAAGTGGGCATCATATGGAGAAATGAGCAAATTTAGCCAAAAAGTGTCATTATCTTGACTTCTTTAATACGTAGGGTTCCAAATGGAATAGATTCGGAAAGAGCGTGGTCCATATTTCATTTCCAGTAAACGGTTTCAGCCCACTATTTCCCACTTGGCTACAGTAGGCCATTTACTCTGAAAAATTGGGCATCATATGGAAAAATTTGCAAATTGTTTTAAAAATGGTCAACATCTTGGTTTTTTTACACTTAGGGCTCAAAGTACAATGTATACAGAAAAAAAGTGATCCAGATTTCATTTTCAGCAAACGCTTTCAGCCCACTATATCACAGTTGGCTACAGTGAGCTATTTATTATGAAAAATGGGGCATCATATGAAAAAATTACCAAATTTTGCCAAAAATGGTCAATATATTGGATTTTTTAATAATAAGGGCTCCAAATTGAATAGACTCGGAAAGAGCGTAGTCCGTTTTATATTTCCTGTAAAGAGTGTTAACCCACTATTTCCCAGTTGGCCACAGTGGGCCATTTACTCTGAAAAATGGGGCATCATATGGAAAAATTATGAAATTTTTGCAAAAAATGGCCAATATCTTAGTTTCTTTAATACTAAGGGCTCCAAATTGAATAGATTCAGAAAGAGCGGGGTCCATATTATATTTTGTGTAAACTGTTTTAGCCCACTATGTTTAAGTTGGCCACAGTGGGCCTTTTACTCTGTAAAGTGAGCATCATATGGAGAAATTAGCAAATTTAGCCAAAAAGTGCCATTATCTTGGCTTCTTTAATACATAGGGTTCCAAATGGAATAGATTCGGAAAAAGCGTGGTCCAGATTTCATTTCCCGTGAACGGTTTCAGCCCACTATTTCCCAGTTGGCTACAGTGGGCCATTTACTCTGAAAAATGGGGCATCATATGGAAAAATTAACAAATTTTGCCAAAAATGGTCAATATATTGTTTTTTTTTTTTTAATAATGAGGGCTCCAAATTGAATAGACTCGGAAAGAGCGTAGTCCGTTTTATATTTCCTGTTAAGGGTATTAGCCCACTATTTCCCAGTTAGCCACAGTGGGCCATTAACTCTGAAAAATGGGGCATCATATGGAAAAATTAAGAAAATTTTGCCAAAAATGCCCAATAACTTAGTTTCTTTAATACCACTAGTTGAATAGATTCGTAAAGAGCGTGGTCCATATTATATTTCCTGTAAAAGGTTTCAGCCCACTATTTCTAAGTTGGCCACAATGGGCCATTTACTCTGAAAAATGGGCATCATATGGAAAATTTACCAAATTAGCAGGCAATGTGAGAAGTTTGCCCCTGTTCCTTAGTGGAATGTTCATGGGCAAAATTTGTAATTTGCATTTTACTTTTGGGGTAGGGGGAGGGTCCGCCCCCCTCCGATATAAAAAAATTATGTAGCCTATGTTTCCTTGCAGACCAACTATACAAAATTTCAAGGTCATCGGTTCACCCGTTTGTGAGTCTATACGGAACAAACAAACACGAATTGAATCGTCTATATAAGACACATACATAAAAAATTTAGTACCCTATTTCCACCAGTGGCTCAACCTTTACCATCTGTGAAAATTTCATGAAAATCGGTTCAGCCGTTTTTGAGTCTATACGGAACAGACAAACAAACATAGCGCCATAATTTCATTATCTCCTGAAAATAATTTTTGGGTTCAAAAAGGATGATTTTTTCATAAGGTTTTGACGTATTGGATAGTAAAAATATACATACGTGGGTTCCCAAAGGCATTCCTTCTTCCTTATTTTGTACTCTTCCTAAACAGCCACTTTAAATGTGTCCTCTTTTAAAAACCCTTTTTTTTTGCTCATATCGCTATTTGAAAACATCGGAAAAAAGCACCAGACTAAGAATCAGCACAGAAAGCAAGGCATCACCACATGAAATCCATTAAACAGTCGACACGCTTCCTAAGAGGTCAATGCATTTTTTATTACAACAAATGTTTCTGCTTCTGTTGCAGCAACAGCAATAGCAATGGCAACGGCGCAACAATATGTTCAATGGTCTGCTTGAACGCTTGTCATTGCTGTGGTTGTTTAATGTTTGCCATGCTCACACACAGACTATGGACTCGAAAACAACGTATCCCCCTCACACAAACGTGGAGTGCAAGATTGTGATTACTAACTGCGTTACTACTCCAGATTCCAATTTCAGTTGTTACAACGAGTATGTGGCATGGATTTTTCGTTAGGCTGTGCTCTAGAAGTGCTGCACAAACTACAAAAGCTAAAGGCCTACCGCAACATGGCTAATGTGCGCGTATATGTATCTGTACTGGACGTACAAACGTTCTACGTTTTCATGTGTTTAATGCTCATACATATGTAAGCAATAAGTTTTGTTCATTTTAACCGCAGACTAAAAAAGCATTTAACAAGGGTGGCCCATTTGCATGTAGCTCTCATGGTGAATGGGAGTTGCAAGCTACTGGTTGTCCAAGAAAAAAGAAAATCAACGCATGAAAAGCAATTGTCAACTATTTCATATTTTCTGCGTTGCAGGCTACCAAGAACTCACTGCAAGCACGTCCCACATGTCCTTGTTTAAGTGCTCACCCTCGTAAAGGAAGTAAGCAAGAATTGAATCAAGAGGGCCCATATGTTTTGTGTTAAGCTATCAGTTTTTCAAGGGGCCTAAGACAACTAATTGTGCCAATTTTCACTGAAATCATGTAATAAATGCGCCTTTTATGGGCCATGTCTTTAGTTCGGGTAATCGGTATACATATATGACAGCTATATTGAGGCGCCTTACCCAACTCATTGTAACAATTTCAGCGAAATCGGATAAAAAATTCTCTCTTTACGGGTTTAAGGCTTTACAATGGCCGATCGGCCTTTCTGAGGGCTATATGAAGATATAGTCCGATTTAGATCATCTTCGAACTTGGCCATCCTTCGCAAATTGCAAAATACGAAGCAGGTTTCGATCAAAGTTGCAAAACAAAAAAATTAATAGTCGAATATCCCAGAAACAAGACGAGATATTAAAGACCTCTGGCCAAATTTTTGTAGGGCTTTTTTGGTATTCTCTATCAAACATTTTTTTTCGATTCTTGTTTGAACCGATTTCGCTCCGCAAGAACTATTCTGTAACTCGTAAAAGGTCATTATTTTATTTATTTGAAGAAAATTTAAAGTCACTCAACGAGAGCTACGATAGCGGTATCCATTAGGCGGTTGTTGATCTGAGTCTGTTTTCAGTGGAGCGGCAGATATAGAGCCTGAGAGTAGGCTTAGAATGGACTCCAAAAACCCAACAGCTGCGGTGGTGGTATCAGGCCGTAACGTGTTGTCTGCTACTGAAACCTTGACTGGTGGAGCGGCAGCTCCAGGCTCCACTATCCTACACACGACTGGTCAGCAAGGGCTTTTGACGAAGACACCTGGTTCGAGTCTCAGGGACAAGGCCGAATCTATTCATTCTTCTCATGCCTAGGATTTGCCAAAACCATCGGCCTTCCCCGCTATTATTCCGATCTCTTTAAGAGGTTGGAATAATAGAAGACGTCTTTAAGAGGTTGGAATAATAGAAGACGTGTTGGATTGGCGGGGAAGGCCGCGTGTTGGATTGGCGGGGAAGGCCGATGGCGTAGGCAAATTATAGGCATGCGAAGATAGAATAGGTTCGGTCTTGTCCTTAAGTCTCGAACCAGCTGTCTTCGTGAAAAGCCTCTGCTGACCAGTAGGCTGTAGGCTAGTGGAGCCTGGAGCAGACTGAGGTTTATGGAGAAGCTTGGTGCGAATGATCCTAAGGCTCTCACTAATCGAGAGAGAGACTCCCTAGATGGGCTCGGGGATTCGCTGCACAGGCCACCCCAAAGAATACACGTCTATATTCGGAAACTGCACCGCAGTCAGCCAAAAAGCTGCAGTCACCTACTGGGCATCCCATGCCTAAAAGAACTAGGACGAACAACAGTAAAATGGGTCCAAGAACCTTTGCTAATGTCGCTAGGGACAGTTTGGTGATGGCAGTTGTCGGCAAAGGAGAATAACAGGGCTGCATACCCAGGAATAATTGGAGCGGGATAGTCAATGGACTGTCGTCAGTATACTCCGGAATTCTTGCTGAATTTTTTAGGTCTCCTCAACGCTCAATTGAAATGTATCGTTTTGCGCTAAAAAAGATTGATGAGATGTGGCCAGGTGCAGCACTAGATTTAGTGAAGAAGAAACATATACCTCCTCGACCAATGATGCATGCTTGGATACCAAGGATTCCGTCAGATCCTGATTCCATACTTGGAAGAATTAAGGAATATGATCTCAATCTTTCAACCACCGACAGGAAGACATGCAGTATTCGTACTAAACTCCGGCTGTCTCCCAGACCTCAACAAGTCTGAAGGAGCGGTATTCTACGGATTCAACAAGTGTAAACTGAACGTCTATAGAAGCGGTGGAGTTGGGGAATCAGGAGACGACTCAGCAGTTGTTGCTGAACACTTGGCTGCAGAACTATCGACCACATCGCTAAGGTCTGGCGGATTGCAGAAGACTGAAAAGCATCGAAACAGTACCCGACAAGCCCTGTGTGGGTGGGTCATCCGTTTAGACTGGGTTCAAGGTGTGCGCCAGCGGGGAGGGACGGAACTCAAAAAGTACTTCGACAGCAGCATCTAGTGATGCATCAATGAATGAATCGTCCACACCGCAAGTGTCCAGTTTCCTGAAGAGTGGTTCCACTGCTTTCTCACCTGCCCCTGGTGAGAAGCTCATCATGGCAAGATCTAACGAATCTTGTGAGGATAAACTCCCGGCGGAATCAGATGACGCTAACGCAATAGTAGTTGAAGTTATGAATCCTGACTATGGTCCGGTTTCTAAAGATAAATCTCCATAATTGTAAAGCACTAAAGGTCCTCCTGATGGCAGGGGGATTTGACGTGGTTCTTATCCAGGAACCATGGGTGTATGGAGGAATGGTTCGTGGACTAAGAATTCCGGGATTTAAACTACTCAAGGGTATGTGAAATGGGAGACACAGAGCCTGTATTCTTGCAAAGGGTAGTCTAAATGTTTTTCTTCTTCCGTCACTGAAGCACTGAGACTTGTCTATTTCAAGCCAGTCTTGAAATAGACATGTCCCTTTACTGGCTGATTTCCCTATATATGGCACACGATTCAGAGATGCCGCCTTCAAGCCTCAAGTTGCTGGTTGAAGCCGCTTCTGTAGGGAAGAAGAGCCTCATTGTATTAAGTGATGCTAATGGACTTCACTAGATATGGGGAAGTTTGGATGCCAGCGAAGGAGGTGTGCTGCTTATCGAATATATTATAAGTTGCAATCTGGCGATTTGTAATAAAGGGGATAAACCGACCTTTATTACCAGGAACAGGCAGGAGGTACTAGATATTACCTTTGTATCAGAAGATATAAGCGCAAGAATATGCGACTGTGAAGTATTGGATGACCACAACTTCTCTGATCATCGTTATATTGGTTTCAACCTTAAAGAACTGCAGAAGTGGTCCCTCGGCTTAACAGAAAAAAGAGGATTGGGATAAATTTCGGCACAAATTCTATACGTCTTTCCCTTCTATACCCCAGAAAAGGAAGTGGCAACTGCGCAGGATAAAGATATAATGGTTAAGCGGATTACTACGGACCTGAATGACTCGCTTTTGTCAGCATGTCGTAGTGCAAAGCCAAGGGGCAAACAACGATCGCCATGTTGGACCCCAGAGCTGGTTGACCTAAGGAATGACTGCAGAAAACTTTTCAGCAGAGCGAAAGCCACAATAGCACCACACGATTGGGACATCTATAGGGCTGAGCTAAGAAAATATAAGGGCGAGCTGAGAAAACCTCAGAACAAATCCTGGGTGGAATTCTGTAGCTCCGTGGAGGATGCATTTGAGGTCTCTAGGCTAAGGAAGAATCTGTCCTCGAGACCTATTACGGTGGCGTATATTCAGAATATTCAGAGAATGTATGGAAAATATTTTGTGAGGAAACACCAGAACTACTAGTTGATACACATTTCCCGGGAAATTCTCCAATGGACAACGTGGCGCTAGAAGAGTTTGTCACTGGCATGCATTCGTCGGAGGTTATTAGGGAAATTGTGTCCGAGCCGAAAATCCTTTGGGCGATAAGAAGTTTCGAATCCTTTAAGTCGCCAGGCTCGCGTATGGTGATGACGTGGCAATTGCGGTTAGGGGAATGTTTTCCAGCACTTTAAGAGATATACTTCTGGATGCCCTATACACCTGCAAGAGAGCAATTGGCAAATTTGGGGGTTTGCACCGCGAGTTATGCATTGGGTATATACTGCAGTTTCAGACTCATATATGGTGTTGTGGTCTGGTGGACGGCGCTTCAAAAATCCACCTACTATTCAATACTCAACCGGATCCAAGGATTGTATGTTTGTGCATCACAGCGGCACTGAGAACGATACCTTCTGATGCACTAAATTAAAATCTACACCTAATGCCTCTGGACATTATGGTTAGTCAAATTGTTGCGGAAACTCCAGTGCGGCTAAGTGGACTTTCTCTTTAGTCATGTGGGGACTACGGACACTGTGTTATCCTTGATACAATTTCCGATGTTCCAAGAAGTGTGAATTAAACCTTGTCTGAGCCGCTATTTGATAAAGAGTGCTGTTGTACCACTATTCCTGGTAGGACCGATTGGTTCAAAGATGTCCCTGGTAATAGAAATTAAAAGCTATTAAAAAGTATACCGATCGACACAGAATCATTTTCATATTTAATTTAGCTTTTTCTTAAATTATGGCATATTTTTTGGGCTAAAGAAATCAGCCTGAATTTGTTTCAGATTTGAATAAAATTCGCATATATATGTTTGTAGCGCAGAGGTTGGCATGTCCACCTATGACGCTGAACGCCTGCGTTCCAATCCTGGCGAGAACATCTTAAAAAAATGTTAAGCGCCGGTGGAGGAGGATGGTATATGGTTGCGGCTACAGTTTGATTCTGGGTGTTATGGAGGGTAGACTGAGGAGGATTTCTGACTACCTGGCACCAGTGCCGACTGGAGTGAGGACATTTGATATTGTTATCCTCAGAGGGACGAATGGAGGGCGGATGGTGTACTTGAGGAGGATGAGACTTCGATCTACCCAGATGGCTCCAAAATGGAGTCAGGGGCTGGATTGGGGGTCTACTCTGATGCACTCAATATCAGTATGTCTCTGAGACTGCCGGACTAGTGTACGGTCTTTCAGGCAGAGGTCTGGCCATTGCAGTGACCGCAAGAGAAATTCTGGTAGAGCGCCTACCGCTCTCGAAACTAAGAATTTATGTGGACATTATGGCGGCGCTCAAGGCCTTGGGGTCGAGGATGGTGAGGTCAAGATGCGTGGGGGATTGTTGGGAATCCTTGGATAGGCTCCGGGCCCACAATGTGACGCTGACATGGGTTCCTGGGCATGAGGGGATTCCAGGGAATGAGAGGGCGGACGAGTGAGCCAGGAGTGCCACTTGCCGAGCTACTGAACATAGTAGATGGGATGGCCAGGGCGGAGTCGGTGGCGAAGGCGTTATGTCCGGTCGTCGGCCGGAAGAGGACGAGGGAGTTGCTGGCCATCTTTACTTGTTATATAAAATATTTTCCTAAGGCTTTAATTTTCGAAATTTTTTTTACAAAAAGTTTTCCCAAAATTAACTTTTCATTGATTTTTTTGTAGTTGCAAAAGGTTTGGGTTTCCAAAGCTCTTCCATATGTCTCTCCATATTGTTGATTCTCCTGTGCCTATTGAAGGCCTTACGCTGGGCGTAGAACCTTACCGAATATTTCATTCTTAACGCAAAAATGCCATATGCGTGGTGCATCCATTACAAGCATTTTTGTACGCGTTTTTCCTAAAAAAAAACTCCAGCACTGCAAGTGAATTAAAATTCCCGGAAATGAAGTTGAGGCTTAGTTACAAAACAAAAAATTTTATCGCATTTTAAAAAAGTTTGCTTTTCCCTATTTACAAATGGATTGAAGTCCTCTGTGTAAGGAAGCAAAGAATCTATAACTTTTTAAAGATTCCCATTATGTTACAAAAATTAAAGCTGTATGCTTTATTTTCTTTGAACCGAATACAAAAACATTTAAAAAGTTTTCTTTGAAATTATTTTTGAAAGCCACAATTGTATATGTCCTTGAAGCTTAATTGATTTCCATGGCAATATGCTGCCTTCATATAACAAATGGTTAAAATAATCTGAGCGATTCAGAGAAAGTTTGTATGAGCTGTTACATGCTGTAAACAATTTTCTATGAATATCAAACTTTATAAACAACGAGAATAATGCAATGAAAAAGCAAATGAGAGTGTGTTAACTTCGGCCGGGCCGAATCTTATATACCCTCCACAATGGATCACATTTGTCGAGTTCTATGCGCGGTATCTCTTTGTAAGCAAACAAAGAATATTGAATAAGAACTGTTATGCTATTGGAGCTATATCAAGTTATAGTCCGATTCGGACCATAAATGAATGCTGAACATTGTAGAAGTCATTGTGTAATATTTCAGTTCATTCGGATAAGAATTGCGCCTTGTTGGGTCTCAAGAAGCAAAATCGGGAGATAGGTTTATATGGGAGCTGTATCAAGCTATTGATCGATTCTGACCATTTTGGACACGTATGTTGAGAGAAACCGTTGTACAAAATTTCAGCCAAATCAGATAAGAATTGCGCCCTCTAGAGGCTCAAGAAGTCAAGATTCCAGATCGGTTTATGTGGCAGCTATATCAGGTAACAAAACACCTCATGCAAAATGTCAGCCAAATCGGATGAGAATTGCGCCCTCTAATGGCGCAAGAAGTCAAGATCCCAGATCGGTTTATATGGCAGCTATATCAGGTTCAATACTGATTTACGCCATACTTAGCACAGTTATTGGAAGTCATAATAAAACACCTTATGCAAAATTTCAGTCAAATCGGATAAGTATTGCGCCCTCTAGAGGCTCAAGAAGTCAAGATCCAAGATCGGTTTATATGGCAGCTATATCAGGTTCAATACTGCTTTACGCCATACTTAGCACAATTATTGCAAATCATAACAAAACACCTCATGCAAAATTTCAGCCAAATCGGATGAGAATTGCGCGTTGTATTGGATCAAGAAGTCAAGATCCAAGATCGGTTTATATGACAGCTATACCAGATTATGAACCGAATTGAATCATCCTTAGCACAGTTGTTGGAAGTGATACCAAAACACCACGTGCAAAATTTCACTCAAATCGCTCAAGAATTGCGCCCCCTAGAGGCTCGAGAAGTCAAGACCCAAGGTTGGTTTATATGGCAGCTACATCAAAACATGGAGCGATATGGCCCATTTACAATCCCAACCGACGTACACATATCAAAAGTATTTGTACAAAATTTCAAGTGGCTAGCTTTACTCCTTCGAAAGTTAGCGTGCTTTCCACAGACAGACGGACGGACGGAAAGACGGACGGACGGACGGACAGACGAACGGACAGACGGACGGACAGACATTGCTAGATCGACTTAAAATGACATGACGATCAAGAATATATATACTTTATGAGGTCTCAGACGCATATTTCGAGGGGTTACAAACAGAATGACGAAATTTGTATACCCCCCTCCTAGGGTGTAGGGTATAATAATTTTGGGAAAATTTTATGTTAAACAAATTTCAACAAATTTGGGTTTTGACAATTAAAGACTAAGGAGTATCTTATGTATAACAAGTAAAGAAGTGCTAAAATCTGACAAGCCGACATTTTGATACGCTACACTATTGGGTATGCAGGCTTAGTCGTCGAGATAAAAATTTGCCTGAATTTGATATGTGGTATTTCGGCCAAACTCTTTGCTAAATTTTGAGAAGATCGGTTGTTGAATGCAAAAAATCCTTAAAATGAAAATCGAGAGATAAATATATAGGGAGTTATATCTAAAGGGTGATTTTTTTGAGGTTAGGATTTTCATGCATTAGTATTTGACAGATCACGTGGGATTTCAGACATGGTGTCAAAGAGAAAGATGCTCAGTATGCTTTGACATTTCATCATGAATAGACTTACTAACGAGCAACGCTTGCAAATCATTGAATTTTATTACCAAAATCAGTGTTCGGTTCGAAATGTGTTCATTCACCGTAACGTTGCGTCCAACAGCATCTTTGAAAAAATACGGTCCAATGATTCCACCAGCGTACAAACCACACCAAACAGTGCATTTTTCGGGATGCATGGGCAGTTCTTGAACGGCTTCTGGTTGCTCTTCACTCCAAATGCGGCAATTTTGCTTATTTACGTAGCCATTCAACCAGAAATGAGCCTCATCGCTGAACAAAATTTGTCAAAATTTGAACACATTTCAAACCGAACACTGATTTTGGTAATAAAATTCAATGATTTGCAAGCGTTGCTCGTTAGTAAGTCTATTCATGATGAAATGTCAAAGCATACTGAGCATCTTTCTCTTTGACACCATGTCTGAAATCCCACGTGATCTGTCAAATACTAATGCATGAAAATCCTAACCTCAAAAAAAACACCCTTTATGTTTAAACCAATTTCAACCAAAATCCGCACACAAAATAAAACTCACAAAATAAGACATTGTCCACAATTAAAGAAAATATGTTAAGACTTATGCTAAAAAAAACGCTCTAGAAGTGGAAGTCGGGCGATACATGTATACCGAAGCTTAATGTAAATCTCAATCGATTTACCGAATTTGATAAATTCGGTAATTTCTTCATATGACTCTTGACGAGAGAGAAACCTTCGACCAAAATTTCGCGAGAATGTGTTTTTAAATATCGATTTTATTGCGATATTAGTTCAAATCGGACGAACATGTATTGGTTGCACAAAAAGTAATTGCGGATTTTTTAAAAGAAAGTAAATGCATTTTTAATAAAACTTACAATGAACTTTAATCAAATATACTTTTTTTACACTTTTTTTCTAAAGCAAGCTAAAAGTAACAGATGCTAACTGACAGAAGAAAGAATGCAATTACAGAGTCACAAGCTGTGAAAAAATTTGTCAACGCCGACTATATGAAAAATCCGCAATTACTTCTTGGGCCGATTTCTTCCAATATCAATTGGCTTTGCCTCTTGGTCAAAAAAGTTGCCGGTACTAAATTTGAAGACGATTGGATAAAAATTATGACCTATACTTTGTATATAAATTTACATGGACAGACAAACAGGCAAAATCGAACAATTGCATGAACATTACACCGTGAAAAAAATTTTTTATGTTGGATCCCGCATAATTTTTCAATCGCTCAAATAAGTGGTCGAAGAAAATGCTCCAAAAATAAGATCGAGGTGCTTTGAAACACGTCTATGACATCGTGACAGGTGACGAATCGTAGATTTACGGGTATACGCCCGAAAGTAAACATCAGTCGACTGTATGGGGATTTCAAGATGAGCCAAATCCAACAAAAGTTGCTCGCGCACGAAGCACTTCTAAGCAAATGACCGCCTGTTTTTCGGAAAAACTGGACATGTCGCAATCGTACCACTAGAACAACGTATAATAGTAAATTCTTCTGCCTTATAGTCCTGACTTGACACCCAATGAATTTTTCCCATGCGTGAAAAATAAAATGAGAGGCCAACGTTTTTCGACACCTAAGGAAGAGGTCGATGCGTTCAGAATGCTTGTTTTGGAGATACCTCAATCAGAGTGGCAAAAGTGCTTCCACAATTGGTTCAAACGCATGCAAACGTGTAAAGATCTCAATATAATGAAAAACAATAAAGCGATTTTCGATGATTAATATTTGTTTTTGTTCTCTAATCCCGAAATATAAAAGGCAACCCTCGTATTGGATTAATTCTCTGCTACAATCTACTTGTGTTATATATGTATATGACAATGTGGCGAGGGGAGAGTACGTTGTTGTCTTTCCTCTCTTGCCTATGAGTGCTCGGCTGTGGAGGCACCTCTTGGAGATTGGGTGGATTTAATTCGACGGAGAGGCCCTCGCAAGTTCAAGGTCCCCTTATTGTTGCTTATGGCCGGTGTAGTTGCCGACGGCAGGCGATTTATAGTTGATCAGGAACTTTTGGTGGGCGTTGAGGCGGGTTCGGTTGGTTTTATCTCGACGGTGAGGCCTTCGCAAGTTCAAGGCGCCCTTATTGATGCTTTTGGTCAGTGCGGTCACCGACGGCTAGTTGATCGGGAACTTTGGTAGAAGACGTCGGTGCCAGGGCAGGCTTCGCATGGTGTTTGTGATAGGCAGCGGCCGTCTTTTTGTCGGACTCCCGCTGTGAGCATTCGGCTGGAAACTAGTCGGCGGATACGATGACGATGTCTTGTGGGTTGGTGGTAGGGAAAGGCAGGTGGGCTCTTTACCTATCTTCTTATATATAAAATTCAATTTGTGTTTGTTGATTTTTTTGTTTTTTCCGTAGAGACTCAAAAACGGCTGAACCGATTACCTTGAATATTTCACAGATTGTGTAGGTTGGTCTGGAAGGAAACATAGGCTATAACATTTTTTGATATCGGGAGGGGGGCGGACCCTCCCCCTCACCCCAAAAGTACTACAAAAAATAAAAGTGAATCGATCGGGACAATATGGGATTTAACAGGTATTCAAGAGTAGAGTACGAATTGTGTAATAAATGTTGGGTCCAAGTACCTTGGGGGCCGCCCCAGCCCCAAAATCCCTTAAAATAAGCTTATTTGACGATCATGATAATATGGGACTCAAATGAAAAGTATTCGGGAGTAGACTACGAATATGTTCAGGAAGTAGGAATAGCCCTTATAATTGATTGATAGCGGAAGGGGGGCGGACCCTCCACCGTTCTCCAAAAACACCATCCAAAATCAAAAGAGGACCGATAAGGACAATATGGGTATCAAATGAAAAGTATGGGGGAGTAGATAACGAATCTGACACACAAGTTCATGTCGAAGTATAGGGGTTACCCCACCCCCCACAAAAACGCTCAAAATGGGCACATTAGCCAATCACGGATATATGGGAATCGGTTTGTTTGTTCTGTATAGACTGAAAAATGGCAGAACCCATTTTCTCGAAATTTTTCCATATTGTGTAGGTTGGTCTGGAAGGAAACATAGGCTATATAATTTTTCGGTATCAGAAGGGGGACGGATCCTCCCCCTTATGCCAAAAACACAACCCAAAATCAAAAGTGGACCGTTCGGGACAATATAGGTATCAAATGCAAGTTATTTAAGAGTATAATACGAATTTTCTCCAAAGAAGTGTCGCACTGCGGCACGCCGTTTAGACTCGGCTATAAAAAGGAGGCCCCTTATCGTTGAGCTCAAACTTGAATCGGGCTTCACTCATTGTTCATGGGCAAAATTTGTAATTTGCAATTTGCAAAGAATACAAATATGGTATTAAAAATTGGACGTTCATTTCAAAATGGGGCTCAAATGAAAGGTATTCGGGAGTAGATTTCGAATCTGGCATACAAAATCAAATCGAAGTATAGGGGGTCACGCCACCCTTCAAAAACGCCATTAGACCCATTATGACTATATGATACTTGGCTGAGCCAATTTTCTTAAAATTTTCTGGAAGGAAACATAGGCTTTATAACTTTTAAATATCGGTTAGATTCGGACCCTGCCCTTTAGCCCAAAGTCATCCGATGGGCAAAATAAGGGTATAAAATGAAAGGTATTGGAAACCAGAAAACGAATATGGTATTAAAATTTGGGTCCAAGTACCCAGCGGGGCTTCCCCAACCCCATAACTCCTCTAAACAGATATATTCGAAGTTCATGTTAATATGGGACCCAAATGAAAATTATGCGGCAGTAGATTACAAATATGGCTTAAAAAATTAGGTCCAAGTAATACCCCCAAATGGGCATATTAGCCGACCATGACTGTATGGGACTCAAATGAAAGGTATTAGGGAGTAGATTATGAATATGACAATAAAATTTACGTTCAAGTCTAGATGGCGCTTTTCTTCCTAAAGATACGTCAAATGGGTTATTTGACCCATTATGACAATATGGGACTGAAATGAAAGGTATTGGAGAGTAGAAAACGAATTTGATATCCAATTTTGGAGCCAAGTGGTTTGTTTTTTCTAAAGCACCCCCTAAAGTGAACTTCATTTCCGTTGGGAATAAAGAACGAATTTGATATCTAATTTCAATGTGCCGGTGGCCGCCTCAACCTCAAAAAACCTCCAAACGGTTCATATCTACCGGCCATGGCAATATGGGGCTCAAATTAGAGGGATTTGGAAGTGCAGCACGAATTTGATATCCATATTTAAGTCGAAATGTCTGAGGTGCCATCCCTCCCCTTATGAGAACATTATCACCAGGAACCGAAACGGGGCAAATTCTCACACACCAATGAGTTCTTTCCGACTCAAGTTTGAACTCAATGATAAGGGACCTTTTTTATAGCCGAGTCCGAACGGGGTTCCACAGTGCGACACATCTTTGGGGAAAATTGTTTTAAATGACCATGCATGGTATTGTACCTCGTAAATGTCGCCAACATTATGAGGGGATAAACACCGCTTTGTCCGATGTTCTCGACAGGACTCGAACGCGTTCAGCATCATAGACTTCAACGAAGCGAAGTATTCGTGACAATAACTACCTACGGCCGGCAATTCTGTCTAGATATGCAACTAGGTGTAGATGCGAGCCAGGTGCGGATGCAAGCCTGACCTGAATGTAACTGGGTACGGATGCAGGCTTAGTGCGTATGCAAGCTTAGCGCGGATGCGAACTAAACGCGGATGCAACTGGGTGCGGATGCAGGCTAAGTGCGGATGCAGGCTAAGTGCGGATGCAGGCTAAGTGCGGATGCAGGCTAAGTGCGGATGCAGGCTAAGTGCGGATGCAGGCTAAGTGCGGATGCGAGCTAAGCTCAGAGGTAACTGGGTGCAGATGCAACTGGTTGCGGATGCAACTAAGTGCAATTGCAACTGGCAACTGGGTGCGGATGCAACTAAGTGCGGATGCAACTAAGTACTGACGCAACTAAGTGCGGAATCAAGCTAAGTGCGTATGCGAACTAAGCGCGGATGCAAAGGGGTGCGGATGCAACAGTCTGCAGATGCTAACTGAATGCGAACTAACCGCGGATGCAACTGGATGCGGAAGCAAGCTAAGTGCGGGGCAAACACCTGGAAATATATCGGGACAAACTGTTTCGAGTACGGACTCTGCCACTTATCTACTTAAGCCTCTCTTTCTCTAGAACCAGAGAGTTCACACGAAACGTGCGTGAGCTGTTTACTTCTTCCTATGCTGTCGACCAACAGCCATAAGAAGTATGTTTGCAAAATTTCAAGCGGATATCTGTTTATGTTCGACCGCTATCGTGATTTCTACCAGCGGATAGACGGACGGACGGATATGTCCAGATCGACTAAGAATGAAAAGAAGATCAAGCATATATATTTCCTTTATATGGTCGCAGATCAATATTTCGAGGTGTTACATCGGATGTAAGATATGTTGGCGAAAGCTAAAATGTCCCTTTGTCTCTTACTTTGCCTTTCGTTATCTTGCTACAGCTTTCCAAACTGAAGATATTGAACTGAGTTAAGTTCTTGAACGTGCCAAATCAGACAATATCCCGATGTAACTATCTGGGGCCTATAAAAAGGGCATTTTGCTGTAATTGGGAAGAGTGAGTTGTTGCGCCAAAAGTGTCCACATCAGCCCATATATGGAAGTGAGTTGTGTTAGAGCCCTCGAAATCACTGCTGGGTGAGGTTCAAATCGGACCCTGCTATTATATTGATCTCCCGATCTAGAGTTTTGAAAATTAAAAGAGTGAGTTGTGTGTTCCAGATGAAGATGAAGATTCGTTCAAAATATGTGCAAATTAGTGATGGGTATCCAAATGTCTGCCCGGTCTGGACTAGTTTTAAAGAAGTAATAGGTGCATAAATTTTTTAGGATCCTATTAGGTTAGCTCCGACCAGCTTTTGCCTTTTTCTACCTTATTTTTTTTAGAATGACCAAACATCCGCCAATGCACCTTTTAGATTCCAAGCATATTCCCTTCGCTTATCACAAAGGTCGTGTTACTTAACAACGTTATACATGCAGCAGTTGAAGCTTTAAACTTCAATTCACAATTTTATTTTCAGAAAACTCTAGGAATTAGAGGATTATCGGTGTTCTTGATGGATTTAGTCATTTAGCCAAAATGTTGCATGAGGAGTATGGACACATGTTTGCTACTCAATTGCTACCCAATCTGTGGCGTTTTTTATGATACGGACTCTTCTGTGCTTCCAGAAAGCCGTATGTGCTACTGTGATGGGCACTTGAGCTAAAGGAGGAACTGAAGTTCAATTTAATTTTCCTTTTTGCGATAAAAAAGAAACTTCTACGGGCAAATATGAGTTGAAAAGTGTTGCTATGATTTTATATTTATATTTGGTTGAGGGTTAGAGACAAAATATTGTCAGTTTTATTATCCCTAAACAGAAAAAGAGGATATCGTGGTTGCATAGCATCCACGAAATATAAAATTGTTTATTATACCCCCCACCATAGGATGGGGGTATATTAATTTCGTCATTCTGTTTGTAACACCTCAAAATATGCGTCTGAGACCCCATCAAGCATAGTTATTCTTGATCGACATGACATTTTAAGTCGATCTAGCCATGTCCGTCCGTTAGTCCCTCCGTCCGTCTGTCTGTCGAAAGCACGCTAACTTTCGAAGGAGTAAAGCTAGCCACTTGAAATTTTCCACAAATACTTTTTAAGAGTGTAGGTCGGTTGGGATTGTAAATGGGCCAAATCGGTCCATGTTTTGATATAGCTGCCATATAAACCGATCTTGGGTATTGACTTCTTGAGCCTCTAGAGGCCGCAATTCTCGTTCGATTTGACTGAAAATTTTCACGTGGTGTTTTAGTATCACTTCCAACAACTGCGCTAAGTATGGTTCAAATCGGTCCATGTTTTGATATAGCTGCCATATAAACCGATCTTGGGTCTTGACTTCTTGAGCGTCTAGAGGGCGCAATTCTTGTTCGATTTGACTGAAATTTTGCATGAGGTGTTTTGTAATGACTTCCCATAATTGTGTTAAGTATGGCGCGAATCGGTTCACAGCCTGATATAGCTGCCAAATAAACCGATCTGGGATCTTGACTTTTGAGCCTTAGAGAGCACAATTCTTATCCGATTTGGCAGAAATTTTGTACAACGGCTTCTCTCATGACTTTCAAGATACGTGGGTAGTATGGTCTGAATCGATCAATAGCTTGATACAGCTCCCATATAAACCTATCTCCCGATTTTGCTTCTTGAGACCCAACAAGGCGCAATTCTTATCCGAATTAACTGAAATATTACACAATGACTTCTACAATGTTCAGCATTCATTTATGGTTCGAAAAAATTGTTTTTTTTTTTTACCTTTCACCATAGGATGTGGGGGTATTTCGACATTTCGTTGGCGCTCCATTGGGTCTGAAACCCATCCAAGTATGTTTTTGTTTTTATTTTCTTGCCCTGTCTGTCCGTTAATGGTTCGACTCTGACTTTGGCTCCGGTCTCAGGCCCCAAAACCTCGACTCTAGTCGACTCCGCATCCTTGGTTTCAATATAGCTGCCATATTTACAGATCTCGGACTTTTACTTCTTTAGCTTCTCATCCAATTTGGTTGAAATTTTGTACACGATATTTTGTTCTGGCTTTCAACAGCTGTGCTAATAATGGGTTAAATCGGTTCATAATTTGATCATGACTTTTTCTGCCTCTAGAGGGCGCAATTTTTATCTGATGATGAAATTTTGCAAGTAAAGGTCTGTTATTGCCATAACAGGTGAACATGGCTGGGATGAAGGGAGTTTAGAAGGCGGACCCTGAAATAATATTAGCATCGTGCTAGAGAACGATTTTGTTTGAACCCCATTGAAAGTGGCGATCAAGCATTTTGAAAGTGGCGATCAAGATATTTAGGGTTACAGGTGCCGTTCAGATCCACACTAAATATTTTTTTTTTGTATTGCTTATCTATATTTGAAGTCATATTTCAAAGTTAACACTTGGGATACCACATTTTTAAAGATCCGTAGGTTCTCCTGTGTCTATATCCCAATTTGAGGGTAAAAAGTGTACTCTTCTACCAAAGACCTTTTATTGCTGTCCTGTTCTATCCTGATCGGCCTTCAGTTATTATTTTTATTCCTGTTTTGGGTAGGATGGGGGGAGGGCCATTGCCCTCTGACACATTCTTTCAGTCATAACACAATACTATGTGCTAAATTTCAGCGAAATGGGATGAAAATTGAGGCTTCCAGGGGCTCAAGAAGTCAAATCTGTAGATAGGTTTATATGGGAGCTATATCAGGTTAAAGACCGATTTAGGCCGTACTTGGCACATTTGTGCAAAATTTCTGCCAAATCGGATGAAAATTTAAGCTTCCAGGGGCTCAAGAAATCAAATCTGGAGGTCGGTTTATATGGAATCTATATCAGGTTCTTGACCAATTTAGACGGTAAGTTATAACATAACACAACAACACAGTTGTTGTAAGTTATAACATAACACTATGCGAAAAATTTAAGCTAAATCGGATGAAAGTTGAGGCTTCAAGGGGCTCAAGAAGTCAAATCGGGAGATCGGTTTATATGGGAGCTATATCAGATTATAGACCGATTAAAACAGTACTTTGCACAGTTATTGAAAGTCATAACAGAACACTATGTGCAAAATTTCAATTTATATGGGAGCTATATAAGGTTTTTGCCGATTTGGACCGTACCTGCCATAGTTGTTTAAAATCGCAACATAACACTATGTGCGAGATTTCAGCCAAATCTGACAAAAATTGCGGCTTCCAGGGGGTCAAGAAGTCAAATCGGGAGATCGGCTAATACGGTAGCTATATCGAATTCTGAACCGATGTGGCCCATTTACAAGCCCCAACGACCTACACCAATATTAAGTATCTGTGCCAAATTTCAAGCGGCTAGCTTTTCGCATTCGACTACTATCGTGATTTTGACTGATGGACGGGCGGCCATGGCTAGATCGACTCAGAATGTTGAGACAATCAAGAATATACATAATTTTTGGGGGTCCTAGATCAATATTTCGAGATGTTACAAACATAATGACTAGATAAGTATATCCCCATCCTATGCATGCAAATTTTCCCATTAACATTCCATTAAGGAACAGGGGCAAACTTATGACAAATCATTGAGTGCTGTCGGATTCAATTTTAAGCTCAATGATAAGGGACCTCATTTTTATACTCGAGTCCGAACGGCACCTCTTTGGAGAGAAGTTTTTACATGGCAAAGCACCTCAAAAATGGCCCCTAGGTATCCCCTCCTGAGCATTAGGGGGTATCCCGTCCTGAGCATTAGGAGGGGATACCCCCTGGAAATTTTACAGGGGATACCTGTAAAATTTCCTTATGTTCCTGCCAGGATTTGAACCCAGGCGTTCAGCGTCATAAGCGGACAAGCTAACCACTGCGCTACGGTGGCCTCCACCTTTAAAAAAATCAATTTTGTATTTATCGACATTTTTCATTGAAAACTTGTTTTAACTCATTTCACAGGAGAGCAAGTCGTATTAACATTAGACCGAAGCTAATCGAAAAAGTACACAAATAAAATTACCTTATCGAAACAAAACAATCGAACACCTTTCTCCCGCAAATTGGCAAACTTTTACGCGTGCTTCAATACTCAGTTCAGGAGTATTGACAGTTAGGAGTATTGACATTCAAACTTATTTGGTTATAAGCGAAAGGTAATGAAGGAGAAGGAAACCAATACCGAATGAATGAAACCACCAATTTTTTTCAAAGATCCAACCGAAGTTGATAGTGGGATACCGAATATTCAGTTTAAACGCTACGAGTTTTGGAAAAACCTTACTTTTAAACTTAGCATCAAAACTTTTAAAAGGAAAATGTTTTAAGATGCTCCTATTTGTAAGGCTTCTATGCTTTAACGTATACACAACGTTGGCCTTTTCCCGAAAATGGTTTCCTAACTTTCAACATTTCTTTACGTTTGAGAAAATACAGTCTAGTTTTTGTTAGGTTAGGTAAGGTTAGGTTGAAAAGAGGGTGCGGATGTTAATGCACCCTATGTCACTATGGACATATACCTAAGCCAGTAATCGATTTGTTATGCGCTCTTTGTTAGGTCACAGCAAGGTTATATAAAATGACTGATATGTCGACTATTCTACACAATCTACAATGTTACAATTTCTTCCGCCTTGGTAGATCAACTATGAATGTAAAGATTCGGCCAGCGACAATAGTTTAGCTAAGTGTACTTTCGAATATTCCTTAGGACCCAAGTCACTAGCTGCTCGCTGGTCTATGCCATGTAGCATTGAATTTTATTGAGAGTCAGTGTAAAAAGGACTTGTAATAGCACTCGTATGGTATATTCAAATAAATAATTGTAAAACTTTTACACCCAACACAGCGGCAATATTGTGCACGTCGAGGACGAGGACGAGGACGAAGTCAAGTGTGCTCTTTGCAGTAGTCGTTTAGTACATTGGTGTGATTTCAAGGATTGAGGTTGTTGATTATGCGAAATTGTATGGGATGATTGCAGACTATTAACTTGATTATACCAAACTCATGGATGCATGTGGGCATGAACGAGGACATGAACGTGGACGTAGACGTGCGCGTGAGCGTGTATTTACAATGTGGCAACGACTATGTACACTGGAGTTGGCGTTTGTACTGGTTGTGGCGCTGATAGTTTACATTTTTGCCGGTATTGGTTTTTGGGTGTATTTGAACAAGCTGTGGTGGTGGAAGTAGTTTACACCTAAAATAATGTACAGGTGTATTGAGTAACCTTGGTAACCATTTGTATACAAACCACTATAGGATGGGGGTACACTAATCCAGTTATTCCGTTTGTAAGACCTTGAAATAAAGATCTGCGGCCCCATAAAATATATATAATCTTGTTCGTCTTGGCATTCTAAGTTGATTAAGCCATGTCCGTCCGTCCGTCTGTGAAATTCACTATAGCTATCGACCTTTGAAATTTTGCACAGATATTTCTTATCGATGTACTGGAGATTGGATCGATGTCGTTGGGAATTGCAATTGGGTCATTCCTAGAGATTGGCGATGGGTAAATACCCAAAAGGTATTGGGTTGCCCAAAAAGTAATTGCGGATTTTTCATATAGTCGGCGTTGACAAATTTTTTCACAGCTTGTAACTCTGTAATTGAATTCTTTCTTCTGTCAGTTATCAGCTGTTACTTTTAGCTTGCTTTAGAAAAAAAGTGTAAAAAAAGTATATTTGATTAAAGTTCATTCTAAGTTTTATTAAAAATGCATTTACTTTCTTTTAAAAAATCCGCAATTACTTTTTGGGCAACCCAATATTTACCCAGTAAATTGGAAAAATTCCTGGCTATTTACCCAATTATACCCAAAAGCTGGGTATTTATAATTTTGCAGATATCTTGGGTATAAAAATATTTTCCAAACAATTTTTGAAGATTTCGTATTCTGTGTATTTAAACCTGATCTTCTGATCTCATCAAATCGGAAGCGAACAGGTTGATTAATGACGACGCCAAGATAAAAAAGTTTTTCTCAAAAACCCATGTCCAAACTGAAATTTTAGTAGACGACATTGGAATGAGAGCAGAGACAACGGAGGACATGTTGAGGCTTTTGATGAAAGTCCATTTTCCACAGGATACAACGGGACTCACGGAGACACCGGAATCTTGGAATAATGACGTTGATCGAAGGTTTATAATAACGGAATTTATGGTGAAGGAATCCTTGAGGAGCTTCAAACCATTTAAGTCACCCAAACCTGATGGAATATTTCCGGCGTTACTACAAAAAGAAGCAGACTATCTGGCGCCTCTCTGGCCAAAATTTTCACTGCGTGCCTAAGACTTGCATATACTCCGAAAGCCTGGCAGGAGGCAAGAGTGGTGTTTATACCCAAGCGCGGCAAGGCAAGTTACGCGACACCAAAGGCCTACTGACCCATAAGCCTTACGTCCTTTCTACTCAAAACCATGGAACGTATTGTGGACACCATGATGAAGAGTATGACATCCAGCGAACTGTTCAAATACAAACAGCATGCCTATGTCATGATGTACAACATAAAATAGAAGAATCCTTCGATGCCAAAACGTACACACTGGCGGTATGCATTGACATCGAGGGGGCTTTTAACAATGTGCAGACCGACACACTAATCCAATCCTTAGATCAGTTCCGGGTAGACCCGATCCTTAGAAACTGGATAAACCATATGCTAAGAAACAGGTGGATACATTGTGTGTCCCATGGCATAAATACAAGGGAGAAAGTGGCACAGGGCATGCCACAGGGGGGGGGGGCATTTTATCGCCAATCCTATGGGTGACCTCCAAAAACGACCTATTACGGATGCTGACTGAGAAAGGATTTGAAACCGTCTGCTACGCAAAACAATGTTATAATACTTCTAAGTGGAAAGGGTCCAAACGAGCTATGCAGAAGGGCCGAAAAGGTCTTGCATATGACATCTGACTGGGCTAGACCCAGAGGTCTCAATGTTAACCCAGAGACGACTGAAATATGCCTGTTAACGAGGAAGACGAAGGTGGGCCAATTTAACGCACCACGTTTCCTCAATAAGACGATTTCGATATCTGACAAGGTCAAATACTTAGGTGTGATCTTGGACAGGAAACTGAATTGGAAGTGTCACATTTAGGAGTGTGCTGAGAAGGCTTACAGATGTTGGGCACTATGTAGACAGGCCGTAGGCTCGAAATGAGGCCTGAATCCTAGGATAGTCCACTGGCTCTACAGGAGCGTGATTAGACTAATACTTACTTACCCCTCAGTAGTTTGGTGGACTGCTATGGAGAAAAAGTGCAATATAAGGACAATACAACAGGTTCAGAGAACATCTTGGCATAGGCGGAGCTATGAGGACCACGCCTACTAGGACACAGGAGACTGTTCTAGATATGCGACCCACTGTCATACAGATTAAGTGTGAGGCAGGCCTTGCGGCTATGAGACTTAAGTCGGTGGGAGAATGGAAAGAGATAAGAGCAGGTCATACCATCGCAGTATAATGGAGGCGACGATATGAAACCTGGATGGAATGGAAGAGGTTTTCGATCGGATACCTGAGACGACACTTGAGGTCGAGTGCGAAGCACTGCTGCTAGCGGCACTGTGGTGGTTTGACGGAACCCTAGTATTGCCATCTGGAATATCATGTTATGCGGATGGATCAAGCTAGAGGACAGAGTGGGTCTGGGGATTTACATTGAGAACCCAGGAACTGAGATCTGTTTTAGACTGCCTGACCATAATACGGTCCTGCAGGCGGAGATCCGGGCGATCACGGAATGCATGAAGTGGACAGTAAATAGGCCATAAGGGCAATTACAACCAGGATGGAAAGATCACGAAAAGTCTTAAAATGTAAGAAGAAGATTAACGACTTCTCTGAGGATGGCACGATTCGAATCGTTTAAGTGCCCGGCCATAGCGGAGTAACTGGGAATGGGATAGCAGACGATTTCGCAGTGAATCCCAGAGAACTTCCGTCAATTAAAATGGGTAACTCGAAGCCTTTCGGGTCAACACAGTCCGAGTTAAGGGCGTGGACGATGAATGCGTATGTAACCCTGCGGAACAACGAAACGGTTGGTAGGATGGCGAAAATCCTATGGGGAGATCCAGATCGTGAGAAAACGAGTCTATTGCCGAAAGGAATTAAGAAAGAAGTCAGTATAGCTCTCGGTATCATAACGGCACACATAGGACTACAAGCTTACTTATATAAAATCGGTGCAGCAAGTGATAGCATGTAGAACATGCGGGGAAGACGATAAGAAGTTGGAGCATTTCCTTTGCCATTGCCCAGCTTTCGCGTCTAACAAATACCGGCACTAAGTTGGGTAAACAATACCAGACATGAATCAACTTAGGGGCATGGTATGGAAAACAATTAGGGATTTTGTAAGTAGCACAGAATACCTAACTAAGATTTAATTTTTCGAGGTTATTTTTTTTTGGAATTTAGAGAGCACAAAAAGCCGATTACTGGCTTAGGTATATGTCCATAGTAGCATGGGGTGGATTAATATTCGCACTCTCCATTCAACCTAACCTAACCTTACTTAACCATACTATAGTATCTGGAATCCCGTCCCTAGGTAATTCGTCGAAGAAAGCCGCTGATGAAGGAATTGAATCCCAAGTTTGTGTAAATTCCCAACGGAACCCATGTTTGTGGATTCCCAAGATTCAGCCCGGCCGAATTTAACACTCTTTTACTTGCTTGTATTACGAGGATTGCAGTGCATGAGAGGGTAAATGCAAACTTTCTTAAATTTATATTTGTGATATAACCTTTTGTGAAATGAGCTCTAAAGAAAAAATGTCTGTTATATTTTCCCTAAAGACAGAATTTCAGGCAATCTTAAAAAAATAATTAAGAATTTTTCCCACACGACAAAATTTTGTAAGACTTACTCTCAAGAAAAACTTTCAGGGTAATTTTCTTTAAAGACAAAATTTCAGCAACAATTTTTGTTGAGACAAAATTTCTATAGAATTTTCTCTAAAGACAAATTTTTGTAACATTTTCTCTAAAGACAAAATTTCAGTAAAATTTTCTATTAGGTCAAGGCTAGGTTTCAGTAGCAGTCTGCCATCAGACTCGTTTAGATGTTTTCGTCCATTGTGATACCACAGGAAAAAAGAAGGAAGATGCCTTCTAGTTCCTACTGTTGAACCATCTAGATCGCTTTAAAAAGCCCTACAACTTGCGAATGTTTACATCCACTAAATCAGGCAGGTTCTCAAATATATAATAACCTTAAGTGGAACTCCCTCTGACTGCCAGTGCGGGATACACACAAAGAAGGTATTCTAAAGTCTCTTCCTCTTCGATGTCCTCACAGCTTCTGTAAAAGTCGTAACTAGCAGCCTTCAGTCTATCAGTAATTTTACCGATTATACGGTGGCCTGTCATGACGGACACAATGACTTAGACATCTGTTCTAGCCAATGACAGAAAAGCGGTTGATCTCTTCGAGTCTAAACTAGGCCACATAGTTTTGGAATGCTCACAGCTTCATCTTAGTGACCATCTATAAATTGTGGCGATTCGGGCCTGGTCCAGAAAACTTAGCCTACATGTAGCTAGAGGCATACCCACAGATTCCAGTTTCTCTGGAATGTTTGTCTCGCAAGCTCGTCTGCCTTACAATTCCTTGGGATATATCTGTGGCCCGGTACCCAGAACAGGTGAATTTTGAACTGTTCAGCTATATTGTTGAGAGATTTCCGACATTGGAGGGCGGTGTTCAGAAAAACGTTCTCCAGTGATTGGATGGCTGCCTTGTGAGAAGATATTTATGCCAATCGTTGTATGACATTATATCTTAGCCATTCCACCACTTCCTTAATTGCAAAGATCTCCGCGTGATACACTTTGCAGTGATCGGGTAACCTTTTCGATATGACCAGTTCTAGATCTTTAAAGTACACCCCAAAACCCACCTGGTCGTCTAGTTTGGAATCATCCGTTTAGAATTCCATTCCACCACTTCCTTAATTGCAAGGATCTCCGCTTGATACACTCTGCAGTGGTCGGGTAACCTTTTCGATATGACCAGTTCTAGATGTTTAGAGTACACCCCAAAGCCCAGCTGGTCGTCTAGTTTGGAATCATCCTTATAGAAATCTGTATCATCTATTACCAGGGATATCGTAGTTCCAATCGGTTTTATCAGGAATAATGATACAGTACTTTTTTTTATCAAAAAGCGGCTCAGGCAGGGTGTAATCCATACTGCGTGGAACATCGGACATTTTATCAAGGATAACGCAGTGTCCGTAGCCGCCACATGATCAATGAGAAAGACGCCTTAGCCTCAAAGCAGTGGTCGCAGCTATTTGTCGGGCCACAATGTCCAGAGGCATAACATTCAGTGGTGTCGTCCTCAGTGCGGCTGTGATGCACAAACAAGCAATCCTTTGGATCTGGTTGAGTATTGAATTGTAGGTAGATTTTTGAATCGCCGTCCACCAGACCACAACACCATACAGCATTATGGGTCTGACAACTGCTGTACATAGCCAATGCATGATACGCGGTCTAAACCCCAAACTTTTACCAATGGTCCAGAGGTATTAAATTCGATGCATCTGATGGCGTCGTCCTTGGTGCGGATGTGATGCACAAACCAGCCATTCTTTAGATAAGGTTGGGTATTGAACAGTAGGTGGACTTTTAAAGCGCTGTCCACCAGACTACAATACCATTTAGCATGATAGATCTGACAACTGCAGTATATACCCAGTGCATGACGTGCGGTCAGCTTAGTATACTCGACCACATTTACACATTTTTCATCGAGAGACCATAATATATTGTTAATGGCTACATGCCAAAGTAGAGAAAATCGTAATCCTCCTTCTAATGCAAAATTGCAAAAATTTTCTAAAAAAAATGTTAGTGAACATTTCAGTGAAATCAGTGAAAATTTCAGTAATAAACAAAATTTCTTTCAGATTTCTATGAAATTTTATCTGATACTCGTATTGTATAGTCTACTAATATTTGTTTACTTACATCTTTGGCCCACTGTTTATTACATTGGCCAGAATTGGAGCAGTCGTAGTTCAGCTTTTGTATCTAGTTTGACAGTCATGTTAGAAAGTCGATACGAATAGAAAATTAGTTTTTATTGATAAAATAATCTAATTAAAGTTGGTATTCATTACAAAATAGTCATTAAGCTACCCATTATGGGGTTGCTGTTGTTGACGATGATGATGACGATGATATTGGTGTCAATGTTCGTCTAGTGTAGTGCGGTATATGCGTTTGGTTCCTTGACCACCGCTTGTGAAAAATGTTTATTGGTTTATAAATGTATTATAGATGGCGGCTATATTTGAGGTTTAATTGCAGTGGTTATTTGAATACCACTTTGATTTTTTGTTTAGAGAACTTTTAATTGATAGTGGTATGCTGGAATATAGATTTGGAAAATTTCAACTGTTGTCCACAGATACATGGTATCTAAATTGCTTTGCTTAACAAAGGAAGAATTCAAATTATAATGTTATTTAAAACGAGAGAAAACCAAAAACTTTAAAATGAAATTAAAAACGGATAGCGCTTGGCCAGCTTCAAATGTTAATGCGATAGGAAAATGTAATGGTTCCTATGTTAGAGTTAATGCAAATCTGCCCATTGGCATTACAGTAAGGTACAGCGGCGATACGTCTCTCATATCAATGGGTGCTGTCCGATACAAGTTTAAGTCTTTTGATAAAGGAACTCCTTTTTATTGCCGCAGAGCGAAAATTTGCTTCTCGAAACGGCAATTTTTTACATCCAAAAATATCCAAAAAAATGTTCTCAAGATTCTTAGGAGTGGGAATTCTGGAATTCATTTCAGTGTCTTGTTGCATTTGATGGTTTCTTTATTAAAAAAATTAATTTATGGCTATAAGCCAGCAGGTGCTATTTTATGTCAATGTAATAAAATCCGCCTTTTCTCGCTAAATCGTTATAAAATATTAAAAAAATATTTTTTGTTTTTGTAAATGCATTGTGGCTTAGGAAATAAAAGGGAAATTTCTTTTTTTTTTCAAAAATCTTTAACAATTTGTAAGAATTTTTTTTTTTAGTTGTTATTAAAAATTTTTAAAAATAATGGCTACATCAATATAAGTTCTCTAAATTATGAAAACACGAAATTTCATCCAAATTTTGTCTTTGAAAATATTTATTGAAAATTGTCTATTAAAATCTTTTCGTTTGGAAAGATGTTATTGAAATTTATCGAAATCTTTCCTTTAGAGAAAATAATGTCAAGAGTGCCAGGGCCAGAGCAACATTTTGCCGTTAGGCAACATCACTGTATCTTCATATAGGGAAAATTTCATTTTGTGATTTTTCATTTTGTTGAGGCAATATGTTGTGTCGCGAAATGCATTGAGCAGGCACAACAAATTTTATTGAAATTTTGGCTTTATAAGATACTTTCGAGGCAGGCTAAGAAAAAGTTTGTCTTTAGGAAAATTTTCACTGAAATATAGTTTTTCGTCTTTAAAAAAATTTATAATTGAAATTTTGTCCTAGGAAAAATTATAACGAAATTTTGTCTTTAAAAAAATAATTTCGAGGGTGGTCCGACCCGGGCTGAAAAGAATATAAAGCTAAATTATTAAATTTTTGTCTCTAGGAAAATTTGTGATAAAGTTTTGTCTTTAAAAATATTAAGCTGAAATTTTTTCCTTAGAAAAATTTGCATTAAAAATTTGTTTAGAAAAACCTTGTGTTTAGAATAAATTTAATTATATTTTTATGGGCCCGAGGGCACCCCACCCCATGGCTACATCCGATGCTACGTCCCTTGCTACGTCCCTGGCTAAAATTTAACCGATCTCGGGTCTTGAGTTCTTGATCATCTATAGTGCGCAATGTTTTATTTTGACTTCCAATACCTGTGCCAATAATAGTTTAAATCGGTTGATAACCTGATATAGCAGTCATATAAACCGATCCCCCAAATATACTTTTTGAGGGCGTAATTTTTGCCCGATTTGGTTGCAATTCTGCAAAGTTCCTTTTTACGATATGAATCGGAGCATTACCTGATATAACTCCCATATAAACCGATCTTCCGATTACACATTTTGAGCCTCTATAAGAGGAAACTCTTATCCTTTATTTGAACTTTTGCACAATGATTTCTTCTTTGATCTTTAACATAAGAGCTTTTAATGGTCTGAATCGGTGCATAACCTTCTTTACTTCTTTAGCCGAACAGGAACCTTACAAATACGATAAAAGGTGGGGGTATATAAGATTTGGCCTGGCCGAACTTAGCACGTTTTTGCTTGTTATATCCACCACCGCAAGACGGGGGTAAAATCATTTTGTCATATCCATTTCCTTTATAAAGTATATATATTCTACATCCTCTAAATTTTCAAAGACAATCCGACAATATCTGACAGTTGAATCGACGCTACAGTCATTTGAAAATGAAGAAATTGTACACATAATTCTCTTCTACATAGGCAGGTTCGAACTCGAAGATTGGCTCTATCAGACTACATGATTGAGGCAATCTTTTACCTCTTCAAGTTCTTGAGCAAATAAAATAATCATTTATCATCCGATATCCCTGAAATTTGATACACATAATTGTAATCTACCCTTTGATATATGTACGTTCAGAGTATGGTCCAGAGCAGATTATATTTGGATATATCCCCCACATAGACCGTTCTCGCGATTAAAAGTCCCATGAAGCGCCCATTTATTAACTGTTTTTACTGTATTGACGCCCCGGTAGCCGAGTTGTCCTTAACTCATATACGGCCCGTTTACCGATCGATCTTCTACGAAATTTGGAACAGTGAGTGTTTTAAGAGTACTTGACGTCGAAAAAGAGATTCATATTTTTTTTCCAGATTGTCTTCAAACATTTGAGAACTGTTTGGGAGTCATTCAGAGCTACAGATAGTTCTTAAAAATCTTAAGCGCGAAAAAAATAATTCACTTCTCTCAGTGAAGTGACGGAAGATAGAGTGAGGTGGACGAGAATCTTCATGCCGTCTCTTCAGACGCCCGTTTCCTTTATCTGAGTTTTAACATTTCTGGAGGCGGTTTTCAATTCATCATAATTACTCATCAAATGTCTTGTTTCGATATCTGGGGGAAGTTCAATCTTTTGCTCCATAGGGACTTAGGTTAGGTTAGGTTTATGTGGCAGTCTGCCATCAGACACACTTGGACGTTTTCGGTCATTGTGATACCACAGGAACAGAAGAAGGAAGATGCCTTCTGTTTCCTTCCGCTTTAAAAACCCCAACAACTTGCAAATGTTCACATCTGTTAAATCAGACAGGTTCTCGAAGAAATGAGAACCTAAAGTGGAACTCCTTTTGACTGCTAATGTAGGACTCACACACAGAAGGTGTTCTATAGTCTCTTCTTCTTCGATGTCCTTACAGCTTCTGCAAAAGTCGTTGCTAGCAACCTTCAGTCTGTCACTGTCTTTCTGATAAGACAGTGACATGCCATGACGGACACAAAGACTGAGACATCTGTTACAGCCAATAACAAAAAAAGGGGTAGACCTCTTCAAGTCTAGATTAGGCAACATAGTTTTGGGATGCTCGTTGTCCTTCGGGCCTGGTCCTGAAAATTTAGCTAACATGTCGCTAGACGCATACCCACAGAATCCAGCATCCCTGGAAAGTGTAGGGTGGTTCCTAGTCTCGCAAGCTCGCCCGCTTAACAACTCTCTGGGATATCTCTGTGACCCGGCACTGAGAACAGGTGAATTTTGAACTGTTTAGCCATCTCATTGAGAGATCTGCGACAGTCGAGGGCGGTGTTTGTGTTCAGAAATACGTTCTCCAAGGATTGAATGGCTGCTTTGCTGTCTGAGAAGATATTAATGCAATCGTCGTAATGACATTATATCTAAGCCATTCCACCACTTCCTTAATTGCAAGGATATCCGCTTGATACACACTGCAGTAGTCGGATAATCCTTTCGATACGACCAGTTCTAGATCTTTAGTGTATACCCCAAAGCCCACCTTGTCGGTAAGTTTGGAACCATCCGTATAGAAGTCTATGTAACTTATGTTACCGGGGATATCAGTTGGTTCTATCAGGGATAGTGTTACAGTACTTTTTATCAAAAAGCGGCACTGCCTGAAACATTGCCCCCACATGACCAATGAGAAAGCTCCCTTAACCTCACGGCAGTGTCGCAGTAGCCACTATGTCCAGAGGCATAAGATGTAGCATTAAATTCACTTCATCAGTGCGGCTGTCATGCAAAAACAAGCCATCCTTTGGATCCGATTAAGTATTGAGCAGTAGGTGGACTTTTGAAGCACCGTCCACCAGACCACAACATCATAAAGCATTATAGGTCTGACAACTGCAGTATACGCCAATGCATGACAAGCGGTCTAAACCCCTATCTTTTGCGAATGGCTCTCTTGCGGGTGTATAGGGCAAGAGTGAACTTTCTTGCCCTTTCCAAAATTTTGGATTTGAAGTTCAATTTCCTGTCCAGTAAAGCACCCAGGTATTTTGCGCTTTCTGTAAATATAGTCGGCATGCGCGACCACTTTTACACCTTTTTCTTCCAGAGACAATAATATATTGTTAGTGGCTTTATTTCAAAGTAGAGAAGACAATACACCTCCTTGAGGTGCTCTTCTTCTGACCAATCTTTTTCGATCCACAGATCCCAAGCCCACCGTAATGCATCTTTAAGTAAGAAAGTTATTAATAAACTTTCTTACGGTAGAGTTGATGCCTAGAAACGTCTGCTAAATTTCATATAAATTCGTTTATGATGATTGGATAAAACATGCGATCTCCAACTCGACTGCAACATGTAAAAAGGCATCAAGTTTGGCCGTGCCGAACTTTGGATGTATTGGCCGACTTTTGTCGTAATCCGGTAAACCATTCATCATATATGAACCCATAGTAATTATATTGAAACATTGTCCCATTTGGACCAAACTCGGTATGGACGTCGAGGGGTCTCATAAATAAAACTGACTGTTAAAATTGATGATTGCGAATATAAGTCTATACGGCAGTTATATTTAAATATAGTCTGATCTACCATATTCGGGAAGGATACAGAAGGGTCTTATAAAACTCATTGTACCAAATTTCAGCGAAATTTGTTAATTAATTCACCTTTTAAGGTTCCAAGAACTTTAATCGAGAAATCGTTATATGTATATGGCAACTATATCCAAATATATACCGATCTGAACCATATGAGGCATATGAGGAAGTAGAAAAGCCTCATATATACACTTTATGCCAAGCTTCAGCTAAATTGGACACTAAATACGCCTTTTATGGATACAAGATCTTAAATCAGGACATCGGTATATATGTAAGGTATATCGAAATATGAACCAAGCTAGGCCATATTGAAAACTGATATCGAAGAGCACAACACAGCTCAGTGTAATCGGGTAATAAATGTGGCTTTAATGGACCTCAGACGATAAATCGGCAGATGGATCTATAAGGGGGCAAAATCAAATGCGATGTAGTCCATCTTCGAACTAAACCTGCCTATGGACAAAATAGCGAATCTGTGCAAAGTTTCAATTCAATATAACTTAATTCGTACTCAAACGGCGAATGGTATACTAGTGATTTTGGATTCCATCCCATCGTGCGTCATTGAAATATACTTGATATGTATTTCGATATTGAATAAGTTTTAATTCAATTTACTTCCATGTAAGTTACAAAATTAAATATGTCAAATGTCTTTATTTTCAGAAATTCAATTGCCAGCACTTCAATGACACCTTATAAATGATGCGTTGCCATGAACAACTTGAATGGCAAATGCTTCAGGAAAAATAGAAGAAATTCCAGAATTTCATTGGTAAGTGACACTACTATACTCGAACACAATAGTAATTAATCTTTTTTAATGAACTTACAATTCAATTGGCACATCACATGGCACTTCAATTAAATACTTCATATGAAAGAAATCGGTGAAGCAACGATAAAAAGGTCGTGCAAGGATGATTATTATTTATCTTAGGTTAGTATAAGTTTTACTAGGAATAAGGCTTACTTGGAAATTCTAGTTCATTGTATTACAACAAGAACAATAGGAGGAAAATACCAACATAACAACCTTAAATCAACTACACAGAAAAATCGGTTTAAATCAAAAAATTAATTAATCCAATTAATCTTATAATTGAAACTGCTTCAATCAAGAAAATGTTAGTATGATGGGTCGCGCCAACAACAAAACATCCCAAGCAGTACATTTGTACCGATTAGGGAGACGGGCTGCCTCGTCAGTTCTCACGTGGACCACCTCCATCAAGAGGCAACAATCCCACTCAGGCGAAGACATAACTATTTGCTGTCTAAAAAATAGCTTCTGGGCTGTTATCGCAGAGTCCATCCAAATCATTATCTTATGGATAGGTATAAACCGCCCGAAGGCTTAAAGAACTACATGATCTAGAGCGTGAGGTTCAGTGCTACAAGAGAAATCCTTTAGATCAAGCGACATATCAAATGCGTCTAGACAACATTCATGCAGACGGTAGCAGATGCGGTGAATTGCCACCGGGAGAATGTGGTCCTTGGTGAACGAAACTTTTGAGAAAACCAAAATTCAAAACGTGATTATCATTAAGCCAAAATGAACAAATTTATAGGGCATAATTTTATTCTATTGGGTTGCCTAAAAAGTAATTGCAGATTCTTGAAAAGAAAGTAAATGCATTTTTAATAAAACTTAGAATGAACTTTAATCAAATATACTTTTTTTACACTTTATTTCTAAAGCAATCTAAAAGTAACAGCTGATAACTGACAGAAGAAAGAACGCAATTATAGAGTCACAAGCTGTGAAAAAATTTGTCAACGCCGACTATATGAAAAATCCGCAATTACTTTTTGGGCAACCCAATACATACCAAACTTCTGTCAAACCAGCAAAAAAAATTAAAGGATGATGGAGAGACTTGTTTACATAGCAGCTATATCAGATTATAGGCTGATTTGGACTATATTTGACACAGTTGCTGAAAGTCATAACGAAACACCGCATGCAAAATTTCAGCCCAATCGGACAAAAATTACGGTTTGTGAGGGCTCAAGAAGTCAAATTGGGAGATCGGCCTATATGGGAGCTATATCAGGTTATAAACCGATTCGGACCGTACTTGGCACAGTTGTTAAAAATCATAACAGAACACAGAATGCAAAATTTCAGCCAAATCGGACAAAAATTGTGGCTTATAAGGGCTCAAGAAGTCAAATCGGGAGATCGGTTTATATGGGAGCTATATCTAAATATGAACGGATATGGCCCATTTCCAATCCCCAATGACCTACGATATTAAGTATCTGTGCAAAATTTCAAGCGGCTAGCTTTACGCGTTGGACCTCCATCGTGATTTCGACAGACGGACGGACAGATTGGGCTAGATCGTCTCAGACCGTCGAGACGATCAAGAATATATATACTTTATGGGGTCTTAGACGAATATTTCGAGGTGTTACAAACGGAATGACTAGATTAGTATACCCCCATCCTATGGTGGTGGGTGTAAAAACGCATAAAGTTCGGCCGTGTCGAACTTTTGATACCCACCACCATGGATATATTTATTATAACACTACTATATCCTTATTGATATCCACATATAGGCCGATTTTAATCATGTTTGGTTCAGGTGCCGTGAAGCTCTATACAAGTAACAGTCGAAATTTAATCGAAATCGGGTAATAAGTGCGCCGTTCATGTGATTATGCCCTAATTCGGATGATCGATCTATATGACAGCTATAGCTAAATAAGGTCCGATCTGGACCAAATTTGGATTGGATGTCGGGAATTTAAAAGCAGCTAGCTCATTGTTTCAAATTTCAGTAAAATCAGAGAATAAATGAGCCTTTTACGGTCTTTTGGCCCTAAAGCTGAAGATCAGTCTCTATGGCAGCTATATCTGAATATAGCTCGGTCTGGACCATTCTCGGGACAGATGTTGGGAGTCTTAATACAACTCACTGTTCCAACTTTCAGCTAAGTCGGATAATATATTTGCTTGTTATAGCCTTAAGACCCAAAATAGGCCGATCGGTCTATATGACAGCTATATCCAAATATGTTCCGATCTTGACCATTTTCGGTTCGGATATCGACGGGCGTAATAAAAATCCCTTTTTTGAGTTTCAGCAAAATCGGATAATAAATGCGCCTGTTATAGGCTTAAGACCTTAAATCGGCATATCGGTGTATATGGCAGATTTATGTAAATATGGTCCTGTTTACACCATATTCGTGTCGGATGTCGAGGCACATAGTGCAACTCACTGTTTCGAATTTCAGCAAAATCGGAGAATAAATGCGCCTTTTATGGTCTTTAGACCCTAAAGCTGAAGATCGTTCTCTATGGCAGCTATATCTAAATATAGCCCGATTTGGACCATATTCTTGATACAACTCACTGTTCCAACTTTCAGCGAAGTCGGGTATTAAAGGTGCTTGTTATAGGCCTAAGACCCAAAATCTTCAGATCGGTCTATATGGCTGCTATATCCAATATGTTCCGATCTGGACCATTTTTGGTTCTGATATCGGCGAGCCTAATTGAACTCCCTATGCCAAATTTCAGTAAAAACGAGTAATAAATGTAGGCTTAAAACCCTTAATCCCCAGATCGGTCTATATGGCAGCTATACCCAAATATAGTCCGATGTGGCCCATTCAAGAACTTAACCAGCGTATAGAAAAAATACGAGTTTGCGAAAAATTTCAACTGAATATCTCAATTTTTAAAGACTGTAACCTGATAACAACCGACGAACACTCGGACGGACAGACACAAGGACATCGTTTTTTTTACAACGATCTGAAATGGATATGGTCTGATATGGATATTTCGATGTGTTACAAACAGAATGTCTAAATGAATATGCATCCTATCCTATGATGTGGGGGTATAAAAATCCTTGACTGTTTGCAAAATCGCCATTTTTCAGGAAAATGCCCGTAGAGGCTTCATTCCTTGGATGCAGTAAATAATTTTTGCATGTATTTAAGGACCACCTGCGGTAACGAAAATTTGTTACCAACCTGAGGGTTGTAGCTTTGCGCTGTGAGAACTCTAAGTAGTTTATCCAGTTTTTTCGTAAAAAATGCCGAAATGGTGTTAACACAAGTTTAAAAAAATTTCATTTAACACGCATCTAAATGCAACCTTCTTTACTGCATAATACGCCAAAATGAAAGTTTAAGATCAAATTCTCAGTGAAAAAATTGAAAATGGGTTAAGAAATAACTTCACAAACAACAAAATAAGGGACCAGCCTCTGCGAATATCTCGAAAAAAATTTTAGTTAAATTTCTTGAGCACTATAAAGCATATCCCACATACACAATCATGTTTGTTGTAGGGTAAGGTAGAGTTTTGAATACTATTTTTCGAATAATGAATGCGCTCTTGTTAGCCTGAACGAAATGTTGTAGGGTCAAGGTAATTAACTTTGACCGCCTACCCCGGGCCCTTGAAATTTTTACATATAATCTGGGTTACACCTCAGCCGTATGAAGTTTTCTTTATCCATACAAAAATGGTAGATATACGTCTGTCATTTCTTTCCATCCCAGTGTGCGACGCCGATATTCTCCATCCACGTAAATTGCTCTACAAATTTTGTGAATTATCTTTCCTTCAAATGCTTTAAGTACTGACAACACGTCGACATCTCCTGCCTCGTTGTTATGCAGTTGGGTCGATGCTACTTGGGCTTCATTCGGACTATACATTCTATACAACTCTCACATATGATGTATTTTATTTCTTTTAAAAAATATTTAACCCCTGAAATTCCTTTAGATAGTTGTTAAATTTTAAATCCATTCTGAGAATTTTTAGCTTAACAAAAATCTTAAATATGATTTATTCTATTCATCTACCACTGCAAAGATTAAATCCAGGTTCGGCTTGATTAATTATTTGGCTCTTTTGCAGAACAATAAAATATAAATTCTTTTATTGTCAAAATTTGAAGATAAGAACAATGAGCCACCATCATCATCATCATCCATGAGTGTCAAAATCAGCGTCAAGAACCACAGACAATTGACATTTGTCATATACAATTGGCATTTTTCATAATGGTGTGATATAAATTGAAACACGGAGAACAACAAGTCAAGAAAACAAATTGAGTGAATCAACTGACGAATAAGGGCGAAAATAGGAATATTTTGGTTCATATGATATGTGCTATTCAGCACAGGACAAAAGCAACAGCACAACAAAGGTAATTTTTTAAGGATAAATATATTACCCTCCACCATAGGTTGGGGGTACACTGATTTCGTTTCCGTTCCATTTTGCACCGGATTATGACGAAAGGTGGTATACATATATACCCGAGGTAGTGGGTATCCAAAGTTTGGCCCGGCCGAACTTAACGCCTTTTTACTTGTTTTATTTTTAATTTGAATAACTTTTGACTGTACAATATATAACAGGGTAAAAATATAGAAAATTTTGTAAGCTATCCAAATCAGTGGAAAAATTAATAATGGTTTAAGAAATATCTTCCGTTTCTAACACATCTAAATATTGATCTAAGACCCAACAAACTATATATATTTTCTTGATCGAGTTGAGATTTTAAGTCGCTTTAGTCTTATCCGTCCGCCTATCCGTCCGGCTGTTTATCAGTCGAAAGCACGCTAACTTTAGAAGGAGTAATGCTAGGCGCTTGAAATTTCGCAAAAATACTTCCTTTTAGTGTAGTTCAAATTTGATTGTGAATGGGCCATATCGGTTCATGTTTTGACTTAGCTGCCATATAAGCACATCTCGGATCTTGACTACTTAACACTCTGGAGGACGCAATTATTATCTGATTTGGCTGAAATTTTGCCCAAAGAGCTTTTTCGACTTCCAAAACACACGCAAGTTTGCTCTAAATCGCTTTTTAACTTTATATTGATCCCATATAAACTGGTTGACCATTTTGACCTCTTGGTCCTCTAGAGGGCGCTACTACTATCCTATTTGGATAAAATTTTGGATCTGCTTTATTTAAACTTTCCAATACAGGATGGGGGTAAACTAATTTCTTCATTCCGTTTGTAATGAAGGTCGGTTGGGATTGTAAATAAATGGGCCCAAGCAGTCCACGTTTAGATATAGCTCCCATATAAACCGATCTCCCGAGTATACTTCTTGGACCTCTAAAAGGCGCATTTTTTATCAGATTTGGCTGAAATTGTGCACGACTAATTCTTCTATGGCCTCCAACACATGCACCGAATATGGTGTTTATATGGGACCATACCTAGGTCCCATATAAACCAATCTCCTGAATATACTTCTTGAGCCTCTACAGGGTGCTTTCTTGTTATGACCTCTTATTATCCTTGTTTAGCTTCTGCCTATAGAGAAAGAAAGACAAATGCGATCCATGGTGGAGCGTATATGAGGTGAGGTCATTCCGAACTAAAGCTTCCATATGGACCGATCTCCCGGTTTAGGGTCTTAAGTCAATAAAAGCCTTATTATTATCCGATTTCGTTTAAATTTTAAACCGCGAGTTGTATTAAGGCCCCCGATATCCGGACCGAAAATTGTCCATATCGGGCTATAATTTGATGTCGCTGCCGTATAGACCGACCTACCGATTTAATGGTGCATTTATCACCCGATTTTGTTAAAATTTAGAATAGTGACACTCTGTCGACATTGGTATCGAGTTTGGTCCAGATCGAACTATATTTAGATATAACTGCCATATAGACCGATCTGCCGATCTTCAACCCATAAAAGACTCATTTGTTACCCAAATTCGCTGAAATTTGGAACAGTGAGTTACACTAGCCTTACGTTGTCCGAACTGAATATATTCCAGATCGGACCATATTTAGATATAGAAAAAAAAAACACATATGCAATGGATGGTTATAATCACCACTGAATGCATACTTTCCATTACCTTTTATACCCTCCACCATAGGATGGGGGTATACTATTTCGTCATTCTGTTTGTAATTCCTCGAACTATTCGTCTCAGACCCCATAAAGTATATATATTCTTGATCGTGATGACTTTTTATGTCGATCTAGCCATGTCCGTCCGTCTGTCTGTCGAAATCATGCTAACTTTCGATGAAGTAAGGCGAGCCGCTTGAAATTTTGCACAAATACTTCTTATTAGTGTAGGTCGGTTGGGATTGTAAATGGGTCATATCGGTCAATGTTTTGATATAGCTGCATTTTAAACCGATCTTGGATCTTGACTTCTTGAGCCACTACGGGGCGCAATTTTTATCCGATTTGGCTGAAATTTAGCATGAGGTGTTTTGTTATGATTTCCAACAATAGTGCTAAGTATGGTTGAAATTGGTCCATAACCTAATATAGCTGTCATATAAACCGATCTGGGGTCTTGACTTCTTGAGCCTCTAGAGGGCGCAATTCGCGTCCGATTTGGCTGAAATTTTGCATGAATTGTTTCGTTATGACTTCCAACAACTGTGCCACATATGGTTGAAATCGGTTCATAACCTGATATAGCTGTCATACAAACCGATTTTGAATCTTGACTTATTGAGCCACTAGAGGACGCAATTCTTATTCGATTTGGCTGAAATTTTGCAAAAGGTGTTTGTTATGATTCTCAACAACTGTGTCTAGTATGGGTGAAATCGGTGCATAATCTGATATAGCTGCCATATAAACCGTTGCAGATCGTTTTATATGACTATAAGTGACTATATATGTATATATCTTATCCGATTTGGATGAAATTTTGTATGACCTGTTTCGTTATGATTTTCAACAACTGTGCAAAGTATGGTTCAAATCGGTCCATAACCTGATATAGCTGTCATATAAACCGTTATTGGGCTTTGACTTTTTAAGCCTCTATAGGGCGCAATTATTATTATCTGATTTGGGTGAAATTTTGTACAACGGCTTCTCCCATGACCTTCAACATACGTATCAAATATGGTCTGAATCGGTCGATCTCCCTATTTTATTTTTTGAGCACCTAAAGGGCGCAATTCTTATTCGATTTGGCTGAAATTTTATACAATGTCTTCTACTATGGTCTCCAACATTCATTCCATTATGGTCCGAATCGGACCATAACTTGATAATGCTCTAATAGCATAGCAATTATTTTCTTTTATCCTTTCCTCTCCTTTGTTTGCCTATGGTCCATGGAGGATGGTATATAAGATTCGGCCCGGCCGAACTTAGCACGCTTTAACTTGTTAAGGCTGTAGTAGTCACAATTTTGGTCCGATCTCTACAAAAATTTTGGACGATATGTTTTATTGGTTGCCTAAAAAGTAATTGCGGATTTTTCATATAGTCGGAGTTGACAAATTTTTTCACAGCTCGTGACTCTGTAATTGCGTTCTTTCTACTGTCAGTTATTAGCTGTTACTTTTAGCTTGCTTTAGAAAAAAAGTGTATTTGATTAAAGTTCATTCTAAGTTTTATTAAAAATGCATTTACTTTCTTTTAAAAAATCCGCAATTACTTTTTGGGCAACCCAATATTTAACATCAGAGTACGCAAATTGCGTTTTATTTATGACTTGTTATTTGATAAAGTTTTTCTTCTAAACCCCGAATGTTATGTTTTGTATTTCCGCCATGGTATATATGCTATCTGCCCATATAAGGCCTTCAAAGACTGTCACCAATAGGTGTGACGATGACAACTGTAGTAAGGTTCAAAAGGCGAACCATTATGGTTTGGTTATGCCATACTCTGGCTTCCCTTTCCATTTTAATAATATCCTCCTTAATTGAGCACAATTTGAAGAATTGCGTTTTATTTAATCAAAACGTTTTATTTAATCATAAATCTGGCATAATCAGGTTATAGGCCGACTTGTACCATGCTTTACTTTTCATCTTTTCTTTGTTTTGGTTAATGAAAGCCTACCATATATAATTGACCCCATATCTGAAGAGTAGTTCTCCTCTATGTTTTACATTTCAGTCTCTTGATTGATCTTTCATTTCGTAGCAAGCACTATTGTGTGACCAGGCAATCCTCTTAGGTTTGACATACTCATCATAGGCTATTGGCTTGGACGGCCTACCAACTAAAATTGTCTCTTTCGTTTGCATTCCGTATTTCAGCTAATGCTGCCGTAAACGTTTTTATTTTCGCTTCATATGGACCAAAAAGTGAGAAGCAGCGATGGGTTCAGCAGGCAAGCATTGATTCTGCACAGACTTGTATCCTGCTTGGCTTCTTGTTGATGCTGTTGACATTAGCTACAGAAACAGAGTCAATTGGGCCTCATCACCCACACGATGAGTTGCTGAGTTGTCCTCGACGTTTGCTAGATTGGTAGTTGCAATTGCTTTACACTTTCAATTCAATTAGCCGCAACTGACTCATGCGTAAGAAAACCCCCTCGGAAAACTGTTAACGTTGACAATTGGCCTAGATGTCACGATGTCACAGTGTGTGTGTGTGTGTGTGTCAGGCTGTTTGCTTTGCGATTGGAGGATTGCAAACATTTGTTTTGTTTCCATTTCACGATAGAAAGGCCGCGTCCTACGACTCAGTGTCATTGCTAATGAAGAGTAATTGCACATGACAGTGCAACCATCCATTGCATCTGTAGTCATTTCTTGGAGCATTCGCTTAGTTTTTGTTTTTGCAACCATCTTAACATGTGTACCCACTCAGTTCATATGGATGGTGTGTGTGGATTTTCTTTGCATGGTTCTCCTTGCTCTTAGCATAGATTGTCTACTATGACAAAGTTGCTATCAAGTGCAAACAACAGAAATTAGCCAGTAATAGATTGACTTGGTGGGTTGTTCCCACATATAACAAGCAAAAATGTCCTAAGTTCGGTCGGGACAAATTTTGAGGACCCACTACCATGAATTCTGCTACCACAAATAAACTCAGTTACATCCCAATTTTCTGCCAAACTCTGGCAAACATTTAAGGCTAATCAGGATATCGGTTTATATATGAACTGTATTAGGTTATATATCGATTTGAATCATACTTTGTGGCACGGTTGTTGGAAGTCACATCAGAACACTATGTGAAAAATTAAAGCCTAATTGGATGACACTAGCGGCTTGTAGTGGTCCAATATCGAAGATGAGGAGATCGGTTTATATGGGAGATATATCAAGTTATACACCAATTTTGACAATACTTGGTACGATTGTTGATAGTAGTAACAAAACACAACAAGGAAAGTTTCATCTTAATCGGATAATAATTCTGGCTTCTAGGGGCCCAAGAAGTTAAGCCAAAGGACTACTTTAAATGGGAAGGTCCATATAGGAACAGATATCGCCCATTTACAATCTTCAACGACCAATATCAATGTTGTTGTTGTAGGCACATTTTTACGTGGAGGTTAGTGAGAATGGTCGTGCCGGTCCAAAGGACCGATCGCCGCGGAAACAGGATGCCCATTGGTTATTTAAAGGCGCCAATAATTTGTCCTGTCATATTGAGCATCATAGGCACTCAGTATTTGTGCAAGAGCCGGTGCCGCCCGGCCTCTCACTGAGACTCTCCGCTTGATACCGTTGATTGTCGATGACTGCCATTGCAGCCACTCTGTATGAAGCGTTTCACTACCCGCAACTTGTGAACGCTCTTGGTAGCTCCCAGCTAATCTTCTCCTTACAGCGATGAATACCACACAGATCGGACCTCAAAGCTCCAGCCAGGGTGGTGCCAGGACCAATATCAATAAACGGTTTAAGTTCAAAGTTTCTTTGGGCGTTCGGCCGCTGCCGTTGTTGTTGTAGCAGTTTGTTGTGTTCTATCTTTCTTCTGCTTGATTCTGATGAGTGTCCAGATATGTATCCAAAAGATGATGATTTGGATGGTCTCTACGATAACAGCTCAAAAGGTATTACTTAGACAGCATGTAGTTATGTCTTCGCACTGCTAGGATCTTTGTCATCTGATGGAAGTGGTCGACATGAGAACTGAGGAGACTGCCCGTCGCAGTTCCAAGGGCAGCATTCTGACAGATCAGAATATTATTCCACTGCGTGTCACGGAGCTGACGAGATCACACACCACAGACCGACCAATTGCTTTGTACGTCGTCAAAAAGGTTTCTTTGTCATCACCCCAAATGTGACGCCAAGTATTTTGGGACACTTGATGGTCGGAATCATTTTTCAGTCGGTCATTACAGTTAGCTCGGTATTCACCACACGCGGATTTGTAGTGAACAATGTGGCTGAAGATTTGGTGGCAAATTTTTTCAAATTTTTTGCAGCGAAATATGAGGTAGACGTTCAACCTATCGCTGATGTCAACAATGGTTCGGCGGCCTGATGCCATATGAGGAGGTTGAATAGAGCGTAGGTGAAACTTAAACTGTGCCGGAGGTATCACCACGCCTTGGGGAATTCCCAGTTTCACTCTACGGTGCTTCGACTTCATATCCCTAAATTCCACAAATGACTGGCGACCACATAGATAACTCGCAACCCATCGTTTCAGGCCTGGCTGAAGAGACGTATTGACGACGTCGAATGGAAATTCTCCTACGAGGCTCGGGAGGAGTAATGTCTCAAGCGTCTTTGCTACGGGTAAGAGATGGGAGATCGGATTGTACGACTCCCTCAAACTCGGGTCCATTCCAGGCTTCAGTAGCGGGATCACTCTGCCCATTTTCTAGACATCGGGAAATATAAGAGTGTTCAGAGACAGGCTGAGGACAGTAGTAAGGTACTCAACTCCAGGTAAATCCAGATTTTTCAGCATCAGTGTAGAGATTCCGTCGGCGCCCAACGCCTTGGATGATTAGCTGTCCATCAGCTCCTCCTCCTGGCCCTGTCACTCTCGTGATGCCCAATAAATTGACGGTTGAGCAACCTTGCGCATCTCTCACTCACTCACGTGACTCACGCATCAGTCACGGTTATGTCACCAAAAGTGACTGAGGTCTTGTCATCCCGTCTACCGGTGTTCGAGAGTGACTTAACAGTAGACCACAGCTTGCCTAAACCGGTGCCTAAGTTACATTGCTTCAAGTGTTCCAGCCACAAATTCCTCCTATTTTCGTTGACAACCCTGGTAATTTCCAAATTCAGTTCGCTGATTTCGGAGTTTGTGGGGTGCGAGCATCGAATTTCATCACGCTTGTCTGCGAGTACCACTTCCTGCTCCGGGAAATTGGGACGCACTTGGGTATTCGACCGTCTGGTATACAGCGAGCGGCTGCTGCTTTAATGGTCTCGGAATTTCCTCTCTACAACTAGCTCATTTGAGGGGGTGTCAGTTCACTGAAGCGATGATTGGTGTACTCTCTGAAGCCAGCCCAATCGGCCTTCTTCTGATTCCTAAACATCCGGTGCTCAGAGGTTATGATGTCGGGTGGTCGGTCGATAATGAAAATAATGGGGAGATGGTCTGACTCCAAAGAAAAGATGGCTTGCTAGGATACGTCACTCAGGAGATGCAATGGAAATGTCTGGCGAGCTGCTGCAACTCCTCGTAATACTAATTGGGGCATCCTCATTCACCGTGCAAAACGTGGGGCCTTCAATCTGCATTGCCAAATCTATTCCCCGCTGGTTGTTTTCTAGGGAAGAATGCCATGAAACGTGTTGCGCATTAATGTCTTCTAGAAACAGACCATTATGGCCATATAGTAGCCCACTTTTGTCGGGCTTGTAAGCCTAGCCGTTAATTGGGACCCAGCCACCAACCGGCGGTATGTACACGTTGTATAGTTCTATCTCGCCAGTATCGGTCCTGACTGCTATCCCCATGCACTCCATGTAGGGGTCACTAGCGCCAGGCGCAGGCGAGATTGGTCTAAACTGCACGGAATGATGTATCATGAAGGTCAATTCCTCACCTCCAACAATCCCATGGCAGCCGGTTGTACGTACCGGATTGGCCCAATGGAGTCTTCCATCGTCAAGGGCTCTCCATTCCTTATGCGATCCTTACGTAGCACATTGTATCCGTGACAACTGTGCAGGCTGCAGGTGTCAGCTTTGTCTCCTGAATCGATGCAACCAATATGTTCTTCCGACTCATAAAATCCACAATCTCGTCGATCTTGCTTTGAAGACTGTTGCAGTTTCTTGCTTTGTTCCCGGCACTGGCCTGGCAATATTGGGGCTAGGATGCTGCTGTTGCGTATATTGCCGCACGGGAGAGGTCGGGGGGATTACATAGTCCGACGACGAGGACACGAAGGCGACGACGACGACGCTTGTGATCCACTGCTGTCTATGTTCGCACAGCACCTTGCAACATATTCAGTGTGACTATACTTCCGTAGTGACGTAAGGCCAGAGCAAGATCGAAAAGCACCCATTCCATGCACCGGTTACACCTCACCGACACCGACCGATGATGTAGGCGATTCTGGCAAACTGGGCCGATAGCCCCACCGTTGGCTACGTCCCTGTCCACATCCTATGGTGGTAGATATAAAAATTGATTTTTATCTCCTTGCTTGTTCCGTAGTAAAAATTCAGAAGGTTTAAAATGATGGCAATAAGGTAGTTAGTTTCGATTCCCGAAGGGGACGGATCTTCACCCTTACCTAAATCTTCAAAAACGCCAGATCTCGGAGGTATTTGGGACGATTTATGGGAAACAAAGATATCAAAATTTTCTGTGAGGCACTTGGGGGACCGCCCCAACACCAAAAGATGTCAGAAGAGTAAATAGACAAATAATGACAATATGGTACTCATAAAAATGTTTTTAATGAGTCTTTACAAGTTAAATGGGATTAAATTTGGCCGGGGCGAACTTTAGATACCCACCACTTCAAATATTTATAAACCACATTTCGTCAAAATCCGGTGAAATGTACACCAGTTATGAAAACTAAGCTACTTTATGGAAATATGTTCGATCTCCATCGAACTAGGCCCGAAAGTCGAAGGATTTAATCAAATTTCGGAAAAATCGGGCAGTCAATGCGCCTTTTATGGCCCGTAGACCTCAAATCAGGAGATCGGCATATATGGCAGCTATATTCACAAATATACCGATCTACTCCATATGGAACACATATCGAAGAGATTAAGACAGCGGAGGCCTCCGTAGCGCAGAGGTTAGCATGTCCGCCTCTGACGCTGAACGCCTGGGATCGAATCCTGACAGGAACATCAGAAAAAGGTTCAGCGGGGGTTAATGCTGACGACATTTGTGAGTTACTTTGCCATGTAAAAACTTCTCCCCAAAGAGGTGTCGCACTCCGACACGCCATTCGGAATCGGCTATAAAAAGGAAATCCCTTATCATTGAGCTTAATATTGAATCGGACAGTACTCATTGATTTATGAGAAGTTTGTCCCAGTTCCTTAATGGAATGTTCATGGGCAAATTTGCATTTGCATTGTCTAAGATAGCTCACTGAGATCCTTATGAAGTCGTGGGTTCATAAAACCGCTTTTTATGCGATTTCTCTGAAATTTGCTACAATCATTTGTTTTAGGCTCCTAGACGTTCGTGCCGAAGATGGTTCAAATTGGGCTACATTTGGACAAAGCTGTCATATAGACTGATCTTCCGATTTAAGTTCTTGGGCCCATAAAAGACGCATTTATTGGCCAATTTCGCTAAAATTTGACGCAGTGAGCTGACTTAGGCCCTTCGATATCCATATTCAATATGTTACAGATCGGTATATTTGACGAAATATCTGCTATATATACCGATCTCCTGATTCAATGTTTAGGGGCCTATACAGTCGAACTTATCCTTTCTACAGGCAGCTATATCCAAATCTGGACCGATCCGAGCCATATTGAAGAATAATGTCAAAAAGCCTAACACAACTCACTGTCCCAAATTTCGGAGAAATCGGACAATAAATGCGGCTTTGCTGGGCCCAAAACCATAAATCGAGAGATCGGTCTCTATGGCAGCTATATCCAAATCTGGACCGATCTGAGCTAAAGTGAAGAAGAATGTTGAAGGGCCTAACACAACTTACTGTCCCAAATTTTGGCGAAATTGGGCAATAAATGTGCCTTTTATGGGCCGAAAACCTTAAATCGAGAGATCGGTCTATATGGCAACTATATCCAAATCTATACCGATCTGAGCTAAAGTGAAGAAGAATGTCGAAGGTTCTAACACAACTCACTGTCCCAAATTTCGGCGAAATTGGACAATAAATGCGCCTTTTATGGGCCAAAAACCTTAAATCGAGAGATTGGTCTATATGGCAGCTATATCCAAATCTATACCGATCTGAGCTAAAGTGAAGAAGAATGTTGAAGGTTCTAACGTAACTCACTGTCCCAAATTTCGGTCAAATCGAACAATAAATGTGCCTTTTATGTACTTAAAACCCTAAATCGGCGGATCGGTCTATATGGAGGCTATATCAAGCTATAGTCCGTTGTAGCCCATCTTCGAACTTGAACTGCTTATGGCCAAAAAAGTAATCTGTGCAAAATTTTAGCTCAATATCTCTATTTTTGAAGACTGTAGCGTGATGTCAACAGACAGACGGACGGACATGGCTATATCGTCTTAGATTTTTACGCTGATCATAGAATCGGAAATGGATATTTCGATGTGTTGTAAACGGAATGACAAAATGAATATACCCCCATCCTTCGGTGGTGGGTATAAAATGGAATTTATGCAAAGTTTCAAGTCAATCTTAACTTTACTGTAGCTTGATTTCAACAGACGGACGGACAAGACTACATCGTCTTAGATTTTTACGCTGATCAAGAATATATATACTTTATAGGGTCGGAAATGGATATTTCAAAGTGTTGCAATCGGAATGACAAAATGAATATAAAATGCATGAAACTCATATCCATTTTCAAGGCTGTTTCAGTTTCCTTCTACAGAAATAAATAGTCCACTGACCTTGATAGTCGCTATTCATATTTGTAGATTCCTATGAATAGCGACTATCAAAGTCACTGGACTATTTATTTCTGTAGACGGAAACAGAAACGGCCTTGCAAATGGATATCAGTTGTATACATTTTATATTCATTTTGTCATTCCGATTGCAACACTTTAAAATATCCAATAGATTCAATCCGGCCGAATTTAATTTATTTTAGTTTCTTCGTAGTCGTACTTCCGAAACAAGTTTTGTTAAGTATACCTTATATTTTTCTGCATTCAATCTTCCATAACCCTTAATTATAGTAAAACTTAATTTCGCACAATATATTGTAGGTTAATTTCTTTGACATTAATTTAGTTAACCATAATTTGGTCTCTTTTGGCCAATTAGTTCTAAACTCATATAATTAGTCTTCTTAATTTCTTATACAAATAAATGCCAGCACATGAATAAATGAAATCAATTTTGAAATTTCAAATGCACATTAAGTTTCCATTTACATGGACAAAATCGAAATTTATTATTGTATCCTTTTGTGTTTGTTGGCATTGTTAGCACAGACGGTGTTAGGCACATTTCTAATTTGAAATTACATGCAAGTCCTTTGTGTGTGTACAGGAAAAGTAACATAATCAAGAGCCCCAAAATATGTGTGCACATGAAAAGCGACATTACCGAGCTCTACAGATGATGAGCATTGTGCCCATATATGTAACATCGTTGGAGGACAGCACTTCCATACTTGTGGAAACATTCCAATTATGTTCATTTGAATTTTGTTAGCCATGTACTATGTATGAGTGACCACAGCATTAACAAACCTCTCTCTCTCACTCTTTATCTCTCTCTCTTTGTATTGCTACCTCTTTGCATTTCATTACGTGTAACTCATGTTTACTTCTAAGAACACCACAAGCATGAGTTATATGCCGTCTTTGTATTGGTACAGGACCTTCAGTTGCGAAATTAATTTAATATTGCAATACGTCAAATGTGTGAAAAATATTACGAATATTTGAGGTTTATTAGCAAATGGACAATTTTGTTGAAGTTTTAAAAATACATAGAAATGTTTAGATAGGTAAATGATGAAAGAACCTAAGATACAATATACAAAAATGCCACAGATAGGTAGTGCAAATCTAGTTGAACGGGTTTAAAAACATTTATAGCAACCCCACACCCCAAAGTTCACCTAATCGCCTAGTCATAACAAATAATATAAAGTCCAAAGCCTTCACTCCCTTAGCCTCACAGCAACTGGTCGACGCCATTTGTCTAGGTGTAGTCCGTATAGTGTAGCATTAAGTTCGTCGTGCTTTTGGTCGTCCCGGTTTGCGCATTCCACCGTGTTTGCCTTTAATAGACTTTTTTGCTGGAGCTTCTTCATCCATTTTGACAACATGACCTAGCCAACGCAGCCGTTGTATTTTAATAACATTAACTATGCTATCGTCGTCATACAGCTCGTGGTTCATACGATGCCTATATTCTCCATTATCGCAAACTGGTCCATATATTTTACGAAGAATCTTTCTCTCAAATACTCCAAGCACTGTCTCATCTGCTTTCACAAATACCCATGCCTGAGAACCATATAACAGCACGGGTAATATCAGTGTCTCGTATAGTATAGTCTTCGTCTGCCGAGAAGTCGCCTTGTTTCTAAACTGCTTACTTAATCCAAAGTAGCATCTATTTGCGAGTATTATTTCTCGCTTTATCTTAGAACTGGTGTCATTCGTTTCGGTTACGGCGGTGCCGAGGTAGATGAGGTTACTGACTATCTCTAAGTTGTGGTTCCCAACTTTCTCCATTCTCTTTATCTGCTCGGTTGTACAAGGCGTTTTGGGAGTTTACACCATCCATTTCATCTTATCTCCATCTACTGCCAGACCCATGATGTCGATGTCGTCGGCATAGGCGAGTAGCATGTATTCTCTTGTGAATAGTGTGTCATATCAGTGAATAGATATGCATCTCGTCTAATCTTTTCCAGCAGGATATTGAAGAGATCACACGAAAGACTGTATCCTTGTCTGAAACCTCGTTTGGTATTAAATGGTTCGGAGAGATTCTGAGGAATGCGTATCAGTGTCATCCTGCAGAGTCTTATTAATTTTGCAGGGATACCAAACTCAGACATGTCTTGAAATACCTTTGAGCGTAAAGGGATATCGAAAGCGGCTTTGTAGTCAACAAAGAGATGGTAGGTGTTGATTTGTCCTTCTGGGGTCCTTCCAGCATTTGGCGCAATGTGAATATCTGGTCTAGGGTGGATTTGCCAGGTATAAAACCGCATTGATAGGGCCCAATTATCTCATTGACTTTAGGTTTCACAAAGTACGCTTGAGAGTATCTTATATACGATGAGGAGACTTATTCCTCTGTAGTTGGCGCATTCCGTCTTGCCTCCTTTCTTGTGTACGGGACATAGTACGCTAAGGTTCCAATCATCGCATATGCGTTCTTCTAGCTCAATTGCTAAAACAAGCTGATGCATACGACTTAGCAGCGTGTCGCCTCTGATGTTAAATAGTTCAACGGGTAACCCGTCGGCTCCCGCTGCCCCGTTATTCTTATTCTTCAGTTGGGTCACTGCTACTTGGACCTCATTCTGACTAGGATGTTAACATTATATATCATCATCAAGGATTGATTTTACGGAATCCTCTTCGCGGTCATCGTCGGACCCTTGCAAAATTGCAAATTTTGCCCATGGAGTTTGTCCATTAAGAAACAGGCACCTTGTCTCCAGCTGCAAGTTAAAGTTCAATGATAAGGGGCCTTCTTTATAGCCGAGTCCAAATGGCGTCCTGCAGTGCGACACTATTTGAAGAGAAATTTTACATGACATAGTACCTCTCAAGTGGCATAGTACCTCTGTTGTTGTTGCATTAGGAGGCGAAAACCACCGCTAACTGTTTTTTCTGATCGTCTCCCCAGGAATCGAACCCAGGTGTTCAGCTCCATAGGCGGACATACTAATCTCTGCCCTACGTGACCTTCCGTCGGACACTAGCAGTTGGGTAACATATTCTTTCCCTATCCCCAGAATGCTATCTGTGTGAGATACCAGATTTCCTTCTTTGTCTCTGCAGGAGGATGTGCCTGCACCAAAGCCATCGGTTTGATGTTTAATTCATTGGTAGAATTTCCGAACTTCATTCTGACTCCTGTACATCTCAATTCGCTCACACTCACGTCTTTCCATTTCCTTTTCAGGAATAGACGTTTCTCCTCTCTCCTCTCCGTACCCAAGTACGGGTAATGATCCGAATCTATATTCGTTCCACGGATCGATCTTACATCTAATACGCTGGATGAATGCCTTCCACCTATCAAAACGTGATCAACTTGGTTTCTCGTGTTTTGATCAGTTGACAGCCATATGGCTTTGTGAATATTTTTATGTTAAAATCTGGTACTACTTATTACCATGTTTTTTGCCGTGGTGAAATTTGTCAGCCTCGTGGAGTCTAAACTTTCCGACCGTTGAACCAAAGATGTTTTCCTTCCCTATATTCACATTAAAATCTCCGAACGAAATTTTAATATCATGGGCGGGGCAGCGGTCATTTTTTCTCTCTAGGCCCTCGTAGAAAATATTCTTGGTCTGCTCGTCTTTGTCTTCCGTTTGGGCATGGACACAAATAAGGCTGATGTTGAAGAATTTGGCTTTTATGCGGATTGTGGCTAGCCTCTCATCCACCGGAGTAAAGCTAGAGACAAGGTTTCAGTCTCCCACTAACCACAAATTCACAGCCAAATTCATGACTCATGTAATGGTTGCTATAGTATAGTTCGTCACCGTTTGGTGTTATAGTGACGCCATTCCCAGTCCATCGCACTTCCTGTAAGGCGGTGAAAACTGCATTGTCCTTCTCTATACATCCACCAGCGCGTATACTGCACCTTCTCTATAGAGAGTGCGGACATTCCAGGTGCAGATCCGCAAATATTGTTTCTTTTTTCGTTTGCGTGAGTCGACAACGTTGGAGGGTCCGTTTTTACTATTTCTTTGTTTCTCATAGTAGTTCTCAGTTTTCCGGGGGCGGGTTACTGGCCCAGCACCTCAACCGCATGGGTTTTGTAGGATTGCACATGCATCCCTCGTTGTGGCGAGCCGCTAGCTGCCAAATCCGACGCCCGCCGCCAGCCGCCCTTAACCTGGGAACAGGCGCTGATGTTGGCTATTGGTTAATTGAAGGCGCCAATAACTCGCCTTGTCATCTCGAGTATCATTGGCGCTCAGTATTTAATTAAGAGCCAGTGCCACCTGACTCCTCACTGAGACTCTCCTCTCGAAAATCGCAAATTTTGGATAATCACTTCGGATATATATAAACCACCTTTCGTTATAATCCGGTGAAGAATGCATATTTTATGCCGCCATAACAGCTATATCGTAATATGGTCCGATTTGGACCAAATTAGGCACGGACATTGTGTGGCCTAATAAGTACAAGTCATTGGTCAATTTCTAGAACAAAATATTGGTCTTTATGGTAGCTTTATCCAAATATAGACCGATTTGAACCATATACGACACGGATGTCGAAAAGCCTAACATAATTCACTGTGTCAAATTTTATCGAAATCGGATTAAAAATGCGCCTTTTATGGGGCCAAGACTTTACATCGAGAGATCAGTCTATAAGGCAGCTATATCCAAATCTAAACCGATGTGGGCCAAATTGAATAGAGGTGTCGAAGGCCTTAACACAACTCACGGTCTCAAATTTCGGCGACATCGGACAATAAATACTCCTTTTATGGGCCCAAAACCTTAAATCAAGAGATCGGTCTATATGGCAGCTATATCCGAACAGCACCGATCTGGGCCAAATTGCAGAAACACATGGAGGAGCCTAACACAACTCACTGAATCATATTTCGGCGACATGGGACAATAAATGCGCATTTTATGGGCCCAAAACTTTAAATCGAGAGATCGGTCGGAGATATGGGCCAAATTGAAGAAGAATGAAGAGTGGCTTAACACAAGTCGCTGTCCCTAATTCCAAAAAAAGGATAATAAATGAGGCTTTTATTGGCCCAAGACCTTAAATCGGTCTATATGGGAGCTATATCAAGATATACTCCGATATAGCCCATCTTCGAACTTAACCTGCTTATAGACAAAAAAAAAGAATCTATGCAAAGTTTCAGCTCAATATCTTTATTTCCAAAGACTGTAGCGTAATTTCAACAGACAGACGGACGGACATGGCAAGTTCGTCTTAGATTCTTACGACGATCAAAAATATATATACTGTTGCAAACGGAATGAAAAAATTAATATACCCCCATCCTTCGGTGGTGATTATAAAAATAGTAAAAACAATGGCATGTGAAAACGGGAATGGTTGGAGCTGAGGTGTTATCGAGATTTTGCGCCAAATTTCAAGACCCTAGTTGTTCCGGGCTCTTGGCAGGCCTTAGACCGTTCTCTGTGGGTGTTATTATCATGTATAGCCTATCTTAGAAAGTAACCTGACTATGAACAAAAATCCCTACTACAACTTGTCTGGTGGTTATTGTAGGCTTTTAAAGAACTGATCCACTTGTGCTGAAACTTTCTTAAATTTATTAAAAAAGTGGCAATATGTTCATATATTCATGAAAAAAATTGCAATTTAAATGTTTAATGAAAGCAATCAAATTGGACTCATTTTCTACCAAACACATACTCGCTGTCCCCACACACACACACACACACTGCATAATGTGTTGGAGAATCTTATCTTTGCTAAACATTTGAAAATCTTTTTCCCTATGTGATGAACATACGAAATTCAGTCCAGACCCATTTGTTGTGATTCACAATTTGACAGAAAACACATTGAACTTGCCTTTTTCACATTCGGTGTATTATTCGTTTTGTCGCATTTCGCCGTCTCACAAAGCTGGGTGTCGTAACTGAAATCTGTTACTTTTTTTAACAGCATTTTAAGCAGTCCTTTGAATGAACAACGACGCTCATGCAGGCGTTTGAGAAACGCCAGCACCAACACACATCCACACACACACACATATGCTCATACACACTTATTCAGAGAATTCTTTGAAAATTTTATGTATTGCAGTAACAATGGGGAAAATGTTATGTTTGTAGCTTAAATGCAACATCTGTAGGAAACTGTGGAAATACTTAGCAACGGCACGGCAATGGCAATAGCAACAACAGCATCAGTGACAAGTGCCAGCAATGGCACAAACATTCAGCACGTGAATAAGTAGCAGCAACATCATCACGAAATTGAAATGTATTTTGAAATCTACCAAATGCGAGTGTAATCATTCTCAAGTACATGTTATTTTCCTATTCCATTCTCTGTCTTCCGCATTTATATCATCTTCAAGACGAAAGAAAATTATTTGACAAAAATTACAAATGAAGGAATGTGACACAGTGTTCACCAGTTGGAAAAAAAAATCAATTGAATTTTTTCTAAAGACAAAATTGCAATGAAGTTTTCCATAAAGACAATTTTTTTTCCTTTAGACAAATTTTTATTGAAATTTTCCCCAAAGACAAAATTTTCAATCTCCCTAAATCTAAATTTCCATGAAATTTTTTTATATCGGATTATTGCACGAATATCTCCTATTAATGTTGGGATGGTAAATGGCTTACATCGGTGCGGATACACACAGCAGATGTTCCAAAGTCTCTTCTTCTTCGACGCCCGCAGAGCTTCTGCAGAAGTCGTTACTTCAATTTCAACATTACCTGTCATGACGGACACAATGACAGCGTTAGCAAAGCGTTAGAGCTTCTCAAGTCCAAATTGGGCCACAAAATTTGGGTGTGCCAACCCCCACTTTATGACCATCTATTGGGTTGCCGAAAAATTTTTTAAAGAAAGGATTTTTAAAAGAAAGTAAATGCGTTTTTAATAAAACTTAGATTGAACTTTAATCAAATATACTTTTTTTACACTTTTTTTCTAAAGCAAGCTAAAAGTAACAGCTGATAACTGACAGAAGAAAGAATGCAATTGCAGAGTCACAAGCTGTGAAAAAATTTGTCAACGCCGACTATATGAAAAATCCGCAATTACTTTTTGGGCAACCCAATATATTCCGTTGCCCTTCGGGCTTGATTCTGCAGACTTAACTTACGTGTCGCTAGAAGCTTACCCACAGATACCAGTTCCCCTGGAATGTCAAAGGTAGTTCCTAGTCTCGCAAGCTTATCTGCTCTACAATTCCTTGGGATAACTCTGTGACCCGGAAACCAGAACAGGTGAATTTTAAACTCTTCAGCCATCTCGTTGAAAGAACTGCGATAATCGATGACGGTTTTTGAATTCAAAAATGTGTTCCCCAGAAATTTAATGGCTGCCTAGCGGTCTGAGAAAGTAATTATGTCAATCGTGTTATGACGTTATATGATTGCCATTCACCCACTTCTTTTATTGCAAAAATCTCCGCTTGATATACATTACAGTGGTCGGGTATCCCTCTCAATATTCCCAGTCCTAGTAGACCCCAAAGTCCACCTGGTCGTCTAGTTTGGATCCATTCATACTCTCTTAGAAGTCTAGTTACTTCTATTATCAGGGATGTCGTAGTTCCAATAGGTACTATCAGGAATAGTGGTACCACACTTTTTATCAAAAATCGGCTCGTGCAATGTGTAATCCACACTGTCTGGAACATCGGACATTGTATCAACGATAACACAGTGCCCGTAGCCGCTAAATGATTTGGTCAGAAAAACTCCCTCAGCCTCACATCGGTAGTCGCAGCAATTTGTCTAGCAATTTTTCGTCCTCAGTGCGCTGTGATACATAATCAAACGATCCATTGGATCCGGCTAAGCATTGAATAGTAGGTGGACTTTTGGAGCGCCGTCCACCAGACATCCACCCATACAGCATTATAGGTCTGACAACTGATTATATTCTCAATGAACGACAGGCTTTTGCCATGGCTCACTTGCAGGTGTATAGGACAAGAGTTGCCTTTCCAAAATATTTGATTTGAAGTTGAATTTCCTATCCAGCAAAACAATCAGATATTTTGCGCTTTCAGCATGTGAAACATTCTTTCCTCACAAGAAAACAGTTGCCACTGTGGGTAACTTGTATCTGCTGCTGAAAAAAATTACTTTTGGATAGGTAGAGGTTTAACAGTGCCGGAGATATCACCCCGCCTTGGGGAACTCCGTATTTCACTCTACGGTGTTTCGGTTTTTTTTCCCAAAATTCCACAATTGACTGGCGACCACACAGATAGTTCGCGACCCAGCATTTCAGGCCTGGCTGGAGGGACATATTGGCGATGTCTTCAAATAGTTTGGCATGGCGCCGTCCTATCACATGGCCTAGGCTGATTGAAGCCACGGCAAATGTGTGCGGTGATGGCATGCAAAGCAATTGTTATGCTATGCACTTTTTGAAATCAAATCCATGCTGATGCTCGGCGAATGGAAATTCTCCAACGAGGTTTGAGAGGAGTAATCCTTCAAGTGTCTTGGCCACTGGTGATTGAATGGAGATCGGTTTGAACGACTCGCCCTTACTCGGGTCCTTTACAGGCTTCAGCAGCGGGATCACTATCAAAGACAGGTTGAGGACAGTTGTAAGATACTCAACTCCAGCTAGATCCCGATTCTCAACATCAGCGTAGTGATTCCGTCGGAAGACATTCGTAACTTCGTCCACCGTAAATTGTGAAGGATCTCCTCCTAGCCCTGACACTCGTGGTATGTACAATAAATTTACCGTTGAACAACCTGGCACACCTTTTCGGATCAGTCACAGTTACGTCGCCAAAAGTGACTGTCGTTCTGTCTACCGGTGTTCGAGAGTAACTTAAATGTAGACCATTCCAAAATTGCAAATTTTGCCCATTAATATCCCTTTAAGGAACAGGGGCAAGCTTCTCTCACATCAATGAATGCAGCCCGATTCAAGTTTTTAAGCTTAATTATAATTTATAGCCGAGTACGAACGGCGTGCCGCAGTGCGACACCTCTTTGAAGAGAAGTTTTCACATGAAGGGAAAAACCATTGCTGAAAATTTTTTCTGATGGTTTCGCCAGGATTCGAACCCATATGTTCGACATGATAGGCGAACATGCTAACCTCTGCGCTACGGTGACAGTCCGTAGTTTACCTAAACTGGCACCATACTTCCATTGCTCCAAGTGTTCCAGCCACAAATTCCGCTTATGTTCGTTGACTACCGATGTTAATTTCCATATTCAGCTCGCTGATTCTGGGCTTAGTAGGATCCGTGCAACTACTCCCATCCCGCTCGTCTGCGAGTACCTCTGCCTGCGGCGGAAAATTGCGCCGGCTGGTATAAAGCGCGCGACTGTTGCGTTAATGATGTCTACGAATTTCCTCTTGGCAACAAGCACATATGAGGGGCCTGTCAGTTCGCTAAAGCAACGACTGGGGTACTCTCTGAAGCCGGCCCAATCGACCTTCTTCTGAATGATAAACTTTCGACGCTCAGAGGTTATGCATTATGGGCAGGTGGTCTGATCCCAAAGAAATGACGGCTTGCCAGTTTACATCACTCAGGAGATCAGTGGGTGCAATGGAAATGTCTAGCAAGCTACAGTAACTGCTCGTAATCCTAGTGGAGAGTATCCTCATTCACCGTGCAAAACGTGGAGCCTTCAATCTGGTCTGCCAAAGTTATGCCCCGCTGGTCATTACGTCGAGAAGAATGCCATGAAACGTGATGCACATTAAAATCAGATGCTTATGGCCAGACAGTAGTCCACTATTTCGTTAATCTTGGCTCTCAGACCATTGGAATTCAATTGCAAGAAGGAAAGTCCGACGACAAGGACGCAGAAGGCGACGACGACGACGCTTGTGACCCACTGCTGTCTATGTTGGCACAGCACGTAAGACCAGAGCAAGATCGGAAATGAACCCACTCCATGCACCGGTTACACTTCACTTAGCCCTACCGACGATTGTCAGGTTCTTTTCAATCCCAACACGGACCAGAAGCGTGTAGAGAAGGCACTCCGGTATGTGCCTCTCCCATGACGAAAAAAGGACGAACACGTACGGTTTCCCATCTTTCGTAATGAAAATGATCTTTGTGTCTCTCCTTCCAAGATAAAAGGAGATAAAAGCATATCTCTCAAAGCCAAGGGGCCAGTCTATCGGACACTGCTTTCAATTCAACCATTGATACATCAGGGCCGGGCGACTTAAAAAAGTCGAAACTTGCTACCGCCTAATTGGTTTTCGACTCAGACACAAATTCCCCAACAATCTTTGACGAATGCATATCAGTGGCAACCTATTCTGGCGCCTCGCTGTTTGTTGGAGAATGTCCCAGAGAAATGTGTGTCAACGAGTAGTTCCAGCCCTCATTGATATAAGAGATGTATCCCCTGTTCCTTAAGGAGCCAGTCTATCGGAAACTGCTTGTAATTCAATCGTATACATCTTCAAGGCCTGGCGACTGAAAAGAGTCGAAACTTATCCCCCAAATGATTTTCGACTCAGACATAATTACCCCAACAACCTCCGACGAACGCATAACAGTGACGACCTATTCTGGCGCCACACTGTTCGTTAAAGAGTTTCCCATGAAATGTTTGTCAAAGAGTAGTTTCAGCCCTCATTGATATGAGAAAAGTATACCCTGTTCCTTAATAGGATGTTCATGGGAAATTTTTTTTCTTGTTGTAGCCATATTGCATGTGGAGATAGCGATCCTCTTTAAGCTCCTGAAGGTGAGCAAACTCGTTCCGTACCAAAGGACCGATCGCCTCGGAAACTGGGTGGCCATTGGCTATGTAAAGGCGCCAATAACTCGCCTTGTCATATCAAGCGTTATAAGCACTTTTTGCAAAAGCCGGTGTCACCCGACCTCACACTAAGACTCTCCGCTCGATACCGCTGTTTGGCCGCGATTACCGTTGCAGCTACTCCGTTTGGAGCATTCCATTATCCGCCACCTGTGGACGAGGCCGGTAGTTTAGCTGCGAGCTTATCGTGGCACCAATGAATACACACACACACACAGATCGGATCTTAATGTTCCAGCCTGTGTGGTCTGTGTGTGCTCACAGTTATCCCGTGCTGGGAAATTTAGTAGTATTTACTAGTTTCAGCCCAGCAGCCCGCGTTGCCAAGATGTCTTAAAAGAAGGGTACGTGACCATGTTAAGTCGTTGAAGTCATACAACTGACCGCCCCCACAAACCGTTGATGACATTTTCACATATTTTTCGCGAAAATCAGCATGACATTTTAAACGACATTGTGACGAATATGTCATCCCGATTCATGACATTTCAAGTGACAGGTCTGTTACAATATCCTTTAGAGAGTCCGATTTTGAAGAAAAAAATAACTAAAATTTTAAATTTCTCAGTAAAAAAAATTTTGCTGACTTTTTCCAGGTCACGGTTAGTGAATTCGTCGACAATCAAATTTTATATTAGACAATCTGTAAGACACGTCATAAGATATGCCATATCGGTGACAAAATTTAAATTGTCTAAAAAAAGTCTTTGAAGACAATGTCATGGTAGACATGGTGGGTGGGTTGAAACTGTAAATGGGCCATATTGGTCCATATTTTCGTATAGCTGCCATATAAACCGACCTCAGATCTTGACTTCTTAAGCCCCCTATAGGGTGCAATTATTGTCCGATTCGGCTGAAATTTTGCACGAAGTGTTTTGTTTTGGCTTGCAATAACTATGTCAAGTGTGCTCTACATTGGCTCATTGGGTAACCTTATATAGGTCCATAAAAAACCGATTATACTTCTTGAGCCTCTAGAGGGCAAAATTCTTAACCGATTTGACTAAAATTTTGCACAACGTCTCTGCTGCCAAATATGGTGCGGAGTGGTCCATAGCCATGTATAGGTCATACATAAACCGATCTCCCGATTTTACAGCCTAAACCCCTATGGGGCGCAAATTTTATCTGAATTTTCTGAAATCTGTCACAAATGGTCTCCAACATCCAACCCTAGTAAGGGCCCAATCAGTCCATAACCTGATATAGCTCCAATAGCATAGCAATTCTTTTCCGTTATCCTTTGTTTGCCTACATAGAGATACCGGGCAAAGAATTTGACAAATGCCGTCCATGGGGGAGGGTTTATGAGATTCGGCCCTGCCGAACTTAGCTCGCATTTACTTGTTTCAATCTATTAAATGTTGTTATTGTATTTTTGTTTCAATTTTTTTATACTTTTAGTCACTGTTCACTCTTATAGACACAACATCTTGAACACATGCCCCTAAGCTCTCACATATCCACAGACATATTCAAGAGTTTGCCATTTTTTGTTTCTTTGATATTGGATGATGTCTTTTGACTTTTTCTTCTCTTTGAGCTTAACTACGTACTACTTATCTAAAACGTTAGCAGCATGTAAGCTTACATTTTTTGTTGCTATTCGCACACATGGGAGTAAAGGGAAGTTTTCAAATACACACTCAGCCACACACACACACACACATGTATATATGCATAAATATGGGCTTATTAAAATTCAACACGTACGATTCATTAACTCAAAGTGACGTTCATTTTTATCCAACCCGAATGAATTTCTTACAAATTGTTAGTAAGGCAATATGTCTGTCTATGAATCTAATCTAAATCCAGTGCTCTGTTGTAATATTTACATATGTATGAGTTTTGGATATATGTACATGTATGCGACTGACTGTCTTGTCTGTGGCCCAAGATATTGTAGCCTACATGATTTTGTCTAAAGTCTAAACCAACCAAATACTGTGATGTAACCACACACACACACACACTCACATGTCTTGTCGTCAGATCATGATGCTAAGTCTTTATAGAGATTTAGTTAAGCCCTCATAAGGGCGATTTACTTATTTAAGAATTGAATTAGGCTTCTTGATGTAGTACAATTGTAATCAAAATTCTTCACATGGTAATGTTCGAACAGCAAAGTTTATTATAGAAGCAACAGGTCTTACAGAGGATTTTTTGAAGATTATATAAAGAAGAACGAATTGTGACATGATTTTCCGCGAAACCCAAAGATTAACAAAGATTTTCATTAAAATCTACAAAACTTAAATTAGTACAAGTAGCAAGTTAAAGCCTCCTTGCTCCCGTCGATGATGGGTTTTTCAATGGTTTTTCTGTGAAAGTAAGTTCGATGTCATTATGTATGGAACTGTATTGCTCTTCCATGGCCACCATGGGCACGCTGTACTGGCTCTGAACCCATTTTTCGACGGTTTTCAAGCATAATTTGGCCGTTATTGCGGCAAATACGAGTTCGATATTCGTATGAAGTTCATCAATCGTCGATGGCTTGTTGGTATAGACCGTAGATTTCTCGTAGCTCCACAGGAAATAGTTTTAAGGCTTCATGTCACACGATTGACTGGACCATTTCGTGAGCCAATTGACTGGACCATTTCGTGAGATAATACGTTCTCCAAACTTGGTCCAAACCAAGTCCATATGAACCAATTGGGGCCAAATATATTACCCGATTTCTCCAATTTACCGGGTAAATACCCAATAGGCATTTACCCGGTTAATTGGGGAAATTGGGCAAATACCCGGGTATTTACCAATACATTCCCAAATGTTGAGTATTTATAATTTTGCAGATATCTTGGGTATTAAAACATTGTCCAAACAATTTTTGATGATTTCGTATTCTCTGTATATAAACCTGACCTTTTGATACCATAAAATCTGAATTTTGTTATATATATCGGCTATATAGACAGATCTCTAGACTTAATGTCTTGAGGCAATTAATTGATAATTTTCCTTCCGATTTCGATGAAATTTGTTACAGTGAGTTCTGGTAGACCCCTACCCATTTTTGCGAAATGTGGTATAGATCGGACCATATATGGATATAGCTGCCCTTTAGACCGACCGCCCGATCTCCCGATATAGGGCATTAATGCCATCAAAGATCCATTTATTACCCGATTACGATAAAAATTGGCACAATGATTTCTAATAGACCCCTACCCATTCCTATCGAATGTGGTTCACATCGCACGATATTCGGATAAAGCTGCCATGCAGACCCATACCCCGATATAATGTAATGAGCCTATAAAAGGAACTTTTTTCATCCCATTTCGATGAAATTTGGCATATTAAGTTCTGGTTAGGGTCTACCACCTATTTGTTGAATGTGGTGTAGATCTGACCATTATTGTATATAGCTGCCATATACCAAAAAATTTATTAGTTGGATATTTACCCAATAAATACCCAAGCATTGGGTATTTAACCGGTAGAAACCCATCTCTACTCATGAAGTATGTGTGGATTGCTGTCTGACCAATAACGCATATTTTGCTTTTTGACGAAGCCATTCAGCCAGGAATTAGCCTGATGGCTGAAGATGATTTTTTGATGAAGACGTTGAGGCCACTGACTCCGAATTTAGGTAATAAATTGTTAGCTCGTATATCTCTCCATCAAAAGTCAAAAGAACACAAAAAAAAATATGGCGTCGTTTGCTACCCCTATCGATCTACTTTTGTAGCGTCCCTGAGAAAAACCCGTTATTTAGGAAGCTACCCGAGTGGGATTTAAGGTGAATGTTAGAGAAGATAAATGATAAGTGTGAGTGTAGATGATAGAGGAGAGATAGGAAGCACTGCGACGTCAATTATCACGTCACACTGATGTTGGCATGTCATGGTTACTTCCGGAAATACCTGCACAGAATGGGCAAATGCTCCTCTAGCAGTTTTATATATGAGGAACTAGAAGTTGCAGACAATGTTGCAATCTTCCACTGCAAGCGCTGAGTTGAAGGACGCAGGGAATAGGAAACAGCGAATGGCGACGTTTCGCCTTGGACAATAGTCCAGAGGATTCTGAAAGATAAGAAGAACTGGGAGGCGGTAAAAATATACAGCGAATAAGTATTGCACAGGAAGAAGATAGACCTGGACGCAGTGCGTTAAAATGCGGAAGTCTGGACGCAGAAACAACGAAGATGGCATGCAACATCGCCAGATATGGGCTTCACCTCGAAGTAATGCGAAAACGATTTCGAAGTGGATTTAATACCCGTGCTTCCTATCTCTCCACTATCCTATCTACACTCACAACTTATCATTTATCTTCTTGTTCTTCTTGACCATTCTAAGACATTTTACATTGTGGATCATTCCTGATTATGTAAAAAGATGAGATATCTTTTCGATTTTTCTTGTACGTCCGTTCGTCTTATTTTGTCGTACGTGTCATACTGCACCCAGTCCGTCAGTTATAAGTTTTCTATATCGTCACATATTTATTGACGACGCTAGATGGGAAATTGTTCTTCATGCGAAGAACTTGGGCATGGTTATTGATAGCATTCTGGCGTAGAGTAATCATATCGACTCTGTCGTTTGTCAGGGATATTCGAATTTACGAGCTCTGTGGCCACTCAGTCGTTTACTCCGCTGCGGGTTAGTTTTCTCTTGGCAAAGACATATCTTGCATCCCTGCATTCTTTAAGGCTGCAAGTTTTTTGCTATTGCGACTCTGTAAGTACACACAAGCTGAACACCTTTTTTAATAGTGTTACTCGTTATATATTTGGCTTGGGACGGCGCGACTCAATCTCAGAGAACTCTACGTCCCTGTACGGCGTCTCCCTCCAGTACTTGTTGTACTTGAGGTCACTTACTTTCTTGCACAAACTGATGCACACGCAAGCACCACAATATCTGTATGGATTCATTGATTTCGCCAGATCTGTAAGAGGGAGAAAAATCATTCCCAAATTCGTCGGAGACTAGTTTCTGAATTTCATATGTTCATATTTGCTGCACGTCTCTGGAACTTACCTTCTAATGATCTGCAGGTACTCAGTAACTCGGCGACTTTAAAAAGCAGACTTTGGGAACATTTGACTGAATAAAGCTGACGAATGTTAATGCTCATTTAATAAATTATTTATTTTGCTCTTATGTCCCTACCTTATTTTTTTCAGATCAACTAAGTCTATTAAATACATTTTTCTCTTCAATTAATTGTTTTTTCTTTTAAATTCGAATCTCCAAAACCACAAATGTTCGCTTTTTTCTGTTTTAAATTCCTTCTTTATTTACTTCCATCTAATATATTCTTCAAAATCTGTGATGTATTCTTAAGTCTTTACTATTTACAATTGCTAGAGGAATTTACCATACTTAAATTATAAGAATTTTATATTCTTCTTGTGTGGGTGTAAGCAAATAACAAAATACAACCACCGCAATAATTTTTTTTCTGATGTTTTCGCCAAGATTGAATCCCAGGCGTTCAGCGTAATAGGGTGGCATTTAACTTCTGCGCTACGATGGTTTAAATATGTCATCTCAGGAAAATAATTGGATTTCAGATTGGTTTGTAACCTTAACTGCCTTTATTGCCCTAAGACCTTCGAATGTCCTTGAGAACATTTAAAATTCTCAGTCTCTAAAAATTGCTTGCCAGATGGGCGTTTATGGTTCCTTGAACCTACAGCTTTAGCTCCATGTAGTCTGGCAGTTGATAGATTAATTTGATATTCTCTCTACATATCTACATCCAGAACCGTTCTTGCCCTTGGCTTCTAGCAATCCATATAACAACAGTTACCAGATGACATTGTCCAAGGGTCCTCACATCTCAAACCCTATTATTTCACATCGTCTCGGGTATCCGGCCAGTATCTTCTGTTATTGCAGCCCATTCTTAGGTCGTTACCTTGTCTGTTTTCATAATGATACTAAAATCAGCAACTCAATCCTGCATTACTTTAAGTTTCTTAGACGTTAGAGCTATCCAATATATAATCCTTTTTCCTACAGAATATACGTTTTTAACCTGGAGTATATAGTGTACTAGCTTACATTTCCGTAGATTCACATTCAGTATCCATTTAAAGACTAAAATTCCTATATATAGTGACCAAACTCTGTGGGTTTGGTCATCTCTAGCGCTATTGAATGAGACGTTTTCAGTTCCTTCCAGATTTATGTTTAAGATTACTTCCAAGCATATAATATTCGTAGTGATATGAAATTTGCAATTGATCAAGCAGGGTTTCATCAGGGTTAATGTTGAATCAAAATCACATTTTAAGAAAAGGTTTGACATTGTTTCTGGTAACACCGACTTGCTGCCCGTATTTCAATTAAAAATATACTAATATTCTCGAATATCTGATATTGAAGTATGTACTCGTATTTGATAATATATCTTCCATCTATGAATTATTGCTTTATCACCTCTTAGCAATACACATCACATTGCTTAACCCATTTACATTTCTTTATTAAATACTTCCTCTTTTGGTTTAATCATGCAATTCTTTCCGTTTCTTATAATGTTTTTTTTTTTTTTTTCTTTTTTGTTCTTGGTAAACGATTCAGAGGTAGGTTATGAATCAAGGATTAACAGGCAACAATGGTTTCTACAATGCTTTCATGCAAACGCTCACAAAATAGTCACATCAGCCGTAAGGAAACTCTTAACGAGTACCCTCATACATACAATATGACGGAAACTCATTTGTTTTGTTATTCCTTTTTATGATGTATTCACATCCACCGGGTTCTTTGAAGCATAATTGTGATTGATATGAAACACAATTCAATCATTTGTTCTTTTCTGTTTTTGCTGAGTGTTTACTTTGAATTGATGTTTTTCCGGTTCAACAATTCATAGTTCCGTACTCATTTTTTTTCATTTTGAGTAGGATTCGGTACGAGTTGATTTATTTTTATTTAAAGGTGTATCAGATAACAAATATTGAAAACAATAATACAATATTCTTTTTTCTGAAGTTGCTAGAAGTTTTTAAAGCACTCTTAAGTAAACAGATTTTTAATTTTTGTGAACAACTGTAAAGCTGTTGTTATCAGTTAACCATTTCATGGTATCATAGTTGTTGAGGCGCCGATTATCAAAAAAAAAACGAAAGCGTATTTTCAGCTTATTTATTCAGACAGCTAAAATCTGGAAATTCATTTTATTATTTCAATAATTTGTTACAGGGGTTTTCTTATTACTCTTTCTTTTATACATACACTTGTGCTTTACATTAGGAGCTTATTTTAATCGGTCGCTTTTACATTGACGTCACAGTCTCGATGAATAATTTAATTTTCTTTTCAAGAGATGTTAGACGAAAGAGTGAATGTCTATACGTTTTGCATTCTCTTTCTTCTTCATCATTTTTTTCCGCATATCATGTTGTCAGTGGTGGAGTGTTGTAAAGCGTAGCGTCTGGTTGTCATGATTGACAAGCCAAGCCAGAGTTGTACAATTTTGCACCGCAACACAATCCCCCCCGTAAACTTTGTGCTTCAGCTCATGGTTTACCTTCTCACATCTAGTTTTGCCAGCTTTACCACTGGACGAGTGAGTATCCCATTCTCCGTCCTAACCACTGCGCTGCGTACGACTCCATCTTTGCCCCTGTGCGTGTCGAGCACAATACCCTTCATCCACGTATTGCGCTTAGTATTCTCATCCACAATTATAACAACATCATCTATATTTATTGAACTCTCCCCACTACCATGCCATTTTGTGCGTCTGGTTAAACATGGTAGAACCTCTCTCACCCATCTTTTCCAAAAGTTGTCGGCAATGGCACTGGATATTCTAAACATTTTGCTCAATGCCGAACCGCTGCTGTTTACGTTTGCTCGCTCTCTTATTCCACCGGACGAACCAATTAAAAGGTGGTTTGGAGTTAATGCTTCACTCTCCGAAGAGTCTAGAGGAACATACGTTAGTGGCCGCGAGTTTAGAATGTTTTCTACGTCAGCTAGTGATGATCGTAAGACTTCTTCGCGTAGTGCGGCTTGTGGTAGAATATCCATCAAAATAGATTTTACTGACCTAATCATTCTCCCCCACGAACCTCCCATGTGGGGAGAAGATGGGGGATTGAAGAACCACTCAATCATCGGGTGTTCTCTCTGAAGGTCATTTGTGGATATTTTTTCAATTTCTTCTTCCAATACTCGGCTTGCACCACGAAAATTCGTTCCATTATCTGACATAATGCGGTTTGGTACTCCACGACGGGAAATGAATTGTTTCAGCACAAGTAGAAAAGAGTCAGTGGATAATGACGGGGCAATTTCTATATGTACTGCACGCACCGTCATACAAGTGAACAAAACGCCCCATCGTTTTTCTCTGCGCCTTCCCACAACTACTTCAAAGGGGCCGAAGTAGTCTACGCCTGTAAAGTAGAACGGAGGTGTAAACGGTGAGAGTCTTTCCATTGGCAGTCCGCTCATTATTGGAGGTATAGGCCGAGCAATCTTATTTTTGCAGTATTGGCAATTTTTTGCAATTTTACGAACCGTAGCTCGTAATCCTGGTATCCAAAATCGTTGGCGGACTTCATTAACGACGATTTCATTATGATGGTGATGGTACTTGCGATGATAGAAGTCCAATAATAGCTGTGTAACTCTATGTTTCTGAGGAAGAATAATAGGTCTTTTAGTGTCAGTTGGGATATTCTGAACTAAATCGATACGGCCTTTAACGCGCAAGATACCAACTTCATCCAAATAGGGTGAGCATTTAAACAATGAGCTACTTGGTAACAGTGATTTGTTTGATTTCAAAGTTGAAATTTCCTCAAGATACTCTTGCTCTTGACAGGATTTAAATATGAACAGCTCGGCCATATATATCTCTTCATATTGGATAAGTTGCTTAAATTCGATTTTGAAAGTACATTTACCCATTACTAAGTGGATAAATTTAAACACCAATTTTTGACTTAAACGAAGTATTTCCCATTTACTTATTCTGTTTGGGTCAGGAACTAATGTCGACAAGGGGAATCCCGCTTGCTTAATTTTTATATGACAGCTTAATTCTGCATCTACGTGAGGAGTGTAGGATAACTCAGAAGTTGGCCAATCCGATTCATTAGAATATAAAAATGGTGGGCCTGTAAACCATCTTGTGTTGGAGCTTAAGTTGGGCCCACAGTTCCATTTTGTGGCTTCGTCTGCCACATTTTGAACAGATGGAACCCACCTCCACTGATTGATGTGTGAGCGTTCTAAAATTTCTCCGACTCGTACTGCCACAAATTGCTGGAATTTCCTCGCGTCTGATCTAATCCAGTATAAAACATCTTTGGAATCAGACCAAAATGTTTTACGGTGTATCTCGATAGACATCTCGCTTACGACAAAATTAGACAGTCGCAATCCAATGATAGCAGCCATTAATTCCAGTTTTGGCACAGAAATAGGCTTTAATGGCGCCACCTTGGTCTTAGAAGCGATCAGGCTACATTTTACGTTACCTTCGCTTTCGACCCTTAAATAAGTCACCGCAGCATAAGCATCGATGCTTGCATCTACAAACGTGTGAAGCTGAACATTTGAAGAATGGCCGTGACATCTTGGTATGCGAACATTTGATAAACTCGGTAACAAACATGTCCAAGCTCGCCATTTCTCACACTCTTTGTCGCAAAGGGGTTCATCCCAATTCACTCCTGACCTCCAAATTTCCTGCATAATGATCTTTCCTTGAATGACAAACTGACCCAAAAGTCCTAATGGGTCGAAAATAGACATTATCACCCGTAAAACGCTTCTTTTTGTAGGTATGATACTTTCGTCAAACACTTCAGCACCAAATTTTCCAATAAAGGTAAGTTCGTCATGCGATGGGGTCCACCACATACCTAAGACCTTCTCAAACTTTCCATCCAGATCTGCAATAGATTTTTGTAACTGCGTTTTAGGCTTCTGCAACTCGCCCAGAACTCTATTCGAATTAGAAAGCCAGTTACGCATTTCGAATCCCCCTTCTTCGTGAATAAATCGAACAATTTTTGCCATTTCTATCATCTCCTCATCTGAGTCTAGGCTTTGAAGCCAATCGTCCACAAACATGTTATTTAAAATTGCATGCACAGCTTTCGGATATTTAGATGCAAAGCGCTCGGCATTTTTGTTTTTTATAAAGTTGGCCAAAGAAGGGGAGCAGGAGGCACCGAAGGTCATGACTGTCATTGCATACACATCAATTTTATCTTTATCCATTCCATTACGCCATAAAAACTTTTGAGCCTGCTGGTCTTCTTTTGCAATGCGGATTTGGTGAAACATTTCACGAATGTCACCCGAGATAGCAATTGATCTCTCACGAAAACGCAGCAAAACACCCAATAAATTGTTAAGCAGGTCTGGCCCTTTTAAGAGTACTGTATTCAGCGAAGTATTATCAACTGCGGCCGCGGCGTCCCAAACAATGCGTGTCTTGTTCTTGTTCTTATTAGTGACTGTAAAAATGGGGATGTACCATGATTTCCCGCCTGAGGTTATCTCATTTTCCTCCAACTTCCTTATGTACCCCTTTTGTCTATAGTCATGAAGCGATTCCAGAAGAAATAATTTCAAAGGAGGGTTTTTATTCATTTTAGCTTCAAGACAATACAATCTTCGACAAGCCATAGAAAAGGAATTTGGAAGGTTTATGTTGTCATACTTCCATAACAAACTAGTCTCCCATACCTTTTCCTTTTCAATATATTTAGTGTTTGATTGCATGATTTTTACCGCTCGCTCGTCGTTTTTAGATCGAAGAGGGTCTTTGCTTATACTTATGCCCACCGAGTCTAAGGAAAAGTAATGTTGCAATAAGTCATCCAAGCGATCGTCTATTTTATGAGGGCAGACGTGCATTAACCTGTGTATGGGAGTTTTATCGGCAGTAGGTCGTCCATATACACCCCATCCGATTCGACTTCTTGTAGCGATTAACCCATTATTTGTGCCTTCTCGAATTTCCAGAGGAACACAAAGCTTTGCATTATCGATTCCGATAAGAATTCTTGCTTTAGCCGATTGATATGGTGTAATCGGCAAATTTGCCAAATATTCACAGCTCTCTATGTTTTCTTTTGTGAGGGTTTGTATAGGCAAACTAAGATTTGCAATAGTTCTTACATTTCGCATTTCCATTTTGCTCTCTGGTTGCAAGTGTGATGATACACGTAACGAAACTATTCTTGACATCTCATCTATTTGTGTAACGTCACCCGTCCATTGCAAGCACAACTCCTCTGTGGGCCCGCTTAGGCCTCACTGCATGGCGAGCTCGTTTTCGATGAGTGTACACGACGATCCCTCATCAATGAGGGCAAACGTGTTTAATGAATGCGATTTTCCATAAAGTGTAACAGGAATGTAGCGAAATAGCGCCTTACTTTCCCTTTTATGAAACATGACAGAAGTATTTAAATTCAAGTGTGGCTCTTGCGATTCGATTGTTTTATTTTTATTTTCACTAGATTCGTTTTTATGTAGTAAGGGGTTGTGTGGTTTTGTGCAGTCGTCCACTCCGCATTGTCTTTTCCAATAACAACGTCGCAGTGAGTGTTTCTTGAAGCAACGCAAGCAGAGATTGTTTTCTCGTATATAATTCCATCTTTCGTTGATAGTGAGCAACAAGAATTCTGGGCATTCGGCTAGTCTATGGCTTTGTTTACATTTAGAACATACAATTGCTGTGTTAGCTCCCTCTTTTTTGTCATCCGTGACGTCATGTACGTTTATGCGTTCTTTTGTATGCTTTTTAGATTCGTCATTGCATGTTGGCACAAATGACGTCACTTGGGATGCGCAAGCCGCTAAATTGTAAAGCCACCCATCAAATACAGAAATATCAACATGAGACGAAGAGAAACGGTATCTACCCCAATCTAGTTTCAAATCGCACGGCAATTTGTCTACCAGCTCATTTAAGAGCATTGGGTCATTTAAATACTCAGAGAGACCCATTGCCTGCATAGTAGTACGATAATTTTGTACAGCGAGAGCAAAATGAATGAGAGTCTCCAATTTTTCTTTTCGAACAGCTGGATGCTCTTTGAGTTTTTTTTGCAGAGTCAGGTGAATTATCTCCGGCCTACCATATAACATGCGCAAAGTCTCCACTGCAAAATTTACAGTAGCGGGTACCATAAGCTTCCCCCTTACGGCCTCCAAAGCCTGCCCTTTCAAACTTTTCTGCAAACGTATTAAATTTTCTTGTTCTGTAAAGCCGCACCTTTCAGTCGATTGCATGTAATTCGTAATGAAAACTGGCCACTCCTCGGGGTTGCCATTAAACACTGGTAAATCTTTGCTAATGACTTGCCGTGCGGCTATTTGGGAAGTGGACAGTGTTATGTCAGCTGTTGAATGAAAAAGAGATTGTGCAGGTATCGAAGATGGCATGTTGCTGTAGTTCATAGAGGGGGCAGCAGGTAGATAACCGTAATGTCCAGACTGATTATGGAATTGTGCATAAGGGATGGAAGCGGAATTATTGTTGCATGAGAACTGGGTTGAAGCGAGATGAGGAAGTGCCTGGGACGGAGGACATGCGAAGGATTGAGAAGGTTGAGAAAATGGAAGACTAAAAGTGGGATTATGTAAAGAATTGCTGACGTTGTTCTGCACGGACTGGGTGTTGTTATTCTGACGCGAACCACCAAATAACGAATTTGAACTATTAAATAGACCTCTTTGATGATTAACTCCAGTCCCTGCACCGTTGAATAAATTCTGGTTGCTTTGATACGCACTGGAAGAATTTGTTAATACGTAACCAGTCTGCGGTGCAACAGCCGGTTGTCCTCTACTAGTTTGTTGACTGTTTTGTATTTCAAAAACTGTCGAACTGCAGGCGCTCGGAACAAACGTACCTTGACTTACAGTGGTTGTGAATTTATTTGGAGCAAGTGTTTGGTTCACAGAGCTTTGAATGGAGAGTGCAGACATTCTACTGACCTGGTCCTGAATTTGTTGTGCGTTCGCCGGTAGTTGAGAGTTAGGGAGAGCAGTTGGCAGACTCTGTGAAGACGATTTCGAGGAAGAGGGGGCAAGCCAACTAACGTGATGTTCCTTGTCAGTAGACTTAACTTTCACAAGCTTAGCCGTAGAGCGAGCTCGCATTATTGGAAGTCGTGCCAAACCAGAGCGTGTGCGAAGGGGTGTAGACGATGTCGTTTTTCTTACCTTAACCTTTCCCTTGGCTGGAGGTGGATCGGCATTTTCATTGGGGGAAACATCTGTCGGCAAGTTTTGTCCGTTTTCAGTTTTATCCTCCGCGCCAGAGGTAGTTGAAGTGGATGGGTCTTGCGCGGTTGATGCTGCAACCGGCGATGAATGCTTATCCAAATGGTTCTCAGCAGCAGTGGGATCCAATGTTTCTTTAGAGTTTGACATAATGAGTATGTTTGAGGTTATGTAGCAGAATGAATCAGCGTGTTTGCAGTCCACTTAAACCTTCAAAGTTGAAGTTGTAGATAAACTCCAAGTATTTTAGTTATGTTGAGGCGCCGATTATCAAAAAAAAACGAAAGCGTATTTTCAGCTTATTTATTCAGACAGCTAAAATCTGGAAATTCATTTTATTATTTCAATAATTTGTTACAGGGGTTTTCTTATTACTCTTTCTTTTATACATACACTTGTGCTTTACATTAGGAGCTTATTTTAATCGGTCGCTTTTACATTGACGTCACAGTCTCGATGAATAATTTAATTTTCTTTTCAAGAGATGTTAGACGAAAGAGTGAATGTCTATACGTTTTGCATTCTCTTTCTTCTTCATCATTTTTTTCCGCATATCATGTTGTCAGTGGTGGAGTGTTGTAAAGCGTAGCGTCTGGTTGTCATGATTGACAAGCCAAGCCAGAGTTGTACAATTTTGCACCGCAACAATAGTTATGAAACAGAAACGGATAAAACACATCTCTGGAATACTGATTATCTTGACTACAAGTTGTATAAAATGTCAAAAAACTCAATCAAATAGAGACTGTACTGCCAGCACAATAGAATGTTTTTATAATGGACTAAAGTCAGCTGAGGCTTTAAGCTGGCAATAAAGTTATAGCAACATACATACATATTATATATGTTAAACTACACAGAAAAAAATATCACGAAATTTTTTTCAATTAAAACTTTAATTGAAAAAAAAATGTTTTCAATTAAAAAATTAATTGAATCAATAATTTTTTTAATTGAATCCAAATCTTTCTTCGCTTCCCATCGTGATTGAAATGTTGGCAATTTTCAGTTAAAAAATTAATTGATTTAATAATTTTTTTAATTGAATCTGAACTTTTTCCAATTACGATCATGATTGAAAGTTTTCTCATTTTCAATTAAAAAATTTATTGATTCTATCATTTTGTTAATTGATTCTGAACTTATATTTCAATTACGATCGTGATTGCAATTTTTGAAATGTTCAATTAAAAAATTAATTGATACAATAATTTTTTCAATTGAATCCTAAAAAATTTTTATATATAATGTTATTGAAATTTAATATTTTCAATTAAACAATAACGGCCTAGAGCAATAACTTTTTTCCTTTTGTCACTTAATTCGTTCGCCAATGCATTGCAAAACAATTGGTTTTATAGAGGGAAAACAGATGTTTTCATTGAATTGGCAAACGAATCGAGTGACAACAAGTAAAAGCGTGCTAAGTTCGGCCGGGCCGAATCTTGGAAACCCACCACCATGGATTCTGCAAAAAATTTATAGAAAATAAATTTAGTTGAAGGACATAATTTTATTCTACTTACCAAAATTCTGTCAACCCAGCAAAATTTAAAGCTTCTTGGAACGGAACAAGGATGATCGAGAGATCGCTCTACATGGGAGCTATATCAGGTTATAGATTGATTTGGGCCGTATTTGGCAGAGTTGTTGGAAGTCGTAACAAAACACTGCATGCCCAATTTCAGCCAAATCGGACAAAAATAGCGGTTTGTAAGGGCTTATGAAGTCAAATCGGGAGATCGGTTTATATATGGGAGCTATATCAGGTTATAGACCGATTCGGACCATACTTGGCACAGTTTTAAAAGTCATAACGGAACATCATGTGCAAAATTTCAGCCAAATCGAATAAATATTGCGGCTTGTAAGGGCTGAAGAAGTCAAATCGGGAGAGCGGTTAATATGGGAGCTATATTCAAATCTGAACCGATAAGGCCCAATTGTAATCCCCAACGACCAACATCAATATTAAGTATCTGTGCAAAATTTCAAGGGGCTAGCTTTCCGCGTTCGACAGCTATCGTGATTTCGACAGACGGACGGACGGACATGGCTATATCGACTCAGAATGTCGAGATGATCAAGAATATATATACTTTATGGGGTCCTGGATCAATATTTGGAGGTGTTACAAACGGAAAGACTAGGTTTGTGTACCCCGATCCTATGTTGGTGGGTATAACAAAAATGCAAATAATTTATTGTCAAATCCTCAGATTTTTAATCCACCTACATTGGATAGGTCGTACATGCATTTATATCCTGCTTGCTATTCGTTCGTCTGGGCTTCTTTGTCCGATATATATTCGTCTATATAGACGGTTTTTATACCCTCCACCATAGGATGGGGGTATACTTATTTCGTCATTCTGTTTGTAACTCCTAGAAATATTCGTCTAAGACCCCATAAAGTATATATATTCTTGATCGTCATGACAATTTAAGTCGAACTAGCCATGTCCGTCCGACTGTACGTCCGTCCGTCTGTCTGTCGAAAGTACTTCTTATTAGTGTAGGTCGGTTGGGATTGTAAATGGGCTATATCAGTCCACGTTTTGATATAGCTGCCATATAAACCGATCTGGGATCTTGACTTCTTGAGCCGCTAGAGGGCACAATTCTTATCCGATTTGGCTGAAATTCTACATGAGGTGTTTTATTATGACTTCCAACAACTGCGTTGAGTATGGTTGAAATCGGTCCATAACCTGATATAGCTGTCATATAAACCTATCTGAGGTCTTGACTTCTTGAGTGTCTGGAGTGCGCAATTCCTATGCGTTTTGGCTGAAATTTTGCATGAGGTGTTTTATTATGACTTCCAACAACTGTGTTAAGGATAGTTCAAATCGGTCCATAACCTGATATAGTTGCGTTATAAACCGATATGGGATCTTGACTTCTTAAGCCTCTAAGGGACGCAAGTACTATCCGATTTGGCTGAAATTTTGCATGTGGTGTTTCGTCATAACTTTCAACGACTGTGCTGAGAATAGTTCAAATCGGTTCAAACCTGATATAGCTGCCATATAAACCGATATAAGATCTTGATTTCTTGAGCCTCTAAAGGGTGCAATTATTTTATTTGGGTGATATTGTGTACAAGGGCTTCTCTCATGACCTTTAACATACTTGTCGAATATGGCATGAATCGATTTATAGCCTAATCCAGCTCTCCTATAAACCGATCTCCCTATTTTACTTCTTCAGCACTTAATTTTACACAATGGCTTCTACTATGGTCTCCAATATTCAGTTCAATTATGATCCGAAATGAACCATAACATGATATTGTTCCAATAACATAGCAATTCTTTTCTTTCATCGTTTGTTTGCCAAAAAAAGAGATGCCGTGGCAAGAGCTCGTCAAATGCGATCCATGGTGGAGGGTATATAAGATTCGGCCGGGCCGAACTTAGCACGCTTTTACTTGTTACCATTTTATTTTTGATGAGTTATTAGCTCTTTTGACTTTGATGAATCGGTTTATACATCGAAATTCTTTCCTTTTTGTTCGTATTGCAGTTCAAACATATTCTTGAATTACCCGAAAAATCCGTTTCGATATAGACAAACAGGTCATTCCGTTTGCAGAACATCGAAATGTCCATTACCGATCCCACAAAAATGGTAAAATGTTAAGGCTATTTAACGATGTCCGTGTGTCTGTCCGCTTGTCTGTTGTAATCACTCCACAGCCTTCAAAATCGAGATATTGAAGTGAAATTTTCGTATTTTTTCATTACGCAGGTTAAGTTCTTGAACGGGCCATATCGGACCATATTTGGATTTAGCTACCATATAGACCGATTGCCCGGTTAAGGGTCTGAAACCCATAAAAGCTTCATTTATTACCCGATTTCGCTGAAATTTGAATCAATGAGTTGGTTTAAGTCTACCCACATGCACTTAAATATGATTCAGATTGGACTTTATTTAGATATAGCTGCCGTATAGACCTATCTGCCGGTTTAGGGTCTGAAAACACATAAAAGCGGCATTTATTATACGATTTTCCAGGAATTTGACACAGTAACTTATTTTAAGCTTCCCGTCATCCGACCAGAATATGATCCACATCAGACTATATTTAGACATTGCTGTCATATAGACCGATATTCCATTTTAGGGTTTTAATCCCAAAAAAAAAAGCGGATTTATTGCCTGATTTCGCTGACAGTGTGACTTGTATAAAAGTTGACCTGAATAAAATGTGATCCAGGCCACCCCATATTTAGATATATAACTATGGATATGGTAGTAGAGCTGGCAAACTATCGATTGTCGCAACATTCGATATCTTCGATAATTTTAATAATAAATATCGAGTGTATCGATACTATCGTTAATTTCCTATCACCTATATTTCCAACGAAAATAAGAAGTATAAATCAGGAGATCGATTTATGTAGAAGCAATATCAATTCACAGACCAATTAAAACCAAGGTTAATAAAGTCTGTTTGAAGTCATGAGCAAAATCATTGTACAAAATGTTTGTCTAATCGAATGAAATTGCGCCCTCTATAGGCGCAATGTATCTTAAAGGATACATTCAGTGTCGGATGGCTTATTTTTGTTTATTTTTGTAAAAAATTTACTTTTGCGATAGTATCTATCGGAAAAATATCAGTCGATATTAAGCCAAAAAAATAAATATCGATAGTGCCATCGATATTTTCCAGCTCTATATGGTAGTGGAGTTGTAGTGAAATAGGATGATTAATATATCTATGATGGTGGGTATCCAAAGAACTTAACACGCTTTTACTTGTTGTATTTAAAATAGCAGATTTTGTTTGTTGAAATAGCAAAGGGAAATAGTTGCTAAGGCAGCAGCTCTTTGTTTGATAAAATAGCAGACCTGTGTTCGTTTAAAACAGTTGCCCTGTGATTGTTAAAACAGCCGACCGGTATGTAAAAAAAAATGCAGACCTGTGTTTGCCACAACAGCAGTCATTTCTGCTCACCCATTTTCAGCAGACAAAAAAGTTTTTTTTTGTAATTTGGAATAACAAGTTTCCTTGAACGTAATGATGAACCCATATTGCTGCAAACATTTCAAATGATTAATATTTACATATAATAGAACATAACATATGCCTTCTATTCTATAGTTTATGACTTGCCTACACTCCTTGCCATTATGGGAGTTGATATTAATTGGAAAGTATTTTCAACTAGAAATTCATTCTCAACCTCCTTGTAATGTACTCGATTAAAGGTCATCTATAAAGAGGGAGATACTTGTAAACTATTTTTAACAAGTTTCCATTTACAAACCCCATTTCAAAAGACGACCTCATCAACCAATGATAACAGCAGCTTGACTATTATTCTGAGCCTTGAAAAATCAAATATTCTATATAGAATGGATTTCAAATACAATCCTTTTATACGAATAAATGGATTGGTAGTAATATCTCATGGCTGTCAACCAATAGCCGATAGAGTTTTGTGCCACATCTGTACCACTTCACAGCGTGTGACTTTGTCACATCTAAGTGTCTGTGATGATGCTCTTGCTGACTGACTCTATGCAAAGACATGGTGGCTATGGAAGCTTTCTTTTATAATTTATCACTTCATATCATCGGGACTTAAAACGTCATCTGCATTAAGACCTTTAAGCAAAATACAAGCGAAAAAATAGAACGCTGGGAGTATCGAATGAAAAGAAAAGGCAAAATGCATTTACGTACAAAACGTTCTCTGCTGCATTTCGCACTTTGCTTTGTATGAAAAATAAAGGAAAGCCTGCAGCAGCAGAAAGAAAATGGAAAAAGTGTGAAAACTCAAAATAGAGCAGATAATCGAAAATGCTAAAAACGTGGAAGTGTTACAGTTTTTCGCATGCATCCACAACGTAATACCCCGTGGACCAAAAGGGGATGTAATGTCATAAGCTTTGCGACATTTTAACATGTGAAAACTACAGTGAAAACCACAGAAGCATGACGAAACCAAGTTGTTTCAGCAGTTTTCTTTTCAACTCGATGATACACAGTTAATGACGACATCTTTGGTTAGGTGGCTATGGTTGATCGTGATAGTATGAGCAGGATTAATTGGACATTTGGAAGAGCTTCTAACCTTTGCTTAATACGCTGTAGTAAAGGTTAAGATTAAAGATAGTAAATCAATGAAATCAGGACTTCATAAGTTAACACTAACAAAACTACGGAAAGGCGAATGTGGGTCAAGGCGATTATAGTATGCCCTACACCACTAAGTGTGCTTACTCATACTTTTATTGAAATACGTGGGAATGTCCTGATCACGACATCTAATAAAACATTCATTAAAAATATTCTAAACTAAAGCTGTAAACATAAATACCATGGCCAAATAAGCGAATTTCAGATATTTCCATACCTTAACCTTAACGACGAAGACGTGTAGAAAATACACTAAAATAGTGGTGCTTTACTTTTATTGGCTATGAAAGAGCATTTGTTCCAACTTTGGCGAACGCAGAATAGCGTTCCAAGCGCCTCGATCTTCTGCGCTCATTCTATAATCTCAGACTTTCGGTAGCCCACATTGCTGGTGCACGTAGAGCTTCCTGAAATATCTCTGAGAGTGCTGGGAAACTTTCCCCTAAACGCAATTGCCATGTCATCAGCATACGCGACCACTTTTACCAAGTTTCGAGGTGTCTCCCACCACTTGATCTTTCCATCGGGCGTTTGGTCTTCCCGGTTTGCGTGTACCTGACAACATGACCTAGCCAACGCAGTCGTTGTATTTTGATATGTGTAACTATGCTATCATCGTCTGACAGCTCGTACTGCTCGCAGTTCATTCGACACCTATATTTTCCATTAACGCATACTGGTCCATTTATTTTACGAAGAATCTCTCTCTCAAATACTCCAAGCACTGCCTCATCTGCTTTCACAAGTACCCATGCCTCATAACCATATAACAACACAGGTAGTATCAATGTATTGTATAGTGTAATCTTCGTATGTCGAGAGGTGGCCTTGTTTCTTCGCTTTATTTCAAAACAGGTGTCATTCGTTTCGGTCACGGCGTTATCTAAATTTATAAAGTTGCTGACTTTCTCCATTTTCTTAATCTGATCGGTGTTACAAGGCGTTTTGGGAGTTGAACCCTTCTATTTCGTCTGATCTCCATTTACTGCCAGACCCATTTTCACTGACTCTCTTTCGATTCTTTCAAAGGCTACAGTTACTACTTCCGGTAAGCGACCTATGTTGTCGATGTCGTCGGAATAAGCGAGAAGCATTTGTTTTCTTGTGATTAGTGTGCCATATCTATTCACATCTGCATCTCGAATAATTTTCTCCAGCATGATATTAAAGAGATCATACGATAGGCTGTCTCCTTGTCTGAAATCTCGTTTGGTATTAAATGATTTCGAGATATTCTTTCCTATTCTTACTGAGGAACGCGTATCAGCAAATGTCATCCTGCAGAGTCTTATTAATTATGCAGGGATACCAAACTCAGACATGGCTTGAAATACCGTTGAACGTAAAGGGATACCGAAAGCTGCTTTGTAGTTAACAAAGAGATTGTAGGTGTTGATTTGTCCTTCTCTGGTATTTTCCAGGAATTGGCGGAGTGTTGTCTAGGGTGGATTTATCAGTTCTAAAGCCGCATTGATAGGGCCCAATTATCTCATTGGCTTTGGGATTTAACCTTTCACACAGTACGCTCGAGAGTATCATGTATGCGATGAGGAGGAGACTTATTCCTATGTAGTTGCCACATTTCGTCTGTTTGCTTTCTTGTGTACGGGACATAGTATGCTGAGGTTCCAATCATCGTTTACGCGTTCTTCTAGCCAGATTGCGCATCTGATGCATACGCCTTATCAGCGTGTCACCTCCGGTCTTAAAAAGTTCAGCGGGTAACCCGTCGACTCCTGCTGCCTTGTTATTCTTCAGTCGGGTCACTGTTACTTGGACCTCATTCTGACTAGAAGGTAAACATTCTATACTATCATCGTCGGACACTAGCAGTTAGGTAAAACCTTTGATGCAACAAGGTGCGAACCTTTGCTGCAACAAGGTAATAATCCGAATCTATATTCGCTCCACGGATCGATCGTACATCTAACACGCTGGATGAATGCCTTCCATCTATCAAAACGTGATCAATTGGGTTCCTCGTTTTTTGGATGGGTGACAGCCATGTGGTTTTGTGGATATTTTTATGTATGCGAATCCACGAACTCTGCACTGGTAATCCAAGCACGCAACCAACTCGACTACCGGAACGCCCCCGGTGCTGCTAACTACCTTGTTTTTTGCCGCGGCGCAATCTTTGTGACTCAACCCATTACCGAACGTTATCTCGTGGAGACTAAACTTTCCGACTGTTGGACGAAAGATGTCTTCCTACCCTATCTACGCATTAAAATCGCTTAGAAGGATTTTAATACCATGGGCGGTCTAACGGTCATATTCTCTCTCTAGGCGCTCGTAGAAAATATCCTTGGCCTGCTCGTCCTTGTCTTCTGTAGGGGCATGGGCAAATAAGGCTGATATTGACTAATTTGGCTTTTATGCGGATTGTGGCTAGCCTCTCATACACCGGAATAAAGCTGGAGACAAGGTGTTTCAGTCTCAGACTAACCACAAACCCAATGCCTCATGTTATGGTTGCTATAGTATATTTCTTCACCGTTTGGTGTTGTTGTGACGCCGTTCCCAGTCAATCACACTTCCTTTAAGGTGGTAATATCTGCCTTGTAATTATTTAATATATCCGTCAGCGCGTATATTGCATCTCTTCATATAGAGTGTGGACATTCCAGGTGCAGATCCGTAAATCATGGTCCTTTTTTCGTTTGCGTGGGTCGTCAACGTTAGGGGGATCTCTTTTTATACCCTCCACCATAGGATGGAGGCATACTAATTTCGCCATTCTGTTTGTAACACCTCGAAATATGCGTCTGAGACCCCATAAAGTATATATAAATTCTTGATTGCCCATATCTTTTTAAGTCGATCTAGTCATGTCCGTCCGTCTGTCAGTCGAAAGCACGCTAACTTTCTAAGGAGGAAAGCTAGCCGCTTCTTATTATTGTAGGTCGGTTGCGATTGTAAATGGGCTATATCGGTCCACGTTTTGATAAAGCTACCATGTAAACCGATCTGGGGTCTTGACTTCTTGAGCCACCAAAGGACGCAATTATTATCCGATTTGGCTGAAATATTGCATGAGGTGTTTTGTTATAACTATCCACAACTGTGCTAAGAATATTTCAAATCGGTCCGTAACCTAATTTAGCTGTCATATAAACCGATCTGGGCGTCTCTTATGAGAACATAAAATACGCTCCCCTAATAACCGATCTCCCTATTTTACTTCTTCAGCCCCTAAAGTGCGCAATTCTTACTAGATTTGGCTGAAATTTTTTTACTATAGTTTCCAATATTCAGTTCAATTATGGTTCGAAATGATCCATAACATGACATTGCTCCAGCCGCCCCTTGGTTTATCAAAAATCGGCAATTTTTATACCCTACATCACTATTGTGGTACATTTCATAGAAATCGGTTCTGATTTAGATATAGCTTCTTTATAAATATTTCGCCCGATTTTCACTTCTAGAGCCACTGGCGCACTGATTCTCCAATATTCTCCAGATTTTGCTCAACATTTTCTCGACGATTTACAATATCTAAAGAGTTTGGCCGGATTCGTTACAGAATTAGATATTGGTCCCAATTTCCACTATTAAATAAAATATAGGGTATTGTACAGTCGGCACCGCCCGACTTTTATCTTTCCTTATTATTTATAGCTTTAAAATTCAAATAAGCAAAATTTCTATAAATAAAAAAAATAATAAAAAAATGGGTTTAAAAGTTGTGTTTTTTTTTTGTCCATTTTGGAAACCTTTTATAATCACTTATTATTTCTTCTTCTTATAAAAATATTATAAATCTTATTTTAATTTCTCAACTACCCCATTAACGTAGTCATTCCCATCACTATTTTCTGCATCAACTACATCAGCCACCAACAACGTTTAAGAATAACTCCATCATCAACTCAATATAAATGTAAAATATTGCACTTCCTATCATCATCGTAATAAAATTCTCTTGGTTGTAAAGAATATGCGAGAAGGGAACTTCCGAATATCCTTTGGCTAAAGTAATGCATATTTGGTGGTGTTGCAATACCAACGTAAAATGCTTTGTCTGCCTGTCAGCCAATGTATCTGTAAACGACTTTTTATACTCGAACACATCACAATAGTTTGAATACTGAAATTCCCCTAGCAGCCGCATGGTTTTTTTAAGTTTCTTTCCGCAAATAATTTTACAGATCATGGATACTGAACAATTCATTCAACTGTGGTGAAGGTTATCATATTTACAGTGAAGACAGTGAAGATCTTTAAAATTGGATTTTTAAATTTACAAAAAGCTTACGGGTTTATTCAAAAAAAAATTTAGGTCAGGTCGAATCTTGGGTACCCAATACCATGGATTCCGTTTAAAATTTACCCTTAGACTGAGTTTGTATTTGAATTATTTTGGTCTTAAGAAGTCATATCGAGATATTGGTACTTAGGGGGACCTATATCACCATATTGATTGCTTCGGATCAAATTGGCGTGGATGTTGCAAGACATAAAATTTTTTTTTTTGGGCCAAATTTCCGCCAAATCAGGCGAAATTTAGGCTTTTAAGGGCTCAAGAAGTTTAATCCGGGGGCCGGTTTATATGGGGGCTATATCTGTTTATAGACCGATTTCGACCGTACTTGGCATGGATATTGAAATTTATAGCACAAGTCTTTATGCCAAATCGGAGAAAAATTGAGGCTTCTAGGGGCTTAAAAAGTCAAATCCGGTGATCGGTTTATATGGGTGCTATAACCAAATCTGAACCGATATGGCCCACGTGCAATCCACAACGACCTACATCAATAAGAAGTATCTATGCAAAATTTCAAGAGGCTTGCTTTACGAGTTCGACCGCTATCGCGATTTCCATAGACGGACGGACGAACATGGCGGGATAGACTCAGAATGTCGAGACGATCTAGAATATATATATATACACTTTATGGAGTCGCAGAACAATATTTCGGGGTGATAGAAATGGAATGACTATGGTGGTGGGTATTAAAAATTCTTTGGTGGAATTTTCTTGAAAATCACATTCATACCAAAGCTGTAATGACCGATTTGGATCGTGTTTGAGACTATTGGAACAAAACACCACTTGTGAAATTTCAACAAAATCGGTTAATTGCTTCGCTTTCTAGAGGCACACAAGTCAAATCGAAATATTGGTTTATATGCGAGCTATGTATAACAAAACATAGACGATTTCGCCCATTTACAATCCCAACCGACCTAAATTAAAACATATAGGGAAAAACAAAAGTCAAACGATAAATAATGCCCTATACCTACCGATTATATAATTCCCTTTAAGTGCGAATTGGAAAATATTGTACTTTTAATTCTGAACCGAATTTGACGTCCTTAGGCGGTAATAAAGAATATGCGAAGAGGAGAATGTCTAAACATTCCGTGATCACTCGGATCTACGCCTGCAGGACCGTATTATGGTCAGGCAGTCGAAAACAAATGTCAGTCCCTGGGTTCTCAATATAGTCCCCAGGCCCACTCTGTTCTCCCGCTTTGATCCATCTGCGTAGCAAGAACTTCCAGATGGCCATAGTAGAGTTCCGTCATTCTAAGACTGTGCCGCTGGGAGCAGTGCCTCGCACTCAACCAGAAACTTCATCTCAGTTATGCGATCGGAAACCGCTTTCATTCATTCTCGGCTTCATATCGTCACCTCGATTACACACAATGGTGTGACCTGCTCCTGTTCTCAATATTCCGTGTGAGAACGGCAGGTGAGGTTCTAGCGAGATGCAAAATTTCAAGGTCCTAGATTATCCAGGCGCCTTTTGGCAGGACTCTAAAGTTGGTCACCTCAGTATTTCGAAAATTCGCTTGAGGTTCGATTTCCAAATTTTTGTTTTGCTGAACACTGCTCAATAATCTCTACAAAAAAGTCTGCTTTAGGTCTTCAATATCTCGTCTTGTTTCGGGAATATTCGACTTAGAAGTTGTATACCCTACACCACTACTGTGTAGACGAAGCCTATTGAAATTGGAGAAAATCGGTTCAGATTTGGATATAGCTCTCATATATATGTTCGTCCGATTTGCAGTAATAATGCAATTAAACGGTCATTTGTTAACCGATTCTGTCGAAATTTGGCAGGAAGGATTTTATCTTGACTCTCGACATTACGTTTCAGATTTAGATATAGCTCTCATATATATATTTCGCCCAATTTTCACTCCTAGAGCCACTGCAAGCGCATTTATTGACCGATCTTGCCAAAATTTTGTACAAAGCTTTTCTCGGTAGTCATCGACAATATCTAAGAAGTTTGCTCGAAATTGGTACAGATTTAGATATAGCTCCCATATATATGTTCGTCAGATTTTGGGTAATTTGGAATAATTTTGTCATTTGTCAACCGTAGTTGTTACAGTTAGAAGATATCTGCTTTGCTTGAAATTTGATACGGATTGTTTAATAACCCATCTGAAAACATAGCTGCCATCTTGTGCACATAGGGTTGATGTAGGATATAATAAAGTCGGCATTCTGTTAATTCAGACTCCGATATTGGCATAGGAGAGGCAATGTTTCACTCATCTTATTGATTCAAACCGACACGGGAGCACAATGCGGGTCGGAATTCTGCGCTCCGATTTTTGGGATTTACAACTCGACACCCGGCACCGACTCGATATGACAAGGCGAGTTATTGCGCTTTTAAGTAACCAATGGCTATAACGTACCCTTGGCTTTCGTATAGACCGGAATAGGCTTCCTCACCTATGGAGCTTGACGAGTACAACAAACAAATGTAGCGACAATAACAACAACAATTGAGGTCGAGTGTGAGACACTTTTTCTAGCTCCACAATCTTCTATTGAGTGAAATATAAAATTTCATGCTACACGGACGGATCAAACCTAGAAGAGATAACTCGCATAAGCACCTGTATTGAGAATCCATAGACCTAGTTTTGCTTCCTCTTACTGACCATAGCAGGAATATGTCAGGTAGTACGGTTTCAATGCAAGATTGTCGAGTGCGAATATCTTCTCGGGTAGTAAGCGGCCCTTAGAGCCATAACTACCAAGACTGTAGGAGCCCTCTTAGACCAAAAATATATATATATATATATATGTCTATAACGGCATAAAACGGGTTAACATCAGCACATACTAAAACCTTAGAAACAGCAGTACATAAATTTGCACAGCTGTGCGTTATTACTTTGAACAGCTGTGCATGCAAAGCATGGCTCAAATCGGTCATAACCTGATATATCTGTAATATAAACCGATCTGGGATCTACTTAAACTTCTTTAGGGCGCAAGAATTATCTGATTTGGATGAAATTTTGTACAACGGATTCTCCCTTCAAAATACGTGTCAAATATGGTCTGTATCGGTTTATAACCTAATACAGCTCGCCTATAAAACAATTTCCCTATTTTACTTTCTGAGCCCTTAAGAGCGAAATCCTTATTCGATTTGGCTGAAATTTTACACAATGACTTCTACTGTGGTCTCCAACATTCATTACATTATGGTCCGAATTGGACCATAACTTGATATAGCTCTAATAGCATACCAATTATTTTCCTTTATCCTTTCCTTTCCTTTGTTTGCTTAAAAAGAGACACCGTGAAAAGAACTCGACAAATGTGTTCCATGGTGGAGGGTATATATGATTCGGCCCGGCTAAACTTAGCACACTTTTACTAGTTTTATAATGCGTTTTGACAGTTGTTCGGCCGAAAAGTCTAAGTTAGTACTGAAAAAATTTGCTGAAAATTTGTTTTTGTTTTTTTTCTAAATTAAGATAAAATATCAATGAAATTTTCTCAGCAGACAAAATTTCAATAATTTTCTCAAAATTTTCATAAAAATTTTGTGCCAATTCTGAAAGGTGTGCCGCATAGCGACACCATTTGGTACAGAGGTTTTAACATGGCGGGATACCTCACAAATATAGCCAGCATTCGTAAGGGTATAACTACATCTGAAAAATTTACTGATGTTCGCCCCGGGATTTGAATCCAGGCGCTGGACATGCTAACCTCTACGCCACGGTGGCCTATACAACTCGTAGCGTGGGCTACGAACCAATCAGTCGACAGGACGACGAAAATCATATATGGGCATCCGGATTGTGAGAAGACGAGGCTATTACCGAGAGAAAGAAAGCAAGAGATCAGTAAAGCATTCGGTATCATAACAGGTAACATAGGACTACAAGCTCACTTATGCAAAATCGGAGCGGCATGTATACGGCATGCGTGGAAAATGATGATACGTTTCCCATGTCATTGCCCAGTCTTTACGGCTAACAGACTCCGGCACTTAAATGGGGACACAATACCAGACATAAAGCAACAAAGGGGCGTGGTATGGAATACAATTTGGCATTTTTTAAGCAGCACGGAATTCCTGAATTAAATTTTTTTTAGAAGCTAATTTTTAGTATTTAGAGCACACAACATGCCGATTACTGGCTTAGGTGTATGTCCATCGTATCATGAGGCGGATTAATGTTTGCACCCTCTTTTCAACCTAACCTAACCTTACCTGATATAGCTCGCATATAAACCTATCCTGGGTCTTGACTTCTTAAGCCTCTAAAGCGCGCAATTCTTAGCCGATTTGTCTGAAATTATGCATGAGGTGTTTTGTTTTGACTTCAAAAAACTTTACTAAGTATGGTGGAAATCGGTTCGTAACCTGATATAACTCCCATATAAACCGATCTCGTATATTGACTTCTTGAGCCGCTAGAGGGCGGAATTATTTTCCGATTTGGTTGAAATTGTGCATGAGGTGTAACCTGATATAACTCCCATATAAATCGATCTCGTATATTGACTTCTTGAGCCGTTAGAGGGTGCAATTATTATACGAAATTTTGCATAAAGTAGTTTGTTTGGACATCCAACAACTGTGGCAAGTATGATCCAAATCGGTTTATAACCTGATATAGCTCCCATATAAACCGAACTCCTGATTATATTTTTTGAGCCTCTCGAGGGCCCAATTCATATTCGCCGCTGACCTCCGAGGCGCAGAGGAGTGTAATTTTTTCTAAGCACAACATTTCTTTAAATTTTCTCTATAATTAGAGTTTGTATGAAATTTTCTCTAAAGACAAAATTTATCTGTTTCTCTAATTTGGATTGTTTCCCCTCTCAAACTAACCAAACATAACAATACTGGAAAATTTTGTTTAAGCTAACACTGTGCGCTTTTAATGTTTTTGTCTTTTCTTCCATTTTGTTGAAGTGTCGTTGAAGAATGTTGAAAGTGAATAAAACCAACTACTTTGTCCCACAAGAAAACGAAAACTAAATATTGCTAAGAATTTCCTAAGGCACTAGTGTATAATTTTCCCCGTTCTCTTTTCAACCCTCCGAAATTCTGTCAGGCCACATACCCCAAGCACTAGATTTTATTCACTCTGTTTTGTTTTGTTCAAAACTGTTGTCCTCTTTGAACCTCCAAAACAATGCAAACAGTATAAAAGAAAGTGGTTTTTTCTTCGATTTCACAGCTTTTGGGCATTGTCTTCGTTTTTTTTTATTTGCTGTTATTACTTTGTGTATCTGTCGGACTTATCAATTGAAATTTTATGCTTTGCTGAAGTGATAAAAATGCTCAACTTAAAAAAGGATTTCCTATCAATAAGCAAGGGACCACAAATCTACGCACCACCTCCCACCTCCCATAACCCAATAACGCATTTTCTTTTGTGGTCGAGCATAGAAAACGAAATGACCAGAATTGAAAAATGGAAAAAATGGTCAAAAACCAATTGAAAATGCTCTCACAATTTGCTCAATTTTCCAATGGCGTTTCATACAAAAGTCGTCAGAACAATTGTTTTGAGGGAAAAATCTTACAATACTAAAATTGTCCCGGTAGGAAATGAAAATTTCTAAGTTTTTCTTTTTCTGACTTAAAATTTCCATGCCAAAGTCCAATGCGGAATTATTCTAATTAAAAAAAAACTCGTCTATGGAGGTAAATGAATTGCAAATATGGATTGAAACGGTCAATATTTCCCCAAAAATGTACTTAGCAGATATGTGGACCTAGAATGAGAAAGTAAATGTCATATAAAAGTCACATGGGATGGAAGAAGACCACCAAATCTACAATCAAAATTCGACTGCTGTCATGATTTCCAAAGGCGAACGGATGGACAGACAAAGCTAGATCGACTAAGAATGTCAAGACGGTCAAGAATACATCTTTTTATGAGGTTGCAAATCAATATCCTCATCCTATGGCGGTCGGTGTAAAAAAATTACCTTGGCACCAAAAACAAAATAATCAAAGGACAAAAAACGATTTTGACAGACCAAATTGTTTGGGTGCCAAATTTAAAGCCGAATTTGGGTGAATTCAACATATCGGGAGCAGCATATTAATGGTTGACATTTGTCCTTCCTTACTTAAAATTCAAACGAGACCAAAACGTACCGACCAATAGCACTGCTCTTAAACTCCTTTATGGATGCCAGCCACATTTCCAATTGACTCTACTAATTGACCTTAACCCAAACGGCAGTAAAACGAATATTCAACACCCGATACTTATTTGTTTGTCACCGAATACCAGTTGTTGCCTCTATCGTGTGTGGATAATCTCTATAATCGCCATAGTTATCATCAACATTCGTATCCACAACACCACAATCACCATCGCCATGGTGAAAGTCCTCGAGCAAACGTTTTGTATGGCCATGCCAAAATGAAGCTCATGTTGTATAGCCGCATAACCCTCTGCATCAAAGTGACACGAACAACTATTTCGACTAAATTCTCTGCTCATAAGGATTCTCAGTTACCCAGTAGCGTTTCTACAGCCAAGCCAACATACTCATACATGTGATGTTCCATCACTTTTGTGTGCTCGGAGGAGGTGATGGTCGTTCACTTAACTCCAAGTGTTTGCAAGTGAATTGCGAAAAATTTTTTTTTTTTGTCCTTCGACTTAAACTGTTAAAAACATAAGGACAAAACGTGCCTGGCATACGAGAAAAGGACGACTCCTTAGTTTCAGGAGACAAAACTGTTACACAATGAACTGCGTGCAAACTGAAGTCTCATCATCATCAACAGCAGCAGACTTAGAGCTCAAGAGAAAAAAGGATTTCTAAGGATTTTTATTTTCTACAATTCTGTATTGTAACCAAAACAAAATTACGCTTTGGGCAAATTAACACTTCAAACCAATTGGTCATGAGCACAAGCATTACGGGCACATTTTATTGTGCAGCAAATCGGGTGTGTATTAGGGTGGGGGATAAAAAAATTTCTTATAGAAATGAAATTTTGACAAAATTTCCTATAGAAATGAAATTTTGACAAAATTTTCTATAGAAATGAACTTTTGACAAAACTTCCTAAAGAAATTAAATTTTGGCAAAATTTCCTGCAGAAATGAAGTTCTGACAAAATTTCCCATAAAAATGAAATTTTGACAAAATTTTCTACAGAAATGAAATTTTGACAAAGTTATATAAGGAAATAAAATTTCGGAAATTTCCTATAGAAATGAAATTTTGACAAAATTTTCTATAGAAATGAATTTTTGCAAAATTTCCTGTAGAAATTGAATTTGGAACCAGTAAGGAAAAACAAAAGTTGAGCGGTGCCGACTTTATAATACCCTACTTCTTAGATATTTTGACAGTAATCGAGAAAAGCATTGTGCAAAATTTTGGCAAGATTGGTAAAAAAATTGGACGAACATATATATGGGAGCTTTATCTAAATCTAAGCCGATTTGGAGCAAACTTCTTTGATATTTTGGCAATTGTCGAGAAAAGGATTGTGCAAAATTTTGTCAAGATTAATCAAAAAATGCCCTTGCTGTGGCGCTTGGGGTGAAAACCGGGCGATATACGTATATGGCAGCTATATCTAAATCTAAACCGATTTCCATGAAATTCACCAGTGACATCGAGATTCATAAGGAAATCTATCCTGCCAAATTTCGAGAGAATCGGTAAACAAATGAGCCCTTTATTGAAATATTTCTCAAAATCGGACGAACATATACATGGGAGCTATATCTAAATCTGAACCGATTTCGAGCAAACTTTTCCGATATTGTGGTAGTCGCCGAGGAAAGCTTTGAGCAAATTCATAAATGCGCTTGCTGCGACCATAGAAGTAAAAATCGGACGATGTATATATATGACAGCTATATGTAAATCTGAGCCGATTTCCATAAAATACACCAGTAATGTCGAAAGTTAAGAGAAAATCCTTTCTGCTAAATTTCTAGAGAATCGGTTAACAAATAACCATTGCAAATCGGACGAACATATATATGGGAGCTATATCCAAATCTGAACCGACTTTTTTTCCAATTTCAATAGCCTTCGTCTTTATGCCGAAAAACATGGCTGTACCAAATTTGAAGACGTTTGGATGAAAAGTCCAACCGGCAGTTTGTACACTAATTAACATGGACTGACGGACAGACAGACAAGCGGACATTGCTAAATCAAATCAGAAAGTGATTCTAAGTCGATCAGTATACTTATCAATGATTCTATCTTTCTTTCGCCTGGGTATTACAAACAAATGCACTAAGTTATAATACCCTGTAACACAGTAGTGGTGTAGGGTATAAAAATTGGGTCCAAGTACCCAGGAAGTAGCCTTAACTCCAAAACTTCAAAAAGCAGACAAATAGAACGTCCATATCGATATGGGGCTCAAAGCAAAGGTATTCGGGTGAAGATGACGGATCTTGCATTCAAAATAAGATCGAAGTATAGGGGGTCACCTTACCTCCCAAAAACGCCCCAAATAGGCATATGACCCATCATGACTATATGAGACTCAGTTTGTTAGTTCCGTAGAATCAAAAACGGCTGAACCGATTTTCTTCAATTTTCCACAGATTGTGTAGGTTTTTCTGGAAGGAAACATAGGCTTTATAATTTTTTAATATCGGATTGGGGCGGACCCTCCCCCTTACTACAAAAACGCCACCCAAATCAAATGTGGACCGATAGGCACAATATGGGTATCAAATGACAGATATTGGAGACTTGAAAACGAATATCGTATTAAAATGGGGTCAAAGTATCCGGTGAGCCGCCCCAACCCCAAAACTCCTCTAATCAGATATATTCGACGTTCCCATTAACATGGGACTCAAATGAATAGTATTTGGTGGTAGATTACAAATATTGCATAAAAAATAAGGTCCAAGGAAACATAGGCTACATAATTTTTCGATATCGGGGGGGATGGACCCTCCTCCTTACCTCAAAAGTACTACCCAAAAACAAAAGTGAACCTATCGGGACAATATGGGATTCAATTGAAAGATATTCAAAAGTACCTGGAGGGCCGCCCCAGGCCCAAAACCCTTTAAAATAGGTATATTTGACGATCATAACAATATGGGACTCAAATGAAAGGTATTCGGGAGTAGATTACGAATATGGTCAGAAATTAGGAAAAGGCTTTATAATTTATTGGTAACGGAAGGGGGCGACCCTCTAACCTTATCCCAAAAACACCACCCAAAATCTAAAGTGGACCGATAAGAACAATATGGGTTTAAAATGAAAAGTATGCGGGAGCAGATAACGAATCTGGCGTACAAATTCATTTCGAAGTATAGGGGGTCACCCCACCCCCACAAAAACGCCCAAAACGGGCACATTAGCCAATCTCGGATATATGGGACTCGGTTTGTTTTTTCCGTATAGACTGAAAAATGGCAGAAGCGATTTTCTCGAAATTTTCGCATTTTGTGTAGGTTAGTCTGGAAAGAAACATAGGCTATATAATTTTTCGGTATCGTAAGGGGGACGCACCACCCTCTTATGCCAAAAACACAACCCAAAATCAAAAGTGGGCCGATCGGCACAATATGGGTATAAGTAGAATACGAATATGGTATTAAAATTTGAGTCTAAGTACCCACCGGACAGTCCCAACCCCAAAACTCCCCCAAGCATATATCCGAAAGTGGTCCGATGGGCACAATAAGGGTATCAAATGAAAGGTATTGAAGACCAAAAAAACGAATATGGTATTAAAACTCCTCGAAACAGATATACTCGAAGTTCATGTCAATATGGGACTCAAATGAAAAATTCTAGGCAGTAGATTACAAATATGGCATAAAATATTAGGTCCAAGTAATGGGAGGTCACCCTCCCTCAAATACCCCCACATGGGCATATTAGCAGACCATGGTTATATGGGACTCAAATGAAAGGTATTAGGGGGGAGTAGATTACGAATATGACATTAAAATTTGCGCTCAAGTCTAGGTGGCGATTTTCCTCCTTAAGATGACGTATCTTGGGTGGATTATTTGACCCATTATGACAATATGGGATTCAAATGAAAGGTATTTGAGAGTAGAAAACGAATTTGATATCCAATTTTGACGCCAAGTGTTTTGGGGTACACCCCAAAGCACCCCCTAAACTGAACTTCATTTCCGGTCGGAATAAAGAACAAATTTGATATCCATATTTGAGTCGAAATGTCTGAAAGAATAACATTACCACCAGCAACCGAGAAGGGGCAAATTCTCACACATCAATGAATGCTTTCCGATTCAAGTTTAAACTCAATGATGAAAGGGATCTAGCCGATTCCGAACGGTGTTCCGCAGTGCGACACCTCTTTGGGAAAATTTTTTTAAATGACCATGCATGGCATTGTTCCTCGCAAATGTCGCCAACATTTAGAGGAGATAAACACCGCTTTGTCCGATGTTCTCGCCAGGATTTGAATGCCATGGATGGCATTGTTCCTCGCAAATGTCGCCAACATTAGGAGGAAATAAACACCGCTTTGTCCGATGCTCTCGCCATGATTTGAATGCGTTCAGCGTCATAAGCTACAATGGCACGAATTCAATATCCGCACTCAGGGCAAAGTGTCCCAACCCTGAAAAAATAGAGAATTAAAGAAGGCACAGCGGAGCGGGCCCAGTTCGGCTAGTTTCCTATAAAAATGAATTTTTAAAAAATTTTTTAAGGAAATGAAATTTTAACAATATTTCCTTTTCAAATGAATTTTGATAATATGTCATATAATTTCATAAAACAAATTTGGGAAATTTGCTTTAGAAATGCAATTTTGACAAAATTTTATAGACAAATGAAATTTTGACAACATTTCCTATAGAATTGAAATGTTGTTAAAATTTCTATGGAAATAAAGTTTGACAAAATTTCCCGAAGAAAGTAAATTTTTACAAAATGTCCTAGGGTAAAAAATTTTTTTACAAAATATGAGTATCTCCCTAAGTTCTTTGAATGTTCTATCGGAAAACGTAACTTCGTCGAGGCAGTTAAATCATATGCTACAGGCCATATGAGTATTTTTTTAATCTATCCCTGAGAAGATATTAGTTTCTTTTTTCTTGAGTTTTCATTGCATAAGTGAAACCTTTCCTTTTCGTCTCCTTTTTTTTTGCAAATTCATATGTGTTTGATGTTTACATACTGTAACACGTTGTACGAGTATGTGTGCGTATATAGTTTGATATTGCGGCATAAGTAAATATCATACGATTGCACAACTGCTTGTGGCACTTTTGTTTGTTCCCTGCTGGTTTATTGTATGCCTCTGCACAGCGTACGTGCGTATGTGCACTCTATTACTTAGTTACAATTTTCTATATTTTTAGCATCATTGTTCCCTTTGTTTACTATTTTATTGTTGTGGCCAATAAGATTTCATTCTTTCACAAACGATTTTTTGCTTGCAGTTGCAAAATTCATTTAATTGGGGATTTTATACACCATACACCTTAGAAAAATCAAAAGTAGAAATAGGAGAACGTAAGTTGATATTGATAAGTGCCGCCTATTAAAATTGTGAGCCATGTTCTAAGAAAACAAAATTTGACAAAGTTTTTTATGAAAAACCAAATTCCGAAAAAGTTTATACAAGTTAAAATTTTGCCAAATTTTTAATCTAAGTAAAATTTTAACAACAATATTTTGATGGTGAGCTTTGTTTGTGGATTAGTTTGTTTGTCTGTTCCGTATAAACTCTAAAAATTTTCACAGAGTTTGAGCTCCCGGTGAAAATAGGATACTAAATTTTTTGATATCCGAAGGCGGGGCGGACTCTTCCCCTTACCCCAATTTTCAAAAACGCCAGATCTTGGAGATGGGTGCACCGATTTGAACAAAATTTTGTATCTGCACCCTCTTTTAAACCTAACCTAACGTACTCTACCGTCACCAAAAACAAGCCATGGTTTCTATTGTTGTAGTGTGGTGCCTCGGAGTCCGCCCACGACGAGAATATATTTTACTCAAATAAAAGTACGTGTCAGAGAACAATACCCCTCCCTCCATTCTACCACAAAAAAAAGAACTTAAAATCATATATAAGACCGGTCAGGGTAGAATAGGTCAGCAATAAAAGGTATTAAGTAGTATATTACACTTTTTGCCCTCAAATTGGGATAGACACAAGAAGACCTGCCGATATTTAAAAACGTGGTATTTAGTAGATAACCAATACTCAACGATCTAAACGAGATTATGGGGCTTAAACAAAATCGTGCTCTAGCACGATGCTGATATTATTTCAGGGTCCGCCCCTTAAACTGCCTTCAAACCGGCCATGTTTGCCTACTATGGCAATAACGTCTAACCCCATAAACTCCCCCTAACCCAATGACAATTGGGGCTCAAATGAAATGAATTTGAAGACGATGCGGATGCTGAAATCTGTTTTATGGCCAAATGTTTCACTTCATAAACCCATAGACCACACATATATACCCACTATAGCAATATGTAGCTCAAATGTGGTTTTTAGGAGTAAAGTTTTAATCTGGTATCCATTTTCGGCGCATAAGGTTTGGCTACTCCAATCCTCCACCAAAACCAAGAAAATGAAGTAGATCTAAATCCAAACTTAAATGGGTGGACCCTCCCCTTACCCTATTTTCAAAAGTGGGACAATTTAAGGAAAATTTGGTTTGTTTATAATAATTCGAAAACCGAAATTTTGTATCCTTTTTTAGGGTGCGATATCTAGGAGGGCCACCTCACCTCCAAAGTCCGCCAAATGGAAATATAGAGACCATCGAGGGCCAAATGGGGCTCAAATGAAAGGTACTTGAGACTTGAGCACGTTTCTGATATGTAGGGGTCCGCCTCACCCCCATACCGGACATATCTACCGACCATAGCAATATACGGCTCAAATGCAAAGAATTTGGAAGTAAAGCTTCAATATGGTATCCACATTGGGTCGGAATATCTGAAAGGCCATACCAGTACCCCCAAACGGGACTTACTTCACGATCGTGCCAGTACATGGCTCAGATTAAACAAGTCAGTGAAAGAAGGCGCAACGGAGCGGGCCCTGTCCAACTAGTACTCATATTAAGACCGATTCCTTAATCGGCTTCTTTGGAGAGAAGTTTTACATGGGAAAACCGCCACTGAAAATTCTTTTCTGATGGTCTCGCCAGGATTCGAACCCAGGCGTTCAGCATCACAGGCGGACACGCTAACCTCTGCGCTACGGTGGCCTATATTCGGTGGCGAATATCCTAATAAACATCAGACAGTGCAGGGACGGGAACATCAATACAGTCTAACAAAAAGGACCCGACGATGAAACCATCACCGACTCTCTCAAGATTCGGAAGACTAGGATAGGCAAAAATTCTTGCATTGAAACATCAGGCAGTGCAGTAACAGGAAACCTAATGCAGTCTAAAGAACAGGGAGCAGACGATGAGACCAATACCCACTCCCAAGATGCCCATTTGCTGGAGGACCAATGATTGAGGCCATTCGGATAAACCTCCACCGGAGCGAGACAGCTAGTCACGCTCGATGGAGAAAATCAGCATGGGCAAGATTCATATTGCCTTATTTCGGGCGCCATGGACGACCTGGAACAATGTTTCTGGACTGAACCATTTCAACTACCAATTTGTCCATACCAACACTTGTACTCGGCCGAGGACCTACGTTATTTGTCATAGAAATTTAAATTATATATTTTCTCCAGAGTTTTAAACTTCGAATGCAACATTGATGAGACAGGGAGACAGTGGAGCATACCTGGCATCACTTTATCTGCCTTTCGACATTCCCACACCGTCACCCATGTTGAAGCTGCAATGAATGGTGAGGAAAACTAAAATAGACAGGGAATAAGAAACTAATAGGTTGCGATACGAACTCTCATCACATATCGTGTGGTAGTACCAACATTAATAAGCGGGGCCAAGACTTAGAAGAATTCTTGAATACTAACGACCAAATAACACTCAACACCGTTACTTTTGTTAATAGAATTAGGGAGGAGATTTTAGATGTGACAATTCAAAAAATCTAATCAGGATTGGAGGGTCTCCCAGGACTACTTCTTCTCAGACCATCGCTACATCAGGCTTAGGCGCACGGCTAGCACCGAATCTGATAAGCGTCCTTAGTAAGTTGAAACCCAGCTTGACAAAATTCGGAAGACTACTCAGAAGAAAACTTGGGCAGGGTAATTTAGATTGACCAAGTATAGAAGGCAATGAAGATAGTTGTCGTCCTCGAAAAAGACAATCAGCCCAAGAAAATCCCATGATGACCGGGGAGGTTCGCAATATTGGGGGAGAGGTCCGCAGACCTTATATCAGAGCACGTGGTAAAAAAGCAAAAGTTTATTGGCATGTGTTTTATACAGTGCTCAAGTAATACCACAAAAAATGACCTATAACGGATGCTGACTGAGGATAGATTTGTACACGTCTTCTACGCAAACAATGTTACAATACTTCTAAGGGGTAATGGGTAATCCAAACCATCTATACAGAACGGCCGAAGGGGTCTTGCAGATGGCACACCACTTAGCTAGATCTAAGGGTCTCAATGTTAACTCAGAGAAGACTGAAATCTGACTGTTCACGAGGAAGACGAAGGTGGGCCGATTTGACGCACCACGTTGCCCCAATAAAAGGTCAAATTCTTAGGTGTTATCTTGGACGGGGAACTGAATTGGAAGTGTGACATTCAGGAGCGTACCGAGAAGGCTGACAGATGTTGGGCACTATGTAGGCGGGCCATAGGCTCAAAATGCAGCCTGAATCTGATGATAGTCCACTGGCCATACAGGATCGTGATTAGACCGATACTTACTTACGCCTCAGTAGTTTTGTGAACTGCGATGGAGAAAAAGTGCAACTTAAGGATAACGCAAAAGGTTCAGAGAACATGTTTTCTTGACATAGGGGGAGCGATGAGGATCACACCCACTAGGGCACTCGAGACTCTTCTAGATAGCCGCCCCGTAGACATACAGATTAAGTGCTATGAGACTTAAGGCGATGAGGATAGGAGCAGCTCATACCATCGCGATTTAATCGAGGCTTCGATAGGAAACCTGGAAGGAATGGAAGAGGTTTCCGATCGTACGCCTGAGGCGAGACTTTAGGTCGAGTTTAAAGCACAGTCTCGGACTGACGAAACCCTAGTATTGCCATCTGGAAGATCATATAACACGGATGGATCAAAGCTAGGGGACAGAGTGGGCCTGGTGTCTATATTGAGAACCCAGGAGCAGAGATCTGTTTTAGACTACCTGACTATAATACGGTTCTATAGGCGGAAATGCGGGCGATCACGGATTGCGTGAAGTGATGTGGTACTAACCTGAGGACTTTGAGTGTGAACATCCTTACGGACAGTAAGGGCAATAACAACTAGGAAGGTAAGGTCTCGAACAGTCTCGGAGTGTAAAAAGGAGTTTAACGAGTTCTCTGAGAATGGTACGGTCTGCATCGTTTGGGTGCCAAGCCATAGCGGAGTAAGGGGGAATGACAGAGCAGACGATTTGGCAGTGAAGGGCGACGAAAATCCCACAGGGAGATCGTGATGACTAGACTTTTACTGAAAGGAAGTGGGTGAGAGGTGAGTATAGCTTTCGGTATCATAACAGAACACATAGGACTACGAGATATCTTATGCAAAATCGATAAGTAATAGCATGTATAGGACATGTGCGGAGGATCATAAGATTTTGGAGCATTTCCTATGTCATTGCCCGGCTTTCGCGGCTAACAGACAACGCTAACGGACAACAGGCACTTAGTTGATGGCACAATACTAGACATGAGCCAATTTGATTCCATGGTATGGAAAACAATTAGGGATTTTGTAAGTAGCACGGAATTTCTGACTTAGATTTCCCTTTTCGAGGTTACGTTTTAGTATTTAGAGCGCAAAACAAGTCGATTATTGATTTAGGTGTATGCCCATGGGGCGGATTAATATCCGCACCCTTTTTTAAATCTAATCTAACCTAACTAAAAAGAAAATAAGTAGATTCAAAGAAATGGAAATCATAAAAAAGGTTATTTCAGACAATAATGCTTTTCTTTCGAGTGTAAGTGTAAGCTTGACATTGTAACCACACTATCATCATTGCCATTGTCATAATAACGTCAGTATTAGCATCATCAGCATCATCATCATTATCGTCGTCTTTGCGGAAAGCATACAAACACCATGAAAAATGCACAATAAAGAAGATACCAAGTTTTGTTCTCGTTCATTTTCCAAAAGTTGAACATCATCTAGCGGCCAGCAGACAACAACAATGAAAGCAAAATTTTTAACATTATTAGTGGCCATTTAATGTCTGTATAAATTGCACAATGTGGCCAACAATTTGTGGTGGTGTTTTGTACACATTTTAATAAATAAATGGAAATAAATACATTTTAAGCAGGGCAAGAAGGCTCATTTTATTGTTAACATAACAACTTCCTTTTGTTGTTTTGTTGCTTCGCAGAGGGAGCAAAGTGCCTGTGATTTAATGCAATTTATTGTAAGGGCCAATGTTGCTTCCTTCTTACGAGTTGAAGCATATAATTGGGTACAGAGTGTTTGAAAATGCGATAATGAATACTTTTAAAAAGGATGAAGAGTCACTTAAAGAAGCAATGAATTGAAGAATTATAATATTGCCTTATTTTGGGTTGGCTAGATTTAAGTGGGAGTCCACAATTGGACTCACGTATACAATGCAGTCTATTGAGATACTACAGCAACAGGACAAGGAAAATACCCTCAAGGTCCTACCGCTGTACCAGCTAGAGCCCTTTAAAAAGTATATTAAGTTATATGTCCTATACTTTCAATCTGAATATTTTATATACTTTACAAAAAATCGGCGTGAACATAGGGCATTAACAAGCTCTCTCCATCGAACTTTATCGTTGGCCAAAGACTTGGCTTGATTACACGATAGATGTGTTGATTTCAACTCTCTTTTCGTACAACAGATCCATGTGTTCCTCGGGCGTCCCCTTCTTCGCTGTCCTTTCCGTTTCCAGTCTAAGACATTTATCGTTATATCAGTGTGCGGTAGGCGTAGGATATGACCCAACCAAGCAAATTTTTTTCGGATTTTTTTATGGACAAGTGTTGTGTTTGTTTTATTTGCAATTCGTTATATAAATCACGATTTGGCTAGAAAATTCAAAGTTTTTGTAGTAGTCAGCGATTCATAAAAAACTTGGATTTTGCTGGTAGTCGCTTGTGTCAAACTCCAAGTTAACCAGCAATATAATGAAATAGAGGCCGCCATAAGAGTAGAAAGGCCTCTGGGGGATGGGCTAAGCACCCCCAGTAAAACTTTAGAAAACAAAGTTTTTCAAAAAAAAAATCACATCAAATTCAGAAAAATGAATGAAATCTTTATTTGTTTAATGTTGGAAGATTATTTCATGCAAATGTTGACCGTGACTGCGCTCCAAATGGTCCATCCGCTTAGTCCAATTTTGGCATATTGTTCCCCAGATGAGGGCCGGTATCTCATGCAAGGCATTAAATCGCCTAGATCAGGCTGTCAATTGACCGGTCCCAAACGTGTTCACCGTGTTAAAATGTTCACCGAACGCGCCTCTCAATAAGTCCATTGTTACGCTAGCTGTGTGACATGTGGCACAGTTCTGTTGAGACCACATGTCATGCAAGTCAAGCTCTTGCATTTTGGGCAAAAAAAAGCTATCTCACGATAGCTTTCACCATGCATACGTTATGATCCGCATCATCTTTGAAGAAGTACGGTCCAATGATGCCACCAGCCCATAAACCTCACCAAACTGTGACTTTTTCTGGATGCATTGGTAGATCTTGCAATGATTCTAGTTGATCTTTATTCCAAAATCGACCATTCTGCTTATTTCCGTACCCATTAAACCAAAAATTAGCTTCGTTGCTGAGTTGAAGAAGCGCGCGATAAACTTTCCTAACAGATCACGCATTTTGATAACAAAATTCAATAATTTACAAGAGTTTTTGTTTTTTAAGACGATTCATGTTTAAATTATAGACCAAACTGAAGATGTTTGACAGTGAAACAAAACGCAAAACGTGCGTGAGCAGTTTAAACCAGTGTTGCCAAAAAGATAAAGTCTAATAAATCACCTTTTTCTTTCGGTAGCTGAGATTCAAAATAAATTGTTGCTGGAAAATTAAAGTGTATATATTCCTGATCGTCATGACATTTTAAGTCGGTCTAGTCATGTCCGTCCGCCCGTCCCACCGTCTGTCTGTCGAAAGCACGCCAACTTTCGAAGGAGCAAAGCACACCGCTTGAAATTTTCTACAAATACTGCTTATTAATGTAGGTCGGTTGATATTGCAAATGGGCCATAATGGTCCATGTTTTGATATAGCTGCCGTATAAACCGATCTTGGGTCTTGACTTCTTGAGCCTCTAGAGGCCGCAATTCCTATCCGATTTAGCTGAAATTTTGCATGATGTGTTTTATTACGACATTCAGCAACTGTGCTTAGTATGGTTCAAATCGGTCTATTTTACTTTTTTAGACCCTAAAGGTCGCAATACTTATTCAATTTGGCTAAAACTTTACACAGTGACTTCTAATATGGTCTCCAACATTCAATTTAATTAGCATAGCAATTATTATACCCTCCACCATAGGATGGGGGTATACTAATTTCGTCATTCTGTTTGTAACTACTCGAAATATTCGTCTGAGACCCCATAAAGTATATATATTCTTGATCGTCGTGACATTTTATGTCGATCTAGCCATACCCGTCCGTCTATCTGTCGAAAGCACACTAACTTTCGAAGGAGTAAAGCTAGCCGCTTGAAATTTTGCACAAATACTTCTTATTAGTTTAAGTCGGTTGGGATTGTAAATGGGCCAAATCGGTCCATGTTTTGATATAGCTGCCATATTAACCGATCTTGGGTCTTGACTTCTTGAGCATCTAGAGGGCGCCATTCTCGTCCGATTTGACTGAAATGTTGCACGTAATGTTTTGGTATCACTTCCAATAACTGCGCTAAGTACGTTCAAATCGGTCCATGTTTTGATATAACTGCCATATAAACCGATCTTGGGTCTTGACTTCTTGAGCCTCTAGAGGGCGCAATTCTCGTCCGATTTGATTGAAATTTTGCACGTAGTGTTATGGTATCTCTTTGGTATCACAACAACTGTGTTAAGTATGATTCAAATCGGTTCATAATCTGGTATAGCTGTCATATAAACCGATCTTGGGTCTTGACTTCTTGAGCCAATAGAGTGCGCAATTCTCATCCGATTTGGCTGAAATTTTGCATGAGATGTTTTTGTTATGACTTCTGATAACTGTGCTAAGTATGGCGCTAATCGGTACATTACCTGATATAGCTGCCAAATAAACCGATCTGGGATCTTGACTTCTTGAGCTTCTAGAGGGCGCAATTTTCATCCGATTTGGGCTTCTACAAGGGCTTCTCTCATGACCTTCAACATACGTGTCTAATATGGTCTGAATCGATCAATAGCATGATACAGTTCCCATATAAACCTATTCCCTATTTTGCTTCTTGAGCCCCTACAAGGCGCAATTCTCATCCGAATAAAGTGAAATATTACAGAATGACTTTTACAATGTTCAGCACTCATTTATGGTCCGAATCGGGCTATAACTTGATATAGCTCCAATAGCATATCAGTTCTTATTCAATATTCTATGTTTGCCTAAAAAGAGATACCGCGCAAAGAACTCAACAAATGCGATCCATAGTGGAGGGTATATAAGATTCGGCCCGGCCGGACTTAGCACGCTCTTACTTGTTTTCTTTTATCCTTTTTTTTGCCTTAAAAGAGATACCGGGGAACGAACTCGACAAATTCGATCAATGGTGGAGGATATATATATTACATCCTCCACCATTGATCGAATTTGTCGAGTTCGTTCCCCGGTATCTCTTTTAAGGCAAAAAAAGGATAAAAGAAAACAAGTAAGATTCAGCCAGGCCGAACTAAGCACACTTTTACTTGTTCAAAATTATTTTTATCTGTGCAGTTTGTGGTTTTGAAATAAATTCCCTATAAATGTATACTTAGTTTACTGATTTCATGCCAAAATCCTAAAATACTCAACGGGATTCCTTAAAAAGCAATACATCCAACTTTGGACGTCTTGGCGGAACGGGTTTTCTTTAATCGATTGTCATGATATTTTGTATTTTGCTTATTGGGATCAAAAAGAAAAAAATACGTAAAAAAACACTTTGTACACTCTAGACTACATACACCCCTTTGTAATCAACAATATCCTTTATTTGTTTTCTTCTCTCATAAATATTTCAACACTGTCCAAATATGCAACAACTGACGTGGCGATGTATATGTATTGATGAATTAATGATATTTATAACATGAAATTTTAATTACATTCTGTGACATAACAATATAACGCCCATCGCCATCATCACCATTGTGGCCTGAAGCCACATCAACAGTAAGAACAACACTCTTTATAGCCAGTGTACAGAAGGTCCGTCGGTAATTACTTGGGTAAATTTCAGAAATAAATAATGTCAGTATTAAAATTCAATTAATTTTTTTTTTTTTTTGCGATTAAATAAACTTAATTGAAAAGGGCAAATATGTTGAGCAATAACACTCGTACATTGGAGGCAATGCTGATGTGCTATGGACATTGAAGGTTAAATACCCTACAGAGTAAAGGCAAGGCAATGTTGTTGATCACAGATACATTTTGCATTTCGGAAATGACATTGTAAGTTTAACTATGACATTGAAGAAACATGAAACATTCGATAATTTGAATTTTTGGATTCGAATTTGAAGCTTTAGCGAAATATGAATCAGCCAGCAAGGATACCTATACCGCAAAATGTAAAAATAATTTAAAGACTAACTCTAAATATGGAAAGAAAAAGCCGTTACCCTGCTTAATGAACTTTAATATCGAGCAATGAATAATTTATGGGTCCACCTTGACATTTTTATGTAATTAAAATCTTTCCATTGTTTTACATGCATAAGCAGATACATAAGTAGCTTATTCAAATACCAGCCACGAAACAGATATACTGACATTTATCGCAACATTGAACGGTATTTTGTGTGGGAGTTTCTTGATGAAACCTCAAAAACATGAGAGAATATTAAAAAGTTATGAATGCGGTTTTAATGTTCGTTCATGTTGGGAAGCAACCCAAAGAACAACAAAAAAACAAATGTGCTGACATTACACCTCTTTCCCAATGTTGGCATTAAAAAATATTGTTAATGAACTTTTAATTTCACTTCTGTTCGGGCTAAAAGGAAATGGCAAAGTTTAAATGCAATATAATTAAAATAAGTTTTTATACACTGCAAAAGTTAAGAGTGGCAAGTGGAACAGTTATTGCATTGTAATGAATATTTAAGTGCATTTGTTTTTAACAAACACACACACACATCTCCATTTTCGGAGAATATTCAATTAAGAAACAAGGAAACAACACTTCCAAATGTAATTTAATTGTAAGTCAATAATAATGATACATTTTTATACCCTACCGCTTTACAGGAAGTGCGATGGACTGGGAATGGCGTCACTACAACGAGACATGAATTGGCTGTGGATTTGTGGTTAGTCGGAGACTGAAACACCTTGTCTCCAGCTTTACTCCGGTGGATAAGAGGCAAGCCACAATCCGCATAAAAGCCAAATTCTTCAACCTAAATCAGCCCTATTTGTGCCCATGCCCCGATGGAAGACAAAGACGAGCAGACCAAGGATATTTTGGGCGAGCGCATAGAGAGAGAATATGACCGCTTCCTCGTTCTGGGGGATTTTAATGCAATGATAGGTAAGGAAGACATTTTTGGTCCAACAGTCAGAAAGTTTAGCTTCCACGAGATAACGTCTAGTAATGGGTTGAGGCTGATTGATTTCGCCGCGGCAGAAAACATGGTAGCAAGTAACACCAGATTTCAACATAAAAATATTCACAAAGCCACATGGCTGTCACCCGATCAAAACACGAGGAACCAAATTGATCACGTAGTGATTGATGAAAGGCATTCATCTAGCGTGTTAGATGTACGATCGATCCGTGGATGGAATATAGATGCGGATCATTACCTTGTTGCAGCAAAGGTTCGCACCCGTTTGAACATGGCGAGGAGAGTACGATCTGACACTGCACGGAAGCTGGACATTGAAAAGAAGCAAACACAACAAATGGCAGCGGCATACTCCACTCGACTGACCCAACTGCTTGATAGAAGCACTCCTTGTTCCGATGATATAATGGCGCAGTGGCAAATTATTGCCCACTCCATGGAAAATGCCCCGAAATCCGTACTTGGGTTACCGGAAGCCTCCTCCAAGAAACCCATGGTACGACCAAGAATGTCGAGATACTAATCGAGCCAAAAATGCGGCATATAGAGCAACCCTGCAATCAGTAACAACGCGCCAGATGAAGAAGAGGTATCGGGAGAAAAGGAGAGAGGAGAAACGTCTATTCCGCAAAAAGAAAAAGGAAATGGAAAGACGTGAGTTTGAGCGAATCGAGATGTACAAGAGTCAGAATGAAGTCCGTAAATTCTACCAAAGAATTAAACATCAAACCGATGGCTTTGGTGCAGGCACATCCTCCTGCAGAGACAAAGAAGGAAATCTGGTAAATGACACAGACAACATGCTGAGGATATGGAAAGAACATTTTACCCAACTGCTAGTGTCCGACGTTGGCGACGAAGAGGATACCGCAGAACCAATCCCTGATGATGGTATAGAATGTTTACCTCCTATTCAGAATGAGGTCCAAGTAGCAGTGACCCGAATAAAGAACAACAAGGCAGCAGGAGCCGACGGGTTACCTGCTGAATTGTTTAAGACCGGAGGCGACACGCTGATAAGTCGTATGCATCAGCTTATCTGCGCAATCTGGCTAGAAGAACGCATAACCGATGATTGGAACCTGAGCATACTATATCCCGTACACAAGACAGGAGACAAGACGGAATGTGCCAACTATTGAGGAATAAGTCTCCTCCCCATCGCATACAAGATACTCTCGAGCGTACTGTGTGAAAGATTAAAACCTAAAGTCAATGAGATAATTGGACCCTATCAATGCGACTTTAGACCTGGTAAATCCACCCTGGACCAGATATTCACACAGACCCGAAAACAACAAATCAAGACCTAACACTTCTTTATTGACTACAAAGCCGCCTTCGATACTTTTTTACGTTCAAAGGTATTTCAAGCCATATCTGAGTTTGCAAAATTAATAAGACTCTGCAGGATGACACTTGCTGATACGCGTACCTCTGAAAGTATAGGAAAGAATCTCTCCGATCCATTTAACACCAAATGAGTTTTCAGACAAGGAGACAGGCTATCGTGTGATCTCTTTAATATCCTACTGGAGAAGATTTTACGAGATGCAGATGTGAATAGATATGGCACACTAATCACAAGAGAACACATGCTACTCGCCTGTTTTGACGACATCGATATCATAGGTCGTTTACCGGAAATAGTAACTGCAGCCTTTGAAAGAATCGAAAGAGAGTCAGTGAAAATGGGTTTGGCAGTAAATGGAGATAAGACGAAATGGATGGTTTCAACTCCCAAAAAGCCTTGTACAACCGAGCAGATTAAGAAAACGGAGAAAGTTGGGAATCACAACTTTGAGACAGTCAGTAACTTTATCTACCTCCGCACCGCCGTAACCGAAACGAATGACACCAGTTTTGAGATTAAGCGAAGAATAATACTGGCAAACAGATGCTGCTTTGGACTATGTAAGCATTTTAGAAACAAGGCCATCTCTCGACAGACGAAGATTACAATATGCAAGACACTGATACTACCCGTGCTGTTATATGGTTCTGAAGCATGGGTACTTGTTAAAGCAGATGAGGCAGTGCTTGGAGTATTTGAGAGAAAGATTCTTCATAAAATATATGGACCAGATTGCGTTAATGGAGAATATAGGCGAGCTATGAACCACGAGCTGTATGACGACGATAGCATAGAGTTACACGTATCAAAATACAACGGCTGCGTTGGCCAGATCATGTTGTCAGAATGGATGAAGAAGCTACATCAAAGAAGTCTTTGGAAGGCAAACCAGGAAGACCAAAAGCCCGATGGAAAGATCAAGTGGTGGGAGACACCTCGAAACTTGGTGTCAGAGATTTTAGAATGAGCGTATTAGATCATGGCGCTTGGAACGCTATTCTACGTTCGGTTAGTGGAACAAATATTCTGTCATAGCCAATTAAAGCAAGTAAAGTTTATACCCTACACCACTACTGTGGTACAGGGTATTATAACTTGAATGAATTTGTTTGTAACACCCAAAAGGCAGAGAGATAGACCCATTGATAAGTATACGGATCGACTCAGAATCGCTTTCTGAATGGATTAAGCTATGTCCATCTGTCCATTTTAATTTGTGTACAAATTTCAGGTCGCAATTTTCATCCGATCGTCTTCAAACTTGGCACATAAATCTTTTTTGGCGTAGAGACAAAGCCTATTGAAATTGGAATAAATCGGTTCAGATTTGAATATAGCTCCCATATATTTGTTCATCCGATTAGCAGTAATAATGAAATAAAATAGTCATTGGTTAACCGATTCTCTCGAAATTTGATAGGAGCGATTTTCTTTGGCTCTGACATTACTTGTAAATTTCATAGAAATTGGTTTAGATTTAGATATAGCTGCCATATGTGTATATCGCCTGATTTTCACTTCTCAATTAACCAATATTGGCAAAATTCTGTACAATGCTTTCCTCGACGACTACCACAATATCTAAGAGGTTTTGGTCGAATTCGGTTCAGATTTAGATAAAACTTCCTTATGATGTTCGTCCGATTTTGAGAACTATTGCAATAAAGTGCTCATTTGTAAATTGACTCTCTCGAAATTTGGCAGGACGGATTTTCCCAGAGTTAGATATGGCTGTCATATATGTATATTCATTCCAAGAGCCACTGCAAACTCATTTATTGATCAATCTTGCCAAAATTTTATACAACGCTTTCCTCGATGAAAATCACAATATCTGAGAAGTTTGCTTGTAGTCGGTTCGGATTTAGATATAGCTCCTATATATATGTTCGTCACATTTTGTGTAATTTGCAATAATGTTGTCATTCGTCAACCGTAGTTGTTGGAGTTTGAATATATTTGCTCAAAATTAGATACGGGTTGTTTAATAACCCGTCTGAATACATCCGCCGAAGATCATCAAAATTGGTTCAGAATTGGATATAGGTTCCACATTGTACTTATAGGGTGGGTGTCGGCACAGCCCGACTCTTGCCCTTCCTTACTGGTTTTATCCTCTTTTTTAAGAAATAGTGTCAATAAGGCAATAAGTACTTACTTTACTTTAAATGGCTATGACAAAACATTTGTTCCCCTAGCCGAACGTAGGAAAGCGTTCCAAGCTCCTTGAGCCTCGCGCTCATTCTAAAATCTCTGACACCAAGTTTCGAAGTGTCTCCCACCACTTGATCTTTCCATTGGGCTTTTGGTCTTCCCGGTTTGCGTGTACCACCGTGTTTGCTCTCAAAAGACTGCTTTGCTGGAGCTTTTTCATCCATTCTGACAACATGACCTAGCCAACGCAGCTTTAGTATTTTGATGCGTATTAGTATGCTATCGTCGCCATACAGCTCGTGGTTCATACGTCGCCTATATTCTTCATTAACGAAAACTGGTCCATATATTTTATGAAGAATCTTTCTCTCAAATACTAATAAGGCAATAAGTATTCCATATTAATTGTGACAAACTGATTCTTAAAAGTTTGGCAACAAACTTGACAATTAATATGATTTTATTAATCTGCAAATAATAACTGAAACCAAGCTTTCAAATTTCAAAGAACTCTGTCCTAACTGACTGTTATGGGACCTAACAGACTATTTAATACATAATTGATGATGTATAATGCACAGGGGTTATATAGAAATTTAAATATTTCAAGAAGGTTAGTGTTAAATCCTAATTTCAACATCTTCTTGTTCAACTCAATGGTAATGTCTACGACAAACGGCTACAATGAAATTACATCATGTGTAAAATAACTATACATGTACAGATGTGTGTGTGTGAGAAGGCAACATTTTCCAAAACAATAACAGTGGTTATACAGACATAAAAATTACTCTCGTACATATTCCATGGATAGCTAAATGTCTCAAATTTTGCTCGCATACAAGAGATTGCAAGTATTTAACCTTCATCTCTTATGTTTGTTTAAGTTAATGTTTGTCTCTCTCTCTGCTTTGCAGAGTAAGTCCAGCCATTACAGCATTTTATAATGTTCCCTCCTCTAACTCTTTGTGCCATTAATTCTTTGTAATTACTCAAAAGCATTTGCACACGCCCACAACTGAAGAACCACAAAGTATTCCACTTGGATGGTTTAAAACCACAGTACGGGAAAAATCTTTTAGAATGATATACACAGATACGATGTCTATGTGAACACGAATGTTAGAATGTACCGAAGATATAGTTGGGTTTAAAATTAAATTCGCCTTAAACATGACAACGAAATATAAAATGTTACCATCGGGTCTGTTGTCTATCGAAATTAGGATAGCATTCCAGCGAATAAAGCTATCCACTTGAAATTTTGAACATCTTGTTGTAGCTCACTGAGATATGTAAATGTCCACTACAAATTTTTAGCAGAATACAAACTTATGGTATTGAAATAATTTTTTATCGAATTTTCCCTCTGAAACTGTTTTTTTGTGAAATTAAGTTTTTTTTAATCATATTTTCTAGTTATTTACACTCGTATATTGTGTATATATGCACACATAGTCCTTCTCGTAATGTGTAGCTGTTAAATTGAAAGGAAAATAGGAAGCCATTACAAAAATTGGTGATGTTCTTGCATGTCCTATGGATAAGTCTTGTTGTGGTTCCTTTCGAACTATGGCCGCTACAACCGTTGCAATAGTTGAGGTGGTTACCCAACTAACATCTGCTGGTAGCACTTACCATTGCTTCGAATAGACAACTTCATACACTCTCACTTACTCACTCACTCTGTCACTTGTATACAACATTAAGCCAAGACAGAAAACAACAATATTGAAACCACAGACACATTCCAAATGAATGCCAATCCGTTTACACCTTGGACTCCATTGAGTAGAAAGCGAAAAAATCCTAGCGATATTTGTTTAAATAAGGAATCTTTGAGTTCCATTTTCTATACTTCGTTTTGTTTGAGTGATATACAAACACTGAGGAAAATATGGGCATTTTCCGTGCAGATCATAATATCAATCTAAGTCAGGGCTCAAGACAAGTTTGGTATTGGTTGCTTATGCAACTAACTAGCCGTAATTTCAGTTATAAATCGGTCATCAAACAAAGATTTATATATTAAGGAGTCCGACATGAATTCTTTCACTATTTCTCCAGAGCACGCATCCAATGTGTTTAACATAAATCCAGAAACACAATCATAAAGTTGTGTGTGATTTTCCCCTCATTATTATACAATTGATACAAAAATTGAGGCTTGCAAAGGCTCAAGAAGTCAAATCAGAAGATCGTTTTATATGGTTATAGACCGATTTGGACCGTACTTGGCACAGTTGATGGAAGTCTTAACAGAACACTACATACAAAATTTCAGCCAAATCAGAAACACTACATGCGGCTTTCAAATCTGAACCGATATGACTCATGTGCAATCCTCCACGATCAGTCAACCAATCGTCCAACAAACAAACCGCGTTTTTTTCGGTGTCCCTCTGTTATCACAACAAAAAATATTAAGAGACATAAATTAGTTGTTCCAGTAAATCATTATTACACTTTAAACTCTTCTTAATTTGTGAACAATAAAATACAAACGCTTTGTGAGTCTTAATCGACGGAATTTAATTATTTAAAAGTTGTATTACCACAAAAAAAAATACTTTGCAAAAATAAAATCACTGGAAAGTGCTTTGATTACACCATTACAAACAAATCAAAATAACTAAACAGCTGGCCTTGTCTATCAAACCTAGTGAAGACGATAAAACAAAACACTTCAACGATAACAGTGTAAAACTGCAAGAAAAATCGATTAACATCGGGTTTTTGTCTGTGATAACAGGGTAGTCAATAATATAGAGCACAGTGTTATTAAAGGGTTGCCATAACATCATTTTTAAATCAAAATAATTACACATAAACAAAATTAGAAATAAAATTCGTTAAAAATGAGTACCAAAATGTCAAGCCTACGAGCAAATTTAATTTCTACTCCTCGAGGAAAGTCGAACCATATTGAAAATACCCCGATTTCGTCCAAAAACAAATCTCCAAAATTGATTCAATTAATAGAGCAGAAGTTTGCCAAACAAACTGAAGTAATTACTGCAAAGATAGACGAAGCCGTGCAAAACTCTTTGCGTATATTCGAAAACAAAATATTAGAGATAACAGCAAATATAAATGGGCTTTCAGATAGAGTGAATTATATCGAAAGTTCATTACCTCAAATACAGGACCTTAAAAAAGAAATCAGTGATTTAAAAATTAAATTAAATCACCAAGAAAACATCAACGTCTCATGTAATTTGAAATTGTGTGGCATACCAAACACAGTGAACGAAGATCTTTCTGCCATTTTTTCGTTATTATGTGACTCACTCAAAATTGCAACACCTAACATAGCTTCTATACACCGCATTCGTAATAATAGAATCAAATCTGTCGATGGACCTATATTTGTGAAATGTTTTTCTCCAATTGATCGAAACTTCATTCTTAGAACTGTCTCTACATACAAACGTGAAACAGGAAGACAACTCTCTCTGGATATGTGCGGTTTTCATTCGAACAAACACTTTTTTTTAAATGAAGACTTAACTAAAGATAACTACAAAATATTTCAGACAGCTCTCAAAATGAAAAAGCAAAAGCTAATTTCTACTGCATTTACATTACGCGGGCTCGTATATGTAAAGATTAAAAACGAAGAAAAAGGTACTCGCGTAGATTCATTAAATCAACTCGACCAATTTTTTCGTGTGGCAGATGAACCAAATATTTTACGCTTGGAAAACAATATTGAACAACTTTAATTCGGCGTCAACAAAAATTAATTTCTTAAGATTATTAAAACTTTGCATAAATTACATAAAATTAAAAAAAATTAGTACTTTACCAGAATATTTTATTAATACTAGAAATAACCTCTATCTCACCAACCAATGTCATAATCCCATTAAATCATACAACTACAAATACTATTTACATGCGTTGCTTTTTAATCATTTGTATCGATGACTAATATAAGACACTGTTCCAATGACGGTTTATACAGAATGGTTAGGGTGCTCTCGAAACAAAAACATGGAATTTCTATTGTCCACATCAATGCACAAAGCCTTAACAACAAAATGGACGAGCTTAGAAACATATTTACTTCCTCCAGCATCGATATTGTATGTGTATCCGAGACGTGGTTCCACCCAGAACTTAATGATTTTGTATATAATCTTTCGGACTACAATCTATTTCGAGCTGATCGAGTATCCAATGCAGGCGGCGTGTGTATATACATTCGTAAGGAATTAAAATGCAGCGTAAAAATCAAGTCTGAAACCGATAGTGAAATTGAATATATATTCTTGGAGCTGATAACAAAAGGATCTAAAATTCTTTTGGGAACTTTATACCGACCCAACCGAAATATTCCATTCAATAATCTATTACGCGTAATTGAAACACATTCGGTTTACTACAATGATGTTATCATCGCTGGAGACTTTAACAGCAATCTCTTAGTCGAGAAAAAACTTATGGAGTCTATGAATACACTGGGTCTCTACTCAGTAAATACATCAACACCAACACATTTTTCCTCTGCTGGAAACACACTTCTTGATGCTTTCTTTGTCAACTGCACGTCTAAAATATTACTATACGATCAACTTTCTGCATCAACTTTCTCAAAACATGATCTGATTTTCATTACTTATGACACCTTTGTTGACAGAGCAAAATCTCAAACAGTGTACAGAGATTTTAGCAAAATTGACTTCCACAGTCTCTGGACATTAGAAAATGAAATTAATTGGAGCGTGGTCTATAATTTAGACTCTGTCGAAGATCAAATAGATTATATGGAGTACCATATCACAAATCTTTACAACGCTTGTGTTCCCTTAAAATCTCGAATTGTGTGCAACAATCAACAGCCATGGTTTAGCCAAGAGATCAGACGCCTAATTAACTACAGAGATGAGCTGTACAAGAGATGGAAACGTTTTAAAACCCACTTGCTCTACGACCAGTTCAAAAAGGCAAGAAAAAAAGTTTCGGATTCAATAAAGACTGCAAAAAACCAATATTATCAGCAAAAATTCTCTACTGCAGTCGATAGTGGATCTAAATGGAAGATCATACGCAACATCGGAATAGGACAAAAAAATAAAGCACCGGTTGAAATCAACTTGGATGAATTAAACTCACAATTTGCTAATTTAAACACCACTGATCCAGTCACTAACTTTTCAAACCAATTGACACTGAGAAATTGTTTTGTTCCACAAAACTCCTTCTCTTTTCGTTGTGCAGATCAGACAGAAGTTTTGCATGCATTTCGCTCAATAAAGTCCAACGCTGAAGGAATGGACGGGTTAAACCCAAAATTTCTTAAATTATTGTTACCCAGTTGTCTACCTTTCTTTACACATATATTTAATACAATTTTAACAAAGTCTTATTTCCCTGCTTCCTGGAAGTATTCGAAAATAATACCACTTCCAAAAAAGAATAGCGATTTTAGACCAATTGCAATTTTACCTTTTTTGTCAAAAGTATTGGAGAAACTTTTATGCGAACAGATCAATCATTACATAGCCAGACACAATTTATTAACTGAACGTCAATCTGGATACAGGGCACAAAGAAGTTGTATTACAGTTCTCACTGACTTAGTTGAGGAATTAAGATGCAAAATGGATGAGAATATGACGTGCATTCTAGTTTTACTAGATCACAGTAAGGCATTTGATACAGTTAACCACAAAATTTTGCTCGAGAAACTAAGAAAATTATTCAATTTCGCTAAATCTGCTTGTCGATTGTTATCAACATATCTATATAATAGAACACAATCTGTATGCCATAATAATCTAACATCGAATGTAATAACAGTCAATAGAGGAGTGCCACAAGGGTCTATCTTGGGCCCTTTGTTGTTTAGCATGTATGTGAATGATTTACCATCAATTTTACGTAACTGTGATGTTCACATTTACGCCGATGACGTTCAATTGTATGCCAGCTCACAAAAAAACAATATAGCCCAGTGTATTGATGATATAAACAATGATTTACTAAACATATATACATGGGCCAGCAGCAACCATCTTACAATCAATCCAACAAAGTCAAAATGCATTTTAATATCAAACAACAAAGTAAACAAAGAAAGTCTACCCCCAATACACATTAATAACTCGGTTATTGAATTTGTGTTGAATGCAACAAATCTCGGTGTAATCTTTAACGAACGCTTAAACTGGACTAATCACATCCAAAGAAATATTGCAAAGACATATGGCATGTTAAGAAATCTATGGGCTGTACAAAACTCAACCCCACTGAATATTCGAATGCTGCTTGCAAAGACCTATTTGGTCCCAGTGCTCCTGTATGGATGCGAATTATTTGCCAACTGTAATAGTGCTGATAAACGATTGTTGACCGTAGCATACAATAGCATAGCTAGATATATCTTTCAAAAAAGTCGGCGGGAGAGAATATCGTCATACTCGTATAAAATTTTTAACATGAGTTTCGACAACTTACTCCAATTTAGGTGTATTACATTCCTACACAAAATAATCTACACTCGCGAACCGTCATACCTTTATACGAAATTGCAATTCGCTCGTTCCAATCGTGGAAGAAAAATTATCCAGTTACGCTACAGAAAAACTAAGTCTGAATACCAGTTTTTGATAAATACCATTCGTCTTTGGAACAACCTCCCCACAACATTACAAATAGTTAGCAACGCATCTCGCTTCAAAAAGGATTTGTCAACATATTTGCAGTAATGCGTAATCTACATAATTTTTTTAATCTTAATTTTTATACTTTTACTTTTATATATTTATAGTTTGAAATTGTATCTACTGTATTTAAAAATCTTCATCTTATACCTAGTACTGTAATTTATAAGATATTATGTCTTGTTGTACTAGGATTTCAGATATTTAATAAATCGAAATTTTTTTTTTTTTTTTTTGCATATTAAATATTTGTGTAAAATTTGAAGCGGCTAGCTTTACGCGTTCGACCGCTATCGTGATTTCGACGGACGGACGAGCATGGCTAGATCGACGCAGAACGTCGAAACGAACAAGAATACAAATACTTTATGGGGTCTTAGACGAATATTTCGAGGTGTTACAATCGGAATGGCTAGATTAGTATACCCCCATCCTATGGTTGTGTGTATAATTATGCCCTTCAACTGTATTTAGTTTTTATACCCTCCACCATAGGATGGGGGTATACTAATTTCGTCATTCTGTATGAAACTACTCGAAATATTCGTCTGAGACCCCATAAAGTATATATATTCTTGATCGTAGTGACATTTTATGTCAATCTAGCCATGTCCGTCCATCCGTCCGTCTGTCTGTCGAAAGCTCTCTAACTTTCGAAGGAGCAAAGCTAGCCGCTTTGTTTGCACAATTCTGTACAAATACTTCTTATTAGTGTAGGTCGGTTTGGATTGTAAATGGGGCATATCGGTCCATGTTTTGATATAGCTTCCATATAAACCGATCTTGGGTCTCGAGTTCTTAAGACTCTAGAGGGCGCAATTCTAATTCGGTTGGAATGAAATTTTGCACGACGTGTTTTGCTATGATTTCCAACAACTGTGCTAAATTAGGTTAAAATCGGTCTATAACCTGATATAGCTGCCATATAAACCGATCTTGGGTCTTGACTTCTTGAGCCTCTAGAGGGCGCGATTCTCATCCGATTGGAATGAAATTTTGTACGACGTGTTCTGCTATGACTTCCAACAACTGTGCTAAATTAGGTCCAATCGGTCAATAACCTGGTATAGCTGCCATATAAACCGATCTGGGATCTTGACTTCGTGAGCTTCTAGAGGTCGCAATTATTATCCGATTTGGAAAGAAATTTTGCACGACGTGCTTTGCTATGACTTCCAACAACTGTGCTAAATTAGGTTCAAATCGGTCTATAACCTGATATAGCTGCCATATAAACCGATCTTGGGCCTTGACTTCTTGAGCCTCTAGAGGGCGCGATTCTCATCCGATTGGAATGAAATTTTGTACTACGTGTTCTGCTATGACTTCCAACAACTGTGCTAAATTAGGTTCAAATCGGTCAATAACCTGATATAGCTGCCATATAAACCGATCTGGGATCTTGACTTCTTAAGCTTCTAGAGGTCGCAATTCTTATCCGATTTGCCTGAAATTTTCTACGACGGATCATGACTGTCATTATACGTGTTTATTATGGTCTGAATCGGTCTATAGCCTGATACAGCTCCCATATAAATCGATCTCTCTATTTTACCTCTTGAGCCCCCAAATTCTTATTCTAATTTCCTGACATTTTACACAGGTCTCCAACATACAATTAAATTGTGGTCCGTGACGGACCATATCGTGATATCGCCCTAATAGCAGAGCAAATCTTTTCTTTTATCCTTTTTTTGCCTAAGAAGATATGCCAGGAAAAGAACTCGACAAATGCGATCCTTGGTGGAGGATATAAAAGATTCGGCCCTGCCGAACTTTGCACGCTTTTACTTGTTTAAACTTGCTCTTCCTTTAACATTTTCACCCGTCTTTTGCTGGTAATGAATATCAATATTTAGTTTTACCCAACTGAAAACTAAGAATTTTATGAATCTCTTATGACTAATTAAGAAGATAATTTTGCTATATTTATGGATCTCTGTAAAACAGGAATTTTTCATTACATATGTAAGCTAAATAAATTTTTCTTCAAGAGTGCCATTACTTAAAATATTATTATTGGGCTACATTTGAATAAATGTAGATCACCGTGGCGCAGAGGTTAGCATGTCTGCCTATGACGCCGAATGAATGGGTTCAAAACCCTGTGAACGAAAGAAATAATTTCAGAGATGGTCGTCGCCTTACTAAAGCTGGCTACATTTGGGAGGTATTCTGCCATGTTTAATTTTCTCTACCAATATGAGACACGTCGTTTGGACTTGGCATAAAAGAAGAGGCCCCTCATCATTCAGCTAATCCTTAGTGGAAACTTCAATGGAAATTTAGTATTGGTATTTGAATGAATACATTAACAGAAATATATATATTTTCTGATTATTTATACTATTTTCTCTAATATTCCAAACTTCTTTATAACTATGAGATTAACTTCTTAATATTGTCGCATTTTTATTATGACGCTCTTCAAGTAAGACGTTTAACTGTTTCCTCTCCAACCTTCATAATATTTAAACGGCTTATTATCCCATTTGTTAAGATGATATATAAGCATAAATCAGGAAAGGAATCAAACTTGTACAAAAAGATCATATCCCCTTTGGGATCTTTAACTCATTGTGTTTAGAAACTTTTAATGACTCTATATTCCATTTTGTCTTTAATTCATAACCTTAAAGGGAGCTGAGCGTAAAACTAAAAGCTTTTCCTTAAAATGAGCTTAAGCTACAGCTAATGAAGAAACAAAAGAGAATTTCCCTTTTTAGTTACAAGTTTTATTAAAACAAACTACTTTTAAATGAGTTGTGGAACTGTTCTAATTAAATTATGTCTGCAACACAGTGGCGAGGGGCAAACAAGTTTAAAGAATTTTATATCTGTGTATGAGAAGCAATAGTTTGCTTTTGAACTTTCTATTCCCTTAGACAAAACCTTCTATATTCTAAGCACTTTGAGAACGAGTGAATGCTGTATGGCAACTGACTGTTGCTCCATCATTTGCATTTGCAATTGTATCATTTACATGTAAATGTAAAATATGTATGTGTATTCGAAGGCTTTTATCCATCTATCATTCATTCTATAATTTCCTTAGCTAACAACATGGTACTGTTGCTGTATAGTAGCTACTAATGCATGGAGGAGGAAACATGTCTATGTATGTGCACACTCCACTCACATACGCCCACATAAGGCTCAAACCTTAATCAGCATTTCAAAAATGCTTCCAAACATTCTTACACTCATTGGGGGTTGTCTGCATTTGTGCATGTACCACAACCACCCATAGATTCGTATAAGTCTATTATTCAGTGGTTACATATGTATTTGACTTTTGCAACATGAGAGTTGATGGCAAATCTGAGAGGTTGGTTATACAGTGCATTAATATTGTACGAAAATGTAAGAATACCAAGTTTTTTGAATTACTTGTGTGGCAAATAGTGGAAGTTGAATACATTGGGGCAGAATATCCTTGGTCTCTCTTTTCTTGAAACTATGAACACTGGCCTTTTGTGGAGTTACCTGAAGTAGGTAATATCCGTAACAATTAATTATACCCTACACCACTACTGTGGTACATTGTATTATAACTTGGAGAATTTGTTTGTAACACCCAGAAGGAAGACAGATGGACCCATTGAAAGGCATACTGATCGACTCAGAATCACTTTCTGATTCGATTTAGCTATGTCCGTCTGTCCATCTTAATTTATGTACAAAATACAGGTCGCAGTTTTCATACGATCGTCTTAAAATTTGGTACAGTCATGTTTTTCGACCTAGAGACGAAGCCCATTGATATTGGGAAAAATCGGTTCAGATTTGGATATAGCTCCCATATATATGTTCGTCCGATTTGCAGTAATAATGCAATAAAATAGTCATTTGTTCACCGATTCTCTCGAAAATTGGCAGGAAGGATTGTCGAGAGTCAAGACATTACTGGATGGAAATCGGTTCAGATATAGATATAGCTTTCATGTATATATATATATATATATATATATATATATATATATATATATATATATATATATATATATATATATATATATGTATATATATATATATCGCCCATTTTTTACTCCTGGAGCCACTGCAAAGGTATTTATTGCCCAATCTACACAATGTCTGAGAAATTTGCTCGAAATCGGTTCAGATTTAGATATATCTCCCATATATATGTTCGTCCGATTTTGAGCTATATTGCAATAAAATGCTCATTTGTTAACCGATTCTCTCGTTATTTGGCAGAAGGTATTTTCTTATGACTTTCGACATTACTGGTGAATTTCATAGAATTCAGTTCAGATTTAGATATAGCTCACGTGTAAATATATATCGCCCGATTTTTACTCCTGGATACACTGCAAGCCCATTAATTCACCTATCTTCCCAAAATTTTGCACAACGCTTACCTCGACGACTACCACAATATCTGAGAAGTTTTCTCGAAATCGGTTCATATTTAGATATAGCTCCCATATATATGTTCGTCAGATTTTGGGTAATAATAATGTTGTCATATGTCAACCGTAGCTATTACAGTTTGGACATAATTGCTCGAAATTTGATAGGGATTGTTTAATAAACCATCTAAAAACATCGGCCGAGGTCCATCAAAATTGGTTCAGAATTGGATATAGCTCCCACATTGTACTTATAGGGTAGGTGCATTATAGTGTATTATACAGTCGACACTGCCCGACTTTTGCCATACCTTACTGGTCAATAAATATGTTCTGCGCGTTCTCCAATAGTTTAAATGAGGTTTATCTAGTATCTTTTATACAAAAACTAGTTGACCCGGGCCCGCTCCGCTGCGCCTTCTTTTACTTTATATGGAACCAAATCCTTTGAATATTTATTTTCGACAATTAGATATTAATTGACTGTTAGATAGACTCCACTTTTTAAAAGACTATTTGAGCCCGATTTGAGGGTGTTTACGGAGGTGAGGTGTGTCTGGGGGACCAGACACTGGGTCCTAAAAAAATAACAGCATCGAGCTCTTCTCTTAAATTCCATTTATTTAAACTCCATATTGCCTTTGGTTTAAGAGGAGTTTATGGGATAAGGCACCTCCAAACACTTGTCCCAAAATTGGTTATCAAATCCGTTTACTAATCTCGCACTCAGTGACTTGGCCCTGAAATATATATCAGATTCGTATTCTACTCTAAAATACCACTTATTTGAACCCTATATTATACTGGTCAGCAAATACGTCCTATTTGGGTGGTGTTATGGGGTTGGGGTGGCCCCATAGTCACTTTTTCTCGAAAATTAATATCAGATTCGTGCTTTACATCCAAAGGCCTTTCATTTGAGTCCCATATTGCTATGGTCGCAAATTGATCCTCTTTGGGGGGTGTTTTTGGGGAGGGACGGCCCCCAAACATTTGGTACCACATTTGGATATCAGATTCGTATTCTACACTTAAATACTTTTTATTTGAGGCCCATACCAGGACTTATTTACATGCCATGGTCAATAAATAAGTCCTTTTTGGGGGATGTTTTGGGGAGGGGGTGGACCCCAAAAAACTTGGTCCCACATTTGGATATCAGATTCGTATTATACTCTCAAATACCTTTCATTTAAGTCCCATATTGCCATGGTTGGTAAATATATCCGATTTATGGTGTATGGGGGTTGGGGTGGTCCCCCACACATTTGGACCGACAATTGGATATCAGGAACGTTTTCTTATCTTAATTACCTTTCGTTTGAGTCCAATATTGTCGTAATTGGTCTATATATATTTAGTAGGTTTTGGGGGTGGGGGTGCTCCAGGTACGCCATCCGAAATTTGGATGCCAAAATTTTGTTTTTAAATTACTATAAGAGAGCAGACAAAATATCGCGTATATCGCGACACCCATCTCCGAGATCTGTCGTTTCTGAACATTATGATAAGAGGGAGGGTCCATCCCTCCCTTCAAATATCAAAAAATTAGGTACCCTATTTTCCCCATGGAATCATAATGCACCATCTGTGAAAATTTCAAGAAAATCGGTTCAGCCGATACAAACAAACAAACACAAATTAATTTTTATACCCTCCACCATAGGATGGGGGTATACGAATTTCGTCATTCTGTTTGTAACACCTCGAAATAGGCTTCTGAGACCCCATAAAGTATATATATTCTTGATCGTAATGTCATTTTAAATCGATCTAGCCATGTCCGTCTGTCTGTCGAAAGCACGCTAACTTTCGAAGGAGTAAACCTAGCCGCTTGAAATTTTGCACAAATACTTCTTATAGGTGTAGGTCGGTGGGGATTGTAAATGGACTATATCAGTTCATGTTTTGATATAGCTGCCATAATAACCGATCTTGGATCTTGACTTCTTGAGCCATTACAGGACGCAATTTTAATCCGATTTAGCTGAAATTTTGTATGAGGAGTTTTTTTACGATTTTCAACAAATGTGTTTAGTATGGTTGAAATCGGTCCATAACCTGATATAGCTGTCATATTAACCGATCTGGGGTCTAACCTTCGTGGGCCTTTAAAGGGCGCAAATCCTTTCCAATTTCGCTAAAATTTTGAACGACGTGTTTCGTTATGACTTTCAACAACTGGGCAAAGTATGGTTCAAATCAGTCCATAACCTGATATAGCTGCCATATAAACCGATCTGGGATCTTGACTTCTTCAGCCTCTATAGGGCGCAATTATTATCCGGTTTGAGTGAAATTTTGTACAACAAATTCTCCATGACCTTCAACATACGTGTCAAATATGGTCTGAGTCGTTCTATAACCTAATACAGCTCCCCTATAAAACGATCTCCCTATTTTACTTGTTGAGCCCCTAAAGGGGGAAATCCTTATTAGATTTGGCAGAAATTTTGCAAAATGACTTCTACTGTGGTCTCCAACATTTATTTCATTATGGTCCGAATCGGACTATAACTTGATATAGCTCCAATAGGACAGCAATTCTTTTCTTTCATCATTTCCTTTGTTTGCCTAAAAATAGACACCGGGAAAAGAACTCGACAAATGCGATCTATGGTGGAGGGTATATGATATTCGGCCCGGCCAAACTTAGCACGCTTTTACTTGTTTTTTATTCTCTTTTTTGCAGTTATTTTTTATTTTTTGTATTTTTTTTCCAATTTTTTGCACAGTTTTCTATTTTTAAATTTTGTTTCTAATTTTTCCATTTTTCTCCCATTTTTTTAAATTTGTAGTAATGTTCACCCATTTTTTCTGTTATCTAATTTTTTTTCTACCATTTTTTTCATTAAATTTTTCAATATTTATTTGTTTCTCTTTATAGACCAGCTTAATGATCGCAGATTTTTCTGTGCAAATGGAAAAGGAATGCCAAAGATCACACCACACACCAACCACTATGGGACAAGTTTCATAATTTGGTTTAAAATTACTCATCAGCCTTGTTATGTGTGAAGGCTTCAAGGGCCGTACATTGGTACAGGGTGGCTGATGAATATTGCTACAATGATGAATATTGCTACATTTTTTTTTTCGGTGTATGGAATACATTTTTCTTTTATTCATGTTAAATTAAATTATTAAATTAATTATTAAATTATTATTAATTAAATTAATTAATTAATTAATTAAATTAATTATTAAATTATTATTATTAAATAGAAAAAAAGTTATTACATTTTTTTTTGGTAGCGGCTTTCATCAGCCACCCTGTATGTTGTATTTGTGCCGAATTTATTGCGAAAACACCTCGATGATATAAATACCACATTAACCACGCTCGACAACCCTGTCTATTGGCTTGTACTTTTCCCAATGCATGTGGTTTTGTGTAAATGACAGATTTTTTGTTTCCAAAAATTATTCTACTCCCATGGTAAACACTTGATTCTGTGCACCTGTCGGAAGTTGTATTGATGGCTTCTAACGCTAGACAATGTCATCGGCTCTCGTTGTTGCTACGTGTGCTCCGGTTCGAATCCCAATTAATTTTTTTTCTCTTTTTTTTAAGTTTTTTACCTCCCATTTTTCTTTTTATGTCTTTCTAATTTTTCACCCATTTTTTCTTTAATTTCTTCTGCAGCTTCCATTTTTTTTTTTAATCTTTTCCCCTTTTTATGTTCGAATCAAAAATCTATATTAATAAATTGTTTTTTGTTTTTTTTTTTATTTATAATTTCTAATAAATTAAACTATTATTAAAAATTTATGATTCATTACGCTTTTCTCTTGGGTATTGAGGTTGAGGGGTATACATCAAGTACTAATGAAACTTGCATCAAGTCTACATATGCTTAAATAAGGAACTCATGAAGCTTAAATTAACTAATAGTGGGATATGCCTCTTTGCGCATCGCTTCGAACACATGAAGGCGAAACTGGAATGATTGAATGAAAATGCTGTCAAAGTAGGTCTGAGGATAAACATAGCAAAGATGAAATTGATGAGGATGGACAATTCAAATCTGACAATGATCACTATAAACGACCATTGAAAACGTTGGCAACTTCTCCTATCTTGGCAGCAAAATAACAAAGGACGGAGGATCAGAGGCAGGCATACAAGTACATATCAACAAGGCTAGAAGCGCCTTTCGTTGAATCAACAAAGTTTGGAGATGCAGTAACATCTCTCATAATACAGAAGTCAGGATCTTCAACAGCAGTGTGAAATCTATTTCATTATATGGTTGTACAACTTGGAGCTTGACACATGCGACTACCAGCAAAGTCCAAGTTTTCATAAATCGCTGCCTATGACAAATACTTTAAATTTTCTGGCCAAATCGTATTCTAAATGAAGAATTGCTAAGAAGAAAAAACACTTCCACTGTCGATGTAGAAATCCGGAAGAGAAAATGGTCTTGGTTGGGTCATATCCTACGCCGACTGAGAAATGATATAACGAGAAATGTCCTAGACTGGAACCCATGATGACAACGAGGGAGGAGGGGACACCCGAAAAACACATGTATCGGCTGTACAAAAACAGAGATGGAATCAACCTATATGTCGTGGAATCAAGCCAATGCTTTGGCCAACGATAGAGCTCGATGGTGAGAGTGGGATAGAATTTAACTCTATATCCGATCAAGTTGAGGCTGGGTATTGCTGGAAAACTTCAGAACTTTATACAACTTAATGGAATGTTCACGGGAAATTTAGCATATATCGTTTCCGGCAAAATGAGTTTCTATTTTGTGGCAATTTTCGATGCACTGTTATCTTATTTACATATTCCTCATTTGCTTCAGACCACAAGTGTTACTTTAACAATGAAAATAAATTCTCATTCATGTGCACCAACATTTTAAACAAATGAAACCCTCACCAAACAAATGTGGCACAAAAACAACACAGCCATGTAATAAATATTACCCAAAATACTTCAGACTCTCAACGTAAAGACTCTGCAATATAATGGCTGCAGCTCTAAATGCCCACATTTACTAGATTTTACAACATTTTTACGAGAGATTCCATCATCATGCAGCACTGCAGCATAGGTGCTGTGCTGTGTACTACTCGTCATAAGTGTTTTGTTACTGCAATTGTGTCATGTCTCTGCAACATTTTGGTAATACTGCGTTGCTCCTTATTACCGATGTTCCATTACTTACTGCTGTCACAAGGCAGGCGAAACGACAGACAGGCAGATAGACAGTCAGACCGACAGACACACTTTCCAGATACGGATGCGGATATGGCTTTGGTTACGGCTACAGGCAGGCCCAGAAAAAAATCTAAAATAAATTCAGAAATGAGAAAAGGGAAGGAGTGCTGTTCCCATTTCGAATGACAAAAGCATTCTGACGAATAGAAACCAATGGCAAAAACCGCGCAACCGGTTAGTAGACTACAATGTTTCTTTAAAAGTTTTCAAAAAATACATTTTTTATACAAAAAAACTGAATTTTCATAAAAGTTTTTAATCATATATAAAAAAAATAATTCATTTAAAGCATCCATTTCCAATAAAGGTTCAATATGACAAAACTATTCAAAACTCCCCAAATTTAAATCTAGATAAAATCTTCCAAAAAATTTATATATTGAGAAAATTCTTTGTAGAAAAATTCCTTTAAAAATCAGATTTTAATGGAATTTTAAAGAATTTCATAAAAATTCTTTACGAATCAAATTTCGGCGGAATTTCCTATAAAATTCTAATTTTTTTGGAAAATCCGGTTTTTGACATCAAACCTTCACATCACAATGGTTTATTATCATTGCGAGGAAAGGGAATATTCTGGCTTTGTGTGTGTCATAATGCGTTCCGCCAGACACTTATCAAAACTTAAGTGACGGAAGTGGAGAAAATTTTTATTCTGTGGTTTTCACCCATCCTGCCTCTGCGTTTCTTTGTGTATAGCCGGGTATTGTAGTGCTGGTGAAAACATTTCAGCGTAACGAGTTGGACTTTTGCATAGGGCGTTTGGCATGTCTGTCTATGTGGTAAGTTTCATACTTTCATTGTTAATGTTCCATTTTGCCATTGTTAAATTTTGCGGTTGATGATTTCCCAAACATTTACCGGAAAATAGGCAGCAAACTAAAATAATATTACATAGCAATTGATTCATTTTCCAGACACCTGTTCGCATTGAAATGTGAAATGCATTGTTTGCTTAAAGCATCTTACCTAAATTGGATTTAAAAGATAACCTGAACTTAACGATGCCTTACAGAGGTTGAAATTCTAAGATTTGGGTGAGTTACAGCAATTATGTCTCAAGCGGGGTTTTTGAAAATTTGAATGGGCTATACCCTTTACACAAAAAATGCCAAAAAATCCAAAATTCTAATTTCCTGAAAAGTTTGTAGCCAATTTGATTCCCTGTGGCATTCTGAATATAGGGAGGTCCTACAGCGGTCGAAACTCGAAGATTTGAGTGAGTTACAGCAATTTTGTCTCAAGCGGATTTTCGAAATTTTCAATGGGCTATACCCTATTACACAAAAAATGCTAAAAAATCAAAACTCTAATTTATTGAAAACTTTGTTTCCAATTTGATTCCCTGTGGCATTTTGTGTATATAGGGAGGCCCTACAGCGGTCGAAACTCGAAGATTTGAGTGAGTTACAGCAATTTTGTCTCTAGCGGGTTTTTTCGAAATTTTCAATGGGCTATACCCTTTACACAAAAAATGCTAAAAAATCAAAACTCTAATTTCTTGAAAAGTTTGTTTCCAATTTGATTCCCTGTGGCATTCTGAAGGGGTCGAAACTCGAAGATTTGAGTGAGTTACAGCAATTTTGTCTCAAGCGGGTTTTTCGAAATTTTCATGGGCTATACCCTTTACACAAAAAATGCTAAAAAATCAAAACTCTAATTTCTTGAAAAGTTTGTTTCCAATTTGATTCCCTGTGGTATTCTGAATATAGGGATGCCCTACAGCTGTCGAAACTCGAAGATTTGAGTGAGTTACAGCAATTTTGTCTCAAGCGGGTTTTTCGAAATTTTCATAGGCTATACCCTTTACACAAAAAATGATAAAAAATCAAAACTCTAATTTCTTGAAAAGTTTGTTTCCAATTTGATTCCCTGTGGTATTCTGAATATAGGGATGCCCTACAGCGGCCGAAACTCGAAGATTTGAGTGAGTTACAGCAATTTTGTCTCAAGCGGATTTTTCGAAATTTTCATGGGCTATACCCTTTACACAAAAAATGCTAAAAAATCAAAACTCTAATTTCTTGAAAACTTTGTTTCCAATTTGATTCCCTGTGGTATTCTGAATATGGGGATGCCCTACAGCGGTCGAAACTCGAAGATTTGAGTGAGTTACAGCAATTTTGTCTCAAGCGGGTTTTTCGAAATTTTCATGGGCTATACCCTTTACACAAAAAATGCTAAAAAATCAAAACTCTAATTTCTTGAAAACTTTGTTTCCAATTTGATTCCCTGTGGTATTCTGAATATAGGGATGCCCTACAGCGGTCGAAACTCGAAGATTTGAGTGAGTTACAGCAATTTTGTCTCAAGCGGGTTTTTCGAAATTTTCAATGGGCTATACCCTTTACACAAAAAATGCTAAAAAATCAAAACTCTAATTTCTTGAAAACTTTGTTTCCAATTTGATTCTCTGTGGTATTCTGAATATAGGGATGCCCTACAGCGGTCGAAACTCGAAGATTTGAGTGAGTTACAGCAATTTTGTCTCAAGCGGGTTTTTCGAAATTTTCATGGGCTATACCCTTTACACAAAAAATGCTAAGAAATCAAAACTCTAATTTCGTGAAAACTTTGTTTCCAATTTGATTCCCTGTGGTATTCTGAATATAGGGATGCCCTACAGCGGTCGAAACTCGAAGATTTGAGTGAGTTACAGCAATTTTGTCTCAAGCGGGTTTTTCGAAATTTTCAATGGGCTATACCCTTTACACAAAAAATGCTAAAAAATCAAAACTCTAATTTCTTGAAAACATTGTTTCCAATTTGATTCCCTGTGGTATTCTGAATATAGGGATGCCCTACAGCGGTCGAAACTCGAAGATTTGAGTGAGTTACAGCAATTTTGTCTCAAGCGGGTTTTTCGAAATTTTCAATGGGCTATACCCTTTACACAAAAAATACTAAAAAATCAAAACTCTAATTTCTTGAAAACTTTGTTTCCAATTTGATTCCCTGTGGTATTCTGAATATAGGGATGCCCTACAGCGGTCGAAACTCGAAGATTTGAGTGAGTTACAGCAATTTTGTCTCAAGCGGGTTTTTCGAAATTTTCAATGGGCTATACCCTTTACACAAAAAATGCTTAAAAATCAAAACTCTAATTTCTTGAAAAGTTTGTTTCCAATTTGATTCCCTGTGGTATTCTGAATATAGGGATGCCCTACAGCGGTCGAAACTCGAAGATTTGAGTGAGTTACAGCAATTTTGTCTCAAGCGGGTTTTTCGAAATTTTCATGGGCTATACCCTTTACACAAAAAATGCTAAAAAATTAAAACTCTAATATCCTGAAAAGTTTGTTTCCAATTTGATTCCCTGGGGCATTCTGAATGTAGGGATGCCCCACAGCGGTCGAAACTCGAAGGTTTGAGTGAGTTACAGCAATTTTGTCTCAAGCGGGTTTTTCGAAATTTTCAATGGGCTATACCCTTTACACAAAAAATGTTAAAAAATCAAAACTCTAATTTCTTGAAAAGTTTGTTTCCAATTTGATTCCCTGTGGTATTCTGAATATAGGGATGCCTTACAGCGGTCGAAACTCGAAGATTTGAGTGAGTTACAGCAATTTTGTCTCAAGCGGGTTTTTCGAAATTTTCAATGGGCTATACCCTTTACACAAAAAATGCTAAAAAATCAAAACTCTAATTTCTTGAAAACTTTGTTTCCAATTTGATTCCCTGTGGTATTCTGAATGTAGGGATGCCCTACATCGGTCGAAACTCGAAGATTTGAGTGAGTTACAGCAATTTTGTCTCAAGCGGGTTTTTCGAAATTTTCAATGGGCTATACCCTTTACACAAAAAATGCTAAAAAATCAAAACTCTAATTTCTTGAAAACTTTGTTTCCAATTTGATTCCCTGTGGTATTCTGAATATAGGGATGCCCTACAGCGGTCGAAACTCGAAGATTTGAGTGAGTTACAGCAATTTTGTCTCAAGCGGGTTTTTCGAAATTTTCATGGGCTATACCCTTTACACAAAAAATGCTAAAAAATCAAAACTCTAATTTCTTGAAAACTTTGTTTCCAATTTGATTCCCTGTGGTATTCTGAATGTAGGGATGCCCTACATCGGTCGAAACTCGAAGATTTGAGTGAGTTACAGCAATTTTGTCTCAAGCGGGTTTTTCGAAATTTTCAATGGGCTATACCCTTTACACAAAAAATGCTAAAAAATCAAAACTCTAATTTCCTGAAAAGTTTGTTTCCAATTTGATTCCCTGGGGCATTCTGAATGTAGGGATGCCCCACAGCGGTCGAAACTCGAAGATTTGAGTGAGTTACAGCAATTTTGTCTCAAGCGGGTTTTTCGAAATTTTCAATGGGCTATACCCTTTACACAAAAAATGCTAAAAAATCAAAACTCTAATTTCTTGAAAACTTTGTTTCCAATTTGATTCCCTGTGGTATTCTGAATGTAGGGATGCCCTACATCGGTCGAAACTCGAAGATTTGAGTGAGTTACAGTAATTTTGTCTCAAGCGGGTTTTTTCGAAATTTTCAATGGGCTATACCCTTTACACAAAAAATGCTAAAAAATCAAAACTCTAATTTCCTGAAAAGTTTGTTTCCAATTTGATTCCCTGGGGCATTCTGAATGTAGGGATGCCCCACAGCGGTCGAAACTCGAAGATTTGAGTGAGTTACAGCAATTTTGTCTCAAGCGGGTTTTTCGAAATTTTCAATGGGCTATACCCTTTACACAAAAAATTCTATAAAATCAAAACTCTAATTTCTTGAAAAGTTTGTTTCCAATTTGATTCCCTGTGGTATTCTGAATATAGGGATGCCCTACAGCTGTCGAAACTCGAAGATTTGAGTGAGTTACAGCAATTTTGTCTCAAGCGGGTTTTTCGAAATTTTCAATGGGCTATACCCGTTACACAAAAAATGCTAAAAAATCAAAACTCTAATTTCTTGAAAAGTTTGTTTCCAATTTGATTCCCTGTGGTATTCTGAATATAGGGATGCCCTACAGCGGTCGAAACTCGAAGATTTGAGTGAGTTACAGCAATTTTGTCTCAAGCGGGTTTTTCGAAATTTTCAATGGGCTATACCCTTTACACAAAAAATGCTAAAAAATCAAAACTCTAATTTCTTGAAAAGTTTGTTTCCAATTTGATTCCCTGTGGTATTCTGAATATAGGGATGCTTACAGCTGTCGAAACTTGAAGATTTGAGTGAGTTACAGCAATTTTGTCTCAAGCGGGTTTTTCGAAATTTTCAATGGGCTATACCCTTTACACAAAAAATGCTAAAAAATCAAAACTCTAATTTCTTGAAAACTTTGTTTCCAATTTGATTCCCTGTGGTATTCTGAATGTAGGGATGCCCTACATCGGTCGAAACTCGAAGATTTGAGTGAGTTACAGCAATTTTGTCTCAAGCGGGTTTTTCGAAATTTTCAATGGGCTATACCCTTTACACAAAAAATGCTAAAAAATCAAAACTCTAATTTCCTGAAAAGTTTGTTTCCAATTTGATTCCCTGGGGCATTCTGAATGTAGGGATGGCCCACAGCGGTCGAAACTCGAAGATTTGAGTGAGTTACAGCAATTTTGTCTCAAGCGGGTTTTTCGAAATTTTCAATGGGCTATACCCTTTACACAAAAAATGCTAAAAAATCAAAACTCTAATTTCTTGAAAACTTTGTTTCCAATTTGATTCCCTGTGGTATTCTGAATGTAGGGATGCCCCACAGCGGTCGAAACTCGAAGATTTGAGTGAGTTACAGCAATTTTGTCTCAAGCGGGTTTTTCGAAATTTACACAAAAAATGCTATAAAATCAAAACTCTAATTTCTTGAAAAGTTTGTTTCCAATTTGATTCCCTGTGGTATTCTGAATATAGGGATGCCCTACAGCTGTCGAAACTCGAAGATTTGAGTGAGTTACAGCAATTTTGTCTCAAGCGGGTTTTTCGAAATTTTCAATGGGCTATATATACCCTTTACACAAAAAATGCTAAAAAATCAAAACTCTAATTTCTTGAAAAGTTTGTTTCCAATTTGATTCCCTGTGGTATTCTGAATATAGGGATGCCTTACAGCGGTCGAAACTCGAAGATTTGAGTGAGTTACAGCAATTTTGTCTCAAGCGGGTTTTTCGAAATTTTCAATGGGCTATACCCTTTCCACAAAAAATGCTAAAAAATCAAAACTCTAATTTCTTGAAAACTTTGTTTCCAATTTGATTCCCTGTGGTATTCTGAATGTAGGGATGCCCTACATCGGTCGAAACTCGAAGATTTGAGTGAGTTACAGCAATTTTGTCTCAAGCGGGTTTTTCGAAATTTTCAATGGGCTATACCCTTTACACAAAAAATGCTAAAAAATCAAAACTCTAATTTCTTGAAAAGTTTGTTTCCAATTTGATTCCCTGTGGTATTCTGAATATAGGGATGCCTTACAGCGGTCGAAACTCGAAGATTTGAGTGAGTTACAGCAATTTTGTCTCAAGCGGGTTTTTCGAAATTTTCAATGGGCTACACCCTTTACACAAAAAATGCTAAAAAATCAAAACTCTAATTTCTTGAAAACTTTGTTTCCAATTTGATTCCCTGTGGTATTCTGAATGTAGGGATGCCCTACATCGGTCGAAACTCGAAGATTTGAGTGAGTTACAGCAATTTTGTCTCAAGCGGGTTTTTCGAAATTTTCAATGGGCTATACCCTTTACACAAAAAATGCTAAAAAATCAAAACTCTAATTTCTTGAAAAGTTTGTTTCCAATTTGATTCCCTGTGGTATTCTGAATATAGGGATGCCCTACAGCGGTCGAAACTCGAAGATTTGAGTGAGTTACAGCAATTTTGTCTCAAGCGGGTTTTTCGAAATTTTCATGGGCTATACCCTTTACACAAAAAATGCTAAAAAATCAAAACTCTAATTTCTTGAAAACTTTGTTTCCAATTTGATTCCCTGTGGTATTCTGAATGTAGGGATGCCCTACATCGGTCGAAACTCGAAGATTTGAGTGAGTTACAGCAATTTTGTCTCAAGCGGGTTTTTCGAAATTTTCAATGGGCTATACCCTTTACACAAAAAATGCTAAAAAATCAAAACTCTAATTTCTTGAAAAGTTTGTTTCCAATTTGATTCCCTGTGGTATTCTGAATGTAGGGATGCCCCACAGCGGTCGAAACTCGAAGATTTGAGTGAGTTACAGCAATTTTGTCTCAAGCGGGTTTTTCGAAATTTTCAATGGGCTATACCCTTTACACAAAAAATGCTAAAAAATCAAAACTCTAATTTCTTGAAAACTTTGTTTCCAATTTGATTCCCTGTGGTATTCTGAATGTAGGGATGCCCTACATCGGTCGAAACTCGAAGATTTGAGTGAGTTACAGCAATTTTGTCTCAAGCGGGTTTTTCGAAATTTTCAATGGGCTATACCCTTTACACAAAAAATGCTAAAAAATCAAAACTCTAATTTCTTGAAAAGTTTGTTTCCAATTTGATTCCCTGTGGTATTCTGAATATAGGGATGCCCTACAGCGGTCGAAACTCGAAGATTTGAGTGAGTTACAGCAATTTTGTCTCAAGCGGGTTTTTCGAAATTTTCATGGGCTATACCCTTTACACAAAAAATGCTAAAAAATCAAAACTCTAATTTCTTGAAAACTTTGTTTCCAATTTGATTCCCTGTGGTATTCTGAATGTAGGGATGCCCTACATCGGTCGAAACTCGAAGATTTGAGTGAGTTACAGCAATTTTGTCTCAAGCGGGTTTTTCGAAATTTTCAATGGGCTATACCCTTTACACAAAAAATGCTAAAAAATCAAAACTCTAATTTCCTGAAAAGTTTGTTTCCAATTTGATTCCCTGGGGCATTCTGAATGTAGGGATGCCCCACAGCGGTCGAAACTCGAAGATTTGAGTGAGTTACAGCAATTTTGTCTCAAGCGGGTTTTTCGAAATTTTCAATGGGCTATACCCTTTACACAAAAAATGCTAAAAAATCAAAACTCTAATTTCTTGAAAACTTTGTTTCCAATTTGATTCCCTGTGGTATTCTGAATGTAGGGATGCCCTACATCGGTCGAAACTCGAAGATTTGAGTGAGTTACAGCAATTTTGTCTCAAGCGGGTTTTTCGAAATTTTCAATGGGCTATACCCTTTACACAAAAAATGCTAAAAAATCAAAACTCTAATTTCCTGAAAAGTTTGTTTCCAATTTGATTCCCTGGGGCATTCTGAATGTAGGGATGGCCCACAGCGGTCGAAACTCGAAGATTTGAGTGAGTTACAGCAATTTTGTCTCAAGCGGGTTTTTCGAAATTTTCAATGGGCTATACCCTTTACACAAAAAATGCTAAAAAATCAAAACTCTAATTTCTTGAAAACTTTGTTTCCAATTTGATTCCCTGTGGTATTCTGAATGTAGGGATGCCCCACAGCGGTCGAAACTCGAAGATTTGAGTGAGTTACAGCAATTTTGTCTCAAGCGGGTTTTTCGAAATTTACACAAAAAATGCTATAAAATCAAAACTCTAATTTCTTGAAAAGTTTGTTTCCAATTTGATTCCCTGTGGTATTCTGAATATAGGGATGCCCTACAGCTGTCGAAACTCGAAGATTTGAGTGAGTTACAGCAATTTTGTCTCAAGCGGGTTTTTCGAAATTTTCAATGGGCTATATATACCCTTTACACAAAAAATGCTAAAAAATCAAAACTCTAATTTCTTGAAAAGTTTGTTTCCAATTTGATTCCCTGTGGTATTCTGAATATAGGGATGCCTTACAGCGGTCGAAACTCGAAGATTTGAGTGAGTTACAGCAATTTTGTCTCAAGCGGGTTTTTCGAAATTTTCAATGGGCTATACCCTTTCCACAAAAAATGCTAAAAAATCAAAACTCTAATTTCTTGAAAACTTTGTTTCCAATTTGATTCCCTGTGGTATTCTGAATGTAGGGATGCCCTACATCGGTCGAAACTCGAAGATTTGAGTGAGTTACAGCAATTTTGTCTCAAGCGGGTTTTTCGAAATTTTCAATGGGCTATAAGTTACAGGGCCACCCACGCTGTCCGCAGAATTTTAATTCATTATGACTATGGATTTTTGCAGCATTAGCAAAAATCCATGATCAACGAAATTGTCGCAAATGGATTTTGTATATACAAAATCCATTTACCCCAACCAGCCACAGAGAAACAGAGATCAATGCAAATATCATTTGACCACCCATAGCGAGCCATAATGAAAACATATACTATGAAGAATTCATCAGCTAATTGTAAACATTTATTTATTAAGCTAGCGTTAAGGAAAATTTGAAATAAAGATTCAGATAGACTTGAAACTTACACAAGAGAAGTTTGTATCTAAAACTGGCGCAGTCGGTAGGATCCTACAAGGTATCCACGACTCAACACCATCCAGGAAAAGGATGAAAACATAAATCCTCGAAAAGGATTTACTTTCGGAATCCAGGAAAAGGTTTTGTCCGGGCAACAGGAAAAACCATACGACGGATAAAGGAAGAAAAAGGATGAAAACATAAATCCTCGAAAAGGATTTACTTTCGGAATCCAGGAAAAGGTTTTGTCCGGGCAGCAGGAAAAACCATACGACGGATAAAGGAAGAAAGAGGGAGAAACATACCAGCTCTAATTTATGGTAACTAATAAGAAAATAATATTGAATATTAAGAAATTGTGAAAAAAAAATTGTGAAAAATTTACGCTAAAAAAAATTGTTTCTGATAGCTCTAATTTATGGTAACTAATAAGAAAATAATAGTGAATATTAAGAAATTGTGAAAAAAAAATTGTGAAAATTTTACGCTAAAAAAAAATTGTTTCTGATAAAAAAAAAATCAGCAAAGAAAAAAGTTTTAATTTAGACAAAAAAAATTTAAATAATAGTAAAATGGCACTTAACGCAGTCACGGTTGACCCTATAAAGTATTTATCAAAATTACCGGTTTATAACGGTAGTTTTAGCGAACTCTACACCTTTATTGACTTGGTTGACAGAATTACGCAAATTTTAGAAACCTATGATGACTTGTCGAAGGGAATATTTTTAGACATAATTAAGTCAAAACTAAGTGGACCGGCTAAGGACATTTCCGAAATAAACAATCACCTTACAAGATGGACAGAGCTAAAAGAAACCCTTATTAACAACTTTGGCGATAGATTAACAGATGAACAGTTATATGATAAATTAAGATCAGTTAAATTTAAAACTAATGCAAAGAATTTTTATGACGAGATAATAACTTATCTCAGAAGACTTAACATGAAAACTCGATCATTACATCAAAACGAAGCGGGCTACAATGCTCTCATTGCAGCTAATAAAAGGGTAGCATTGGACGTATTTAAAAACAAATTAATTGAACCAATGCGTTCCATTATAATTTGTAGAAATCCAAATAATATCGAGAATGCGATGAAAATACTTTACGATACGAATTATGCTTTCTATAATCCTAATCCAATTCCAAATAAAAACGAAACAAATTCTACTCATGACAATAGAAATAAAAGCGTGAATCAAAATACGAACTTTAATAAAAATCAAAACTATAAATATCAAAATCAAAGACACAGACAAAATCAACATCAGAATCAAAATTATACCAGATATCAGGATCAATATCAAAATTATATTCCGAGACAGAATGATAGTAATAATCGAAACAACCCGTTTCAAAATAACACCGTTAGCAGTGATTCAACTAATCAGCCAATAAATGATAGTGATAGACCAACACCAATGGATATTGGAAATTTTTGTCAGACAGCTCCAATGAACTCACCTACATAGTAATTAACAAGTGCAAATTTTTGATTGATACAGGAGCCACAAACTCCTTAGTGAATCCAAATGTTTTTCATCAAAGTAAAATAGTACAATTAAAAGGACCAAAGGAAATGTTAGCTTTAAAAAATTCACATATAGTTACACATAAAGCCGTGGTGAAGGCTTTCAGGGAATTTAATTTGCCAAATCAAATGTTTGAATTTTATGTTTACAATTTTAATAATAATTTTGAAGGATTAATAGGCAACGACATTTTATTGAAAAATAAAGCGATTATAAATTACGAAGGGATGTATTTACTTCTAAATGGTTCAAAACTGCCATTACTTTCTGAGAAAATAACGACGAAAGTAAAGATAACTATTCCACCGGGAGAGCAAGATTGTAAAATATGTCTTCCTTTAGAAAATGGAGACGTATTAATTAATAATATTATGCAGGGTAATGGAATAATTCTCAATGAAGGTCTTTATAAATGTGAAAATGGAGAAGTGTGTGTAAAGATTAATAATAAATCAAATAAACCTATTGTTTTAGATACAGGAGTGATTTTGACGTATGAAGAAATTTCGGAAATTCATAATATTAATGATATTAGTGGAAAAATCAATAGCGAAATTATAGATGTTGATTCAGTTCTAAAGAAAATTAGAACCGAACACCTTAATTCTAAGGAGAGATTAGAATTGGAGAAACTAATTAGGGATTTTAAGGTTTTACTTTCTGATAATGGAAAATTGACTTTTACCCACGAAATTAAGCATACTATAGATACCACTGATGAAATACCAATAAGAAGTAAAATTTATCGGTACCCTTATATATACAAAGATGAAATCCAAAAACAGATTTTGGAAATGTTAAGTAATGGAATTATTGCACCGAGCAGTAGTCCATACAACAGTCCTGTTTGGGTTGTACCAAAGAAATCAGATGCATCGGGCATGAAGAAATTTAGATTAGTCATTGACTATCGAAAATTAAATGATAAAACCATTGAGGATAATTATCCGATTCCAAATATAACAGATATATTAGACAAGTTAGGAAAATCGAATTATTTTTCTATTCTTGACCTCAAAAGCGGTTTTCACCAAATCGAAGTCCATGAAAAGGACAGACAAAAAACTGCATTTTCAGTAGATAACGGCCATTATGAATTTAATAGAATGCCATTCGGGTTGAAAAATGCACCGAGCACTTTTCAACGATTGGTAGATAATATTTTAAGGGAAAATGTTTCGAAAAGGGAGTGTATGGTTTATATGGATGATATTATTGTATTTTCCAATGGACTAGAAGAACATGTAAAAAATTTGAAATCAGTGCTTAACAAATTAAGAAATGCAAGGCTCAAAATTCAATTAGATAAATGTGAATTTTTCAGGAAAGAAGTCGAATTTTTGGGTCATACAGTAAATGAAGAAGGCGTGTCCCCGAACCAAGCTAAAATTGAAGTTATAAGAAAATTACAAATTCCTAGAACTGAAAAGGAAATAAAAAGATTCTTGGGAATGACGGGCTATTATAGAAGATTCATAAAAAATTATGCACACATTACTAAACCCATGACTAAATACTTGAAAAAGGACTCGATTTTAGATATAAAAGATATAAATTACATCGATGCATTTAACATTTTGAAGGAAAAGTTGGTTCATGCTCCAATATTAGTTTATCCCGACTTCAGTTTACCTTTTGAAATTACTACGGATGCGAGCAATGTTGCTATTGGAGGAGTTCTATCGCAGAACGATAAACCGATTGCATACGTATCTCGAACTTTGAATGAACACGAAATAAACTATTCCACCATTGAGAAAGAATGTCTTGGAATTGTATGGTGTTTAAAACAATTTAGGCCATATGTCTATGGCAGGAAAATTAAACTTTTTACTGACCACAAACCACTAATATGGTTAAATAACTTAAAAGAGCCAAATTCGAAATTAATGCGGTGGAGACTTCAAATAGGAGAGTATGATTATGAAATAAACTATAAAGAAGGACACCTAAATAAGGTGGCAGACTGTCTTAGTAGAATTGAAATTAATAATACCATATCATCAAATCAAAATTTTAACAATAATGAAAATCTAAATTCAATTAAGGAATTGCAAAAACCAATAAATATTTATGACAATCAAGTTATATTTCAAAAAATAATATCAGGCGCTGTATCAATTAGAAACTCAGTCATACATAACCACAAAAGAAAAGTAATAAAGGCAAAGGAATTTGACGATGATTTCCTGAAAACAATTATAGAAAATCATTTTGATCACGAAAAAACAAACGCACTATTTGTAGATGATGACATATTTAATAAATTAAAATCAATCTTATTTAAAGATTATAGTAATCTAAAAATTGTCAGATGTCTCAAGAAATTAATTGATATCCTCGACGAGGAGTATTTAGAAGAGATAATCTCTAATGAACATTTGAAAAATAACCATAGAGGATGCAATGAAAACTACAAAGAAATTAAAGATAAATATTATTACCCATATTTGTATAAGAAAGTATCGGAATTTATAAACAATTGTGAAGTTTGTATGCTGTCAAAATACGAAAGGAATCCAGATCTAGTTCCTTATAAAATATCTGAAACCCCTAGAAGACCACATGAAATTATCCATATGGATGTATTTTATTCCATAAATAAAAGTATATTTGTTACCATGATAGACAAATTTAGTAAAGTAGCACTTATAACTCGTGTTACCAATAGATCAGACCCCGAATTTAGGAAATGCATCTTAAGATATTTAAGCTCTTATGGAAATATTGAAAAAATTGTAACAGATAACGAACTCGGAATGAAATCACATGGAATGATGGAGTTCTTAAAAGAAAAGAATATTGAAATTAACTTTACATCAAGTTTAAATCATAATAGCAATAGCGATATTGAAACATAATACTATCAATGAACATTTAAGAATTCTCAAGCAAAGCAAAATTGACATTTCTATAGAAGAACAGATGATTCAAATAAATGGTTTCTACAACCATACTATACATAGTACAACAAATATAAAACCAATTGATTTTATTCAAGGGAAGATTAATGAATCTCAATACCCGGATATATATGATAGGATGCTAAAGAAAAAGGAACAAGTAATTAATAAACTGAATGAATCAAGGATAGGAGAAAAAATTCTAGAAGACGGCATCAATTATATCAAAGAGACTAGAGGAGGCAAAAATTATCAGAAATTCAGGAAAATAGAAGGAAGGAAAATTGACGACTTTCATTTAAAAGACCAAAATTCAAAACAAATTTATTATAAAACACATGTTAAAAAGAAAAAGAAATTCCAAAACGCACAGAACGTAAGATTCCCAGTGCAACAAACCACTAGAAGGGGTAATGCTGTTAAACGAAATAATTAGTAGCAACAATACAGGAGCATAAAATCGAATTTTAAAGATTACTGCATTAATTTTATACATATATATATATATATATATCTAAATAACAAATAATTATTATAATTGTCTAAATTGGTCTTCCTTGATCTTATATTCTATTAGATCACAATGACAACTTTGTTGGTACTAATAATTTTGATATATGGAATTCATGCGGAGAATATCGAAATAATCGATTTGGACAACAACAATGGTTATTTACCAATCAAAGTGGATGAAGTGCGGCTTATTGAGTATAATATGAAAGTATTACACATAATTAATATAACAGAACTAGAAGTTGCTAGAAACCAAATAGAAGTTAATATTAAGATGTTAAATGAAACGCTACCAAGTGACACAAAAAATGACTATATACATAGGACGTTGCTTAGGAATTTTAGGGAACTGGATACAAAACTTAAAGCTTTAACACCAAAAATAAGAAATAAAAGAGGATTAATTGACTTATTAGGGAAAACATTAAAAGTTATTGCAGGAACCATGGACAGTGAGGATGAAAAAGCAATCTATAATGCATTACATAATTTAGATACAGAAAATACCGAACTTATTAATGAAAATAACAAACAAATTAAAATAAACAAGGAATTACAGGAACAGATAGAAATTCTAAACAAAAATATTTTGAATATTGAAAGATATATTTCCAGCCAAATAAAAAGTCTTGTATTAAATACTCAGATTAGGGAACATTATTACTATTTGAAAGTATGTTTTCAAATACACAATGACATTAATTCTTTACTTCATTTTATCGACACAATAGAGGACGTTATTTTGACCAGCCGATTAGGTATCCTCACAAGAAATATTTTGACAGGCCAAGAAACAAAACTGATAGAATCTGACGAAGAATTTAAAAATATTGATTTAGTGTCATTACTATATAAGCATAATATTATTATATTTACTCTATTAATTCCTAAATACGGAAAAGAAAAATATGAAAAATATCGTCTTTTTGAAATTTTGGATGATAAAAATGAAACAATTAGTTTTAAGCACAAAGAAATATTGTTAAAAGACGGTATTGTTTACGAATTTAATGAGAAATCGGAAAAAGCAAGCAATCTTGTAAAATTAAATGATGAATGTATTATCGATATTTTTACAAAATCCATAATAAAAAATTGCATTAGAATTAAGAAAAAAGCAGAAGAAACAATAAAAATTATAACGCCAGGCTCTATTGTAATACAGAAATTTCATAAAACCAAAATGAAAACTACTTGTGGTCATAATATTTTTGTAGAAGGAACAAAATGGATTAAATACAAAAATTGTACTTTATACCTTAAAAATCAATCTTTTACAAATGTCGAAAACACTATTAAACACCATTATTTAAACCCTGAGTTTATTAAAGCTATACCATTTACAAATACAACCAAAGAAGAACTTACTATGGAAATATTGGACACAAAAAATGTCCAAAATAGAAACAAAATTGAAAAACATCAAAAAGTGTCAAATTACCATTATACATGTCTGTATTTGTTAATATCAATTATAATTATACTTATTTCATATCAAAGTGTAAAAAGATTTAAGTTAAATCTATCATCGACTCCGAGGACGGAGCCCGAAACAAGCGTTGGGGGAGTTACAGGGCCACCCACGCTGTCCGCAGAATTTTAATTCATTATGACTATGGATTTTTGCAGCATTAGCAAAAATCCATGATCAACGAAATTGTCGCAAATGGATTTTGTATATACAAAATCCATTTACCCCAACCAGCCACAGAGAAACAGAGATCAATGCAAATATCATTTGACCACCCATAGCGAGCCATAATGAAAACATATACTATGAAGAATTCATCAGCTAATTGTAAACATTTATTTATTAAGCTAGCGTTAAGGAAAATTTGAAATAAAGATTCAGATAGACTTGAAACTTACACAAGAGAAGTTTGTATCTAAAACTGCTATACCCTTTACACAAAAAATGCTAAAAAATCAAAACTCTAATTTCTTGAAAAGTTTGTTTCCAATTTGATTCCCTGTGGTATTCTGAATATAGGGATGCCTTACAGCGGTCGAAACTCGAAGATTTGAGTGAGTTACAGCAATTTTGTCTCAAGCGGGTTTTTCGAAATTTTCAATGGGCTATACCCTTTACACAAAAAATGCTAAAAAATCAAAACTCTAATTTCTTGAAAACTTTGTTTCCAATTTGATTCCCTGTGGTATTCTGAATGTAGGGATGCCCTACATCGGTCGAAACTCGAAGATTTGAGTGAGTTACAGCAATTTTGTCTCAAGCGGGTTTTTCGAAATTTTCAATGGGCTATACCCTTTACACAAAAAATGCTAAAAAATCAAAACTCTAATTTCTTGAAAAGTTTGTTTCCAATTTGATTCCCTGTGGTATTCTGAATATAGGGATGCCCTACAGCGGTCGAAACTCGAAGATTTGAGTGAGTTACAGCAATTTTGTCTCAAGCGGGTTTTTCGAAATTTTCATGGGCTATACCCTTTACACAAAAAATGCTAAAAAATCAAAACTCTAATTTCTTGAAAACTTTGTTTCCAATTTGATTCCCTGTGGTATTCTGAATGTAGGGATGCCCTACATCGGTCGAAACTCGAAGATTTGAGTGAGTTACAGCAATTTTGTCTCAAGCGGGTTTTTCGAAATTTTCAATGGGCTATACCCTTTACACAAAAAATGCTAAAAAATCAAAACTCTAATTTCTTGAAAAGTTTGTTTCCAATTTGATTCCCTGTGGTATTCTGAATGTAGGGATGCCCCACAGCGGTCGAAACTCGAAGATTTGAGTGAGTTACAGCAATTTTGTCTCAAGCGGGTTTTTCGAAATTTTCAATGGGCTATACCCTTTACACAAAAAATGCTAAAAAATCAAAACTCTAATTTCTTGAAAACTTTGTTTCCAATTTGATTCCCTGTGGTATTCTGAATGTAGGGATGCCCTACATCGGTCGAAACTCGAAGATTTGAGTGAGTTACAGCAATTTTGTCTCAAGCGGGTTTTTCGAAATTTTCAATGGGCTATACCCTTTACACAAAAAATGCTAAAAAATCAAAACTCTAATTTCTTGAAAAGTTTGTTTCCAATTTGATTCCCTGTGGTATTCTGAATATAGGGATGCCCTACAGCGGTCGAAACTCGAAGATTTGAGTGAGTTACAGCAATTTTGTCTCAAGCGGGTTTTTCGAAATTTTCATGGGCTATACCCTTTACACAAAAAATGCTAAAAAATCAAAACTCTAATTTCTTGAAAACTTTGTTTCCAATTTGATTCCCTGTGGTATTCTGAATGTAGGGATGCCCTACATCGGTCGAAACTCGAAGATTTGAGTGAGTTACAGCAATTTTGTCTCAAGCGGGTTTTTCGAAATTTTCAATGGGCTATACCCTTTACACAAAAAATGCTAAAAAATCAAAACTCTAATTTCCTGAAAAGTTTGTTTCCAATTTGATTCCCTGGGGCATTCTGAATGTAGGGATGCCCCACAGCGGTCGAAACTCGAAGATTTGAGTGAGTTACAGCAATTTTGTCTCAAGCGGGTTTTTCGAAATTTTCAATGGGCTATACCCTTTACACAAAAAATGCTAAAAAATCAAAACTCTAATTTCTTGAAAACTTTGTTTCCAATTTGATTCCCTGTGGTATTCTGAATATAGGGATGCTTACAGCTGTCGAAACTTGAAGATTTGAGTGAGTTACAGCAATTTTGTCTCAAGCGGGTTTTTCGAAATTTTCAATGGGCTATACCCTTTACACAAAAAATGCTAAAAAATCAAAACTCTAATTTCTTGAAAAGTTTGTTTCCAATTTGATTCCCTGTGGTATTCTGAATATAGGGATGCCTTACAGCGGTCGAAACTCGAAGATTTGAGTGAGTTACAGCAATTTTGTCTCAAGCGGGTTTTTCGAAATTTTCAATGGGCTATACCCTTTCCACAAAAAATGCTAAAAAATCAAAACTCTAATTTCTTGAAAACTTTGTTTCCAATTTGATTCCCTGTGGTATTCTGAATGTAGGGATGCCCTACATCGGTCGAAACTCCAAGATTTGAGTGAGTTACAGCAATTTTGTCTCAAGCGGGTTTTTCGAAATTTTCAATGGGCTATACCCTTTACACAAAAAATGCTAAAAAATCAAAACTCTAATTTCTTGAAAAGTTTGTTTCCAATTTGATTCCCTGTGGTATTCTGAATATAGGGATGCCTTACAGCGGTCGAAACTCGAAGATTTGAGTGAGTTACAGCAATTTTGTCTCAAGCGGGTTTTTCGAAATTTTCAATGGGCTATACCCTTTACACAAAAAATGCTAAAAAATCAAAACTCTAATTTCTTGAAAACTTTGTTTCCAATTTGATTCCCTGTGGTATTCTGAATGTAGGGATGCCCTACATCGGTCGAAACTCGAAGATTTGAGTGAGTTACAGCAATTTTGTCTCAAGCGGGTTTTTCGAAATTTTCAATGGGCTATACCCTTTACACAAAAAATGCTAAAAAATCAAAACTCTAATTTCTTGAAAAGTTTGTTTCCAATTTGATTCCCTGTGGTATTCTGAATATAGGGATGCCCTACAGCGGTCGAAACTCGAAGATTTGAGTGAGTTACAGCAATTTTGTCTCAAGCGGGTTTTTCGAAATTTTCATGGGCTATACCCTTTACACAAAAAATGCTAAAAAATCAAAACTCTAATTTCTTGAAAACTTTGTTTCCAATTTGATTCCCTGTGGTATTCTGAATGTAGGGATGCCCTACATCGGTCGAAACTCGAAGATTTGAGTGAGTTACAGCAATTTTGTCTCAAGCGGGTTTTTCGAAATTTTCAATGGGCTATACCCTTTACACAAAAAATGCTAAAAAATCAAAACTCTAATTTCCTGAAAAGTTTGTTTCCAATTTGATTCCCTGGGGCATTCTGAATGTAGGGATGGCCCACAGCGGTCGAAACTCGAAGATTTGAGTGAGTTACAGCAATTTTGTCTCAAGCGGGTTTTTCGAAATTTTCAATGGGCTATACCCTTTACACAAAAAATGCTAAAAAATCAAAACTCTAATTTCTTGAAAACTTTGTTTCCAATTTGATTCCCTGTGGTATTCTGAATGTAGGGATGCCCTACATCGGTCGAAACTCGAAGATTTGAGTGAGTTACAGTAATTTTGTCTCAAGCGGGTTTTTCGAAATTTTCAATGGGCTATATCCTTTACACAAAAAATGCTAAAAAATCAAAACTCTAATTTCTTGAAAAGTTTGTTTCCAATTTGATTCCCTGTGGTATTCTGAATATAGGGATGCCCTACAGCGGTCGAAACTCGAAGATTTGAGTGAGTTACAGCAATTTTGTCTCAAGCGGGTTTTTTGAAATTTTCAATGGGCTATACCCTTTACACAAAAAATGCTAAAAAATCAAAACTCTAATTTCTTGAAAAGTTTGTTTCCAATTTGATTCCCTGTGGTATTCTGAATATAGGGATGCTTACAGCTGTCGAAACTTGAAGATTTGAGTGAGTTACAGCAATTTTGTCTCAAGCGGGTTTTTCGAAATTGTCAATGGGCTATACCCTTTACACAAAAAATGCTAAAAAATCAAAACTCTAATTTCTTGAAAAGTTTGTTTCCAATTTGATTCCCTGTGGTATTCTGAATGTAGGGATGCCCTACATCGGTCGAAACTCGAAGATTTGAGTGAGTTACAGTAATTTTGTCTCAAGCGGGTTTTTCGAAATTTTCAATGGGCTATACCCTTTACACAAAAAATGCTAAAAAATCAAAACTCTAATTTCCTGAAAAGTTTGTTTCCAATTTGATTCCCTGGGGCATTCTGAATGTAGGGATGCCCCACAGCGGTCGAAACTCGAAGATTTGAGTGAGTTACAGCAATTTTGTCTCAAGCGGGTTTTTCGAAATTTTCAATGGGCTATACCCTTTACACAAAAAATGCTAAAAAATCAAAACTCTAATTTCTTGAAAAGTTTGTTTCCAATTTGATTCCCTGTGGTATTCTGAATATAGGGATGCCCTACAGCGGTCGAAACTCGAAGATTTGAGTGAGTTACAGCAATTTTGTCTCAAGCGGGTTTTTCGAAATTTTCAATGGGCTATACCCTTTACACAAAAAATGCTAAAAAATCAAAACTCTAATTTCTTGAAAACTTTGTTTCCAATTTGATTCCCTGTGGTATTCTGAATGTAGGGATGCCCTACATCGGTCGAAACTCGAAGATTTGAGTGAGTTACAGTAATTTTGTCTCAAGCGGATTTTTCGAAATTTTCAATGGGCTATACCCTTTACACAAAAAATGCTAAAAAATCAAAACTCTAATTTCTTGAAAAGTTTGTTTCCAATTTGATTCCCTGTGGTATTCTGAATATAGGGATGCCCTACAGCGGTCGAAACTCGAAGATTTGAGTGAGTTACAGCAATTTTGTCTCAAGCGGGTTTTTCGAAATTTTCAATGGGCTATACCCTTTACACAAAAAATGCTAAAAAATCAAAACTCTAATTTCTTGAAAAGTTTGTTTCCAATTTGATTCCCTGTGGTATTCTGAATATAGGGATGCTTACAGCTGTCGAAACTTGAAGATTTGAGTGAGTTACAGCAATTTTGTCTCAAGCGGGTTTTTCGAAATTGTCAATGGGCTATACCCTTTACACAAAAAATGCTAAAAAATCAAAACTCTAATTTCTTGAAAAGTTTGATTCCCTGTGGTATTCTGAATGTAGGGATGCCCTACATCGGTCGAAACTCGAAGATTTGAGTGAGTTACAGCAATTTTGTCTCAAGCGGGTTTTTCGAAATTTTCAATGGGCTATACCCTTTACACAAAAAATGCTAAAAAATCAAAACTCTAATTTCCTGAAAAGTTTGTTTCCAATTTGATTCCCTGGGGCATTCTGAATGTAGGGATGCCCCACAGCGGTCGAAACTCGAAGATTTGAGTGAGTTACAGCAATTTTGTCTCAAGCGGGTTTTTCGAAATTTTCAATGGGCTATACCCTTTACACAAAAAATGCTAAAAAATCAAAACTCTAATTTCTTGAAAAGTTTGTTTCCAATTTGATTCCCTGTGGTATTCTGAATATAGGGATGCCCTACATCGGTCGAAACTCGAAGATTTGAGTGAGTTACAGCAATTTTGTCTCAAGCGGGTTTTTCGAAATTTTCATGGGCTATACCCTTTACACAAAAAATGCTAAAAAATCAAAACTCTAATTTCTTGAAAACTTTGTTTCCAATTTGATTCCCTGTGGTATTCTGAATGTAGGGATGCCCTACATCGGTCGAAACTCGAAGATTTGAGTGAGTTACAGCAATTTTGTCTCAAGCGGGTTTTTCGAAATTTTCAATGGGCTATACCCTTTACACAAAAAATGCTAAAAAATCAAAACTCTAATTTCCTGAAAAGTTTGTTTCCAATTTGATTCCCTGGGGCATTCTGAATGTAGGGATGCCCCACAGCGGTCGAAACTCGAAGATTTGAGTGAGTTACAGCAATTTTGTCTCAAGCGGGTTTTTCGAAATTTTCAATGGGCTATACCCTTTACACAAAAAATGCTAAAAAATCAAAACTCTAATTTCTTGAAAACTTTGTTTCCAATTTGATTCCCTGTGGTATTCTGAATGTAGGGATGCCCTACATCGGTCGAAACTCGAAGATTTGAGTGAGTTACAGTAATTTTGTCTCAAGCGGGTTTTTCGAAATTTTCAATGGGCTATACCCTTTACACAAAAAATGCTAAAAAATCAAAACTCTAATTTCTTGAAAAGTTTGTTTCCAATTTGATTCCCTGTGGTATTCTGAATATAGGGATGCCCTACAGCGGTCGAAACTCGAAGATTTGAGTGAGTTACAGCAATTTTGTCTCAAGCGGGTTTTTCGAAATTTTCAATGGGCTATACCCTTTACACAAAAAATGCTAAAAAATCAAAACTCTAATTTCTTGAAAAGTTTGTTTCCAATTTGATTCCCTGTGGTATTCTGAATATAGGGATGCTTACAGCTGTCGAAACTTGAAGATTTGAGTGAGTTACAGCAATTTTGTCTCAAGCGGGTTGTTCGAAATTGTCAATGGGCTATACCCTTTACACAAAAAATGCTAAAAAATCAAAACTCTAATTTCTTGAAAAGTTTGATTCCCTGTGGTATTCTGAATGTAGGGATGCCCTACATCGGTCGAAACTCGAAGATTTGAGTGAGTTACAGCAATTTTGTCTCAAGCGGGTTTTTCGAAATTTTCAATGGGCTATACCCTTTACACAAAAAATGCTAAAAAATCAAAACTCTAATTTCCTGAAAAGTTTGTTTCCAATTTGATTCCCTGGGGCATTCTGAATGTAGGGATGCCCCACAGCGGTCGAAACTCGAAGATTTGAGTGAGTTACAGCAATTTTGTCTCAAGCGGGTTTTTCGAAATTTTCAATGGGCTATACCCTTTACACAAAAAATGCTAAAAAATCAAAACTCTAATTTCTTGAAAAGTTTGTTTCCAATTTGATTCCCTGTGGTATTCTGAATATAGGGATGCCCTACAGCGGTCGAAACTCGAAGATTTGAGTGAGTTACAGCAATTTTGTCTCAAGCGGGTTTTTCGAAATTTTCATGGGCTATACCCTTTACACAAAAAATGCTAAAAAATCAAAACTCTAATTTCTTGAAAACTTTGTTTCCAATTTGATTCCCTGTGGTATTCTGAATGTAGGGATGCCCTACATCGGTCGAAACTCGAAGATTTGAGTGAGTTACAGCAATTTTGTCTCAAGCGGGTTTTTCGAAATTTTCAATGGGCTATACCCTTTACACAAAAAATGCTAAAAAATCAAAACTCTAATTTCCTGAAAAGTTTGTTTCCAATTTGATTCCCTGGGGCATTCTGAATGTAGGGATGCCCCACAGCGGTCGAAACTCGAAGATTTGAGTGAGTTACAGCAATTTTGTCTCAAGCGGGTTTTTCGAAATTTTCAATGGGCTATACCCTTTACACAAAAAATGCTAAAAAATCAAAACTCTAATTTCTTGAAAATTTTGTTTCCAATTTGATTCCCTGTGGTATTCTGAATGTAGGGATGCCCTACATAGGTCGAAACTCGAAGATTTGAGTGAGTTACAGTAATTTTGTCTCAAGCGGGTTTTTCGAAATTTTCAATGGGCTATACCCTTTACACAAAAAATGCTAAAAAATCAAAACTCTAATTTCCTGAAAAGTTTGTTTCCAATTTGATTCCCTGGGGCATTCTGAATGTAGGGATGGCCCACAGCGGTCGAAACTCGAAGATTTGAGTGAGTTACAGCAATTTTGTCTCAAGCGGGTTTTTCGAAATTTTCAATGGGCTATACCCTTTACACAAAAAATGCTAAAAAATCAAAACTCTAATTTCTTGAAAACTTTGTTTCCAATTTGATTCCCTGTGGTATTCTGAATGTAGGGATGCCCTACATCGGTCGAAACTCGAAGATTTGAGTGAGTTAAAGTAATTTTGTCTCAAGCGGGTTTTTCGAAATTTTCAATGGGCTATATCCTTTACACAAAAAATGCTAAAAAATCAAAACTCTAATTTCTTGAAAAGTTTGTTTCCAATTTGATTCCCTGTGGTATTCTGAATATAGGGATGCCCTACAGCGGTCGAAACTCGAAGATTTGAGTGAGTTACAGCAATTTTGTCTCAAGCGGGTTTTTCGAAATTTTCAATGGGCTATACCCTTTACACAAAAAATGCTATAAAATCAAAACTCTAATTTCTTGAAAAGTTTGTTTCCAATTTGATTCCCTGTGGTATTCTGAATATAGGGATGCTTACAGCTGTCGAAACTTGAAGATTTGAGTGAGTTACAGCAATTTTGTCTCAAGCGGGTTTTTCGAAATTGTCAATGGGCTATACCCTTTACACAAAAAATGCTAAAAAATCAAAACTCTAATTTCTTGAAAAGTTTGTTTCCAATTTGATTCCCTGTGGTATTCTGAATATAGGGATGCCCTACAGCGGTCGAAACTCGAAGATTTGAGTGAGTTACAGCAATTTTGTCTCAAGCGGGTTTTTCGAAATTTTCAATGGGCTATACCCTTTACACAAAAAATGCTAAAAAATCAAAACTCTAATTTCCTGAAAAGTTTGTTTCCAATTTGATTCCCTGGGGCATTCTGAATGTAGGGATGCCCCACAGCGGTCGAAACTCGAAGATTTGAGTGAGTTACAGCAATTTTGTCTCAAGCGGGTTTTTCGAAATTTTCAATGGGCTATACCCTTTACACAAAAAATGCTAAAAAATCAAAACTCTAATTTCTTGAAAAGTTTGTTTCCAATTTGATTCCCTGTGGTATTCTGAATATAGGGATGCCCTACAGCGGTCGAAACTCGAAGATTTGAGTGAGTTACAGCAATTTTGTCTCAAGCGGGTTTTTCGAAATTTTCAATGGGCTATACCCTTTACACAAAAAATGCTAAAAAATCAAAACTCTAATTTCCTGAAAAGTTTGTTTCCAATTTGATTCCCTGGGGCATTCTGAATGTAGGGATGCCCCACAGCGGTCGAAACTCGAAGATTTGAGTGAGTTACAGCAATTTTGTCTCAAGCGGGTTTTTCGAAATTTTCAAAAAATGCTAAAAAATCAAAACTCTAATTTCTTGAAAAGTTTGTTTCCAATTTGATTCCCTGTGGTATTCTGAATATAGGGATGCCCTACAGCGGTCGAAACTCGAAGATTTGAGTGAGTTACAGCAATTTTGTCTCAAGCGGGTTTTTCGAAATTTTCAATGGGCTATACCCTTTACACAAAAAATGCTAAAAAATCAAAACTCTAATTTCTTGAAAACTTTGTTTCCAATTTGATTCCCTGTGGTATTCTGAATGTAGGGATGCCCTACATCGGTCGAAACTCGAAGATTTGAGTGAGTTACAGTAATTTTGTCTCAAGCGGGTTTTTCGAAATTTTCAATGGGCTATACCCTTTACACAAAAAATGCTAAAAAATCAAAACTCTAATTTCTTGAAAAGTTTGTTTCCAATTTGATTCCCTGTGGTATTCTGAATATAGGGATGCCCTACAGCGGTCGAAACTCGAAGATTTGAGTGAGTTACAGCAATTTTGTCTCAAGCGGGTTTTTCGAAATTTTCAATGGGCTATACCCTTTACACAAAAAATGCTAAAAAATCAAAACTCTAATTTCTTGAAAAGTTTGTTTCCAATTTGATTCCCTGTGGTATTCTGAATGTAGGGATGCCCTACATAGGTCGAAACTCGAAGATTTGAGTGAGTTACAGTAATTTTGTCTCAAGCGGGTTTTTCGAAATTTTCAATGGGCTATACCCTTTACACAAAAAATGCTAAAAAATCAAAACTCTAATTTCCTGAAAAGTTTGTTTCCAATTTGATTCCCTGGGGCATTCTGAATGTAGGGATGGCCCACAGCGGTCGAAACTCGAAGATTTGAGTGAGTTACAGCAATTTTGTCTCAAGCGGGTTTTTCGAAATTTTCAATGGGCTATACCCTTTACACAAAAAATGCTAAAAAATCAAAACTCTAATTTCTTGAAAACTTTGTTTCCAATTTGATTCCCTGTGGTATTCTGAATGTAGGGATGCCCTACATCGGTCGAAACTCGAAGATTTGAGTGAGTTAAAGTAATTTTGTCTCAAGCGGGTTTTTCGAAATTTTCAATGGGCTATATCCTTTACACAAAAAATGCTAAAAAATCAAAACTCTAATTTCTTGAAAAGTTTGTTTCCAATTTGATTCCCTGTGGTATTCTGAATATAGGGATGCCCTACAGCGGTCGAAACTCGAAGATTTGAGTGAGTTACAGCAATTTTGTCTCAAGCGGGTTTTTCGAAATTTTCAATGGGCTATACCCTTTACACAAAAAATGCTAAAAAATCAAAACTCTAATTTCTTGAAAAGTTTGTTTCCAATTTGATTCCCTGTGGTATTCTGAATATAGGGATGCTTACAGCTGTCGAAACTTGAAGATTTGAGTGAGTTACAGCAATTTTGTCTCAAGCGGGTTTTTCGAAATTGTCAATGGGCTATACCCTTTACACAAAAAATGCTAAAAAATCAAAACTCTAATTTCTTGAAAAGTTTGTTTCCAATTTGATTCCCTGTGGTATTCTGAATGTAGGGATGCCCTACATCGGTCGAAACTCGAAGATTTGAGTGAGTTACAGCAATTTTGTCTCAAGCGGGTTTTTCGAAATTTTCAATGGGCTATACCCTTTACACAAAAAATGCTAAAAAATCAAAACTCTAATTTCCTGAAAAGTTTGTTTCCAATTTGATTCCCTGGGGCATTCTGAATGTAGGGATGCCCCACAGCGGTCGAAACTCGAAGATTTGAGTGAGTTACAGCAATTTTGTCTCAAGCGGGTTTTTCGAAATTTTCAATGGGCTATACCCTTTACACAAAAAATGCTAAAAAATCAAAACTCTAATTTCTTGAAAAGTTTGTTTCCAATTTGATTCCCTGTGGTATTCTGAATATAGGGATGCCCTACAGCGGTCGAAACTCGAAGATTTGAGTGAGTTACAGCAATTTTGTCTCAAGCGGGTTTTTCGAAATTTTCAATGGGCTATACCCTTTACACAAAAAATGCTAAAAAATCAAAACTCTAATTTCTTGAAAACTTTGTTTCCAATTTGATTCCCTGTGGTATTCTGAATGTAGGGATGCCCTACATCGGTCGAAACTCGAAGATTTGAGTGAGTTACAGTAATTTTGTCTCAAGCGGGTTTTTCGAAATTTTCAATGGGCTATACCCTTTACACAAAAAATGCTAAAAAATCAAAACTCTAATTTCTTGAAAAGTTTGTTTCCAATTTGATTCCCTGTGGTATTCTGAATATAGGGATGCCCTACAGCGGTCGAAACTCGAAGATTTGAGTGAGTTACAGCAATTTTGTCTCAAGCGGGTTTTTCGAAATTTTCAATGGGCTATACCCTTTACACAAAAAATGCTAAAAAATCAAAACTCTAATTTCTTGAAAAGTTTGTTTCCAATTTGATTCCCTGTGGTATTCTGAATATAGGGATGCTTACAGCTGTCGAAACTTGAAGATTTGAGTGAGTTACAGCAATTTTGTCTCAAGCGGGTTTTTCGAAATTGTCAATGGGCTATACCCTTTACACAAAAAATGCTAAAAAATCAAAACTCTAATTTCTTGAAAAGTTTGATTCCCTGTGGTATTCTGAATGTAGGGATGCCCTACATCGGTCGAAACTCGAAGATTTGAGTGAGTTACAGCAATTTTGTCTCAAGCGGGTTTTTCGAAATTTTCAATGGGCTATACCCTTTACACAAAAAATGCTAAAAAATCAAAACTCTAATTTCCTGAAAAGTTTGTTTCCAATTTGATTCCCTGGGGCATTCTGAATGTAGGGATGCCCCACAGCGGTCGAAACTCGAAGATTTGAGTGAGTTACAGCAATTTTGTCTCAAGCGGGTTTTTCGAAATTTTCAATGGGCTATACCCTTTACACAAAAAATGCTAAAAAATCAAAACTCTAATTTCTTGAAAAGTTAGTTTCCAATTTGATTCCCTGTGGTATTCTGAATATAGGGATGCCCTACAGCGGTCGAAACTCGAAGATTTGAGTGAGTTACAGCAATTTTGTCTCAAGCGGGTTTTTCGAAATTTTCAATGGGCTATACCCTTTACACAAAAAATGCTAAAAAATCAAAACTCTAATTTCTTGAAAACTTTGTTTCCAATTTGATTCCCTGTGGTATTCTGAATGTAGGGATGCCCTACATCGGTCGAAACTCGAAGATTTGAGTGAGTTACAGTAATTTTGTCTCAAGCGGGTTTTTCGAAATTTTCAATGGGCTATACCCTTTACACAAAAAATGCTAAAAAATCAAAACTCTAATTTCTTGAAAAGTTTGTTTCCAATTTGATTCCCTGTGGTATTCTGAATATAGGGATGCCCTACAGCGGTCGAAACTCGAAGATTTGAGTGAGTTACAGCAATTTTGTCTCAAGCGGGTTTTTCGAAATTTTCAATGGGCTATACCCTTTACACAAAAAATGCTAAAAAATCAAAACTCTAATTTCTTGAAAAGTTTGTTTCCAATTTGATTCCCTGTGGTATTCTGAATATAGGGATGCTTACAGCTGTCGAAACTTGAAGATTTGAGTGAGTTACAGCAATTTTGTCTCAAGCGGGTTTTTCGAAATTGTCAATGGGCTATACCCTTTACACAAAAAATGCTAAAAAATCAAAACTCTAATTTCTTGAAAAGTTTGATTCCCTGTGGTATTCTGAATGTAGGGATGCCCTACATCGGTCGAAACTCGAAGATTTGAGTGAGTTACAGCAATTTTGTCTCAAGCGGGTTTTTCGAAATTTTCAATGGGCTATACCCTTTACACAAAAAATGCTAAAAAATCAAAACTCTAATTTCCTGAAAAGTTTGTTTCCAATTTGATTCCCTGGGGCATTCTGAATGTAGGGATGCCCCACAGCGGTCGAAACTCGAAGATTTGAGTGAGTTACAGCAATTTTGTCTCAAGCGGGTTTTTCGAAATTTTCAATGGGCTATACCCTTTACACAAAAAATGCTAAAAAATCAAAACTCTAATTTCTTGAAAAGTTTGTTTCCAATTTGATTCCCTGTGGTATTCTGAATATAGGGATGCTTACAGCTGTCGAAACTTGAAGATTTGAGTGAGTTACAGCAATTTTGTCTCAAGCGGGTTTTTCGAAATTGTCAATGGGCTATACCCTTTACACAAAAAATGCTAAAAAATCAAAACTCTAATTTCTTGAAAAGTTTGTTTCCAATTTGATTCCCTGTGGTATTCTGAATGTAGGGATGCCCTACATCGGTCGAAACTCGAAGATTTGAGTGAGTTACAGCAATTTTGTCTCAAGCGGGTTTTTCGAAATTTTCAATGGGCTATACCCTTTACACAAAAAATGCTAAAAAATCAAAACTCTAATTTCCTGAAAAGTTTGTTTCCAATTTGATTCCCTGGGGCATTCTGAATGTAGGGATGCCCCACAGCGGTCGAAACTCGAAGATTTGAGTGAGTTACAGCAATTTTGTCTCAAGCGGGTTTTTCGAAATTTTCAATGGGCTATACCCTTTACACAAAAAATGCTAAAAAATCAAAACTCTAATTTCTTGAAAAGTTTGTTTCCAATTTGATTCCCTGTGGTATTCTGAATATAGGGATGCCCTACAGCGGTCGAAACTCGAAGATTTGAGTGAGTTACAGCAATTTTGTCTCAAGCGGGTTTTTCGAAATTTTCAATGGGCTATACCCTTTACACAAAAAATGCTAAAAAATCAAAACTCTAATTTCTTGAAAACTTTGTTTCCAATTTGATTCCCTGTGGTATTCTGAATGTAGGGATGCCCTACATCGGTCGAAACTCGAAGATTTGAGTGAGTTACAGTAATTTTGTCTCAAGCGGGTTTTTCGAAATTTTCAATGGGCTATACCCTTTACACAAAAAATGCTAAAAAATCAAAACTCTAATTTCTTGAAAAGTTTGTTTCCAATTTGATTCCCTGTGGTATTCTGAATATAGGGATGCCCTACAGCGGTCGAAACTCGAAGATTTGAGTGAGTTACAGCAATTTTGTCTCAAGCGGGTTTTTCGAAATTTTCAATGGGCTATACCCTTTACACAAAAAATGCTAAAAAATCAAAACTCTAATTTCTTGAAAAGTTTGTTTCCAATTTGATTCCCTGTGGTATTCTGAATATAGGGATGCTTACAGCTGTCGAAACTTGAAGATTTGAGTGAGTTACAGCAATTTTGTCTCAAGCGGGTTTTTCGAAATTGTCAATGGGCTATACCCTTTACACAAAAAATGCTAAAAAATCAAAACTCTAATTTCTTGAAAAGTTTGATTCCCTGTGGTATTCTGAATGTAGGGATGCCCTACATCGGTCGAAACTCGAAGATTTGAGTGAGTTACAGCAATTTTGTCTCAAGCGGGTTTTTCGAAATTTTCAATGGGCTATACCCTTTACACAAAAAATGCTAAAAAATCAAAACTCTAATTTCCTGAAAAGTTTGTTTCCAATTTGATTCCCTGGGGCATTCTGAATGTAGGGATGCCCCACAGCGGTCGAAACTCGAAGATTTGAGTGAGTTACAGCAATTTTGTCTCAAGCGGGTTTTTCGAAATTTTCAATGGGCTATACCCTTTACACAAAAAATGCTAAAAAATCAAAACTCTAATTTCTTGAAAAGTTTGTTTCCAATTTGATTCCCTGTGGTATTCTGAATATAGGGATGCTTACAGCTGTCGAAACTTGAAGATTTGAGTGAGTTACAGCAATTTTGTCTCAAGCGGGTTTTTCGAAATTGTCAATGGGCTATACCCTTTACACAAAAAATGCTAAAAAATCAAAACTCTAATTTCTTGAAAAGTTTGTTTCCAATTTGATTCCCTGTGGTATTCTGAATGTAGGGATGCCCTACATCGGTCGAAACTCGAAGATTTGAGTGAGTTACAGCAATTTTGTCTCAAGCGGGTTTTTCGAAATTTTCAATGGGCTATACCCTTTACACAAAAAATGCTAAAAAATCAAAACTCTAATTTCCTGAAAAGTTTGTTTCCAATTTGATTCCCTGGGGCATTCTGAATGTAGGGATGCCCCACAGCGGTCGAAACTCGAAGATTTGAGTGAGTTACAGCAATTTTGTCTCAAGCGGGTTTTTCGAAATTTTCAATGGGCTATACCCTTTACACAAAAAATGCTAAAAAATCAAAACTCTAATTTCTTGAAAAGTTTGTTTCCAATTTGATTCCCTGTGGTATTCTGAATATAGGGATGCCCTACAGCGGTCGAAACTCGAAGATTTGAGTGAGTTACAGCAATTTTGTCTCAAGCGGGTTTTTCGAAATTTTCAATGGGCTATACCCTTTACACAAAAAATGCTAAAAAATCAAAACTCTAATTTCTTGAAAACTTTGTTTCCAATTTGATTCCCTGTGGTATTCTGAATGTAGGGATGCCCTACATCGGTCGAAACTCGAAGATTTGAGTGAGTTACAGTAATTTTGTCTCAAGCGGGTTTTTCGAAATTTTCAATGGGCTATACCCTTTACACAAAAAATGCTAAAAAATCAAAACTCTAATTTCTTGAAAAGTTTGTTTCCAATTTGATTCCCTGTGGTATTCTGAATATAGGGATGCCCTACAGCGGTCGAAACTCGAAGATTTGAGTGAGTTACAGCAATTTTGTCTCAAGCGGGTTTTTCGAAATTTTCAATGGGCTATACCCTTTACACAAAAAATGCTAAAAAATCAAAACTCTAATTTCTTGAAAAGTTTGTTTCCAATTTGATTCCCTGTGGTATTCTGAATGTAGGGATGCCCTACATAGGTCGAAACTCGAAGATTTGAGTGAGTTACAGTAATTTTGTCTCAAGCGGGTTTTTCGAAATTTTCAATGGGCTATACCCTTTACACAAAAAATGCTAAAAAATCAAAACTCTAATTTCCTGAAAAGTTTGTTTCCAATTTGATTCCCTGGGGCATTCTGAATGTAGGGATGGCCCACAGCGGTCGAAACTCGAAGATTTGAGTGAGTTACAGCAATTTTGTCTCAAGCGGGTTTTTCGAAATTTTCAATGGGCTATACCCTTTACACAAAAAATGCTAAAAAATCAAAACTCTAATTTCTTGAAAACTTTGTTTCCAATTTGATTCCCTGTGGTATTCTGAATGTAGGGATGCCCTACATCGGTCGAAACTCGAAGATTTGAGTGAGTTACAGCAATTTTGTCTCAAGCGGGTTTTTCGAAATTTTCATGGGCTATACCCTTTACACAAAAAATGCTAAAAAATCAAAACTCTAATTTCTTGAAAAGTTTGTTTCCAATTTGATTCCCTGTGGTATTCTGAATATAGGGATGCCCTACAGCGGTCGAAACTCGAAGATTTGAGTGAGTTACAGTAATTTTGTCTCAAGCGGGTTTTTCGAAATTTTCAATGGGCTATACCCTTTACACAAAAAATGCTAAAAAATCAAAACTCTAATTTCTTGAAAAGTTTGTTTCCAATTTGATTCCCTGTGGTATTCTGAATATAGGGATGCTTACAGCTGTCGAAACTTGAAGATTTGAGTGAGTTACAGCAATTTTGTCTCAAGCGGGTTTTTCGAAATTGTCAATGGGCTATACCCTTTACACAAAAAATGCTAAAAAATCAAAACTCTAATTTCTTGAAAAGTTTGTTTCCAATTTGATTCCCTGTGGTATTCTGAATGTAGGGATGCCCTACATCGGTCGAAACTCGAAGATTTGAGTGAGTTACAGCAATTTTGTCTCAAGCGGGTTTTTCGAAATTTTCAATGGGCTATACCCTTTACACAAAAAATGCTAAAAAAATCAAAACTCTAATTTCCTGAAAAGTTTATTTCCAATTTGATTCCCTGGGGCATTCTGAATGTAGGGATGCCCCACAGCGGTCGAAACTCGAAGATTTGAGTGAGTTACAGCAATTTTGTCTCAAGCGGGTTTTTCGAAATTTTCAATGGGCTATACCCTTTACACAAAAAATGCTAAAAAATCAAAACTCTAATTTCTTGAAAACTTTGTTTCCAATTTGATTCCCTGTGGTATTCTGAATGTACGGATGCCCTACATCGGTCGAAACTCGAAGATTTGAGTGAGTTACAGCAATTTTGTCTCAAGCGGGTTTTTCGAAATTTTCAATGGGCTATACCCTTTACACAAAAAATGCTATAAAATCAAAACTCTAATTTCTTGAAAACTTTGTTTCCAATTTGATTCCCTGTGGTATTCTGAATATAGGGATGCCCTACAGCTGTCGAAACTCGAAGATTTGAGTGAGTTACAGCAATTTTGTCTCAAGCGGGTTTTTCAAAATTTTCAATGGGCTATACCCTTTACACAAAAAATGCTAAAAAATCAAAACTCTAATTTCTTGAAAAGTTTGTTTCCAATTTGATTCCCTGTGGTATTCTGAATATAGGGATGCTTACAGCTGTCGAAACTTGAAGATTTGAGTGAGTTACAGCAATTTTGTCTCAAGCGGGTTTTTCGAAATTTTCACAAAAAACTACTAGAGGAGTATGACTCACTTACACAAAAAATGCTAAAAAATCAAAACTCTAATTTCTTGAAAACTTTGTTTCCAATTTGATTCCCTGTGGTATTCTGAATGTAGGGATGCCCTACATCGGTCGAAACTCGAAGATTTGAGTGAGTTACAGCAATTTTGTCTCAAGCGGGTTTTTCGAAATTTTCAATGGGCTATACCCTTTACACAAAAAATGCTAAAAAATCAAAACTCTAATTTCCTGAAAAGTTTGTTTCCAATTTGATTCCCTGGGGCATTCTGAATGTAGGGATGCCCCACAGCGGTCGAAACTCGAAGATTTGAGTGAGTTACAGCAATTTTGTCTCAAGCGGGTTTTTCGAAATTTTCAATGGGCTATACCCTTTACACAAAAAATGCTAAAAAATCAAAACTCTAATTTCTTGAAAAGTTTGTTTCCAATTTGATTCCCTGTGGTATTCTGAATATAGGGATGCCCTACAGCGGTCGAAACTCGAAGATTTGAGTGAGTTACAGCAATTTTGTCTCAAGCGGGTTTTTCGAAATTTTCATGGGCTATACCCTTTACACAAAAAATGCTAAAAAATCAAAACTCTAATTTCTTGAAAACTTTGTTTCCAATTTGATTCCCTGTGGTATTCTGAATGTAGGGATGCCCTACATCGGTCGAAACTCGAAGATTTGAGTGAGTTACAGCAATTTTGTCTCAAGCGGGTTTTTCGAAATTTTCAATGGGCTATACCCTTTACACAAAAAATGCTAAAAAATCAAAACTCTAATTTCTTGAAAACTTTGTTTCCAATTTGATTCCCTGTGGTATTCTGAATGTAGGGATGCCCTACATCGGTCGAAACTCGAAGATTTGAGTGAGTTACAGCAATTTTGTCTCAAGCGGGTTTTTCGAAATTTTCAATGGGCTATACCCTTTACACAAAAAATGCTAAAAAATCAAAACTCTAATTTCTTGAAAAGTTTGTTTCCAATTTGATTCCCTGTGGTATTCTGAATATAGGGATGCCCTACAGCGGTCGAAACTCGAAGATTTGAGTGAGTTACAGCAATTTTGTCTCAAGCGGGTTTTTCGAAATTTTCATGGGCTATACCCTTTACACAAAAAATGCTAAAAAATCAAAACTCTAATTTCTTGAAAACTTTGTTTCCAATTTGATTCCCTGTGGTATTCTGAATGTAGGGATGCCCTACATCGGTCGAAACTCGAAGATTTGAGTGAGTTACAGCAATTTTGTCTCAAGCGGGTTTTTCGAAATTTTCAATGGGCTATACCCTTTACACAAAAAATGCTAAAAAATCAAAACTCTAATTTCTTGAAAAGTTTGTTTCCAATTTGATTCCCTGGGGCATTCTGAATGTAGGGATGGCCCACAGCGGTCGAAACTCGAAGATTTGAGTGAGTTACAGCAATTTTGTCTCAAGCGGGTTTTTCGAAATTTTCAATGGGCTATACCCTTTACACAAAAAATGCTAAAAAATCAAAACTCTAATTTCTTGAAAAGTTTGTTTCCAATTTGATTCCCTGTGGTATTCTGAATATAGGGATGCCCTACAGCGGTCGAAACTCGAAGATTTGAGTGAGTTACAGCAATTTTGTCTCAAGCGGGTTTTTCGAAATTTTCATGGGCTATACCCTTTACACAAAAAATGCTAAAAAATCAAAACTCTAATTTCTTGAAAAGTTTGTTTCCAATTTGATTCCCTGTGGTATTCTGAATATAGGGATGCCCTACAGCGGTCGAAACTCGAAGATTTGAGTGAGTTACAGCAATTTTGTCTCAAGCGGGTTTTTCGAAATTTTCAATGGGCTATACCCTTTACACAAAAAATGCTAAAAAATCAAAACTCTAATTTCTTGAAAAGTTTGTTTCCAATTTGATTCCCTGTGGTATTCTGAATATAGGGATGCTTACAGCTGTCGAAACTTGAAGATTTGAGTGAGTTACAGCAATTTTGTCTCAAGCGGGTTTTTCGAAATTGTCAATGGGCTATACCCTTTACACAAAAAATGCTAAAAAATCAAAACTCTAATTTCTTGAAAAGTTTGTTTCCAATTTGATTCCCTGTGGTATTCTGAATGTAGGGATGCCCTACATCGGTCGAAACTCGAAGATTTGAGTGAGTTACAGCAATTTTGTCTCAAGCGGGTTTTTCGAAATTTTCATGGGCTATACCCTTTACACAAAAAATGCTAAAAAATCAAAACTCTAATTTCCTGAAAAGTTTGTTTCCAATTTGATTCCCTGGGGCATTCTGAATGTAGGGATGCCCCACAGCGGTCGAAACTCGAAGATTTGAGTGAGTTACAGCAATTTTGTCTCAAGCGGGTTTTTCGAAATTTTCAATGGGCTATACCCTTTACACAAAAAATGCTAAAAAATCAAAACTCTAATTTCTTGAAAACTTTGTTTCCAATTTGATTCCCTGTGGTATTCTGAATGTAGGGATGCCCTACATAGGTCGAAACTCGAAGATTTGAGTGAGTTACAGTAATTTTGTCTCAAGCGGGTTTTTCGAAATTTTCAATGGGCTATACCCTTTACACAAAAAATGCTAAAAAATCAAAACTCTAATTTCCTGAAAAGTTTGTTTCCAATTTGATTCCCTGGGGCATTCTGAATGTAGGGATGCCCCACAGCGGTCGAAACTCGAAGATTTGAGTGAGTTACAGCAATTTTGTCTCAAGCGGGTTTTTCGAAATTTTCAATGGGCTATACCCTTTACACAAAAAATGCTATAAAATCAAAACTCTAATTTCTTGAAAAGTTTGTTTCCAATTTGATTCCCTGTGGTATTCTGAATATAGGGATGCCCTACAGCGGTCGAAACTCGAAGATTTGAGTGAGTTACAGCAATTTTGTCTCAAGCGGGTTTTTCGAAATTTTCATGGGCTATACCCTTTACACAAAAAATGCTAAAAAATCAAACTCTAATTTCTTGAAAACTTTGTTTCCAATTTGATTCCCTGTGGTATTCTGAATGTAGGGATGCCCTACAGCGGTCGAAACTCGAAGATTTGAGTGAGTTACAGCAATTTTGTCTCAAGCGGGTTTTTTGAAATTTTCAATGGGCTATACCCTTTACACAAAAAATGCTAAAAAATCAAAACTCTAATTTCTTGAAAAGTTTGTTTCCAATTTGATTCCCTGTGGTATTCTGAATGTACGGATGCCCTACATCGGTCGAAACTCGAAGATTTGAGTGAGTTACAGTAATTTTGTCTCAAGCGGGTTTTTCGAAATTTTCAATGGGCTATACCCTTTACACAAAAAATGCTAAAAAATCAAAACTCTAATTTCCTGAAAAGTTTATTTCCAATTTGATTCCCTGGGGCATTCTGAATGTAGGGATGCCCCACAGCGGACGAAACTCGAAGATTTGAGTGAGTTACAGCAATTTTGTCTCAAGCGGGTTTTTCGAAATTTTCAATGGGCTATACCCTTTACACAAAAAATGCTAAAAAATCAAAACTCTAATTTCTTGAAAACTTTGTTTCCAATTTGATTCCCTGTGGTATTCTGAATGTAGGGATGCCCTACATCGGTCGAAACTCGAAGATTTGAGTGAGTTACAGCAATTTTGTCTCAAGCGGGTTTTTCGAAATTTTCAATGGGCTATACCCTTTACACAAAAAATGCTAAAAAATCAAAACTCTAATTTCTTGAAAAGTTTGTTTCCAATTTGATTCCCTGTGGTATTCTGAATATAGGGATGCTTACAGCTGTCGAAACTTGAAGATTTGAGTGAGTTACAGCAATTTTGTCTCAAGCGGGTTTTTCGAAATTTTCAATGGGCTATACCCTTTACACAAAAAATGCTAAAAAATCAAAACTCTAATTTCTTGAAAACTTTGTTTCCAATTTGATTCCCTGTGGTATTCTGAATGTAGGGATGCCCTACATCGGTCGAAACTCGAAGATTTGAGTGAGTTACAGCAATTTTGTCTCAAGCGGGTTTTTCGAAATTTTCAATGGGCTATACCCTTTACACAAAAAATGCTAAAAAATCAAAACTCTAATTTCCTGAAAAGTTTGTTTCCAATTTGATTCCCTGGGGCATTCTGAATGTAGGGATGCCCCACAGCGGTCGAAACTCGAAGATTTGAGTGAGTTACAGCAATTTTGTCTCAAGCGGGTTTTTCGAAATTTTCAATGGGCTATACCCTTTACACAAAAAATGCTAAAAAATCAAAACTCTAATTTCTTGAAAAGTTTGTTTCCAATTTGATTCCCTGTGGTATTCTGAATATAGGGATGCCCTACAGCGGTCGAAACTCGAAGATTTGAGTGAGTTACAGCAATTTTGTCTCAAGCGGGTTTTTCGAAATTTTCATGGGCTATACCCTTTACACAAAAAATGCTAAAAAATCAAAACTCTAATTTCTTGAAAACTTTGTTTCCAATTTGATTCCCTGTGGTATTCTGAATGTAGGGATGCCCTACATCGGTCGAAACTCGAAGATTTGAGTGAGTTACAGCAATTTTGTCTCAAGCGGGTTTTTCGAAATTTTCAATGGGCTATACCCTTTACACAAAAAATGCTAAAAAATCAAAACTCTAATTTCTTGAAAAGTTTGTTTCCAATTTGATTCCCTGTGGTATTCTGAATATAGGGATGCCCTACAGCGGTCGAAACTCGAAGATTTGAGTGAGTTACAGCAATTTTGTCTCAAGCGGGTTTTTCGAAATTTTCATGGGCTATACCCTTTACACAAAAAATGCTAAAAAATCAAAACTCTAATTTCTTGAAAACTTTGTTTCCAATTTGATTCCCTGTGGTATTCTGAATGTAGGGATGCCCTACATCGGTCGAAACTCGAAGATTTGAGTGAGTTACAGCAATTTTGTCTCAAGCGGGTTTTTCGAAATTTTCAATGGGCTATACCCTTTACACAAAAAATGCTAAAAAATCAAAACTCTAATTTCCTGAAAAGTTTGTTTCCAATTTGATTCCCTGGGGCATTCTGAATGTAGGGATGGCCCACAGCGGTCGAAACTCGAAGATTTGAGTGAGTTACAGCAATTTTGTCTCAAGCGGGTTTTTCGAAATTTTCAATGGGCTATACCCTTTACACAAAAAATGCTAAAAAATCAAAACTCTAATTTCTTGAAAACTTTGTTTCCAATTTGATTCCCTGTGGTATTCTGAATGTAGGGATGCCCTACATCGGTCGAAACTCGAAGATTTGAGTGAGTTACAGTAATTTTGTCTCAAGCGGGTTTTTCGAAATTTTCAATGGGCTATACCCTTTACACAAAAAATGCTAAAAAATCAAAACTCTAATTTCTTGAAAAGTTTGTTTCCAATTTGATTCCCTGTGGTATTCTGAATATAGGGATGCCCTACAGCGGTCGAAACTCGAAGATTTGAGTGAGTTACAGCAATTTTGTCCCAAGCGGGTTTTTCGAAATTTTCAATGGGCTATACCCTTTACACAAAAAATGCTAAAAAATCAAAACTCTAATTTCTTGAAAAGTTTGTTCCCAATTTGATTCCCTGTGGTATTCTGAATATAGGGATGCTTACAGCTGTCGAAACTTGAAGATTTGAGTGAGTTACAGCAATTTTGTCTCAAGCGGGTTTTTCGAAATTGTCAATGGGCTATACCCTTTACACAAAAAATGCTAAAAAATCAAAACTCTAATTTCTTGAAAAGTTTGTTTCCAATTTGATTCCCTGTGGTATTCTGAATGTAGGGATGCCCTACATCGGTCGAAACTCGAAGATTTGAGTGAGTTACAGCAATTTTGTCTCAAGCGGGTTTTTCGAAATTTTCAATGGGCTATACCCTTTACACAAAAAATGCTAAAAAATCAAAACTCTAATTTCCTGAAAAGTTTGTTTCCAATTTGATTCCCTGGGGCATTCTGAATGTAGGGATGCCCCACAGCGGTCGAAACTCGAAGATTTGAGTGAGTTACAGCAATTTTGTCTCAAGCGGGTTTTTCGAAATTTTCAATGGGCTATACCCTTTACACAAAAAATGCTAAAAAATCAAAACTCTAATTTCTTGAAAAGTTTGTTTCCAATTTGATTCCCTGTGGTATTCTGAATATAGGGATGCCCTACAGCGGTCGAAACTCGAAGATTTGAGTGAGTTACAGCAATTTTGTCTCAAGCGGGTTTTTCGAAATTTTCATGGGCTATACCCTTTACACAAAAAATGCTAAAAAATCAAAACTCTAATTTCTTGAAAACTTTGTTTCCAATTTGATTCCCTGTGGTATTCTGAATGTAGGGATGCCCTACATAGGTCGAAACTCGAAGATTTGAGTGAGTTACAGTAATTTTGTCTCAAGCGGGTTTTTCGAAATTTTCAATGGGCTATACCCTTTACACAAAAAATGCTAAAAAATCAAAACTCTAATTTCCTGAAAAGTTTGTTTCCAATTTGATTCCCTGGGGCATTCTGAATGTAGGAATGCCCCACAGCGGTCGAAACTCGAAGATTTGAGTGAGTTACAGCAATTTTGTCTCAAGCGGGTTTTTCGAAATTTTCAATGGGCTATACCCTTTACACAAAAAATGCTAAAAAATCAAAACTCTAATTTCTTAAAAAGTTTGTTTCCAATTTGATTCCCTGTGGTATTCTGAATATAGGGATGCCCTACAGCGGTCGAAACTCGAAGATTTGAGTGAGTTACAGCAATTTTGTCTCAAGCGGGTTTTTCGAAATTTTCATGGGCTATACCCTTTACACAAAAAATGCTAAAAAATCAAAACTCTAATTTCTTGAAAACTTTGTTTCCAATTTGATTCCCTGTGGTATTCTGAATGTAGGGATGCCCTACATAGGTCGAAACTCGAAGATTTGAGTGAGTTACAGTAATTTTGTCTCAAGCGGGTTTTTCGAAATTTTCAATGGGCTATACCCTTTACACAAAAAATGCTATAAAATCAAAACTCTAATTTCTTGAAAAGTTTGTTTCCAATTTGATTCCCTGTGGTATTCTGAATATAGGGATGCCCTACAGCGGTCGAAACTCGAAGATTTGAGTGAGTTACAGCAATTTTGTCTCAAGCGGGTTTTTCGAAATTTTCATGGGCTATACCCTTTACACAAAAAATGCTAAAAAATCAAAACTCTAATTTCTTGAAAACTTTGTTTCCAATTTGATTCCCTGTGGTATTCTGAATGTAGGGATGCCCTACAGCGGTCGAAACTCGAAGATTTGAGTGAGTTACAGCAATTTTGTCTCAAGCGGGTTTTTCGAAATTTTCAATGGGCTATACCCTTTACACAAAAAATGCTAAAAAATCAAAACTCTAATTTCCTGAAAAGTTTGTTTCCAATTTGATTCCCTGGGGCATTCTGAATGTAGGGATGCCCCACAGCGGTCGAAACTCGAAGATTTGAGTGAGTTACAGCAATTTTGTCTCAAGCGGGTTTTTCGAAATTTTCAATGGGCTATACCCTTTACACAAAAAATGCTAAAAAATCAAAACTCTAATTTCTTGAAAACTTTGTTTCCAATTTGATTCCCTGTGGTATTCTGAATGTACGGATGCCCTACATCGGTCGAAACTCGAAGATTTGAGTGAGTTACAGTAATTTTGTCTCAAGCGGGTTTTTCGAAATTTTCAATGGGCTATACCCTTTACACAAAAAATGCTAAAAAATCAAAACTCTAATTTCCTGAAAAGTTTGTTTCCAATTTGATTCCCTGTGGTATTCTGAATATAGGGATGCCCTACAGCTGTCGAAACTCGAAGATTTGAGTGAGTTACAGCAATTTTGTCTCAAGCGGGTTTTTCGAAATTTTCAATGGGCTATACCCTTTACACAAAAAATGCTAAAAAATCAAAACTCTAATTTCTTGAAAACTTTGTTTCCAATTTGATTCCCTGTGGTATTCTGAATGTAGGGATGCCCTACATCGGTCGAAACTCGAAGATTTGAGTGAGTTACAGCAATTTTGTCTCAAGCGGGTTTTTCGAAATTTTCAATGGGCTATACCCTTTACACAAAAAATGCTAAAAAATCAAAACTCTAATTTCCTGAAAAGTTTGTTTCCAATTTGATTCCCTGGGGCATTCTGAATGTAGGGATGCCCCACAGCGGTCGAAACTCGAAGATTTGAGTGAGTTACAGCAATTTTGTCTCAAGCGGGTTTTTCGAAATTTTCAATGGGCTATACCCTTTACACAAAAAATGCTAAAAAATCAAAACTCTAATTTCTTGAAAAGTTTGTTTCCAATTTGATTCCCTGTGGTATTCTGAATATAGGGATGCCCTACAGCGGTCGAAACTCGAAGATTTGAGTGAGTTACAGCAATTTTGTCTCAAGCGGGTTTTTCGAAATTTTCATGGGCTATACCCTTTACACAAAAAATGCTAAAAAATCAAAACTCTAATTTCTTGAAAACTTTGTTTCCAATTTGATTCCCTGTGGTATTCTGAATATAGGGATGCCCTACATCGGTCGAAACTCGAAGATTTGAGTGAGTTACAGCAATTTTGTCTCAAGCGGGTTTTTCGAAATTTTCAATGGGCTATACCCTTTACACAAAAAATGCTAAAAAATCAAAACTCTAATTTCTTGAAAACTTTGTTTCCAATTTGATTCCCTGTGGTATTCTGAATGTAGGGATGCCCTACATCGGTCGAAACTCGAAGATTTGAGTGAGTTACAGCAATTTTGTCTCAAGCGGGTTTTTCGAAATTTTCAATGGGCTATACCCTTTACACAAAAAATGCTAAAAAATCAAAACTCTAATTTCTTGAAAACTTTGTTTCCAATTTGATTCCCTGTGGTATTCTGAATGTAGGGATGCCCTACATAGGTCGAAACTCGAAGATTTGAGTGAGTTACAGTAATTTTGTCTCAAGCGGGTTTTTCGAAATTTTCAATGGGCTATACCCTTTACACAAAAAATGCTTAAAAATCAAAACTCTAATTTCCTGAAAAGTTTGTTTCCAATTTGATTCCCTGGGGCATTCTGAATGTAGGGATGCCCCACAGCGGTCGAAACTCGAAGATTTGAGTGAGTTACAGCAATTTTGTCTCAAGCGGGTTTTTCGAAATTTTCAATGGGCTATACCCTTTACACAAAAAATGCTATAAAATCAAAACTCTAATTTCTTGAAAAGTTTGTTTCCAATTTGATTCCCTGTGGTATTCTGAATATAGGGATGCCCTACAGCGGTCGAAACTCGAAGATTTGAGTGAGTTACAGCAATTTTGTCTCAAGCGGGTTTTTCGAAATTTTCAATGGGCTATACCCTTTACACAAAAAATGCTAAAAACTCAAAACTCTAATTTCTTGAAAAGTTTGTTTCCAATTTGATTCCCTGTGGTATTCTGAATATAGGGATGCCCTACAGCGGTCGAAACTCGAAGATTTGAGTGAGTTACAGCAATTTTGTCTCAAGCGGGTTTTTCGAAATTTTCAATGGGCTATACCCTTTACACAAAAAATGCTAAAAAATCAAAACTCTAATTTCTTGAAAAGTTTGTTTCCAATTTGATTCCCTGTGGTATTCTGAATATAGGGATGCTTACAGCTGTCGAAACTTGAAGATTTGAGTGAGTTACAGCAATTTTGTCTCAAGCGGGTTTTTCGAAATTTTCAATGGGCTATACCCTTTACACAAAAAATGCTAAAAAATCAAAACTCTAATTTCCTGAAAAGTTTGTTTCCAATTTGATTCCCTGGGGCATTCTGAATGTAGGGATGCCCCACAGCGGTCGAAACTCGAAGATTTGAGTGAGTTTCAGCAATTTTGTCTCAAGCGGGTTTTTCGAAATTTTCAATGGGCTATACCCTTTACACAAAAAATGCTATAAAATCAAAACTCTAATTTCTTGAAAAGTTTGTTTCCAATTTGATTCCCTGTGGTATTCTGAATATAGGGATGCCCTACAGCTGTCGAAACTCGAAGATTTGAGTGAGTTACAGCAATTTTGTCTCAAGCGGGTTTTTCGAAATTTTCAATGGGCTATACCCTTTACACAAAAAATGCTAAAAAATCAAAACTCTAATTTCTTGAAAAGTTTGTTTCCAATTTGATTCCCTGTGGTATTCTGAATGTAGGGATGCCCTACATCGGTCGAAACTCGAAGATTTGAGTGAGTTACAGCAATTTTGTCTCAAGCGGGTTTTTCGAAATTTTCAATGGGCTATACCCTTTACACAAAAAATGCTAAAAAATCAAAACTCTAATTTCCTGAAAAGTTTGTTTCCAATTTGATTCCCTGGGGCATTCTGAATGTAGGGATGCCCCACAGCGGTCGAAACTCGAAGATTTGAGTGAGTTACAGCAATTTTGTCTCAAGCGGGTTTTTCGAAATTTTCAATGGGCTATACCCTTTACACAAAAAATGCTATAAAATCAAAACTCTAATTTCTTGAAAAGTTTGTTTCCAATTTGATTCCCTGTGGTATTCTGAATATAGGGATGCCCTACAGCTGTCGAAACTCGAAGATTTGAGTGAGTTACAGCAATTTTGTCTCAAGCGGGTTTTTCGAAATTTTCAATGGGCTATACCCTTTACACAAAAAATGCTAAAAAATCAAAACTCTAATTTCTTGAAAAGTTTGTTTCCAATTTGATTCCCTGTGGTATTCTGAATATAGGGATGCCCTACAGCGGTCGAAACTCGAAGATTTGAGTGAGTTACAGCAATTTTGTCTCAAGCGGGTTTTTCGAAATTTTCAATGGGCTATACCCTTTACACAAAAAATGCTAAAAAATCAAAACTCTAATTTCTTGAAAAGTTTGTTTCCAATTTGATTCCCTGTGGTATTCTGAATATAGGGATGCTTACAGCTGTCGAAACTTGAAGATTTGAGTGAGTTACAGCAATTTTGTCTCAAGCGGGTTTTTCGAAATTTTCAATGGGCTATACCCTTTACACAAAAAATGCTAAAAAATCAAAACTCTAATTTCTTGAAAACTTTGTTTCCAATTTGATTCCCTGTGGTATTCTGAATGTAGGGATGCCCTACATCGGTCGAAACTCGAAGATTTGAGTGAGTTACAGCAATTTTGTCTCAAGCGGGTTTTTCGAAATTTTCAATGGGCTATACCCTTTACACAAAAAATGCTAAAAAATCAAAACTCTAATTTCCTCAAAAGTTTGTTTCCAATTTGATTCCCTGGGGCATTCTGAATGTAGGGATGCCCCACAGCGGTCGAAACTCGAAGATTTGAGTGAGTTACAGCAATTTTGTCTCAAGCGGGTTTTTCGAAATTTTCAATGGGCTATACCCTTTACACAAAAAATGCTATAAAATCAAAACTCTAATTTCTTGAAAAGTTTGTTTCCAATTTGATTCCCTGTGGTATTCTGAATATAGGGATGCCCTACAGCTGTCGAAACTCGAAGATTTGAGTGAGTTACAGCAATTTTGTCTCAAGCGGGTTTTTCGAAATTTTCAATGGGCTATACCCTTTACACAAAAAATGCTAAAAAATCAAAACTCTAATTTCTTGAAAAGTTTGTTTCCAATTTGATTCCCTGTGGTATTCTGAATGTAGGGATGCCCTACATCGGTCGAAACTCGAAGATTTGAGTGAGTTACAGCAATTTTGTCTCAAGCGGGTTTTTCGAAATTTTCAATGGGCTATACCCTTTACACAAAAAATGCTAAAAAATCAAAACTCTAATTTCCTGAAAAGTTTGTTTCCAATTTGATTCCCTGGGGCATTCTGAATGTAGGGATGCCCCACAGCGGTCGAAACTCGAAGATTTGAGTGAGTTACAGCAATTTTGTCTCAAGCGGGTTTTTCGAAATTTTCAATGGGCTATACCCTTTACACAAAAAATGCTATAAAATCAAAACTCTAATTTCTTGAAAAGTTTGTTTCCAATTTGATTCCCTGTGGTATTCTGAATATAGGGATGCCCTACAGCTGTCGAAACTCGAAGATTTGAGTGAGTTACAGCAATTTTGTCTCAAGCGGGTTTTTCGAAATTTTCAATGGGCTATACCCTTTACACAAAAAATGCTAAAAAATCAAAACTCTAATTTCTTGAAAAGTTTGTTTCCAATTTGATTCCCTGTGGTATTCTGAATATAGGGATGCCCTACAGCGGTCGAAACTCGAAGATTTGAGTGAGTTACAGCAATTTTGTCTCAAGCGGGTTTTTCGAAATTTTCAATGGGCTATACCCTTTACACAAAAAATGCTAAAAAATCAAAACTCTAATTTCTTGAAAAGTTTGTTTCCAATTTGATTCCCTGTGGTATTCTGAATATAGGGATGCTTACAGCTGTCGAAACTTGAAGATTTGAGTGAGTTACAGCAATTTTGTCTCAAGCGGGTTTTTCGAAATTTTCAATGGGCTATACCCTTTACACAAGAAAACTTTGTTCCAATTTGATTCCCTGTGGTATTCTGAATATAGGGATGCCCTACAGCGGTCGAAACTCGAAGATTTGAGTGAGTTACAGCAATTTTGTCTCAAGCGGGTTTTTCGAAATTTTCATGGGCTATACCCTTTACACAAAACATGCTAAAAAGTCAAAACTCTAATTTCTTGAAAAGTTTGTTTCCAATTTGATTCCCTGTGGTATTCTGAATATAGGGATGCCCTACAGTTGTCGACACTCGAAGATTTGAGTGAGTTACAGCAATTTTGTCTCAAGCGGGTTTTTCGAAATTTTCAATGGGCTATACCCTTTACACAAAAAATGCTAAAAAATCAAAACTCTAATTTCCTGAAAAGTTTGTTTCCAATTTGATTCCCTGGGGCATTCTGAATGTAGGGATGCCCCACAGCGGTCGAAACTCGAAGATTTGAGTGAGTTACAGCAATTTTGTCTCAAGCGGGTTTTTCGAAATTTTCAATGGGCTATACCCTTTACACAAAAAATGCTATAAAATCAAAACTCTAATTTCTTGAAAAGTTTGTTTCCAATTTGATTCCCTGTGGTATTCTGAATATAGGGATGCCCTACAGCTGTCGAAACTCGAAGATTTGAGTGAGTTACAGCAATTTTGTCTCAAGCGGGTTTTTCGAAATTTTCAATGGGCTATACCCTTTACACAAAAAATGCTAAAAAATCAAAACTCTAATTTCTTGAAAAGTTTGTTTCCAATTTGATTCCCTGTGGTATTCTGAATTTAGGGATGCCCTACAGCGGTCGAAACTCGAAGATTTGAGTGAGTTACAGCAATTTTGTCTCAAGCGGGTTTTTCGAAATTTTCAATGGGCTATACCCTTTACACAAAAAATGCTAAAAAATCAAAACTCTAATTTCTTGAAAAGTTTGTTTCCAATTTGATTCCCTGTGGTATTCTGAATATAGGGATGCTTACAGCTGTCGAAACTTGAAGATTTGCGTGAGTTACAGCAATTTTGTCTCAAGCGGGGTTTTCGAAATTTTCAATGGGCTATACCCTTTACACAAAAAATGCTAAAAAATCAAAACTCTAATTTCTTGAAAAGTTTGTTTCCAATTTGATTCCCTGTGGTATTCTGAATGTAGGGATGCCCTACATCGGTCGAAACTCGAAGATTTGAGTGAGTTACAGCAATTTTGTCTCAAGCGGGTTTTTCGAAATTTTCAATGGGCTATACCCTTTACACAAAAAATGCTAAAAAATCAAAACTCTAATTTCCTGAAAAGTTTGTTTCCAATTTGATTCCCTGGGGCATTCTGAATGTAGGGATGCCCCACAGCGGTCGAAACTCGAAGATTTGAGTGAGTTACAGCAATTTTGTCTCAAGCGGGTTTTTCAAAATTTTCAATGGGCTATACCCTTTACACAAAAAATGCTATAAAATCAAAACTCTAATTTCTTGAAAAGGTTGTTTCCAATTTGATTCCCTGTGGTATTCTGAATATAGGGATGCCCTACAGCTGTCGAAACTCGAAGATTTGAGTGAGTTACAGCAATTTTGTCTCAAGCGGGTTTTTCGAAATTTTCAATGGGCTATACCCTTTACACAAAAAATGCTAAAAAATCAAAACTCTAATTTCTTGAAAAGTTTGTTTCCAATTTGATTCCCTGTGGTATTCTGAATATAGGGATGCCCTACAGCGGTCGAAACTCGAAGATTTGAGTGAGTTACAGCAATTTTGTCTCAAGCGGGTTTTTCGAAATTTTCAATGGGCTATACCCTTTACACAAAAAATGCTAAAAAATCAAAACTCTAATTTCTTGAAAACTTTGTTTCCAATTTGATTCCCTGTGGTATTCTGAATATAGGGATGCTTACAGCTGTCGAAACTTGAAGATTTGAGTGAGTTACAGCAATTTTGTCTCAAGCGGGTTTTTCGAAATTTTCAATGGGCTATACCCTTTACACAAGAAAACTTTGTTCCAATTTGATTCCCTGTGGTATTCTGAATATAGGGATGCCCTACAGCGGTCGAAACTCGAAGATTTGAGTGAGTTACAGCAATTTTGTCTCAAGCGGGTTTTTCGAAATTTTCAATGGGCTATACCCTTTACACAAAAAATGCTAAAAAATCAAAACTCTAATTTCCTGAAAAGTTTGTTTCCAATTTGATTCCCTGGGGCATTCTGAATGTAGGGATGCCCCACAGCGGTCGAAACTCGAAGATTTGAGTGAGTTACAGCAATTTTGTCTCAAGCGGGTTTTTCGAAATTTTCAATGGGCTATACCCTTTACACAAAAAATGCTAAAAAATCAAAACTCTAATTTCTTGAAAAGTTTGTTTCCAATTTGATTCCCTGTGGTATTCTGAATATAGGGATGCCCTACAGCGGTCGAAACTCGAAGATTTGAGTGAGTTACAGCAATTTTGTCTCAAGCGGGTTTTTCGAAATTTTCATGGGCTATACCCTTTACACAAAAAATGCTAAAAAATCAAAACTCTAATTTCTTGAAAACTTTGTTTCCAATTTGATTCCCTGTGGTATTCTGAATGTAGGGATGCCCTACATCGGTCGAAACTCGAAGATTTGAGTGAGTTACAGCAATTTTGTCTCAAGCGGGTTTTTCGAAATTTTCAATGGGCTATACCCTTTACACAAGAAAACTTTGTTCCAATTTGATTCCCTGTGGTATTCTGAATATAGGGATGCCCTACAGCGGTCGAAACTCGAAGATTTGAGTGAGTTACAGCAATTTTGTCTCAAGCGGGTTTTTCGAAATTTTCATGGGCTATACCCTTTACACAAAACATGCTAAAAAATCAAGACTCTAATTTCTTGAAAAGTTTGTTTCCAATTTGATTCCCTGTGGTATTCTGAATATAGGGATGCCCTACAGTTGTCGACACTCGAAGATTTGAGTGAGTTACAGCAATTTTGTCTCAAGCGGGTTTTTCGAAATTTTCAATGGGCTATACCCTTTACACAAAAAATGCTAAAAAATCAAAACTCTAATTTCTTGAAAAGTTTGTTTCCAATTTGATTCCCTGTGGTATTCTGAATATAGGGATGCCCTACAGCGGTCGAAACTCGAAGATTTGAGTGAGTTACAGCAATTTTGTCTCAAGCGGGTTTTTCGAAATTTTCATGGGCTATACCCTTTACACAAAAAATGCTAAAAAATCAAAACTATAATTTCTTGAAAAGTTTGTTTCCAATTTGATTCCCTGTGGTATTCTGAATATAGGGATGCCCTACAGCGGTCGAAACTCGAAGATTTGAGTGAGTTACAGCAATTTTGTCTCAAGCGGATTTTTCGAAATTTTCATGGGCTATACCCTTTACACAAAAAATGCTAAAAAATCAAAACTCTAATTTCTTGAAAACTTTGTTTCCAATTTGATTCCCTGTGGTATTCTGAATATAGGGATGCCCTACAGCGGTCGAAACTCAAAGATTTGAGTGAGTTACAGCAATTTTGTCTCAAGCGGGTTTTTCGAAATTTTCATAGGCTATACCCTTTACACAAAAAATGCTAAAAAATCAAAACTCTAATTTCTTGAAAACTTTGTTTCCAATTTGATTCCCTGTGGTATTCTAAATATAGGGATGCCCTACAGCGGTCGAAACTCGAAGATTTGAGTGAGTTAGAGCAATTTTGTCTCAAGCGGGTTTTTCGAAATTTTCAATGGGCTATACCCTTTACACAAAAAATGCTAAAAAATCAAAACTCTAATTTCTTGAAAACTTTGTTTCCAATTTGATTCCTTATGGTATTCTGAATATAGGGATGCCCTACAGCGGTCGAAACTCGAAGATTTGAGTGAGTTACAGCAATTTTGTCTCAAGCGGGTTTTTCGAAATTTTCAATGGGCTATACCCTTTACACAAAAAATGCTAAAAAATCAAAACTCTAATTTCTTGAAAAGTTTGTTTCCAATTTGATTCCCTGGGGCATTCTGAATATAGGGATGCCCTACATCGGTCGAAACTCGAAGATTTGAGTGAGTTCCAGCAATTTTGTCTCAAGCGGGTTTTTCGAAATTTTCAATGGGCTATACCCTTTACACAAAAAATGCTAAAAAATCAAAACTCTAATTTCTTGAAAAGTTTGTTTCCAATTTGATTCCCTGGGGCATTCTGAATGTAGGGATGCCACACAGCGGTCGAAACTCGAAGATTTGAGTGAGTTACAGCAATTTTGTCTCAAGCGGGTTTTTCGAAATTTTCATGGGCTATACCCTTTACACAAAAAATGCTAAAAAATCAAAACTCTAATTTCTTGAAAACTTTGTTTCCAATTTGATTCCCTGTGGTATTCTGAATATAGGGATGCCCTACAGCGGTCGAAACTCGAAGATTTGAGTGAGTTACAGCAATTTTGTCTCAAGCGGGTTTTTGCGAAATTTTCATGGGCTATACCCTTTACACAAAAAATGCTAAAAAATCAAAACTCTAATTTCTTGAAAACTTTGTTTCCAATTTGATTCCCTGTGGTATTCTGAATATAGGGATGCCCTACAGCGGTCGAAACTCGAAGATTTGAGTGAGTTACAGCAATTTTGTCTCAAGCGGGTTTTTCGAAATTTTCATGGGCTATACCCTTTACACAAAAAATGCTAAAAAATCAAAACCCTAATTTCTTGAAAAGTTTGTTTCCAATTTGATTCCCTGTGGTATTCTGAATATAGGGATTGCCTACAGCTGTCGAAACTCGAAGATTTGAGTGAGTTACAGCAATTTTGTCTCAAGCGGTTTTTTCGAAATTTTCAATGGGCTATACCCTTTACACAAAAAATGCTAAAAAATCAAAACTCTAATTTCTTGAAAAGTTTGTTTCCAATTTGATTCCCTGTGGTATTCTGAATATAGGGATGCCCTACAGCGGTCGAAACTCGAAGATTTGAGTGAGTTACAGCAATTTTGTCTCAAGCGGGTTTTTCGAAATTTTCATGCTTTACACAAAAAATGCTAAAAAATCAAAACTCTAATTTCTTGAAAACTTTGTTTCCAATTTGATTCCCTGTGGTATTCTGAATATAGGGATGCCCTACAGCGGTCGAAACTCGAAGATTTGAGTGAGTTACAGCAATTTTGTCTCAAGCGGGCTTTTCGAAATTTTCATGGGCTATACCCTTTACACAAAAAATGCTAAAAAATCAAAACTCTAATTTCTTGAAAACTTTGTTTCCAATTTGATTCCCTGTGGTATTCTGAATATAGGGATTGCCTACAGCTGTCGAAACTCGAAGATTTGAGTGAGTTACAGCAATTTTGTCTCAAGCGGGTTTTTCGAAATTTTCATGGGCTATACCCTTTACACAAAAAATGCTAAAAAATCAAAACTCTAATTTCTTGAAAACTTTGTTTCCAATTTGATTCCCTGTGGTATTCTGAATATAGGGATGCCATACAGCGGTCGAAACTCGAAGATTTGAGTGAGTTACAGCAATTTTGTCTCAAGCGGGTTTTTCGAAATTTTCATGGGCTATACCCTTTACACAAAAAATGCTAAAAATCAAAACTCTAATTTCTTGAAAACTTTGTTTCCAATTTGATTTCCTGTGGTATTCTGAATATAGGGATGCCCTACAGCGGTCGAAACTCGAAGATTTGAGTGAGTTACAGCAATTTTGTCTCAAGCGGGTTTTTCGAAATTTTCATGGGCTATACCCTTTACACAAAAAATGCTAAAAAATCAAAACTCTAATTTCTTGAAAACTTTGTTTCCAATTTGATTCCCTGTGGTATTCTGAATATAGGGATGCCCTACAGCGGTCGAAACTCGAAGATTTGAGTGAGTTACAGCAATTTTGTCTCAAGCGGGTTTTTCGAAATTTTCATGGGCTATACCCTTTACACAAAAAATGCTAAAAAATCAAAACTCTAATTTCTTGAAAAGTTTGTTTCCAATTTGATTCCCTGTGGTATTCTGAATATAGGGATGCCCTACAGCGATCGAAACTCGAAGATTTGAGTGAGTTACAGCAATTTTGTCTCAAGCGGGTTTTTCGAAATTTTCAATGGGCTATACCCTTTACACAAAAAATGCTAAAAAATCAAAACTCTAATTTCTTGAAAAGTTTGTTTCCAATTTGATTCCCTGTGGTATTCTGAATATAGGGATTGCCTACAGCTGTCGAAACTCGAAGATTTGAGTGAGTTACAGCAATTTTGTCTCAAGCGGTTTTTTCGAAATTTTCATGGGCTATACCCTTTACACAAAAAATGCTAAAAAATCAAAACTCTAATTTCTTGAAAAGATTGTTTCCAATTTGATTTCCCTGTGGTATTCTGAATATAGGGATGCCCTACAGCGGTCGAAACTCGAAGATTTGAGTGAGTTACAGCAAATTTGTCTCAAGCGGGTTTTTCGGAATTTTCAATGGGCTATACCCTTTACACAAAAAATGCTAAAAAATCAAAACTCTAATTTCTTGAAAACTTTGTTTCCAATTTGATTCCCTGTGGTATTCTGAATATAGGGATGCCCTACAGCGGTCGAAACTCGAAGATTTGAGTGAGTTACAGCAATTTTGTCTCAAGCGGGTTTTTCGAAATTTTCATGGGCTATACCCTTTACACAAAAAATGCTAAAAAATCAAAACTCTAATTTCTTGAAAACTTTGTTTCCAATTTGATTCCCTGTGGTATTCTGAATATAGGGATGCCCTACAGCGGTCGAAACTCGAAGATTTGAGTGAGTTACAGCAATTTTGTCTCAAGCGGGTTTTTCGAAATTTTCAATGGGCTATACCCTTTACACAAAAAATGCTAAAAAATCAAAACTCTAATTTCTTGAAAAGTTTGTTTCCAATTTGATTCCCTGTGGTATTCTGAATATAGGGATGCCCTACAGCTGTCGAAACTCGAAGATTTGAGTGAGTTACAGCAATTTTGTCTCAAGCGGGTTTTTCGAAATTTTCATGGGCTATACCCTTTACACAAAAAATGCTTAAAAATCAAAACTGTAATTTCTTGAAAAGTTTGTTTCCAATTTGATTCCCTATGGTATTCTGAATATAGGGATGCCCTACAGCGGTCGAAACTCGAAGATTTGAGTGAGTTACAGCAATTTTGTCTCAAGCGGGTTTTTCGAAATTTTCAATGGGCTATACCCTTTACACAAAAAATGCTAAAAAATCAAAACTCTAATTTCTTGAAAAGTTTGTTTCCAATTTGATTCCCTGTGGTATTCTGAATATAGGGATTGCCTACAGCTGTCGAAACTCGAAGATTTGAGTGAGTTACAGCAATTTTGTCTCAAGCGGTTTTTTCGAAATTTTCAATGGGCTATACCCTTTACACAAAAAATGCTAAAAAATCAAAACTCTAATTTCTTGAAAAGTTTGTTTCCAATTTGATTCCCTGTGGTATTCTGAATATAGGGATGCCCTACAGCTGTCGAAACTCGAAGATTTGAGTGAGTTACAGCAATTTTGTCTCAAGCGGGTTTTTCGAAATTTTCATGGGCTATACCCTTTACACAAAAAATGCTAAAAAATCAAAACTCTAATTTCTTGAAAAGATTGTTTCCAATTTGATTTCCCTGTGGTATTCTGAATATAGGGATGCCCTACAGCGGTCGAAACTCGAAGATTTGAGTGAGTTACAGCAATTTTGTCTCAAGCGGGTTTTTCGAAATTTTCAATGGGCTATACCCTTTACACAAAAAATGCTATAAAATCAAAACTCTAATTTCTTGAAAAGTTTGTTTCCAATTTGATTCCCTGTGGTATTCTGAATATAGGGATGCCCTACAGCTGTCGAAACTCGAAGATTTGAGTGAGTTACAGCAATTTTGTCTCAAGCGGGTTTTTCGAAATTTTCAATGGGCTATACCCTTTACACAAAAAATGCTAAAAAATCAAAACTCTAATTTCTTGAAAAGTTTGTTTCCAATTTGATTCCCTGTGGTATTCTGAATATAGGGATGCCCTACAGCTGTCGAAACTCGATGTGGGTTTTTTGAAATTTTCAATGGGCTATACCCTTTACAAAAAAAATGCTTAAAAATCAAAACTCTAATTTCTTGAAAAGATTGTTTCCAATTTGATTTCCCTGTGGTATTCTGAATATAGGGATGCCCTACAGCGGTCGAAACTCGAAGATTTGAGTGAGTTATAGCAATTTTGTCTCAAGCGGGTTTTTCGAAATTTTCAATGGGTTATACCCTTTACACAAAAAATGCTAAAAAATCAAAACTCTAATTTCTTGAAAACTTTGTTTCCAATTTGATTCCCTGTGGTATTCTGAATATAGGGATGCCCTACAGCTGTCGAAACTCGAAGATTTGAGTGAGTTACAGCAATTTTGTCTCAAGCGGGTTTTTCGAAATTTTCATGGGCTATACCCTTTACACAAAAAATGCTTAAAAATCAAAACTGTAATTTCTTGAAAAGTTTGTTTCCAATTTGATTCCCTGGGGCATTCTGAATATAGGGATGCCCTACAGCGGTCGAAACTCGAAGATTTGAGTGAGTTACAGCAATTTTGTCTCAAGCGGGTTTTTCGAAATTTTCAATGGGCTATACCCTTTACACAAAACATGCTAAAAATCAAAACTCTAATTTCTTGAAAAGTTTGTTTCCAATTTGATTCCCTGTGGTATTCTGAATATAGGGATGCCCTACAGCTGTCGACACTCGAAGATTTGAGTGAGTTACAGCAATTTTGTCTCAAGCGGGTTTTTCGAAATTTTCAATGGGCTATACCCTTTACACAAAAAATGCTAAAAAATCAAAACTCTAATTTCTTGAAAAGTTTGTTTCCAATTTGATTCCCTGTGGTATTCTGAATATAGGGATGCCCTACAGCTGTCGAAACTCGAAGATTTGAGTGAGTTACAGCAATCTTGTCTCAAGCGGGTTTTTCGAAATTTTCATGGGCTATACCCTTTACACAAAAAATGCTTAAAAATCAAAACTCTAATTTCTTGAAAAGTTTGTTTCCAATTTGATTCCCTGTGGTATTCTGAATATAGGGATGCCCTACAGCAGTCGAAACTCGAAGATTTGAGTGAGTTACAGCAATTTTGTCTCAAGCGGGTTTTTCGAAATTTTCATAGGCTATACCCTTTACACAAAAAATGCTAAAAAATCAAAACTCTAATTTCTTGAAAACTTTGTTTCCAATTTGATTCCCTGTGGTATTCTGAATATAGGGATGCCCTACAGCGGTCGAAACTCGAAGATTTGAGTGAGTTACAGCAATTTTGTCTCAAGCGGATTTTTCGAAATTTTCATGGGCTATACCCTTTACACAAAAAATGCTAAAAAATTAAAACTCTAATTTCTTGAAAACTTTGTTTCCAATTTGATTCCCTGTGGTATTCTGAATATAGGGATGCCCTACAGCGGTCGAAACTCGAAGATTTGAGTGAGTTACAGCAATTTTGTCTCAAACGGGTTTTTCGAAATTTTCAATGGGCTATACCCTTTACACAAAAAATGCTAAAATATCAAAACTCTAATTTCTTGAAAACTTTGTTTCCAATTTGATTCCCTGTAATATTCTGAATATAGGGATGCCCTACAGCGGTCGAAACTCGAAGATTTGAGTGAGTTACAGCAATTTTGTCTCAAGCGGTTTTTCGAAATTTTCAATGGGCTATACCCTTTACACAAAAAATGCTAAAAAATCAAAACTCTAATTTCTTGAAAACATTGTTTCCAATTTGATTCCCTGTGGTATTCTAAATATAGGGATGCCCTACAGCGGTCGAAACTCGAAGATTTGAGTGAGTTACAGCAATTTTGTCTCAAGCGGGTTTTTCGAAATTTTCAATGGGCTATACCCTTTACACAAAAAATGCTAAAAAATCAAAACTCTTATTTCTTGGAAAGTTTGTTTCCAATTTGATTCCCTGGGGCATTCTGAATGTAGGGATGCCCTACAGCGGTCGAAACTCGAAGATTTGAGTGAGTTACAGCAATTTTGTCTCAAGCGGGTTTTTCGAAAATTTCAATGGGCTATACCCTTTACACAAAAAATGCTAAAAAATCAAAACTCTAATTTCTTGAAAAGTTTGTTTCCAATTTGATTTCCTGGGGCATTCTGAATGTAGGGATGCCACACAGCGGTCGAAACTCGAAGATTTGAGTGAGTTACAGCAATTTTGTCTCAAGCGGGTTTTTTCGAAATTTTCAGTGGGCTATACCCTTTACACAAAAAATGCTAAAAAATCAAAACTCTAATTTCTTGAAAACTTTGTTTCCAATTTGATTCCCTGTGGTATTCTGAATATAGGTATGCCCTACAGCGGTCGAAACTCGAAGATTTGAGTGAGTTACAGCAATTTTGTCTCAAGTGGGTTTTTTGAAATTTTCATGGGCTATACCCTTTACAAAAAAAATGCTTAAAAATCAAAACTCTAATTTCTTGAAAAGTTTGTTTCCAATTTGATTTCCCTGTGGTATACTGAATATAGGGATGCCCTACAGCGGTCGAAACTCGAAGATTTGAGTGAGTTATAGCAATTTTTTTTCAAGCGGGTTTTTCGAAATTTTCAATGGGCTATACCCTTTACACAAAAAATGCTAAAAAATCAAAACTCTAATTTCTTGAAAACTTTGTTTCCAATTTGATTCCCTGTGGTATTCTGAATATAGGGATGCCCTACAGCGGTCGAAACTCGAAGATTTGAGTGAGTTACAGCAATTTTGTCTCAAGCGGGTTTTTCGAAATTTTCAATGGGCTATACCCTTTACACAAAAAATGCTAAAAAATCAAAACTCTAATTTCTTGAAAAGTTTGTTTCCAATTTGATTCCCTGTGGTATTCTGAATATAGGGATGCCCTACAGCTGTCGAAACTCGAAGATTTGAGTGAGTTACAGCAATTTTGTCTCAAACGGGTTTTTCGAAATTTTCAATGGGCTATACCCTTTACACAAAAAATGCTAAAAAATCAAAACTCTAATTTCTTGAAAAGTTTGTTTCCAATTTGATTCCCTGTGGTATTCTGAATATAGGGATGCCCTACAGCGGTCGAAACTCGAAGATTTGAGTGAGTTACAGCAATTTTGTCTCAAGCGGGTTTTTCGAAATTTTCATGGGCTATACCCTTTACACAAAAAATGCTAAAAAATCAAAACTCTAATTTCTTGAAAACTTTGTTTCCAACTTGATTCCCTGTGGTATTCTGAATATAGGGATGCCCTATAGCGGTCGAAACTCGAAGATTTGAGTGAGTTACAGCAATTTTGTCTCAAGTGGGTTTTTTGAAATTTTCAATGGGCTATACCCTTTACAAAAAAAATGCTTAAAAATCAAAACTCTAATTTCTTGAAAAGTTTGTTTCCAATTTGATTCCCTGTGGTATTCTGAATATAGGGATGCCCTACAGCGGTCGAAACTCGAAGATTTGAGTGAGTTACAGCAATTTTGTCTCAAGCGGGTTTTTCGAAATTTTCAATGGGCTATACCCTTTACACAAGAAATGCTAAAAAATCAAAACTCTAATTTCTTGAAAACTTTGTTTCCAATTTGATTCCCTGTGGTATTCTGAATATAGGTATGCCCTTCAGCGGTCGAAACTCGAAGATTTGAGTGAGTTACAGCAATTGTGTCTCAAGCGGGTTTTTCGAAATTTTCATGGGCTATACCCTTTACACAAAAAATGCTAAAAAATCAAAACTCTAATTTCTTGAAAAGTTTGTTTCCAATTTGATTCCCTGTGGTATTCTGAATATAGGGATGCCCTACAGCGGTCGAAACTCGAAGATTTGAGTGAGTTACAGCAATTTTGTCTCAAGCGGGTTTTTCGAAATTTTCATGGGCTATACCCTTTACACAAAAAATGCTAAAAAATCAAAACTCTAATTTCTTGAAAACTTTGTTTCCAACTTGATTCCCTGTGGTATTCTGAATATAGGGATGCCCTATAGCGGTCGAAACTCGAAGATTTGAGTGAGTTACAGCAATTTTGTCTCAAGTGGGTTTTTTGAAATTTTCAATGGGCTATACCCTTTACAAAAAAAATGCTTAAAAATCAAAACTCTAATTTCTTGAAAAGTTTGTTTCCAATTTGATTCCCTGTGGTATTCTGAATATAGGGATGCCCTACAGCGGTCGAAACTCGAAGATTTGAGTGAGTTACAGCAATTTTGTCTCAAGCGGGTTTTTCGAAATTTTCAATGGGCTATACCCTTTACACAAGAAATGCTAAAAAATCAAAACTCTAATTTCTTGAAAACTTTGTTTCCAATTTGATTCCCTGTGGTATTCTGAATATAGGTATGCCCTTCAGCGGTCGAAACTCGAAGATTTGAGTGAGTTACAGCAATTGTGTCTCAAGCGGGTTTTTCGAAATTTTCATGGGCTATACCCTTTACACAAAAAATGCTAAAAAATCAAAACTCTAATTTCTTGAAAAGATTGTTTCCAATTTGATTTCCCTGTGGTATTCTGAATATAGGGATGCCCTACAGCGGTCGAAACTCGAAGATTTGAGTGAGTTATAGCAATTTTGTCTCAAGCGGGTTTTTCGAAATTTTCAATGGGCTATACCCTTTACACAAAAAATGCTAAAAAATCAAAACTCTAATTTCTTGAAAAGTTTGTTTCCAATTTGATTCCCTGTGGTATTCTGAATATAGGGATGCCCTACAGCGGTCGAAACTCGAAGATTTGAGTGAGTTACAGCAATTTTGTCTCAAGCGGGTTTTTCGAAATTTTCATGGGCTATACCCTTTACACAAAAAATGCTAAAAAATCAAAACTCTAATTTCTTGAAAACTTTGTTTCCAATTTGATTCCCTGTGGTATTCTGAATATAGGGATGCCCTACAGCGGTCGAAACTCGAAGATTTGAGTGAGTTACAGCAATTTTGTCTCAAGTGGGTTTTTTGAAATTTTTTTTGAAATTGGGCTATACCCTTTACAAAAAAAATGCTTAAAAATCAAAACTCTAATTTCTTGAAAAGTTTGTTTCCAATTTGATTCCCTGGGGCATTCTGAATGTAGGGATGCCCTACAGCGGTCTAAACTCGAAGATTTGAGTGTCTCAAGTGGGTTTTTTGAAATTTTCAATGGGCTATACCCTTTACAAAAAAAATGCTTAAAAATCAAAACTCTAATTTCTTGAAAAGTTTGTTTCCAATTTGATTCCCTGGGGCATTCTGAATGTAGGGATGCCCTACATCGGTCGAAACTCGAAGATTTGAGTGAGTTACAGCAATTTTGTCTCAAGCGGGTTTTTCGAAATTTTCAATGGGCTATACCCTTTACACAAAAAATGCTAAAAAATCAAAACTCTAATTTCTTGAAAAGTTTGTTTCCAATTTGATTCCCTGTGGTATTCTGAATATAGGGATGCCCTACAGCGGTCGAAACTCGAAGATTTGAGTGAGTTACAGCAATTTTGTCTCAAGCGGGTTTTTCGAAATTTTCATGGGCTATACCCTTTACACAAAAAATGCTAAAAAATCAAAACTCTAATTTCTTGAAAACTTTGTTTCCAATTTGATTCCCTGTGGTATTCTGAATATAGGGATGCCCTACAGCGGTCGAAACTCGAAGATTTGAGTGAGTTACAGCAATTTTGTCTCAAGTGGGTTTTTTGAAATTTTTTTTGAAATTGGGCTATACCCTTTACAAAAAAAATGCTTAAAAATCAAAACTCTAATTTCTTGAAAAGTTTGTTTCCAATTTGATTCCCTGGGGCATTCTGAATGTAGGGATGCCCTACAGCGGTCTAAACTCGAAGATTTGAGTATCTCAAGTGGGTTTTTTGAAATTTTCAATGGGCTATACCCTTTACAAAAAAAATGCTTAAAAATCAAAACTCTAATTTCTTGAAAAGTTTGTTTCCAATTTGATTCCCTGGGGCATTCTGAATGTAGGGATGCCCTACGTCGGTCGAAACTCGAAGATTTGAGTGAGTTACAGCAATTTTGTCTCAAGCGGGTTTTTTCGAAATTTTCAATGGGCTATACCCTTTACACAAAAAATGCTTAAAAATCAAAACTCTAATTTCTTGAAAAGTTTGTTTCCAATTTGATTCCCTGTGGTATTCTGAATATAGGGATGCCCTACAGCGGTCGAAACTCGAAGATTTGAGTGAGTTACAGCAATTTTGTCTCAAGCGGGTTTTTCGAAATTTTCATGGGCTATACCCTTTACACAAAAAATGCTAAAAAATCAAAACTCTAATTTCTTGAAAACTTTGTTTCCAATTTGATTCCCTGTGGTATTCTGAATATAGGGATGCCCTACAGCGGTCGAAACTCGAAGATTTGAGTGAGTTACAGCAATTATGTCTCAAGTGGGTTTTTTGAAATTTTCAATGGGCTATACCCTTTACACAAAAAATGCTAAAAAATCAAAACTCTAATTTCTTGAAAATTTTGTTTCCAATTTGATTCCCTGTGGTATTCTGAATATAGGGATGCCCTACAGCGGTCGAAACTCGAAGATTTGAGTGAGTTACAGCAATTTTGTCTCAAGCGGGTTTTTCGAAATTTTCATGGGCTATACCCTTTACACAAAAAATGCTAAAAAATCAAAACTCTAATTTCTTGAAAACTTTGTTTCCAATTTGATTCCCTGTGGTATTCTGAATATAGGGATGCCCTACAGCGGTCGAAACTCGAAGATTTGAGTGAGTTACAGCAATTATGTCTCAAGTGGGTTTTTTGAAATTTTCAATGGGCTATACCCTTTACACAAAAAATGCTAAAAAATCAAAACTCTAATTTCTTGAAAATTTTGTTTCCAATTTGATTCCCTGTGGTATTCTGAATATAGGGATGCCCTACAGCGGTCGAAACTCGAAGATTTGAGTGAGTTACAGCAATTTTGTCTCAAGCGGGTTTTTTCGAAATTTTCAATGGGCTATACCCTTTACACAAAAAATGCTTAAAAATCAAAACTCTAATTTCTTGAAAAGTTTGTTTCCAATTTGATTCCCTGTGGTATTCTGAATATAGGGATGCCCTACAGCGGTCGAAACTCGAAGATTTTAGTGAGTTACAGCAATTTTGTCTCAAGCGGGTTTTTCGAAATTTTCATGGGCTATACCCTTTACACAAAAAATGCTAAAAAATCAAAACTCTAATTTCTTGAAAACTTTGTTTCCAATTTGATTCCCTGTGGTATTCTGAATATAGGGATGCCCTACAGCGGTCGAAACTCGAAGATTTGAGTGAGTTACAGCAATTATGTCTCAAGTGGGTTTTTTGAAATTTTCAATGGGCTATACCCTTTACACAAAAAATGCTAAAAAATCAAAACTCTAATTTCTTGAAAATTTTGTTTCCAATTTGATTCCCTGTGGTATTCTGAATATAGGGATGCCCTACAGCGGTCGAAACTCGAAGATTTGAGTGAGTTACAGCAATTTTGTCTCAAGCGGGTTTTTCGAAATTTTCATGGGCTATACCCTTTACACAAAAAATGCTAAAAAATCAAAACTCTAATTTCTTGAAAACTTTGTTTCCAATTTGATTCCCTGTGGTATTCTGAATATAGGGATGCCCTACAGCGGTCGAAACTCGAAGATTTGAGTGAGTTACAGCAATTATGTCTCAAGTGGGTTTTTTGAAATTTTCAATGGGCTATACCCTTTACACAAAAAATGCTAAAAAATCAAAACTCTAATTTCTTGAAAATTTTGTTTCCAATTTGATTCCCTGTGGTATTCTGAATATAGGGATGCCCTACAGCGGTCGAAACTCGAAGATTTGAGTGAGTTACAGCAATTTTGTCTCAAGCGGGTTTTTCGAAATTTTCATGGGCTATACCCTTTACACAAAAAATGCTAAAAAATCAAAACTCTAATTTCTTGAAAAGTTTGTTTCCAATTTGATTTCCCTGTGGTATACTGAATATAGGGATGCCCTACAGCGGTCGAAACTCGAAGATTTGAGTGAGTTATAGCAATTTTGTCTCAAGCGGGTTTTTCGAAATTTTCAATGGGCTATACCCTTTACACAAAAAATGCTAAAAAATCAAAACTCTAATTTCTTGAAAAGTTTGTTTCCAATTTGATTCCCTGTGGTATTCTGAATATAGGGATGCCCTACAGCGGTCGAAACTCGAAGATTTGAGTGAGTTACAGCAATTTTGTCTCAAGCGGGTTTTTCGAAATTTTCATGGGCTATACCCTTTACACAAAAAATGCTAAAAAATCAAAACTCTAATTTCTTGAAAACTTTGTTTCCAATTTGATTCCCTGTGGTATTCTGAATATAGGGATGCCCTACAGCTGTCGAAACTCGAAGAGTTGAGTGAGTTACAGCAATTTTGTCTCAAACGGGTTTTTCGAAATTTTCAATGGGCTATACCCTTTACACAAAAAATGCTAAAAAATCAAAACTCTAATTTCTTGAAAAGTTTGTTTCCAATTTGATTCCCTGTGGTATTCTGAATATAGGGATGCCCTACAGCGGTCGAAACTCGAAGAGTTGAGTGAGTTACAGCAATTGTGTCTCAAGCGGGTTTTTCGAAATTTTCATGGGCTATACCCTTTACACAAAAAATGCTAAAAAATCAAAACTCTAATTTCTTGAAAAGATTGTTTCCAATTTGATTTCCCTGTGGTATTCTGAATATAGGGATGCCCTACAGCGGTCGAAACTCGAAGATTTGAGTGAGTTATAGCAATTTTGTCTCAAGCGGGTTTTTCGAAATTTTCAATGGGCTATACCCTTTACACAAAAAATGCTAAAAAATCAAAACTCTAATTTCTTGAAAAGTTTGTTTCCAATTTGATTCCCTGTGGTATTCTGAATATAGGGATGCCCTACAGCGGTCGAAACTCGAAGATTTGAGTGAGTTACAGCAATTTTGTCTCAAGCGGGTTTTTCGAAATTTTCATGGGCTATACCCTTTACACAAAAAATGCTAAAAAATCAAAACTCTAATTTCTTGAAAAGATTGTTTCCAATTTGATTTCCCTGTGGTATTCTGAATATAGGGATGCCCTACAGCGGTCGAAACTCGAAGATTTGAGTGAGTTATAGCAATTTTGTCTCAAGCGGGTTTTTCGAAATTTTCAATGGGCTATACCCTTTACACAAAAAATGCTAAAAAATCAAAACTCTAATTTCTTGAAAAGTTTGTTTCCAATTTGATTCCCTGTGGTATTCTGAATATAGGGATGCCCTACAGCGGTCGAAACTCGAAGATTTGAGTGAGTTACAGCAATTTTGTCTCAAGCGGGTTTTTCGAAATTTTCATGGGCTATACCCTTTACACAAAAAATGCTAAAAAATCAAAACTCTAATTTCTTGAAAACTTTGTTTCCAATTTGATTCCCTGTGGTATTCTGAATATAGGGATGCCCTACAGCGGTCGAAACTCGAAGATTTGAGTGAGTTACAGCAATTTTGTCTCAAGTGGGTTTTTTGAAATTTTTTTTGAAATTGGGCTATACCCTTTACAAAAAAAATGCTTAAAAATCAAAACTCTAATTTCTTGAAAAGTTTGTTTCCAATTTGATTCCCTGGGGCATTCTGAATGTAGGGATGCCCTACAGCGGTCTAAACTCGAAGATTTGAGTGTCTCAAGTGGGTTTTTTGAAATTTTCAATGGGCTATACCCTTTACAAAAAAAATGCTTAAAAATCAAAACTCTAATTTCTTGAAAAGTTTGTTTCCAATTTGATTCCCTGGGGCATTCTGAATGTAGGGATGCCCTACATCGGTCGAAACTCGAAGATTTGAGTGAGTTACAGCAATTTTGTCTCAAGCGGGTTTTTCGAAATTTTCAATGGGCTATACCCTTTACACAAAAAATGCTAAAAAATCAAAACTCTAATTTCTTGAAAAGTTTGTTTCCAATTTGATTCCCTGTGGTATTCTGAATATAGGGATGCCCTACAGCGGTCGAAACTCGAAGATTTGAGTGAGTTACAGCAATTTTGTCTCAAGCGGGTTTTTCGAAATTTTCATGGGCTATACCCTTTACACAAAAAATGCTAAAAAATCAAAACTCTAATTTCTTGAAAACTTTGTTTCCAATTTGATTCCCTGTGGTATTCTGAATATAGGGATGCCCTACAGCGGTCGAAACTCGAAGATTTGAGTGAGTTACAGCAATTTTGTCTCAAGTGGGTTTTTTGAAATTTTTTTTGAAATTGGGCTATACCCTTTACAAAAAAAATGCTTAAAAATCAAAACTCTAATTTCTTGAAAAGTTTGTTTCCAATTTGATTCCCTGGGGCATTCTGAATGTAGGGATGCCCTACAGCGGTCTAAACTCGAAGATTTGAGTATCTCAAGTGGGTTTTTTGAAATTTTCAATGGGCTATACCCTTTACAAAAAAAATGCTTAAAAATCAAAACTCTAATTTCTTGAAAAGTTTGTTTCCAATTTGATTCCCTGGGGCATTCTGAATGTAGGGATGCCCTACGTCGGTCGAAACTCGAAGATTTGAGTGAGTTACAGCAATTTTGTCTCAAGCGGGTTTTTTCGAAATTTTCAATGGGCTATACCCTTTACACAAAAAATGCTTAAAAATCAAAACTCTAATTTCTTGAAAAGTTTGTTTCCAATTTGATTCCCTGTGGTATTCTGAATATAGGGATGCCCTACAGCGGTCGAAACTCGAAGATTTGAGTGAGTTACAGCAATTTTGTCTCAAGCGGGTTTTTCGAAATTTTCATGGGCTATACCCTTTACACAAAAAATGCTAAAAAATCAAAACTCTAATTTCTTGAAAACTTTGTTTCCAATTTGATTCCCTGTGGTATTCTGAATATAGGGATGCCCTACAGCGGTCGAAACTCGAAGATTTGAGTGAGTTACAGCAATTATGTCTCAAGTGGGTTTTTTGAAATTTTCAATGGGCTATACCCTTTACACAAAAAATGCTAAAAAATCAAAACTCTAATTTCTTGAAAATTTTGTTTCCAATTTGATTCCCTGTGGTATTCTGAATATAGGGATGCCCTACAGCGGTCGAAACTCGAAGATTTGAGTGAGTTACAGCAATTTTGTCTCAAGCGGGTTTTTCGAAATTTTCATGGGCTATACCCTTTACACAAAAAATGCTAAAAAATCAAAACTCTAATTTCTTGAAAACTTTGTTTCCAATTTGATTCCCTGTGGTATTCTGAATATAGGGATGCCCTACAGCGGTCGAAACTCGAAGATTTGAGTGAGTTACAGCAATTATGTCTCAAGTGGGTTTTTTGAAATTTTCAATGGGCTATACCCTTTACACAAAAAATGCTAAAAAATCAAAACTCTAATTTCTTGAAAATTTTGTTTCCAATTTGATTCCCTGTGGTATTCTGAATATAGGGATGCCCTACAGCGGTCGAAACTCGAAGATTTGAGTGAGTTACAGCAATTTTGTCTCAAGCGGGTTTTTTCGAAATTTTCAATGGGCTATACCCTTTACACAAAAAATGCTTAAAAATCAAAACTCTAATTTCTTGAAAAGTTTGTTTCCAATTTGATTCCCTGTGGTATTCTGAATATAGGGATGCCCTACAGCGGTCGAAACTCGAAGATTTTAGTGAGTTACAGCAATTTTGTCTCAAGCGGGTTTTTCGAAATTTTCATGGGCTATACCCTTTACACAAAAAATGCTAAAAAATCAAAACTCTAATTTCTTGAAAACTTTGTTTCCAATTTGATTCCCTGTGGTATTCTGAATATAGGGATGCCCTACAGCGGTCGAAACTCGAAGATTTGAGTGAGTTACAGCAATTATGTCTCAAGTGGGTTTTTTGAAATTTTCAATGGGCTATACCCTTTACACAAAAAATGCTAAAAAATCAAAACTCTAATTTCTTGAAAATTTTGTTTCCAATTTGATTCCCTGTGGTATTCTGAATATAGGGATGCCCTACAGCGGTCGAAACTCGAAGATTTGAGTGAGTTACAGCAATTTTGTCTCAAGCGGGTTTTTCGAAATTTTCATGGGCTATACCCTTTACACAAAAAATGCTAAAAAATCAAAACTCTAATTTCTTGAAAACTTTGTTTCCAATTTGATTCCCTGTGGTATTCTGAATATAGGGATGCCCTACAGCGGTCGAAACTCGAAGATTTGAGTGAGTTACAGCAATTATGTCTCAAGTGGGTTTTTTGAAATTTTCAATGGGCTATACCCTTTACACAAAAAATGCTAAAAAATCAAAACTCTAATTTCTTGAAAATTTTGTTTCCAATTTGATTCCCTGTGGTATTCTGAATATAGGGATGCCCTACAGCGGTCGAAACTCGAAGATTTGAGTGAGTTACAGCAATTTTGTCTCAAGCGGGTTTTTCGAAATTTTCATGGGCTATACCCTTTACACAAAAAATGCTAAAAAATCAAAACTCTAATTTCTTGAAAAGTTTGTTTCCAATTTGATTTCCCTGTGGTATACTGAATATAGGGATGCCCTACAGCGGTCGAAACTCGAAGATTTGAGTGAGTTATAGCAATTTTGTCTCAAGCGGGTTTTTCGAAATTTTCAATGGGCTATACCCTTTACACAAAAAATGCTAAAAAATCAAAACTCTAATTTCTTGAAAAGTTTGTTTCCAATTTGATTCCCTGTGGTATTCTGAATATAGGGATGCCCTACAGCGGTCGAAACTCGAAGATTTGAGTGAGTTACAGCAATTTTGTCTCAAGCGGGTTTTTCGAAATTTTCATGGGCTATACCCTTTACACAAAAAATGCTAAAAAATCAAAACTCTAATTTCTTGAAAACTTTGTTTCCAATTTGATTCCCTGTGGTATTCTGAATATAGGGATGCCCTACAGCTGTCGAAACTCGAAGAGTTGAGTGAGTTACAGCAATTTTGTCTCAAACGGGTTTTTCGAAATTTTCAATGGGCTATACCCTTTACACAAAAAATGCTAAAAAATCAAAACTCTAATTTCTTGAAAAGTTTGTTTCCAATTTGATTCCCTGTGGTATTCTGAATATAGGGATGCCCTACAGCGGTCGAAACTCGAAGAGTTGAGTGAGTTACAGCAATTTTGTCTCAAACGGGTTTTTCGAAATTTTCAATGGGCTATACCCTTTACACAAAAAATGCTAAAAAATCAAAACTCTAATTTCTTGAAAAGTTTGTTTCCAATTTGATTCCCTGTGGTATTCTGAATATAGGGATGCCCTACAGCGGTCGAAACTCGAAGATTTTAGTGAGTTACAGCAATTTTGTCTCAAGCGGGTTTTTCGAAATTTTCATGGGCTATACCCTTTACACAAAAAATGCTAAAAAATCAAAACTCTAATTTCTTGAAAACTTTGTTTCCAATTTGATTCCCTGTGGTATTCTGAATATAGGGATGCCCTACAGCGGTCGAAACTCGAAGATTTGACTGAGTTACAGCAATTTTGTCTCAAGTGGGTTTTTTGAAATTTTCAATGGGCTATACCCTTTACACAAAAAATGCTTAAAAATCAAAACTCTAATTTCTTGAAAACTTTGTTTCCAATTTGATTCCCTGTGGTATTCTGAATATAGGGATGCCCTACAGCGGTCGAAACTCGAAGATTTGAGTGAGTTACAGCAATTTTGTCTCAAGCGGGTTTTTCGAAATTTTCATGGGCTATACCTTTTACACAAGAAATGCTAAAAAATGAAAACTCTAATTTCTTGAAAACTTTGTTTCCAATTTGATTCCCTGTGGTATTCTGAATATAGGGATGCCCTACAGCGGTCGAAACTCGAAGATTTGAGTGAGTTATAGCAATTTTGTCTCAAGCGGTTTTTTTTCGAAATTTTCATGGGCTATACCCTTTACACAAAAAATGCTTAAAAATCAAAACTCTAATTTCTTGAAAAGTTTGTTTCCAATTTGATTCCCTGTGGTATTCTGAATATAGGGATGCCCTACAGCGGTCGAAACTCGAAGATTTGAGTGAGTTACAGCAATTTTGTCTCAAGCGGGTTTTTCGAAATTTTCATGGGCTATACCCTTTACACAAAAAATGCTAAAAAATCAAAACTCTAATTTCTTGAAAACTTTGTTTCCAATTTGATTCCCTGTGGTATTCTGAATATAGGGATGCCCTACAGCGGTCGAAACTCGAAGATTTGAGTGAGTTACAGCAATTTTGTCTCAAGCGGGTTTTTCGAAATTTTCAATGGGCTATACCCTTTACACAAAAAATGCTTAAAAATCAAAACTCTAATTTCTTGAAAAGTTTGTTTCCAATTTGATTCCCTGGGGCATTCTGAATGTAGGGATGCCACACAGCGGTCGAAACTCGAAGATTTGAGTGAGTTACAGCAATTTTGTCTCAAGCGGGTTTTTTCGAAATTTTCAATGGGCTATACCCTTTACACAAAAAATGCTTAAAAATCAAAACTCTAATTTCTTGAAAAGTTTGTTTCCAATTTGATTCCCTGTGGTATTCTGAATATAGGGATGCCCTACAGCGGTCGAAACTCGAAGATTTGAGTGAGTTACAGCAATTTTGTCTCAAGCGGGTTTTTCGAAATTTTCATGGGCTATACCCTTTACACAAAAAATGCTAAAAAATCAAAACTCTAATTTCTTGAAAACTTTGTTTCCAATTTGATTCCCTGTGGTATTCTGAATATAGGGATGCCCTACAGCGGTCGAAACTCGAAGATTTGAGTGAGTTACAGCAATTTTGTCTCAAGCGGGTTTTTCGAAATTTTCAATGGGCTATACCCTTTACACAAAAAATGCTAAAAAATCAAAACTCTAATTTCTTGAAAAGTTTGTTTCCAATTTGATTCCCTGTGGTATTCTGAATATAGGGATTGCCTACAGCTGTCGAAACTCGAAGATTTGAGTGAGTTACAGCAATTTTGTCTCAAGCGGTTTTTTTTCGAAATTTTCAATGGGCTATACCCTTTACACAAAAAATGCTAAAAAATCAAAACTCTAATTTCTTGAAAAGTTTGTTTCCAATTTGATTCCCTGTGGTATTCTGAATATAGGGATGCCCTACAGCGGTCGAAACTCGAAGATTTGAGTGAGTTACAGCAATTTTGTCTCAAGCGGGTTTTTCGAAATTTTCATGGGCTATACCCTTTACACAAAAAATGCTAAAAAATCAAAACTCTAATTTCTTGAAAACTTTGTTTCCAATTTGATTCCCTGTGGTATTCTGAATATAGGGATGCCCTACAGCGGTCGAAACTCGAAGATTTGAGTGAGTTACAGCAATTTTGTCTCAAGCGGGTTTTTCGAAATTTTCATGGGCTATACCCTTTACACAAAAAATGCTAAAAAATCAAAACTCTAATTTCTTGAAAAGATTGTTTCCAATTTGATTTCCCTGTGGTATTCTGAATATAGGGATGCCCTACAGCGGTCGAAACTCGAAGATTTGAGTGAGTTACAGCAATTTTGTCTCAAGCGGGTTTTTCGAAATTTTCAATGGGCTATACCCTTTACACAAAAAATGCTAAAAAATCAAAACTCTAATTTCTTGAAAACTTTGTTTCCAATTTGATTCCCTGTGGTATTCTGAATATAGGGATGCCCTACAGCTGTCGAAACTCGAAGATTTGAGTGAGTTACAGCAATTTTGTCTCAAGCGGGTTTTTCGAAATTTTCAATGGGCTATACCCTTTACACAAAAAATGCTAAAAAATCAAAACTCTAATTTCTTGAAAAGTTTGTTTCCAATTTGATTCCCTGTGGTATTCTGAATATAGGGATGCCCTACAGCGGTCGAAACTCGAAGATTTGAGTGAGTTACAGCAATTTTGTCTCAAGCGGGTTTTTCGAAATTTTCATGGGCTATACCCTTTACACAAAAAATGCTAAAAAATCAAAACTCTAATTTCTTGAAAACTTTGTTTCCAATTTGATTCCCTGTGGTATTCTGAATATAGGGATGCCCTACAGCGGTCGAAACTCGAAGATTTGAGTGAGTTACAGTAATTTTGTCTCAAGTGGGTTTTTTGAAATTTTCAATGGGCTATACCCTTTACAAAAAAAATGCTTAAAAATCAAAACTCTAATTTCTTGAAAAGTTTGTTTCCAATTTGATTCCCTGTGGTATTCTGAATATAGGGATGCCCTACAGCGGTCGAAACTCGAAGATTTGAGTGAGTTACAGCAATTTTGTCTCAAGCGGGTTTTTCGAAATTTTCAATGGGCTATACCCTTTACACAAGAAATGCTAAAAAATCAAAACTCTAATTTCTTGAAAACTTTGTTTCCAATTTGATTCCCTGTGGTATTCTGAATATAGGTATGCCCTACAGCGGTCGAAACTCGAAGATTTGAGTGAGTTACAGCAATTTTGTCTCAAGCGGGTTTTTCGAAATTTTCATGGGCTATACCCTTTACACAAAAAATGCTAAAAAATCAAAACTCTAATTTCTTGAAAAGATTGTTACCAATTTGATTTCCCTGTGGTATTCTGAATATAGGGATGCCCTACAGCGGTCGAAACTCGAAGATTTGAGTGAGTTACAGCAATTTTGTCTCAAGCGGGTTTTTCGAAATTTTCAATGGGCTATACCCTTTACACAAAAAATGCTAAAATCAAAACTCTAATTTCTTGAAAACTTTGTTTCCAATTTGATTCCCTGTGGTATTCTGAATATAGGGATGCCCTACAGCGGTCGAAACTCGAAGATTTGAGTGAGTTACAGCAATTTTGTCTCACGCGGGTTTTTCGAAATTTTCAATGGGCTATACCCTTTACACAAGAAATGCTAAAAAATCAAAACTCTAATTTCTTGAAAACTTTGTTTCCAATTTGATTCCCTGTGGTATTCTGAATATAGGGATGCCCTACAGCGGTCGAAACTCGAAGATTTGAGTGAGTTACAGCAATTTTGTCTCAAGCGGGTTTTTCGAAATTTTCATGGGCTATACCCTTTACACAAAAAATGCTAAAAAATCAAAACTCTAATTTCTTGAAAAGATTGTTTCCAATCTGATTTCCCTGTGGTATTCTGAATATAGGGATGCCCTACAGCGGTCGAAACTCGAAGATTTGAGTGAGTTACAGCAATTTTGTCTCAAGCGGGTTTTTCGAAATTTTCAATGGGCTATACCCTTTACACAAAAAATGCTAAAAAATCAAAACTCTAATTTCTTGAAAACTTTGTTTCCAATTTGATTCCCTGTGGTATTCTGAATATAGGGATGCCCTACAGCGGTCGAAACTCGAAGATTTGAGTGAGTTACAGCAATTTTGTTTCAAGCGGGTTTTTCGAAATTTTCATGGGCTTATACCCTTTACACAAAAAATGCTAAAAAATCAAAACTCTAATTTCTTGAAAACTTTGTTTCCAATTTGATTCCCTGTGGTATTCTGAATATAGGGATGCCCTACAGCGGTCGAAACTCGAAGATTTGAGTGAGTTACAGCAATTTTGTCTCAAGCGGGTTTTTCGAAATTTTCAATGGGCTATACCCTTTACACAAAAAATGCTAAAAAATCAAAACTCTAATTTCTTAAAAACTTTGTTTCCAATTTGATTCCCTGTGGTATTCTGAATATAGGGATGCCCTACAGCTGTCGAAACTCGAAGATTTGAGTGAGTTACAGCAATTTTGTCTCAAGCGGGTTTTTCGAAATTTTCATGGGCTATACCCTTTACACAAAAAATGCTTAAAAATCAAAACTGTAATTTCTTGAAAACTTTGTTTCCAATTTGATTCCCTGGGGCATTCTGAATGTAGGGATGCCCCACAGCGGTCGAAACTCGAAGATTTGAGTGAGTTACAGCAATTTTGTCTCAAGCGGGTTTTTCGAAATTTTCAATGGGCTATACCCTTTACACAAAAAATGCTAAAAAATCAAAACTCTAATTTTTGAAAACTTTGTTTCCAATTTGATTCCCTGTGGTATTCTGAATGTAGGGATGCCCTACATCGGTCGAAACTCGAAGATTTGAGTGAGTTACAGCAATTTTGTCTCAAGCGGGTTTTTCGAAATTTTCAATGGGCTATACCCTTTACACAAAAAATGCTAAAAAATCAAAACTCTAATTTCCTGAAAAGTTTGTTTCCAATTTGATTCCCTGGGGCATTCTGAATGTAGGGATGCCCCACAGCGGTCGAAACTCGAAGATTTGAGTGAGTTACAGCAATTTTGTCTCAAGCGGGTTTTTCGAAATTTTCAATGGGCTATACCCTTTACACAAAAAATGCTATAAAATCAAAACTCTAATTTCTTGAAAAGTTTGTTTCCAATTTGATTCCCTGTGGTATTCTGAATATAGGGATGCCCTACAGCTGTCGAAACTCGAAGATTTGAGTGAGTTACAGCAATTTTGTCTCAAGCGGGTTTTTGCGAAATTTTCAATGGGCTATACCCTTTACACAAAAAATGCTAAAAAATCAAAACTCTAATTTATTGAAAAGTTTGTTTCCAATTTGATTCCCTGTGGTATTCTGAATATAGGGATGCTTACAGCTGTCGAAACTCGAAGATTTGAGTGAGTTACAGCAATTTTGTCTCAAGCGGGTTTTTCGAAATTTTCAATGGGCTATACCCTTTACACAAGAAATGCTAAAAAATCAAAACTCTAATTTCTTGAAAAGTTTGTTTCCAATTTGATTCCCTGTGGTATTCTGAATATAGGGATGCCCTACAGCGGTCGAAACTCGAAGATTTGAGTGAGTTACAGCAATTTTGTCTCAAGCGGGTTTTTCGAAATTTTCAATGGGCTAACCCTTTACACAAAAAATGCTAAAAAATCAAAACTCTAATTTCTTGAAAACTTTGTTTCCAATTTGATTCCCTGTGGTATTCTGAATATAGGGATGCCCTACAGCGGTCGAAACTCGAAGATTTGAGTGAGTTACAGCAATTTTGTCTCAAGCGGGTTTTTCGAAATTTTCATGGGCTATACCCTTTACACAAAAAATGCTAAAAAATCAAAACTCTAATTTCTTAAAAAGTTCGTTTCCAATTTGATTCCCTGTGGTATTCTGAATATAGGGATGCCCTACAGCGGTCGAAACTCGAAGATTTGAGTGAGTTACAGCAATTTTGTCTCAAGCGGGTTTTTCGAAATTTTCAATGGGCTATACCCTTTACACAAAAAATGCTAAAAAATCAAAACTCTAATTTCTTGAAAAGTTTGTTTCCAATTTGATTCCCTGTGGTATTCTGAATATAGGGATGCCCTACAGCGGTCGAAACTCGAAGATTTGAGTGAGTTACAGCAATTTTGTCTCAAGCGTGTTTTTCGAAATTTTCAATGGGCTATACCCTTTACACAAGAAATGCTAAAAAATCAAAACTCTAATTTCTTGAAAAGTTTGTTTCCAATTTGATTCCCTGTGGTATTCTGAATATAGGTATGCCCTACAGCGGTCGAAACTCGAAGATTTGAGTGAGTTACAGCAATTTTGTCTCAAGCGGGTTTTTCGAAATTTTCATGGGCTATACCCTTTACACAAAAAATGCTAAAAAATCAAAACTCTAATTTCTTGAAAAGATTGTTTCCAATTTGATTTCCCTGTGGTATTCTGAATATAGGGATGCCCTACAGCGGTCGAAACTCCAAGATTTGAGTGAGTTACAGCAATTTTGTCTCAAGCGGGTTTTTCGAAATTTTCAATGGGCTATACCCTTTACACAAAAAATGCTAAAAAATCAAAACTCTAATTTCTTGAAAAGTTTGTTTCCAATTTGATTCCCTGTGGTATTCTGAATATAGGGATGCCCTACAGCGGTCGAAACTCGAAGATTTGAGTGAGTTACAGCAATTTTGTCTCAAGAATGTTTTTCGAAATTTTCAATGGGCTATACCCTTTACACAAAACATGCTAAAAAATCAAAACTCTAATTTCTTGAAAAGTTTGTTTCCAATTTGATTCCCTGTGGTATTCTGAATATAGGGATGCCCTACAGCTGTCGAAACTCGAAGATTTGAGTGAGTTACAGCAATTTTGTCTCAAGCGGGTTTTTCGAAATTTTCATGGGCTATACCCTTTACACAAAAAATGCTAAAAAATCAAAACTCTAATTTCTTGAAAAGTTTGTTTCCAATTTGATTCCCTGGGGCATTCTGAATGTAGGGAGGCCCTACAGCGGTCGAAACTCGAAGATTTGAGTGAGTTACAGCAATTTTGTCTCAAGCGGGTTTTTCGAAATTTTCAATGGGCTATACCCTTTACACAAAAAATGCTAAAAAATCAAAACTCTAATTTCCTGAAAAGTTTGTTTCCAATTTGATTCCCTGGGGCATTCTGAATGTAGGGATGCCCTACATCGGTCGAAACTCGAAGATTTGAGTGAGTTACAGCAATTTTGTCTCAAGCGGGTTTTTCGAAATTTTCAATGGGCTATACCCTTTACACAAAAAATGCTAAAAAATCAAAACTCTAATTTCTTGAAAAGTTTGTTTCCAATTTGATTCCCTGTGGTATTCTGAATATAGGGATGCTTACAGCTGTCGAAACTCGAAGATTTGAGTGAGTTACAGCAATTTTGTCTCAAGCGGGTTTTTCGAAATTTTCAATGGGCTATACCCTTTACACAAGAAATGCTAAAAAATCAAAACTCTAATTTCTTGAAAAGTTTGTTTCCAATTTGATTCCCTGTGGTATTCTGAATATAGGGATGCCCTACAGCGGTCGAAACTCGAAGATTTGAGTGAGTTACAGCAATTTTGTCTCAAGCGGGTTTTTCGAAATTTTCAATGGGCTAACCCTTTACACAAAAAATGCTAAAAAATCAAAACTCTAATTTCTTGAAAACTTTGTTTCCAATTTGATTCCCTGTGGTATTCTCAATATAGGGATGCCCTACAGCGGTCGAAACTCGAAGATTTGAGTGAGTTACAGCAATTTTGTCTCAAGCGGGTTTTTCGAAATTTTCATGGGCTATACCCTTTACACAAAAAATGCTAAAAAATCAAAACTCTAATTTCTTAAAAAGTTTGTTTCCAATTTGATTCCCTGTGGTATTCTGAATATAGGGATGCCCTACAGCGGTCGAAACTCCAAGATTTGAGTGAGTTACAGCAATTTTGTCTCAAGCGGGTTTTTCGAAATTTTCATGGGCTATACCCTTTACACAAAAAATGCTAAAAATCAAAACTCTAATTTCTTAAAAAGTTTGTTTCCAATTTGATTCCCTGTGGTATTCTGAATATAGGGATGCCCTACAGCGGTCGAAACTCGAAGATTTGAGTGAGTTACAGCAATTTTGTCTCAAGCGGGTTTTTCGAAATTTTCAATGGGCTATACCCTTTACACAAGAAATGCTAAAAAATCAAAACTCTAATTTCTTGAAAACTTTGTTTCCAATTTGATTCCCTGTGGTATTCTGAATATAGGTATGCCCTACAGCGGTCGAAACTCGAAGATTTGAGTGAGTTACAGCAATTTTGTCTCAAGCGGGTTTTTCGAAATTTTCATGGGCTATACCCTTTACACAAAAAATGCTAAAAAATCAAAACTCTAATTTCTTGAAAACTTTGTTTCCAATTTGATTCCCTGTGGTATTCTGAATATAGGGATGCCCTACAGCGGTCGAAACTCGAAGATTTGAGTGAGTTACAGCAATTTTGTCTCAAGCGGGTTTTTCGAAATTTTCAATGGGTTATACCCTTTACACAAGAAATGCTAAAAAATCAAAACTCTAATTTCTTGAAAACTTTGTTTCCAATTTGATTCCCTGTGGTATTCTGAATATAGGGATGCCCTACAGCTGTCGAAACTCGAAGATTTGAGTGAGTTACAGCAATTTTGTCTCAAGCGGGTTTTTCGAAATTTTCATGGGCTATACCCTTTACACAAAAAATGCTAAAAAATCAAAACTGTAATTTCTTGAAAAGTTTGTTTCCAATTTGATTCCCTGGGGCATTCTGAATGTAGGGAGGCCCTACAGCGGTCGAAACTCGAAGATTTGAGTGAGTTACAGCAATTTTGTCTCAAGCGGGTTTTTCGAAATTTTCAATGGGCTATACCCTTTACACAAAAAATGCTAAAAAATCAAAACTCTAATTTCCTGAAAAGTTTGTTTCCAATTTGATTCCCTGGGGCATTCTGAATGTAGGGATGCCCTACATCGGTCGAAACTCGAAGATTTGAGTGAGTTACAGCAATTTTGTCTCAAGCGGGTTTTTCGAAATTTTCAATGGGCTATACCCTTTACACAAAAAATGCTAAAAAATCAAAAATCTAATTTCTTGAAAACTTTGTTTCCAATTTGATTCCCTGTGGTATTCTGAATATAGGGATGCCCTACAGCGGTCGAAACTCGAAGATTTGAGTGGGTTACAGCAATTTTGTCTCAAGCGGGTTTTTCGAAATTTTCATGGGCTATACCCTTTACACAAAAAATGCTAAAAAATCAAAACTCTAATTTCTTGAAAACTTTGTTTCCAATTTGATTCCCTGTGGTATTCTGAATATAGGGATGCCCTACAGCGGTCGAAACTCGAAGATTTGAGTGGGTTACAGCAATTTTGTCTCAAGCGGGTTTTTCGAAATTTTCAATGGGCTATACCCTTTACACAAAAAATGCTAAAAAATCAAAACTCTAATTTCTTGAAAACTTTGTTTCCAATTTGATTCCCTGTGGTATTCTGAATATAGGGATGCTTACAGCTGTCGAAACTCGAAGATTTGAGTGAGTTACAGCAATTTTGTCTCAAGCGGGTTTTTCGAAATTTTCAATGGGCTATACCCTTTACACAAAAAATGCTAAAAAATCAAAACTCTAATTTCTTGAAAGTTTGCTTCCAAATTGATTCCCTTGTGGCATTTCGAACTTAGGGATCCCTTACAGCGGTCGAAACTCGAAGATTTGAGTGAGTTACAGCAATTTTGTCTCAAGCGGGTTTTTCGAAATTTTCAATGGGCTATACCCTTTACACAAGAAATGCTAAAAAATCAAAACTCTAATTTCTTGAAAACTTTGTTTCCAATTTGATTCCCTGTGGTATTCTGAATATAGGGATGCCCTACAGCGGTCGAAACTCGAAGATTTGAGTGGGTTACAGCAATTTTGTCTCAAGCGGGTTTTTCGAAATTTTCAATGGGCTATACCCTTTACACAAGAAATGCTAAAAAATCAAAACTCTAATTTCTTGAAAACTTTGTTTCCAATTTGATTCCCTGTGGTATTCTGAATATAGGTATGCCCTACAGCGGTCGAAACTCGAAGATTTGAGTGAGTTACAGCAATTTTGTCTCAAGCGGGTTTTTCGAAATTTTCATGGGCTATACCCTTTACACAAAAAATGCTAAAAAATCAAAACTCTAATTTCTTGAAAAGATTGTTTCCAATTTGATTTCCCTGTGGTATTCTGAATATAGGGATGCCCTACAGCGGTCGAAACTCGAAGATTTGAGTGAGTTACAGCAATTTTGTCTCAAGCGGGTTTTTCGAAATTTTCAATGGGCTATACCCTTTACACAAAAAATGCTAAAAAATCAAAACTTTAATTTCTTGAAAACTTTGTTTCCAATTTGATTCCCTGTGGTATTCTGAATATAGGGATGCCCTACAGCGGTCGAAACTCGAAGATTTGAGTGGGTTACAGCAATTTTGTCTCAAGCGGGTTTTTCGAAATTTTCAATGGGCTATACCCTTTACACAAAAAATGCTAAAAAATCAAAACTCTAATTTCTTGAAAAGTTTGTTTCCAATTTGATTCCCTGTGGTATTCTGAATATAGGGATGCTTACAGCTGTCGAAACTCGAAGATTTGAGTGACTTACAGCAATTTTGTCTCAAGCGGGTTTTTCGAAATTTTCATGGGCTATACCCTTTACACAAAAAATGCTAAAAAATCAAAACTCTAATTTCTTGAAAACTTTGTTTCCAATTTGATTTCCCTGTGGTATTCTGAATATAGGGATGCCCTACAGCGGTCGAAACTCGAAGATTTGAGTGAGTTACAGCAATTTTGTCTCAAGCGGGTTTTTCGAAATTTTCAATGGGCTATACCCTTTACACCAGAAATGCTAAAAAATCAAAACTCAAATTTCTTGAAAACTTTGTTTCCAATTTGATTCCCTGTGGTATTCTGAATATAGGTATGCCCTACAGCGGTCGAAACTCGAAGATTTGAGTGAGTTACAGCAATTTTGTCTCAAGCGGGTTTTTCGAGGGCTATACCCTTTACACAAGAAATGCTAAAAAATCAAAACTCTAATTTCTTGAAAACTTTGTTTCCAATTTGATTCCCTGTGGTATTCTGAATATAGGGATGCCCTACAGCTGTCGAAACTCGAAGATTTGAGTGAGTTACAGCAATTTTGTCTCAAGCGGGTTTTTCGAAATTTTCATGGGCTATACCCTTTACACAAAAAATGCTAAAAAATCAAAACTGTAATTTCTTGAAAAGTTTGTTTCCAATTTGATTCCCTGGGGCATTCTGAATGTAGGGAGGCCCTACAGCGGTCGAAACTCGAAGATTTGAGTGAGTTACAGCAATTTTGTCTCAAGCGGGTTTTTCGAAATTTTCAATGGGCTATACCCTTTACACAAAAAATGCTAAAAAATCAAAAATCTAATTTCTTGAAAACTTTGTTTCCAATTTGATTCCCTGTGGTATTCTGAATATAGGGATGCCCTACAGCGGTCGAAACTCGAAGATTTGAGTGGGTTACAGCAATTTTGTCTCAAGCGGGTTTTTCGAAATTTTCATGGGCTATACCCTTTACACAAAAAATGCTAAAAAATCAAAACTCTAATTTCTTGAAAACTTTGTTTCCAATTTGATTCCCTGTGGTATTCTGAATATAGGGATGCCCTACAGCGGTCGAAACTCGAAGATTTGAGTGGGTTACAGCAATTTTGTCTCAAGCGGGTTTTTCGAAATTTACACAAAAAATGCTAAAAAATCAAAACTCTAATTTCTTGAAAAGTTTGTTTCCAATTTGATTCCCTGTGGTATTCTGAATATAGGGATGCTTACAGCTGTCGAAACTCGAAGATTTGAGTGAGTTACATCAATTTTGTCTCAAGCGGGTTTTTCGAAATTTTCAATGGGCTATACCCTTTACACAAAAAATGCTAAAAAATCAAAACTCTAATTTCTTGAAAGTTTGCTTCCAAATTGATTCCCTTGTGGCATTTCGAACTTAGGGATCCCTTACAGCGGTCGAAACTCGAAGATTTGAGTGAGTTACAGCAATTTTGTCTCAAGCGGGTTTTTCGAAATTTTCATGGGCTATACCCTTTACACAAAAAATGCTTAAAAATCAAAACTGTAATTTCTTGAAAACTTTGTTTCCAATTTGATTCCCTGGGGCATTCTGAATGTAGGGATGCCCCACAGCGGTCGAAACTCGAAGATTTGAGTGAGTTACAGCAATTTTGTCTCAAGCGGGTTTTTCGAAATTTTCAATGGGCTATACCCTTTACACAAAAAATGCTAAAAAATCAAAACTCTAATTTCTTGAAAACTTTGTTTCCAATTTGATTCCCTGTGGTATTCTGAATATAGGGATGCCCTACAGCGGTCGAAACTCGAAGATTTGAGTGGGTTACAGCAATTTTGTCTCAAGCGGGTTTTTCGAAATTTTCATGGGCTATACCCTTTACACAAAAAATGCTAAAAAATCAAAACTCTAATTTCCTGAAAAGTTTGTTTCCAATTTGATTCCCTGGGGCATTCTGAATGTAGGGATGCCCCACAGCGGTCGAAACTCGAAGATTTGAGTGAGTTACAGCAATTTTGTCTCAAGCGGGTTTTTCGAAATTTTCATGGGCTATACCCTTTACACAAAAAATGCTTAAAAATCAAAACTGTAATTTCTTGAAAAGTTTGTTTCCAATTTGATTCCCTGGGGCATTCTGAATGTAGGGATGCCCCACAGCGGTCGAAACTCGAAGATTTGAGTGAGTTACAGCAATTTTGTCTCAAGCGGGTTTTTCGAAATTTTCAATGGGCTATACCCTTTACACAAAAAATGCTAAAAAATCAAAACTCTAATTTTTGAAAACTTTGTTTCCAATTTGATTCCCTGTGGTATTCTGAATGTAGGGATGCCCTACATCGGTCGAAACTCGAAGATTTGAGTGAGTTACAGCAATTTTGTCTCAAGCGGGTTTTTCGAAATTTTCATGGGCTATACCCTTTACACAAAAAATGCTAAAAAATCAAAACTCTAATTTCCTGAAAAGTTTGTTTCCAATTTGATTCCCTGGGGCATTCTGAATGTAGGGATGCCCCACAGCGGTCGAAACTCGAAGATTTGAGTGAGTTACAGCAATTTTGTCTCAAGCGGGTTTTTCGAAATTTTCAATGGGCTATACCCTTTACACAAAAAATGCTATAAAATCAAAACTCTAATTTCTTGAAAAGTTTGTTTCCAATTTGATTCCCTGTGGTATTCTGAATATAGGGATGCCCTACAGCTGTCGAAACTCGAAGATTTGAGTGAGTTACAGCAATTTTGTCTCAAGCGGGTTTTTCGAAATTTTCAATGGGCTATACCCTTTACACAAAAAATGCTAAAAAATCAAAACTCTAATTTCTTGAAAAGTTTGTTTCCAATTTGATTCCCTGTGGTATTCTGAATATAGGGATGCTTACAGCTGTCGAAACTCGAAGATTTGAGTGAGTTACAGCAATTTTGTCTCAAGCGGGTTTTTCGAAATTTTCAATGGGCTATACCCTTTACACAAAAAATGCTAAAAAATCAAAACTCTAATTTCTTGAAAGTTTGCTTCCAAATTGATTCCCTTGTGGCATTTCGAACTTAGGGATCCCTTACAGCGGTCGAAACTCGAAGATTTGAGTGAGTTACAGCAATTTTGTCTCAAGCGGGTTTTTCGAAATTTTCATGGGCTATACCCTTTACACAAAAAATGCTAAAAAATCAAAACTCTAATTTCTTGAAAACTTTGTTTCCAATTTGATTCCCTGTGGTATTCTGAATATAGGGATGCCCTACAGCGGTCGAAACTCGAAGATTTGAGTGGGTTACAGCAATTTTGTCTCAAGCGGGTTTTTCGAAATTTTCAATGGGCTATACCCTTTACACAAGAAATGCTAAAAAATCAAAACTCTAATTTCTTGAAAACTTTGTTTCCAATTTGATTCCCTGTGGTATTCTGAATATAGGGATGCCCCACAGCGGTCGAAACTCGAAGATTTGAGTGAGTTACAGCAATTTTGTCTCAAGCGGGTTTTTCGAAATTTTCAATGGGCTATACCCTTTACACAAAAAATGCTAAAAAATCAAAACTCTAATTTTTGAAAACTTTGTTTCCAATTTGATTCCCTGTGGTATTCTGAATGTAGGGATGCCCTACATCGGTCGAAACTCGAAGATTTGAGTGAGTTACAGCAATTTTGTCTCAAGCGGGTTTTTCGAAATTTTCATGGGCTATACCCTTTACACAAAAAATGCTAAAAAATCAAAACTCTAATTTCCTGAAAAGTTTGTTTCCAATTTGATTCCCTGGGGCATTCTGAATGTAGGGATGCCCCACAGCGGTCGAAACTCGAAGATTTGAGTGAGTTACAGCAATTTTGTCTCAAGCGGGTTTTTCGAAATTTTCAATGGGCTATACCCTTTACACAAAAAATGCTATAAAATCAAAACTCTAATTTCTTGAAAAGTTTGTTTCCAATTTGATTCCCTGTGGTATTCTGAATATAGGGATGCCCTACAGTGGTCGAAACTCGAAGATTTGAGTGAGTTACAGCAATTTTGTCTCAAGCGGGTTTTTGCGAAATTTTCAATGGGCTATACCCTTTACACAAAAAATGCTAAAAAATCAAAACTCTAATTTCTTGAAAAGTTTGTTTCCAATTTGATTCCCTGTGGTATTCTGAATATAGGGATGCTTACAGCTGTCGAAACTCGAAGATTTGAGTGAGTTACAGCAATTTTGTCTCAAGCGGGTTTTTCGAAATTTTCAATGGGCTAACCCTTTACACAAAAAATGCTAAAAAATCAAAACTCTAATTTCTTGAAAACTTTGTTTCCAATTTGATTCCCTGTGGTATTCTGAATATAGGGATGCCCTACAGCGGTCGAAACTCGAAGATTTGAGTGAGTTACAGCAATTTTGTCTCAAGCGGGTTTTTCGAAATTTTCATGGGCTATACCCTTTACACAAAAAATGCTAAAAAATCAAAACTCTAATTTCTTAAAAAGTTTGTTTCCAATTTGATTCCCTGTGGTATTCTGAATATAGGGATGCCCTACAGCGGTCGAAACTCGAAGATTTGAGTGAGTTACAGCAATTTTGTCTCAAGCGGGTTTTTCGAAATTTTCAATGGGCTATACCCTTTACACAAGAAATGCTAAAAAATCAAAACTCTAATTTCTTGAAAACTTTGTTTCCAATTTGATTCCCTGTGGTATTCTGAATATAGGTATGCCCTACAGCGGTCGAAACTCGAAGATTTGAGTGAGTTACAGCAATTTTGTCTCAAGCGGGTTTTTCGAAATTTTCATGGGCTATACCCTTTACACAAAAAATGCTAAAAAATCAAAACTCTAATTTCTTGAAAAGATTGTTTCCAATTTGATTTCCCTGTGGTATTCTGAATATAGGGATGCCCTACAGCGGTCGAAACTCGAAGATTTGAGTGAGTTACAGCAATTTTGTCTCAAGCGGGTTTTTCGAAATTTTCAATGGGCTATACCCTTTACACAAAAAATGCTAAAAAATCAAAACTCTAATTTCTTGAAAAGTTTGTTTCCAATTTGATTCCCTGTGGTATTCTGAATATAGGGATGCCCTACAGCGGTCGAAACTCGAAGATTTGAGTGAGTTACAGCAATTTTGTCTCAAGCGGGTTTTTCGAAATTTTCATGGGCTATACCCTTTACACAAAAAATGCTAAAAAATCAAAACTCTAATTTCTTGAAAAGTTTGTCTCCAATTTGATTCCCTGTGGTATTCTGAATATAGGGATGCCCTACAGCGGTCGAAACTCGAAGATTTGAGTGAGTTACAGCTATTTTGTCTCAAGCGGGTTTTTCGAAATTTTCAATGGGCTATACCCTTTACACAAAAAATGCTAAAAAATCAAAACTCTAATTTCTTGAAAACTTTGTTTCCAATTTGATTCCCTGTGGTATTCTGAATATAGGGATGCCCTACAGCGGTCGAAACTCGAAGATTTGAGTGAGTTACAGCAATTTTGTCTCAAGCGGGTTTTTCGAAATTTTCATGGGCTATACCCTTTACACAAAAAATGCTAAAAAATCAAAACTCTAATTTCTTAAAAAGTTTGTTTCCAATTTGATTCCCTGTGGTATTCTGAATATAGGGATGCCCTACAGCGGTCGAAACTCGAAGATTTGAGTGAGTTACAGCAATTTTGTCTCAACCGGGTTTTTCGAAATTTTCAATGGGCTATACCCTTTACACAAGAAATGCTAAAAAATCAAAACTCTAATTTCTTGAAAACTTTGTTTCCAATTTGATTCCCTGTGGTATTCTGAATATAGGGATGCTTACAGCTGTCGAAACTCGAAGATTTGAGTGAGTTACAGCAATTTTGTCTCAAGCGGGTTTTTCGAAATTTTCATGGGCTATACCCTTTACACAAAAAATGCTAAAAAATCAAAACTCTAATTTCTTGAAAAGATTGTTTCCAATTTGATTTCCCTGTGGTATTCTGAATATAGGGATGCCCTACAGCGGTCGAAACTCGAAGATTTGAGTGAGTTACAGCAATTTTGTCTCAAGCGGGTTTTTCGAAATTTTCAATGGGCCTTTACACAAAAAATGCTAAAAAATCAAAACTCTAATTTCTTGAAAAGTTTGTTTCCAATTTGATTCCCTGTGGTATTCTGAATATAGGGATGCCCTACAGCGGTCGAAACTCGAAGATTTGAGTGAGTTACAGCAATTTTGTCTCAAGCGGGTTTTTCGAAATTTTCATGGGCTATACCCTTTACACAAAAAATGCTAAAAAATCAAAACTCTAATTTCTTGAAAACTTTGTTTCCAATTTGATTCCCTGTGGTATTCTGAATATAGGGATGCCCTACAGCGGTCGAAACTCGAAGATTTGAGTGGGTTACAGCAATTTTGTCTCAAGCGGGTTTTTCGAAATTTTCAATGGGCTATACCCTTTACACAAAAAATGCTAAAAAATCAAAACTCTAATTTCTTGAAAAGTTTGTTTCCAATTTGATTCCCTGTGGTATTCTGAATATAGGGATGCTTACAGCTGTCGAAACTCGAAGATTTGAGTGAGTTACAGCAATTTTGTCTCAAGCGGGTTTTTCGAAATTTTCAATGGGCTATACCCTTTACACAAAAAATGCTAAAAAATCAAAACTCTAATTTCTTGAAAGTTTGCTTCCAAATTGATTCCCTTGTGGCATTTCGAACTTAGGGATCCCTTACAGCGGTCGAAACTCGAAGATTTGAGTGAGTTACAGCAATTTTGTCTCAAGCGGGTTTTTCGAAATTTTCATGGGCTATACCCTTTACACAAAAAATGCTAAAAAATCAAAACTCTAATTTCTTGAAAACTTTGTTTCCAATTTGATTCCCTGTGGTATTCTGAATATAGGGATGCCCTACAGCGGTCGAAACTCGAAGATTAGAGTGGGTTACAGCAATTTTGTCTCAAGCGGGTTTTTCGAAATTTTCAATGGGCTATACCCTTTACACAAGAAATGCTAAAAAATCAAAACTCTAATTTCTTGAAAACTTTGTTTCCAATTTGATTCCCTGTGGTATTCTGAATATAGGTATGCCCTACAGCGGTCGAAACTCGAAGATTTGAGTGAGTTACAGCAATTTTGTCTCAAGCGGGTTTTTCGAAATTTTCATGGGCTATACCCTTTACACAAAAAATGCTAAAAAATCAAAACTCTAATTTCTTGAAAAGATTGTTTCCAATTTGATTTCCCTGTGGTATTCTGAATATAGGGATGCCCTACAGCGGTCGAAACTCGAAGATTTGAGTGAGTTACAGCAATTTTGTCTCAAGCGGGTTTTTCGAAATTTTCAATGGGCTATACCCTTTACACAAAAAATGCTAAAAAATCAAAACTCTAATTTCTTGAAAACTTTGTTTCCAATTTGATTCCCTGTGGTATTCTGAATATAGGGATGCCCTACAGCGGTCGAAACTCGAAGATTTGAGTGGGTTACAGCAATTTTGTCTCAAGCGGGTTTTTCGAAATTTTCAATGGGCTATACCCTTTACACAAAAAATGCTAAAAAATCAAAACTCTAATTTCTTGAAAAGTTTGTTTCCAATTTGATTCCCTGTGGTATTCTGAATATAGGGATGCTTACAGCTGTCGAAACTCGAAGATTTGAGTGAGTTACAGCAATTTTGTCTCAAGCGGGTTTTTCGAAATTTTCAATGGGCTATACCCTTTACACAAAAAATGCTAAAAAATCAAAACTCTAATTTCTTGAAAGTTTGCTTCCAAATTGATTCCCTTGTGGCATTTCGAACTTAGGGATCCCTTACAGCGGTCGAAACTCGAAGATTTGAGTGAGTTACAGCAATTTTGTCTCAAGCGGGTTTTTCGAAATTTTCATGGGCTATACCCTTTACACAAAAAATGCTAAAAAATCAAAACTCTAATTTCTTGAAAACTTTGTTTCCAATTTGATTCCCTGTGGTATTCTGAATATAGGGATGCCCTACAGCGGTCGAAACTCGAAGATTTGAGTGGGTTACAGCAATTTTGTCTCAAGCGGGTTTTTCGAAATTTTCAATGGGCTATACCCTTTACACAAAAAATGCTAAAAAATCAAAACTCTAATTTCTTGAAAAGTTTGTTTCCAATTTGATTCCCTGTGGTATTCTGAATATAGGGATGCCCTACAGTGGTCGAAACTCGAAGATTTGAGTGAGTTACAGCAATTTTGTCTCAAGCGGGTTTTTGCGAAATTTTCAATGGGCTATACCCTTTACACAAAAAATGCTAAAAAATCAAAACTCTAATTTCTTGAAAAGTTTGTTTCCAATTTGATTCCCTGTGGTATTCTGAATATAGGGATGCTTACAGCTGTCGAAACTCGAAGATTTGAGTGAGTTACAGCAATTTTGTCTCAAGCGGGTTTTTCGAAATTTTCAATGGGCTAACCCTTTACACAAAAAATGCTAAAAAATCAAAACTCTAATTTCTTGAAAACTTTGTTTCCAATTTGATTCCCTGTGGTATTCTGAATATAGGGATGCCCTACAGCGGTCGAAACTCGAAGATTTGAGTGAGTTACAGCAATTTTGTCTCAAGCGGGTTTTTCGAAATTTTCATGGGCTATACCCTTTACACAAAAAATGCTAAAAAATCAAAACTCTAATTTCTTAAAAAGTTTGTTTCCAATTTGATTCCCTGTGGTATTCTGAATATAGGGATGCCCTACAGCGGTCGAAACTCGAAGATTTGAGTGAGTTACAGCAATTTTGTCTCAACCGGGTTTTTCGAAATTTTCAATGGGCTATACCCTTTACACAAGAAATGCTAAAAAATCAAAACTCTAATTTCTTGAAAACTTTGTTTCCAATTTGATTCCCTGTGGTATTCTGAATATAGGTATGCCCTACAGCGGTCGAAACTCGAAGATTTGAGTGAGTTACAGCAATTTTGTCTCAAGCGGGTTTTTCGAAATTTTCATGGGCTATACCCTTTACACAAAAAATGCTAAAAAATCAAAACTCTAATTTCTTGAAAAGATTGTTTCCAATTTGATTTCCCTGTGGTATTCTGAATATAGGGATGCCCTACAGCGGTCGAAACTCGAAGATTTGAGTGAGTTACAGCAATTTTGTCTCAAGCGGGTTTTTCGAAATTTTCAATGGGCTATACCCTTTACACAAAAAATGCTAAAAAATCAAAACTCTAATTTCTTGAAAAGTTTGTTTCCAATTTGATTCCCTGTGGTATTCTGAATATAGGGATGCCCTACAGCGGTCGAAACTCGAAGATTTGAGTGAGTTACAGCAATTTTGTCTCAAGCGGGTTTTTCGAAATTTTCATGGGCTATACCCTTTACACAAAAAATGCTAAAAAATCAAAACTCTAATTTCTTGAAAAGTTTGTTTCCAATTTGATTCCCTGTGGTATTCTGAATATAGGGATGCCCTACAGCGGTCGAAACTCGAAGATTTGAGTGAGTTACAGCTATTTTGTCTCAAGCGGGTTTTTCGAAATTTTCAATGGGCTATACCCTTTACACAAAAAATGCTAAAAAATCAAAACTCTAATTTCTTGAAAACTTTGTTTCCAATTTGATTCCCTGTGGTATTCTGAATATAGGGATGCCCAACAGCTGTCGAAACTCGAAGATTTGAGTGAGTTACAGCAATTTTGTCTCAAGCGGGTTTTTCGAAATTTTCAATGGGCTATACCCTTTACACAAAAAATGCTAAAAAATCAAAACTCTAATTTCTTGAAAAGTTTGTTTCCAATTTGATTCCCTGTGGTATTCTGAATATAGGGATGCTTACAGCTGTCGAAACTCGAAGATTTGAGTGAGTTACAGCAATTTTGTCTCAAGCGGGTTTTTCGAAATTTTCATGGGCTATACCCTTTACACAAAAAATGCTTAAAAATCAAAACTGTAATTTCTTGAAAAGTTTGTTTCCAATTTGATTCCCTGGGGCATTCTGAATGTAGGGATGCCCCACAGCGGTCGAAACTCGAAGATTTGAGTGAGTTACAGCAATTTTGTCTCAAGCGGGTTTTTCGAAATTTTCAATGGGCTATACCCTTTACACAAGAAATGCTAAAAAATCAAAACTCTAATTTCTTGAAAACTTTGTTTCCAATTTGATTCCCTGTGGTATTCTGAATATAGGTATGCCCTACAGCGGTCGAAACTCGAAGATTTGAGTGAGTTACAGCAATTTTGTCTCAAGCGGGTTTTTCGAAATTTTCATGGGCTATACCCTTTACACAAAAAATGCTAAAAAATCAAAACTCTAATTTCTTGAAAAGATTGTTTCCAATTTGATTTCCCTGTGGTATTCTGAATATAGGGATGCCCTACAGCGGTCGAAACTCGAAGATTTGAGTGAGTTACAGCAATTTTGTCTCAAGCGGGTTTTTCGAAATTTTCAATGGGCTATACCCTTTACACAAAAAATGCTAAAAAATCAAAACTCTAATTTCTTGAAAAGTTTGTTTCCAATTTGATTCCCTGTGGTATTCTGAATATAGGGATGCCCAACAGCGGTCGAAACTCGAAGATTTGAGTGAGTTACAGCAATTTTGTCTCAAGCGGGTTTTTCGAAATTTTCAATGGGCTATACCCTTTACACAAAAAATGCTAAAAAATCAAAACTCTAATTTCTTGAAAAGTTTGTTTCCAATTTGATTCCCTGTGGTATTCTGAATATAGGGATGCTTACAGCTGTCGAAACTCGAAGATTTGAGTGAGTTACAGCAATTTTGTCTCAAGCGGGTTTTTCGAAATTTTCATGGGCTATACCCTTTACACAAAAAATGCTTAAAAATCAAAACTGTAATTTCTTGAAAAGTTTGTTTCCAATTTGATTCCCTGGGGCATTCTGAATGTAGGGATGCCCCACAGCGGTCGAAACTCGAAGATTTGAGTGAGTTACAGCAATTTTGTCTCAAGCGGGTTTTTCGAAATTTTCAATGGGCTATACCCTTTACACAAAAAATGCTAAAAAATCAAAACTCTAATTTTTGAAAACTTTGTTTCCAATTTGATTCCCTGTGGTATTCTGAATGTAGGGATGCCCTACATCGGTCGAAACTCGAAGATTTGAGTGAGTTACAGCAATTTTGTCTCAAGCGGGTTTTTCGAAATTTTCATGGGCTATACCCTTTACACAAAAAATGCTAAAAAATCAAAACTCTAATTTCCTGAAAAGTTTGTTTCCAATTTGATTCCCTGGGGCATTCTGAATGTAGGGATGCCCCACAGCGGTCGAAACTCGAAGATTTGAGTGAGTTACAGCAATTTTGTCTCAAGCGGGTTTTTCGAAATTTTCAATGGGCTATACCCTTTACACAAAAAATGCTATAAAATCAAAACTCTAATTTCTTGAAAAGTTTGTTTCCAATTTGATTCCCTGTGGTATTCTGAATATAGGGATGCCCTACAGCTGTCGAAACTCGAAGATTTGAGTGAGTTACAGCAATTTTGTCTCAAGCGGGTTTTTCGAAATTTTCAATGGGCTATACCCTTTACACAAAAAATGCTAAAAAATCAAAACTCTAATTTCTTGAAAAGTTCGTTTCCAATTTGATTCCCTGTGGTATTCTGAATATAGGGATGCCCTACAGTGGTCGAAACTCGAAGATTTGAGTGAGTTACAGCAATTTTGTCTCAAGCGGGTTTTTGCGAAATTTTCAATGGGCTATACCCTTTACACAAAAAATGCTAAAAAATCAAAACTCTAATTTCTTGAAAAGTTTGTTTCCAATTTGATTCCCTGTGGTATTCTGAATATAGGGGTGCTTACAGCTGTCGAAACTCGAAGATTTGAGTGAGTTACAGCAATTTTGTCTCAAGCGGGTTTTTCGAAATTTTCAATGGGCTAACCCTTTACACAAAAAATGCTAAAAAATCAAAACTCTAATTTCTTGAAAACTTTGTTTCCAATTTGATTCCCTGTGGTATTCTGAATATAGGGATGCCCTACAGCGGTCGAAACTCGAAGATTTGAGTGAGTTACAGCAATTTTGTCTCAAGCGGGTTTTTCGAAATTTTCATGGGCTATACCCTTTACACAAAAAATGCTAAAAAATCAAAACTCTAATTTCTTAAAAAGTTTGTTTCCAATTTGATTCCCTGTGGTATTCTGAATATAGGGATGCCCTACAGCGGTCGAAACTCGAAGATTTGAGTGAGTTACAGCAATTTTGTCTCAACCGGGTTTTTCGAAATTTTCAATGGGCTATACCCTTTACACAAGAAATGCTAAAAAATCAAAACTCTAATTTCTTGAAAACTTTGTTTCCAATTTGATTCCCTGTGGTATTCTGAATATAGGTATGCCCTACAGCGGTCGAAACTCGAAGATTTGAGTGAGTTACAGCAATTTTGTCTCAAGCGGGTTTTTCGAAATTTTCATGGGCTATACCCTTTACACAAAAAATGCTAAAAAATCTAAACTCTAATTTCTTGAAAAGATTGTTTCCAATTTGATTTCCCTGTGGTATTCTGAATATAGGGATGCCCTACAGCGGTCGAAACTCGAAGATTTGAGTGAGTTACAGCAATTTTGTCTCAAGCGGGTTTTTCGAAATTTTCATGGGCTATACCCTTTACACAAAAAATGCTTAAAAATCAAAACTCTAATTTCTTGAAAAGTTTGTTTCCAATTTGATTCCCTGTGGTATTCTGAATATAGGGATGCCCTACAGCGGTCGAAACTCGAAGATTTGAGTGAGTTACAGCAATTTTGTCTCAAGCGGGTTTTTCGAAATTTTCAATGGGCTATACCCTTTACACAAAAAATGCTAAAAAATCAAAACTCTAATTTTTGAAAACTTTGTTTCCAATTTGATTCCCTGTGGTATTCTGAATGTAGGGATGCCCTACATCGGTCGAAACTCGAAGATTTGAGTGAGTTACAGCAATTTTGTCTCAAGCGGGTTTTTCGAAATTTTCATGGGCTATACCCTTTACACAAAAAATGCTAAAAAATCAAAACTCTAATTTCCTGAAAAGTTTGTTTCCAATTTGATTCCCTGGGGCATTCTGAATGTAGGGATGCCCCACAGCGGTCGAAACTCGAAGATTTGAGTGAGTTACAGCAATTTTGTCTCAAGCGGGTTTTTCGAAATTTTCAATGGGCTATACCCTTTACACAAAAAATGCTATAAAATCAAAACTCTAATTTCTTGAAAAGTTTGTTTCCAATTTGATTCCCTGTGGTATTCTGAATATAGGGATGCCCTACAGCTGTCGAAACTCGAAGATTTGAGTGAGTTACAGCAATTTTGTCTCAAGCGGGTTTTTCGAAATTTTCAATGGGCTATACCCTTTACACAAAAAATGCTAAAAAATCAAAACTCTAATTTCTTGAAAAGTTCGTTTCCAATTTGATTCCCTGTGGTATTCTGAATATAGGGATGCCCTACAGTGGTCGAAACTCGAAGATTTGAGTGAGTTACAGCAATTTTGTCTCAAGCGGGTTTTTGCGAAATTTTCAATGGGCTATACCCTTTACACAAAAAATGCTAAAAAATCAAAACTCTAATTTCTTGAAAAGTTTGTTTCCAATTTGATTCCCTGTGGTATTCTGAATATAGGGGTGCTTACAGCTGTCGAAACTCGAAGATTTGAGTGAGTTACAGCAATTTTGTCTCAAGCGGGTTTTTCGAAATTTTCAATGGGCTAACCCTTTACACAAAAAATGCTAAAAAATCAAAACTCTAATTTCTTGAAAACTTTGTTTCCAATTTGATTCCCTGTGGTATTCTGAATATAGGGATGCCCTACAGCGGTCGAAACTCGAAGATTTGAGTGAGTTACAGCAATTTTGTCTCAAGCGGGTTTTTCGAAATTTTCATGGGCTATACCCTTTACACAAAAAATGCTAAAAAATCAAAACTCTAATTTCTTAAAAAGTTTGTTTCCAATTTGATTCCCTGTGGTATTCTGAATATAGGGATGCCCTACAGCGGTCGAAACTCGAAGATTTGAGTGAGTTACAGCAATTTTGTCTCAACCGGGTTTTTCGAAATTTTCAATGGGCTATACCCTTTACACAAGAAATGCTAAAAAATCAAAACTCTAATTTCTTGAAAACTTTGTTTCCAATTTGATTCCCTGTGGTATTCTGAATATAGGTATGCCCTACAGCGGTCGAAACTCGAAGATTTGAGTGAGTTACAGCAATTTTGTCTCAAGCGGGTTTTTCGAAATTTTCATGGGCTATACCCTTTACACAAAAAATGCTAAAAAATCTAAACTCTAATTTCTTGAAAAGATTGTTTCCAATTTGATTTCCCTGTGGTATTCTGAATATAGGGATGCCCTACAGCGGTCGAAACTCGAAGATTTGAGTGAGTTACAGCAATTTTGTCTCAAGCGGGTTTTTCGAAATTTTCAATGGGCTATACCCTTTACACAAAAAATGCTAAAAAATCAAAACTCTAATTTCTTGAAAAGTTTGTTTCCAATTTGATTCCCTGTGGTATTCTGAATATAGGGATGCCCTACAGCGGTCGAAACTCGAAGATTTGAGTGAGTTACAGCTATTTTGTCTCAAGCGGGTTTTTCGAAATTTTCATGGGCTATACCCTTTACACAAAAAATGCTAAAAAATCAAAACTCTAATTTCTTGAAAACTTTGTTTCCAATTTGATTCCCTGTGGTATTCTGAATATAGGGATGCCCAACAGCTGTCGAAACTCGAAGATTTGAGTGAGTTACAGCAATTTTGTCTCATGCGGGTTTTTCGAAATTTTCATGGGCTATACCCTTTACACAAAAAATGCTTAAAAATCAAAACTGTAATTTCTTGAAAAGTTTGTTTCCAATTTGATTCCCTGGGGCATTCTGAATGTAGGGATGCCCTACAGCGGTCGAAACTCGAAGATTTGAGTGAGTTACAGCTATTTTGTCTCAAGCGGGTTTTTCGAAATTTTCAATGGGCTATACCCTTTACACAAAAAATGCTAAAAAATCAAAACTCTAATTTCTTGAAAACTTTGTTTCCAATTTGATTCCCTGTGGTATTCTGAATATAGGGATGCCCAACAGCTGTCGAAACTCGAAGATTTGAGTGAGTTACAGCAATTTTGTCTCATGCGGGTTTTTCGAAATTTTCATGGGCTATACCCTTTACACAAAAAATGCTTAAAAATCAAAACTGTAATTTCTTGAAAAGTTTGTTTCCAATTTGATTCCCTGGGGCATTCTGAATGTAGGGAGGCCCTACAGCGGTCGAAACTCGAAGATTTGAGTGAGTTACAGCAATTTTGTCTCAAGCGGGTTTTTCGAAATTTTCATGGGCTATACCCTTTACACAAAAAATGCTAAAAAATCAAAACTCTAATTTCCTGAAAAGTTTGTTTCCAATTTGATTCCCTGGGGCATTCTGAATGTAGGGATGCCCTACATCGGTCGAAATTCGAAGATTTGAGTGAGTTACAGCAATTTTGTCTCAAGCGGGTTTTTCGAAATTTTCAATGGGCTATACCCTTTACACAAAAAATGCTAAAAAATCAAAACTCTAATTTCCTGAAAAGTTTGTTTCCAATTTGATTCCCTGGGGCATTCTGAATGTAGGGATGCCCCACAGCGGTCGAAACTCGAAGATTTGAATGAGTTACAGCAATTTTGTCTCAAGCGGGTTTTTCGAAATTTTCAATGGGCTATACCCTTTACACAAAAAATGCTAAAAAATCAAAACTCTAATTTCTTGAAAAGTTTGTTTCCAATTTGATTCCCTGTGGTATTCTGAATATAGGGATGCCCTACAGCTGTCGAAACTCGAAGATTTGAGTGAGTTACAGCAATTTTGTCTCAAGCGGGTTTTTCGAAATTTTCATGGGCTATACCCTTTACACAAAAAATGCTTAAAAATCAAAACTCTAATTTCTTGAAAAGTTTGTTTCCAATTTGATTCCCTGTGGTATTCTGAATATAGGGATGCCCTACAGCGGTCGAAACTCGAAGATTTGAGTGAGTTACAGCAATTTTGTCTCAAGCGGGTTTTTCGAAATTTTCATGGGCTATACCCTTTACACAAAAAATGCTAAAAAATCAAAACTCTAATTTCTTGAAAACTTTGTTTCCAATTTGATTCCCTGTGGTATTCTGAATATAGGGATGCCCTACAGCGGTCGAAACTCGAAGATTTGAGTGAGTTACAGCAATTTTGTCTCAAGCGGGTTTTTCGAAATTTTGTCTCAAGCGGGTTTTTCGAAATTTTCAATGGGCTATACCCTTTACACAAAACATGCTAAAAAATCAAAACTCTAATTTCTTGAAAAGTTTGTTTCCAATTTGATTCCCTGTGGTATTCTGAATATAGGGATGCCCTACAGCTGTCGAAACTCGAAGATTTGAGTGAGTTACAGCAATTTTGTCTCAAGCGGGTTTTTCGAAATTTTCAATGGGCTATACCCTTTACACAAAAAATGCTAAAAAATCAAAACTCTAATTTCTTGAAAAGTTTGTTTCCAATTTGATTCCCTGTGGTATTCTGAATATAGGGATGCCCTACAGCGGTCGAAACTCGAAGATTTGAGTGAGTTACAGCAATTTTGTCTCAAGCGGGTTTTTCGAAATTTTCATGGGCTATACCCTTTACACAAAAAATGCTTAAAAATCAAAACTCTAATTTCTTGAAAATTTTGTTTCCAATTTGATTCCCTGTGGTATTCTGAATATAGGGATGCCCTACAGCGGTCGAAACTCGAAGATTTGAGTGAGTTACAGCAATTTTGTCTCAAGCGGGTTTTTCGAAAATTTCAATGGGCTATACCCTTTACACAAAAAATGCTAAAAAATCAAAACTCTAATTTCTAGAAAACTTTGTTTCCAATTTGATTCCCTGTGGTATTCTGAATATAGGGATGCCCTACAGCGGTCGAAACTCGAAGATTTGAGTGAGTTACAGCAATTTTGTCTCAAGCGGGTTTTTCGAAATTTTCAATGGGCTATACCCTTTACACAAGAAATGCTAAAAAATCAAAACTCTAATTTCTTGAAAACTTTGTTTCCAATTTGATTCCCTGTGGTATTCTGAATATAGGGATGCCCTACAGCGGTCGAAACTCGAAGATTTGAGTGAGTTACAGCAATTTTGTCTCAAGCGGGTTTTTCGAAATTTTCATACACAAAAAATGCTAAAAAATCAAAACTCTAATTTCTTGAAAACTTTGTTTCCAATTTGATTCCCTGTGGTATTCTGAATATAGGGATGCCCTACAGCGGTCGAAACTCAAAGATTTGAGTGAGTTACAGCAATTTTGTCTCAAGCGGGTTTTTCGAAATTTTCAATGGGCTATACCCTTTACACAAAAAATGCTAAAAAATTAAAACTCTAATTTCTTGAAAACATTGTTTCCAATTTGATTCCCTGTGGTATTCTGACTATAGGGATGCCCTACAGCGGTCGAAACTCGAAGATTTGAGTGAGTTACAGCAATTTTGTCTCAAGCGAGTTTTTCGAAATTTCCAATGGGCTATACCCTTTACACAAAAAATGCTAAAAAATCAAAACTCCAATTTGATTCCCTGTGGTATTCTGAATATAGGGATGCCCTACAGCGGTCGAAACTCGAAGATTTGAGTGAGTTACAGCAATTTTGTCTCAAGCGGGTTTTTCGAAATTTTCAATGGGCTATACCCTTCACACAAAAAATGCTAAAAAAATCAAAACTCTAATTTCTTGAAAACATTGTTTCCAATTTGATTCCCTGTGGTATTCTGAATATAGGGATGCCCTACAGCGGTCGAAACTCGAAGATTTGAGTGAGTTACAGCAATTTTGTCTCAAGCGGGTTTTTCGAAATTTTCAATGGGCTATACCCTTCACACAAAAAATGCTAAAAAAATCAAAACTCTAATTTCTTGAAAACATTGTTTCCAATTTGATTCCCTGTGGTATTCTGAATATAGGGATGCCCTACAGCGGTCGAAACTCGAAGATTTGAGTGAGTTACAGCAATTTTGTCTCAAGCGGGTTTTTCGAAATTTTCATACACAAAAAATGCTAAAAAATCAAAACTCTAATTTCTTGAAAACTTTGTTTCCAATTTGATTCCCTGTGGTATTCTGAATGTAGGGATGCCCTACATCGGTCGAAACTCGAAGATTTGAGTGAGTTACAGCAATTTTGTCTCAAGCGGGTTTTTCGAAATTTTCATGGGCTATACCCTTTACACAAAAAATGCTAAAAAATCAAAACTCTAATTTCCTGAAAAGTTTGTTTCCAATTTGATTCCCTGGGGCATTCTGAATGTAGGGATGCCCCACAGCGGTCGAAACTCGAAGATTTGAGTGAGTTACAGCAATTTTGTCTCAAGCGGGTTTTTCGAAATTTTCAATGGGCTATACCCTTTACACAAAAAATGCTATAAAATCAAAACTCTAATTTCTTGAAAAGTTTGTTTCCAATTTGATTCCCTGTGGTATTCTGAATATAGGGATGCCCTACAGCTGTCGAAACTCGAAGATTTGAGTGAGTTACAGCAATTTTGTCTCAAGCGGGTTTTTCGAAATTTTCAATGGGCTATACCCTTTACACAAAAAATGCTAAAAAATCAAAACTCTAATTTCTTGAAAAGTTTGTTTCCAATTTGATTCCCAGTGGTATTCTGAATATAGGGATGCTTACAGCTGTCGAAACTCGAAGATTTGAGTGAGTTACAGCAATTTTGTCTCAAGCGGGTTTTTCGAAATTTTCAATGGGCTAACCCTTTACACAAAAAATGCTAAAAAATCAAAACTCTAATTTCTTGAAAACTTTGTTTCCAATTTGATTCCCTGTGGTATTCTGAATATAGGGATGCCTACAGCGGTCGAAACTCGAAGATTTGAGTGAGTTACAGCAATTTTGTCTCAAGCGGGTTTTTCGAAATTTTCATGGGCTATACCCTTTACACAAAAAATGCTAAAAAATCAAAACTCTAATTTCTTAAAAAGTTTGTTTCCAATTTGATTCCCTGTGGTATTCTGAATATAGGGATGCCCTACAGCGGTCGAAACTCGAAGATTTGAGTGAGTTACAGCAATTTTGTCTCAACCGGGTTTTTCGAAATTTTCAATGGGCTATACCCTTTACACAAGAAATGCTAAAAAATCAAAACTCTAATTTCTTGAAAACTTTGTTTCCAATTTGATTCCCTGTGGTATTCTGAATATAGGTATGCCCTACAGCGGTCGAAACTCGAAGATTTGAGTGAGTTACAGCAATTTTGTCTCAAGCGGGTTTTTCGAAATTTTCATGGGCTATACCCTTTACACAAAAAATGCTAAAAAATCAAAACTCTAATTTCTTGAAAACTTTGTTTCCAATTTGATTCCCTGTGGTATTCTGAATATAGGGATGCCCTACAGCGGTCGAAACTCGAAGATTTGAGTGAGTTACAGCAATTTTGTCTCAAGCGGGTTTTTCGAAATTTTCATGGGCTATACCCTTTACACAAAAAATGCTAAAAAATCAAAACTCTAATTTCTTGAAAAGATTGTTTCCAATTTGATTTCCCTGTGGTATTCTGAATATAGGGATGCCCCACAGCGGTCGAAACTCGAAGATTTGAGTGAGTTACAGCAATTTTGTCTCAAGCGGGTTTTTCGAAATTTTCAATGGGCTATACCCTTTACACAAAAAATGCTAAAAAATCAAAACTCTAATTTCTTGAAAAGTTTGTTTCCAATTTGATTCCCTGTGGTATTCTGAATATAGGGATGCCCTACAGCGGTCGAAACTCGAAGATTTGAGTGAGTTACAGCAATTTTGTCTCAAGCGGGTTTTTCGAAATTTTCATGAGCTATACCCTTTACACAAAAAATGCTAAAAAATCAAAACTCTAATTTCTTGAAAAGTTTGTTTCCAATTTGATTCCCTGTGGTATTCTGAATATAGGGATGCCCTACAGCGGTCGAAACTCGAAGATTTGAGTGAGTTACAGCTATTTTGTCTCAAGCGGGTTTTTCGAAATTTTCAATGGGCTATACCCTTTACACAAAAAATGCTAAAAAATCAAAACTCTAATTTCTTGAAAACTTTGTTTCCAATTTGATTCCCTGTGGTATTCTGAATATAGGGATGCCCAACAGCTGTCGAAACTCGAAGATTTGAGTGAGTTACAGCAATTTTGTCTCATGCGGGTTTTTCGAAATTTTCATGGGCTATACCCTTTACACAAAAAATGCTTAAAAATTAAAACTGTAATTTCTTGAAAAGTTTGTTTCCAATTTGATTCCCTGGGGCATTCTGAATGTAGGGAGGCCCTACAGCGGTCGAAACTCGAAGATTTGAGTGAGTTACAGCAATTTTGTCTCAAGCGGGTTTTTCGAAATTTTCAATGGGCTATACCCTTTACACAAAAAATGCTAAAAAATCAAAACTCTAATTTCCTGAAAAGTTTGTTTCCAATTTGATTCCCTGGGGCATTCTGAATGTAGGGTTGCCCTACATCGGTCGAAACTCGAAGATTTGAGTGAGTTACAGCAATTTTGTCTCAAGCGGGTTTTTCGAAATTTTCAATGGGCTATACCCTTTACACAAAAAATGCTAAAAAATCAAAACTCTAATTTCCTGAAAAGTTTGTTTCCAATTTGATTCCCTGGGGCATTCTGAATGTAGGGATGCCCTACATCGGTCGAAACTCGAAGATTTGAGTGAGTTACAGCAATTTTGTCTCAAGCGGGTTTTTCGAAATTTTCAATGGGCTATACCCTTTACACAAAAAATGCTAAAAAATCAAAACTATAATTTCCTGAAAAGTTTGTTTCCAATTTGATTCCCTGGGGCATTCTGAATGTAGGGATGCCCCACAGCGGTCGAAACTCGAAGATTTGAGTGAGTTACAGCAATTTTGTCTCAAGCGGGTTTTTCGAAATTTTCAATAGGCTATACCCTTTACACAAAAAATGCTAAAAAATCAAAACTCTAATTTCTTGAAAAGTTTGTTTCCAATTTGATTCCCTGTGGTATTCTGAATATAGGGATGCCCTACAGCTGTCGAAACTCGAAGATTTGAGTGAGTTACAGCAATTTTGTCTCAAGCGGGTTTTTCGAAATTTTCATGGGCTATACCCTTTACACAAAAAATGCTAAAAAATCAAAACTGTAATTTCTTGAAAAGTTTGTTTCCAATTTGATTCCCTGTGGTATTCTGAATATAGGGATGCCCTACAGCTGTCGAAACTCGAAGATTTGAGTGAGTTACAGCAATTTTGTCTCAAGCGGGTTTTTCGAAATTTGCAATGGGCTATACCCTTTACACAAAAAATGCTAAAAAATCAAAACTCTAATATCTTGAAAAGTTTGTTTCCAATTTGATTCCCTGTGGTATTCTGAATATAGGGATGCCCTACAGCGGTCGAAACTCGAAGAATTGAGTGAGTTACAGCAATTTTGTCTCAAGCGGGTTTTTCGAAATTTTCATGGGCTATACCCTTTACACAAAAAATGCTAAAAAATCAAAACTCTAATTTCTTGAAAACTTTGTTTCCAATTTGATTCCCTGTGGTATTCTGAATATAGGGATGCCCTACAGCGGTCGAAACTCGAAGATTTGAGTGAGTTACAGCAATTTTGTCTCAAGCGGGTTTTTCGAAATTTTCAATGGGCTATACCCTTTACACAAAAAATGCTAAAAAATCAAAACTCTAATTTCTTGAAAACTTTGTTTCCAATTTGATTCCCTGGGGCATTCTGAATGTAGGGATGCCCTACAGCGGTCGAAACTCGAAGATTTGAGTGAGTTACAGCAATTTTGTCTCAAGCGGGTTTTTCGAAATTTTCAATGGGCTATACCCTTTACACAAAAAATGCTAAAAAATCAAAACTCTAATTTCTTGAAAACTTTGTTTCCAATTTGATTCTCTGTGGTATTCTGAATATAGGGATGCCCTACAGCGGTCGAAACTCGAAGATTTGAGTGAGTTACAGCAATTTTGTCTCAAGCGGGTTTTTCGAAATTTTCATGGGCTATACCCTTTACACAAAAAATGCTAAAAAATCAAAACTCTAATTTCTTGAAAACTTTGTTTCCAATTTGATTCCCTGGGGCATTCTGAATGTAGGGATGCCCTACAGCGGTCGAAACTCGAAGATTTGAGTGAGTTACAGCCCTTTACACAAGAAATGCTAAAAAATCAAAACTCTAATTTCTTGAAAAGTTTGTTTCCAATTTGATTCCCTGTGGTATTCTGAATATAGGGATGCCCTACAGCTGTCGAAACTCGAAGATTTGAGTGAGTTACAGCAATTTTGTCTCAAGCGGGTTTTTCGAAATTTGCAATGGGCTATACCCTTTACACAAAAAATGCTAAAAAATCAAAACTCTAATATCTTGAAAAGTTTGTTTCCAATTTGATTCCCTGTGGTATTCTGAATATAGGGATGCCCTACAGCGGTCGAAACTCGAAGAATTGAGTGAGTTACAGCAATTTTGTCTCAAGCGGGTTTTTCGAAATTTTCATGGGCTATACCCTTTACACAAAAAATGCTAAAAAATCAAAACTCTAATTTCTTGAAAACTTTGTTTCCAATTTGATTCCCTGTGGTATTCTGAATATAGGTATGCCCTACAGCGGTCGAAACTCGAAGATTTGAGTGAGTTACAGCAATTTTGTCTCAAGCGGGTTTTTCGAAATTTTCATGGGCTATACCCTTTACACAAAAAATGCTAAAAAATCAAAACTCTAATTTCTTGAAAACTTTGTTTCCAATTTGATTCCCTGGGGCATTCTGAATGTAGGGATGCTCTACAGCGTTCGAAACTCGAAGATTTGAGTGAGTTACAGCAATTTTGTCTCAAGCGGGTTTTTCGAAATTTTCAATGGGCTATACCCTTTACACAAAACATGCTAAAAAATCAAAACTCTAATTTCTTGAAAAGTTTGTTTCCAATTTGATTCCCTGTGGTATTCTGAATATAGGGATGCCCTACAGCTGTCGAAACTCGAAGATTTGAGTGAGTTACAGCAATTTTGTCTCAAGCGGATTTTTCGAAATTTTCAATGGGCTATACCCTTTACACAAAAAATGCTAAAAAATCAAAACTCTAATTTCTTGAAAAGTTTGTTTCCAATTTGATTCCCTGTGGTATTCTGAATATAGGGATGCCCTACAGCGGTCGAAACTCGAAGATTTGAGTGAGTTACAGCAATTTTGTCTCAAGCGAGTTTTTCGAAATTTTCAATGGGCTATACCCTTTACACAAAAAATGCTAAAAAATCAAAACTCTAATTTCTTGAAAACTTTGTTTCCAATTTGATTCCCTGTGGTATTCTGAATATAGGGATGCCCTACAGCGGTCGAAACTCGAAGATTTGAGTGAGTTACAGCAATTTTGTCTCAAGCGGGTTTTTCGAAATTTTCATGGGCTATACCCTTTACACAAAAAATGCTAAAAAATCAAAACTCTAATTTCTTGAAAACTTTGTTTCCAATTTGATTCCCTGGGGCATTCTGAATGTAGGGATGCCCTACAGCGGTCGAAACTCGAAGATTTGAGTGAGTTACAGCCCTTTACACAAGAAATGCTAAAAAATCAAAACTCTAATTTCTTGAAAAGTTTGTTTCCAATTTGATTCCCTGTGGTATTCTGAATATAGGGATGCCCTACAGCGGTCGAAACTCGAAGATTTGAGTGAGTTACAGCAATTTTGTCTCAAGCGGGTTTTTCGAAATTTGCAATGGGCTATACCCTTTACACAAAAAATGCTAAAAAATCAAAACTCTAATATCTTGAAAAGTTTGTTTCCAATTTGATTCCCTGTGGTATTCTGAATATAGGGATGCCCTACAGCGGTCGAAACTCGAAGAATTGAGTGAGTTACAGCAATTTTGTCTCAAGCGGGTTTTTCGAAATTTTCATGGGCTATACCCTTTACACAAAAAATGCTAAAAAATCAAAACTCTAATTTCTTGAAAACTTTGTTTCCAATTTGATTCCCTGTGGTATTCTGAATATAGGGATGCCCTACAGCGGTCGAAACTCGAAGATTTGAGTGAGTTACAGCAATTTTGTCTCAAGCGGGTTTTTCGAAATTTTCAATGGGCTATACCCTTTACACAAAAAATGCTAAAAAATCAAAACTCTAATTTCTTGAAAAGTTTGTTTCCAATTTGATTCCCTGTGGTATTCTGAATATAGGTATGCCCTACAGCGGTCGAAACTCGAAGATTTGAGTGAGTTACAGCAATTTTGTCTCAAGCGGGTTTTTCGAAATTTTCATGGGCTATACCCTTTACACAAAAAATGCTAAAAAATCAAAACTCTAATTTCTTGAAAACTTTGTTTCCAATTTGATTCCCTGGGGCATTCTGAATGTAGGGATGCTCTACAGCGGTCGAAACTCGAAGATTTGAGTGAGTTACAGCAATTTTGTCTCAAGCGGGTTTTTCAAAATTTTCAATGGGCTATACCCTTTACACAAAACATGCTAAAAAATCAAAACTCTAATTTCTTGAAAAGTTTGTTTCCAATTTGATTCCCTGTGGTATTCTGAATATAGGGATGCCCTACAGCTGTCGAAACTCGAAGATTTGAGTGAGTTACAGCAATTTTGTCTCAAGCGGATTTTTCGAAATTTTCAATGGGCTATACCCTTAACACAAAATATGCTAAAAAATCAAAACTCTAATTTCTTGAAAAGTTTGTTTCCAATTTGATTCCCTGTGGTATTCTGAATATAGGGATGCCCTACAGCGGTCGAAACTCGAAGATTTGAGTGAGTTACAGCAATTTTGTCTCAAGCGGGTTTTTCGAAATTTTCAATGGGCTATACCCTTTACACAAAAAATGCTAAAAAATCAAAACTCTAATTTCTTGAAAACATTGTTTCCAATTTGATTCCCTGTGGTATTCTGAATATAGGGATGCCCTACAGCGGTCGAAACTCGAAGATTTGAGTGAGTTACAACAATTTTGTCTCAAGCGAGTTTTTCGAAATTTTCAATGGGCTATACCCTTTACACAAAAAATGCTAAAAAATCAAAACTCTAATTTCTTGAAAAGTTTGTTTCCAATTTGATTCCCTGTGGTATTCTGAATATAGGGATGCCCTACAGCGGTCGAAACTCGAAGATTTGAGTGAGTTACAGCAATTTTGTCTCAAGCGGGTTTTTCGAAATTTTCATGGGCTATACCCTTTACACAAAAAATGCTAAAAAATCAAATCTCTAATTTCTTGAAAACTTTGTTTCCAATTTGATTCCCTGTGGTATTCTGAATATAGGGATGCCCTACAGCGGTCGAAACTCGAAGATTTGAGTGAGTTACAGCAATTTTGTCTCAAGCGGGTTTTTCGAAATTTTCAATGGGCTATACCCTTTACACAAAAAATGCTAAAAAATTAAAACTCTAATTTCTTGAAAACATTGTTTCCAATTTGATTCCCTGTGGTATTCTGAATATAGGGATGCCCTACAGCGGTCGAAACTCGAAGATTTGAGTGAGTTACAGCAATTTTGTCTCAAGCGGGTTTTTCGAAATTTTCATGGGCTATACCCTTTACACAAAAAATGCTAAAAAATCAAAACTCTAATTTCTTGAAAACATTGTTTCCAATTTGATTCCCTGTGGTATTCTGAATATAGGGATGCCCTACAGCGGTCGAAACTCGAAGATTTGAGTGAGTTACAGCAATTTTGTCTCAAGCGGGTTTTTCGAAATTTTCAATGGGCTATACCCTTTACACAAAAAATGCTAAAAAATCAAAACTCTAATTTCTTGAAAAGTTTGTTTCCAATTTGATTCCCTGTGGTATTCTGAATATAGGGATGCCCTACAGCGGTCGATACTCGAAGATTTGAGTGAGTTACAGCAATTTTGTCTCAAGCGGATTTTTCGAAATTTTCAATGGGCTATACCCTTTACACAAAAAATGCTAAAAAATGAAAACTCTAATTTCTTGAAAACTTTGTTTCCAATTTGATTCCCTGTGGTATTCTGAATATAGGGATGCCCTACAGCGGTCGAAACTCGAAGATTTGAGTGAGTTACAGCAATTTTGTCTCAAGTGGGTTTTTTTGAAATTTTCAATGGGCTATACCCTTTACACAAGAAATGCTAAAAAATCAAAACTCTAATTTCTTGAAAACTTTGTTTCCAATTTGATTCCCTGTGGTATTCTGAATATAGGGATGCCCTACAGCGGTCGAAAGTCGAAGATTTGAGTGAGTTACAGCAATTTTGTCTCAAGCGGATTTTTCGAAATTTTCATGGGCTATACCCTTTACACAAAAAATGCTAAAAAATGAAAACTCTAATTTCTTGAAAACTTTGTTCCCAATTTGATTCCCTGTGGTATTCTGAATATAGGGATGCCCTACAGCGGTCGAAACTCGAAGATTTGAGTGAGTTACAGCAATTTTGTCTCATGTGGGTTTTTTTGAAATTTTCAATGGGCTATACCCTTTACACAAAAAATGCTTAAAAATCAAAACTCTAATTTCTTGAAAAGTTTGTTTCCAATTTGATTCCCTGTGGTATTCTGAATATAGGGATGCCCTACAGCGGTCGAAACTCGAAGATTTGAGTGAGTTACAGCAATTTTGTCTCAAGCGGGTTTTTCGAAATTTTCAATGGGCTATACCCTTTACACAAGAAATGCTAAAAAATCAAAACTCTAATTTCTTGAAAAGTTTGTTTCCAATTTGATTCCCTGTGGTATTCTGAATATAGGGATGCCCTACAGCGGCCGAAACTCGAAGATTTGAGTGAGTTACAGCAATTTTGTCTCAAGCGGATTTTTCGAAATTTTCATGGGCTATACCCTTTACACAAAAAATGCTAAAAAATCAAAACTCTAATTTCTTGAAAACTTTGTTTCCAATTTGATTCCCTGGGGCATTCTGAATGTAGGGATGCCCTACAGCGGTCGAAACTCGAAGATTTGAGTGAGTTACAGCAATTTTGTCTCAAGCGGGTTTTTCGAAATTTTCAATGGGCTATACCCTTTACACAAAACATGCTAAAAAATCAAAACTCTAATTTCTTGAAAAGTTTGTTTCCAATTTGATTCCCTGTGGTATTCTGAATATAGGTATGCCCTACAGCGGTCGAAACTCGAAGATTTGAGTGAGTTACAGCAATTTTGTCTCAAGCGGGTTTTTCGAAATTTTCATGGGCTATACCCTTTACACAAAAAATGCTAAAAAATCAAAACTCTAATTTCTTGAAAACTTTGTTTCCAATTTGATTCCCTGGGGCATTCTGAATGTAGGGATGCCCTACAGCGGTCGAAACTCGAAGATTTGAGTGAGTTACAGCAATTTTGTCTCAAGCGGGTTTTTCGAAATTTTCAATGGGCTATACCCTTTACACAAAAAATGCTAAAAAACCAAAACTCTAATTTCTTGAAAAGTTTGTTTCCAATTTGATTCCCTGTGGTATTCTGAATATAGGGATGCCCTACAGCGGTCGAAACTCGAAGATTTGAGTGAGTTACAGCAATTTTGTCTCAAGCGGGTTTTTCGAAATTTTCAATGGGCTATACCCTTTACACAAAAAATGCTAAAAAATCAAAACTCTAATTTCATGAAAAGTTTGTTTCCAATTTGATTCCCTGGGGCATTCTGAATGTAGGGATGCCCTACAGCGGTCGAAACTCGAAGATTTGAGTGAGTTACAGCAATTTTGTCTCAAGCGGGTTTTTCGAAATTTTCAATGGGCTATACCCTTTACACAAAAAATGCTAAAAAATCAAAACTCTAATTTCTTGAAAAGTTTGTTTCCAATTTGATTCCCTGTGGTATTCTGAATATAGGGATGCCCTACAGCGGTCGATACTCGAAGATTTGAGTGAGTTACAGCAATTTTGTCTCAAGCGGATTTTTCGAAATTTTCAATGGGCTATACCCTTTACACAAAAAATGCTAAAAAATGAAAACTCTAATTTCTTGAAAACTTTGTTTCCAATTTGATTCCCTGTGGTATTCTGAATATAGGGATGCCCTACAGCGGTCGAAACTCGAAGATTTGAGTGAGTTACAGCAATTTTGTCTCAAGTGGGTTTTTTTGAAATTTTCAATGGGCTATACCCTTTACACAAGAAATGCTAAAAAATCAAAACTCTAATTTCTTGAAAACTTTGTTTCCAATTTGATTCCCTGTGGTATTCTGAATATAGGGATGCCCTACAGCGGTCGAAAGTCGAAGATTTGAGTGAGTTACAGCAATTTTGTCTCAAGCGGATTTTTCGAAATTTTCATGGGCTATACCCTTTACACAAAAAATGCTAAAAAATGAAAACTCTAATTTCTTGAAAACTTTGTTCCCAATTTGATTCCCTGTGGTATTCTGAATATAGGGATGCCCTACAGCGGTCGAAACTCGAAGATTTGAGTGAGTTACAGCAATTTTGTCTCAAGTGGGTTTTTTTGAAATTTTCAATGGGCTATACCCTTTACACAAAAAATGCTTAAAAATCAAAACTCTAATTTCTTGAAAGTTTGTTTCCAATTTGATTCCCTGTGGTATTCTGAATATAGGGATGCCCTACAGCGGTCGAAACTCGAAGATTTGAGTGAGTTACAGCAATTTTGTCTCAAGCGGGTTTTTCGAAATTTTCAATGGGCTATACCCTTTACACAAGAAATGCTAAAAAATCAAAACTCAAATTTCTTGAAAACTTTGTTTCCAATTTGATTCCCTGTGGTATTCTGAATATAGGTATGCCCTACAGCGGTCGAAACTCGAAGATTTGAGTGAGTTACAGCAATTTTGTCTCAAGCGGGTTTTTCGAAATTTTCATGGGCTATACCCTTTACACAAAAAATGCTAAAAAATCAAAACTCTAATTTCTTGAAAACTTTGTTTCCAATTTGATTCCCTGGGGCATTCTGAATGTAGGGATGCCCTACAGCGGTCGAAACTCGAAGATTTGAGTGAGTTACAGCAATTTTGTCTCAAGCGGGTTTTTCGAAATTTTCAATGGGCTATACCCTTTACACAAAAAATGCTAAAAAATCAAAACTCTAATTTCTTGAAAACTTTGTTTCCAATTTGATTCCCTGTGGTATTCTGAATATAGGGATGCCCTACAGCGGTCGAAACTCGAAGATTTGAGTGAGTTACAGCAATTTTGTCTCAAGCGGGTTTTTCGAAATTTTCAATGGGCTATACCCTTTACACAAAAAATGCTAAAAAATCAAAACTCTAATTTCTTGAAAAGTTTGTTTCCAATTTGATTCCCTGTGGTATTCTGAATATAGGGATGCCCTACAGCTGTCGAAACTCGAAGATTTGAGTGAGTTACAGCAATTTTGTCTCAAGCGGGTTTTTCGAAATTTTCATGGGCTATACCCTTTACACAAAAAATGCTTAAAAATCAAAACTCTAATTTCTTGAAAAGTTTGTTTCCAATTTGATTCCCTGTGGTATTCTGAATATAGGGATGCCCTACAGCGGTCGAAACTCGAAGATTTGAGTGAGTTACAGCAATTTTGTCTCAAGCGGGTTTTTCGAAATTTTCATAGGCTATACCCTTTACACAAAAAATGATAAAAAATCAAAACTCTAATTTCTTGAAAAGTTTGTTTCCAATTTGATTCCCTGTGGTATTCTGAATATAGGGATGCCCTACAGCGGTCGAAACTCGAAGATTTGAGTGAGTTACAGCAATTTTGTCTCAAGCGGGTTTTTCGAAATTTTCAATGGGCTATACCCTTTACACAAAAAATGCTAAAAAATCAAAACTCTAATTTCTTGAAAACTTTGTTTCCAATTTGATTCCCTGTGGTATTCTGAATATAGGGATGCCCTACAGCGGTCGAAACTCGAAGATTTGAGTGAGTTACAGCAATTTTGTCTCAAGCGGGTTTTTCGAAATTTTCATGGGCTATACCCTTTACACAAAAAATGCTAAAAAATCAAAACTCTAATTTCTTGAAAACTTTGTTTCCAATTTGATTCCCTGTGGTATTCTGAATATAGGGATGCCCTACAGCGGTCGAAACTCGAAGATTTGAGTGAGTTACAGCAATTTTGTCTCAAGCGGGTTTTTCGAAATTTTCAATGGGCTATACCCTTTACACAAGAAATGCTAAAAAATCAAAACTCTAATTTCTTGAAAACTTTGTTTCCAATTTGATTCCCTGTGGTATTCTGAATATAGGGATGCCCTACAGCGGTCGAAACTCGAAGATTTGAGTGAGTTACAGCAATTTTGTCTCAAGCGGGTTTTTCGAAATTTTCATGGGCTATACCCTTTACACAAAAAATGCTAAAAAATCAAAACTCTAATTTCTTGAAAAGATTGTTTCCAATTTGATTTCCCTGTGGTATTCTGAATATAGGGATGCCCTACAGCGGTCGAAACTCGAAGATTTGAGTGAGTTACAGCAATTTTGTCTCAAGCGGGTTTTTCGAAATTTTCAATGGGCTATACCCTTTACACAAAAAATGCTAAAAAATCAAAACTCTAATTTCTTGAAAACATTGTTTCCAATTTGATTCCCTTTGGTATTCTGAATATAGGGATGCCCTACAGTGGTCGAAACTCGAAGATTTGAGTGAGTTACAGCAATTTTGTCTCAAGCGGGTTTTTCGAAATTTTCAATGGGCTATACCCTTTACACAAAAAATGCTAAAAAATCAAAACTCTAATTTCTTGAAAAGTTTGTTTCCAATTTGATTCCCTGTGGTATTCTGAATATAGGGATGCCCTACAGCTGTCGAAACTCGAAGATTTGAGTGAGTTACAGCAATTTTGTCTCAAGCGGGTTTTTCGAAATTTTCAATGGGCTATACCCTTTACACAAAAAATGCTAAAAAATCAAAACTCTAATTTCTTGAAAAGTTTGTTTCCAATTTGATTCCCTGTGGTATTCTGAATATAGGGATGCCCTACAGCTGTCGAAACTCGAAGATTTGAGTGAGTTACAGCAATTTTGTCTCAAGCGGGTTTTTCGAAATTTTCAATGGGCTATACCCTTTACACAAAAAATGCTAAAAAATCAAAACTCTAATTTCTTGAAAACTTTGTTTCCAATTTGATTCCCTGTGGTATTCTGAATATAGGGATGCCCTACAGCGGTCGAAACTCGAAGATTTGAGTGAGTTACAGCAATTTTGTCTCAAGCGGGTTTTTCGAAATTTTCAATGGGCTATACCCTTTACACAAAAAATGCTAAAAAATCAAAACTCTAATTTCTTGAAAACTTTGTTTCCAATTTGATTCCCTGTGGTATTCTGAATATAGGGATGCCCTACAGCTGTCGAAACTCGAAGATTTCAGTGAGTTACAGCAATTTTGTCTCAAGCGGGTTTTTCGAAATTTTCATGGGCTATACCCTTTACACAAAAAATGCTAAAAAATCAAAACTCTAATTTCTTGAAAAGTTTGTTTCCAATTTGATTCCCTGTGGTATTCTGAATATAGGGATGCCCTACAGCTGTCGAAACTCGAAGATTTGAGTGAGTTACAGCAATTTTGTCTCAAGCGGGTTTTTCGAAATTTTCATGGGCTATACCCTTTACACAAAAAATGCTTAAAAATCAAAACTCTAATTTCTTGAAAAGTTTGTTTCCAATTTGATTCCCTGTGGTATTCTGAATATAGGGATGCCCTACAGCGGTCGAAACTCGAAGATTTGAGTGAGTTACAGCAATTTTGTCTCAAGCGGGTTTTTCGAAATTTTCAATGGGCTATACCCTTTACACAAAAAATGCTAAAAAATCAAAACTCTAATTTCTTGAAAACTTTGTTTCCAATTTGATTCCCTGTGGTATTCTGAATATAGGGATGCCCTACAGCGGTCGAAACTCGAAGATTTGAGTGAGTTACAGCAATTTTGTCTCAAGCGGGTTTTTCGAAATTTTCATGGGCTATACCCTTTACACAAAAAATGCTAAAAAATCAAAACTCTAATTTCTTGAAAACTTTGTTTCCAATTTGATTCCCTGTGGTATTCTGAATATAGGGATGCCCTACAGCGGTCGAAACTCGAAGATTTGAGTGAGTTACAGCAATTTTGTCTCAAGCGGGTTTTTCGAAATTTTCAATGGGCTATACCCTTTACACAAGAAATGCTAAAAAATCAAAACTCTAATTTCTTGAAAACTTTGTTTCCAATTTGATTCCCTGTGGTATTCTGAATATAGGGATGCCCTACAGCGGTCGAAACTCGAAGATTTGAGTTTGTTACAGCAATTTTGTCTCAAGCGGGTTTTTCGAAATTTTCAATGGGCTATACCCTTTGCACAAAAAATGCTAAAAAATCAAAACTCTAATTTCTTGAAAACATTTTTTCCAATTTGATTCCCTGTGGTATTCTGAATATAGGGATGCCCTACAGTGGTCGAAACTCGAAGATTTGAGTGAGTTACAGCAATTTTGTCTCAAGTGGGTTTTTCGAAATTTTCAATGGGCTATACCCTTTACACAAAAAATGCTAAAAAATCAAAACTCTAATTTCTTGAAAAGTTTGTTTCCAATTTGATTCCCTGTGGTATTCTGAATATAGGGATGCCCTACAGCGGTCGAAACTCGAAGATTTGAGTGAGTTACAGCAATTTTGTCTCAAGCGGATTTTTCGAAATTTTCATGGGCTATACCCTTTACACAAAAAATGCTTAAAAAATGAAAACTCTAATTTCTTGAAAACTTTGTTTCCAATTTGATTCCCTGTGGTATTCTGAATATAGGGATGCCCTACAGCGGTCGAAACTCGAAGATTTGAGTGAGTTACAGCAATTTTGTCTCAAGTGGGTTTTTTTGAAATTTTCAATGGGCTATACCCTTTACACAAAAAATGCTTAAAAATCAAAACTCTAATTTCTTGAAAAGTTTGTTTCCAATTTGATTCCCTGTGGTATTCTGAATATAGGGATGCCCTACAGCGGTCGAAACTCGAAGATTTGAGTGAGTTACAGCAATTTTGTCTCAAGCGGGTTTTTCGAAATTTTCAATGGGCTATACCCTTTACACAAAAAATGCTAAAAAATCAAAACTCTAATTTCTTGAAAACTTTGTTTCCAATTTGATTCCCTGTGGTATTCTGAATATAGGGATGCCCTACAGCTGTCGAAACTCGAAGATTTCAGTGAGTTACAGCAATTTTGTCTCAAGCGGGTTTTTCGAAATTTTCATGGGCTATACCCTTTACACAAAAAATGCTAAAAAATCAAAACTCTAATTTCTTGAAAAGTTTGTTTCCAATTTGATTCCCTGTGGTATTCTGAATATAGGGATGCCCTACAGCTGTCGAAACTCGAAGATTTGAGTGAGTTACAGCAATTTTGTCTCAAGCGGGTTTTTCGAAATTTTCATGGGCTATACCCTTTACACAAAAAATGCTTAAAAATCAAAACTCTAATTTCTTGAAAAGTTTGTTTCCAATTTGATTCCCTGTGGTATTCTGAATATAGGGATGCCCTACAGCGGTCGAAACTCGAAGATTTGAGTGAGTTACAGCAATTTTGTCTCAAGCGGGTTTTTCGAAATTTTCAATGGGCTATACCCTTTACACAAAAAATGCTAAAAAATCAAAACTCTAATTTCTTGAAAACTTTGTTTCCAATTTGATTCCCTGTGGTATTCTGAATATAGGGATGCCCTACAGCGGTCGAAACTCGAAGATTTGAGTGAGTTACAGCAATTTTGTCTCAAGCGGGTTTTTCGAAATTTTCATGGGCTATACCCTTTACACAAAAAATGCTAAAAAATCAAAACTCTAATTTCTTGAAAACTTTGTTTCCAATTTGATTCCCTGTGGTATTCTGAATATAGGGATGCCCTACAGCGGTCGAAACTCGAAGATTTGAGTGAGTTACAGCAATTTTGTCTCAAGCGGGTTTTTCGAAATTTTCAATGGGCTATACCCTTTACACAAGAAATGCTAAAAAATCAAAACTCTAATTTCTTGAAAACTTTGTTTCCAATTTGATTCCCTGTGGTATTCTGAATATAGGGATGCCCTACAGCGGTCGAAACTCGAAGATTTGAGTGAGTTACAGCAATTTTGTCTCAAGCGGGTTTTTCGAAATTTTCAATGGGCTATACCCTTTACACAAAAAATGCTAAAAAATCAAAACTCTAATTTCTTGAAAACATTTTTTCCAATTTGATTCCCTGTGGTATTCTGAATATAGGGATGCCCTACAGTGGTCGAAACTCGAAGATTTGAGTGAGTTACAGCAATTTTGTCTCAAGTGGGTTTTTCGAAATTTTCAATGGGCTATACCCTTTACACAAAAAATGCTAAAAAATCAAAACTCTAATTTCTTGAAAAGTTTGTTTCCAATTTGATTCCCTGTGGTATTCTGAATATAGGGATGCCCTACAGCGGTCGAAACTCGAAGATTTGAGTGAGTTACAGCAATTTTGTCTCAAGCGGATTTTTCGAAATTTTCATGGGCTATACCCTTTACACAAAAAATGCTTAAAAAATGAAAACTCTAATTTCTTGAAAACTTTGTTTCCAATTTGATTCCCTGTGGTATTCTGAATATAGGGATGCCCTACAGCGGTCGAAACTCGAAGATTTGAGTGAGTTACAGCAATTTTGTCTCAAGTGGGTTTTTTTGAAATTTTCAATGGGCTATACCCTTTACACAAAAAATGCTTAAAAATCAAAACTCTAATTTCTTGAAAAGTTTGTTTCCAATTTGATTCCCTGTGGTATTCTGAATATAGGGATGCCCTACAGCGGTCGAAACTCGAAGATTTGAGTGAGTTACAGCAATTTTGTCTCAAGCGGGTTTTTCGAAATTTTCAATGGGCTATACCCTTTACACAAGAAATGCTAAAAAATCAAAACTCTAATTTCTTGAAAAGATTGTTTCCAATTTGATTTCCCTGTGGTATTCTGAATATAGGGATGCCCTACAGCGGTCGAAACTCGAAGATTTGAGTGAGTTACAGCAATTTTGTCTCAAGTGGGTTTTTTTGAAATTTTCAATGGGCTATACCCTTTACACAAAAAATGCTTAAAAATCAAAACTCTAATTTCTTGAAAAGTTTGTTTCCAATTTGATTCCCTGTGGTATTCTGAATATAGGGATGCCCTACAGCGGTCGAAACTCGAAGATTTGAGTGAGTTACAGCAATTTTGTCTCAAGCGGGTTTTTCGAAATTTTCAATGGGCTATACCCTTTACACAAAAAATGCTAAAAAATCAAAACTCTAATTTCTTGAAAAGTTTGTTTCCAATTTGATTCCCTGTGGTATTCTGAATATAGGGATGCCCTACAGCTGTCGAAACTCGAAGATTTGAGTGAGTTACAGCAATTTTGTCTCAAGCGGGTTTTTCGAAATTTTCATGGGCTATACCCTTTACACAAGAAATGCTAAAAAATCAAAACTCTAATTTCTTGAAAACTTTGTTTCCAATTTGATTCCCTGTGGTATTCTGAATGTAGGGATGCCCTACAGCGGTCGAAACTCGAAGATTTGAGTGAGTTACAGCAATTTTGTCTCAAGCGGGTTTTTCGAAATTTTCAAAACATGCTAAAAAATCAAAACTCTAATTTCTTGAAAAGTTTGTTTCCAATTTGATTCCCTGTGGTATTCTGAATATAGGGATGCCCTACAGCTGTCGAAACTCGAAGATTTGAGTGAGTTACAGCAATTTTGTCTCAAGCGGATTTTTCGAAGTTTTCATGGGCTATACCCTTTACACAAAAAATGCTAAAAAATCAAAACTCTAATTTCTTGAAAAGTTTGTTTCCAATTTGATTCCCTGTGGTATTCTGAATATAGGGATGCCCTACAGCTGTCAAACTCGAAGATTTGAGTGAGTTACAGCAATTTTGTCTCAAGCGGGTTTTTCGAAATTTTCATGGGCTATACCCTTTACACAAAAAATGCTTAAAAATCAAAACTCTAATTTCTTGAAAAGTTTGTTTCCAATTTGATTCCCTGTGGTATTCTGAATATAGGGATGCCCTACAGCGGTCGAAACTCGAAGATTTGAGTGAGTTACAGCAATTTTGTCTCAAGCGGGTTTTTCGAAATTTTCATAGGCTATACCCTTTACACAAAAAATGATAAAAAATCAAAACTCTAATTTCTTGAAAAGTTTGTTTCCAATTTGATTCCCTGTGGTATTCTGAATATAGGGATGCCCTACAGAGGTCGAAACTCGAAGATTTGAGTGAGTTACAGCAATTTTGTCTCAAGCGGGTTTTTCGAAATTTTCAATGGGCTATACCCTTTACACAAAAAATGCTAAAAAATCAAAACTCTAATTTCTTGAAAACTTTGTTTCCAATTTGATTCCCTGTGGTATTCTGAATATAGGGATGCCCTACAGCGGTCGAAACTCGAAGATTTGAGTGAGTTACAGCAATTTTGTCTCAAGCGGGTTTTTCGAAATTTTCATGGGCTATACCCTTTACACAAAAAATGCTAAAAAATCAAAACTCTAATTTCTTGAAAACTTTGTTTCCAATTTGATTCCCTGTGGTATTCTGAATATAGGGATGCCCTACAGCGGTCGAAACTCGAAGATTTGAGTGAGTTACAGCAATTTTGTCTCAAGCGGGTTTTTCGAAATTTTCAATGGGCTATACCCTTTACACAAAAAATGCTAAAAAGTCAAAACTCTAATTTCTTGAAAAGTTTGTTTCCAATTTGATTCCCTGTGGTATTCTGAATATAGGGATGCCCTACAGCGGTCGAAACTCGAAGATTTGAGTGAGTTACAGCAATTTTGTCTCAAGCGGATTTTTCGAAATTTTCATGGGCTATACCCTTTACACAAAAAATGCTTAAAAAATGAAAACTCTAATTTCTTGAAAACTTTGTTTCCAATTTGATTCCCTGTGGTATTCTGAATATAGGTATGCCCTACAGCGGTCGAAACTCGAAGATTTGAGTGAGTTACAGCAATTTTGTCTCAAGTGGGTTTTTTTGAAATTTTCAATGGGCTATACCCTTTACACAAGAAATGCTAAAAAATCAAAACTCTAATTTCTTGAAAACTTTGTTTCCACTTTGATTCCCTGTGGTATTCTGAATATAGGGATGCCCTACAGCTGTCGAAACTCGAAGATTTGAGTGAGTTACAGCAATTTTGTCTCAAGCGGGTTTTTCGAAATTTTCATAGGCTATACCCTTTATACAAAAAATGCTAAAAAATCAAAACTCTAATTTCTTGAAAACTTTGTTTCCAATTTGATTCCCTGGGGCATTCTGAATGTAGGGATGCCCTACAGCGGTCGAAACTCGAAGATTTGGGTGAGTTACAGCAATTTTGTCTCAAGCGGGTTTTTCGAAATTTTCAAAACATGCTAAAAAATCAAAACTCTAATTTCTTGAAAAGTTTGTTTCCAATTTGATTCCCTGTGGTATTCTGAATATAGGAATGCCCTACAGCTGTCGAAACTCGAAGATTTGAGTGAGTTACAGCAATTTTGTCTCAAGCGGGTTTTTCGAAATTTTCATAGGCTATACCCTTTACACAAAAAATGATAAAAAATCAAAACTCTAATTTCTTGAAAAGTTTGTTTCCAATTTGATTCCCTGTGGTATTCTGAATATAGGGATGCCCTACAGCTGTCGAAACTCGAAGATTTGAGTGAGTTACAGCAATTTTGTCTCAAGCGGATTTTTCGAAATTTTCATGGGCTATACCCTTTACACAAAAAATGCTAAAAAATCAAAACTCTAATTTCTTGAAAACTTTGTTTCCAATTTGATTCCCTGTGGTATTCTGAATATAGGGATGCCCTACAGCGGTCGAAACTCGAAGATTTGAGTGAGTTACAGCAATTTTGTCTCAAGCGGGTTTTTCGAAATTTTCATGGGCTATACCCTTTACACAAAAAATGCTAAAAAATCAAAACTCTAATTTCTTGAAAAGTTTGTTTCCAATTTGATTCCCTGTGGTATTCTGAATATAGGGATGCCCTACAGCGGTCGAAACTCGAAGATTTGAGTGAGTTACAGCAATTTTGTCTCAAGCGGGTTTTTCGAAATTTTCATGGGCTATACCCTTTACACAAAAAATGCTAAAAAATCAAAACTCTAATTTCTTGAAAAGTTTGTTTCCAATTTGATTCCCTGTGGTATTCTGAATATAGGGATGCCCTACAGCGGTCGAAACTCGAAGATTTGAGTGAGTTACAGCAATTTTGTCTCAAGCGGGTTTTTCGAAATTTTCATGGGCTATACCCTTTACACAAAAAATGCTAAAAAATCAAAACTCTAATTTCTTGAAAAGTTTGTTTCCAATTTGATTCCCTGTGGTATTCTGAATATAGGGATGCCCTACAGCGGTCGAAACTCGAAGATTTGAGTGAGTTACAGCAATTTTGTCTCAAGCGGGTTTTTCGAAATTTTCATGGGCTATACCCTTTACACAAAAAATGCTAAAAAATCAAAACTCTAATTTCTTGAAAACTTTGTTTCCAATTTGATTCCCTGTGGTATTCTGAATATAGGGATGCCCTACAGCGGTCGAAACTCGAAGATTTGAGTGAGTTACAGCAATTTTGTCTCAAGCGGGTTTTTCGAAATTTTCAATGGGCTATACCCTTTACACAAGAAATGCTAAAAAATCAAAACTCTAATTTCTTGAAAAGTTTGTTTCCAATTTGATTCCCTGTGGTATTCTGAATATAGGGATGCCCTACAGCGGTCGAAACTCGAAGATTTGAGTGAGTTACAGCAATTTTGTCTCAAGCGGGTTTTTCGAAATTTTCATGGGCTATACCCTTTACACAAAAAATGCTAAAAAATCAAAACTCTAATTTCTTGAAAACTTTGTTTCCAATTTGATTCCCTGTGGTATTCTGAATATAGGGATGCCCTACAGCGGTCGAAACTCGAAGATTTGAGTGAGTTACAGCAATTTTGTCTCAAGCGGGTTTTTCGAAATTTTCATGGGCTATACCCTTTACACAAAAAATGCTAAAAAATCAAAACTCTAATTTCTTGAAAAGATTGTTTCCAATTTGATTTCCCTGTGGTATTCTGAATATAGGGATGCCCTACAGCGGCCGAAACTCGAAGATTTGAGTGAGTTACAGCAATTTTGTCTCAAGCGGGTTTTTCGAAATTTTCAATGGGCTATACCCTTTACACAAAAAATGCTAAAAAATCAAAACTCTAATTTCTTGAAAACTTTGTTTCCAATTTGATTCCCTGTGGTATTCTGAATATAGGGATGCCCTACAGCGGTCGAAACTCGAAGATTTGAGTGAGTTACAGCAATTTTGTCTCAAGCGGGTTTTTCGAAATTTTCAATGGGCTATACCCTTTACACAAAAAATGCTAAAAAATCAAAACTCTAATTTCATGAAAACTTTGTTTCCAATTTGATTCCCTGGGGCATTCTGAATGTAGGGATGGCCCACAGCGGTCGAAACTCGAAGATTTGAGTGAGTTACAGCAATTTTGTCTCAAGCGGGTTTTTCGAAATTTTCAATGGGCTATACCCTTTACACAAAACATGCTAAAAAATCAAAACTCTAATTTCTTGAAAAGTTTGTTTCCAATTTGATTCCCTGTGGTATTCTGAATATAGGGATGCCCTACAGCTGTCGAAACTCGAAGATTGGAGTGAGTTACAGCAATTTTGTCTCAAGCGGGTTTTTCGAAATTTTCATAGGCTATACCCTTTACACAAAAAATGATAAAAAATCAAAACTCTAATTTCTTGAAAAGTTTGTTTCCAATTTGATTCTCTGTGGTATTCTGAATATAGGGATGCCCTACAGCGGTCGAAACTCGAAGATTTGAGTGAGTTACAGCAATTTTGTCTCAAGCGGGTTTTTCGAAATTTTCAATGGGCTATACCCTTTACACAAAAAATGCTAAAAAATCAAAACTCTAATTTCTTGAAAACTTTGTTTCCAATTTGATTCCCTGTGGTATTCTGAATATAGGGATGCCCTACAGCGGTCGAAACTCGAAGATTTGAGTGAGTTACAGCAATTTTGTCTCAAGCGGGTTTTTCGAAATTTTCAATGGGCTTTACACAAAAAATGCTAAAAAATCAAAACTCTAATTTCATGAAAAGTTTGTTTCCAATTTGATTTCCCTGTGGTATTCTGAATATAGGGATGCCCCACAGCGGTCGAAACTCGAAGATTTGAGTGAGTTACAGCAATTTTGTCTCAAGCGGGTTTTTCGAAATTTTCAATGGGCTATACCCTTTACACAAAAAATGCTAAAAAATCAAAACTCTAATTTCTTGAAAACTTTGTTTCCAATTTGATTCCCTGTGGTATTCTGAATATAGGGATGCCCTACAGCGGTCGAAACTCGAAGATTTGAGTGAGTTACAGCAATTTTGTCTCAAGCGGGTTTTTCGAAATTTTCAATGGGCTATACCTTTTACACAAGAAATGCTAAAAAATCAAAACTCTAATTTCTTGAAAACTTTGTTTCCAATTTGATTCCCTGTGGTATTCTGAATATAGGGATGCCCTACAGCGGTCGAAACTCGAAGATTTGAGTGAGTTACAGCAATTTTGTCTCAAGCGGGTTTTTCGAAATTTTCATGGGCTATACCCTTTACACAAAAAATGCTAAAAAATCAAAACTCTAATTTCTTGAAAAGATTGTTTCCAATTTGATTTCCCTGTGGTATTCTGAATATAGGGATGCCCTACAGCGGTCGAAACTCGAAGATTTGAGTGAGTTACAGCAATTTTGTCTCAAGCGGGTTTTTCGAAATTTTCAATGGGCTATACCCTTTACACAAAAAATGCTAAAAAATCAAAACTCTAATTTCTTGAAAACATTGTTTCCAATTTGATTCCCTGTGGTATTCTGAATATAGGGATGCCCTACAGCGGTCGAAACTCGAAGATTTGAGTGAGTTACAGCAATTTTGTCTCAAGCGGGTTTTTCGAAATTTTCAATGGGCTATACCCTTTACACAAAAAATGCTAAAAAATCAAAACTCTAATTTCTTGAAAACTTTGTTTCCAATTTGATTCCCTGTGGTATTCTGAATATAGGGATGCCCTACAGCGGTCGAAACTCGAAGATTTGAGTGAGTTACAGCAATTTTGTCTCAAGCGGATTTTTCGAAATTTTCATGGGCTATACCCTTTACACAAAAAATGCTAAAAAATGAAAACTCTAATTTCTTGAAAACTTTGTTTCCAATTTGATTCCCTGTGGTATTCTGAATATAGGGATGCCCTACAGCGGTCGAAACTCGAAGATTTGAGTGAGTTACAGCAATTTTGTCTCAAGTGGGTTTTTTTGAAATTTTCAATGGGCTATACCCTTTACACAAAAAATGCTAAAAAATCAAAACTCTAATTTCTTGAAAACTTTGTTTCCAATTTGATTCCCTGTGGTATTCTGAATATAGGGATGCCCTACAGCGGTCGAAACTCGAAGATTTGAGTGAGTTACAGCAATTTTGTCTCAAGCGGGTTTTTCGAAATTTTCAATGGGCTATACCCTTTACACAAGAAATGCTAAAAAATCTAAACTCTAATTTCTTGAAAACTTTGTTTCCAATTTGATTCCCTGTGGTATTCTGAATATAGGTATGCCCTACAGCGGTCGAAACTCGAAGATTTGAGTGAGTTACAGCAATTTTGTCTCAAGCGGGTTTTTCGAAATTTTCATGGGCTATACCCTTTACACAAAAAATGCTAAAAAATCAAAACTCTAATTTCTTGAAAACTTTGTTTCCAATTTGATTCCCTGGGGCATTCTGAATGTAGGGATGCCCTACAGCGGTCGAAACTCGAAGATTTGAGTGAGTTACAGCAATTTTGTCTCAAGCGGGTTTTTCGAAATTTTCAATGGGCTATACCCTTTACACAAGAAATGCTAAAAAATCAAAACTCTAATTTCTTGAAAAGTTTGTTTCCAATTTGATTCCCTGTGGTATTCTGAATATAGGGATGCCCTACAGCGGTCGAAACTCGAAGATTTGAGTGAGTTACAGCAATTTTGTCTCAAGCGGGTTTTTCGAAATTTTCAATGGGCTATACCCTTTACACAAGAAATGCTAAAAAATCAAAACTCTAATTTCTTGAAAAGTTTGTTTCCAATTTGATTCCCTGTGGTATTCTGAATATAGGGATGCCCTACAGCGGTCGAAACTCGAAGATTTGAGTGAGTTACAGCAATTTTGTCTCAAGCGGGTTTTTCGAAATTTTCAATGGGCTATACCCTTTACACAAGAAATGCTAAAAAATCTAAACTCTAATTTCTTGAAAACTTTGTTTCCAATTTGATTCCCTGTGGTATTCTGAATATAGGTATGCCCTTCAGCGGTCGAAACTCGAAGATTTGAGTGAGTTACAGCAATTTTGTCTCAAGCGGGTTTTTCGAAATTTTCATGGGCTATACCCTTTACACAAAAAATGCTAAAAAATCAAAACTCTAATTTCTTGAAAAGATTGTTTCCAATTTGATTTCCCTGTGGTATTCTGAATATAGGGATGCCCTACAGCGGTCGAAACTCGAAGATTTGAGTGAGTTACAGCAATTTTGTCTCAAGTGGGTTTTTTGAAATTTTCAATGGGATATACCCTTTACACAAAAAATGCTTAAAAATCAAAACTCTAATTTCTTGAACAGTTTGTTTCCAATTTGATTCCCTGTGGTATTCTGAATATAGGGATGCCCTACAGCGGTCGAAACTCGAAGATTTGAGTGAGTTACAGCAATTTTGTCTCAAGTGGGTTTTTTGAAATTTTCAATGGGATATACCCTTTACACAAAAAATGCTTAAAAATCAAAACTCTAATTTCTTGAACAGTTTGTTTTTCAAATTGTTTCCAATTTGATTTCCCTGTGGTATTCTGAATATAGGGATGCCCTACAGCGGTCGAAACTCGAAGATTTGATTGAGTTACAGCAATTTTGTCTCAAGCGGGTTTTTCGAAATTTTCCCTTTACACAAAAAATGCTAAAAAATCAAAACTCTAATTTCTTGAAAACTTTGTTTCCAATTTGATTCCCTGTGGTATTCTGAATATAGGGATGCCCTACAGCGGTCGAAACTCGAAGATTTGAGTGAGTTACAGCAATTTTGTCTCAAGCGGGTTTTTCGAAATTTTCAATGGGCTATACCCTTTACACAAAAAATGCTAAAAAATCAAAACTCTAATTTCTTGAAAACTTTGTTTCCAATTTGATTCCCTGTGGTATTCTGAATATAGGGATGCCCTACAGCGGTCGAAACTCGAAGATTTGAGTGAGTTACAGCAATTTTGTCTCAAGCGGGTTTTTCGAAATTTTCAATGGGCTATACCCTTTACACAAAAAATGCTAAAAAATCAAAACTCTAATTTCTTGAAAAGTTTGTTTCCAATTTGATTCCCTGTGGTATTCTGAATATAGGGATGCCCTACAGCGGTCGAAACTCGAAGATTTGAGTGAGTTACAGCAATTTTGTCTCAAGCGGGTTTTTCGAAATTTTCATGGGCTATACCCTTTACACAAGAAATGCTAAAATCAAAACTCTAATTTCTTGAAAACTTTGTATCCAATTTGATTCCCTGTGGTATTCTGAACATAGGTATGCCCTACAGCGGTCGAAACTCGAAGATTTGAGTGAGTTACAGCAATTTTGTCTCAAGCGGGTTTTTCGAAATTTTCATGGGCTATACCCTTTACACAAAAAATGCTAAAAAATCAAAACTCTAATTTCTTGAAAACTTTGTTTCCAATTTGATTCCCTGTGGTATTCTGAATATAGGGATGCCCTACAGCTGTCGAAACTCGAAGATTTGAGTGAGTTACAGCAATTTTGTCTCAAGCGGGTTTTTCGAAATTTTCAATGGGCTTTACACAAAAAATGCTAAAAAATCAAAACTCTAATTTCATGAAAAGTTTGTTTCCAATTTGATTCCCTGGGGCATTCTGAATGTAGGGATACCCCACAGCGGTCGAAACTCGAAGATTTGAGTGAGTTACAGCAATTTTGTCTCAAGCGGGTTTTTCGAAATTTTCAATGGGCTATACCCTTTACACAAAAAATGCTAAAAAATCAAAACTCTAATTTCTTGAAAACTTTGTTTCCAATTTGATTCCCTGTGGTATTCTGAATATAGGGATGCCCTACAGCGGTCGAAACTCGAAGATTTGAGTGAGTTACAGCAATTTTGTCTCAAGCGGGTTTTTCGAAATTTTCACAAAAAATGCTAAAAAATCAAAACTCTAATTTCTTGAAAACTTTGTTTCCAATTTGATTTCCTATGGTATTCTGAATATAGGGATGCCCTACAGCGGTCGAAACTCGAAGATTTGAGTGAGTTACAGCAATTTTGTCTCAAGCGGGTTTTTCGAAATTTTCAATGGGCTATACCCTTTACACAAAAAATGCTAAAAAATCAAAACTCTAATTTCTTGAAAAGTTTGTTTCCAATTTGATTCCCTGGGGTATTCTGAATATAGGGATGCCCTACAGCGGTCGAAACTCGAAGATTTGAGTGAGTTACAGCAATTTTGTCTCAAGCGGGTTTTTCGAAATTTTCAATGGGCTATACCCTTTACACAAAAAATGCAAAAAAATCAAAACTCTAATTTCTTGAAAACTTTGTTTCCAATTTGATTCCCTGTGGTATTCTGAATATAGGGATGCCCTACAGCGGTCGAAACTCGAAGATTTGAGTGAGTTACAGCAATTTTGTCTCAAGCGGGTTTTTCGAAATTTTCAATGGGCTGTACCCTTTACACAAAAAATGCTAAAAAATCAAAACTCTAATTTCTTGAAAACTTTGTTTCCAATTTGATTCCCTGTGGTATTCTGAATATAGGTATGCCCTACAGCGGTCGAAACTCGAAGATTTGAGTGAGTTACAGCAATTTTGTCTCAAGCGGGTTTTTCGAAATTTTCAATGGGCTATACCCTTTACACAAAAAATGCTAAAAAATCAAAACTCTAATTTCTTGAAAACTTTGTTTCCAATTTGATTCCCTGTGGTATTCTGAATATAGGGATGCCCTACAGCGGTCGAAACTCGAAGATTTGAGTGAGTTACAGCAATTTTGTCTCAAGCGGGTTTTTCGAAATTTTCAATGGGCTATACCCTTTACACAAAAAATGCTAAAAAATCAAAACTCTAATTTCTTGAAAACTTTGTTTCCAATTTGATTTCCCTGTGGTATTCTGAATATAGGGATGCCCTACAGCGGTTGAAACTCGAAGATTTGAGTGAGTTACAGCAATTTTGTCTCAAGCGGGTTTTTCGAAATTTTCATGGGCTATACCCTTTACACAAAAAATGCTTAAAAATCAAAACTCTAATTTCTTGAAAAGTTTGTTTCCAATTTGATTCCCTGTGGTATTCTGAATATAGGGATGCCCTACAGCGGTCGAAACTCGAAGATTTGAGTGAGTTACAGCAATTTTGTCTCAAGCGGGTTTTTCGAAATTTTCATGGGCTATACCCTTTACACAAAAAATGCTAAGAAATCAAAACTCTAATTTCTTGAAAACTTTGTTTCCAATTAGATTCCCTGTGGTATTCTGAATATAGGGATGCCCTACAGCGGTCGAAACTCGAAGATTTGAGTGAGTTACAGCAATTTTGTCTCAAGCGGGTTTTTCGAAATTTTCAATGGCTATACCCTTTACACAAAAAATGCTAAAAAATCAAAACTCTAATTTCTTGAAAAGTTTGTTTCCAATTTGATTCCCTGTGGTATTCTGAATATAGGGATGCCCTACAGCGGTCGAAACTCGAAGATTTGAGTGAGTTACAGCAATTTTGTCTCAAGCGGGTTTTTCGAAATTTTCAATGGGCTATACCCTTTACACAAAAAATGCTAAAAAATCAAAACTCTAATTTCTTGAAAACTTTGTTTCCAATTTGATTCCCTGTGGTATTCTGAATGTAGGGATGCCCTACATCGGTCGAAACTCGAAGATTTGAGTGAGTTACAGCAATTTTGTCTCAAGCGGGTTTTTCGAAATTTTCAATGGGCTTTACACAAAAAATGCTAAAAAATCAAAACTCTAATTTCCTGAAAAGTTTGTTTCCAATTTGATTCCCTGGGGCATTCTGAATGTAGGGATGCCCCACAGCGGTCGAAACTCGAAGATTTGAGTGAGTTACAGCAATTTTGTCTCAAGCGGGTTTTTCGAAATTTTCAATGGGCTATACCCTTTACACAAAAAATGCTAAAAAATCAAAACTCTAATTTCTTGAAAAGTTTGTTTCCAATTTGATTCCCTGTGGTATTCAGAATATAGGGATGCCCTACAGCGGTCGAAACTCGAAGATTTGAGTGAGTTACAGCAATTTTGTCTCAAGCGGGTTTTTCGAAATTTCCAATGGGCTATACCATTTACACAAAAAATGCTAAAATCAAAACTCTAATTTCTTGAAAACTTTGTTTCCAATTTGATTCCCTGTGGTATTCTGAATATAGGGATGCCCTACAGCGGTCGAAACTCGAAGATTTGAGTGAGTTACAGCAATTTTGTCTCAAGTGGGTTTTTTGAAATTTTCAATGGGCTATACCCTTTACACAAAAAATGCTTAAAAATCAAAACTCTAATTTCTTGAAAAGTTTGTTTCCAATTTGATTCCCTGTGGTATTCTGAATATAGGGATGCCCTACAGCGGTCGAAACTCGAAGATTTGAGTGAGTTACAGCAATTTTGTCTCAAGCGGGTTTTTCGAAATTTTCAATGGGCTATACCCTTTACACAAAAAATGCTAAAAAATCAAAACTCTAATTTCTTGAAAACTTTGTTTCCAATTTGATTCCCTGTGGTATTCTGAATGTAGGGATGCCCTACATCGGTCGAAACTCGAAGATTTGAGTGAGTTACAGCAATTTTGTCTCAAGCGGGTTTTTCGAAATTTTCAATGGGCTTTACACAAAAAATGCTAAAAAATCAAAACTCTAATTTCCTGAAAAGTTTGTTTCCAATTTGATTCCCTGGGGCATTCTGAATGTAGGGATGCCCCACAGCGGTCGAAACTCGAAGATTTGAGTGAGTTACAGCAATTTTGTCTCAAGCGGGTTTTTCGAAATTTTCAATGGGCTATACCCTTTACACAAAAAATGCTAAAAAATCAAAACTCTAATTTCTTGAAAAGTTTGTTTCCAATTTGATTTCCTGTGGTATTCAGAATATAGGGATGCCCTACAGCGGTCGAAACTCGAAGATTTGAGTGAGTTACAGCAATTTTGTCTCAAGCGGGTTTTTCGAAATTTCCAATGGGCTATACCCTTTACACAAAAAATGCTAAAATCAAAACTCTAATTTCTTGAAAACTTTGTTTCCAATTTGATTCCCTGTGGTATTCTGAATATAGGGATGCCCTACAGCGGTCGAAACTCGAAGATTTGAGTGAGTTACAGCAATTTTGTCTCAAGTGGGTTTTTTGAAATTTTCAATGGGCTATACCCTTTACACAAAAAATGCTTAAAAATCAAAACTCTAATTTCTTGAAAAGTTTGTTTCCAATTTGATTCCCTGTGGTATTCTGAATATAGGGATGCCCTACAGCGGTCGAAACTCGAAGATTTGAGTGAGTTACAGCAATTTTGTCTCAAGCGGGTTTTTCGAAATTTTCAATGGGCTATACCCTTTACACAAAAAATGCAAAAAAATCAAAACTCTAATTTCTTGAAAACTTTGTTTCCAATTAGATTCCCTGTGGTATTCTGAATATAGGGATGCCCTACAGCGGTCGAAACTCGAAGATTTGAGTGAGTTACAGCAATTTTGTCTCAAGTGGGTTTTTTGAAATTTTCAATGGGCTATACCCTTTACACAAAAAATGCTTAAAAATCAAAACTCTAATTTCTTGAAAAGTTTGTTTCCAATTTGATTCCCTGTGGTATTCTGAATATAGGGATGCCCTACAGCGGTCGAAACTCGAAGATTTGAGTGAGTTACAGCAATTTTGTCTCAAGCGGGTTTTTCGAAATTTTCAATGGGCTTTACACAAAAAATGCTAAAAAATCAAAACTCTAATTTCATGAAAAGTTTGTTTCCAATTTGATTCCCTGGGGCATTCTGAATGTAGGGATACCCCACAGCGGTCGAAACTCGAAGATTTGAGTGAGTTACAGCAATTTTGTCTCAAGCGGGTTTTTCGAAATTTTCAATGGGCTATACCCTTTACACAAAAAATGCTAAAAAATCAAAACTCTAATTTCTTGAAAACTTTGTTTCCAATTTGATTCCCTGTGGTATTCTGAATATAGGGATGCCCTACAGCGGCGAAACTCGAAGATTTGAGTGAGTTACAGCAATTTTGTCTCAAGCGGGTTTTTCGAAATTTTCACAAAAAATGCTAAAAAATCAAAACTCTAATTTCTTGAAAACTTTGTTTCCAATTTGATTTCCTATGGTATTCTGAATATAGGGATGCCCTACAGCGGTCGAAACTCGAAGATTTGAGTGAGTTACAGCAATTTTGTCTCAAGCGGGTTTTTCGAAATTTTCAATGGGCTATACCCTTTACACAAAAAATGCTAAAAAATCAAAACTCTAATTTCTTGAAAAGTTTGTTTCCAATTTGATTCCCTGGGGTATTCTGAATATAGGGATGCCCTACAGCGGTCGAAACTCGAAGATTTGAGTGAGTTACAGCAATTTTGTCTCAAGCGGGTTTTTCGAAATTTTCAATGGGCTATACCCTTTACACAAAAAATGCAAAAAAATCAAAACTCTAATTTCTTGAAAACTTTGTTTCCAATTTGATTCCCTGTGGTATTCTGAATATAGGGATGCCCTACAGCGGTCGAAACTCGAAGATTTGAGTGAGTTACAGCAATTTTGTCTCAAGCGGGTTTTTCGAAATTTTCAATGGGCTATACCCTTTACACAAAAAATGCTAAAAAATCAAAACTCTAATTTCTTGAAAACTTTGTTTCCAATTTGATTCCCTGTGGTATTCTGAATATAGGTATGCCCTACAGCGGTCGAAACTCGAAGATTTGAGTGAGTTACAGCAATTTTGTCTCAAGCGGGTTTTTCGAAATTTTCAATGGGCTATACCCTTTACACAAAAAATGCTAAAAAATCAAAACTCTAATTTCTTGAAAACTTTGTTTCCAATTTGATTCCCTGTGGTATTCTGAATATAGGGATGCCCTACAGCGGTCGAAACTCGAAGATTTGAGTGAGTTACAGCAATTTTGTCTCAAGCGGGTTTTTCGAAATTTTCAATGGGCTATACCCTTTACACAAAAAATGCTAAAAAATCAAAACTCTAATTTCTTGAAAACTTTGTTTCCAATTTGATTTCCCTGTGGTATTCTGAATATAGGGATGCCCTACAGCGGTTGAAACTCGAAGATTTGAGTGAGTTACAGCAATTTTGTCTCAAGCGGGTTTTTCGAAATTTTCATGGGCTATACCCTTTACACAAAAAATGCTTAAAAATCAAAACTCTAATTTCTTGAAAAGTTTGTTTCCAATTTGATTCCCTGTGGTATTCTGAATATAGGGATGCCCTACAGCGGTCGAAACTCGAAGATTTGAGTGAGTTACAGCAATTTTGTCTCAAGCGGGTTTTTCGAAATTTTCATGGGCTATACCCTTTACACAAAAAATGCTAAGAAATCAAAACTCTAATTTCTTGAAAACTTTGTTTCCAATTAGATTCCCTGTGGTATTCTGAATATAGGGATGCCCTACAGCGGTCGAAACTCGAAGATTTGAGTGAGTTACAGCAATTTTGTCTCAAGCGGGTTTTTCGAAATTTTCAATGGCTATACCCTTTACACAAAAAATGCTAAAAAATCAAAACTCTAATTTCTTGAAAAGTTTGTTTCCAATTTGATTCCCTGTGGTATTCTGAATATAGGGATGCCCTACAGCGGTCGAAACTCGAAGATTTGAGTGAGTTACAGCAATTTTGTCTCAAGCGGGTTTTTCGAAATTTTCAATGGGCTATACCCTTTACACAAAAAATGCTAAAAAATCAAAACTCTAATTTCTTGAAAACTTTGTTTCCAATTTGATTCCCTGTGGTATTCTGAATGTAGGGATGCCCTACATCGGTCGAAACTCGAAGATTTGAGTGAGTTACAGCAATTTTGTCTCAAGCGGGTTTTTCGAAATTTTCAATGGGCTTTACACAAAAAATGCTAAAAAATCAAAACTCTAATTTCCTGAAAAGTTTGTTTCCAATTTGATTCCCTGGGGCATTCTGAATGTAGGGATGCCCCACAGCGGTCGAAACTCGAAGATTTGAGTGAGTTACAGCAATTTTGTCTCAAGCGGGTTTTTCGAAATTTTCAATGGGCTATACCCTTTACACAAAAAATGCTAAAAAATCAAAACTCTAATTTCTTGAAAAGTTTGTTTCCAATTTGATTCCCTGTGGTATTCAGAATATAGGGATGCCCTACAGCGGTCGAAACTCGAAGATTTGAGTGAGTTACAGCAATTTTGTCTCAAGCGGGTTTTTCGAAATTTCCAATGGGCTATACCCTTTACACAAAAAATGCTAAAATCAAAACTCTAATTTCTTGAAAACTTTGTTTCCAATTTGATTCCCTGTGGTATTCTGAATATAGGGATGCCCTACAGCGGTCGAAACTCGAAGATTTGAGTGAGTTACAGCAATTTTGTCTCAAGTGGGTTTTTTGAAATTTTCAATGGGCTATACCCTTTACACAAAAAATGCTTAAAAATCAAAACTCTAATTTCTTGAAAAGTTTGTTTCCAATTTGATTCCCTGTGGTATTCTGAATATAGGGATGCCCTACAGCGGTCGAAACTCGAAGATTTGAGTGAGTTACAGCAATTTTGTCTCAAGCGGGTTTTTCGAAATTTTCAATGGGCTATACCCTTTACACAAAAAATGCTAAAAAATCAAAACTCTAATTTCTTGAAAACTTTGTTTCCAATTTGATTCCCTGTGGTATTCTGAATGTAGGGATGCCCTACATCGGTCGAAACTCGAAGATTTGAGTGAGTTACAGCAATTTTGTCTCAAGCGGGTTTTTCGAAATTTTCAATGGGCTTTACACAAAAAATGCTAAAAAATCAAAACTCTAATTTCCTGAAAAGTTTGTTTCCAATTTGATTCCCTGGGGCATTCTGAATGTAGGGATGCCCCACAGCGGTCGAAACTCGAAGATTTGAGTGAGTTACAGCAATTTTGTCTCAAGCGGGTTTTTCGAAATTTTCAATGGGCTATACCCTTTACACAAAAAATGCTAAAAAATCAAAACTCTAATTTCTTGAAAAGTTTGTTTCCAATTTGATTTCCTGTGGTATTCAGAATATAGGGATGCCCTACAGCGGTCGAAACTCGAAGATTTGAGTGAGTTACAGCAATTTTGTCTCAAGCGGGTTTTTCGAAATTTCCAATGGGCTATACCCTTTACACAAAAAATGCTAAAATCAAAACTCTAATTTCTTGAAAACTTTGTTTCCAATTTGATTCAATGTGGTATTCTGAATATAGGGATGCCCTACAGCGGTCGAAACTCGAAGATTTGAGTGAGTTACAGCAATTTTGTCTCAAGTGGGTTTTTTGAAATTTTCAATGGGCTATACCCTTTACACAAAAAATGCTTAAAAATCAAAACTCTAATTTCTTGAAAAGTTTGTTTCCAATTTGATTCCCTGTGGTATTCTGAATATAGGGATGCCCTACAGCGGTCGAAACTCGAAGATTTGAGTGAGTTACAGCAATTTTGTCTCAAGCGGGTTTTTCGAAATTTTCAATGGGCTATACCCTTTACACAAGAAATGCTAAAAAATCTAAACTCTAATTTCTTGAAAACTTTGTTTCCAATTTGATTCCCTGTGGTATTCTGAATATAGGTATGCCCTTCAGCGGTCGAAACTCGAAGATTTGAGTGAGTTACAGCAATTTTGTCTCAAGCGGGTTTTTCGAAATTTTCATGGGCTATACCCTTTACACAAAAAATGCTAAAAAATCAAAACTCTAATTTCTTGAAAAGATTGTTTCCAATTTGATTTCCCTGTGGTATTCTGAATATAGGGATGCCCTACAGCGGTCGAAACTCGAAGATTTGAGTGAGTTACAGCAATTTTGTCTCAAGCGGGTTTTTCGAAATTTTCAATGGGCTATACCCTTTACACAAAAAATGCTAAAAAATCAAAACTCTAATTTCTTGAAAACTTTGTTTCCAATTTGATTCCCTGTGGTATTCTGAATATAGGGATGCCCTACAGCGGTCGAAACTCGAAGATTTGAGTGAGTTACAGCAATTTTGTCTCAAGCGGGTTTTTCGAAATTTTCAATGGGCTATACCCTTTACACAAAAAATGCTAAAAAATCAAAACTCTAATTTCCTGAAAACTTTGTTTTCAATTTGATTCCCTGTGGTATTCTGAATATAGGGATGCCCTACAGCGGTCGAAACTCGAAGATTTGAGTGAGTTACAGCAATTTTGTCTCAAGCGGGTTTTTCGAAATTTTCAATGGGCTTTACACAAAAAATGCTAAAAAATCAAAACTCTAATTTCATGAAAAGTTTGTTTCCAATTTGATTCCCTGGGGCATTCTGAATGTAGGGATGCCCTACAGCGGTCGAAACTCGAAGATTTGAGTGAGTTACAGCAATTTTGTCTCAAGTGGGTTTTTTAAAATTTTCAATGGGATATACCCTTTACACAAAAAATACTTAAAAATCAAAACTCTAATTTCTTGAAAAGTTTGTTTCCAATTTGATTCCCTGTGGTATTCTGAATATAGGGATGCCCTACAGCGGTCGAAACTCGAAGATTTGAGTGAGTTACAGCAATTTTGTCTCAAGCGGGTTTTTCGAAATTTTCAATGGGCTATACCCTTTACACAAGAAATGCTAAAAAATCAAAACTCTAATTTCTTGAAAACTTTGTTTCCAATTTGATTCCCTGTGGTATTCTGAATATAGGTATGCCCTACAGCGGTCGAAACTCGAAGATTTGAGTGAGTTACAGCAATTTTGTCTCAAGCGGGTTTTTCGAAATTTTCATGGGCTATACCCTTTACACAAAAAATGCTAAAAAATCAAAACTCTAATTTCTTGAAAAGATTGTTTCCAATTTGATTTCCCTGTGGTATTCTGAATATAGGGATGCCCTGCAGCGGTCGAAACTCGAAGATTTGAGTGAGTTACAGCAATTTTGTCTCAAGCGGGTTTTTCGAAATTTTCAATGGGCTATACCCTTTACACAAAAAATGCTAAAAAATCAAAACTCTAATTTCTTGAAAAGTTTGTTTCCAATTTGATTCCCTGTGGTATTCTGAATATAGGGATGCCCTACAGCGGTCGAAACTCGAAGATTTGAGTGAGTTAAAGCAATTTTGTCTCAAGCGGGTTTTTCGAAATTTTCAATGGGCTATACCCTTTACACAAAAAATGCTAAAAAATCAAAACTCTAATTTCTTGAAAACTTTGTTTCCAATTTGATTCCCTGTGGTATTCTGAATATAGGGATGCCCCACAGCGGTCGAAACTCGAAGATTTGAGTGAGTTACAGCAATTTTGTCTCAAGCGGGTTTTTCGAAATTTTCAATGGGCTTTACACAAAAAATGCTAAAAAATCAAAACTCTAATTTCATGAAAAGTTTGTTTCCAATTTGATTCCCTGGGGCATTCTGAATGTAGGGATGGCCCACAGCGGTCGAAACTCGAAGATTTGAGTGAGTTACAGCAATTTTGTCTCAAGCGGGTTTTTCGAAATTTTCAATGGGCTATACCCTTTACACAAAAAATGCTAAAAAATCAAAACTCTAATTTCTTGAAAACTTTGTTTCCAATTTGATTCCCTGTGGTATTCTGAATATAGGGATGCCCTACAGCGGTCGAAACTCGAAGATTTGAGTGAGTTAAAGCAATTTTGTCTCAAGCGGGTTTTTCGAAATTTTCAATGGGCTATACCCTTTACACAAAAAATGCTAAAAAATCAAAACTCTAATTTCTTGAAAACTTTGTTTCCAATTTGATTCCCTGTGGTATTCTGAATATAGGGATGCCCCACAGCGGTCGAAACTCGAAGATTTGAGTGAGTTACAGCAATTTTGTCTCAAGCGGGTTTTTCGAAATTTTCAATGGGCTTTACACAAAAAATGCTAAAAAATCAAAACTCTAATTTCATGAAAAGTTTGTTTCCAATTTGATTCCCTGGGGCATTCTGAATGTAGGGATGCCCTACAGCGGTCGAAACTCGAAGATTTGAGTGAGTTACAGCAATTTTGTCTCAAGTGGGTTTTTTGAAATTTTCAATGGGATATACCCTTTACACAAAAAATGCTTAAAGATCAAAACTCTAATTTCTTGAAAAGTTTGTTTCCAATTTGATTCCCTGTGGTATTCTGAATATAGGGATGCCCTACAGCGGCCGAAACTCGAAGATTTGAGTGAGTTACAGCAATTTTGTCTCAAGCGGGTTTTTCGAAATTTTCAATGGGCTATACCCTTTACACAAGAAATGCTAAAAAATCAAAACTATAATTTCTTGAAAACTTTGTTTCCAATTTGATTCCCTGTGGTATTCTGAATATAGGTATGCCCTACAGCGGTCGAAACTCGAAGATTTGAGTGAGTTACAGCAATTTTGTCTCAAGCGGGTTTTTCGAAATTTTCATGGGCTATACCCTTTACACAAAAAATGCTAAAAAATCAAAACTCTAATTTCATGAAAAGTTTGTATCCAATTTGATTCCCTGGGGCATTCTGAATGTAGGGATGGCCCACAGCGGTCGAAACTCGAAGATTTGAGTGAGTTACAGCAATTTTGTCTCAAGCGGGTTTTTCGAAATTTTCAATGGGCTATACCCTTTACACAAAAAATGCTAAAAAATCAAAACTCTAATTTCTTGAAAACTTTGTTTCCAATTTGATTCCCTGTGGTATTCTGAATATAGGGATGCCCCACAGCGGTCGAAACTCGAAGATTTGAGTGAGTTACAGCAATTTTGTCTCAAGCGGGTTTTTCGAAATTTTCAATGGGCTATACCCTTTACACAAAAAATGCTAAAAAATCAAAACTCTAATTTCATGAAAAGTTTGTTTCCAATTTGATTCCCTGGGGCATTCTGAATGTAGGGATGGCCCACAGCGGTCGAAACTCGAAGATTTGAGTGAGTTACAGCAATTTTGTCTCAAGCGGGTTTTTCGAAATTTTCAATGGGCTATACCCTTTACACAAAAAATGCTAAAAAATCAAAACTCTAATTTCTTGAAAACTTTGTTTCCAATTTGATTTCCTGTGGTATTCTGAATATAGGGATGCCCTACAGCGGTCGAAACTCGAAGATTTGAGTGAGTTACAGCAATTTTGTCTCAAGCGGGTTTTTCGAAATTTTCATGGGCTATACCCTTTACACAAAAAATGCTAAAAAATCAAAACTCTAATTTCTTGAAAACTTTGTTTCCAATTTGATTCCCTGGGGTATTCTGAATATAGGGATGCCCTACAGCGGTCGAAACTCGAAGATTTGAGTGAGTTACAGCAATTTTGTCTCAAGCGGGTTTTTCGAAATTTTCAATGGGCTTTACACAAAAAATCCTAAAAAATCAAAACTCTAATTTCCTGAAAAGTTTGTTTCCAATTTGATTCCCTGGGGCATTCTGAATGTAGGGATGCCCCACAGCGGTCGAAACTAGAAGATTTGAGTGAGTTACAGCAATTTTGTCTCAAGCGGGTTGAGTGAGTTACAGCAATTTTGTCTCAAGCGGGTTTTTCGAAATTTTCAATGGGCTTTACACAAAAAATGCTAAAAAATCAAAACTCTAATTTCCTGAAAAGTTTGTTTCCAATTTGATTCCCTGGGGCATTCTGAATGTAGGGATGCCCCACAGCGGTCGAAACTCGAAGATTTGAGTGAGTTACAGCAATTTTGTCTCAAGCGGGTTTTTCGAAATTTTCAATGGGCTATACCCTTTACACAAAAAATGCTAAAACATCAAAACTCTAATTTCTTGAAAACTTTGTTTCCAATTTGATTCCCTGTGGTATTCTGAATATAGGGATGCCCTACAGCGGCCGAAACTCGAAGATTTGAGTGAGTTACAGCAATTTTGTCTCAAGCGGGTTTTTCGAAATTTTCAATGGGCTATACCCTTTACACAAGAAATGCTAAAAAATCAAAACTATAATTTCTTGAAAACTTTGTTTCCAATTTGATTCCCTGTGGTATTCTGAATATAGGTATGCCCTACAGCGGTCGAAACTCGAAGATTTGAGTGAGTTACAGCAATTTTGTCTCAAGCGGGTTTTTCGAAATTTTCATGGGCTATACCCTTTACACAAAAAATGCTAAAAAATCAAAACTCTAATTTCATGAAAAGTTTGTATCCAATTTGATTCCCTGGGGCATTCTGAATGTAGGGATGGCCCACAGCGGTCGAAACTCGAAGATTTGAGTGAGTTACAGCAATTTTGTCTCAAGCGGGTTTTTCGAAATTTTCAATGGGCTATACCCTTTACACAAAAAATGCTAAAAAATCAAAACTCTAATTTCTTGAAAACTTTGTTTCCAATTTGATTCCCTGTGGTATTCTGAATATAGGGATGCCCCACAGCGGTCGAAACTCGAAGATTTGAGTGAGTTACAGCAATTTTGTCTCAAGCGGGTTTTTCGAAATTTTCAATGGGCTATACCCTTTACACAAAAAATGCTAAAAAATCAAAACTCTAATTTCATGAAAAGTTTGTTTCCAATTTGATTCCCTGGGGCATTCTGAATGTAGGGATGGCCCACAGCGGTCGAAACTCGAAGATTTGAGTGAGTTACAGCAATTTTGTCTCAAGCGGGTTTTTCGAAATTTTCAATGGGCTATACCCTTTACACAAAAAATGCTAAAAAATCAAAACTCTAATTTCTTGAAAACTTTGTTTCCAATTTGATTTCCTGTGGTATTCTGAATATAGGGATGCCCTACAGCGGTCGAAACTCGAAGATTTGAGTGAGTTACAGCAATTTTGTCTCAAGCGGGTTTTTCGAAATTTTCATGGGCTATACCCTTTACACAAAAAATGCTAAAAAATCAAAACTCTAATTTCTTGAAAACTTTGTTTCCAATTTGATTCCCTGGGGTATTCTGAATATAGGGATGCCCTACAGCGGTCGAAACTCGAAGATTTGAGTGAGTTACAGCAATTTTGTCTCAAGCGGGTTTTTCGAAATTTTCAATGGGCTTTACACAAAAAATCCTAAAAAATCAAAACTCTAATTTCCTGAAAAGTTTGTTTCCAATTTGATTCCCTGGGGCATTCTGAATGTAGGGATGCCCCACAGCGGTCGAAACTAGAAGATTTGAGTGAGTTACAGCAATTTTGTCTCAAGCGGGTTGAGTGAGTTACAGCAATTTTGTCTCAAGCGGGTTTTTCGAAATTTTCAATGGGCTTTACACAAAAAATGCTAAAAAATCAAAACTCTAATTTCCTGAAAAGTTTGTTTCCAATTTGATTCCCTGGGGCATTCTGAATGTAGGGATGCCCCACAGCGGTCGAAACTCGAAGATTTGAGTGAGTTACAGCAATTTTGTCTCAAGCGGGTTTTTCGAAATTTTCAATGGGCTATACCCTTTACACAAAAAATGCTAAAACATCAAAACTCTAATTTCTTGAAAACTTTGTTTCCAATTTGATTCCCTGTGGTATTCTGAATATAGGGATGCCCTACAGCGGTCGAAACTCGAAGATTTGAGTGAGTTACAGCAATTTTGTCTCAAGCGGGTTTTTCGAAATTTTCATGGGCTATACCCTTTACACAAAAAATGCTAAAAAATCAAAACTCTAATTTCTTGAAAAGTTTGTTTCCAATTTGATTCCCTGGGGTATTCTGAATATAGGGATGCCCTACAGCGGTCGAAACTCGAAGATTTGAGTGAGTTACAGCAATTTTGTCTCAAGCGGGTTTTTCGAAATTTTCAATGGGCTATACCCTTTACACAAAAAATGCTTAAAAATCAAAACTCTAGTCTCTTGAAAACTTTGTTTCCAATTTGATTTCCTGGGGCATTCTGAATGTAGGGATGCCCTACATCGGTCGAAACTCGAGGATTTGAGTGAGTTACAGCAATTTTGTCTCAAGCGAGTTTTTCGAAATTTTCAATGGGCTATACCCTTTACACAAAAAATGCTAAAAAATCAAAACTCTAATTTCGTGGAAAGTTTGTTTCCAATTTGGTTCCCTGGGGCATTCTGAATGTAGGGATGCCCCACAGCGGTCGAAACTCGAAGATTTGAGTGAGTTACAGCAATTTTGTCTCAAGCGGGTTTTTCGAAATTTTCAATGGGCTATACATACCCTTTACACAAAAAATGCTAAAAAATCAAAACTCTAATTTCCTGAAAAGTTTGTTTCCAATTTGATTCCCTGGGGCATTCTGAATGTAGGGATGCCCCACAGCGGTCGAAACTCGAAGATTTGAGTGAGTTACAGCAATTTTGTCTCAAGCGGGTTTTTCGAAATTTTCAATGGGCTATACCCTTTACACAAAAAATGCTAAAAAATCAAAACTATAATTTCTTGAAAACTTTGTTTCCAATTTGATTCCCTGGGGCATTCTGAATGTAGGGATGCCCTACATCGGTCGAAACTCGAAGATTTGAGTGAGTTACAGCAATTTTGTCTCAAGCGGGTTTTTCGAAATTTTCAATGGGCACAAAAAATGCAAAAAAATCAAAACTCTAATTTCTTGAAAAGTTTGTTTCCAATTTGATTCCCTGGGGCATTCTGAATGTAGGGATGCCCTACAGCGGTCGAAACTCGAAGATTTGAGTGAGTTACAGCAATTTTGTCTCAAGCGGGTTTTTCGAAATTTTCAATGGGCTATACCCTTTACACAAAAAAATCTAAAAAATCAAAACTCTAATTTCCTGAAAAGTTTGTTTCCAATTTGATTCCCTGGGGCATTCTGAATGTAGGGATGCCCCACAGCGGTCGAAACTCGAAGATTTGAGTGAGTTACAGCAATTTTGTCTCAAGCGGGTTTTTCGAAATTTTCAATGGGCTATACCCTTTACACAAAAAATGCTAAAAAAATCTAAACTCTAAATTCTTGGAAAGTTTGTTTCCAATTTGATTCCCTGGGGCATTCTGAATGTAGGGATGCCCCACAGCGGTCGAAACTCGAAGATTTGAGTGAGTTACAGCAATTTTGTCTCAAGCGGGTTTTTCGAAATTTTCAACGGGTTATACCCTTTACACAAACAATGCTAAAAAATCAAAACTCTAATTTCCTGAATGTAGGGATGCCCTACATCGGTCGAAACTCGAGGATTTGAGTGAGTTACAGCAATTTTGTCTCAAGCGAGTTTTTCGAAATTTTCAACGGGTTATACCCTTTACACAAAAAATGCTAAAAAATCAAAACTCTAATTTCTTGGAAAGTTTGTTTCCAATTTGATTCCCTGGGGCATTCTGAATGTAGGGATGCCCTACAGCGGTCGAAACTCGAAGATTTGAGTGAGTTACAGCAATTTTGTCTCAAGCGGGTTTTTCGAAATTTTCAATGGGCTATACCCTTTACACAAAAAATGCCAAAAAATCAAAACTCTAATTTCTTGAAAAGTTTGTTTTCTATTTGATTCCCTGGGGCATTCTGAATGTAGGGATGCCCTACATCGGTCGAAACTCGAATATTTGAGTGAGTTACAGCAATTTTGTCTCAAGCGAGTTTTTCGAAATTTTCAATGGGCTATACCCTTTACCCAAAAAAGCTAAAAAATCAAAACTCTAATTTCTTGGAAAGTTTGTTTCCAATTTGATTTCCTGGGGCATTCTGAATGTAGGGATGCCCTACATCGGTCGAAACTCGAGGATTTGAGTGAGTTACAGCAATTTTGTCTCAAGCGAGTTTTTCGAAATTTTCAATGGGCTATACCCTTTACACAAAAAATGCTAAAAAATCAAAACTCTAATTTCGTGGAAAGTTTGTTTCCAATTTGATTCCCTGTGGTATTTTGAGTTTAGGGATGTCCTACAGCGGTCGAAACTCGAAGATTTGAGTGAGTTACAGCAACTTTGTCTCAAGCGGGTTTTTCGAAATTTTCAATGGGCTATACCCTTTACACAAAAAATGCTAAAAAATCAAAACTCTAATTTCTTGGAAAGTTTGTTTCCAATTTTATTCCCAGTGTTATTCTGAGTTTAGGGATGCCCTACAGCGGTCGAAACTTGAAGATTTGAGTGAGTTACAGCAATTTTGTCTCAAGCGGGTTTTTCGAAATTTTCAATGGGCTATACCCTTTACACAAAAAATGCTAAAAAATCAAAACTCTAATTTCCTGAAAAGGTTGTTTCCAATTTGGTTCCCTGGGGCATTCTGAATGTAGGGATGCCCCACAGCGGTCGAAACTCGAAGATTTGAGTGAGTTACAGCAATTTTGTCTCAAGCGGGTTTTTCGAAATTTTCAATGGGCTATACCCTTTACACAAAAAATGCTAAAAAATCAAAACTCTAATTTCTTGAAAAATTTGTTTTCGATTTGATTCCCTGGGGCATTCTGAATGTAGGGATGCCCTACATCGGTCGAAACTCGAGGATTTGAGTGAGTTACAGCAATTTTGTCTCAAGCGAGTTTTTCGAAATTTTCAACGGGTTATACCCTTTACACAAAAAATGCTAAAAAATCAAAACTCTAATTTCCTGAAAAGTTTGTTTCCAATTTGATTCCCTGGGGCATTCTGAATGTAGGGATGCCCCACAGCGGTCGAAACTCGAAGATTTGAGTGAGTTACAGCAACTTTGTCTCAAGCGGGTTTTTCGAAATTTTCAATGGGCTAACCCTTTACACAAAAAATGCAAAAAAATCAAAACTCTAATTTCTTGAAAAGTTTGTTTTCGATTTGATTCCCTGGGGCATTCTGAATGTAGGGATGCCCCACATCGGTCGAAACTCGAGGATTTGAGTGAGTTACAGCAACTTTGTCTCAAGCGGGTTTTTCGAAATTTTCAATGGGCTAACCCTTTACACAAAAAATGCCAAAAAACCAAAACTCTAATTTCTTGAAAAGTTTGTTTTCGATTTGATTCCCTGGGGCATTCTGAATGTAGGGATGCCCCACATCGGTCGAAACTCGAGGATTTGAGTGAGTTACAGCAACTTTGTCTCAAGCGAGTTTTTCGAAATTTTCAACGGGTTATACCCTTTACACAAAAAATGCTAAAAAATCAAAACTCTAATTTCCTGAATGTAGGGATGCCCTACATCGGTCGAAACTCGAGGATTTGAGTGAGTTACAGCAATTTTGTCTCAAGCGAGTTTTTCGAAATTTTCAATGGGCTATATATACCCTTTACACAAAAAATGCTAAAAAATCAAAACTCTAATTTCTTGAAAGTTTGTTTCCAATTTGATTCCCTGGGGCATTCTGAATGTAGGGATGCCCTACATCGGTCGAAACTCGAGGATTTGAGTGAGTTACAGCAATTTTGTCTCAAGCGAGTTTTTCGAAATTTTCAATGGGCTATACCCTTTACACAAAAAATGCTAAAAAATCAAAACTCTAATTTCTTGGAAAGTTTGTTTTTAATTTGATTCCCTGTGGCATTCTGAGATTAGGGAGGCCCTACAGGGGTCGAAACTCGAAGATTTGAGTGAGTTACAGCAATTTTGTCTCAAGCGGGTTTTTCGAAATTTTCAATGGGCTATACCCTTTACACAAAAAATTCTAAAAAAATCTAAACTCTAAATTCTTGGAAAGTTTGTTTCCAATTTGATTCCCTGGGGCATTCTGAATGTAGGGATGCCCCACAGCGGTCGAAACTCGAAGATTTGAGTGAGTTACAGCAATTTTGTCTCAAGCGAGTTTTTCGAAATTTTCAACGGGTTATACCCTTTATACAAAAAATGCTAAGAAATCAAAACTCTAATTTCTTGAAAAATTTGTTTTCGATTTGATTCCCTGGGGCATTCTGAATGTAGGGATGCCCTACAGGGGTCGAAACTCGAAGATTAGAGTGAGTTACAGCAATTTTGTCTCAAGCGGGTTTTTCGAAATTTTCAATGGGCTATACCCTTTACACAAAAAATGCTAAAAAATCTAAACTCTAAATTCTTGGAAAGTTTGTTTCCAATTTGATTCCCAGTGTTATTCTGAGTTTAGGGATGCCCTACAGCGGTCGAAACTTGAAGATTTGAGTGAGTTACAGCAATTTTGTCTCAAGCGGGTTTTTCGAAATCTCCAATGGGCTATACCCTTTACACAAAAAATGCTAAAAAATCAAAACTCTAATTTCCTGAAAAGGTTGTTTCCAATTTGATTCCCTGGGGCATTCTGAATGTAGGGATGCCCCACAGCGGTCGAAACTCGAAGATTTGAGTGAGTTACAGCAATTTTGTCTCAAGCGGGTTTTTCGAAATTTTCAATGGGCTATACCCTTTACACAAAAAATGCTAAAAAATCAAAACTCTAATTTCTTGAAAAGTTTGTTTTCGATTTGATTCCCTGGGGCATTCTGAATGTAGGGATGCCCCACATCGGTCGAAACTCGAGGATTTGAGTGAGTTACAGCAATTTTGTCTCAAGCGAGTTTTTCGAAATTTTCAATGGGCTATATATACCCTTTACACAAAAAATGCTAAAAAATCAAAACTCTAATTTCTTGGAAAGTTTGTTTTTAATTTGATTCCCTGTGGCATTCTGAGATTAGGGAGGCCCTACAGGGGTCGAAACTCGAAGATTAGAGTGAGTTACAGCAATTTTGTCTCAAGCGGGTTTTTCGAAATTTTCAATGGGCTATACCCTTTACACAAAAAATGCTAAAAAATCTAAACTCTAAATTCTTGGAAAGTTTGTTTCCAATTTGATTCCCTGGGGCATTCTGAATGTAGGGATGCCCCACAGCGGTCGAAACTCGAAGATTTGAGTGAGTTACAGCAATTTTGTCTCAAGCGGGTTTTTCGAAATTTTCAATGGGCTATGCCCGTTATACAAAAAATGAAAAAAATCAAAACTCTAATTTCCTGAAAAGTTTGTTTCCAATTTGATTCCCTGGGGCATTCTGAATGTAGGGATGCCCCACAGCGGTCGAAACTCGAAGATTTGAGTGAGTTATAGCAATTTTGTCTCAAGCGGGTTTTTCGAAATTTTCAATGGGCACAAAAAATGCAAAAAAATCAAAACTCTAATTTCTTGAAAAGTTTGTTTTCTATTTGATTCCCTGGGGCATTCTGAATGTAGGGATGCCATACATCGGTCGAAACTCGAGGATTTGAGTGAGTTACAGCAATTTTGTCTCAAGCGGGTTTTTCGAAATTTTCATGGGCTATACCCTTTACACAAAAAATGCTTAAAAATCAAAACTCTAATTTCTTGAAAAGTTTGTTTCCAATTTGATTCCCTGGGGCATTCTGAATGTAGGGATGCCCCACAGCGGTCGAAACTCGAAGATTTGAGTGAGTTACAGCAATTTTGTCTCAAGCGAGTTTTTCGAAATTTTCAATGGGCTATACCCTTTACACAAAAAATGCTAAGAAATCAAAACTCTAATTTCTTGAAAAATTTGTTTTCGATTTGATTCCCTGGGGCATTCTGAATGTAGGGATGCCCTACATCGGTCGAAACTCGAAGATTTGAGTGAGTTACAGCAATTTTGTCTTAAGCGAGTTTTTCGAAATTTTCAATGGGCTATACCCTTTACACAAAAAATTCTAAAAAAATCTAAACTCTAAATTCTTGGAAAGTTTGTTTCCAATTTGATTCCCTGTGGCATTCTGAGATTAGGGAGGCCCTACAGGGGTCGAAACTCGAAGATTAGAGTGAGTTACAGCAATTTTGTCTCAAGCGGGTTTTTCGAAATTTTCAATGGGTTATACCCTTTACACAAAAAATGCTAAGAAATCAAAACTCTAATTTCTTGAAAAATTTGTTTTCGATTTGATTCCCTGGGGCATTCTGAATGTAGGGATGCCCTACATCGGTCGCAACTCGGAGATTTGAGTGAGTTACAGCAATTTTGTCTCAAGCGAGTTTTTCGAAATTTTCAACGGGTTATACCCTTTACACAAAAAATGCTAACAAATCAAAACTCTAATTTCTTGGAAAGTTTGTTTCCAATTTGATTCCCAGTGTTATTCTGAGTTTAGGGATGCCCTACAGCGGTCGAAACTTGAAGATTTGAGTGAGTTACAGCAATTTTGTCTCAAGCGGGTTTTTCGAAATTTCCAATGGGCTATACCCTTTACACAAAAAATGCTAAAAAATCAAAACTCTAATTTCCTGAAAAGGTTGTTTCCAATTTGATTCCCTGGGGCATTCTGAATGTAGGGATGCCCCACAGCGGTCGAAACTCGAAGATTTGAGTGAGTTACAGCAATTTTGTCTCAAGCGGGTTTTTCGAAATTTTCAATGGGCTATACCCTTTACACAAAAAATGCTAAAAAATCAAAACTCTAATTTCTTGGAAACATTGTTTCCAATTTGATTCCCTGTGGTATTCTGAGTTTAGGGATGCCCTACAGTGGTCGAAACTTGAAGATTTGAGTAAGTTACAGCAATTTTGTCTCAAGCGGGTTTTTCGAAATTTTCAATAAGCTATACCCTTTACACAAAAAATGCTAAAAAATCAAAACTCTAATTTCCTGAAAAGTTTGTTTCCAATTTGATTTCCTGTGGTATTCTGAGTTTAGGGATGCCCTACAGTGGTCGAAACTTGAAGATTTGAGTGAGTTACAGCAATTTTGTCTCAAGCGAGTTTTTCGAAATTTTCAATGGGCTATACCCTTTACACAAAAAATGCTAAAAAATCAAAACTCTAATTTCCTGAAAAGTTTGTTTCCAATTTGATTCCCTGGGGCATTCTGAATGTAGGGATGCCCCACAGCGGTCGAAACTCGAAGATTTGAGTGAGTTATAGCAATTTTGTCTCAAGCGGGTTTTTCGAAATTTTCAATGGGCTATACCCTTTACACAAAAAATGCTAAAAAATAAAAACTCTAATTTCTTGGAAAGTTTGTTTTCAATCTGATTCCCTGTGGTATTCTGAGTTTAGGGATGCCCTACAGTGGTCGAAACTTGAAGATTTGAGTGAGATACAGCAATTTTGTCTCAAGCGGGTTTTTCGAAATTTTCAATAAGCTATACCCTTTACACAAAAAATGCTAAAAAATCAAAACTCTTATTTCTTGGAAAGTTTGTTTCCAATTTGATTCCCTGTGGTATTCTGAGTTTAGGGATGCCCTACATCGGTCGAAACTCGAAGATTTGAGTGAGTTACAGCAATTTTGTCTCAAGCGGGTTTTTCGAAATTTTCAATACACAAAAAATGCTAAAAAATCAAAACTCTAATTTCTTGAAAAGTTTGTTTCCAATTTGATTCCCTGGGGCATTCTGAATGTAGGAATGCCCCATAGCGGTCGAAACTCGAAGATTTGAGTGAGTTACAGCAATTTTGTCTTAAGCGGGTTTTTCGATATTTTTAATGGGCTATACCCTTTACACAAAAAATGCTAAAAAATCAAACCTCTAATTTCTTGAAAAGATTGTTTCCAATTTGATTCCCTGGGGCATTCTGAATGTAGAGATGCCCCACAGCGGTCGAAACTCGAAGATTTGATTGAGTTACAGCAATTTTGTCTCAAGCGGGTTTTTCGAAATTTTCAATAAGCTATACCCTTTACACAAAAAATGCTAAAAAATCAAACCTCTAATTTCTTGAAAAGATTGTTTCCAATTTGATTCCCTGTGGAATTCAGAATATAGGGATGCCCCACAGCGGTCGAAACTCGAAGATTTGAGTGAGTTACAGCAATTTGTCTCAAGCTGTGCTTTCGAAATTTTCAATTTTACACAACAAATGCTAAAAAATCAAAACTCTAATTTCTTGAAAAGTTTGTTTCCGACTTGATTCCCTGTTGTGTTCTGAGTTTAGGGATGCCATACAGCGGTCGAGACTCTAAGATTTGAGTAAGTTACAGCAATTTTGTCTCTAGAGAGTTTTTCGAAATTTTCAATGGGCTATACCCTTTACAGAAAAAATGCAAAAAAATCAAAACTCTAGTTTCCTGAAAAGTTTGTTTCCAATTTGATTCCCTGTGGCATTCTGAATTTAGGGTGCTCTACAGTGGTCGAAACACGAAGATTTGAGTGAGTTACGGCAATTTTGTCTCAAGCGGGTTTTTCGAAATTTTCAATGGGCTATACCCTTTACATAAAAAATGCTCAAAAATCAAAACTCTAACATCTTGAGAAGTTTGTTTCCAATTTGATTCCCTGTGGCATTTTGAATGTGAAGATTTGAGTGAGTTACAGCAATTTTGTCTCAAGCGGGTTTTTTCGAAATTTTCAATTGGCTATACCCTTTACACAAAGGGTATGTTAAAAAATCAAAACTCTAATTTCTTGAAAAGTTTGCTTCCAATTTGATTCCCTGTGGCATTCGGAATGTAGGGATGCCCTACAGCGGTCGAAACTCCAAGATTTGAGTGAGTTACAGCAATTTTATCTCTAGCGGGCATTTCGAAATTTTCAATGGGCTATACCCTTTACACAAAAACTGCTAAAAAATCAAAACCCTAGTTTCCGGAAAAGTTGGTTTCTAATTTGATTCCCTGTGGTATTCTGAGCTTAGGGATGCCTAACAGCGTTCGAAACTCGAAGATTTGAGTGAGTTACAGCAATTTTGTCTCTAGCGGGTTTTTCGAAATTTTCAATTTACACAAAAAATGCCAAAAAATCAAAACCCTAGTTTCCTGAAAAGTTGGTTTCTAATTTGATTCCCTGTGGTATTCTGAGCTTAGGGATGCCTAACAGCGTTCGAAACTCGAAGATTTGAGTGAGTTACAGCAATTTTGCCTCCAGCGGGTTGTTCGAAATTTTCTATGGGCCAAACAATCGAAACTCTCGTTTCCTGAAATATTTGTTTCCAATGTGATTCCCTTTGAGATTCCGAATTCAGAGATGGTTCCTACTGCTTAAAACATAAAAATTTGAGTGAATTACTGAAATTTTGTTTCCAAAAAGGTTTTCGCATATCGTAAGATTATAAATTTTGATCTAATCACCAGTAGCATAGCAAATACTTTATTATTCAACAAAGTATTCACAATTAAGCTGTAGATCGTAACGAAAACTATCCTGGTTCAAATTGGAATAATATGGTTCGTGTCTGCGGTGTGAATGATGTTACAAATCTACGATATCATTGCAAATTCACAATAGTTAAATAAGTGTTAATCAAAGTATAGTTTTAGGAGATTGAAAAAAATGACATTTTGAACGAATATCTTATAGGAAGTAGTATCCGTGATCTCCGTACCGCTGGACAGCCATCACAATTTACAGTGCACGAAGCTACGAATGTCGTCGGTAGCAACAAGTCGCACAAGGCGCTGGTCTCAGACGGATGCTCTACACTGATGCAGAAGAATCTGGATTTGGCTGGAGTCGAGTACCTTACAACTGTTGTCAGCCTGTCTGAACACTATTAGAGGGCCCGATGTTTAGAGAAGGACAGTGTGATCCCGCTACAGAAACCTGGAAAGGACACGAGCAAGGGGATGTCGTATAGACCGATCTGTCTTCTTCCATGTGGGGCCAAGGAGTATGAGGGACTACTACTTCCGATCCTCCCGTTGGACAATTTCTATTCGCCGAGCATCAGCATGCATTTTGTAGGCTGCAAAGGACTACAACTGGTTTACACGCCACACCGTACGCAAAAGTAGAAACAACTTTCTCAATTCCCTTGTCGACAGCATTAACCACTAACCATCTAATTGCTGCGACCACTGATGTGAGGCTAAGGGAGCTTTCTATCTGGTCATGTGGCGGCTACGGACACTGTGTTTTCATTGAAGATATGTGTATCCGTTCACAATTGGCAGACTAATTTGCACTAATTTTCATCGTAGCTCTCTGATGAGGATGATTCCATCAAAACACTTGAGAAACCGATCATTGCTCTTTTCTTGGTGTCTGGAAGGATACAATGTTATAATTTTTCAAGATTTTCCGAATAATTCCGCAAATTTTGCACTTACCTTCTAATGTAGATCAACCGACTTGAGGTACAATTACAACTTCATTTGGCGAGTTTTCTGTAACTGAACACTAGGTGCTGCCTTTAATATTCATTAAAAGTAAATAAAAATGAAACAAATGTAATAATTACCAATAAACAATTTTTTTATTTTTACTAACCTCTGCCTTTTTGAACTCATTTTGGTGTTAGCTTTTGTATTTTCATGTAACAGCTGCTTTTCATAAAACAGCTGACCTTTACAAAACATCTGTTCAAAGTTGCAAATTTCTGCTGGCAAAAAAATAAGTCCTAGTAGAAATTTGCAGGTTCTCTATTTTCAAACTGTCAAAATTTGCTCTCTCTCGCGTTCTCTTCTGCTGGCAAATAAAGTACGCGAACGACTTCCAGTAAAAATTTGTGCAAATTTGCAAATTTTCGGAACACAGCTTTTGACAAAATTTCCTATTGAAATGAAATTTTGACGAAATTTCCTATTGAAATGAAATGTTCGTTCCGTTTAGACTCTAAAACGGCTGAACCGATTACATGGAAATTTTCACAGATTGTGTAGGTTGGTCTGGAAGGAAACATAGGCTATATCATTTTTGATATCGGAAGGGGGACTGACCCTCACCTTATGCTAAAAACACCACCCAAAATCAAAAGTGTACTGATTGGGACAATATGGGCATTGGAAACTAGTATACGAATATCGTACATAAATTTGGGTTCAAGTACCCAGCGGGTGGCAACAACCCCAAAACTCCTCTTAACAGTTATATTCGGCGTTCACGTCAATATGGGATTCAAGTGAAAAGTATTCGGCAGTAGATTACAAATATGGCATACAAAAATAGGTCCAAGCAATGTGAGGTCACCCCACCCCCAAATACCCCCAATACCCAATACTAGCCGACTATGGCTATATGGGACTCAAATAAAAGGTATTTGGTAGTAGATTACGAAATGTGCGTTTAAGACTAGATGGCGCAAAGTGCCGGAGCCCGCCCGGCACCAAACACCCTTCAAACGGTTCATATTTACCGCCCATGGAAATATGGGGCTTAAATTAAAGGGGTTTGCGAGTGGAGCATGAATTTGATATCCATATTTGGGTCGAAATGTCAGAGGCTGGCGCCACCCTCCCCTAAAATGCCCATCTCATTACCCAAATCTTCAAAAACACCAGATCTCGGAGATTGGAAATGTGATTCGTTAGAAATTTTTCTCGGGGTCAACAAAAACAAAACATGGTTTCTATTGTTGGGGTGGGGAGCCTCGAGGGCCGTCCAAAACCCTCCTAACGGATATGTAGAACAATCACGGCAATATAGAGCTCAAACGAAAGGTGCTTGAGAAAAAAAACGAATTTGATATCCAATTGAATAGCCATGTGTTTGGATCTACGGATTCATTCAAGAATATGTCAATGATATCGTTATAGTGCCGTTGAAGGTAAAAAACGCAGGTTTGTGAAATAAATGACGAATTGATCGCATCTTTAATGTTAGCTGCTTTAACCGATGATTTTAAGCCGCTTGTCATGGCTGTGGAGAATTCCAAGGAAAAACTGACGGTAGATATGGTGAAGAATGTTCTACTTCAAGACGCAAAATTTGATAAAGCTTCAGAGAAGGAATCAGCATTACATTCAAAAGGTGTCAAGAAAGGTAAGCCAATGTTAAATGTTTCAATTGTAATGGAAATGGGCAAATTTCAAGAAATTGTCCTACCAAATCGAAGTCAAAGAACAATGCGGTTACCAAGAAGCATGGGAGCTCAGATGTTTTGCTTGTCTATAGTAACGTTGTCAGCGCATGTGCAAAAGCAACAAATGAATTTTCAAGTTCGGAATCTGCAAACTCCTGGTATGTCGACAGTGGAGCAAGTAACCACATGACAAATGAGAAGAGCCATATGTATAACATCCGTGATGCTGTTAATAAAAAAGTAATTGTTGCGGGTAAGGGTGAAATTGTTGTGGAATACATCGGAGATATTGACATTAACGTTGGTTTTGGAAGAAATAAGAGGTTTGTTACAGTCAAACGTGGAGTACGTCCCAACTTATATGCTAATTTACTTTCGGTTCGGCAAATGACCAAGAATGGAAAAAAGGCATTCTTTGAAGGTGAGAAGAGCCACTTTTTGGATAAAAAGGGACAGCAAGTGCTAAAAATCAATTATACCGTTTGGATTGCAAATCCAATGGAGAGAAGAATAAGGCTTTTACACTTGTTGATGATTTCAAGTTGTGGCACCGAAGGATGGGTCACATCTGTAATAAGAAATTAAGTGACGTGAAAAGGGGCAAATACAGGTAAAAAGTTTAATCGCGAATGTCCTGGACTTTGTGTTGTATGCGTGAAAGGAAAGCAAACACCAATAGTAAGCAGAGAAGCCGGAGCGCGGGTCAAAGAACGGTTGGAAATTGTCCATTTAAATGTAATTGGTCCATGGAAAAATTTTTTTGGAATCCAGGCAATTTCAAATAAATCAAGTACTAACATCTGGTAATATTCGACGGTCAGAAGGAATTGCAAACAGAAATCATTCATCAACTGCATTTTCTGCGATGGAATATGTTTCGTCAGACCCTCAGAATTTGAAAGAAACGATGTCGTCTGATGATGTTGAAAATTGGAAGGCTGCCATGAGCGAAGAAATGAATTCTCTGGTAGTTATTAATACTTGGAATTTGGTTGATCTAAAGCAGTCAAATCAAAATGGATTTTTAAAATGAAGTATGACTCAGATGGAAATCCGTTGCGATGGTAGGCTAGATTAGTCGCGAAAGGTTTTACGCAGACTGAAGGAATAGACTATATGGAAACATTCTTTCCTGTTGTACGCCATGAATCGATTAGATATTTGACGGCATTGGCAGTCAAGCATTATATGATGATTCACCATATGGATGCAATGAGCGCTTACTTAAACGATTATTTAAAGGAAACCATATATATGGAACAACCAGAAGGTTTTAGTGATGGTTCTAAGAAAATATGCAAGCTTAGCAAGGCAATCTACGGTTTAAAACAATCTGAGAGAGTATGAAATGAAACCATTAATAAAGTTCTAATTGATATGGGTTTTGTGCTAGGGGATGTTGATCAATGCGTATACTCGAAGGTATCAGAAGACAAGAAAATGTATATTGCAATATTCGTAGATGATGTTCTCATATTTTTCAATTTCGTAAACGTGATAAAGTCAGTCAAAAACGTTCTTTCAAATAATTTTAAAATGAAAGATATGGGAGAAGTTTCAAATGTGCTTGGCGTGAGAATACCTCGGAGCGAAAATGAAATTAAAATTGATCAATTGAAATATTTTTCCGAGGTACTAATACGTTTCGGAATGAATGATTGTAACCCTTCATCAAAACCCATGGACTACAATAAGAAATGAACGGAAACTAAGTCCCCAAAAACCGAAACGGAGAAGCAATTGGTTACTTATTGTTTGCCGACATATACTACGCTGTGAATGTTCTGAGCCGCTACAGTACAAATCCAGGTAGAGCACACTGGGAAGCAGTAGAGCAAATAATGAGATATCTGAAAGGAACCATGGAAAAAGGGCTGATATACAAGAAAAACGAAGATGAATATATAGCCGGATACTGCGATGCAGATTGGGCAGGAAATCTGGATGACCACCATTATACAACGGGCTATGTTTTTATTTTTCAATCTGCAGAAATTTCTTGAACCACAAAAAGGCCAAAAACTGTGGCACTATATTCAACTAAAGCAGAGTGGCTGAAGCAGTCTGGCTAAAAAGTCCCGAACGAGAACTTATTCCAAATTGTAATGTCAACATGATTTTGTACTACTATAATAAAGGCGCTACGTATAGCTTCAAACAATAAATATTCACTAAGGACAAAGCATGTGGAAATTTATCAAAGAGAAAATTGACAATCGCCAAATTTCCTTGAAGTATATTTCAACAAAAGAAATGGTTGCTGATGTCTTCGTTAAGCCAGTTACACCACAAAAATTGGAATATTTTAAAGAAAAATTTGGCTTTGATTAATTAGTTATAAGTCATATAGAATTAAATATAGTTTTTAACGAAATATTTCATTCAGGGAGAGTGTTGAGAATTTAATGAAATACACCCTTTGCTAAACACTTTGCTTTACAATAGTACAATTTACATTAGTATGTCTTTGTAATGTAATTCTCTTTAAGAGTTAGTTCAATAAACGAATTCAATTTAACAACCCCACACCCGAAATACCACCCTAAACCGGAAATATTTACAAGTACGATAATACGGGACTCAAAAGAAAGGCATTTGGGAGTAGGGTGAAAATTTGCCAAAGAACCGAGCAGGGGCAAACTTCGGCGGACATAGGCTACAGTGGCACGAATTCGATATCCACATTCAGTGCGAAGCGTCTCCACTCTAAAAAGATATTAGAAAGTTAAGACGGCGCAGTGGAGAGGGCCCGGTCCGCTAATTTCTTATAGAAATGAAATTTTAGCCAAAATAATCCATCAACGATTACTTAGAGTAGCAGTTGGGCAAGTGTGTATGTTTGTAATAGTTGGATGTCTTGATTTGGTAGAAACATATGAAGTGGAGTATTTTTATTTCTTGCTGCGCTACAAATGAGCATAGTTTCAACTTAGAGACATACCTTTTTGACAAATCCTTCCGATGAGTTTGGGTGGTTCGAAACGAAATCGCGATCTAGGAAACCAGTCAAATGCTATTACAAAGCAAAAAACAAATTTTTCAGCCTAACTTTAAAAAACCGAATTTTTTGTGTTATAATAGAAACAGATTTCCCTATGGCCTGCAGCCGGACAATATCCGATTGTATGAAGTAAAATTTCAACAAAATTCCTGTGAAAAAATTTTGTGTTTTTTTTTTAATTTTTTTTCTCAATTTTTTTTCCTCTTGGAATTGGTCATCCTGTGATTATGAAAATCCAACTTTATATTAATGCTTGACCGATATATCAGAAAATTTATTATAATGATGCATAAAATAAAACTTATTGATTAACAATATGTTCGCTTGGATGGATGGAATGAGTGTTGTTTTCAAGACTTTTATCATAAAACTCTTTAGACATTTGTTTAACAGCAAAAACAGAAATGCCCTAATCTTAGATTAATCATAATAATAATGAGGATAATTCACTGCAAATGGAGATAACACACATTGGACAAATTGCATATGCTAAATAAAAGTTATTATAATTTACAACAATAAACAAGTTTAGAAACAATTACCAACAAAGTCTTTACTAAGTTTAACATAATTGTCTAAATTGTTTCATTTTTGCAGTAAATGATACGAGTTATCCCTTAAGTGGGGCTGATGATATGGAGATGTAATGCCTAGAGATTATAAACTAAGAATACTAGAAAAATATTTTAGAATTTAAATATTGATATAAATTTAACAATATAATGATATATAAATGTATATTTTCATGAGAAACATTCATACATAATAAACAACATTTAGTTGTTTTTTTTTTTTAATTGTAGCTGGTAAAAGGTAAGTAGTTGGTGGTGGTTGTCTTCTTGCAACTATAACTAGGAATAAGTACTAAATAATTAAACATTTAAGGACAAACATCATGTTAAGTAGATAAAAAATAACTTTTTTAGGGGGGTTATTGAGTTTTCGTAAAAAATTTTTTTCAAAACAAAGTTCTAAAGGGTAGTGGTTAACACAATTTTCAAACTTAATGATGACAACAAGAAAACATGGTTGATTTTAAGGATTAATTTGTTGTTTTCCTTCTAACTAAAAAAAAAAAACGAATACAATGTGCGGATATAAAGAAGTGTGCTGGTTTCTCTTAACACCTAATTTCATAATTAATTCCATATATGATCTTTGCTTTATATGTGTAGGTAGCGTATAAAAAACAGAAATTCTTTTTTATAACATTAATCAGTCTATTTATGCATTTTCTTAAGATTTTCCTTTGTTTTTCTTCTAGGTTATTTTTTTCAATTTCTTTTGAATTTTTCCTCTCTTTGATGCAGCATTGAGAAGCAAATTGAGGCCTTCTATGATGATGAGGATGATGATGGCCGAGCTAAGTGCGTCTGCTTTAGGCCAAACAGAATAATCGTTTCCATAATGGCGCCGGTGTGGGTGGCAGAATGGTAGGTGCTAATCCTTCCCAGATGGCCGTATCAAAGACTTCTTTAACTTTATCCTGCAAAGAGAACCAAACAAACAGAAAACATCATTAGCATTGGCTAATTATTATAATGTTTAGCAATTAAGAAATTATACTCAAATGAATAAAAATTAAGGTAGATGCTATTTGGGGTGTATGGAATGTATATTCCAAGAGTTTTTAAGTGGATGTAGTAAAGATTTAATCCTATCAAATATTATATAAATATGCAAATAAAAAGTAAACAATTCAATATTTTTGTTTTTAGTTTTGTAACAATTTTATTTGAGGAGACATAAGCATTTTAAGTTTTTTCAATGGACTTCACATTGAATTTGGTACAAAAAACGGCTCATTAACTGGCTGAAGTGAGATTGCCAGCAAAAGGAAATTAAACAGGTAAGCGTAAGCTAGTACCCTTATTTACCTATAATAATGGTAGTTTAAATTAGAATAAGTTAAGGGAAAAACTAGTAAGGAAGGGCAAATTTCGGGCGGTGCCGACTGTATAATACCCTACACCTACCCTATAAGTACAATGTGGGGGCTATATCCAATTCTAAACCAATTTTGATGGACCTCGGGGGATGTTTTCAGAGATGGGTTATTACACAATCCGTATCACATTTCGAGCATATGTTCAAACTTTAATAACTACGGTTGACAAATGATAATATTATTGCAAATTAGCCAAAACCTGACAAACATATATATGAGAGCTTTATGTAAAACTGAATCGATTTCGAGCAAACTTCTCAGATATCGGGGTAGACGCCAAGGAAAGCGTTGCGCAAAATTTTGGCAAGATTGTTTTGGGAAGTTTGGTCAATAAATGCGAAGTTTGGTCAATAAATGCGAAGTTTGGTCAATAAATGCGAAGTTTGGTCAATAAATGCGAAGTTTGGTCAATAAATGCGCTAGCTGTGGTTGGTGTGCGCTTTATCTCATAACGGATGTCATTCGTTTCAGTTACGGCGGTGCCGAGGTTGAAAAAGTTACTGACTATCTCAAAATTGTGGTTCCCAACTTTCTCCATTTTTCTTATCTGCTCGGTTGTACAAGGCGTTTTGGGAGTTGAAACCATCCATTTCGTCTTATCTCCATTTACTGCCAGACCCATTTTCTCTGACTCTCTTTCGTTTATTTTACCGTTTATTTTACCGAAGAACGCGTATCAGCAAGGGTCATCCTGCAGAGTCTTAATAATTTTGCAGGGATATCAAACTCAGACATGGCTTGAAATACCTTTGAACGTAAAGGCGTAACGAAAGCAGCTTTGTGGTCAACAAAGAGATGGTAGGTGTTGATTTGTCCTTCTCGGGTCTTTTCCAGGATTTGGCGCAGTGTGAATATCTGATCCAGGGTTGATTTACCAATCCTAAAGCCGCATTGATAGGGCCCAATAATCTCATTGACTTTAGGTTTTAATCTTTCACACAGTACGCTCGATAGTATCTTGAATGCGATGCGGAGGACACTTATTCCTCTCCGTCAGCTCCTGCTGCCTTGTGGTTCTTTAGTCGGGTCACTGCTACTTAGACCTCATTCTGGAACCACTACTACATATTCTACAAAAAAAATGCATATATACTAGCCCAGTGCATATGGGAGATTAATTTAAACGACAAATTTATTTATTTAAGGGTTAACTGATGCAAAATTAAACTTTAAATATAACCAAGCCCCTAAGATGGTTCATGTATGATTTTGCGTCTCCACCAATGTTTGTTAGTCGCGACAGCCGGGCGATGACATAGGAAATGCTCCAACGTCTCATAATTTTCTTCCTTTCTTTCTGCATGAGTGAGCTCGTAGTCCCATGTGTCCCGTTATAATACCGAAAGTCATACGACACCCTTCTTAATTTTCAATATTAGCCTCGTCTTTTTATGATCCGGATCTCGTTATAGTATTTTCGTGGTATCGACTGTTTAGCTGTTCCACAGTGTTATATGCGATTTCGTCGCCCACACTCTTAACTCGCACTGCGTCGACCCGAAAGGCTTCGGTTTAACCAAGTTTAGTCCTCTGGCCTTCACTGCCAAACCGTCTGCTCTTTCTTAATCCCTTACTCCGCTATGGCCCGACAACCAAACGATGCGGATCGTGTCTTTCTCAGAGAAGGTGTTAATCTTCTTCTTACACTACAAGACTGTTCGTGACTTTGCCCTAATACACAGTTTTCTGTCCGGAAAGAGGTTTTTACTTGACGTTCACCCGTTAACACCACACCACCATATGCATTCCATGATTGCCGGATCACCACCGCCAAGTCCGTATTATGGTCAGGCAGTCTGAAAGAGATCTCAGTTCTTGGGTGCTCAGGCAGACGAAAACAGATTTCACCCTGGGTTCTCAGGTAGTCGAAAACAGATCTCAGTCCATGGGTTCTCAATGTAGACTGTTTGTAAAGATGTTCACACTCGACGTCTTCGCGTTAATACCACATCGCCTCAAACATTCCATGATCGCCCAGATCTCCGCCTTCAGGACCGTTGTTATTATTGTTGTTGTTAATGTAGCCACATATCTATATGTGGAGGTGACGACCCTCGTCTAACTCCTATAGGTGAAAAAGCTTGTTGCGGTCCAAAGGACCGGTCGCTGCGGGAACATGATGGATATTGCTTATTTATAGGTGCCAATAACTCGCCTTATCATATTGAACATTACTCAGTATTTATGCAAGATCCGCTGCCGCCCGGCCTCTCACTGAGATTCTCCGCTCGATACCGGTGATTTTCCCCGACTGAAATTGTAGCTGCTCCGTATGGAGCATTCCACTATCCGCAAATCACACAAATCGGAGCCCAAAGTTTCAGCCTATGTTTTGCATATAGTTATCCTCTACCGGGTGCAGGGCCTTATTATGGTCAGGCAGTCGAAAACAGTCCAGGGTTCTTAATGTAGACCCAAAGGCCCTTGTGTGCTCTAGCTTTGATCCATCTGTGTAGCATGATCTTCCCGATGGCGATACCAGAGTTCGGTCAATCCAAGACTGTGCCGTCTCAGGTATCCGATTGGAAACCACTTCCATTACTGCCAGGTCATCACATCGGTTATCCCGCGTTGGTATGACCTACTTTTATACTGCGATGGTATTATCTACTCTTAGTAAGTAAGTTATTAAAAAACTGTCTTACGGTAGTGTCGATGCCTAGAAACTGCAGCTCCTCAGGATTAACGTAAGTTTTACTTTATTGAAAGCTTCTTCAACATCAAGAAATGCTACAATTGTATACTCCTTGATAGCGAGAGAACCCACAATGTAGGCGACTATGTCGTGAATGGCTGTTCCAGTGGACTTGCTCTTACTATATGCATGCTACTGCCGAGACAACCGATCTTCAAGATACGTTTCTATCAACCTCTTCCATTTGTAACACCGCGAAATATTGACCTGAGACTAAAAATTATATATTTTCTTGATCATCTTCACGTTCTGAGTCGAATTAGCCATGTCCGTCCGTCTGTGGAAATCACGATAACGGTCGAACGAATAAAGATATCCGTTTAAAATTTTGCACATAGACTTGTCATTTAGGTAGGTCATTGGGAATTGCAAATGGGCCATATTGGTTCTGATTTAGATATGCATATGCAAATTTGCTCATGGACATTCCGTTTAGATACTGGGGCAAACTTCACACATATCAAGGAGTGCTGTCATATTAAATTTCAAGCCCAATTATAAGGGACCTCCTTTTTATAGCCGAATCCGAACGGCGTGCCGCAGAGCGACTCCTCTTTGGGGAGAAGTTTTTACATGGCAAAGTACCCCCAAAATGTTGTCAGCATTAGGAGGGAATCCCGCCAGGATTCGATCCCAGGCGTTCAGCGTCAAAGGCGGACATGCTAACCTCTGCGCTACGGTGGCCTCCTGATTTGGATATACCCGACATATAAACCGACTTCTTGAGCCTGTAGAAACCAACATTTGCGGTACCTCCATCTTACCTTAATTAAAAAAAAAGTCAGATTTTGTAGATAGCTGGTGCGATTTAAGCGCAATTTTGTGAACTCTTTTATTGTATCTAAACAACAAAAAATTGGTATCCCAATTTCGGGTAGGACGCCTACGGCGGTCGACCAACCTTATAACCTGCCAAATATTATATATAGACCAATCACGACAATATGGGACTCAAATGAAAGATATTTAAAAGTAGAAAACGATTCTGATATCCAATTGTGGGACCTGTTTCGGAGGACTATCCTAAACACCACTAAATCGGACATATTTATTGACCATGACAAAATGGGGCTCAAATGAAAGGTCTATGAGAATAGAGTACGAATCTGAAATCAATATTGGGCAAAAAGTGTCTAAGGGCCCATCCTACCCCATAACCCACCAAATATATATATAGACCAATCACGACAATATGGGACTCAAAATAAAGATATTTAAAAGTAGAAAATGTATCTGATATCCAATTGTGGGACCTGCTTGGGGGGACTACCCCAAACCCCAAAACACCCCTTAATCGGACATATTTACCGACCATTGCAATATGGGACTCAAATGAAAGGTCTTTGAGAATATAAATAGTACGAATCTGATATCAATATTGGGCAAAAAGTGTCTATGGGCTCATCCTACCCCCATAACACCCCCCAAATAGGATGTATTTGCTGACCATTGCAATATGGGGCGCAACTAAAAGGTATTTTAGAGTAGAACACGAATCTGATATATACTTTTAGGGCCAAGTCACAGAGTGGCCGCCCCATCCCCAAAACAATCCCCCCAACCGGACATGTTTGCCGCCTATAGAAATATGGGGCACAAATAAAAGATAACATCCCACCTTCATAACAACCCCCCAATAGAACGAATTTGCTCACCATGATAATTTGGAGCTCAAAGACAGTGAATCTCGACATATTTGCTGACTTTTGCAATAAGGGGAATAAATAAAAGGCATTTGAGATTAGAAAACGAATTTGGAATACAATTTTGAGGCCAATGGCAATATGGGTTCATATAAATGATATTTGAGAGTAGAGAGTAGCTTATATTTTTTGGGGCTAAGTGTTTGGGGGACCACCCCACCCCCAAAACACCCCTAAATCGAACATATTTACCAACCATGCCTATGTGGGTACCCACTTTCGGGACCAAGTTTCTGTTGGTCTACCCCTTCCCGAAAACACCCCACAAATAGGTATTATTTACTGGTCATGGCACTATGGGGCTCAAATAAAAGGTACTTGGGGGTAGAATATGAATCTAATATCCAAATGTGGGACCAAGTATTTGGGGCACCGCCCCTCACCCCAAACATCCCCTAAAGAGGACATCTTTACCGACTATGGCAATATGTGACTCAAATCAAAAGTATTTGAGTTTAGAAAATGAAATTGATATCCAATTTCGAGCCAAGTGCTTGGGGGACACTTCATCCCATAAACTTTCTTTAAACCAATAGGAATATGGGGTTTAAATAAATGGTATTTGAGAGTAGAACAAGATGCTAATATTTTTCCAGGGTCAAGGGCCTGGGGTCGCAGATAATTTTTTCACAGTATAACAAACGGAATGACTATATTAGTATTTTCCCTATCCTATGGTGGTGGGTACAATAATATTGGGTTGCCCAAAAAGTAATTGCGGATTTTTTAAAAGAAAGTTAATGCATTTTTAATAAAACTTAGAATGAACATTAATCAAATATACTTTTTTTACACTTTTTTTCTAAAGCAAGCTAAAAGTAACAGCTGATAACTGACAGAAGATAGAATGCAATTACAGAGTCACAAGCTGTGAAAAAAATTTGTCAACGCCGACTATATGAAAAATCCGGAATTACTTTTTGGGCAACCCAATACTATTCATTTTAGGCAATAAATCGGGTGTAACTTAAGGACGAAGAACTAAAGTATCAAACCTCTTTTTCATTGATTGGATAAAAACATAAATATTAATTTTGTAAGCTTCAATACATGATTAATAAAGTTAATGGCTTTTTGCAAAGATGTATTGCATGCTAAAATTTTCTAAAGTTTAAAATTTCTCACCAAAGAAGCAACGCTTATCTGTCATATGACGATGTGTCTTCGTCCCATGATACTCTGAAAAGTGTGAGCTTAATAACAATTCTAAAAATTTATGTTCAATCCCTTGCGAATGATGCTGTTAAGACACAATTATGGTTATACATCCATAGAATTATTTCAAGTGTCACGAGTTACGACATTTCATGTCTCCATGTCGTCATGACAAAAAAAAACACGTTCTAAATCCCAGATCCATCATTTAAATGTATCACCGTCAAATCTAAAGACAGAAAATTGTGACACAAAAGATTCTTGAAACGAAAAAATGACATCTAATTTAAAAGGCGAAATACTTTTGTCAAAAACGTTAGCAAACGTAACGTTTTCAAGGTAACACTGTTGGCGTTGTGGGAGTTCAAACTTCAAACTAAGCTGCTGATGTAAACGGCAACAAAAGAAATTGTCTTAAGATTTCACACCATCTTGTTTGTAAATGCTTAACATATTTTATACACCTGCACTAAACAAATACCCCAACGTATATTCCCGGTGTTGCTTAACGAGATTTCAGCATTAATGCCAACTCGTATTTTTCTTTGCACATTTAAAGTGAAAAGTACGACAAAAAATACAAAAAACGGAGAAAAAGTTGCGCAAAAAACGTAGGGAAATTAACCCAAGAATAAAAAGAATTTTATGTATAAACGTACAAAAGCTGTACAACGAATATTTTCCAAGTTGGTGAAACGCCAACAGTTGTTTACGACTTCTCAAGTGCCTCTTTTTTTGGAGACAGTGGTTTTGAACCAAATTAGCTACTGTTGCTTGTTTCAGAAAAAGAAAATGTCTTTCCCCTACAGTATTTTTTCCTTAAAATTTATGTTGCAAAATTGCAAATTTTGCCCATGAACATTCCACTAAGGAACAGAGGCAAACTTCTCACATATCAATGAGTGCAATCCGATTCAAGTTTTAAGCTCAATGATAAGGGGCCTCTTTTTATAGCCGAGTCCGAACGGGGTGCCGCAGTACGACACCTCTTTGGGGAGAAGTTTTTACATGGCAAAGTACACCACAAATGTCGCCAGCATTAGGAGGGGATAACCACCGCTGAAATATTTTTCTGATGTTCTCGCCAGGATTCGAACCCAGGTGTTCAGCATCATAGGCGGACATGATAACCTCTGCACTACAGTGGCCTCCTCATTTTGTGTTAGTTTATGGAAAAGTTACTGAAAGTCGAGGTCTTAAGGAAGGCTTAGTTTAGGGTGCTATGAAAGCTTGGACGCGTAAAACCTGTGAGAATTCATCTAATCAGACTTTCTACTTTGTATACTCAAAGTATTATCGATAGATATTTGAATCAACCGATAATAGATAGTTGGTTTGACCATCCGACAAAATTTAATATTCTGCGGAAAAGTACCATAGCTATTGAATTACAGCAGCAGAAACCAGTGTTGATGTAAAAAAAAAGAGTCCTAATAAGGTAAACCTTTTGATGTTGCACAGCAGCACAGTCAGAAAAACACTTTGTAATTGACTACATGTATGTGGTAACTTATGTAGCAGCATTCTAATTGCTATGAAGGAAATAAACTATAACAAGTACACTTACGTTTTAGTGACCGTTGAGTGGAGCGGACGTGTTTTCATCTTGTTCCTCGAAGCCAAAAAAAAATCCGTATCCCGAAATAGGAACCTATTGTGAAAAAATGTAAAGCCATTCAGGAGTAGGCTCAAAATGGACTCCAAAGACCCCACAGCTGCGGTGGTGGTATCAGACGTAGCATGTTATCCTCTTATAGGTATGGGTGCCTTGGCACCTGTAGTCGAGAGTAATGCTTCAAGCGCACAACCAGTCGTCAGACTAACAAATGAGGAAGAGCTGGATGAATTAGAGGGATGCACATTTCGTTTCCAGCCATTAAGTAAAGGTGGTGTTTCCGATTTAGGCAGCGACAGTGTCAATGAAACAGTCATCACAGCCGAATCGAGAGATGGGAATAGCGGAATGACGGCAGAAGTGAACGATGGCTTGGCTAAGCTCACAATCAGACCGAGAAAGCTATCCGGTGCACGACGAAGGAGACAGAGAAGTGTGCAGTACAATCGGGCGAAAGATCAGGATTCTGGAAGGACAGGATCCCGAAGAGCATAACACTGACAATACGCTGAAGAAGAAAAAGAGCTCCCCGCTTTCAAGTACTCTAGGAAGACCAAGGCAGGCCCTCCCGCAATGAAGACTCCAGACAGTGCCTTGCGAAGGGAGACAAAGTCGGAATAGCAACGAAGGAAGCTCGAACGGCCTCTGAGTCCTCATAGGGGACTGTGACTTCCAAAAGGATGCCATAGCCATCACGGAAAGGGAAGATGGTCGTTGAGAAAGGTAAGAAGCCGCCCTCTTACACTAGAGTGGCAAGAAAGCCCAACAATATTGGGAAGACTATGATAAGCAAAGATCATAATACTAAAACATCAGGTAGTGCAGGAGCGAAAAACCCAACACAGCGACGACGGAACCATCAACGACTTTCTCGAGATTAGGAAGACTAGGATGGATAAAGATCATAATCCTCAAACATCAGGCAGTGCAGTGACAGAGAACTCAATGCCGCCTAACGCATAGAGAGCCGACGATGACGCCATAACCTACTCCCAAGAAGCCCATTTACTCAAAATTTGGAAGACTAGTATAGGCAAAGATCCTAATACTCGTATTGGAATATCAGGTATTGCAGGGACGGTAGACTCAACACAGCCTAACGAACAGGGACCCGACGGCGGAACCATCAACGACTTTCTCGATATTAGGAAGAATAGGATGGATAAAGATCCTAATTCTGAAACATCAGGCAGTGCAGTGACAGAGAACTACCTAACAGGGAGCAGACAATGAGACCTTCTCCCAAGAAGCCCATTTAATCAAGATTTGAAAGGAATTGGAACATCCGTCAGTGCAGGGACGGATGACTCAATACAGCCTAACGAACAAGGAGCCGATGATGGAACCATTACCGACTTTCTGAAGATTCGGAAGACAGGGATATGCAAAGATCCCAATATTTAAACATCAGGCAATGAAGTGAGGGGAAACTCAATGCAGCCTAATGAACAGGGAGCAGATGATGAGTCCATCACCCACTCCAAAGAAGCCCATCTAATGGACCAATTATTGAGGTCATCCAGATACACCTCTACCGGAGCGAGATAGCTACTGATGCTCTGATGTAGAAACTCAGCAAGTGTAATATTGCCTTAATTCAGGAACCATGGACGACCCGGAACAAGGTTTCTGCACTAGTACTCGGCCGAGGACCGGCGTTATTTGTCATAGAAATTTAATTATATATTTTGCCCAGAGTTGTCAACGTCGGATGCAACAGTGGTGAGACAGGGAGACGGTGAAGCACACCTGGCATCACTTTATGTACCTTTCGACTCTCCCACAACGCTACCCACGTCGGAGCGGCAACGGCTGGTGAGAAAAGCAAAACAGGAAACGAGGTACTAATAGGATGCGATGCGAACTCTCACCACATTTCGTGGGGTAGTACTAACACTAATAAGCGTGGCCAAGCCCTGGTAGCGTTCTTGAATACTACGACCTAATAACACTTAATATTGGTAAAACCGCTAACTTTGTTAATAGGATTAGGGAGGAGGTATTAGATGTGACGATATGTTCGGAAAATCTGATCGATGAGGTTCAGGATTGGAGGGTCTCCATGGAACACTCTTTCTCTTACCATCGCTACATTAGGATAAGAATCGCACGGCCAGCGCCGAACCGGATAAGCTTCCGTAATAAGTTGAAAACCAAATGGACAAAATTCGAAAAACTTCTCAGAAGAAGACTTGGTAAAGATAATGTAGATTATCAAGCATAGAAGACATTGACGTCAACAGGATAACGACTACACTAGTAGAGTCCTTCGAAGATAGTTGTCCTCTTCGAGAAAGAAAATCAGCCCAAAACAAGTTGAAGCGTGCTACGTTCAGCAAGGCCGAATCTTTTGAACCCAACACTATGGATTCTGCTAAAAATGTATACAAGCTATATTTAGATGAATGAACTTCTGTCAAACCATCAAAAATTAAATCTTTTCGGAACCGAACAAGGATAATCGAGATACCGGTTTATATGGGAGCTATGTCAGGTTATTGGCTGATTTTGGACCGTACTTGGCCCAGTTGTTGTTGAGTTGGAAGTCGTCACAGAACACCGCATTCAAAATTTCAGCCAAATCGGACAAAAATTGCGGGTTGTAAGGGCATCAGAAGTCAAATCGGGAGAACGATTTATATGGGAGCTATATCAGGTTATTGACCGATTCGGACCGTTCTAAGCACAGTTGTTGAAAATTAGATTAGAACACCGCATGCAAAATTTCAGCCAAATTGGACGAAAATTGCGGCTTCCAGGGGCTCAAAAAGTCAAATCGGGAGATTGGTTTATATGGGAGCTATATCAGGTCATTGACTGATTTGAACCGTACTTACTTAGTCATAACGGAAGACTATGCGCAAAATTTCAGCCAAATCGGATGAAAATTGCGGCTTCCGCAAAAAAAACAAGCAAAAAGGCGTAAAGTTCGGCCGGGCCGAACTTTGGATACCCACCACCTCGGGTATATATGTAAACCACCTTTCGCCATAATCCGTTGAAAAATGCATATTTTATGCCCCCATAGTAGCTTTATCGAAATATTGTTCGGTTTGGAACAAATCCGACACGGATATTGAGAGGTCTAATAAGTAAAAGTCATTGTTCAATTTTGTAGAACAAAATATTGATATTTTGGTAGCCATATCCAAATATAAACCGATCTGAACCATAAACGACACGGATGTCGAAAAGCCTAACATAAGCCACAGTCTCAAATTTTGGCAAAATTGGACAATAAATGCCCCTTTTATGGGCCCAAGACCTTAAATCAAGAGATCGGTCTATATGACAGCTATAACCAAATCTGGACTGATCCGGACCAAATTGAAGTGGCATGTCGACTGGTCTAACACATCTCACTACCCCAAATTTCAGCAAAAGCGGACAATACCTTTGCGCCTTGTTTGGGCGCAAGACCTTAAATCGAGAGATCGGTCTATATGGCAGCTACATCAAAATCTGGACCGACCTGGGCCAAATTGCAAACAGATGTCAAGGAGCCTATCACAAATCACTGTTCCAATTTTCGGCGAAATCGGACAACAAAAGCGCTTTTTATGGGCTCAAGACCTGAAATCGAGAGATCGGTCAATATGGTAGCTATATCCAAATCTGGACCGATCTGGGCCAAATTGCAAACATATATCAAGGGGCCTCACACAACTCACTGTCTCAATGGCAAAATTGGACAATAAATGCCCCTTTTATTGGTCCAAGACCCGGACAATAAATGCGCCTTTTATGGGCCCAAGACCTTATATAGAGAAATCGGCCCATATGGCAGCTATGTACAAATCTGGACAAGGACAATTGAAGAAGGATGTTGACTGGCCTAACACAACTCACTGTCCCAAATTTCAGCAAAATTGGATATAAATGTGGCTTTTATGGGCCTAAGACCCTGAATCGGCGGATCGGTCTATATGGGGGCTATATGCGATATAGCCCATCTTCGATTTTAACCTGCTTATAGACAAAAAAAGAACCTGCAAAGTTTCAGCTCAATATCTCTATTTTTAAAGACTGTAGCGTGATTTCAACAGGCAGACGGACGGACATGGCTAGATCATCTTAGATTTTTACGCTGATCAAGAATATATATATTTTATAGGGTCGGAAATGGATATTTCGATGTGTTGCAAACAGAATGTCAAAATGAATATTGCCCCATCCTTCGTTGGTGGTGTAAAAATGTTGAAGTCGAGAGTCGCGAATAAGGATTTTATTTGTATGTAGAATTCTTAGAATTTTATGTTGTTTACGTTTTTGCTTTACGATTTTTCACTTTTTTTCATCCATACAAATCCACCCGGCCTAATGTACATACTAAACGTTTGTGTTTGTTAATTGGTTGAATTATTTAATTGAAGTTATTCAAAAGTTCGCAAAATTTTCATATATGATTTTCGTATAACCATGAACTTTGTATTAGTTTCGATATTGTTTCCTTGCTGTAAGGTTTTCTGCCTTTCCCTAAAATACCAAAACAACAATTATTTATGACTTACCTGTGTTGCTGATGAAGTTTCAATGTATTTTGCACCAATTGTTGTTGCCAAATCCCAAGCATCCGCATACGAAATGGGTTTTTCGCCATTCGACTATTCAAATTGAAAGCCGCAACAATAAAGCAAATGAAACAAATTAAAAAAAAAAAAGTTAGGAAAAACATGAGAAATATTGTAAACAAATATTCAAAAACTAAAGCTAAAACTAGCTAAATACTTTACTATAACCAAAAACATTTATGAAAGTTAACACAACAATTTACACTAAACTCTACAAAAAGCTGTAAAGCAAATTGAATGTTTGAAAAGAAACAAAAAATGGTTCCTTATTCTATAGGTCGTATGTGATTCAAATCCGGAATTGCGGGCACCACAAGAAATGGAAATGGACGTTGTTGTTTAGCTAAACTTAAAACCTTTATGACACTAAGAATATTACATAGCTTATAGCATAATTCCCCATGTGTACTTTGAAGAACTTGGTCCGAACTTAATCCATGGCAATTTATATTTGTTACATGTGCACCAATTGTAACAGTCTCTAATGAAAGATTTTTCCCTCATGTCAAAATAATTTTCAAGGTTTTACAATTGAAGTGACAAAGTAAATATACTATCCTAAGTTGTCTGCCTGACACAACAACATTTGTTGATGGGGAAAATCCCTATGTTGAAAATTTCCCCCTCTTGCCAAACAGTCATCATTATGATTTGCTAACAGAACCAATGCCTACCCTATGCTTATTCAGGCAATTTCCTTGATTCACTTTGAAGCGCATTGCACATTGAAACGAATTTTTTCTATTCGGTTTTTTTGTTGTGTTGTGCTTTTCAGCAAAATGCAAATTTGTATAGCAATGGCAGTGATGGAAACAAAAAATCGACGCATGGATGGTACTTACCTGCAATTTATTCAGAACATTTGAATTTGTGCGCAAATCCGCTTGGGTCCCAACCAACATCAGCGATGCTTTTGTTTTGGCAAATTTTGGTGCCCATTTTGTTTTGATGGCATGGAATGTTTCTGGCTTGGCCACTGAGAAGCATAGGAGAAATACATCACTATCCGGATAGCAAAGTTCACGCAGTGGATCCAACGTATCCTGACCGGCTGTATCACAGAGTGTTAGATGCACTGGGCTATCGTTGACCATAACATCAGCTGCAATCGAAAACAAACAAACATAGGAAATAGAGTACAAATAAATGGTATTGTAATGCAAGAACGAATTGGGGGGGAACGATTGTTTTCACTTTGCGTAGAGAGTTATTTATTGAGTAAATAGAAAATTTTACTTTGTTTATTAAAAGTTTTTAGGTCATCAATAGAGCAATAGTAGCAGATGGAACGAATTCTAAGAGTTAGCAAACAATGCATAACATGTGAGAATTTGAAAGCGGTTGAAATGCAAGCTTACAGTGAGTGCAATTTTGACCTATAAGTCTTTGGAAATATCAAAGCACTCAGACAAGGCCATTTAAATAACTAAAAAGTTTCCAGACTCAAATGAAAATTAAATAATACGACCACTAACTCGTCTTACCTCATTGTTGATGAGGATAAAATCGTAAAATCAAAAAGCGGCATGCATTCTCCAGCCGCTTAAATCTGCTGGATTAATAGAAATCATCCCGGCCTTATTGCTGGGAAGGACTTTTAGTGCAACACTGCCTTGGGCCCTGGCAAGGGAAAATTAAAAATTTCCCGATAATAGCTAAACGACAGTAGAAATTCTGGTGAAAACGCACTCACACGATTTCTGGAGAATGTCGGCGAGCACTATTTCGTCCTACCACCTTGTCGAAGAGGATATAATCGTGTGGGCGGTATGCACTCTCTCGCCTTTTAAATCACCAGGAACTCAGGAGAATGTCGGCGAGTACTTTCTCGTCTTACCTCATTGTCGATGAGGATAAAATCGTGTGGGCGGTATATACTCTCCAGTTTTTTAAATCAGCTGGACCAATTGAAACCATCCCGGCTTTATAGCTGGGAAGGACTTTTAGTGCAATCCTGCTTTGCTCACTGGCCTAGGAAAACAGTAGAAATTCTGATGGAAACGCACTCTCCAAGAACTCAGGAGAATGTCGGCTAGCACCATTTCGTCCTACTTCTTTGTCGAAGAGGATAAAATCGTGTGGGCGGTATGCACTCTCCCGCCTTTTAAATCAGCTGGACCAATTAAAATCATCCCGGCCTTATAGCTGGGTAGGACTTTAAGTGCAATCCTGTCTTGCTCACTGACCAGGGAAAACGGCAATTTTCCCGAGAATAGCTAAGAGACAGTAGAAGTTCTGGTGTAGATGCACTCACCAGGTTCTCAGGAGAATGTCGGCGAGCACTTTTCGTCTTATCCCATTGTCGATGAGGATAAAATCGTGTGGGCGGTATGTACTCTCCAGTTTTTTAAATCAGCTGGACCAATTGAAACCATCCCGGCCTTATAGCTGGTTGGGACTTTTAGTTCAATCCTGCCTTTCTCCCTGGCAAGAAAAAAATGAGAAATTTCCCGAGAATAGCTTAGAGACAGTACACGTTCTGGTGGAGACTTACTCACAACGAACTCAGGAGAATGTCGGCGAGCAATCTCGTGTTTCCTCATTGTCGATGAGTATAAATCGTGTGGGAGGTATGTACTCTCCAGTTTTTTAAATCAGCTGGACCAATTGAACCCATCCCGGCCTTATAGCTGGTTGGGACTTTTAGTTCAATCCTGCCTTGCTCTCTGGCCATAGAAAATGGGAATTTTTCCGAGAATAGCTAAGAGACAGTAGAAGTTCTGGTGGATACGTACTCTCCAGGAACTCATTGTCGATTAGGATTAAATCGTGTGGGCAGAATGCACTTTCCAGCCGCTTAAATCAGATGTGCCATTTGAAACCATCCCAGCTTTATTGCTGGAAAGGACTTTTATTGCAATCCTGACTTGACCCTAAAACCGACCATAGTCATGCACGCAGAAAATCCAAATTCAATTGTTTTTAAATCTAAAGGATTTGTGTGTTTCAGGAAAACATGGCGATCCGGATTATCTAGGCTCTATTGCAGGGTAAGCTTAATACAATTTCATATAAGGAGGGCACAGAGAGGCCACGATGATCTCTACGTCTAGGGCGGTAAAAATAAACCATAGCACAAAGGATTATGCGTCTATCAGTCTTTCAAGTTTTTAGCTCAAAACACTGCAAGGACTTGACTTAAGATGAAAGAAATACTTTAAAGGCAGGTCTGTAGAAATGGCCCTCCACGAAGTAATGTTAAATGCCCAGACGTCTCACAGTGGAATAAAAAAAAAAACAAGTTAGATAGTCGGTCGAAGGCGAGTTTTATGGGAAGGTGGTTCGATCTGATGTTGTATAGCTCTATCTCTTCTGAACCGGACTTGACTCCTATCCCCAAACATATATGGGATAAAACAAAAATGATTTACTGATGTACAAGGCCATAGCCAACGTAGCGCAGAGGTTACCATGTCCACCTACGGGTTTGAATCCTAGCAAGACCATCGGAAAAAAATTTCAGCGGTGGGTTTCCCTCCTAATGCTAGCAACAATTGTAAGGTACTATGCCATGTAAAACTTCTCTCCAAAGAGGTGTCGCACAGCGGCCACCGTTTAGACTCGGCTGTAAAAAGGAGGTCCCTTATCATTGAACTTAAACGTAAATCGGACTGCACTAATTGAGATGTGAGAAGTTTTCCCCTGTTCCTTAGTTGAATGCAGATAATTGGTAAGAGGATAGTGTTTGAGGACAATGAGACTTTACTAATTGCCGGAAGATAGAGACTGTTGAGAGATTGGTGTTCTATTCCGATGAAATTGGCTTTGGCTTATCGTTGAAACTGTTAGGCGAGTGTACTGTCATTCAAGCAGAAATCCGTGTCCTTAGAAAAGACGCTTTTTAAATAATCCTATACTCGTCCGGCAGTCTCACAACATACTAATATAAAGGGCAATAAAGCTAACCAACTTAAAACCAAAGACAGTGAGGTGGTAGTGCGTGGTGGAGTGTTTAGAAATGTTATAGAGTATATAGGGTTATGATAATGCAAACTTTAATTCCCGGACAAAACGATATTTTAGAACCGGTTTCCAACTCTCAAACGTTTTATTTGTCGATTTACTAAACATTGCTGGAGTGACGGCTAGTGCAAATGCGATGATAATGTGGGAATCTATACATGGATCAGTGCTCCTCCAGGGATACACCCACACACATTTGGTCTTACCGAATAAGCGATCTTTTCTGCCCTCTTTTTATCCTTCTTTCGACTCCTACAATACTGCTCACTCTGCGTATCACAATTGGCCTCCGAGTAAACTCAGGTGATCCTACCTATGACAGCTATATTTATATGTACAATTTATACCTATTTGGGACATATATCGTATAAGATGTATAAAAAACGAAAATTTTTATAAAAAATTGCATAACTAACCTTTAATTTCTTAGATATTCAAGTTTTATCGAAGCAAGCAGTTAAACGGCATTTATGAGTTAGTTTGTGAAGAAGAAAAATATTGTACGCAAATAAACGATTTCTCATGAAATTTACTCGAGATGTAAGTAAATAAAGCAACATTCAGATTTTGCCCATATAATTTGAAATTTTTGGAGAAAAAAATCCTACACCAGCATATTTGGCACTGAAATTCTCAATAAAAACAATACAAATAAAAATTTTCTTTGTATATGATTATCGCAATTCAATTTAATGTTGAACCATTGCCATCATTCACCAAGGCAAATCAATCAAAACTTTTCCACATCACACATCTACCTAACTACACGCGCGCACGTACAACAATCAAACGAACACACACAGCCATTTACAATTCTTTGCAAATGTAAATATTTGGCCACCTTTTGGTTGAATGGTTAAGTTGAGGTATGGTGAACTGTTTGCTCTTTCCATTATAACTTCTGGGCCAAAGTAGCAATTTGGCTTTTTCATTTCGACGATGACGATGAGGCGACAAACTGTTGGTGGAACAATACACACCTCATAATAATCATACGTCATAAGCATTGTAATAAAGCCGATGACTGCAGAATTTTCTGCGGTAAGCAGATTGTATTTGTGTAACTGTGTGTGTGTGTGTGTGCGAAATAATACCCCTGCCATTTACAAACAAAAGCCAAAATACACAGAAAAATCATTCAACAATGGGAGAAGAATAAAGAAAACCTTAAGCGCATATAGTCAAACACATACACACACACACACAAACCATACCATCTGATCTGATATGCTATTTTACATCATTGTCGTAGCATAGCCCAGAAGTACGGTTACATAATACTTTGGAGATCTGCTGCTGTGGTGTGTATGGTGGTTATATGGTGATTGGTGCATACACTCTGAAAAAATACGATTGCTTGAATATGATAGTATGGTTCAAAAAAGTTTAATACAGATAATAAATTTGAATAGGAAGATCGAAATAAAGGTTTGATCGGTCTGAGCTTCGGCAAAATGGAAATGATAAACGATTCTATAAATCATGGTGACACAACTTTTCCTAGAAATTTTGTCTTTGTAGAATTTTTAAGGCAATTTTGTCATTAGAGAAAATTTCATGGACATTTATTCTTTAGAGAAAATTTTATGGAAATTTTATCTTTAGAGAACATTTCATGGAAATTTTATCTTTCATGGAAATTTTATCTTCAGAGAAAATTTTATGAAAATTTTATCTTTAGAGAAAATTTCATGGAAATTTTGTGTTTAAAGAACATTTTAAGGAAAATTTGTCTTTAGAGAAAATTTCATGAGCATTTGTCTTTAGTGAAAATTTCATGGAAATTTTGTTTTGAAATAAAATTTCATGGAAATTTTGTCTTGAAATAAAATTTCATGGAAATTATGTCTTAGGATAAAATTTTGTCTTGGGATAAAATTTCATGGAAATTTTGTCATTAGAGAAAATTTCATGGAAATTTTGTCTTGAGATAAAATTTCATGGAAATTTTGTCTTGAGGTAAAATTTCATGGAAATTTTGTGTTGAGATAAAATTTCATGGAAATTTTGTCTTGAGATAAAATTTCATGGAAAATTTGTCTTTAGAGAAAATTTCATGGAAATTTTGTCTTTAGAGAAAATTTCATGGAAATTTTGTCTTTAGAGAAAATTTTATGGAAATTTTGTCTTTAGAGAAAATTTCATGGAAATTTTGTCTTTAGAGAAAATTTCATGGAAATTTTGTCTTTAGAGAAAATTTCATGGAAATTTTGTCTTTAGAGAAAATTTCCTGATTTTTTGTCTTTAGAGAAAATTTCGTAGAAATTTTGCCTATAAAGGAAATTTCATAGAAATTTTGTCTTGAGATAAAATTTTATGGAAATTCTGTCTTTAGAGAAAAATTTATGGAAATTTTGTCTTAAAGAAAATTTTATGGAAATTTTGTCTTTAGAGAAAATTTCATGGAAATTTTGTCTTTAAAGAAAATTTCATGGAAATTTTGTCATTAGAGAAAATTTCATGGAAATTTTGTCTTGAGATAAAATTTCATGGAAATTTTGTCTTGAGGTAAAATTTCATGGAAATTTTGTGTTGAGATAAAATTTCATGGAAATTTTGTCTTGAGATAAAATTTCATGGAAAATTTGTCTTTAGAGAAAATTTCATGGAAATTTTGTCTTTAGAGAAAATTTCATGGAAATTTTGTCTTTAGAGAAAATTTTATGGAAATTTTGTCTTTAGAGAAAATTTCATGGAAATTTTGTCTTTAGAGAAAATTTCATGGAAATTTTGTCTTTAGAGAAAATTTCATGGAAATTTTGTCTTTAGAGAAAATTTCATGGAAATTTTGTCTTTAGAGAAAATTTCCTGATTTTTTGTCTTTAGAGAAAATTTCGTAGAAATTTTGCCTATAAAGGAAATTTCATAGAAATTTTGTCTTGAGATAAAATTTTATGGAAATTCTGTCTTTAGAGAAAAATTTATGGAAATTTTGTCTTAAAGAAAATTTTATGGAAATTTTGTCTTTAGAGAAAATTTCATGGAAATTTTGTCTTTAAAGAAAATTTCATGGAAATTTTGTCTTTAAAGAAAATTTCATAGAAATTTTTCTTCAGAGAAAATTTCATGGAAATTTTGTCTTTATAGAAAATTTCATGGAAATTTTGTCTTTAGAGAAAATTTCATGGAAGTTTTGTCTTTAGAGAAAATTTCATGGAAGTTTTGTCTTTAGAGAAAATTTCATGGAAATTTTATCTTCATCAAAATTTTTTAGAGGAAACTTTATTTAAATCTTGCATTTTAAAGAAATTTTTGTACCAAGAGAAAATTTTATTGAAACTTTTCTCTATGTATAAAGTTTGTATGCTTGGCACACATATTCATGTCTTGCCACACATGTGTTTTTATCAACGACCATATTCAGGTACAACGAAATGTGTGGTGGTGCGTGGCACCTATTCTAGGCCCTTTTCTTGTTTTTCCATTTTTTCCCATCATGACCTTCAACGACATCGTTATATGCTCAACTAACATCATTATAATGGAATTAATAATGCAACAACACATTGTTAAATGGCATGCTTGATTATGAAGAATAGACATACTTACAAGCGACTCAACGCTCTCATAGTGCGCTCTTGTGTGGCAGCCATATGAGATGGTCTGTCTATGATATTCACAGTGACATTATATCTGCTGTGAAAATGCCTTCACACATTATCGTATATCTATTTACATGAAAAGTAGAGTGTAACGCAAAGAAACGTGTTTAGGTTTCCCAAAACCTAATTTGAGAAGAAACGTTTCCCCATAATTTTCTTTAAACTTCATTTGATTTCCACAAGTTTGGGAATGAGCTCAAACAAGTTGGGCCGGGCCGAATCTTATATATCCCCCACCATGGATCGCATTTGTCAAGTTCTTCAAATAACTTTTTCAAATAGAAAAACACCACCTCCAAAATTTCAGGCAAATCGTGTAATAATTGCGCCCTCCTGAGGCTCAAAAAGTCAAACTGGGAAGTCGGTTTATATGACAGCTATATCACGCTATATACCGATAAAGACCATGCTTGGAACAGTTGTTGGAAATCATACCAAAATGACATATGCAAATTTCAACCATATTGGATAAGAATTGCGCTCTCTAGAAGTCCATGAAGTCTAATCGGGAGATGGGGTTATATGGCGGCTATATTAGGCTATGGACTGATTTAGAACATTCTTGACAAAGTTGTTAAAAATCAAAATCAAAATTCATTTAGAATTTCGGCCAAATCGGATAAGAATTGCGCCCTTTAGAAGCTCAAGAAGTCAAGACCCAAGATTGGTTTATATAGCAGCTATTTCAGGTTATCAACCGATTTCAACCATACCTAGCACAGTCGTTGAAGATCATAACAAAAAACGTCATGCAGAATTTCAGCCAAATCCGATAGGAATTACGACTTCTAGAGGCTTAAGAAGTCTAATCGGAAGATCGGTTTATATGGCGGCTATATTAGGTTATGAACTGATTTAGACTATACTTGTACAGTTGTTGGGAGTCATACCAGAACACTTCATGCAAAATTTCAGCCAAATCGGATGAGAATTGTTCCCTCTAGAAGCTCTAGAAGTCAAGACCCAAGGTCTTGACTATATCAGGTTATCAACCGATTTAGACTTGACACTGTATGACAGGAATACCAAAACACTGCTTGCGGTTTATATGGCGGCTATATTAAAACATGGACCGATTTGGGCCATTTACAATCCCAAATGACCTACGCTTTCGCGTGCTTTCGACAGACGGACGGACATGGCTTGATCGACTCAAAATGTGATGACGATCAAGAATATATAACCTTTATGGGGTCTTAGATGCATATTTCGAGGTGTTACAAACGGAATGACAAAATTAGTATACCCCCCCATCCTATGGTGGAGGGCGTGCCTCAGGGCGACTCTTTATGAATAAGTTTTTGCATGACATGTATTCATGAAATAGTAATTACCGCTGAAACTGTTTGATGTTCTTGCCAGTATTTTCATCCTAATCGGTCAAAATTAGGGCTAGTAAGGGCCGAAGAAGTCAACCTGCAGGGCAACTTCACATTAATCGAGCTGTATCCAGATCATAACAGTTCAGATCTGGATACAGCTCGATTAATGTGAAGTTGCCCTGCAGTTTGACTTCTTCGGCCCCTAGTAGCCCTAATTTTGACCGATTAGGATGAAAATCCTGGCAAGAACATCAAACAGTTTCAGCTGTCTTTTGCGATCCCCAACTACCTACATCTATAAAAAGTATCTTAGGGAAATTTCAAAGCGATGCGTTTTTTGATCGACTGCTATCTTGATTTCAGCGGACGGATGGACGGAAGGACATTGCTAGTTCAATTTTGGATGTAAAGTTCAGGGTTGCAGTTTTTGGTAGGTTCCTACCAAAATTGGTAGGTTTTTATTCTCTTGATAGGTTGAACCCAATTTTTGGTAGGTTTTTCTAACATATATGTACCTAATAGTTAATTACTGAAAAAAGCCCCCCAACATGAATTTTGCTAAAAATTTACACAAACTGTACTAAGCTGATAGGCATCATTTGACTTTAAGTACCAAATTTCTGCCAAATCAGGCAAAAATTGTGGATTAGGAGCAGAAGAAGGCTAATCGGGAGATGGGTTTATATGGGAGTTAATTCAGATTATAGTTTGATGTGGACAATACTTAACACCGTTGTGGGAAGTCATAACAAAACACTATCTGAAAAGTTTCAGCCAAATTCGCCAACTATTGCGGCTTTTATGTGATGAAGAATTTTAAACAAGTGATCTCCTTGGGAGCATTATCAGATTAAACACCGATTTGGATCATATTTGACACAACCGTAGGAAGCCGTTACAGAGCACCACATACAAAATTTCAGCACAATCGTATATAAATTGAGACTAGGGGCCTATGACCTAAATCGGGGGATCGGTTTATACAGGAGCACCAATTCAGACCATACTTGTCCCGATTGTTTTAAATCATAAAAAAATCGTGCAAAATTTCAGCCCAATCGGACGACAATTGCGATATCTAGAGGCAAAAGATGTCAAATCGGGAGACCGGTTTATTTGGAGGCTAAGTGCGATTATGGGCACGCCCGAGAAACACATGGATCTGCTGTACAAAAAGAGAGTTGGAAGCAACACATATGTCTTGAGGCCAATCCAAGGCTTTGGCCAACGATTGAGCTGGATGGAGAGAGCTTGTTGATGTTCACACTAAACATTTTACTATTGGTCATATCGAAGGATCAATATGTGTGGAGACTATATCCTAATCTGAACCGATAAGGCCCATTTGAAATCCACATCAATAAAAAGCATGTGTGCAAAATTTCAAGCGGGTATCTTTATTCGTTCGACCGGTATGATTTCCGCAGATGCACGTATATTTCAAGGTGTTACAAACAGTTGACTAAATTTGTACTCGTATACCCCCATCCTATGGCGGGTATAATTATTTCACTTCATTTCGTTTTATTGTATTCGTTCAGAATGTAGAAGAATGGCCATTGATGAGAGGGACCAAATACTGTTAAAAGGGGTGTCACTTCTTCACATTTCAGGAAAAGGAGTCTCCACCTGGGACGACGCACCATCCCAAAACCCACCCGAACGGACATGTGTACCGATTGGGACAATATGGGTATCAAATGAAAGGTATTTAAGTGTAGAGTGCGAATTTGGTATACAAATTTTTTTACTCTTAATTTTCGGGGGGCCCCCCACCCCAAAAAAAGCCCAAAGAGGACACTTTTACCGCTTAGGGCAATATGGGTATCAAATGAAAGGTATTTAAGAGTAGAGTACTAACTTTGCATTAAAATGTTACCCTAAGTGTCGGGGGCTCCCACCACCCGGAAACACCACCCAACAGCACACTTTAACCGCTTTGGGTAATATGGGTATCGAATGAAAAGTATTCAAAAGTAGAATACAAACCTGACACAAATATTTATTTTTGGTATCTGAGGGCCCTCCCCACCCCCCAAAACTCCCCAGCAGGTCAAATTAATTGATTGAGACAATATGGATATCAAATGAAAGCTATTTAAAGGTACAGTCCAATGCTGATATAAAAATTTATTCTTTGGTGTCTGAAGCTCCTCCCCACCTCCCAAAACCCCACAACAGCTCATATTTACCGATTGGGACAATATGGCTATCAGACGAAAGATATTTGGAAGCTGAGTACACATTTGTTTTAAGAATTTGGTCCAAGGTGTCTATGAGGCCTCCCCAACCCAAAAATCCCTCAAAACGGGCATAAATGTCCAAAGTCACAAAATGGGTATCGAATGAAAGGTCTTTGGGAGTTGACTTCGAATTTGGTATGCACAATTAGGACAGAGTCTGGGACCGGCCCACCCACTAAATACCCTTCAATAGGACGTGTAGTTCGATCGGGATAATATGACAATGACGAGAAAGGTCTATGAAAAAATATTTTTAATCTAATGTTGGTATAAGGATTCAAGTATCTGGGTCACGTCCTACCGTTTCGCAGGAGAGTAGATCGGGAAAATAAAAGACTCAAATAAATTGTCGTTTGGTACTTAGCGTCGGGTGGGATCGACTCTCCTCTCCCAATAAATGCAACGCCAAACTGTCATGTAGTATGACCGAGAATATATTGTACTCAAATGAAAGGACGTGTCAGATGGCAATCCCCCTCACCCCATGCTACCCAAAAAAAAAAAAAAAAAAATTAAAAATAATATATAAAGACCGATCAGGATAAAATAGGACAGAAATAAGAAGTCTTTGTTATTAGAGTACACTTTTTACCCTCAAATGAGGATGGACACAGGAGGTCCTGCGCATCTTCAAGAATGTGGTATCCCAAGTGGTCGCTTTGAAATATGATTTTGAATGTAGATAACCAATACAAAAAAATTAATTAGTATGAATCTGAACTAGACCCGTAGCCCTGAATATTTTGAAAGCCTCCTTCAAAATGCTTAACACTATGGGGCTCAAATGAAATCGTGCTCTAGCACGATGCTGTTATTACTTCCGCCTCTGGACTCCCTTTAAACCAGTCATGATTGCCTACTATGGCGTAGAAGCGAAATTTATATCCAATTTTGAGGCGAAATGTTTGGGGATCGTGTCACCCCATAAACTCCCCCTAAACCGATGGCAATTAGGACTCAAATTAAAGAAATTTGAAAGTAGAGCACGATGCTGATATTCTTCAGGGATGAGTACGTGGGTGGCCACCCCACCCTGCATACCCCTTAAACTGGACATATTTGTGGATTATGGCAAAAAGAAGCTCAAATCTGTATCTGTTTCATGGCCAACGAGGCGTTGGAGGCGAGGAGAGGCTCCTCAAAAACTCCCGCTTAACCACTCGAATGTGGTTTTTGGGAAATGGAGTATGAATCTGATATACCAGCTCCAATGTGGTTTTTGGGAGAGGAGTATGAACCTGATATCCACTTTCGGGGCAAAAGGTTTGGCTACTCCTATCCACCACCAAAATCAAAATAATGATGTACATCTAACATCCAAACTTTTATAGGCGGACACTGACCTTACCCTATTTTCAAAAAGCCAGATCTAGGAGTGGGACGATTTAACAGAAATTTGGCGTCGTTATTTAAGGTGGGATATCTAGGGGGCCGCCCTACCTCCAAAGCCCGCCAAATGCAAACATAGACCAAAATTGCAATTTTTCCCATGAACATTCCTCTAAGGAACGGGGGCAAACTTCTCACATATCAATGAGTGCAGTCCGATTCAAGTTTAAGCTCAATGATAAGGGGCCTCCCTTTTATAGCCGAGTCCGAACGGCGTTCCGCAGTGCGACACCTGTTTGGAGAGAAGTTTTACATGGCATAGTACCTCACAAATGTTGCCAGCATTAGGAAGTTAAAACCACCGCTGAAATTTTTTTTCTGATGGTCTCGCCAGGATTCGAACACAGGCGTTCAGCGTCCTAGGCGGACTTGCTAACCTCTGCGCTTCGGTGGCCTCCAAACATAGACCAATAGTGGCAATATGGGGCTCAAATGAAAGGTATTGGAGACTAGAGCACGAATCTCGCATATGGAGCGCCGCCTCACTCCCAAAAATACCCCAACATCGGACAAATTTACCGACCATAGTTATATAAGGCTCAAATGAAAGGTAATTTTGAGTAGAGCATCAATATGATATCCACATTGGGGCGAAAGATCAGAAAAGCCATACCAGCACCCCCAAACATGACTTTATTTCCTGACCGTGCCAGTATAGGACTCAGATAAAATAAGAAAGTGAAAGAAGGCGCATCGGAGAGGGACGTGTTCAGCTATTATATATAAATATTTTTTTTTGTGAAAACACATTTTGAAAAATAATTGATAAAAACCAAATTTGGACGTGGTTTTTTAAAAATGCTAATAAAAATATACAATTCATACTAATGTGATTAATATATAATATATATTAAAGACCTGGGTTTTTTTCTTATAAGAATCAAGTACAATGTATGTATATTGTAAGCACAAAAGCTTTACAATCATACATACTCATTTTGTGTATGTATTTGTTGTCATTGTGTCGAGAGACAATGAATGATCATCATCATCGTACTATACTTGTTCTTGACTTTATTCGTTCAAAAGGAAATCTCATCTCGTGTGAATAGGAGTCCTTTGGTGTTTTTCTTCCAACATTCAATTAGGCGATGTCACCTTTGGCTTTTCTGTTGAACTTGTACTTGGCAAATGTTTGTGAAGAACCACAGCATAGGCCATGTCAAGAGAATTTTCAGGATAAGGGTAAAATAATATCTACTCAACAGATAATCAAGTAGACAAGAATAAGGCTTCAAAGAACACTCAAAGTGAGGTGACCTTGTAGGCATAACATAGTAGTGAATATTTTCTCATATTAATTCCACCATGAATAGTTCATTAAAGATTGACTTTTAAATATGTGACAAAACCAATTGAACAATATTTTCAATTCAATTAGGTTTTGCATTACACAACTACAAGAAAAACTTTATGAAACGTTAATTTAACATTGAACTTAAAAACAAAGTTAAACAATTATTTTTAAACTATTAAAATAAATTATATATAAGCACATAAATGCTAATTAATATTATCCACTAATATGCTACTAATGTGAATTGAATTAAAATACAAAATATTGTAAGTAGATATGAGATTGAATATCATTAAGAACTGAACTTAAATGAATAAAGTTCATGAAATATTTGCATTACAATTTGCACAACTATTAAAAATCAATTAAGAACGAGGAATTTTGCATCATAAATAAGCTTTTTATATTGGTGTACATTTTTCATTATGTTTATATGCGTGTAGTGGGTGCGTTCTCCCTGTGATTAATCAGTTTATTGACAAGAATATCACAGTTCAAAAAATTTATAACAGAAATGTTTTCTGAATCACATGTCCGTTGGTTAAATGGTTTATTGATTATTATTTGGAAAAAAATTGGTTTGCAACAATGTTTTATTGATGTTAAAGGCAAGAGTCCTACAAAATTCTTATTAAAGGTTATAGTTAATATTTTATAATTATATAAAGGGTGATTTTTTAGCTATTATCTTTTTCGCAACGCTGGTTTAAACCGCCCACGCACGTTTCGTGTTTTGTTTCACTGTCAAACATCTTCAGTTTGGTCTATAATTTAACCATGAATCGTCTTACAAACAAACAACGCTTGCAAATTATTGAATTTTATTATTAAAATGCGTGCTCTGTTAAGAAAGTTAATCACGAGCTTCTTCCATTCCGCGACGGAGGTCATTTTTGGCTCAATGGGTAAGCAAATAAGCAGAATTGTCGATTTTGAAGTGAAGTGAGTGATCACACAGAAGCCTGGCGAGAGCTACCAATGCATTTAGAAGAAGTCACAGTTAGGTGCGGTTTATGAGCTGGTGGCATCATTGGACCGTACATCTTTAAAGATGATGCGAATAGTAGCGTCAATTTTCAATGGTGAGCGCTATCGTGAGGTGATATCCAACTTTTTTTGCCCAACGCTTGCAAATTATTGAATTTTATTATCAAAATGCGTGCTCTGTTAAGAAAGTTCATCGCACGTTTCTTCCATTCCGCGACGAAGCTCATTTTTGGCTCAATGGGTAAGCAAATAAGCAGAATTGTTGATTTTGGAGTGAAGTGAGTGATCAGAGCCACTCACCACGAGCAACAATGGACTTATTGAGAGGCTAGTTCGGCGAATATTTTATTTTACGTTCGGGACCGGTCAATGGGCCGTCTACATCGTGCAATTTTATTATTTGCGTTTTTTTGAAAATCGTTTCTATAGCTCTTCAAATATCGCCCTTACCATTGTGTTAACAGGAAAAAAAGGCAGAATACCCAAAACTTATCCTATAAATACAAATTGGGCGATATCATTGAATGGACGCTACATAAGACTAAAACGAATTTGGTGGACTTCGGCTGATGTGTTTAGATAGGTCAAAATTCCGTGCAAAATTATTATAATTTGATGTATATCCATGGGAGCTACATCTTGATTTGAACCAATTATGATATACTTTCTTGTGACTGTAGTATGTGGTAAAGTACGTAAGAATGGTAAAAAAAGGACCACATTATTGCAATATTAGTCACAATCGGACGGCCATACATATAAGAGATTTATCTAACTGTGATCCGACAGTTAGATAAATCTCTTATATGTAAATCCAAATACACTAAGGAACACGGGCAAACTTCTCACATATCAATGAGTGCAGTCCGATTCAAGTTTAAGCTCAATAAGGGGCCTGCTTTTTAAAGCCGAGTCCGAACGGCGTGCCGCAGTCCGACACCTCTTTGGAGAGAAGTTTTACATGGCATAGTACCTCACAAATGTTGCCAGCATTAGGAGGGGAAAACCACCGCTGAAATTTTTTTTTAATGGTTTCGCCAGGATTTGAACCCTTGCGTTCAGCGTCATAGACGGACATCCGAATGTAAACCTAACCTAAAATGGGTGCTTTCGACGTTCTCGCGTTTAGACCACACCACATCACGCATTCCGTGACCGTATTGTGGTCAGGCAGTCTAAAACAAATCTCAGTCTCTGGGTTCTCAATGTAGACCCCCAAGCCCACACCGTCCTCTAGCTTTGATCCATCTGTGTAGCATGATCTTCTAGATGGCAATACCTGGATTCCGTCAATCCGTGACTGTGCCGCTGGCAGCAGTGCCTCACACTGAACCACAAGCGTCGTCTAAGGTATCCGATCGGAAACTTCTTCCTTTCCTTCCAAGATTCCTATGGTTGCCTCGATTATGCCGCGATAATATGAGCTGCTCCTATCCTCTATCCATTCTCCTATCGCCATAAGTCTCATAGCCGCTGTGGCTGGCTCACACTTTATCTGTAAGTCAATGGGTCGGATATCCAGAATAGTAGTGGGCGTAGTCCTCATCGCTCCACCTATGCCAAGACAACATGTTCTCTGAGCCTGTTATATGGTCCTTATATTGCACTCTTTCTCCATCGCAATCCACCAAACTACTGAAGCGTATGTAAGTATAGGTCTAATCACACTACTGTAGAGCCAGTAGACTGCCCTCAGATTCAGGCCCCATTTAAAGCTGAGCTGTGAGCCCAATATCTGTGAGTCTTCTTAGTACGCTCCTGTATGTGACACCTCCAATTCAATTTCCTATCCAAGATCACTTCTAAGTATTCGACCTAGTCAGATATGGGAATCGTTTTATTGAGGAAACGTGGTGCGTCAAATTGGCCCACCTTCGCCTTCCTCGTGAACAGGCAGATTTCAGTCTTCTCTGGGTTAACATTGAGACCCCTGGGTTTAGCCCAGTAGTATGCTATCTGCAAGGCTCTTTCGACCCTTCTGCATAGTTGGTTCGGATCCTTACCCCTTTGTTGCCATTAACCACCCTTTAAGTCCTTAACAATATTTTTTAACATTTCAACAAACGTCATACAACTCAACTGGAAGGTTTCGTGTTTCACCATCATAATGTCTGCAGGAAACCAAAAACAACATTTATGAAATAACTGATGTGAAAGATAAATTTGCGTCCATCTTCAACTGACACATGAACTGACAAATATCCTTGAGATATTTGTTGGTGCTCTTTTACTCAAATGACTCATGGATGTGTGGGGCAATGCGTATCATATGCATAGCGATGCCACAAAAAATTTTCTGTTCAAATGTGGGGGTTTTTTTTGGTATTTTTATACTCATCACTGTACTAATCTAGCCGCTCTGCTTACACCACTGTGAATGTGAGATATTATAAAGTAAACATTTCCAATCCATCCATAGGTCGAACATGCGTCGGCGTTTAAACGAAACGAATGAAGGAGATAATCTTGAGATTCACATACATATTTTTATACCCTCCATTATAGGATGGGGGGTATACTAATTTCGTCATTCTGTTTGTAACTACTCGAAATATTCGTCTGAGACCCCATAAAGTATATATATTCTTCATCGTCGTGACATTTTATGTAGATCTAGCCATGTCCGTCCGTCCGTCTGTCTGTCGAAAGCACGCTAACTTCCGAAGGAGTAAAGCTAGCCGCTTGAAATTTTGCACAAATACTTCTTATTAGTGTAGGTCAGTTGGTATTGTAAATAGGCCATATCTTCTTATTAGTGTAGGTCAGTTGGTATTGTAAATAGGCCATATCGGTCCATGTTTTGATATAGCAGCCATATAAACCGATCATGGGTTTTGACTTCTTGAGCCTCTAGAGGGCACAATTTTTATCCGATTGGAATGAAATTTTGCATGACGTGTTTCGCTATGATATTCAACAACTGTGTCAAGTATGGTTCAAATCGGTCAATAACCTGATATAGCTGTCATATAAACCCATCTTGGGTCTTGACTTCTTAAGCCTCTAGAGTGCGCAATTCTTATCCGATTGGAATGAAATTTTGCACGACGCGTTTTATTATGATATCCAACAACTGTGCCAAGTATGATTCATATCGGTCCATAACCTGATATAGCTGTCATATAAACTGATCTTGGGTCTTGACTTCTTGAGCCTCTAGAGGGCGCAATTCTTATCCGATTTGAATGAAATTTTTTACGACGGATTCTCTCATGACCATCAACATACATGTTTATTATGGTCTGAATCGGTCTATAGGCCGATACAGCTCCCATATAAATCGATCTCTCTATTTTACTTCTTGAGCCCCCAAAGGGCGCAATTCTTATTTGAATTGGCTGACACTTTACACAGGTGTCCAACATATAATTTAATTGTGGTCCAAACCGGACCATATCTTGATATCGCTCTAATAGCAGAGCAAATCTTTTCTTATATCCCGTTTTGCCTAAGAAGAGATGCCGGGAAAAGAACTTGACAAATGCGATCTATGTTGGAGGGTATATAAGATTTGGCCCGGCCGAACTTACCACGCTTTTACTTGTTACTTTCTACCGACGAAGGCCATTGAGAATTGGAAAATAATCATAACGGTTCATATATGCCTATAACTCTCAAATAAGCCCTTTCACCAATTTGACTTGTTTGAAGCCTTAATTTTCAACAGAATTGAACGAAATTTGGGATTGTGTTGATCGCTTAGGCACTGCAATACAGACATCACATAGCGCCTAGGTCAATAAATTCTATTCAAATCCTTTTAGATTTTGGGGGATAGATCAGTGGCTCATATTTAGCTTAAACAATCCAATAATCGAAGAGATGTTAAACAAAATCCACCACCTACACAATAAGCTTTTCTTAGTTTAAAACCTCAATATTTCGTAGAATAATTAGGTCGAGTGGAAACATGAAATAAATTACTCACGACATACATAAGTAACAGCATATTCTTAAAACATGGACTGCAGTACTTGACCAACACTCCAAAAAGCATAAGTCAAATATGACATTTTAATGGGGGGGAAAACTTAAGAGCACAAGCGTCCAACTAAATGCTAACGAAGAACGACATATACACATTGACATTCACAGTGGCACTAGTCGCCACTAGCTGTTTTCCAGTGTAAATTTGTGCTAAAACATCCGACGACATGATACAAATTAACAGGAAATTATTTTTACACATTCACACTTACAGTCACACGAGCACAGTGTGAAAAAGTTGCTCACACTCTCATAAAGTGCCATACAATTGCCACCAATACTAAACTGTGTTAGTAGTTGTGAAAACGGAAAGAAGTGACGAAAAATAAGGGAAACGGAAAATGACAATTTGTTACAGCATGGGAATGAACAACTATGAAAAAAATTCTGTTTCTGGTTAACTTTTTTTTGTGTTGAAAAATTTTTTTTGTAGTTTTCATTTCTCCCATTCCGCAAGACTTTTTTGTTGGCATGATTCAACATTCGCTAGAATTTAATTGTTAACGTGATTGAACTTTGGCTTCTATCTGCAATTTTGCTTTTCAATTTCTCGTGTGTAGCATGTTTTTTTGCATCTTTGATATGGGCATGTAGGCCATCATGTATGAAAGTCAATATTGATTTAAAGCGACTGCACCATATGCATCGGCCTATATTGGCATTCTGTTGCATGAATAACACAGATTGATGATGATAACACTGGCCGGCTAAGTTGGTTACTTATGGGAGGTCATAAATAATTTTCAAATCCATATATAATTCTGACACATTTACAAGAGGCAAATTGATAAAAAACAGGCATATTTATTCCTTTTTTTAAACAAAAGCAGAGACGTTGTATGGGGAAGAACGAGTTTTTTGTTAAAGAGGTTCTCCCTAAAGAAAAATTTTTAAAATAAAAATTTTCTTAATTAATTCAACGGAAATATAAAAAAAATCATGAAATTGTCTGTAAAGGCAAACTTTCCATGAAATTTATTGCAAAGAATTGGCGATTTCCTTTTAGCGGCCTTCTTATAGAGGCTTTAAATAACATGAGGAATGTGAGTTTGGAGTTTTTCTGGTAAATTAGGTTGATACGATGTTGAAAGGCAAGATTATTAACACATCAATAGCGGAGAACTCGACTAGAGGGATTATGACTAAAAGAACTCTGCAAGCAGTTCAGTGTTGTCACTCAAAAAAAAAAAAACATTTCCTACCAAAATTTAAGAAAAATCCTACCAAACCCGACCAAAACCTACCAAATGTTTTACAAGCCAAAAATTTGGCATATGTATTTCATATGCCAAACACCGAAGAGTTAGCCATTTTGAAATTCCATTTGGAATACATCAAATTATATATTTTCAACACTACAAAGTCCTTAGATCGTCGTTATTTATAGAGGATCTAGACATGTCCGTCTGTCTTTATTCCGAAATCACTCTATAGCCTTACGTTGAAAGATGCCCTATATCTTGATATAGCACCCTTTATACCGATCTCCCGATAAGCAATTTTGAGTTCAGAAAGTCGTAGTTTTTCCCCAATTTCAGTGAAAAAAAGCTATCTGCCGATTTAAATGTTTGAACCCAAAAATTAGCTTTACTACCCATATGCGCTGTTACAGTGAGTTGCATGGACCCCCAACATCTGAGTATGGACTAGATCTCACCATATTTGTATGCAGCTGCCACATATTTCTTAAATGTGAAATGTGAACCAGTTTAAGTCATTATCAGAACATATGTGATTTTTACTGAAATTTGAAGTAGTGAGACCCCTTGTAACTGTATTTGGCCCATTAACATCCATGGTTTTGTTATCACTCTTAACGATTACACAGAATCGATTTTTTCAGTAATATAATGGAAAAACATACCAAAACTTAAGGTCAGCCTACCAACCTACAAAGAAATTAAAAACCTACCAATTTTAGTGGGAATCTACCAAAAACGGTAACACTGAAGCGGGAATGGGTTAAGATCGTTGCTTACTCGGATGCTGTCGTCATTACGGTGAATGGCCGCTGGGCATTTTCAGGAGACCTGTAGTGGATAAAGTGAATATGCCGCTCTTTCCGGAGACTAAGCACTAGAAAGTGATTCTTAATCAGAAACTAAATTAAAAAAGGAACATCTATAAAGGGATCAGAAGGAGACTTTATCCACTACTATCCGCTACTGTTGCAACTCAATAGGAAGGAGCTGGGAAATAAAGCAGGGAAGATACACTAGATGTTTACTGTGTTGGTTTGGCCGATTCTCAACTATGTAGGGGAACATCGCGTTCCGCAGCATGTTCTAGAAGAAAAAAGTACTGCAGCAGTGCCGATCATATAGGAGTACCTCAAGTGAGACGCTGATCCACGATCCTTTGCTTTTGAATCTTCATGTTGGGAGTGCGGGACTTTGAGTTACTCAAACTTAAGAATTTTTTCTTCTTTCGCAGCTGATGATGCGGCGTAGCGAAAGGTTGTATGCTGCTCGTCGACTTCAATACCAAAAGAACCATTCCTTATTGATAGGGAGGGATTTATAGACCAGGCATTCCCTTCATTCTCTAGATCTAAATTTGATAAGGGCACCGGATTTTAATTTGCTGAGGGCACCGAATCTAAATTTGAGAAGGGCGCCGGAGCAGAAGTCTATATTGATTTCCTTGGAATTGGGGAATCATTTAAGCTTCTTAATGAGTATAGCGCCTTTCAGCCATAAATTTTTGCTATCCTGAGGATATTGAAGAGGGTTTCGGGACCAAAGTGATAGCACTATCACCGTATACGTGGATAGCACTATCACCGTATACTTGGACAGTCCGGCGGCGTTAGACTCACGATCGAGAGTGGTTAGAAGATGAAGAGAGTTTCTACGATCCGTGGGCCACCTAAGAATTGTGGGAACCAAAAGGCCAACAATCAAGCCCGAAATGGAATGGTAATTAGCTTCAATCGCGCTTTTGAATCAGTGAAACTGAATGCGAGATTCTTGGTAGGGTGTACACTACGAATGAGGTGTAGGATAACCAAAGCCCTACAGCCGATTGTTTCGCGGAATAGTTGGTCGCTAATCTGGGTGTACGCTACGAATGAGGTGTAGGATAACCATAGCCCTACAGCCGACTGTTTCGCGGAATAGTTGGTCACTAATCTTGGGGTTGGGAAGATTAGACTCCGAACCCCTTCTAGGAGTCCTGACAGACAGTTGGAACGTCAGGTCAAGTCCCGCTGGAACGCGCTCTTCTGCATGTTCTTAGGTGAAGAGGAGTAGTTAGAGCTGGTGTAACGCCTTTTGTATCACCGCCCAGCAATTGCGAAGACAAAGGCAGAGTATAGTGTATGAAAACCTCTTTCAGCGTCTAGATTAGATATCCTGTCATACAGAGATTTTTTATGACAAGATATCTAGTCCAGTGATGAGCGTCGATCGTGGTACTGAATCAGTGAAACCTTCTCAGTGCGAGCTGCTCTCCTAGGGTGGATGCCTAGGAGTAAGGCTTGAGATGACGCTGTGGGTTGAAGGGTTGTCAAAACCCCGTGGCGGAGTATTTCGCCCAACAGTTCATACACTTATACTGGGGGATTTAGAGCGCAACACAAATCGATTACTGGCTTAGGGGTATGTCCATAGTGGCATGGGGGATTAAACTCCGAACCACTTTTTCAATCTTACCTAACCTAACCTATACTGGGGTTGGAATGCATGAAACCCGTACTACATATGATTTTGTGTATCTGTTGGAAGCTGTATTGAGGGCTTCTAACGCTAAGACCATGGCAATGGCTCTCGCTGTTGTTCCGTGTGCCCAGGTTTGAATCCTGGCCGGGCTCTGCGAATTTTTCATTTTTCAAGTTTTTTGCCTGTTATTAAATTTTACAATTTTCTCTAAAGACAAAATTTCCATGAAATTTTCTCTAAAGACAAAATTTCTATGAAATTTTCTCAAAAGACAAAATTTCCATGAAATTTTCTCTAAAGACAAAATTTCCATGAAATTTTCTCTTAAGACAAAATTTCCATGAAATTTTCTCTAAAGACAAAATTTCCATGAAATTTCTATACAATCTTCTCTAAAGACAAAATTTCAATGAAATTTTCTCTAAAGACAAAATTTCCATGAAATTTTCTCTAAAGACAAAATTTTCATGAAATTTTCTCTAAGGACAAAATGTCCATGAAATTTTCTCTAAAGACAAAATTTCTATGAAATTTTCTCAAAAGACAAAATTTCCATGAAATTTTCTCTAAAGACAAAATTTCCATGAAATTTTCTCTTAAGACAAAATTTCCATGAAATTTTCTCTAAAGACAAAATTTCCATGAAATTTCTATACAATCTTCTCTAAAGACAAAATTTCAATGAAATTTTCTCTAAAGACAAAATTTCCATGAAATTTTCTCAAAAGACAAAATTTCCATGAAATTTTCTCAAAAGACAAAATTTCCATGAAATTTTCTCTAAAGACAAAATTTCCATGAAATTTTCTCTTAAGACAAAATTTCCATGAAATTTTCTCTAAAGACAAAATTTCCATGAAATTTCTATACAATCTTCTCTAAAGACAAAATTTCAATGAAATTTTCTCTAAAGACAAAATTTCCATGAAATTTTCTCTAAAGACAAAATTTTCATGAAATTTTCTCTAAGGACAAAATGTCCATGAAATTTTCTCTAAAGACAAAATTTCTATGAAATTTTCTCTAAAGACAAAATTTCTATGAAATTTTCTCTAAAGACATAATTTCTATGAAATTTTCTCTAAAGACATAATTTCTATGAAATTTTCTCTAAAGACAAAATTTTCATGAAATTTTCTCCAAAGACAAAATTTCCATGAAATTTTCTCTAAAGACAAAATTTCCATGAAATTTTCTCTAAAGACATAATTTCTATGAAATTTTCTCTAAAGACAAAATTTTCATGAAATTTTCTCTAAAGACAAAATGCCCATGAAATTTTCTCTAAAGACAAAATTTCCATGAAATTTTCTCTAAAGACAAAATTTCCATGAAATTTTCTCGAAAGACAAAATTTCCATGAAATTTTCTCTAAAGACAAAATTTCCAAGAAATTTTCTCTAAAGACAAAATTTTCATGAAATTTTCTCTTAAGACAAAATTTCCATGCAATTTTCTCTAAAGACAAAATTTTCATGAAATTTTCTCTAAAGACAAAATGTCCATGAAATTTTCACTAAAGACAAAATGTCCATGAAATTTTCTCTTAAGACAAAATTTCCATGAAATTTTTCTAAAGACAAAATTTCCATGCAATTTTCTCTAAAGACAAAATTTTCGTGAAATTTTCTCTAAAGACAAAATGTCCATGAAATTTTCTCTAAAGACAAAATGTCCATAAAATTTTTTCATAAGACAAAATTTCCATGAAATTTTCTCTAAAGACAAAATTTGCATGAAATTTTCTCTAAAGACAAAATTTGCATGAAATTTTCTCTAAAGACAAAATTTGCATGAAATTTTCTCAAAAGACAAAATTTCCATGAAATTTTCTCTAAAGACAAAATTCGCATGAAATTTTCTCTAAAGACAAAATTTGCATGACATTTTCTCTAAAGACAAAATTTCAATGAAATTTTCTCTAAAGACAAAATTTCAATGAAATTTTCTCTAAAGACAAAATTTCCATGACATTTTCTCTAAAGACAAAATTTCCATAAATTTTTCCCTGAAACCAAAATTTTCAAGAAATTTTCTGTTATGAAAAACTTCCATGATTGTTTTTTTAATAGAAAATTTCCATAAACTACATACAAAATTGTATTTAAATTCATATCATGACAAAATTTCATGATATTTTTTCTACAGACAAATTTTTTTCAAGGCAAATAAAATTTCCAAAGGAGCTTTTCTGTGAATAAATCTTTAGTAATTAGTCCTTCCTACATTCAATACTTTTTATGCAGAACATGAATACAACTCAAACGCTCTTTTCATTCCTGCCTTGAAATTGTACGAATAATTCATTCTTAAAAAAAAGGATTGAAAAGAGAATCAATTTATCATTTAACTAAACAAAAAGAATCCCGTAAACTGAATAAACGTTTAAAATGTGTGTATTTTTAAACGCTTCAAAATTGTTAACAAGGATTTATGCCATGAATGGCTGGTTGACGGACTGAATGGGTGAATGAATGAACAAACGAACAAGAGAGCGATTGGATGAAAGGCAGCTATCATGGATTTAGCTGTGAAAGTGAATAACAGCCCAATTGGGAATGGGTGTGAAAAAGAGCATAGAAAAATATACTTTTCAATAAAGTCTAAAATATGATAGGAAAAATTTCTTAAACTACACTCAGAAAAAAACCAAGTATAAATAGTATAAAGCAATAACATAGATTATTAAGTTATATTTAGGAAAATTTATTAAATGTTAGGTAACTTTCTTAAAAGGAAGGAAAAATATGTTGCTATTTCAAAAGTTTTTCTTATTTGATCTGTTTATTTGCTTCTCTGTACTTGTTTCAGCTGGTCATGTGACTCAATTCATATCACATACATTTTTTTTGAGTGGACATCATATAATAACTCAGACAAAAAGAATGAAAAGAAATATGGAGGCCAAAGTAAAGTCCCTTATAGCTCATAGAAGAATGCCTAACGTGTACAAATGCCATTCATACCATCAACATCTCATATCAAGAAGATGTAGTGTTGGTTTCTGCAAGCATCTTTGAAAAGCGTTTGTGTATGGGTATGAGTCATTGTTTTTGGTGTAAGGACCCCCAACTGACGGACGTTTTAGGTTTAAGTTATTAAGCGAGTTGAAGAACTAAAAAAATGATTTCTTACCACAGCATGAACATGGCCACAAAAAAAAAAATGGAAAGTGATGCTTACAAATTGCTTTCTCGTATTACTTCATGATGATAGCTAAGAAATCATAAATTTGCCTAAAACTATGGAGGGTAAACAAATCTGATACTGGTTTTGGCCAAAAGGAAATTGCCCCGAATGTATGAGCCAAAATTATAATGAACAGCAGTAACAAGAATAAGGGGTTATGATTTACACCAAAAAACAAAATATGTTAACACAGTGAATACAACCAAGGAAAAGGACATACTTTGGAACTAAAAAGAAAAATTTTATATAAAAAATTTTTATTACATGTGTTCCATTAAATTCATATTTCGATGAAGTTCCTATTTATTGAAAAATTTTTCTTTGAAATCCAACTGCTAATAATTATCCTTTAATCATATTCCATTTTATGCCTCTGAATTGGTTCAAGTCGGTATCCGGTGCAACATCTTATCCCAAACCATGGGACCTTTTCTTTGTGTAAACTGGTATTTGACATAGGAAGTGCTTTAACAGCACCTGCCTCATGGGTAACAGCACCTGCAATTCTATGTGATTCGTGTATACCCCGAAGATCACAATGATGTCCTTCCTAAAAGTGCCAAATATCCCCTTCTTTTGTCCTGATCCTGGATTCACCATAGGATTTTTGAAGTCCTTCTTACAGCTTTTTAGTTCCAGCGTGAAACATGCATTACCACGAAGGGGTTCGCAGTTTCCAAGTATATCACCGAAAAACCTATGACCCTTACGGTCAGGTTGTACGCCTTCTCATTCCTCCTTACAGTGCAGGGGCACCCGTCACCCAAATAATGCGGATTGTGTCATGTGTATCAGAGCGTTTAACTCTTTTTTGCAATATATAACGGGCTTTGACTTCACTGTCATTATTGTTAGCACCCTTGTAGATATTTGACTATGCGTGAGTGCGTTCACATTGTCAGGTCTAGGATAAGATCTTCATCAGTTCACTCAATCTGTGAAAGCTCGGATCTCCGCTTAAAGGACCTAGCCGGGAGATTATTGTCTTATTTATTCCTAAGGCGCCAATCACCGCTGAAGGACAACAGGTCAATGTCTCTCATATTTCGTCGTAAATACCTTGGAGCGTTTAACTCTCAGAGCGTTTAACATTCTTTTGCAATATATAACGGGCTTTGACTTCAATGCCATTATTATTAGAATCCTTGTAGATAATTGACTGTGTGTGAGTGCGTTCACATTGTCAGGTCTAGGATAAGATCTCCATCAGTTCTGTGAAAGCTCGGATCTCCGACTTAGCCAGGAGATTATTGTCTTATTTATCTCTAAGTTGCCAATTCCCGCTGAAGGACAAAAGGTCAATGCCTCTCATATTTCGTCGTAAATACCTTAGATAGTCTATTGGACATAAAGGGTGATTTTTTTGAGGTTAGGATTTTCATGCATTAGTATTTGACAGATCACGTGGGATTTTAGACATGGTGTCAAAGAGAAAGATGCTCAGTATGCTTTGACATTTCATCATGAATAGACTTACTAACGAGCAACGATTGCAAATCATTGAATTTTATTACCAAAATCAGTGTTCGGTTCGAAATGTGTTCATTCACCGTAACGTTGCGTCCAACAGCATCTTTGAAAAAATACGGTCCAATGATTCCACCAGCGTACAAACCACACCAAACAGTGCATTTTTCGGGATGCATGGGCAGTTCTTGAACGGCTTCTGGTTGCTCTTCACTCCAAATGCGGCAATTTTGCTTATTTACGTAGCCATTCAACCAGATATGAGCCTCATCGCTGAACAAAATTTGTCAAAATTTGAACACATTTCGAACCGAACACTGATTTTGGTAATAAAATTCAATGATTTGCAAGCGTTGCTCGTTAGTAAGTCTATTCATGATGAAATGTCAAAGCATACTGAGCATCTTTCTCTTTGACACCATGTCTGAAATCCCACGTGATCTGTCAAATACTAATGCATGAAAATCCTAACCTCAAAAAAATCACCCTTTATATGTCAGGAACCTACTAGACCCCTCATTTATAAGCACCTATCAGGATGTTTTCAATAAGTGTCAAATGGTTAAAGTTGTCCTTCATTACATGGTGGGTTATATAGAAGGGAATTGGTTGAGGTAATAATCCATTCTCTCCTGATGAACTGGGTTGACACAATGTTGAAATTCAGAATTCTATCATTCTAGCAGAGGCAAGGACAATTGTTACAAAAGAAACACACTCAGGTGGGGTCTAATACCGCTATTTGCGGTAAGTACCCCTATTTGTAGCTCTTGGTTAACGCGTCACTATAAGAATGTAAGAGTAAGTAAGAGTAACCAGAGAAACACAACTAGATGGGACTAATGGCCCCTTTTTGTTCTGCATTGGGAGCAACACTAGTGCAGCTATCTATATAGTCAAAGATGAATGGATTTGGCATAAACCCTTGCAAAAGTGAGTTGAAACTGTTTATCGAGGGAGGATGTCGATCTTGTGCACCCTTGGATCTGCCACATTTTAAGCATCTTGGAGTACTTCTTGACAAGAAACTGGACTGGAAAAAAGAGGTTAAGAAAGGGGTCAAGACATGGCTTAGTGAGGTTCGACGATATCACTTTCCTTCGACTAACTTGTTCAATGCGAAATAATGATGCCAAGATTAGTAAAATCGAATGAATTTCAGATGTTATTGGAAATCCGACGAAAGGACTGATGCTTTAACTCTAACTTAACTTACTGTTGCAATGCCTTGCTGGACGCAGGTCAGTCAGATTTCTACAGGGTACACGAGGATTACATTTTATAGAGACCTCCAGGGCAAGTGGTCCTTTGGCATAAACCCTTGCCAAAGTAAGTTGAAACTGTTTATCGAAGGAGGAAGTTGATCTTGTGCACCCTTGGATCTGCCACACTTTAAGCATCATGGCGTACTTTTTGAAAGAAACTGGACTGGAAAAAAGAGGTGAAGAAAAGGGGAAGACATGGCTTAGTGCGGTCCGACGATATCAGTTTCCTTCGACTGGTGCTCTTTATAAGATTGGTAAAATCGAATGAACTTCAGATGTTATTGGAAATCCGAAGAAAGGACGGACGCCTTGACTCTAACTTAACTTACTATTCAATGCCTTGCAGGGTAGACGAGGATAATATCTTATAAAAACCAGCAGGTCTTATAAAGACCTCTAGGACTTGAAAAGACCCCTAGGTCTTAAAAAGTCCTCTAGGTCTTAAAAAGACCTCTAGGTCTTAAAAAGACCTCTAGGTCTTATAAAGACCACCAGGTCTTTTAAAGACCACCAGGTCTTATAAAGACCACCAGGTCTTTTAAAGACCACCAGGTCTTATAAAGACCACCAGGTTTTTTAAAGACCACCAGGTCTTATAAAGACCACCAGCTCTTATAAAGACCACCAGGTCTTTTTAAGACCACCAGGTCTTATCAAGACCACCAGGTCTTATAAGTACCACCAGGTCTCATAAAGTCCACTGGGTCTAATAAGACCACCAGGTCTTTTAAGGACCACCAGGTCTGTAAAGGACCACCAGGTCTTATAAAGACCACCAGGTCTTATAAAGACCACCAGGTCTTATAAAGACCACCAGGTCTTATAAAGACCACCAGGTCTTATAAAGACCATCAGGTCTTATAAAGAGCACCAGGTCTTATAAAGACCACCAGGTCTTATAAGTACCACCAGGTCTCATAAAGACCACTGGGTCTAATAAGACCACCAGGTCTTATAAAGACCACTGGGTCTAATAAGACCACCAGGTCTTATAAAGACCACCAGGTCTTATAAAGACTACCAGGTCTTATAAAGACCACCAGGTCTTATAAAGACCACCAGGTCTTATAAAGACCACCAGGTCTTATAAAGACCACCAGGTCTTATAAAGACCACCAGGTCTTATAAAGACCACCAGGTCTTATAAAGACCACCAGGTCTTATAAAGACCACCAGGTCATATAAAGACCACCAGGCCTTATAAAGACCACCAGGTCTTATAAAGACCATCATATCTTATCAAGACCACCAGGCCTTATGAAGACCACCAGGTCTTATAAAGACCATCAGGTCTTATAAAGACCACCAGGTCTTATAAAGACCACTAGGTCTTATAAAGACCACCAGGTCTTATAAAGACCACCAGGTCTAACAAAGACCACTAGGTCTTATAGGGACCACCAGGTCTTATAAAGACCACCAGGTCTTATAAAGACCACCGGGTCTTAATAAGACCAGCAGGTCTTATAAAGACTGTCAGGTCTTATAAAGACTGTCAGGTCTTATAAAGACTGTCAGGTCTTATAAAGACCACCAGGTCTTATAAAGACCACCAGGTCTTATAAAGACCACCAGGTCTTGTAAAGACCACCAGGTCTTGTAAAGACCACCAGGTCTTATAAAGACCACCAGGTCTTATAAAGACCACCAGGTCTTATAACAACCACCAGATCTTATAAAGACCACCAGGTCTTATAAAGACCACTAGGTTTTATAATGACCACCAGGTCTTATAAAGACCACCAGGTCTTATAAAGACCACCGGATCTTAATAAGACCAGCAGGTCTTATAAAGACCACCAGGTCTTATAAAGACCACCAGGTCTTATAAAGATCACCAGGTCTTATAAAGACCACCAGGTCTTATAAAAACCACCAAGTCTTATAAAGACCACCAGGTCTTATAAAGACCACCAAGTCTTATAAAGACCAACAGGTTTTATAAACACCACCAAGTCTTATAAAGACCAGCAGGTCTTATAAAGACCACATGGTCCTATAAAGACCATCAGGTCTTATAAAGACCACCAGGTCTTATAAAGACCACCAGGTCTTATAAAGACCACCAGGTCTTATAAAGACCACCAGGTCTTATAAAGACCACCATGTCTTATAAAGACCACCAGGTCTTATAAAGACCACCAGGTCTTATAAAGACCACCAGGTCTTATAAAGACCACCAGGTCTTATAAAGACCAGCAGGTCTTATAAAGACCACATGGTCCTATAAAGACCATCAGGTCTTATAAAGACCACCAGGTCTTATAAAGACCACCAGGTCTTATAAAGACCACCAGGTCTTATAAAGACCACCAGGTCTTATAAAGACCACCAGGTCTTATAAAAACCACCAGGTCTTATAAAGACCACAAGGTCTAACAAAGACCACCAGGTCTTATAAAAACCACCAGGTCTTATAACAACCACCAGATCTTATAAAGACCACCAGGTCTTATAAAGACCACTAGGTCTTATAAAGACCACCAGGTCTTATAAAGACCACCAGGTCTTATAAAGACCACCGGATCTTAATAAGACCAGCAAGTCTTATAAAGACTGTCAGGTCTTATAAAGACTATCAGGTCTTATAAAGACCACCAGGTCTTATAAAGACCACCAGGTCTTATAAAGACCACCATGTCTTATAAAGACCACCAGGTCTTATAAAGACCACCAAGTCTTATAAAGACCAACAGGTTTTATAAACACCACCAAGTCTTATAGAAACCACCAAGTCTTCTTCAAACATTCGCTTTACACAAAGTTACCAGGGTATATTTAGATCACATATCATTGAAATCGGTCACAAGAGAAGATTATTGAAATTTTGCCCAGCCTTCTTTTTTCATGGCCACTGTCCATGTGGGTAACTAAGCAACGTATTCCACTATAAAACAACATATTCCACTATATATGAGTCTATATGGCGCACTAACAATAACACAAAAAAAAACAGGGCAAGGAACAAATGAATGTTATACATAAATTATGATTTAATTTTTGTGTGAACATTTTGTTCTGGTCTGCCGCCTTGTTGTAGGTTCTCGTGTTTACAACACAACTCTCTGCCATACATCGTCAGTGGGGGTGATGAAGAGTTTTTTTTTTCACTTACCGTTATAAATATCTGATGCTGTAGGCACATGTTCCGTATTGAAACGATTCTCCAGATATGAGAGTATTAAATTGGTTTTCCCCACGGCACAATCACCAACAACCACACATTTAACACAGGGCTTTTCCTGAGATTTCAAGGATTTAGTTTCTGCCAAAGGACCAAAAACATACAAAGAGAAGAAAAGATATTGAAATATTAGATGGTGAGCAAATATAAAAACAAAAGATAACGATAGCAACATCGAAATACGTAGGCAAACTGATAAGTAATGAGAGACCGAAGTTTTGCTAAAATACAAAATAAACTCAAGTTTTATTTATTCGCTTATGTTTAGGTCAAAATAGACTAACCCCAGTAAGTTTGATATTTAGCTGTATTATGATGAAATTGCTGTAGTTTAAAATCATATAATGGCAAGTTTCTAAGACAATTATACTAAGATAATAGTTACAAAAATTAGTTTTGAACTCAAAATTTTATATCATTTTATTTAGATTTTACTAATTCCTTTTAAATTTTTTTTTTATCAAACATCCTTAACGAATATCACATTTGGTTAATTAGGTTAGATAGTCCACTTAGCAGTTAACCACGCAATCTGTAGTTTAGACAACTGCCTGGTCTTCCCATTGCCTTTTGCCTCAAAGACATGTTAATACCTTAATTAACTAAACAATGAACATAAGAAAATGTTACTGCAGGCTGTGGTAGCCCTGCAGCAGCAACATGTTGTTGCGATGGGAAACAGCGGGGCAAGGCATAACAATTTATTGAATATGATAAAAAGAACTCAAGAACATAAATCTGTATTTGCCAGTGTTAGAGATAACGGTTTATTGCCATGGATATGCTATACAAAACCAAAACTTCCCAAATGGGGCGGATTCAGTTGGTTAGTTAAAATGACCTTCCGAGAATTGGGAAACATTTGTTTTGGATTTAGCCGACCAGGCGTGAAATAAACGTAAATTAGTGCGCATGTAAATTATGAGGACAATATCATATTCAGATTCATAAGAATTTAATGTAACAACCAAATTTGCTTAGGGAAATTGCCACAGGGCCTTGAATATCAAAGGAATACACAAAAATCTGTTAAGATCTTTAAGAAGGGCAGGTTACCCACATATTAAAAGGTTTTAAATTTGTTTAGGAGCAAATGTATGGAATTTTTGTCTTTAGATTATAATTTTATGGAAATCTTGTCGTAAGAAACAATTTCAAAGAAATTTTGTCTTTAGCCAAAATTATATGGGAAATTTCAAAGAAATTTTGTGAATAGGAAAAATTGCATGGAAAATTATGTTTCTAGAGAACATATAGAAAATTTGTCTTTAGATAAAATTCTATGGAAATTTTGTCTTTAGCGAAAATTCCATGGAAATTTTGTCTTTAGAAAAAATTTCATGGAAATTTTATCTTTAGAGAAAATTGCATGGAAATTTTGTCTTTAGAGAAAATTTCATGGAAATTTTGTCTTTAGAGAAAATTTCATGGAAATTTTGTCTTTAGAGAAAATTTCATGGAAATTTTGTCTTTAGAGAAAATTTCATGGAAATTTTGTCTTTAGAGAAAATTTCATGGAAATTTTGTCTTTAGAGAAAATTTCATGGAAATTTTGTCTTTAGAGAAAATTTCATGGAAATTTTGTCTTTAGAGAAAATTTAATGGAAATTTTGTCTTTAGAGAAAATTTCATGGAAATTTTGTCTTAGATAAAAGAAATCGTCTTATTGAGGAAACGTGGTGCGTTAAATTGGCCCACCTTCGTCTTCTTAGTGAACAGGCATCTGGGTTAACGTAGAAGTATTATAAAATCGTCTAGATGTAGCAAACGGGTTCAAATCGCTCCTCAGTCAGCATCCGTAATAGGTCATTTATGGTGGTCACCCATAGGAGTGGCGATAAAATGCCCCCCTGTGGCGTGCCCTGTGCCACTTTCTCCCTTTTATTTATGCCATGGGACACACAATTTATCCACCTGTTCCTTAGCATATGGTTGATTCAGTCTTTAAGGACACGGTTCACCAAGTACTGGTCTAAGGATTGGGTCAGTGTATCGGTCTGCACATTGTTAAAAGTCCCCTCGACATCAATGCACCAATGTGTACGTCTTTTCATCTAATGGTTCTTCTATTTTATGTACAACCTCGTGCAGTGCAGTCTCCAGTATTGAGTCTCCCGTGCCTGTACATCCTTATGTTTAAATATAAGTATCTTTGCTTATCCTAGTTTTCCCAATATTGAGAAAGTCGGTGGTGGTGTTGAGTTTCCTGACACTGCATTGCCTGATGTCTTAATATGAATACCTTTGCATATCCCTGTCTTAGCAATCTTGTAAAAGACAGCCTTGCTCCCGCAGAACGCCATGCTTTTGGTATGAGCCAAACTTGTCACGGAGACTTAATCCGCCACCAAAACTTGGTGTTGCTTGCCTAAGAATCCCACTATGGGTTCCGTCGCGAATTTTCTGACCAACACAGTCACATATGTGAGGGGGATGCCCATTTTTCTCATCAGGTCGATTTTTGCGCCTTTCAAAGGAGTGTTAATACTTCCAACGAGCTCTTCGACGGTCTAAATAGATTCTACGGACGCAAAGAGGAACGTCAAGATGTACACGGTATACTCACTACCCATAACTTTTATGAACATATGGAATCTCTTCAGAGTTCCACATGTTTGAAAATACGCTTGTTAACCAGACCCTCCACTTGGGACTGATGATCTGCTGGAGTCCCACTGAATGCATTGCTGATATGCATGTAGGTCATGTAAGAGGATGATGAGACGTTGGAGTATTTCCTGTGTCATTGTACGGCTTTGGCGGCTTACTGACACCGGTATTTAGGTTGGGACACAATGCGGGATATGAACCACAATATCAGATATGTATGAAAAACAATTAGGGATTTTGTAAGTAGCACGGAATTCCTGACTTAGGTTTTTTTTCGGTTAGGTTTTTCTTGAAAATATATATCGAATTCGTGTTCTACTCTAAAAACCCTCTTATTTGAGCCTCACATTGCAATAATCAACAAATACTTCCTTCCATATACACATTTTTCCGAATATTGATATCAGATTCGTGCTTTACTCCCAAGACCTTTCATTTGAGCCCCATATTGCTATGGTCGTAAATTTGTCCCCTTTGGGGATGTTTTTGGGGAGAAGCTATGATTGAGTAGTAATCCCATTTGGGGAGGTTATGGGTGATGGCCCGACTATCAATTACTTGGACCTCATTTTTTATGTCATATTCGTAGTCTACTCCCGAATACCTTTCATTTGAGTCCTATATTGATAAATACGTCCAATTTCCTCCTTGGATACTTGAACCCAAGTTTTTATACCACATTCGCTTTCTACTCTCCAATACCTTTCATTTGATACCCAAATTGTCCCTATCGAGCCCAATATTGTCATTATCGTCCAATAAACCAAATTGGGTGGTTTTAGGGTCGGGGCGGCCCCCCAATTACTTGGGCTACTTTTGAGTATTTAGAGCGCACAACAAGCCAATTACTGGTTTTGGTGTATGTCCATAGCGGAATGGGTCGGATTAATATCCGCAACCTCTTTTAAACCAAACCTAATCTCCTTCATGAGCGTGAGTGAGTGCACACGACATTATCACGATTCAAGGTGATCAAAAAAATTACTTGAGTTTCGTGTCGAGTTTTTCTTGTTGTCTCTCGGTGATGCGCATTCGTGAGTCAATATCGAGCTTCGTGAGTCGAGCATGCCTGAATACAATATTTGTATCATGAGAGTGTGTGAGTGGGAGTGAATATTACTCTCGGTTACATCTCCACTAACCTCTCCTCATTAGTGCCGATGTCTTTCGTAAAGCCTTCGTTAAAATCGGCTGTTAAAAATACTCATTAATATGAAAAGAGTTTCCCTACTGTTGTTTAATTGGATGTTCGCCAGAAGATTTATTTTTTGCTACACATTATCAACACTTAAGCTCCGATATTCTTTCTCTTTTATTGCCCTCAGGAAAGTCCCCAAACTTCATGACATACCCTCTGGCTACTATTCATCTAAGCTTCTGGCCATTTTTTAATTACTTAAAAACAATCCCACCAAAGAAAATCAATCTCTTTTTCCATCTCTGCCACCACTAAGTCGAAATGCAATTTGTGCAAAACCTCATTTTTCTAATTAGTTTTTAATTTATTGCAAATTTCAAAGTTTGCCTAACGGTATGGCAGACAAAAACAGTCTTTCAATGAATGCATTCCTTATTGCTACTGGCTACCTCCCAAACGAAAATTGCAATGAAATTTTTTCTGTTTCTGAACTGAAGGCATTTTGTTTTTAACTCTTCCTATCCTTGAGCTCTCATTCTTTCATCAGTTGTATTCAGTTTGACCAGAGGCAAGAATTTGCACGTGGCCATGTCATTGCTACTTACCTCTCGGAGATTTCTTGGTTTTACGTTTTCTCAATAAGAATTTTGCAGCTCCTTTTCGACAGCTATTGCTGACATCGGTGGCAATGCCATCATTGCTTGCCGTTGTTGTTGTACTATCGTCGCGTGAAGTTGAGCTTGTATCGCTTGTGGAAGCTTGTTGTTGCTGCAAATAGAGGAGAAAAAGAAATAAAAAAATGTGTTTTTAAATGATTAAAAATACTGTGAAAAACTATAGAGAACAATGAAATGGAATCAGGAAAATCTTTTCAAGGATATGGTTGTTGGGTGAAGTCGGAAAAAAATCGTATTTTATGCATGCATGCTGCATAGTGACACCACTTGGAAGAGAAGTTTTAAAATGGCAGGATACCTCACAAATGTAGCCAGCATTAGGGGTTAAACACCGCCAAAAATTTTTTTTGATGTTTACGCCGGGATTTGAACTCAGGCGTTCGGCATAAAATGATATCGCGACGGGACGGACCCTCCCCCTTACCCCAAAAGTAATACCCAAAAATAAAAGTGGACCGATCGGGACAATATGGGATTCAAATGAAAGGTATTCAAGAGTAGAGTACGAATTTCATAATAAAAGTTGGATCCAAGTACCTGGGGGCCGCCCCAGCCCCAAAACCCCTTATAATATGTTTAATTTACTATTATGACAATATGGGACTTAAATGAAAGGTATTCGGGAGTAGATCAAATGAAAAGTATGCGGGAGTAGATTACGAATCTGGTATACAAATTCATGTTGAAGTATAGGTGGGTCACCTCACCCCCACAAAAACGCCCAAAGTGGGCACATTAGCCTATGACGGATATATGGGACTCGGTTGGTTTTTTCCGTATAGACTGAAAAGCGGCAGAACCGATTTTCTCAAAACTTTCCCATATTGTGTAGGTTGGTCTGGAAGGAAACATAGGTTATATAATTTTTCGGTATCGGAAGGGGGACGGACCCTCCCCCTAATGTCAAAAACACAACCCAAAATCAAAAGCGGACCGATCGGGACAATATAGATATCAAATAAAAGGTAGAGGAGAGTAGAATACGAATATGGTATTAAAATTTAAGTTTAAGTACCCATAGGGCCGCCCCAATCCCAAAACTCCCCCAAACAGACATATTGGATGTTCGTTTCAATATGGGGCTCAAATGATAGGTATTCGGGAGTAGATTTCGAATCTGGCATACAAAATCAGATCGAAGTAAAGGGGGTCACGCCACCTCTCAAAAACGCCATTAGACCCATTATAACTATATGATGCTTGACTGAACCGATTTTCTTAAAACTTTCATAGATTGTGTACGTTTGTCTAGAAGGAAACATAGGCTTTATAATTTTTAGATATCGGGAGGAGGCGGACCCTCCCCCTTACCCCAAAAACGCCACCCATATCCGAAAGTGGTCCAATGGGCACAATAAGGTAATCAAATGAAAGGAGACCATAAAACGAATATGGTATTAAGATTTGCGTCCAAGTACCCAGTACCCAGCACTCAGCACCCAACCCCAAAACTCCTCTAAACAGATATTTTCGAAGTTCATGTCAATATGGGACTCAAATGAAAAGTATTAGGCAGTAGATTACAAAAATGGCATAAAAAATTAGGTCCAAGTAATGGGAGGTTGCCCACCACCAAATACCCCCCAATGGGTATATTAGGAATCAAATAAAAGGTATTTGAGAGTAGAAAATGAATTTGATATCCAATTTTGGAGCCAAATGTTCACTTCATTTCCGTTGGGAATAAAGAACGAATTTGATATATATTTTCAGTGCAAAGGGGCTGTCGCCCCTCCCCCCAGCCACAAAGCTCCCTCCAAATGATTCATGTTTACCGGCCATGGCAATATGGGGCTCAAATTAAAGGGATTTGGAAGTGCAGCACGAATTTCATATCTATATTTGAATCGAAATGTCTGAGGTGCCGTCCCTCCTCTAATGAGAACATTACCCTAAGGAAGAACATTACCACCAGGAACCGAGAAGGGGCAAATTCTCACATAGCCTATTTTTTATAGTCGAGTCCAAACGACGTGCAACACCTTTTTGGGGAAAATTTTTTAAATGACCATGCATGGCATTTTTATTTTATCTCGCGAATGTTAATAGGGGATAAACACAGCTTTTTCCGATGATCATGCCAGATTCGAACGTGTTCAATGTCATAGGCTACAATGGCACGAATTCGATATCCGCATTTAGGGCGAAGTATCCCCACCCTAAAAAGATATTAGAGAGTTAAAGAAGGCGCAGCGGAACAGGCCCGGTTCGGCTAGTTATATATAAAATTAATAATATTTTACCCTAGACTTTTACACACTAAAGTAGAGCTGTTGCCATCGGCCTGGCTCCAATGGCCAATATCTGATCCTCGTTCCACCCTAATCAATATTCATTTAAAACATATATTTTTTTTATACCACAATGTGAATGAAAAGCACTGCATTCTATGGTACTCGTATACCCTGAGTCAAGTATAAAAAAGAATGAAATAGTAGAGGGATATTAATAAAACAAGTATAAACCAACAAATCGCGAAGGCAAAAACATAAAATACCTAAAAAAAAGTATAAAATGAAATTTTAAGTCAATGCATAAGGTCAGAGTTTAAGTGGTGTTAATAAACGATGTTTTATCTATCATCATGGATTTATGCTCTTTTTTAGGGATGTTCTACAAGTGTTTTGAAAACGGAAGAGCTAGGAGTTTTTAAATGCCGTTTAAATGAAGAGATAAGAGAATTTAGCAGAGGGGTCCAGAAAAAACATTAAAAAATGACTAAACTTCAAAAAAAAACAAAAATTTATTCAATGATTTAAGTGGGGTGAATTTTTGAGTCAAATCTCAAGTAGTTGACGTCAAACACTGCTTGCGTATGTCATATATTCCAAAGACAAATCAGTTACCTTTATTAATAATCAAATCCTTAAGAAATTTGTATTTCTAAAAAGGAAAATATCCTACATTGCACAGTGGGAGAAAATCGGAAAAAACTAGTAAAAAATATGCCGTGTGAGAACATCTATTTGAATTAATGGTTAGAGCTGAAGTGTTAGCGAGATCGTGTGAAAAATTTCAAGGCTCTAGGTTGTCTGGACGACTTTTGGCAGGCCCCTACAGTTGGTCACCTCGGAATTTCGAAAAATTGTTGGGGATGCCAAATCTCAATTTGTGGTCTGATTTTCAAAAATCTTTTTTGCTGGATAGTGCTCAAAAATTCCAACAAAAAAATCTGCTTGAGAAGTAAAATATCTTCACTGGTTTCGGGGATATACGAGTTTTAATTGGCTATGTATTGTGCAATTTACGAATGCATTTGTGGTTCGATTTTAATTTTTTTGCATGATTTGGATTCGCGTAAAAATTTAAAACTTCGCCGCACTTCACATCTGATTGTTCAGTTGAAAGTTTTACAGTTTGAAAGTCAAAAATTGTAAAAATGTGTATTTTTTGCATTATTTGGTCAAAAAATATTTTTCATTAATAAGTCTTTATTGAAAAATCTAGCTTGAATACTCCATTTTTTTGTTTGTCAAGAGGACATATTGTAGATGCTTTTTAAGATGAATCTTAACAAGATATGTCAACTTAAACGGGTGCTATGTGTAGTTTAAAATAGGCATTTATTTATTAAAGAGTTGAAAAAAACACTTCGAGTTCAAAAATTCCAAAGACTACATCCCCCAATTGGGCACATGTTTTTTTTACTTCATATGCCCCCTAAAAAAATTTTTTGCACCTTACAATATGTGTAGCCTCTACCGCAAATTTAGTAAAAAAATGCCGATTTTGAAACCATCTTTGCCCGAAAAGGGAATTTACGGGAATTTCGTAACAAAACTCGGGAAGAATTTATTTTTAATTCTTTAAGAACACTTTTATTGGCAAATTCAGAGAGAATTACCAAGCTATGTTTATTCAGGTTTTTCTTAGAACTTTTTCAATTCATTATTGAGGTATTTCAGCAAGTTTTTTTCAATGGAGAATAATCAAAGAAAATATTTTTTTTCCCCAAAAAATTAAAATGCACATGTTCATACCCTCCACCATATGATGGGGGTATCCTAACTTCGCTAGTATTAATGATGACCATCAATTATCGATTCGTTGCCGTTCGCATTAGGTCCCTGTTACTTAACAACATGAAAAAGTTTGCGGAAGGATTTTGGTGTGAAGCTTTTCAAAATACAGCCGGTGCACGAATTGAAGCCGAATGACCTACAGCAACGCAGAATTTTTGGTGAATAGGCTCTTGAAAGGTTGGCAGTAGATCCATTTTTTTTTTTTTTATCGAAAATTTGTGTTCAGCGATGGGGCTCATTTTTGGCTCAATGGGAACGTAAAAATTTTGGAGTGAATATCTGCCAGAAGCATTGCAAGAGCTACCAATGTATGCAGAAAAAGTCTCAGTTTGTTGTGGTTTATGGGCTGGTGGCATCGTTGGACCGTACTTCTTTAAAGATGATGCGAATCGTAACGTAACTGGGAATGGTGAGCGCTATCGTGAGTTGATATCCAACGTTCTTTTGCCCAAAATCCAACAATAAGACTTGCGTGCCACATGTTACAAAGCACGGGTAACAATGGACTTCTTGAGAGGCGACTTCGATAAACATTTTATATCACGTTCGGCACCGATCAATTGACCGTACGATTTAACGCCTTTAGACTAATTTTTTGTGGGGCTATGTTAAATCTCTGTCTAAACAGACAGCCCGCTTCAATTGAAGAAAACTTTGAAGCATTTATTAGTAAGATAATGGCCGAAATGTTGGAAAGAGTATGCCAAAATTGGACTAAGCGGATGGACCATTTGAGGCGCAGTCACGGTCAACATTAGCAGAATGAATCTTCAAACTTGAAATCATATGGACCGTATTATCGATTCAAATAAAGATTTCGTTAATTTTTCTGAACTTTATGTGTTTTTTTTTTTTGAAAAACTTACCTATATCTCTTCAAAAATCACCCATTATATTCTTGATCGTCTTAACATTTTAAGTCGATGTAGCCATCTCCGTCCGTCTGTCTTTCTGTCTGTGGAAAACACTCTAACTTTCGAAAGAGTTAAGCTAGGCGCTTTAATTAAATTTTGCACAAATACTTCCTATGAGTCGGTTGGGTGTGAAAATGGGCCATATCGATCCATCTTTAGATATAACCCGATCTCCAGATTGCACTTCTTGAACCTCTCCAGGGCGCAATTCTTGCCCGATTTTGCTCAAATTTAATTTTGCACAATGATTTCTCCAATGGTCTTCAACATACGTTGAAGAATGGAACCTCCATTACCATTTTACTTCTTGAGCCTCTAGAGGACACAGTCACTATATTTGTGACCTCTAACAAACGTGCCCAAATACGGTCTGAATTGGTCTATAGCCTGATATACAAAATTTCTCATGAACATTAAATTAAGAAACAGGGGACACTTCTCTCATATCAACGAGTGCAGTCCGATTACAGTTTTTAGCTCAACAGGGGCCTCTTTTTTTTATGCCGAGTCCGGACGGCGTGCCGCATACCACCACTTGGTAGAGACACCATTCAAGTTTTGAGCTCAATGATAAGGGGCCTCCTTTTTATAGCCGAGTCCGAACAGCGTGCCGCAGTGCGACACCTCTTTGGAAAGAAGTTTTACATGGCATAGTACCTCACAAATGTTGGCAGCATTAGGAGGGGAAAACCACAGCTGAAATTTTTTTTTTGATGGTCTCGGCAGAATTCGAACCCAGGCGTTCAGGGTCATAGGGGGACATGTTAACCTCTGCGGTGGCTTCCACAATGGTGTTATAAGCTATCTTTAATTTGCGTTTGTTCGATGCGTCACAATTTGCAAAGAGCTCGGAGTCATAGGTTAAAACAGGTACAAGAAAGGTTTTTGCTAGGAGAGCACATATATGAGGTGGAGTGAAGATTTGGCAGCTCCAACAACTTTTCAAAATACCGAGGTGGAACCTGCCAAAAGGCCCTTGGACAACCTTGAAATTTCGCACACGATCTAGCTAACACATCAGCTCTAACCTTTCCAAATTTCATAGAGATGTCTCTACCCGTTCTCACACCGCATATTTTTTACTAGTTTTTTTCGATTTTCTCCCACTGTGCGTCGGCTTTTTTGCATCAATTCGGTTTTCTTTCTGCTAATTACGTATACATATGCAAATATGTTGTGTAGGTTCATCATTGTCATCCTCCAAAAGAGACTGCAATTTTGTCAATGCCAACTTCTTAGAAAAAGGTCTTGTATTGAAAATAAATTCGCAAAAAAGCTGATTATGATGTACGCATTACATCTGTCAAGTGCACATAAAAATGAGATAAAAAAATAAAGCTCGTGTGCAGTTTCACTTTGAAGGGCTCACTGCGTTTGATATATGAAGAAAGCAAAGACGTAAGGAGAAACACTTCAATGGTAGTGCAAAAGCCGCATTCCAAATCACGTTGCAAGCTGACAAACATATCATACATTCAAGTGCTGAGCCTCTGATGCAAGCAAATTGCAACAAATTACTACAAAAAGGACGACATTGTTTGAAGTCGTATAAATGTTATTATAAATTATGAAGAACAGGGGATGAACCATGTTAGCTCATATTCAACACGAATGGAAAAATTCTTTGCATCTTTCCCTTCACTCAGCTAAGTAGATCGGCCAAATTGAGACCTACATCTAAATAAGGACAGATAGTGCTCATTTAAAAAGCCAACTGACAAACATCAATAAGCAGATCGCGGTCAAAATAGATTTCCAAGCGACTCAATCAACTATCCTTCTTTCTCAATTTCTGATAATTAGTTTCGAGATGTCCTTCTCCACCATTCATCATAGTCTATTAACCGAAGTTTTAATCTTACCCTTCTTAAAGCAAAGTGTGACTTGGGATGTTGGAAACCAAGCAACGGTTCTCATTGGTTTTAACTTGGAAAAAATCCAGGCTCTTCTTTCATCTTAAATGTGGATACAAACCTTCCGCGGTGACACCTGTGTAGCTACCTCTAAAAACCGTTAAAGGTAGTGAGGTGAAATTTGCCACCAGATCAGCTGTAGAAGCCCATTACCAGGAAAACTTGAAGAGATTACCTTGAAACAAGTAAAAGCACGATATGTTCGACATTTGTCGAGTTCTTTGCCTGGTATCTCTTTCTAGTCAAATAATGGATAAGAATTGCTATGATATTGGAGCTACATCAAGTTATGGTCCGATTGGATAGTTGAATTGCATTTTGGAGACCATAGTAGAGGAATGAAATTTCTGCCAATTCGGATACGAATTGCGCCCTTTAGGGGTACAAGAAGCAAGGTCAGAAGATCGATTTATATGGGAGCTGTATCAGGCTATAGATCGATTCAGACAATATTAGACAATATTGTTAAAAGTCAAAAATTGCGTCCACTAGGGGCTTAAAACGTATAATCGGGAGATCGGTCTATATGGGAGCTATATCAGGTTATCTAGACCATACTTGGCATAGTAGAAAAGAAATGTAAGCCAAATCGGGTAATAATTGCGCCGTCTAGAGGCTCAAGAAATCAGGATCCCAGATCGGTTTATATGGCACCTTTATCAGGTTATGAACCGATTTCTCATACAGGGCACAGTCGTGGGAAGTCATAACAAAAAAACACATGCAAAATTGCAGCGAAGTCGAATAAGAATTGCGCCCTCTAGTGGCTCAAGATCCAAGATTGGTTTATGTGACAGCTATATCAAAACATGGACCAATATGGCCCATTTATAATCCCAACCGACCTACACTAATAAGAAGTGTTTATGCAAAATTTGGACAGACAGACGGACGGAGAGACGGACAGATAGATGGATATGCCTAGACCGACTTAATAGGTCATGACAATCAAGAATATTTATACTGTATGGGATCTTAGATGAATATTTGGAGGAATGACGAAATGAGTTTGCCCCCATCCTATGGTGGAGAGTATAAAAACGAGGAAGATTAAAAAGGGATCCCTCTTATGTTGACGGCACCCGCAAAAGGTTTTAGGGACCATGGTCCCTAAAACCATGGTCCCTAAAACCTCTCTATAAAGAGAGGTGTTAGAGTGTCCGCACTCTTTATAGAGAGGGCGCAGCATAAGCACAGGCGGACGTATTGGAGAAATACAGGACAGACGTTACCCCCATACAGGAAATGCGATGATTCGGGAAGAGCTCCACAAGAGGCAGAGAAATACAGGACAGACATTACCACCATACAGGAAGTGCGATGGTTTGGGAAGAGCTCCACAATAAAACTAAGAGGTGACGCACTATGCTATAGCTGACATGAAACGAGACATGAGCTTGGTTGTGGATTTGTGGTTAGTCAGAGACTGAAACACTTTGTCTAGGCTAGCCACTATGCACATAAAGGCCACATTTTTCAACAACAGCCCTTTTTGTGCCCATAAATCTACAGAAGACAAGGCCAAGGACGAACAGATGAAGGATATTTTCTACGACCGTTTGGAAAGACCGATGTCCCGACCATGATATTGAAATTGTTCTGGGAGATTTTAATGCGAGCATAGAAAAGAAAATTATCGGAACAACTGTCGGAAAACTTTGCCTACACAAAGAAACTTTCGATAATCCATTGAGGCTAATAGATTTTTCCGCGGAAGAATTCACACGGACACATGGCATGAAAGAATTCACACGGACACATGGCTGTCACCCGATCAAAACACGAGAAACCAAATTGATTATGTTGTGAAGGCATTTAACCAGCGTGTTAGATGTACGATCGATCCGAGGGGCGAATATCGATTCGGATCATTACCTTGTTATAGCAAAGTTTCGCAGCCGCCTAAGTGTGGCTAGAAACGTACCATCTGACATTGCATGGAAGCTGAACATTGGAAAGCTGCGAACACAACAGGTGACAACGGCATACTCCACTCGGTTGACCCAATTGCTTGGAGAAAGCACTCACTGTCCCGATAGTATAGCAGCGGAATGGCAAATCATTGCCAACTCCATAGAAAGAGCCATAACATCTGCACCAGGGTATCAAGAGGATCCCAAGGAACCCATGGTACGACCAGGAGTACTGAAACCATGAATGTGGCATAGAGGCAACCGTACACAAGAAAGGGGACAAGACGGAATGTGCCAAATATAGAGGAATAAGGATATGGTGAGAATATGGAAAGAACACTTTTCCAGTTGCTGGTATCCGATGATGTTTACCATGAGTCTACCACAGAGTGTGTACCTCCTAGTCCAAACGAGGTCGGCAGAAAAATAATAAGGCAGCAGGAGCCGATGGTTTGTCGGCTGAACTATTTAAGACCGGAAGCGACACGCTGATAAGGCGTATGCATCAGCTCGATGCGCGCTCTGGCTAGAAGAACGCATACCCAATGATTGGAACTTCAGCATACTATGTCCTATACACAAGAGTGTGTACCTCCTACTGAGAACGAGGTCCACGTAGCAGTAACCCGGCTGAAAAACAATATGGCAGCAGGAGTCGATGGGTTGCTGGCTGAACTGTTTAAAACCAGAGGCGACACGCTGATAAGGCGTATGCATCAGCTCGTCTGCGCGCTTTGGCTAGAAGAACGCATACCCAATGATTGGAACTTCAGCATACTATGTCCCTTAAACAAGAAAGAGGACAAGACGGAATGAGCCAACTACAGTGGAATAAGTCTCCTTCCCATTGCATACAAGATTCTATCGAGCGTACTGTGTGAATGATTAAAGTCTAAAGTCAACGATATAATGGGCCCGTCAATGCGGCTTTAGACCTTGTAAATCCACCATTGATCAGATATTCACACTGCGCCAAATCCTGGAAAAGACCCGAGAAGGACAATGTCTGCGTTTGGTGTTCCTGCAAAACTGATACTTTACAGGATGACACTTGCTGATACACGCTTCTCAGTTAAAATAGGAAATAACCACTCCGAACTGTTCAACACCAAACGAGGTTTCAGACAAGGGGGACAGCATATCGTATAATCTTTTTAAAATCCTGCTGGAGAAGATTATACGAGAAGCAGGAGTGAATATGCATGGCACACTAATCATAAGAGAACATATGCCGACGACATCGACATTATGGGTCGGTCATCGGAAGTAGTAACTGCAGCCTTTGAAAGAATCGAAAGAGAATCAGTGAAAATGGGTCTGGCAGTAAATGAAGAGAAGACACAATGAAAGGAAGCACTCCCCCAAAACGCCTTATAAGCCCGAGCAGATAAAAAAAATGGGGAATATTAGGAAACATAACTTTGAGATAGTCACCGGCCTTTTTTACCTCGGTGCAGCTGTAACCGAAACGAATAACACCAGTTTTGAGATAAAGCGAAGAATAATATCGGCAATGCTTCATTTCTGAAGAGACGCCCGTCCCCACCCAAGCACAGATATACCTACGCTGGAGATTATGGCACCCCCCGTCGGAATCATCCTGTTCCTTCGACAAACCTCAGGAGACATACAAGAGGTACGTTCGCAAGTTCACCCAGGTCACAGAAGAAACGGCTCCCCAGCGAAGAAGAAGAGCCTACGTCTCTGCAGACCCAGACAAGAACACAGCAAGTGCTCAATAGTCTCCTCCTCATCCTAGTCGAGGTAACTCCCACAGAAGTCATTGTGCGGTATCCTCGGTATCGATGTCGTCGGCATATGTGGATACTGTGTATGGAACAGTATCCCGTTATAACCCCTGTCAAGGTATTCATCGACCTCTTATCGAAAGCCAGCAACTCCCTCGTCCTCCTCTGATCGATGACTGGCCATAGCGCCTTTGCAGTCCGGCAACCATCCATCGAGTCCCACTTCGCCACCGACACCAACCCTGGCCATCCCCTTTACTGTGTTCAGTAGCTCGACAAATGGCACGTAGCCAAATTTGCTCATGGAGATTTTATTATGGACAGGAAATGACATAGAAATGAGTGCTGTCTGATTCAAGTTTAAGTTCAATGATAAGGGGCCTTGTTTTTATAGCCTAGACAGGACGGCGTGCCGCAGTGAATACGTTTTTACAAGGTGGGAAAAAATCGAAAAAACTAGTAAAAAAATTTGCCGTGTGAAAACGGGTAGAAATATCCCTTTGTTTAGAGCTGAGATACTAGACAGATCGTGTGAAAAGTTTCAAGGCCCTAGTGGGTCCGTGCGCCTCTTGGCAGGCCCCTAACCCCGTTATTTCGAAAAATGGTTCGGGCTGCCAAATTTGACCAAACAATAAGTGCCGGTCGTGCATATCTCTATATCCTGCACTCGTTAATTGTATGCACCCTGCCCTGTATCAAAAATAGTATGCGTACAATGCATATTCCTCTAATTGAAAATTTGTGTGCATGATGTTGCATAAAAATGACACCGACAGTGATAAAGGAGCACATATAATAGATATACCCAAAAGTCTAATACGAGTTACAAATGCGTGCAAATGACACTCATACAAGGAGTCACCATGGTGTTCAACACATCGCTTACATGGCAAACGAAGGAAACAAAGTGAGCAACCAAAAGATACTTAGATAGGGGAACATATTCAATGATCCAAACGCACACGCAATCTACTCTCATTCCTATATGTTTTAGTTTTGCATATCAAAAGAAACACTAATCTTATGAATATCTTCTTTTCAAGAAAATCTATAAAAAGCGCCAACCTTTGATGCACAACGTCTGAGCATGATGTACAAAGCAACACTTTAAAAAGACATCCTTTGAAGAATTTCGTTTATGTGTGTGTGTAAGACCCCATATACGTTGGATGAGTGTAAGAAGTTTCTTCTTTTTCTTTATATTTTCTGTAAGTGAATTCCGGAAACGGATGTTACAAAAAAGTTTTCCCCTAACATACATACACAGCGGTGGCCATGGTATGTCGAAAACGTGTGAGTTACTCGAATATTCAATAAATGATTGGAATGTTTAAGAGTTATGCGTACGAAAGAATGATGAATGCACACCCTGTAGGAAATGTCAATAGTAAATCTATACTGACTTACTATTGACTTTTTCATCAGAAGTACTGACAAATTGTACCCGAACCCATGCTTTTTGCTGCAGACATTTTATATGAGCTTGTCATTCAGAAGTCAGTAGTGACATTGTCAATAGTGAGGCATTAAGGAATATACAGAGACATTGCGGGATATATGGGACATTGTCAGTAGTATGTCAGTAGGGACATATATAGACATTTTTCATCATTTCGTCTGTAGTTTTCGAACTTTTCACTAAATTTCAAAACCAGCTGGATAAGCCATTCAAATTTAATTATTTATTTCTTTAATATATACTTTTAGTAAGGAAAAAACTTTTATAAAAGAAAAATCCTTTTTTTTTCGAAAGGATTCATCAAAATAACTCACACGTTTTCGACGAGTAAAACTAAAATAAATTATAGTTTGTCAAAAAAATATTGTAGACAATTTGGTGACAATGTCAAACATATAGTAGACAAAAGTGATGACTTGGGTACACTTAACCCCAGACTTCCTACTTCCTACAGGGTTGTCAATGAAAACATTGTAGACAAATTGTTGACAATGTCGAACGCATAGTAGACAAAAGTGGTGACTTGGGGGCACTTAACCCCAGACTTCCTACAGGGCAGTGTCTTAGGGTGTTTGTATCTCTATGTGTGTGTGTGTGAGAGAGAGAGCGTGATCATTTAATGTTGTTGTGTATCATTAATGTGGGAGTATTTATATTGGAATAGTTGAAATACAATACGAGATATCTTTGAAGATATGCCAACGTCTTTAAGCTGCATATAGGAAATATGGTATAATATAGCAAAAAAGGGTGAAAAATTGTAAATAGCAAGATACCCTCACCTCATAATGAAACTGATGTCCAATGTTGTAGTCAATGTTATTTTTATACCCTCCAACAAAGGATAGGTAGTATACTAATTTCGTCATACCGTTTTTTACACAACGAAATATTCATCTGAGACTCAAAAAAGTATATACACTCTTGATCGTCTTGACATTTTAAGTCAATTTAGCCATGTCCTTCCGTCTGTCGAAAGCACTTTGACTTCCGAAGGAATTAAGCAAGGCGTTTGAAATTTTATACGAATACTTCTTATTAGTGTGGGTAGGTTGGGATTTTAAATGGGCTACATCGGGCTAAGTTTGATATAGCTGACATTTAAACCGTTCCTGAATCTTGACTTCTTGAGCCTGGAGAGGGCGCAATTCTTATTCGATTTGGCTGAAATTTTGAATAAAGTGGTTTGTTTTAACTTCCAACAACTGCGCCAAGTATGGTCCAAACCGGTACCTACTTTATATCTATTGGCCACTACGGAGAGGGTATCCTCTAGCCGAACGGAGAAAAAAAAGATGCGCAAGCGCCTCGTTCTTCTGCGCTTGTTCTCCTATCTCTGACACCTAGTTTCGAGTTGGCGCTTTCTACTTGGTCACTATATTGGAGTTTTGGACTTTTCCTTTTGTGTTTTCTTTTATGGTCGCCTTCAGAAGATTTCTTTGCTGAAGCTTCTTCATCCATTCTGACAACATGACCCAGCCAACACAAAGGTTGCATTTTTATGCGTTTAACTATTCTATCGGAGCTATCTTACAAATTTTTCCCATGAACATTCCACTAAGTAAGAGGGGCAAACTTCTCATATATTATTGAGTGCAGTTTTATTCAAGTTTAAACTCAATGATAAGGGGTCTCCTTTTTATATTCGAGTCTGAACGACGTGTCGCAGTGCGAAACCTCTTTGGAGAGAAGTTTTAATATGGCATAGTTGCCAGCATTACTAAGGGGATAACCACCGCTGAACAATTTTCCTGATGTTCGCGCCGGGATTTGAAACCCAGGCGTTCGACAACATAGGCGGACATGTCTACCTCTGCGCCACGGTGGCCTCTGGGTTTATACGATGTCTATATTCTCTATTAACGCAAACTGGTCCATACTACAAATACTGCCTTGGGATTGGTTCTATGGCCACCATTATCGGATACCAGCTGTTGGGAAAAGTGTTCTTTCCATATCCTCAGCACACTATTTGTATCAGTTACCAGATGTCCTTCTTTGTCTCTGCAGGAGGATGCACCGAAGCGAAGATATTTAATTCTTTTGTAGAATTTTCGGACTTTCCGGAACTGACGTTTTTCCTCTCTTCTTTTCTCCTGATTCCTGTTGCTACTGACTGTAATATTGCCCTGTAAGCCGCCTTCATGGCTTCAGTAGCTTTTTGGCACTCCATTTAGTTGTACCATGGGTACCTAGGGGGAGACTTTTGTTACCCATGTACGGATGTAATGGCTCCTTCCATGGAGTGGACAATGGTTTGCCATTGCGCTGCTATACAAGCGAGGCAAAGATTGCTTTCTTCAAGCAATTGCAGCTTTCTGACGTCCAGCTTCCGTGCAGTTTTTAATCGTAAATTTCTCGCCACACTAAAGACGTGTGCGAACCTTTGCTGCAATAAGGTAATGACCCGCATCGATGTTCGCCCCTCGGATTGTTCGTATGTATCTAAGTAACTGGTTAAATGTCTTCTATCTATCACAACATGATCTATTTGGTTTCTCGTGTTGTATTACACATTTGGCCGTGTGAATCCTTCGGTGTGGAATCTGGTGCTGCTTACTACCATGTTTTTTGCCCCGTCGAAGTCTATTAGCGTCAATCCATTATCTGATGTTTCTTTGTGTAGGCTAAATTTTCGACCGCTGGGCCAAACATACTTTCCTTCCCTATTTCTCCTTGAACGATTTTAATATCATGGGCGGGACAGCGGTCATATTATCTTTCTAGGTGCTCGTAGAAAATATCCTTGGTCTGTTCATCTGTCTTGTCTTGCGTCGGGCCATGGGCATAAATTAGGCTGATGTTGAAGAATTTGGCCTTTATGCGGATTGTGGCTAGCCTCTCATCCACCGGAGTAAACCTGGAGACAAGGAGTTTCAGTATTCGACTAAATGTAAATCCAACGTCAACTTCATTCCTCTTTTCATGGCAGCTATAATATAGAGCGTCACCACTCGATGTTGTTGTGGAGCCCTTCTCGAGTCATCCCACTTCCTATATGGCAAAACTATCTGCCCTGTTATTTCTCTCCAATAGAATCGCCGGTGCGTACACTTCACCCTCCCTATAAAGAGTGCGGACATTCCACTTGCAGATACGCAAATCCAGGTCCATAAAACGTTTGCTGGGGTCGTCAACTTAGGGGCAATCCGTTTTTAGCTTTTTTTGTTTTTTCAAAGTATTTCTCTAAGTTTTCCGAGCCATGGGCACATGGTCCATAATACGTATGCGGGGGTCGTTAACTTTCCGGCTACTAACCCGACGCTCTAACCTATCTTTTTATTGTTCGTTTGTTTCTCTTTCGAGATGAGCTCAATGATCGGAGATTTTTCTTTGCAAATGGAAAAGGAAAGCCACAGATCGCAACACACACCAACCACTATGAGACGCGATTCATTAGCTATATTATTGCGAAAACGCCTCTATGATATAAATACGACCTTAACCACACTCGACAACCCTGTTCTATTAATTGTACTTTCCCCAATACATGAGTTTTTTGAAAGCCACCTTAGAGTATAGGGATCCTGGATCCAATCCTGGCAGAAACATCAGAAAATATTTCGGTAGTGGTTTTCCCTTCCTAATGCTGGCTACATTTGTGAGAAATTTTCCATGTAAAAACTTCTCCCCAAAGAGGTGTCGCTCTGCGGCACGTCGTTGTCCCAGTTCCTTAATGGAATATTTATGGGCAAATTTGCATGTGTTGATCTTTTTATGGTTCTAAAGGTGAACTCGTGGCACATCGTAGCCCACTATCTTTAACGGATGGCTAAGGTATCTACCCAGATGCCATCGCGGAAGGTTTGTGTCCACATTTGAGATGAAGGAAGACCAAGATCGGCCTGGATTTTGCCAAATCAAAACCAATCAGAACCGTTGTGTGGTTTCCAACATTCCCAAGTCATTCATGACCTCAAACATACGTGTAAAAAATGGTCCCTTAGGTCCATAGCCTGATGGAGCTCCCATATAAACAGATCTCCCGATTTTATTTTTGAAACCAAGTAAGGCCCCAAATCGGTTCATAACTTGGTATAGCTCCAATAGCAAAGAAATTCTTATCCATTATCGTTTGTTTGCCTATAAAGAGATATCGGCCAAAGAAATTGACAGATGCGTTCCATGTTGGAGGGTATATAAGATTTGGCTTGGCCGAACTTAGAAAGCTTATACTTGTTTTTGCCTGCTGATCTATATTTTACCATAAATTTAGTATAACTTGAATAAATAATAATATTAGTTTTTTCCTCATCTTGATTCTTTTTTTATATTTTTTATGCTACAATAATGTGTTTATTTTATTTTTTTTTTTTTTATTTTTTTGTAACATAAGCTTTTTCACTTTTTTATTTATTTACCAACTGTAGAACAAATTCCATGAGTCAAATACTCTGCGTATGAATGAGTTTCCGAAATATTCTGCATGCAATTTAATATGCGCATATAAATTAGCAACATCATCATAGGCATCAACAACGTGACAACCATCTTCAGTATTAGAAAGTGTAGCGCCGCCGCTAAGCACCTTTAACAACAAATGTGTTTGAAAAGTTTCGAAATAAATCGTTTGAAACAGCTGCAATTGATGCAAGTGAAGGCATGTTGAACGTGTGGTTGCAACACGTGAGTGTGATTACAGATTAAATTTTAACAAAACTTTGCAATTTCCACGCAAACTATCGCCGAAGCTAAGATATTAAGATAAGGCTATCAAGAATAGGCGTTGCACAGTGAGACAGCAACATATAAATGAGTAAATGTATATTTAATTATTTAAATGAATAGAGATGTCAATATTTAATTTCGAATAGGAATAAAAGCGCTTTTTAAGGTTTCTCACCCTTGTCCTAGCAAAATTTAGTATGGGCAGTAAACGCATTAAGGGGCCAGTTAGAGTATAGGACCATATTTAGATTTGGCTGCCTTTTCGATCGATATGGATCAGTGAGTTGCACTAGGACCACAACTACCCGAACCGTATTTGGTCTATATCTGACCATATTTAGATGTGGCTGCCATAGAGATCGATCTGCCAAATATGGGTTTTAAGCCTATCGCAGCCACATTTATTGCCTGATTTCGCTGAAATTAGGACTGTGAGTGGCTCTTCACTAAATATAGTAAATATAGGACCATATTTAGATATAGTTTCCATCATAAGCGTAGAAAGGCCTCCATGGGCCAGAAGAGTTTTAGCCTCCTCCCACAGATCTTTTAAAACCAATTTGCACAGTGGGATAGAAGCGAAAAAATAGTTCAAAATCTGCCGTTTGAATTTAAGAGCTAAGCTGTTTACGAGACAATATTCAAAATATCAATTTCCTAGGTGAACCGAACACTTCTTGTCAGTCTTCTTAAGTTTGTCCCCTCGGCTTTTCGAACATTGGTTCATGCTGCCAAATCTTTATTTTTAGTCCGATTTCCAAATATTTTTGTTTGCTTTACTAACTAAATTCCTCATTAGCATTCCACGTAGGAACAGGGGATACTGCGCAGTCCGATTAAAGTAGAATGATAAGGAGCCTACTTTTTTTGACGAATCCAAACGGTGTGCAGCATAAAGACACATTTTAGTAGAGAAAATGTAAATGTAGATTACTAATGGGATAACCACCGCTGAAAATTTTTCTGATGTTCTCGCAGGGGTTTGAACCCAGATGTTTTTTCGTTAAAGGCGCATCAGCTTACCTCTGCGTCCCGGTCACCTTCGGATATTGCTCAAAAATCGCTACAAAAACGTCCGCTTAGGGTCTAGAAGATTTCTTCTGGTTTCGGGTTCACCCGATTTTCTAACCGAATATGTACAGGATATCGGTTGGCCCCGATACCAAATATTGAAGACCTTAAGTGGTCGTTTATGTAATGATTTTTGAGCAGTATCCAGCAAAAAATAATATTTGAAAATGGGACTTAAAATAAGATTTGGCAGCAAAGACCAATTTTTGAAATCCGAAGTGACAAACTTGAGGAGCCTTGTACAAATTACTGTTTCAAATTTAAAAAAAAATCATATAATTAATGTACCTTTGTCTTAAGACCCTGAAACGGCAGATCAGTCTATACGACAAAATATGGCTTAATTTTGACCATCTGAACAACGGAAGGTGTACAGATCTGAACTTTAGTTAGTCCAACGCAGTGTTCTAAGTTTTAGCGAAATCGGGTAATAAATGCTCTCATTATGAGCTTAAGACTCTAAATCGGTAGGCTGATATATCCAAATGAAGTCATATATGGACCATCTTCAGTTCGAATGTAAAAGGGACCAAAAGAAATGCCTATTCTTAAATTTAGCGTAATCGCGTAAAAAATGCGACTGCTGTTGGCTTAAGACTCTTAATAGACGGATCGTTTTATATGATAACTATATTCAAATATAGACTGATCCAAACTATACTCGGTTTGGATGTCGACGGGTCTAAAAGAACTGTTTGTTCCAAATTTCAGAGAAATCAGGTAATTCATGGGGCTTTTACGGGCTTAAGACTCTGAATCATCAAATCGGTTTATATGACAGCTATGTCCAATTATGGCGAGATATGGACCATATTCGGTAGCATAATCGGACAGTAAATGTTCGTCAACTCTCTACAAACATAATTTAACAATTAATGTATTTAATTCAATGCTAAAATTCGTTGAGATTTTAACTATTTCAGATAAAAATTTGCTAGTTGGTTTTTTCTTAAAGTTATTTTTTTCTGTGCATATATCCGAGGTGTTGGGAACCAAAAATTCGCACGCCGAACTTTACAGAACTTGTTCTTACTCAAGAGGAGACTGATAGACCTGAGAAGATAGTTAGCAGGCTATGTGGCACGATTATCAACGCAAACAATGTGTGTAGACAGAAGGCAACGGAACTCTGCCGTCAGTTTGGGCAGCTAAACGCTTGAAATTTTGCATGAATACATCCTTTCAGTGTAGGTCGGTTGGGATTCTTAATGGGCTATATCGGTCCATGTTTTGATATAGCTTGCCATATAAACCGATATCGGATCTTGACCTCTTGAGCCACAACTCTTATCCCATTTGGCTGAAATTTTGTTTTGACTTCCAACAATTGTGCCAAGTATGGTTCAAATCGTTTAATAACCTGATATAGTTCCCATATAAACCCATCTCGGATTTTGACTTCTTGAGCCGCCAGAGGGCGCAATTTTTATCCGATTTGCCACAAAATTTTGCACGAAGTGGTTCGTTCTGGCTTCCAACAACTGTGCCAAGTATGGTTAAAATCGATTAATAACCTTATATAGCTCCCATATAACCCGATCTCCTGATTATACTTTTTGAGCCTCCGGAGGGCGCAATTCATATCCGATTTGGTTGAAATTTTGAACAACGACTTCTTCCATGACCTTCAACATACTTGTCAAATACGGTCTGAATCGGTCCGTTATCTCCCATATAAACAGCTCACCCGATTTTACTTCTCGAGCCACTATAGGACGCAATTCTTATCTGATTTGGCTGAATTTTTGAACAATGACTTGAACTTTGGCCTCCAATAGCCAAACCTATTATGGCTTCAATATGTTCATAACTTGGTATAGCTCCAATAGCATAGCAATTGTTATCCATTATCCTTTGTTTGCCTATAAAAAGATATCGGACAAAGAGCTTGACAAATAAGGTCCATGGTTGGTATATAAGATTCGGCCATGCCGAACTTAGCACGCTTTTACTTTTTATTTGTGGGGTCTTATTTCATTGGGTTTCCATTATTCCATTTTTGGGTTTTTATTTCATTTTCGATTTGGAGCTTTATTGCATTGTGGATTTATTTCATACCGTCTACATTGTAGGGTGGGAAATGGATATTTTGGTGTGTTGCAAACGGGTTGACTAAATGAATATATCCCCTATACTATGGAACAAAAGTTCTGAAAATATGTTTAATCAGTGTACATAGGAATTTTACCCACTTCGCCCTCACCCTCCCCCTTTCTCCCTCTCTCGCTCTTTTTCTCTTCCTCCCTCTCTCACTACCTCCCTTCCTTCCAGCTCTCTCTCTCCTACTGTCATTGAAACATTCTTTTAAAGAATTTTCGTGAAAAACTTTGAATTTTTTCCACCATATTTGCTTTACCATTTGTTGGTTTTTAAAGTAAAATTTTAACAGAAATTTAAACTTCTCAATTAAAGTTGAATGTTTCTTTTCAATTCTTCATACCAGAAAAAAATGCATGCATGTGCGATTAATACATGAGCATAAGAGGAAAATGTTGAAAGCATTTAAATTTAAATGTTTAACAATGCAGTATCCAGTAAAGACGAAATGTATGTAAATCCTGGTAAGCCAATTGTCGAAAGTGAAACACTTTAGATCAATTCCGAATAGCGATAGTTCGGAGAAATCGAATCGAGTCGAACTTTGTGTTCTAAATCGGGTAAATCGGCTTTTATGTGCTTAAGACCTTAAATAGGAAAATTGGTCTACATCGCAGCTATATCAACATACAGTCTAAGTTAACTATATTCGGGTTGGATATTAGGGACCCTACTGCAACTCATTGTTTTAGTTTTTTTGTGAAAATTTTAGGGAAATCGGTTAATAAATTGTGGACTTTAATCCCTAATAGGCAGATCGGTCTATAAATGTGGTCTGATCTGAACCATATTCGGATCCGATATTGTCATACGACTCCTTGAGATGATTTTTTGTAGCCCATGAACATTCCACTAAGGAACAGGGGCAAACTTCTCACATATCAATAAGTGCAGTCCGATTCAAGCTTAAGCTCAATGATAGGGGGCCTCCTTTTTATAGCCGCGTCCGAATGGCGTGCCACAGTGCGACACCTCTTTGGAGAGAATTTTTACATGGTATAGTACCTAAAAAATGTTGCCAGCATTAGGAGGGGAAAACCACAGCTGAAAATTTTATGATGGTCTTACCAGGATTCGAACCCAGGCTTTCAGCGTCATAGGCGGACATACTAGCCTCTGTACTACGGTGGCCTCCATATTAACATAGTGGGAAAAAATGTCAGGTTTGGGGGGTGGGCTGGCTACTCATTGACAGATTCGAGCTCTACTCTAAAATACCTTAGTTTGAGCCCCGTATTGTAATGGTCAGCAAATATGTCCTTTTTTGAGGTGGTTATGGCAGTGGGATGGCCCCATAGACAATTAGTCCCTAATATTGATATGAGTTTCGCCCTCTACTTCCAAAGAGCTTTGATTTGAGCCCCATATTGCCATAGTCGGTAAATTTGTCTTCTTTGGGGCGTATTTTGGGGGTGGGCGGCGCCCTAAACACTTGTTCCCACATTTGGGTATCAAATTCGTTTTCTACTCTCAAATAACATTTTTAGTGGTCCCTATTCGAAATCTGGATACAAAATTTTTGTTTTTAGGTTACTAGCCTTTCTAAAACCATGATAAGGGGGAGAGTCCAGGCCCCCTACCTGGTAAGCCCAGTATGCTATCAACGCGGACAAAGGGGGTGTTTGATTTGGTTATCACAAAAGTTTGTTCGGCATCTTTTTCAATTTAAATTCCCACACAAACTTCATTCCAAACAATTTTGTGTCTTCGCACCTCATCACCTGGCCAAAAACAAATCAAACTCATGTTAAGAACTTATATACCACCCGCCGAACTATTGATGGTTTACACCATGTGAATAAAAGCCTTGTAACAACGCTACATGACGCTTACGAAGACTACAACAAATCCAATCAATTAAAATACTGATTGAACAAATTAACAAAGACATGCTCTTTGTGTGAGTGACAATTGAAAATCTCTTACAAGAAAGAACGACAAATGGCAATTGCTAACATTGTGGTGGTGGCTGACATAAAGAATTCAACAGAAACAGCTGAACGAGAAAACCGCCAACCAAGAATGTAAGCACTTAACCACACTTTCGTTAGTTGCTAAGAGATGGTAAAATAAAGAAAAAATAAACTCTTATTTTGGTATCCTGGTGTTCAGTTCATTTTGTATGCCACGGCTTAATTGTAGTTCTTTAAAGTGTTTTGTGTGACATTTTAGCGAGAATTCAAATAAGCCATGAGACGTGTGAGTGGCATATGGTAAAGTGAACTGGCATCAAATGATTGGAATCGAAATCGAGACATTTTCGATTAATCAAATACTTATATTAAGATATTTTTCAAAAACTATAAGAGATAAAAAAATGATACTAAAAGTAAATACAAAAAAATTTTAGATTATTTAAAATTTAAGTGAGAAATAAAAAAATAAAAAAACTCAATTTTTAATGAGTTCAAATTTTTAAATAAAAATATTAATTTTCAAATTTTAATTACTAATATTCCATACACTTACTTTAAATTTTAACTTTTAAACTGTTCCTATGTGGAATGTTAATGGACAAAATTTACACTGCTTTTAAATCCCTCACCTTTTCGTCTCACCCCAGTGTCTTCCTGAAGTTCGAGCAGACACACGCATTAATTTATGCAAATATGTATGAGAGAAATATTTAAATTTCTTCTCCGTTTGGCATATAACAAGTGCTAGAATAACTTTTGTATTCACTTAAGTACATCTTGTCTGTCTGCAGTGTTGTCTGACTTGTGTGTTGTACCGCCTACCAAATTGTTAACAAATATGTTGCGACATTTGGGAGTGTAAAAATGACTACCCACAACCAACTACATCTGCATTGAAAAGTGTGAGTTGGAATATATTATGATTTGCGTTCATCATACATTTGTACAGCCAGCAACTTGTTACTTGCCACATTGTCATTTTAAATGGCACGCATAAATTTTCATTTCATTTTTCTTTTTTTTTGTGTTTTGGTAATCACGTTTAAGTCATAAATTAATACGCTTCCAGGGCTCTTTTGCATTTTGAGTGCAGTAGACTTTAAAAGTCAACACTCAAGCATTGACAGACTACAGGGCAGGGCATAAAAGGAATTATGAAAAAAGAAAGCCTTTAATTTGGTTGCCAAATTATTCTTCTGTAAAGCTTATTTATCTTGAACATTTTATAGCTTGTTATTTTATTTCAAAGAAATTTGAGAAACTCAAGATTCGGTTCATTGGTGCGTATGATTTACATTCATGAATTCGCAAAAAGTGATCATACGACACCGTGGAAACAAGCATGAAATTTGTTTATTTGGAAATAAATATGAGTACCAAAAGCAATAGAATTGAATTGATGTTTAATCAAATTTCTATTAAAGAAACTTTAAGTAGTCTGTTGAATACTTAATTGCCACCATTAAATAACGGTATATTCATTGCGACATTTCGAAGCAACATGTCAAAGCAGCGATCACCTACAGTCCAATCACCTTTTAAGGTTATAACAATCACCTTTTAAGATTATAACGACGTGTAGATTCTGTAGATTTGGTTTAATGGTATAGATCAAACCAAAATAAGATCGAACCAAACTAAGGTATCTATCATTGAGACTAATAGCCGGATTTAAGGTAGAGCCCATTTATTACACGATTTCGATAACATTTAGTCCGGCACAAAACAAAATTCCTTTTGGGAACTCATCTATTAACTTTGGTAATTGTAAAAACAAAGGTACTCCTTTTCACAAAAAAAAAGTACTAACAATCAATGGAGAGCAAGTCCAATATCCTGATACCAAAGTCATGAATATTTGTTTCACAAATCCAGGAGTGTTTTTACCATTGCAAGCGGCACTTAACTTTAAGGTACGACTTTACAGTGTAAGAACAGTGTAAGTTCAAATGTGCTAAGTTCGGCTAGGCGGAATGTTGGGAACCCACCAACATGGATAGTAACAACAAGTAAGAGCGTGCTAAGTTCGGCCGGGCCGAATCTTATATACCCTCCACCATGGTCGCATCTGTCGAGTTTTTTGCGCAGTATCTGTTTTTAGGCAAACAAAGTATAATGCATAAGCAGTCCGATTCGAGGCTCAAGAAGCGAAATCGGGAGATCGGTTTATATGGGAGCTGTATCAAGCTATAGATCGATTCAGACCATATTGCATACGTATGTTAAAGGCCATGGGAGGAGCCGTTGTACAAAATTTGTGCCAAATCGGATGAGAATTGCGCCCTTTAGAGGCTCAACAAGTCAAGACCCAAGATCGGTTTATATGACAGCTATATCAGGTTATGGACCGATTAGGACCATACTTCGCACAGTTGTTCGAAGTGATATCAAAACACTATGTGCAAAATTTCAGTCAAATCGGACGAGAATTACGCCCTCTAGAGGCTCAAGAAGTCAAGACCCAAGATCGGTTTATATGGCAGCTATATTAGGTTATGGACCGATTAGGACCATATTACTCACAGATGTTGGAAGTGATATGGAAACACAATGTACAAAATTTCAATCAAACCGGATGAGAATTGCGCCCTCTAGAGGCTCAAGAAGTCAAGACTCAAGATCGGTTTTTATGACAGCTATATCAGGTTATAAACCGATGTGAACCATACTTAAAGCAGTTGTTAGAAGTAATATCAAAACACTATATGCAAAATTTCAGTCAAATCGGACGAGAATTGCGCCCTCTAGAGGCTCAAGAAGTCAAGACCCAAGATCGGTTTATATGGCAGCTATATCAGGTTATGGACCGATTAGGACCATATTACTCACAGTTGTTGGAAGTGATATGGAAACACTATGTACAAAATTTCAATCAAACCGGATGAGAATTGCGCCCTCTAGAGGCTCAAGAAGTCAAGACTCAAGATCGGTTTATATGACAGCTATATCAGGTTATAAATCGATGTGAACCATACTTAAAGCAGTTGTTAGAAGTGATATCAAAACACTATATGCAAAATTTCAGTCAAATCGGACGAGAATTGCGCCCTCTAGAGGCTCAAGAAGTCAAGACCCAAGATCGGTTTATATGGCAGCTATATCAGGTTATGGACCGATTAGGACCATATTACTCACAGTTGTTGGAAGTGATATTAAAATACTATGTGCAAAATTTCAGTCTAATCGAACGAGAATTGCGCCCTCTAGAGGCTCAAGAAGTCAAGACACAAGATCGGTTTGTATGGCAGCTATATCAAAACATGGACCGATTTGGCCCATTTACAATCCCAACCAACCTACACTAATAATAAGTATTTGTGCAAAATTTCAAGCGGCTAGCTCTACTCCTTCGTAAGTTAGTGTGCTTTCGACAGACATAGGACGGACAGACGGATGGACATGACTAGTTCGACTTAAAATGTCACGACGATCAAGAATATATATGCTTTATGGGGTCTTAGACGTATATTTCGAGGTGTTACAAACAGAATGACGAAATTAGTATACCCCCATCCTATGGTGGAGGGTATAAAAATCAATTTGTGTTTGTTTGTCTGTCTGTTCCGACTCAAAAACGGCTAAACTGATTTTCTTGGAATTTTCACAGATGGTGCATAATGATCCTGTGGTGAAAATAGGTTACCAAATTTTTTGGTATCCGAAGGGGGGGCGGACTTTCCCTCTTACCATAATTATTAGAAGCGGTAGATCGCGGAGATGGGTGGTGCTATTTTATCGAAATTTCGGGTGCTCCGTTATTGCAAATTACAAATTTTGCCCATGAACATTCCACTAAGGAACAGGGGCAAACTTCTCACCTATCAATGAGTGCAGCCCGATTCAAATTTTTGCTCAATGATAAGGAGCCTTCTTTTTATAGCCGAGTCCGAACGGAATGCCGCAGTGCAACAACTGTTTGAAGAGATGTTGTACATGGCATATTACCTCACAAATGTTGCCAGCATTAGGAGGGGAAAGCCACCGCTGAAAATTTTTTCTGATGGTCTCGCCAGAATTCGAACCCAGGCGTTCAGCGTCATAGGCGGACATGCTAACCTCTGCGCTTCGGTGGCCTCCTATATCAGTGCTTTGTTATAGCAACTTTAAAATAAAAACTTGGAGCCCAGATTTTGGATGGGACACTTACACGGGTCGGCCCACCCCGAAAACACACAAAATATTGTATATATGTATGTAGACCATGACAATATGGGACTGAAATGAAATGTATTTAAGAGAAGACAACATATCGGATATCCAATTGTGGGACCAAGTATATACCCCACCCTCAAAAACAATCCTAAATCGGAAATTTTTACCGACCATGGTTATATGGGGCTCAAATGAAAGGCATGTTGGAGTAGAGCGGAAAATTGATACCTCCTTCGGGACCATATTTTGGGGGTCCACGCCTGCCCCAAAACATCCCTCAAACACCGCCACCTGCCCCAAAACACCTCCCAAACACAAGACTTATTAACTGTACATGCCAATATGGCTCCAAAAAGTTATATGAGTGTTGAATACGAATCTGATGTACAAATGTGTGATCTAGAGTTTGATGGTCGCCTCTCCCCTAGAACACCCCCCAAAGAGGACATATATACGACCATAGAAATATGGCGCTCAAATGAAAGGTCTATGGGAGTAGAGCACGAATCTGATATCAATATTCGGGAAAAAGTGTCTATGGGCCCATCCTTCCCCACAAAACCCCCCAAAAAGGACGCTTTTGCTGACCACTCCAATATATGGCTCAAATAAAAGGTATTTTAGAGAAGAGAAATGAGGCCATCGTAACGCAGAGGTTAGCATGTCCGCTTATAACGCTGAACGCCTGGGTTCGAATCCTGGCGAGATCATCAAAAAAATTTTCAACGGTGGTTTTCCCCTCTTAATGTTGGCAACATTTGTGAGGTACTGTGCCATGTAAAACTTCTCTCCAAAGAGGAGTCGCACTGTGGCATGCCGTTCGAACTCGGGTATAAAAAGGAGGACCCTTCTCATTGAGGTTAAATTTGAATCGGACTGCGCTCATTGATATGTGAGAAGTTTGCCCCTGTTCCTTAATGGAATGTTCATGGGCAAAATTTGTAATTTGTAGAGAAGAATATATATGTTTAGGGCCAAGTCACTGAGTAGCCCCATTAAAAAAAACCTTCTAAAGTGGACATGTTTGCCGGCATGAGACTCATGCTGGCATGAGTCTGATATTAACATTCGGGACCTACAGTCCAGGAGAAGCCCCAACCCCATCACAACCCCCAAATAGAAAGTATTTGCTTACCATGACAGTTTGGGGATCAAAGAAGTCTACAGCAAGATGTTGATAGTATTCAGGACCCTCCCCCCAAACCGGACATATTTGCTGTCTTTTGCAATATAGGACCCAAACAAAAACAATTGAGATTAGAAAACGAATTCGATATCCAATTTTGGGCCCAATGCCAATATGGAGCATTTGTGATTTGATTTTCATTTTTTATGCATGATTTAGATTTGTGCCAAAATTTACAATAAATTTTTTGCAACAAGTGTCCACATCTGATATTTCAGTTAAAAGTTATAGTTTTTTAGGAATTAAAAAAATGCCAAAAAAGTGTATTTTTTTATTTCTTAGTCAAAAAAGTATTTTCATTGATAAGTCTTTATTGGAAAAATTTTCTTAAAACCCCATTATTTCAAGTGAAATTTGAACCGGATATGTCGACCAGATCAGTTCAGATTTGGATTTAGCTGCCATATAGATCGTTCTCTCGATTTAAAGTTTAGGGCCCATAAAAGGCATTTATTGTCCGATGCCATCAAAGTTTGGGACAGTGAGTTTCTTTTGCGCCTTCGACATTCTTCTGCAATTTGACCCAGATCGGTCTAGCTTTGAACATAACTACCACATAGGCAGGTCTCTTGATTTAAGGTCTTGGGTCCATAAAATACGCATTTATTGTCAATGAGTTGAGTTGGACTCTTCAATATTCTTCTTCAATTTGGCCCAGATCGGTTCAGATTTAAATATAGCTGCCGTATAGACCGATCTCTCGATTTAAGGTTTTGGGTTCATAAAAGGTGCATTTATTGTCCGATGCCGCCAAAATTTGGGACAGTGAGTTTCCTTAGGGCCTTCGACATCCTTCTGGAATTTTATCCAGATAGGTTCAGGTTTGCCCCATAGGCAAATCTCTCGATTTAAGGTTTTGGGCCTATAAAAGGCGCATTTATTGTCCGATTTCGTCGAAATTTGGGATAGAGTTTTGTTGCGCCCTTCATCATTCTTCTTCTTCGATTTGGCTCAGATCGGTTCAGATTTGGTTATAGCTGCCATATAGACCGATCTCTCTATTTAAGGTTTTGGGCCCATAAAAGGCACATTTATTGTCCGATTTCGCCGAAATTTGGGACAGTGAGTTTTGTTAGGCCCTTCGACATCCCTCTTCAATTTGGCCCAGATCCGTTTAGATTTAGATGTAGCTGCCATATAGACCTTGACCTTATAAAAGGCACATTTATAATCCGATTTCGCCGAAATTTGGAACAGTGAGTTGTGTGTTTGGTTTTTCGACATCAGTGTCCTATATGGTTCAGATCGATCTATATTTGAAGAATGACTTGTTCTTTCTAGACCACTCAATGTCCGTGGTAAATTTACAATCTAAGTAAAATTCAAAACATTTTTTTAATTCCAAACTTTATAACTTTTAACTGAATGATCAGGTGTGAAAAGTTTTTGAGGCTCAGTTATTGTAAATTTTGTCGCGAATCCAAATCATGCATAAAAATGAAAATCGAAACATAAATGCGTTCGTAAATTGCAAAATACAAAGCAGGCCTCGGTCGGAATTACAAAACAAAAAAATAAAGACTTAAAAGTCGAATATCCCCGAAACAAGACGAGACATTGAGACCTCAAGCGGACCACAAACGAAATGTGGAAATACCGAAATTACCGACTTTAGGGGTTTGCCAAAAGGCGCCCGTATAGGGCCTTGCAATTTTGCACACTATCTCGCTAACACCTCAGCTCTAACCATTCCAAATTTCAAAGAGATATCTCTACTCGTTCTCACACAGTATATTTTTTAGTTGTTTTTTTCGATTTTGTCTTACTGTGTGATGTAGACAGGGACACGGGGAACGACCTTCCCCATAGAATATTTTTTTCTACCGCTCAGTTATGGAATCCATTATAAAATAAAACAAAAAAATATGAACAATACTAAGGCTGAATTAAGTATGTGAAGGTAAATTCGAATATACCAAGTCGAGACAAAAACCATCAAAGGCCCCGAACATGTGAGATTATGAACTAATTTTGCTATAGGCAAAAACAACGTTTTTTGAAAAAGAGGCACCCATGGCCCTATTGGCAAAGATGGCCAACCCAAATTTGTACAGTAGGTAGGTCTTGGGTTGTTCCATCCAGCAATGTATGCCATTAGCCCAAAAAATCTCTTGACAAGGTCAAATGTGGGCAAATTCGGAGGGGCTTCTTTTTCCATGTGGCCAAATTGGGAAAGGTAATTTTTTCCATGTAGTCATGGTGGTCACATATATGTCCAGGAGCAACTTTTTTCCTATAAATGGCCATATTCGACATTTTTAGGAGGGTTGCAATCATTGAAATTTGTATTTGAGTAAAATTGCATGGAAATTTTGTCTTTAGAGAAAATTTCATTGAAACTTGGTATATAGAGAAAAATGCGTTGTCTTCAGAGAAATTTCAAAGACATTTTTTCCTTAGAGAAAACTTTATGAAAAGTTTGTTCTAAGAAAAAATTTTACTGAAATTTTTGTATTTAAAGAAAATTGTCTAAAAATCTTGTCAACCATCCTTTGATGTTGAGTGCACCTCTATCAACACGGTTGCGTATGATGAATTTCAGTGAATTTCATACGCCACCCTGAACTTTCCTCAACTACTTGCGAATGCATCTGAAAAGGCCTCTTGAGTGCATGCACTATAACTTCCCTCCATTTGCGTTCGATTCAATTTTAGTTTTCCCTAAAGTCAAGCATAATCTTTCAAGACACAAAACTTTCTGTGGCATCAAGACAAAGACTGTTTAAATATTATTACAGATGTGGGCAAAGAATAAGGCATGATTACATCTACACAACGAAGAGCAAAGGATAAAAATGTTATGCATGATGCGTGCTCACATGCAAGCATTTAAGAACGTTTGAATGTTAAAGCCAGTGTACGACGTGTGTATGTGCAATTATACGCTGCTTTTTGTTGTTCATAAAATTTTAAAACGTACGATTTCATGAGTGTAATTAAATTCAATTTCAGATATCATTTATTACGTACAACACACACACACACAAACGCATACAAATGTCTCAGTTCCACAAGCAGGAATCTGATAAGCATGCAAGTGTGTGATGTGCGTTATATGCATTAAGCTGCTATGAGTTCATGTGTGAAACATTTGTGTAAATTGTAATAATGAAGAGAAATAAGAAAAAAAATTAACACAAAAACAAATCATATTTAATTGAGGGATAATTTTAATTAGGCTTCCGATTAAACGTGCTTGTGTAAACCTGGAGAGCATCTCCTACCGAACAGTTACAATCCTGCTACCTGCTGCCTTAGGATTTCTCTGCAATGATTTATTTGAGTGTTATTTAAATAAGTGAAAATTAACTAAGGATGTACTTCACTTGAGTTGTCGGATTTGCACTCTTCATAATAAGGGTAATTCGCAATTAATTAAAGGATTTTATTTTCTCATTTACGTAAACAAATGTCTAACACTTGACTATAAGGGCAAGTGTGAAATATGACTTTGCGATACATTTAATGTAACAAACAGACAATGAAGGAAATTTGTAAAGTTGACAAAATTACAGTAAGAAACTTAATTTTCGCTTTGTAAAGAATTACAAAAATGGAGAAGAAAAAAATAAGATTTTAATTATACTCTATACGAACTATATACTACTACTGGTTTAGTCATTCTATTTGTTACACATCGAATTATTGATCTGCAAACCCAGAATGTCTATATATTTTTCATCGTGTTGACATTCTAAGTGGATCTAGCCATGTCCGTCCATCCATCCATTCTTCTGTGGAAATCACGTTAGCACTCAAACGCATAAACCTAGCCACTCAAAATTTGCCACAGAAATTTTTTTAATAATGTACGTCGCTGGGATTTGGATACAGCTTTCTTATAAGGTAGTCCTTCGATATAACTTCTTGAGCCCCTAGAAGCACCACTGTATTATTCGACACCTGATATAGGTCCCATATAAACCGATCTTCAAATTTAACATCCGGCAGCGGGCAGTTTGCGATTTCGAGAGAGAAGTCTCATTGACACTGACTTTTATTTAAATACTGAGCGCCAATGATATTCGAAATGACAAGGTGAGTTATTGTCGCCTTCAAATAACCAATGGCCAACATCTTGAAGCAAGCAGCTTGAGACTTCGAAGAATACATGTGCGATCCCAAATAAACCATGCGGTTGGCACGCTGGGCAAGTAATCCGTACCAGAAAAATAATAACGATTATTCTTAGAAACATAAAGGTAGCCACTCAAAATTTTGCGTAGATACTTCTTATTGATGTAGGACGTTTGGATTTGGATATAGCTGTCATATAAAGTGGTCCTTCGATATGACTTCTTGAGCCCTAGAAGCCTCAATGTATGACTATAGACCTGATATAGGTCCCATATGAAACGATCTCTAGATTTGAAATACGGCAGCGGGCAGTCAGCGATTTCGAGAGGAGAGTCTCAGTGAGGAGTCAGGTGACACTGGCACTTACTAAATTATTGAGTGCCAGTGATACTCGAAATGACAAGGTGAGATATTGGTGCCTTCAAATAACCAATGACCCACATCAGAGTCTGTTCGCAGGTTGGGGGCAGCTGGAAGCTAGCATAGGATGTTGAAGCAAGCGACACGCGACATCGAGGGATATATGTGCGATCCCAAATAACCCATGCGATTGGCACGCTGGGCCGGTTACTGGCCGCACCCGAAAAACAATAAGGATTACTCTTAGAAACAAAAGAGTAGTAAAAATTGACTTCCCTAACGTTGGCGGACCACGCAAGCGAAAAAAGGTCTATGATCTGCGGACTTGTACCTGAAATGTCCGGACTCTTTACAATATATTTCGGTAAATACAAACACACTATTGCCCAAAGCTGTGTACGTGCACATGAACATAAGCCCATGGGCTTGGAAATAATACGCACACTACAACATGTACCCAACATTGATTTGCAGAGAAGATGCATACATGGCAGATATTACCGCCTTACAGGAAGTGCGATGGACTGGGAATGGCGTAACTACAACACCGAACGGTGATGAACTGTTCTATAGCTGCCATAACATGAGGCATGATTTTGGCTGTGGATTTGTGGTTAGTCGGAGACTGAAACACCTTGTCTCCAGCATTAATCCGCTGGATGAGAGGCCAACAACAATAACGCATAAAAGCCAAATTTTTCAACATTAGCCTTATTTGTGGCTATGCCGAGATGTAAGGCAAGGACGAGCACACCAAGGATATTGGCTACGAGCGTCTAGAGAGAAAATACGAACGCTGATCCGCCTACGATATTAAAATTGTGCGGGTAAATTTTTTTAATGCGGAAATAAAATATCTTTGGCCCAACAGTCGGAAAATTTAGCCTTTACGAAGGAACTTCCGATAATGTATTGAGGCTAATAGACTTCGCTATGGTAAAAAATATGTAAGTTAGCAGCACCAGACTCCAACATCGAGGGATTCACATGGCCACATGGCTGTCATCCGATCAAAACACGAGAAACCAAATAGATAATGTTTTGATAGATGGAAGGCATTCAGCCAGCGTATTAGTTGTACGAACGACCGCAGGGCGAACATCGATTCGAATCATTATCTTGCTGTAGCAAAGGTTCGCATTCATCTTAGTGTGGCAAGAAACTTACGATCTGACACTGCACGGAAGCTGGACATCGGAACGATGCAAACACAACAGATGGCAGCGGCATGCTACACTCGGTTGACCCAATTGCTTGAAGAAAGCACTCCCTGTTCCGATAGTATAGCAGCCCAATGGCAAACCATTACCAACTCCATTGAAAGAGACGCAACATGCGTACTTGGATACCAAAATCTTATCCCAAGGTACCCATGATATGAACAGGAGTGTAAAAATGCTACTGAAGCCAAGAAAGTGGCATACGGAACAAACTGGCGGGCCAGGCGAAGGAGAGGACAGTGCAAATGCAAATATTGCCCATGAACATTCCACTAAGGGACAGGGGCAAACTTCTCACATATCCCGATTGTATAGCAGTGCAATGGCAAACCATTGCCAACTCCATGGAAAGAGACGCCAGAAAACGGTATACGGGACAAATTGACGGGCCAGGCGAAGGAGAGGTAAATGCAAATGCAAATATTGCCCATAAGAATTCCACTTAGGAACAGGGGGAAGCTTCTCACATATCAATGAGTGCTGTCTGATTCAAGTTTAAGCTTAATTATATGGGGCCTCCTTTTTCTAGCTGAGTTCAAACGGCGTGCTGCAGTACGACACCTTATTGGAGAGAAGTTTTTACATGACCAGTACCTCACAAATGTTGCGAGCATTCGGAGGGGAAAACCACCGTTGAAAAATTTTTTTCTGATGATCCCGCCAGGATTTGAACCCAGCCGTTCAGCGTCATGGTAACCACTGCGCTACGGTGACCTCTGAAGGAGAGACTTCGGGAGAAAAGAAGAGAGGATAAACGTCTCTCCCGCGAGACGAAGAAGAAAATAGAAAGACGTGAGTGGCAGCGAATCGAGATGCTAAGGAGCCAGAATGAAGCCCGAAAGAATTGAACATCAAACCGATGGCTTTGGTGCAGGCACATCCTCCTGCAGAGATAAAGAAGGAAATCTGGTAACTGATACTGATAGAGTGAAGTATGGAAAGAACACTTTCACAACCTGCTGGTATCTGTTAACGGTGTCCATGAGTATACCGCAGAATCAATCTAATCCCTGATGATAGTATAGAATGTGTAGCATCTAGTCAAAACGAGGTCCATGTAGCAGTAATCTGCTGAAAAGCAATGAGGCAGCAGGATCCGATGGATTGCCGCTGAATTATTTAAGATAGGAGGGGACACGCTGATAAGGCGTATGCATAAGCTTGTCTGCGCAATATGGCTAGAAGAACGCAAACCCTGTAATTGGAACTTCATCATACTATGTCCCGTACACAAGAAAGGAGACAAGACAAAATGTGTCAACTACAGAGGAATAAGTCTCCACCCCATCGCATATAAGATACTCTCGAGTGTACTTTGAGAAAGACATAAGTCAATGAGATAATTGGGCCCTATTAATGCGGCTTTAGACCGGGTAATTCCACCATAGACCAGATATTCACACTGCGCCAAATCCTGGAAAAGACCCGAGAGGGACAAATCAACACTTACCATCTTTTCGTTGACTACAAATCCGCCCTCGACAGCCCTATACGTTCAAAAGTATTTCAAACCAAGTCTGAGTTTGGTGTCCCGCCAAACGTTATAAGATTCTGCAGGATGACCCTTGCTGATACACGGTATATGTAAACTACAGAGGAATAAGTCTCCTATCCATCGCATACAGGATTCTATCGAGCGTACTGTGACAAATTAAAGGCTTACGTTAACGAAATAATTGGGCCTTATCAGTGTGGTTTTAGATCTGGCAACTCAACCATAGACTAGACACTTACGAGTAAACTACGTCAAATCCTGGAAAAGACCCGAGAAGGACAAATCAACATCTACTATATTTTCGTTGACTATAAAGCCGCCTTCGACAGTTGGAAAGTACTTCAAGTCATGTCTGACTTTGGTAATTCCTGCAAAATTGATACAACAATGACGCTTGCTGATACACGCTCCTTAGTTTATATTGGAAAGAACCTCTTTGAACAGTTTAATATGAAACGAAGTTTCAGGCAAAAAGACATCACATCGTGTGAACTCTTTAATATCCTGCTGGAAAAGATTTGACTAGAGGCAGTTGTGAATGGGCTAAAAATTTTTTTTCTGATGAACCCGCCAGGATGAGAGCCCAGCCGTTCAGCGTCATGGTAGCCTCTGCGCTACGGTGACCTCCGAAGGAGAGGTATTGTGAGAAAAGGAGAGAGAAGAAACGCCTATTCTGCAAGAAGATGAAGGAAGAAGGAAAGACGTCAGTGGGAGCGAGATGCTAAGGAGCCTGAATGAAATACGAAAGAATTGAACATCTAAACGATGGCTTTGGTGCAGGCACATCCTCCTGCTGATAGGATGGATTCCCATCACCAGGCACTGGTGATGGATTCCCATCACCAGGCACTCCATGGTGATGGATTCCCAAGATTTGGCTCGGCCGAACTAAGCACGCTTTTACTTGCGTTCACACAATACGTTCTTTTTTTAACTAATTGGTCATATTTTAATTGAATCAAAAATAACTTGATTGATTAGTAATTTTTTTTTTAGTTTAGTTTTTTTGCAATTTGTTACAACATACATATGTTACAGAAATATTAACACCACGCAACAAAAAAATTCATAATTTAGCATGAGATCGAAGCCTGTAGATGCAAAAGCTATAAATAAGAGTTTCCTATAAGTTTAAGCTCAATAATAATGGGCCTCTTTTTTATAGCCGAGTCCGCACTGGGTGCCGCAGTGCGACACCTCTTTGGGGGGAGATTTTACATGGCTGTCATACCACTTTTTTACAAACAAATGTCGCCAGCATTAGGAGAGGATTACCACCGCTGAAAAATTATCTGATGTTCCTGCCAGGATTCGAACCCAGGCGTTCAGGGTCACAGGCGGACATGCTAACCTCTGCGCTACGGTGGCCTCCATGCTATTTGAGAATGGATAGATATAACTCTCTGAAATTTTAAATGGTTAGAGCTGAACAATGATTAGAGCAGCCCGAACATTTTTTTTCGAAATTTTGAGGTATATAGCTATAGGGTCCTGGTACGAGGCGCCCGGACCACCAAGGCCATATGAAGTTTTTGAAATTTTGCATATGATCTCGAGTGCTTTTGCTCCAACCATTTTAAATTTCAAAGATTTATCTCTATCCATTCTCTTATGGCATATTTTAATAGTTTCTTTTTTAGATTCTATCCCACTGTGCATCAATCGCTTCAGTTTGAGTACCGATGAGGACCTCAATTATCTTCAGTAAGGTAACGTTAGGTTGAATGGGTTACCCTCAGTAGGTGAATTCACTCATAAACTCTTCCGGTTGTATCGAAAACATATCGATGTTGAGTGAGTCGGATTAGACCCCCAATTTAGTCCCTGACTCGAACTTGGGGCCAACAGTGAAGATCGAGATTTTTTTTTTTCAAATACTCCAAGTACTGCCTCATCTGCTTTCACAAGTACCCATGCTTCAGAACCATATAACAGCACGGGTAGTATCAGGGTCTTGTATAGTATAATCTTCGTCTGTCGAGAGATGGCCTTGTTTCTAAACTGCTTACTTAGTGCAAAGTAGCATCTGTTTGCCAGTTTTATTCTTCGCTTAATCTAAAAACTGATGTCATTCGTTTCGGTTACGGCGGTGCCGAGGTAGATAAAGTTACTGACTGTCTCAAAGTTGTGGTTCCCAACTTTCTCCATGTTCTTTATCTGCTCGGTTGTGCAAGGCTTTTTGGGAGTTGAAAGCATCCATTTCGTCTTATCTCCATTTACTGCCAGATCCATTTTCAGCGGTGATTATCCCCTTCTAATGGTGGCGAAATTTGTGTGGTACTATTGAAATATGGCCGCATTTGTTCTCCTTGATTATGCCGAGCTTCCTCAGCCTAAGTGCGACCTTGACGGCGCAGTTCCAAATATAGGCCTCAATGGGCTGCATATCCAGCATCATCTCCAGACCTACATGCGGTGCGGATCTCAGTGCCCCTGTGACCCCAACGCAAGCCAGTCTCTGGACCTTTTTCAGCTTCCTCGTACTACTAACTTATATTCCCATTAACATTCGACTAAGGAACAGGGGATACTTCTCTCATATCAATTAGTGAAGTCCTATTAAAGTTTAAGCTCAATGATAAGGGACCAGCTTTTTAATGGCGAATCCGAACGGCGTGCCGCCTAGCGACACGACTAAGTAGAGAAGTTTTATTTAAAATAACAGGATATCTCACAAATGTTGCCAGCATTAGTAAGGGGATAACCAAGGCAGAAAATTTTTCTGATGTTCACGCCGGTACGAGTACTTTCATCCCTCATACGTTTCCTTTTAACCTTGGGTCCCTATAATACCAGTGTCCCATAGGTCACTACTGTTCTCATAATGGCCGCATGCATCCAAAAAATTATCTCGGGGTTACCCCCACTTCCTACCGAACATACGGGAGGAGTTAAAAGCACATTGTGACTTACGGCTTCTTTCTTTCGCATTTCTCTTGCAGGATACCTTCAAATGGAGGACTATAACAAGGTACTTCGACTCCTTCGAGAGATATAGAGTGATTCCGTCTAAGGACGGAAGGATAGCTTCAAATCAACGACTATGCCAAGGTACTTCACCACCTTCGAGAGATGCAGAGTGATTTCGTCCAAGAACAATAGTTTGACCTCCGGTATCTTGAATCTGCGAGTGAAGAGCACCAGTCGCGTCTTCTTTGGTTTGGTCCTCAACCCATATCTGGCAGCCCATCGCGACAATCTCCTCAATGACCCTTCCATGATCTTGCTAATTGTTGACAGAGACTTGCCTCGGACCAGCAACATGACAAAAGCGATTATCTTCGTGTCATCTCCACCAAGATCCAACAGGATTTTATTCACCACAGAACCGGCGAAGTCACATAAATAGTTGTTAAGTTAAAAATAGTTGTAAAACAATGTAACACCATATATATTCATACATACAATATGTAACTATGTATGTTACTATTCAATAATATTTAGTAATAACATATTCTTCTTCTCTTATTTCCCACATCCAAGTTTGTTTTTTGTTGCGGTTTATTCAATTTTGGATTTCCATTTGAATTGTGTCAATCATGTCATTGCTAATCTATGACAAATCAAGACAAATGCAAAACCAAAATATCAATAATATTAAATAATTGACCCAAAAAGCAAACGAAATATGACGGAAAAACCAAACATATAAATGTATTTCTGTTTATTTGACATGTATGCTTTGTATGCGTTAAAGGAAAAACACAAAAAAACAAAAGAAAACAATGAAGTAAAAACAACAATAACTACAAAAATTCGTCATAAATATAACATTTAACATTTGTAACTTTGTTTTGGTGACAAGAGAAAGATATAAAGGGTGATTTTTTTGGGGTTAGGATTTTCATGCATTAGTATTTGACAGATCACGTGGGATTTCAGACATGGTGTCAAAGAGAAAGATGCTTAGTATGCTTTGACATTTCATCATGAATAGACTTACTAACGAGCAACGCTTGCAAATCATTGAATTTTATTACCAAAATCAGTGTTCGGTTCGAAATGTGTTCATTCACCGTAACGTTGCGTCCAACAGCATCTTTGAAAAAATACGGTCCAATGATTCCACCAGCGTACAAACCACACCAAACAGTGCATTTTTCGGGATGCATGGGCAGTTCTTGAACGGCTTCTGGTTGCTCTTCACTCCAAATGCGGCAATTTTGCTTATTTACGTAGCCATTCAACCAGAAATGAGCCTCATCGCTGAACAAAATTTGTCAAAATTTGAACACATTTCGAACCGAACACTGATTTTGGTAATAAAATTCAATGATTTGCAAGCGTTGCTCGTTAGTAAGTCTATTCATGATGAAATGTCAAAGCATACTGAGCATCTTTCTCTTTGACACCATGTCTGAAATCCCACGTGATCTGTCAAATACTAATGCATGAAAATCCTAACCTCAAAAAAATCACCCTTTATTATTATTGGAATGTTGAGAAAACACAATGTTACTTTGGTGCCAACAATACATTTACAAATCTACGAATGTATGAGATTGAGCGTATTTACGTGTGTTAGTGTGCATGTGAAGAAAAATTGATTTGCACTTCTTTTTGGATAGCTGTATTTATAAAGTTGTCAATCAACTATTGATGTGAACATGTCTATGTGAAACTGACATAGTTTTTTATAAATAAGCAATCTGACTTAATTAGCATTATTCATAACAATTAAATAACCCAAAAAAAGAAGAAATTTTAAATGCAAGTATTGCAAATTGCAAATTTTACCCATGAACATTCCACTAAGGAACAGGGGCAAACTTCTCACATATCAATGCAGTCCGATTCAAGTTTAAGCTCAATGATAAGGGGCCTCCTTTTTATAGCCGATTCCGAACGGTGTGCCGCAGTGCGACACCTCTTTGGAGAGAAGTTTTACATGGCATAGCAACTCAGAAATGTTGCCAGCGTTTTTCTGATGGTCTCACTAGGATTTTAACCCAGGTGTTCAGCGTCATAGACGGACATGGTAACCTCTGGCAAGTATAATCAAGTAAAAACAAACTAAGATCGGCCATTTCTTATATGATTTTTTTTATCACTCAACTAAGTAAATTTGCCATGAACATTCTATTACGGAACAGGGGCAAACTTCTCACATTTAAGCTCAATAATAAAGGGCCTGCTTTTTAAAGCCAAGTTCGAACCAAGTGCGGCAGAGCGACACCTCTTTGGGGAGAAGTTTTAACATGGCATAGTACCTCCTCTCAAATGTCGCCAACATTAGGAGGGGAAAACCAATGCTGACATTTTCTTCTGATATGTCTTCCGATCTCTCGATTTATAGTCTTGGGCTCATAGTCGAACCGAGTGCCGCTGTGCGACACCTCTTTGGGGAGAAGTTTTTACATGGCATTGTACCTCACAAATGTCGCCAGCATTAGGAGGACCTTGTACCATTTGGTCCTTTTTTAACAGTTGATACCAAAATGTACGAATTTTTAAAAGATCATTTTGTCACCCATCATATATTTCTTAGTTTTGCCTACATCTCTAGCACCATCTGAAAAGAAAGTACCAAATGGACCAATTGCGGTACTAAACGTAATTTTTCTCCCAGTCCCAGTACAATTTTTATATCCAGCACCATAGGATGGGGGTATAGTAATCTAGGCATTGCGTCTGTAACACCTCGAAATATTGATCTAAGACCCCATAAAGTTTATAAATTTTTGATCGTCTCGACATTCTGATCCAAATCGGTCACAATCCTATTATAGCTCCCATATAAACCGATCTCCCGATTTGACTTCTTGAGCCCCTGGAAGCCTCAATTTTCATCAGATTTGGCTGAAATTTCGCATATTGTGTTCTATAATGATAATTGGGCCAAGTATGGTTCAAATCGGTCAATAACCTGATAAAGCTCCCATATAGACTGATCTCCCAATTTGAATTCTAGAACCCCCGGAAGCCGCAATTTTTGTCCGATTTGGCTGAAATTTTGCACATAGTATTCTGTTATGACTTCCAACAGCTGTGCTAAGTACGGTTTAAATCGGTGACGAACATGATATAGCTCGCATATTTTAACAGAATTAATGGTCGTGGGTTCCCAAGATTCGGCCCGGCCGAAATTAACACGCTTTTGCTTGTTTAATTTTTTCTTTTCACTCTTATCCTTTTGCACCAGATGACTTTTAAGTCCAAATCTCGATATTCCAATTTTTTTACCAAACCTTATTTTTTCAAAACGCTTTTTAATTTTAGCCCAAGAACATAATTCTATCACATTCCGTTCGCGCTGGGCAAATATGTACCATTTCGTACATTTTGGTAGTATTAAGTACCTAAACGTAAAAATATCACGAAATCCAGCCAATGCTGGTTTTGGATCATAGGAACAGGATAGCCTCTGACCCAAGACCAACATTCGTGCAAAACTTCATGATTATAGCTTTCGCCGTTTGGGCTGAGCGAGTCAGTCACGCAACTCTTTTATACATACAGATCCGATTTAATTTTTTTCTGTTTGGAAATAGCTGTCCTTAGGTCCATAAAATGTGAATTTTTTAACCGATGAATTTGGTACAATAATTTGTGGTAGACCCTCTATATATTCTTCCTGAATACGATGGAGATTGGACTATATTTAGACATAGCTGCTATGTGTTCAAAAATTATGAATTTGTCACCGTATTGTGACGAAAGGTGGTCAATATATATATCTGAGGTGGTAAGTATCGGTCTGCACTCATTGATATGAAAGAAGTATCCCCTGTTTCTTAATGGAATGTTCATGGGAAATTTAGTAGGTGATGGGTATTTAAAGTTGGACCCGGCCGAACTTAATGCCTTTTTATTTGTCCAACTTATTTAAGGATGGGGGGGCATACTAACTTAGTCATTTCCTCTGTAGCAACATGAAATATAACATAAATATACATTTTAAATCGATCTATCCATATCTGTCTGTTCGTCACGATAACGGCCAAACGAATAAAGATATCATCGTGAAATTTGGCACAGATTCTACTTATCGATGTAGGTCATTGGTCAGAACAGAAGTCTTTGTGTTCTAACTTTCGGCACCGGTGCCAAGCATGATCTATAAACTAATAGAGCCGCCTATAAACTAAATGAACCTATCGCCAGATTTGACTTAACGAGCTTCTAGAGGCCAACAACAGAAGGTTACGTGCTTAAGCGCCCATATAAATTTCCTCTTAGATAGGTCCATACAAAGATATAGCCTTCATATAAACCGATTCCCAGATTTTACTTCTTGATCCCCTAGAAGCCTAAATTGTCATCCAACTCGGCAGAAATTTTGTATGGGTTGTTTTTCTTCAACTTCCAAAAACCATTGTGTAGTACGGTTCAAATCGGTCAGTAGCCTGATATAGCTCCCATATAAATCAATCTCCCGATTTGACGTATTGAGCCCCTCGAAGTTGCAATATTTGCTAGATTTGGTTGAATGTTTGCACGAAGTGTTCTGTTACGAAAGTGCAAAGTGCGGTTTCAACTGATGTGTAAACTCATATTCCTCCCCTTAACCGATCTCCCGATTGGTATTCTACAGCCCCTAAAATCTTTAATTTTTGGCTGATTTGACATACATAGGCTATAGCTATGTCCTTCAACTAAGTTCATTTGTGTGAATTTTGTAGTAGAATCCGTGATGATGGGTTTCCAAAAGTCGGGCCGCCCAAACTTAGGACGTTCTTACATGTTTGTTTTCGGTTTTGAATAGGCCTGAGAACTAACGGATTTATCACTTCTTCATATTTTTGTTGCTGATGTACTAAGTCGTAACTCTAAGTTAACATTTCACGTTCACTCAAATATGTATTATCCTACCATCCATTAATAAGAACCAATCACCCACACGTTACAAGTACACATGTGTGTTAGTTAACTCCCTCTGCAATGTAACTAATACTAGGTAGCTGTCAGTTTATGCCAACTTATGAATGTGAAGATACGAATGATATGCCCTCCTAATATGCCACAAAACCAAAAATATTTTGTTTTCAATAAAGTATTACAAATGGCATCATACTATATGTGTTTCTTTTACATGGTTCTTCATCAATGGTACAATTTTGTGTCTTAAACAATCAAATACCTAAATACCACTAACAGCTGTGACTACTTGGTTTTGCTTCAGCAAACACTCAAAGAGAGAATAACATAAAATTCATGACAATTTTCTAATAACCACACATAAATGTCAATCCAGAGTCCTACACTTGAGTTGCAAAAAAGGAAAACAAAGGGACATGCATGTGTTTAAATGTATGTAAGCCCTTTATAATATATTCTGTGAAAAAAAAACCTATATTTACAGCGAACCTCTTAGCAATGCTGTCAATGTAGGTTGGTTGGATATTTCCAGGACATGCATAAATTCCTAGAAGAATAATTTCAGGAAAGGAATAATTCCATGAAAAATAATATTAGGAAGAATAACAACGTGCGGGAATATTTTCATGTGTACAGCAAAGATTATGAGCTAACAGTGATGTTGTGATGATAAAAATTATAATAAAATGAGTAAATATTTCTTTGACATTGAAAAAATTTATACACAAAATATTAAATAAAACAAGCATATAGACGTTATATTCGGCCGGGCTGAACTTTGGATACCTAACACCTAAGATGTACAAATTATTCGGTAAAAATGGCATTATTCATAAATGAAATGAAAGATAGTTCGACTTGGATCAAACTCGACACGGATGTGGAGGGATTTTACACAATTCACTAACTGTTTAACCTTTTGAGGTCAAATGACATATATGTCCCATTTGACCTCAAAAGGTTAAACTGCAATCAGTAGCAACACGCCATGCGAAGAAGAGGTATCGAGAGAAGAGTTGATAAACACCTATGCCGCAGAAAGAATAAGGAAATGGAAATACGTGAGTGTGAGCGAATTGAGATGTATAGGAGTCAGAATGAAGTCCAGAAATTGCGCCAAAGAATTAAAAATCAAACCGATGGCTCTGGTGCAGGCACATCCTCCTGTATAGAAAACGAAATCTGGTAGCTGACACAAATAGCGTGCAGAGAATATGAAAAGAACATTTTACCCAACTGCTAATGTCCAAGGATGGCGGCGTAGAAAATACCGCAGAACCAATTCCTCATGATGATATATAATGTTTACCTCCTAATCAGAATGAGTAGCAGTGACCCGACTGGTGAACAACAAGGCAGCAGTAGCTGACGGCTTACCCGCTGAACTATATAAGTTCAAATGACATATATGTCCCATTTGACCTCAAAAGGTTAAACAGTTAGTGAATTGTGTTAAATCCCTCCACATGCGTGTCGAGTTTGATCCAAGTCGAACCATCTTTCATTTCATTTGTTTTTTTTTTTCTCGTAGAAGGAGGAACATTTTTACCCTTATGGCGATACTTCACTAAGTAAATGGGACCATTCTTAGAAGGAATATGCAAAAAAAAAAATCAAAACTTTATCGAGCGGTTAATTCTTCGTCCTCAAAGTGTTAACATGTAAAACAGATATAAGTCTATATGGCAGCTATGTTTAAATATAGCCAGATCACCCAAAATATTAGGGTTGGATATGTAAGGGTCTAAGGGTCAGCCTTACGATCCAGGCGTTAAAATCAGAAAAAATTTCCTAACCAATTCCGGCAACATTTATGATATATCCTACCATGTTAAAACTTCTTTACCAAGTGTAGTCCCTTGCGAAACCCCGTTCGAACTCAGCAAAAAAAAGAAGACCCCTTATCATTAAGCTTAAAACATTAATAGGACTGCAATCATTGATATGAGAGAAGTATCCCCTGCTCCTTAATGGAATACTCATGGGAAATCTAGTATTAGATTCTACCAAATTATTTAATAAAAGCTCCTTTTATGGGCACAAGAACTTAATCGGTAAATACGACAGCTATATCCAAATATAGACCGATAAGAACCATATATAACATGGAAGTCGAAATGGTCCACATAGCCTACTGTGTTTAATTTCACCGTAATCGGATAATATTGGGTTGCCCAAAAAGTAATTGCGGATTTTTCATATATTCGGCGTTGACAAATTTTTTCACAGCTTGCGACTCTGTAATTGCATTCTTTCTTCTGTCAGTTATCAGCTGTTACTTTTGGCTTGCTTTAGAAAAAAAAGTGTAAAAAAGTATATTTGATTAAAGTTCATTCTAAGTTTTATTAAAAATGCATTTACTTTCTTTTAAAAAATCCGCAATTACTTTTTGGGCAACCCAATACATGCGGCTTTTATGGTTCAAAGACCTTAAATCGGTAGACAGGTTTGTATGAAAGCTGTATTCAAATAAAGTCGGATTTAGGCCATATCGAATACGGATGCCGAAGAGCTTAACAAACAAATTTAAACGAAATCTGGTCATAAACGCCGCTATTATGGGTCAAATACCTTAAATCGGAAGATACGAATACGGATGCCGAAGAGCTTAACATAGTTCACTGTGCCAAATTTAAGCGTAATCTGGTCATAAATGCCGCTTTTATGGGCCCAAAGACCTTAATCGGAAGATCGGTTTATATTGCAACAATAGTCCGATCTAGACCATACTCGCTACAAATGTCGCCTCATTCTGCGAAAATATAACGGAATCGGATAATAAATACACATATTATGGGCCCAATGCCTTAAATCGGGCTGCCAGTATCCCGGTATAACGATAAGCACCACACTGACTGGAAATTTGAGCTCCGACTTGTGTGGTGTTTGTGTGGCGTCCACAGATGGTGAATAGTGGAAAGCTTTGTTTTTATGCAGAGTAGCTGCAAATGCGGCCACCGCCAGTCATCGATTTCGAGAGAAGAGTCTCAGTGGAGGGTCAGGTGGCACTGGCTTTTATTTAAATACTGAGTGCCAGTGATACTCGAGATGACAAGGCGACTTATTGGCGCCTTCAAGTAACCAATGGCTAGCATCAGCTTCTATTTCCAGGTTATAGGCAGCTGAAGGCGAGCGTCGGATCTTAGAGCAAGCGGCTCGCGAAATCGAGTGATACATAAGTCATGCGGTTGGTGCGCTGGGACAATTACCCGCACCCGGAAAACTATAAGATTACTCTTAGAAATAAAAGAATAGTAAAAACGGACCCCCCCTAACGTTGACGACTCACATAAACGAAAAAAGGGCCTTGATCTGCGTAACTGCATCTGGAATGTTCGAACTCTTTATAGAGATGGTGCAGTACACGGACTGGCGGATATATTGCAGAAGCACAAGACAGATTTTACCGCCTTAAAAGAAATGCGATGGGCCGGAAAAGGCGTCACAACAACACCCAATGGTGACAAAGGCATGAAATTAGCTGAGGATTTGTGGTTAATCGGAGACTGAAACACCTTGTCTCAAGCTTTACTTCGGTGGATGAGAGGCTAGCCACAATCCACAAAAAAACCAAATTCTTCAATATCAGCCTTATTTGTACCCATGCCCCGACGGAAGACAGGGACGAGCAGACCAAGGATATTTTATGCGACCGCCTGGAGAGAGAAAGAAATGCAAAGACGTGAGTGTGAGCGAATTGAGATGTACAGGAGTCAGAATGAAGTCCAGAAATTGCGCCAAAGAATTAAAAATCAAACCGATGGCTTTGGTGCAGGCACATCCTCCTGTATAGAAAACGAAATCTGGTAGCTGACACAAATAGCTTGCGGAGGATATGAAAAGAACATTTTACCCAACTGCTAATGTCCAAGGATGGCGCCGTAGAGGATACCGCGGAACCAATTCCTTATGATGGTATAGAATGATTACCACCTTGTCAGAATGAGTAGCAGTGACCCGACTGGTGAACAACAAGGCAGCAGTAGCCGACGGCTTACCCGATGAACTATTTATGATCGAAGGCGATACGCTGATAAGGCGTATCCATCAGCTTGTCTGCGCAATCTGGCTAGAAGAAGGCATACCCAATGATTTGAACCTCAGCATACTATGACCCGTACATAAGAGAGGAGACAAGACGAAATGTGACAACTACTGAGGAATAAGTCTCCTCCCCATCGCATACAAGATACTCTCGAGCGTGAGTGAGAGATTAAAACCTACAGTCAATGAGATAATTGGGCCCTATCAATGCGGCTATAGACCTGGTCAATCCACCCTGGACCAGATATTCACACTGCGCCAAATCCTGGAAAAGACCCGAGAAGGACAAATCAACAACTTTCATCTCTTTGTTGACAACAAAGCCGCTTCTGACACTCCTTTACGTTCAAAGGTATCTCAAGCCATGTCTGAGTTTGGTATCCCTGCAAAATTGATAAGACTCTGCAGGATGACTCTTGCTGATACACGTTCCTCAGCAAGAATAGCAGAGAATCTTTCCGAACCATTCAAAGCCAAACGAGATTTCAGTAAAATCGTCAGCTTATCGTGTGATCTCTTTAATATCCTGCTGGAGAAGATTATACAAGATGCAAATGTGAAAAGATATGGCACATACTCACATGGTACTCACACACAAGACATGCTACTCGCCTATGACGACGACATCGATGTAATGGATCGGTCACAGGAAGTAGTAAGCCTTTGAAAAAATTTAAAGGGAATAGTTGAAAATGGGTCTGGCAGGAAATGGAGATAAGACAAAATGGATGGCATCAACTCCCAAAACGTCTTGTACAACCGAGCAGATAAAGAAAATGCAGAACGATGGGAATAACAACTTTCAGACAGTCAGTAACTTTATCTACCTCAGCACCGCCGTAACCGAAACGAATGACACCAGTTTTTAGATTAAGCGATGAATAATACTGGCAAACAGATGCTGCTTTGGACTAAGTAAGCATTTTAGAAACAAGGCCATCTCTCGACAGACGAAGATTACACTATACAAGACACTGATACTACCCGTGCTGTTATATGGTTCTGAACCATGGGTACTTGCGAAAACGGATGAGGCAGTGCTTGGAGTATTTGAGAGAAAGATTATTCGTAAAATATATGGACCAGTTTGCGTTAATGGAGAATATAGGCGACGTATGAACCACGAGCTGTATGAGCTGTATGACGACGATAGCTTAGTTACACGCATCAAAATACAACGGCTGCGTTGGCTAGGTCATGTTGTCAGAATGGAGGAAGAAGATCCAGCAAAGAAGTCTTTTGAAGGCAAACACGGAGGTACACGCAAACCGACCAAAAGCCCGATGGAAAGATTAAGTGGTGGGAGACACCTCGAAACTTGGTGTCAGAGATTATAAAATGAGCGCAGAAGATCGAGGCGCTTGGAACGCTTTTCTACGTTCGGCTAGTGGAACAAATGTTCTGTCATAGCCGATTAAAGTTAAGTAAGGTTATGTTGTAAGAGTGGTTGCAGGATCTCCAGCAAAGAAGTCTTTTGAAGGCAAACACGGTAGTACACGCAAACCGGGAAGACCAAATGAAGGCCTGATGAAAAGATCAATTTGTGGGAGACACCTCAAAACTTGGTGTCGGAGATTTTAGAATGAGCGCAGAATATCGAGGTGCGTGGAACGTTTTTCTACGTTCGTCTAGTTGAACAAATGTTCTGTCATGGTCAATTAAAGTAAGTAGTAGACCATTTCGACATACAGGAGGACGGACGGACATGGCTAGATGGCCTTAGATTTTAACGACTACCATGTAGTAGACGATTTCGACATACAGGCGGACGGACGGACATGGCTAGATGGTCTTAGATTTTAACGACGACCAAGTAGTAGACGATTTCGACATACAGGCGGACGGACAGACATGGCTAGATGGTCTTAGATTTAATGTATCTGCAGGGTCGGAAATGAACATTTGGATGTGCTTCTGTGGTAGGTATAAAAAGAATGAGAAATAAAAAATAAAATAATGAATTTGTCTTAGAGAACATTTCAAAAAAAATTTGTTTTGAGAGAAAATTTCCTAGAAGTATTGCATTTAAAGCAAATTTTATAGATATTTTGTATTTAGAGATAATCTCAAAGAAATTTTTTATTGGGAGAATATACTTAGAAAGAATTTCTAAGAAAAAATGTCTTAGAAAGAATTTCCAAGAAAAAATGTCTTAGAAAGAATTTCTAAGAAATTTTTTTTTTAAAAAATCTGAGAAATTTGTTCTTAGAAAATTTTGTCCCTAGAAAAAATTCTTACGATTTGTTATCTTTAAAGAAAATGTTCTACAATCGAGTAACCGAAATATTTTGGACCATTTGCATATTTTTTTCTAAAAGTTGTTTTGCAACCCACCTTTTTAAAACCCACTCTCATGTATATACTTGGTAGGTGGGATAAGGACATTATTCACATATATTACAGAACAATTTGTCTCATTTGGTTTATCACAGGATAAGCAAAACATGAACATTTCATTTTTATTTGTCACATATACATTTTCTCTATGACACAAACACAAGGACTGGCACACACATTCAAGAGAAGAGGCAGATAGACAAGCACACAGGACAAAAAGACACCCCAGGATGTATGAACAAACACACACCCACACGCAAACATTATGCCACCACCACCACACAGACATAGATATGCAGCAACAAAATGTTGGATGAGACAACAAAGGCAAAAGCTTAAAAAGTGCCATGCAAGATATCCATAGACGACATGTGTGGTTGAAGTGTACCAAGTATCTCTCCCCTGAGGTTCATAACCAATGAAATATTTGTGGTCGGAGAAAATTATATTAATTTTATATCATTCCTTTGGCTTAGCAAAAAGCCGACATATAGGACCAAATGTCCCTGCTTTAAGATTATCAACAGTTGGATTTTTCCATGTGAGGGTCTATAAGTGTTTTTTGTTATGTCCGTCTGTCTCTCTCTGTCAGCTTCTGTTAGTCCTTTTTCCCTATGTGTTTTTGCTGCATGACTTTATGAAATTATGTGGAATGAAATTTTCCTAAAAAGAAAATGAGATTTTTGTTAGAAGAAATTCCATAAAAGTATGTAACACAAACGATTTGTTGCCAGAAGGTGGCATGCAGGCATTCTTCCATGGAGCTTGTTGATGTGTCATTTATATGGTCTAACGGAAGTCTTTTGTGTTCATGAGATAGAAATGAAATCATTTTCAGTTACATTTAAGTTGTAAATATTGATAATAACTTGGATTTGGATAAGCTATGAAATGTATTGTATATTAATAGACCAGCAGCTTGTGCAAAAAAAAAAACACATTATAAGAAAATATAATTCGTTTTGCATCTTTAACAAGTGGCATAAAAAATAAGACAATACAATTTCTTTTGAATTTATTTTCATTCGTATTTACAAAGAAAGTTTTTATGGTCAAGGTCATGCTTATGTAAAATTCTATGTCATAATATTTGCTAATATTTGGCAAAGGAGGATTTCAAAATGTTTTTCTGGGGAAGACTAAAATGTCATGGGTGTTTTTGTTAAAGTCGCAGTAAGAAAATAGGAACTTAAGGTTTTAAAAAGAATCAAGAATTCTTTTAAAATGTTGCAAAGTCAAAATTTTTATGGCAAAATGGGGAAATTGGAAAATGATTTCTGGGAAAGCATTTTAAGATATAATAATTAATTAGACATAGACCCTATTAAACTATTAATGAATGAATTTTTTTAAGACCAAAATAAGACCCATGAATTTTTTTTTTTCATGAACGAATAGCAAGTGTACAGAAAATAGACAATCAAGGGGGAAGTTTTAGTTAAAATGCCATCACGTGATGATGGATTCGAATATACGAATAAAAGAACAATTAGCCCTGATATGATCGATATAACCTGGAAATCTAAAAAAGGTTGAAAATAGCTAAATCAAAATCTATCAAAAAATGACCCTGACAGCTCCATTTTATTTCTGTACAGACTGCTATGCCATATGAAAAGTAGCCAACAATCAATGACTTGGGACCTTCTTTTTATAGTCAAGTTCGAACGAATACATCTAAACGAAGAGGAGTGCTTTCAGCCATGAAGTACTGGCGCCCCGGCAGCCGAGTTGGTAGCGTGCTTGGATTACCATTGCAGGGGTCGTGGGTTCGATTTCCGCTAGAAGCCTTGGTCTGTCGCTACTGTGGTATCACAATGGACTTAAAATTGTCTAAGTGAGTCTGTAAAGGACTGCCACTCTTATCTACCTACCTTTTACAGCCGAGTTCGAACGAACACATGTAAACGAAGAGCAGTAAAGCCTTAAAAGTTTCTCCTGGACACGGTCGACGCCTTCAATTAAGTTGTTATAAAGTCATAATGCTATTTATGAAGCCCTAAAATGAGATATGCTGAATAGCTTTGGCTTTGGGAATGTAAAGAACCCTAGCAGTTTTGAGCTTAGCTTCTTCATCGAAGAACGATTATGTTTTTTAAATTAATTTTTCTAGTAATTCCGTGTACAACAACTGGAAATATTCGTCTACTACCCGATAAAGTATATATATATTCTTGATCGTCTCATCGTTCTGAATCGATCTAGCCATGTCCGTCCCTCCGTCCGTCTGTTGAAATCACGCGTAAAGCTAGCCGCTTGAAATTTTGCACAGATACTTAATACCGATGTAGATCGATGGCGATTGATATAGCTCCCATATAAACCGATCTCCAGATTTGACTTCTTGAGCCCCTGGAAGCCGCAATTTTTATCCGATTTGGCTGAAATTTTGCATGTAGTGTTTTGTTATGACTTTTAATAACTGTGCCAAGTACGGCCCAAATCAGTCGTTAACCTGATATAGCTCCTAAATAAGCCGATAGCCTGATTTGACTTCTTCAGCCCTTACAAGCCGAACTCCCCGTGATTGATAGTGTACCTAGTTCGATGCCTCAAATATTCTTTCGAACACGTGGAGTTAAGAGGGATCTTGCGTATCTCGACGTTAATAAATCTCGGTGACTGAACGGTATATCAACACTTGTTCTTTGTAAGTGTTCTTCGACGCTTGCTCGTACACTAGGCAAACTTTTCAACCTTGCTTATCGTGTGGGAGTTTTCCCGGCGCGTTGGAAGGTTGCGAACGTGGGGCGAATAACCCTGCGAATTACCGGCCAATTGCGATATGCTCCGCGCTCTCCAAGGTTATGGAGAGTATGGTTTAACATCATCTTGTCAGATACTTAGAGTCCAATAGCTTTCTTAGCGATAGACTGTATGGATTCCGCAGAAATCGCTCTACGGGACACCTAATGGCATTTTTGTCGGAACGATGGAGTCGCTCTATCCACCAGTTTGGAGAGAGTAAGGTCGTGGCTCTGGATATCTCCAAGGCATTTGATAGGGTCTGGCACGGAGCACTTCTATCAAAGCTTGTCGCTTTTGGAGTCGGTAATAACTTCGTTCCGTTTATATCAAGCTTTCTCCCATATCGCACTATACGAGTTTTTGTAGATGGGTTCTCATCCGATGAGTATACATTGACCGCAGGAGTGCCACAAGGCTTCCCCCTTCCCTTTTTCTTATTTTCATTGACGATCAATTGGGTCAGACTCCGAATCCAGTCTATCCATTTGTCGATGACAGTAGTTTGAGTCGTCCATATTCATTCGACAATAGGCCCAGTCCTCAAGAAATTGTGGAAAGGAGGTGCATTATGGATGAGACGCTCTTTTAGGATTAGTTGGCCATTTCGTGTGGGCTAGAATGAACAGAGTATACTTTAACGCACAGAAAACGCAGTGCTGTTTCTTCTCTTAAAGCGATTCGCTGACGCACTATAATGTCCGTTGGTCAAAACACGTATTTGAAGTGTCGAAAGAAGCATTCAAGTATTAAGCGGTGCAAGAAATATTTCACCTCTGCTGATCTACCTATATCAGGCCGAGGATGCAATATAACTCTTATATATGGGCAGTAGCTCCAAAATCATACTTGGAACTACTTGACCGGGTTCAATGGAGAGCGATGGTGTTGATCGGGGAGAGTGGACTATCCAACTCTATTGCTTCTCTTGAACATCGTCGGAATGTGGGTAGCGTTGTATTGCTCTATCGTTATTTTCAAGGCGTATGTTCCAGGGATATTCGCATTCTTATCCCTGACGTTAGGATGTTCACCAGAAATACAAGACCTACCAGGAACTCACACCCGTTTGTAATTGATTGGCCAGGTGACCAAACCATGCATTACCGAGAAAATTAATTTTTCGCCCGAACCATTCATATGTGGAATCGACTTCCGGCTAATGTCATTCACACCAACATTGACGTTCAGAAATTTAAGACGAAGATCAATAAACACTACTCCCTCTTTCACCCCTCCGATTATTAACTTTCTAAGTTGTCAACGCAATGCACTGCTTATATATGGCATATCCCCTGCATGGTGGATACGTGAAAAAAAAATCGGTCCAAATTTAGATGTAGCAACCATATAAACCGATCTCTCGATTTGCCTACTTGAGCTCTTACAAGCCGCAATTTTTGCCCAATTTGGCTGAAATTTTGCATGTGGTGTTCTGTTATGACTTCCAATAACTGTTTTTAGTACGGTCAAAAACAGTCTATAACCTAATATAGCTTCCATATAAACCGGTCTCTCGACAATCCTTGTTCTGTTCTTAGAAGCTTTAATTTTTGCTGGTTTGACAAAAGTTTGGTATGTGGAATAAAATTGTGCCGTTCAACTAAAATTATTTTGTATAAATTTTTAGCAGAATCCATAGTGCACGAATATGGTTTTTTCAAGTAAGTTTTTCCAAGTAAGCCTGCGGTTTAACACCATGCCGAGATATTTTACCGCTGAAGTTTTGAGGACTACAAAGAGTATACGCACTACGAAGAGTATATTGAAACAGGTGGGCAATCTCCTAGGAACTTTTAAAAAAAAAAAACAAAATTCAGAAAAATGCATATAATTATTAATTGCATTGATAGTACCGTCCATATAATTTAATGCTTGAAGATTATTTCATGCAAATGTTGACCGTGTCTGCATCTCAAATGATCCATCCGCTTAGTCCGCTCTATCCAACATTTCGGCCGGTGCCTCACGAATAAATGTTTCAATATTGCCTTCCAAAGCGTCATTTAAAGCAGGCTTGTCTGTATAGACATCAGCTTTAACATGGCCCCACAAAAAATAGTCTAAAGGCGTTAAATCGCACGATCTAGACGGCCAATTGAACGGTCCCAAACGTGAAATAAAATGTTCACCGAACTCGCCTCTCAATAAGTCAATTGTTACGCGTGCTGTTTGGCGTGTGGTATCGTCTTGTTGAAACCACATGCCATGCAAGTCAAGCTCTTGGATTTTAGGCAAAAAAAAGTTGGATATAATCTCACGGTACCGCTCACCATTCACAGTTACATTACAATTTGCAATATCTTTGAAGAAGTACGGTCCAATGGTGCTACCAGCCCATAAATTGCACCAAACTTTTTCTGGGTGCATTGGTAGCTCTTGCAATGCTTCTGGCTGATCTTCACACCAAAATCGACAATTCTGCGATTCATGGTTAAATTATAGACCAAACAGAAGATTTGAAACATCAGTAAAACAAAACACGAAACTTGCGTGAGCTGGTTAAACTAGTGTCCCCAAAAATATAACTATTAAAAAAATTACCCTTTATTTACCAATTGGGACAATATCGATATCAAATGAAAGGAGTTTGGAAGTTGAGTACACATCTGTTATACGAATTCGGTCCAAGGTTACTACGGGGCCTATCCAACTTTGAAAAATGATTTTGAAAGTAGATAACCACAGAAATGTCTTGATCAGCAGCTTAAAAATTCTTAAAGAAAATCCATTTTCAAAAAGCTATTTTATAATGTAGCGAATCGCACCGGGCCAGCTAGTATTTAATAAAAATAAACTATGTATTGCATTCCGTAAGTTTCATATCGTTCATGTAAACAAAGCTCATAGTTGCTTTGTTTCGGTACTTTGCATGCGTAAGAAATTTAAACACCACAGTCATGTTTATCATCCGACCTTTTCAAAGCTTTGCACAACGATTTCCTCTATGACTACTTAAATCAAATTGGTCGAAATCCTCCATATGAAATTAAAGCAAATTTTAAATTCCACGGCTTAGCCTGCATTTCCAGGGTATCAAAAGGACAGTTTAGCCCGTCTCCAGACTATCCTTATTATTATTATTATTTTTTTTTTTTTTAATTTTTGAGCTATAAAAAAAATTGCTGACTTTCGATAAGGCAATTTTCCCCCAAAACGTGATCTTATATGACGAGAAAAAATTTGTTAACTAGTTTCATTCGCCTTCATTGGGTTAGCTCTTTCTGTTAATATATCTACTAAGAAGGTTTTAAAAACTTACATAGCTGAAGATTGAGAACTTCATGTAGACTTACCTGAAATGAAATAATAGGAATAAAAGAGATTAGACATATATGTAGCACAATAAAATAGTATAATGAAAATGTAGTTCGGTAACGAATTTTTAGAACTTTAATTTTTAAAGAAAATGGTATTCAAATTTAACGAAGTTTCTGAGACATGTTTTGCCAAATCAATTTTTAATATGCCATTATGGAACATGGCATACGTGCTAAAATCCATGGACATGAACATCGTCATATAGTTTGAAATATTGATCGAGGACTCCATAAAGATATAAATTATTGATCACTTTGACATTGAATGTCCATCAATCTATGTTTTGAGTTATGTTATATTTTCCAATATCCATGTCAAGTATAGTTCTAGTCGCTTGAAAATGCAATTAAGCTGTCATATGAACCATTCCTCCGAATTGACTGCTTGAGAACCAAAAGAGCTCCTATATAATAAGTCGCAATTCTGCAATCATCATTTAAATTAACCATAGTTGTATTCTATCGAAGTGTAGTTTTAAAGCTATTTCATATATTTATGAGTTTTTTCTTTTTTTCAATAATAATTTCATAGTATTTTGCAAATCCTAATTTTAAGATTTAACAGCTATATTTTAAAAGGTCACATAGTTAACAAACATGACCACACTAATAACCTTAACTGTCAGTTGCTCCTTTGATTTGTTTTTGCTTAGCTTTGTCATTTGTTTCCTATGAATTTTGTGGTTTTCCTATTAAAAGCATCCACACATACACATACTCGTAACTCGTGGCTCATACTCTTCCCGAAAATACCCCATAACCTAAACATTTATTGTAATTAGAGTTTCGAAATTGTTACCATAGATAAATAAGGGGTGTCAGTATACGAAATTTTGAAAATTTAAAAAAGGGATAAAAATCTGTCATACATTCCGCGACAACAAAATTTAAATAAAATGTTCAATAAAGCCAAAATTTGAATACCAATTTTTTAAGGACTACATTTTCAAAAAAAAGTGTCATTACACTCCAAATTATTTTTTACATTTATACCCCAAATATACACTGTAAAACATAACAAAATATTAGGAAACTATGTACCCTCTGGGGTCTAAGATAAATTGGGGTGGAATTTCGTAAATGATTTAAAACAAACTTGGAAGAAAAGCTTGGCGTAAGAAAGAAGTAGTAAAAAGAGGCAACTTTACTTTTTTCAAAAATATACATTAAAACCAGTTTGTTTTTTAAGGGTTTTAAAAGCCGCAGACAAATATGTTAGGTTAGGTTGAAAAGAGGGTGCGGATATTAATCCGTCCCATGCACCTAAGCTAGTAATCGGCTTGTTGTGCGCTTTAAATATAAAAAAGTAACCTCGAAAAAGAAAATCTAATTTGGGAATTCCGTGCTACAACAAAATCCTCAATTGTTTCCATGCCACTCAGCTAAGATGGTTCTAGTCTGATATAGTATCACCACCTAAGTGCCGGTATCAGTTAGACGCGAAAGCCGGGTAACGACAAAGGAAATGCTCCACCGTCTCATCATCTTCCCCGCATGCCATACACATGGTGTACCTTGCCGCACCGATTTTACATAAGTGAGCTCGTAGTCCTATGTGTCACGTTATGATATCAATAGCTATACTACCTCCTTCTTGCTTCCTTTCAGTAATAGCCTCTTCTTCTCACGATCTGGATGCCCCCATACGATTTTCGCCATCCTTCCGACCGTTTCGCTGTTCCACAAGGTTGCATGCGCATTCGTCGCCCTCGCCCTTAACTCGGATTCCGTCGACCGGAAAAGATTCGAGTTACCCAAGTTTATTGACAGCATTTCTCTGGCCTTCACTGTCAAATCTTCTGCTTTCTCATTCGCAGTTATTCTGATACGGCTCGGCACGCAAACGATGCGGATCGGCCATCCTCGGAGAAGGCGTTAATCTCTTTCTAAAACTCCAAGACTGTTCGTGACCTTACCGTCCTCCTTGTTATTGCCCTTATGGCAATTTTACTGTCCGTAAAGATGCTCACACTCGACGTCCTCGCGTTAGCACCCCACCACCTCACGCATTCCGTGATCGCTCGGAACCCCGCCTGCAGTACAGTATTATGGTCAGGCAGTCTAAAACAGATCTCAATCCCTGGGTTCTCAAAGAAGACCCCCAGACACACTCTGTCCTCTAGCTTTGATCCATGCAGGTAACATTATCTTACAGATGGCAATACTAGCGTTACGTCATTCCAAGACTGTGGCGCTGGCAGCAAAGCCTCGCACCCAACTCAATTGTCGTCTCAGGTATCTGATCGGAATCCTCTTCAATTCCTTCCAGCTTTCCTATCGTCGCCTTGATCATACCGTGATGGTATGAGCTGCTCCCAATCCTCAATCTATTCTCCCCTTATTTCCACTATTCTCCTTAAGTCTCGTAGCCGCAGTGGCTGCCCCACACTTAATCTGTATGTCTATGGGTCGGATATCCAGAATAGTATCCAGTGCCCTAGTGGGCGTGGTCCTCATCGCTCCGCTTATTTCAAGACAACATGTTCCCTGAACCTGTTGCACTTTTTCTCCATAGCAGCCGACCAAATTACTGAGGCATAAGTAAGTATTGGTCTAATCACGCTCCTGTAGAGCCAGTGGATAATATCCTCGGATTCAGGCACCATTTCGTCCCTACGGCTTGGGTACATAGTGCCCAACATCTGTGAGCCTTCTCAGTACGCTGCTGAATGTGTCACTTCCAATTTAGTTTCCTGTCCAAGATCACACCTAAGTATATGACCTTGTCAGGTATCGAAATCGTCTTATTGAGGAAACGTGATGAGTTAAATTGGACCACCTTCGTCTTCCTCGTGAACAGGCATATTTCAGTCTTCTCTGGGTTAACATTTAAGACCTCTGGGTCTAGCCAAGTCATATGCCATATGCAAAACCCTTTCAGCCCTTTTGCATAGGTTCGGATCCTTATTCCTTAGAAGTATTATAACATCGTCCGCGTAGCAGACGGGTTCCTCAATCCAGCATCCGTAATAAGGAATTTATGGTGGTCACCCAAAGGAGTAGCGATAAATGCCCTCTTGTTGCATGCCTTGTGCCACTTTCTACTTTATATTTATGTCAAAGGCCACACAATATATCCACCTGTTCCTTAGCACAGGGTTTATCCAGTCTTTAAGGACCAGATCCACATTGTACTGGTCTAAGGATTGGATCAGTGTGTCTGTCCGCACATTATGTCATGGGACACACAATATATATACCTGTGTACGTTTTGTCATCGAAGGAAGTGCAGGCCAGTCTCCACCGATCTTCCCTTGATATAGGCATGCTGTTGGTATTTGAACAATTCGCTTAATGTCCTACTCCATATCATGGTGTCCACAATACGTTTCTAGATTTTGAGAAGAATGGACGTAACTTATAGGTCAGTAGGCTTTTGGTGTCGCATAACTTGCCTTGCGGGGCTTGGGTATAAATACCACCTTTGCCTCCTGCCAGGCTATCAGAGTATATGCAAGTCCCACGCTGTGAAAACATTGGCCAGGTGAAGCGCCAGATAGTTTACCTCCTTCTGTAGTAACGCCGGAAATATTCCATCAGGTCCGGGTGACTTAAATGGTTTGAAGCTCCTTAAAGATTCCTTCACCATAAATTCCGTGATTATAAACATTCGATCAACATCATTATTCCAAGATTCCGATGTCTCCGTGAGTCTCGTCGTATCCTGTGGAAAATGGGATTTCAACAAACGTCTCAATATGCAGACGAACAACATTTTGAAAAATCAATTGATTTTTTTACCTTAGATTTTTTGATCTTTTTGTCAAAAGCTGTGTAAGGGTTTTAAGGAAAAATCTCCGTAGGCGAAAAACATTTTCAAACATTTTTTAGTTGTGACTTCCAACAACTGTATAGTTTAAATCGGTTCACAACCTGATATAGCTGTCATATTAACCGATCTTGAATCTTTACTTCTTGAGCCACTAGAGGACACAATTTTTATCCGATTTGGCTGAAATCGCATGACGTATTTCGTTATGACTTCCAATAGATGTGCTAAATATGGTTAAAATCGGTTCATAACCTGATATAGCTGCCATATAACCAATCTGTCCCTTTTCACTCTACTCACCGATATTTTTTCTGCTCGCCGATGTCTACCTTGACTCCAACGACTTCATAGAAGTTTTGTCTTAAGAAAAAATTTCATAGAAATTTTGTTTTTAGAGAAAATTTTTTTAGAAATTTCGTCTTTAGAGAAAATTTCGTGGAAATTTTGTCTTAGAGAAAATTTCATAGAAATTTTGTCTTTAGAGAAAATTTCATAGAAATTTTGTCTTTAGAGAAAATTTCATAGAAATTTTGTCTTTAGAGAAAATTTCATAGAAATTTTGTCTTTAGAGAAAATTTCATAGAAATTTTGTCTTTAGAGAAAATTTCATAGAAATTTTGTCTTTAGAGAAAATTTCATAGAAATTTTGTCTTTAGAGAAAATTTCATAGAAATTTTGTCTTTAGAGAAAATTTCATAGAAATTTTGTCTTTAGAGAAAATTTCATGGAAATTTTGTCGTTAGAAAAAATTTCATGGAAATTTTGTCTTCAGAGAAAATTTCATGGAAATTTTGTCTTTAGAGAAAATTTCATGGAAATTTTGTCTTTAGAGAAAATTTCATGGAAATTTTGTCTTTCATAGAAATTTTGTATTTAGAGAAATTTTTTTTAGAAATTTCGTCTTTAAAGAAAACTTCATAGAAATTTTGTCTTTAGAGAAAATTTCATAGAAATTTTGTCTTTAGAGAAAATTTCATAGAAATTTTGTCCTATGAGAAAATTTCATAGAAATTTTGTCCTATGAGAAAATTTCATAGAAATTTTGTCTTTAGAGAAAATTTCATAGAAATTTTATATTTTTTCTGTATGTAAAGTTGTATTTCTTTGGTAGACCAAGCATCAACAAAAGTCTACTCATAATAATGGCTGCATTAGTGGTTTTTCATTTAGAAAAAGGAAATTGTTGTTTGCCCAGTCACACAATTGCATGGTGGCTGTTGGCAAATGTCGTTGTTATTGCTGATATAGCCATTGTTGATATTGTTATTGCATTGCATTGCGTTGATGCGCTGCCATGACTTTTGTTACAATTAAAATTTTTCTGCGGTTTCAATTCTAGTTTAACAAAAACTATTGTTTTTCATGAGTGAGAAGCATTTCAGACGGGCTTCTGGTGTTGCTGGTATGACTGGCGTTCGATGTTCGCCGCTGAGGCTTCTTCGGTTAGTAGTTGTCTAACTTAAAACATTTGCAATTCACTAAAATGAATGTTTCAATGGCGGGGTGGTTGCCTCTGTTTGCCGTTGTTGTTATTGTCAATTTGAGAGCGCATTGTATTTAAGCCATTTTTCAAAGCAATTAGTTTTTGCTTGGCTTTTTGCGTTAGTGTGTGTATGTGTATGTGTTTTCAACATTAACCATAAGCTCAATGTAGTGCAAAGGGATGTGTATAGGCAAGAGTTGGAGAGAAGAGGCCAGTCAAATGCTTTTGTAATCTACACAAATACACACTCACACAACGCATGTGAATATTACAATGAATGTGTATGAATAATGATGACGTTGGCTGCTTGCAATTTAATAAAAACCACAATTTTAGTTGAATTGGGGTTAAAATGTGATATTATTGCTGCAGTTTATGTACATAAAGCTGCCGTTTCTATTCAATGATCGTTATTGTAAAAACGTTTTGGTTTAGTGTACTTTGTATGTATGAGTGCTCTGATTTGATAAAATTTTCTACAAGAATTATAGTTTGATAAAAGTTTTAATAAAAATTATTTATAAGAATCATTTTTGTATAAAATTCCCACAAGAACAATTTTTTTTCAGAATAGAGATAAACAAAAAGAAACCCAACTAGGATTTAGTAAATCAAATGTTAACTAAATTTCCAACAAATTCTACATTTAAAAATTTTTTTATTCTTAAGCATGTGAAATAATCTCTATTTAAATCATATATGTATTGCGTTTTTTTTAATATAAAAATTAATTTATTATTTTTAATTTTTTTTTTAACTGAAAATTACATTAACGTCCCACCCTATGTTATCAAAACTTCACTCATTACAAAGTACGAAAGTATTTATGTGTACGGTTATGTTTTAGAGTACTAGAGTAACCATTGCGTCGCCAAGTGGTTTTGATAATTAATTCTCTGTGGTTATGCCAGTATGGCTTAGAAAACAATTGAAATTCGAATTAATTAAACGCCAATGTTAAAAGACAAATTTGCAACATAAGTCATGCATTTCATACAGGATACGGCGGGACTCACGGAGACACTGGAATTTTGGAATAAATACACAATTAATGGTAAAGGAAGCTTTAAGGACCTTCAAACCATTTAAGTCACCCGGACCTGATGGAAAATTTCCGGCGTTACTACAGAAGGAGGCAGACTATCTGACACCCCACCTGTCCAATATTTTCACAGCGTGCCTGGGACTCGCATATACTCTGAAAGCCTGGCAGGAGGCTAGAGTGGTATTTACACCCAGACCCGGCAAGGAAAGTTATGCGATACCAAAGGCCTTCAGACCTATAAGCCTTATGTGCATTTTACACGAAACCAGAGCCGCGGAGTCGAGCGACTCAACTTTGACTCCTACTCCGAGAAGTTTGCTCGACTCCTTTAAACATTTTTTTCTTAACAAAAAAAAAAAAAAAAAAAAATAAAAATATACGCTTTTTTCTAAGCCAGTATGCTTTTATAACAAAAAGAAATAATTTTCTTAAAATTTTATTACTTATTAAGTAGCTGTTGAGTGGAGCGGACGTGTTTTCATTTCGCTCCTCGAACAACAATATCCATATCTTGGAATAGGTACTACCTATTACGAAAAATTTCAAAAAAGGACTCCAAAGACCAAGCAGCTGCGGCGGTGGTGTCAGACCGTAGCATGTTGTTCTCCTGTCCTATAAGTGTGGCTGCCTTGGCACCTGTAGTCGATTGCTTGAAGCGCACAACTTGTCGTCAGACTAATAAATGAGGAAGAGACAGAGCCTTTAGCTAAAGGTGGTGTTTCCGAATTGGATTCAATGAAACAGTCATCGCAGCCGAATCGAAAGATGAGGGATGACGGCGAAGTGAGCGATGACTTTGCTAAGCTCACAACAGTCTGAGAAAGCGATCCGGAGCACGACAAAGAAGACAGAGGAGTATGTACCGGCAGCGCCTTGGGCCAAAAGTGCAGCATGCTGTAAGAGATGGAACTGACATTCTATGGAGCTGGAAAGAGAATTAGATATCCCCAAAAGCATAACACTGCTAAAATGCCGCAGAAGAATAAGTGCACCCTGCTTTCAAGTGCAAATGCAAATTTTGCCCATGAACATTCCTCTAAAGAACAGGAGCAAACTTCTCACCTATCAATGAGTGCAGTCCGATTGAAGTTTAAGCTCAATGATAAGGGGCCTCCTTTTTATAGCCGAGTCCGAACGGCGTGCCGCAGTGCGACACCTCTTTGGAGAGAAGTTTTACATGGCATAGTATCTCACAAATGTTGCCAGCATTAGGAGGGTAAAACCACCGCTGAAAATTTTTCTGATGGTCTCGCCAGGATTCGAACCCAGGCGTTCAGCGTCATAGGCGGACATGCTAACCTCTGCGCTACGAGTACGCTTTCAAGTACTATGGGAAAAACCAAGCCAGCCCTCCCGCAATGGAGACTCCAAACAGTGGCCTGCGGAGGAAGACAAAGTCGGAACAGGAATGGAGGAAGCGCGCACGGCCCCTGAATATTCAGGGAGGACTGTGACTTCCAAAAGCAGGCCACAGCCATCACGGAAGCAAAAGATGGTCGCTGAGAATGGTAAGGAGCCACCCTCTTACGCCAGAGAGGAAAGGAAGCACAACAGAGTTGTGCTGATTTATGAAAGTCATCAATATCGGCAGTGCATCCGATAGGATTCCACCAAGTGGAGGAACTGGTTAACGAGCGGACTTTCGAACATGTGCAGAACTCTTTGGAGGGACCAGCCATACAAATGAAATGAGATGCGAGTATAGAGGGGAAGACTTTGCGCTGCGTTTTGTATTGATATCGTCATACAGCTCGTAATCCACGCTCCCTGGGAGGACGGAAAGCTCGACCTGGTGCGAAAGATGGACAACTTCCATCTCACAAAGGCGACGGTCTTCATCAAGGGATGGGCCAGTAAATTTGCGACAGAACGCATGGTGGGATTCTTGAGCAAGCAGGAGGCTGACGACGAGACAATCACCGTCTCTCTCAAGATTGGGAAGACTAGGATAAGCAAAGATCCCAATACTATAACAACAGGTGAGAGACCCAACACAGGCTAACGAACAGGGTGAACCTGGTCCTAAGAGACTGGATAAACCATATGCAGAAACAGAAATATAAGGGAGGAAGTGGCACAAGCACGCCACAGGGGGTATTTTATTGCCACTCCTTCGGTGATTGAGGATGGATTTGAACCCGTCTGATACGTAAACGATGTTATAATACTTCTAAGTGGTAAGGTTCCGAGCCAGCTATGCCGCAAGAGTCTTGCAGATGGTACATGACTGGAGGTCCGGAAGTCGCGACGCTTGTTTCCGGCCACACAGCAAACACTCCCAGAACACCCGGTGAATTCCTTTATTTTTGTTCCTATTCAATTATTATACCCACCACCAAAGGATGGGGATATACTAATCTAATCGAAGGCATATTTCAATCTTCTCTGGGTTAACATTGAGTCCTTTGGGTCTAGCCCAGTCATATGCCATATGCAAGACACTTTCGGCCCTTCTGAATAGCTCGTTCGGATCCATACAACTTAGAAGTATTATTACATCGTCTGCGCAGCATACGGGTTCAAATCCCTCCTCAGTCAGCATCCGTAATAGGTCATTTATGGTGGTCACCCATAGGAGTGGCGATAAAATGCCCCCCTGTGGCGTACCTTGTACCACTTTATTCTTTATATTTATGCCATGGGACACACAAGTTATCCACATGTTCCTTAGTGTATGATTAAGCTACTCTCTAAGGACCGGGCCCATTTGATACTGGTTTAAGGATTGGATCACTGTGCCGGTCGGCAATTGTTAAAAGCCGCCTTGCTGTCAATGCATACCGCCAGTGTGTACGTCTTGGCATCCAAGGATTCTTCTAGTTTATTCACAACATCGCGCAGGGCAGTCTCCACCGACCTTCCCTTGACATAGGCATGCTGTTTGTATTTAAGGTGTTCGCTGGATGTCATACTCTTTAACATGGTGTCCAAAATACGTTTCATGGTTTTGAGTAGAAAGGATGTAAGGCTTATAGGTCTGTAGGTTTTTGGTGTCGCATAACTTGCCTTGCGGGGCTTGGGCATAAACACCACCCTTGCCTCCTGCCAGGCTTTCGGAGTATATGAAAGTCCTATGCACGCTGTGAAAATTATGGCCAAACGAGGCGTCAGATAGTCTGCCTCTTTCTGTAGTAACGCCGGAAATATTCCATTAGGTCCGGGTGACTTAAATGGTTTGAAGCTCCTCAAGGATTCCTTCACCATAAATTCCGTTATTATAAACCTTCGATCAACGTCATTATTCCAAGATTCCAGTGTCTCCGTGAGTCCCTTCGTATCCTGTGGAAAATGGGTTTTCATCAAAAGCCTCAACATGTTCTCCGTTGTCTCTGCTCTCATTCCCATGTCGTCTACTACAGTTTCAGTTTGGACATGGGTTTTTGAGAGAAAATTATTATCTTGGCGGCGTCATTAACGCTATCGACTTGTTCGCCGAAAAGTTTCCAGGAGGCACGTTTTGCCGCTCTGGTAATCCTATTGTATTCCTTGAGCCGTGTGTAATACACATCCCAATAAATTTCCGCCATTTTACGACGTGCTCTGTTAAAAAGTCTGCGGACCTCGCTCCTAATATTGCGAATCCTCACGGTCATGCAGGGTTTTTGTTGTGCTGATTTCCTTTCCCGAAGAGGACAACTAGCTTCGAGCCCCTATTGATTTGACTGAAATTTTACACAATAACTTCTAATATCTTCTCCAACATTCAATTCATTTGTGGCCCGAATCGGTCCATAACCTGATATGGCTGCAATAGCATAACATTTCTTATCCATTATCCTTTGCCTATAAATAGATGCCGGCAAAGAACTTGCCAAATGCTTTTTATGGTGGAGGGTCTACAAGATTCGGCCCGGTCAAACTTAGTACGCTTTCACTTGTTATCGACATTTTCTTTGAAATATACCATTAAAATAAGAATTTGCCCAAATGTTCCAAATGTTTGCTGTCTAATTTACTTTATATCATCTTAATTTGGCTTTTTGACTTTATAACAGTTCCTGGAATATAAAAGAATGCTTAAAATGTCATTTAAAGTGTATTTCGAAGAATATTCTTCGTTGGGATAATCTAATTGAAGCCAAATAGTTTCTTGGAAGTTGAGTGAATATTTTTAAAAGAGCAATAATTTTACGCTTAAAAGCTTTAGCTCAATTGGAAATGTGAATATCAAACTTTTGCAATTTATTTTCCATTTGACCACTAGTGGTAGTTTGTAAGCCTGGGAAAAACGTTTTGAATTTTCGGTAAATTCATAAAAATGTGCAGTTTTATACTTTGGCTTGCATCATATGTTGTTAAGTCTATGGGATATTATTCAATTTAAGCCTTGAAGCTTGCTAACCTTTTTTTGCTGGTATTTGTATTTCATTTAAATATGTGGGTTTGATTTTTTCTATTGTTTTTTTCGTATTTTGGGGCCATTTTTCATGCCAACAAGTGCATGAGTGTCAAATGTTCATATATATTTTAACAATACTAACCAACTGACATGTATAAATTCGTGTAGACTGCTACATATACACCATAAGTGTTGGTTGTTAGTATATGCAGAAGGGCAAAAACATGTTTGCATATCGTTCATGAATGTATATCTGTCAAAGTCCTTGTTATGGTTTTGGTTACTACAATTGGTTGCTAAAGCGCTACCTCATCCATCTCCTACTACTTCAACTGTCGACACAACATTGTAGCTCAGGTTGATTGGCTGGTTTGCATTGGTTGGCCGAATGTATTGTCGATGTCAACTTTTTGTTTTGTTGAGTTTGCAATCCCAGTTCTTGGCAATGCACAATGGGATAAAAATCTTAAAATAACTTTTTATATTTTAAAATCTGATACTGTCATATGATTTTGGGCCTTAACAGCTTCAATTCTTTTTGAATTTGCCCAAATTTTGGTATGTGAATAACATTTATAACTTCCAATATCTTATCGAAACTTGGCTTTGATAGAAAACTATAACTAACTGCATATCGTTTTAACTTTTGAAGCCTCACGAAGCTACATTCAAAATAAATCTTCTTATATATAACAAGTAAAAAGGCATTAAGATCGGCCGGGCTGAACTTTGGATACCCACCACCTCGGGGATACATGAAAACCCCCTTTCGTCGCAATCCGGTGAAAATTGGATAACCTATGCACGCAAATTCAGCACGGACATTTGAGTGGTCTACCAAATATAAGCACTGTTGGATTTTGCAGTTCAAATTTCAACAAAATCGGGTAATAAATAAAGCTTTTACGAGCTTCAGACCCTTAATCGGCATATCGGTCTATATGACAGCTATGCCTAAATACAGACCGATCCGTACCATATTTGGGAAGGATGCCGGGAGATCTAATGCTGCCCACTGATACAAATTTCAACAAAATCGGATAAAAAATAAAGCTTTTATAGGCTTCAGACGCTTTAGCGGCAGATCGGTCTATATGGCAGCTAAATATATCTTAATAAAGTCCGATCTGAACCATATTTGGGTCCTATGTTTGGAGTCGTAAAACTACTCACAGTTTCAATTTTCAGCGAAATCGGTTAAAAAATAATGCTTTTATGGGCTTCAGACCCTTTATTTGGAGATCGGTTTAAATTGAAATCAAGTGTCGGAAGGCCTAAAAGTACTTATTACATAAAATTTCAGAGAAATCGGTTCGAAAATAAAGCTTTTACGGGTATCAGAATCTTTATCGGCAGATCGGTCTATATAGCAGCTATATCTAAATATAGTCCGATCTGAACCATATTTTGGTCGGATGTTGGGAGGCCTAAAACTACTCACTATTTCAAATTTCAGCGAAATCGTATAATAAATAAAACTTTTATGGGCATCAGACCCTTTATCGGCAGATCGGTCAATATGGCAGCTATATCTAAATATAGTCCGATTTAATCCATATTGAAATCAGGTGTAGGGAGGCCTAAAACTACTTATTGCTTAAAATTTCAGAGAAATCGGTTCAAAAATAAAGCTTTTATGGGCATCAGACCCTTTATCGGCAGATCGGTCTATATGGCAGCTATATCTAAATATAGTCCGATCTGAACCATGTTTGGGTCCTATGTTGGGAGGCGTAAAACTACTCACTGTTTCAAATCTCAGCGAAATCGGTTAAAAAATAGTGCTTTTATGGGCTTCCGACCCTTCATCGGCAGATCGGTCTATATAACAGCTATATCTATATATGGTCCCATTAGGCCCGTTAAAGAACTTAGCCAGCGTGCATCAAAAAAACGTATCTGTGCCAAATTTTAGCTCAATATCTCAATTTTTGAAGCCCGTAGAGTGATTACAACAGACGGACATACAGACGATAGACGGACAGACACACGGACATCGTTAAATCGTCTTAGAATTTTACAACGATCCGAATTATATATACTTTGTATGGTTGGAAATTGATATTTCGATGTGTTGCAAAAGGAATGACTAAATGAATATATTCCCCCTATCCTACGGTGGTGGGTATAAAAATCAATTTGTGTTTGTTTGATCCGTATAGACTCAAAAATGACTGAACCGATTACCTTGAAATTTTCACAGATTGTGTGGGTTGGTCTGGAAAGAAGCATAGGCCATATAGTTTCTTGATATGGGAAGGGGGAGGGACCCTGCTCCTTATTCCATAACTCCACTCAAAACCAAAAGTGGACCGTTGGGAGCAATAAGGGACTCAAATGAAAGGTATTCAGGAGTAGATTACGAATATCATATTAAAAATTGGGTCCAACGAACTGGCGGGCCGCCCCACCCTAAGCCCCTTAAATAGTTTTATTGGACGATTATGACAATATGGGACTCAAATGAAAGGTATTCGGAAGGAGATTGCGGATTTGAGCACGAGGGAAGAACAGGCTTTATAATTTGTTGATATCGGAAGGGCGCGGACCCTCCCCCGTTACACCACCCAAAATCAAAAATGGTCCGATAGAACAATATGGGTATCAAGTGGAAGGTATTGAAGAGTAGAATGGCGATATGGTACTTGAAATTGGGTCCAAGTACCCAGGAAATCGCCTTGACCCCAAAACTCCTCCAAGCAGACAAATGGAACGTTTATATTAATAGGGGTCCCAAATGAAAGGTATACGGGAGTACATTACAAATCTAGCATATCAATCAGATTGAAGTTAAGGGGGTTACACCAACCACCGGAAAACGCCCCGAATGGGGATAATTACCAATTATAAGTATATGGGACCCAGTTCGTTTGTTTGTTTCATAGACTCAAAAACGGCTTAATTGATTTTTTTTTTTTAATTTTTCCAGATTTTGTAGTTTGGTCTGGAAGGAAACATAGGCTATATAATTTTAATTTTTGGTGTCAGATGGGGGCGGACCCTCCCCTATACCCCAAAAACATCAACCAACATCAAAAGTTGGCCGATAGGCACAATATGGGTATCAAATGGTACAAGTGACTAGAAAACGAATATCGTATTAAAATTTTGGTCCAAGTACCTAGCTGGCCGCCCCAACCCCAAAACTCATCTAAACAGACATATTCGACGTTCATGTCAATATGGGACTCAAATAAAAAGTATTTGGCAGCAAATTACAAATATGACATATATAATTAGGTCCAAGTAATGGGAGGTCGCCCCACCCCCAATATACCCCCAAATGGGTACATTAGCCGACCATGGCTATATGTGTTTGTTTGTTCCGTATAGATTCAAAAACGGCTGAACCAATCGCCTTGAAATGTTCACATATTACGTAAGTTGTTGATATGGAAAGGGGGAGGGACCCTCCCCCTTATTCCAAAACTCCACCCAAAACCAAAAGTGGACCGTTGGGGGCAATAAAGGGGCTCAAATAAAAAGTATTTTGGAGTAGATTATGAATATGACATTAGCGTTCAGGTCTAGATAGCGTTTTTTCTCTTAAAAATACGTCAAATAGGTTCATTGACCCATTATGACAATATGGGACTCAAATGCAAGATATTTAAGAGTAGAAAACGAATCTGATATCCAATTTAGAGCCATGTGTACGCCTCAAAGCACCCCCAAAACTGAACTTTATTTCTGGCTATGTCAATATGGGGCTCAAATCAAAGGTATTTGGGAGTAAAGAACGAATTTGATATCAATTTTCAGGACAAAGTGCCGGTGCCCGCCCAGCCCCAAAACACCCTCCAAACGGTTCACGTTTATCGACCATGGTAATTTGGGGGTCAAATTAAAGGGATTTGGGAGTGAAGCACAAATTTAACATCGATATTTGAGTCGAAATGCCTGAGTTGCCATCCCTCCCCTAAATACACTTCTCATTACCCTAATTAAAAAAAACAGATCTTGGCTATTGGTAATGCGATTCGTTCGAAATTTTTTTGCACTCTTACAGCGACCTGAAACAAAACATGGTTTCTATTGTTGGGGTCGGGTGCCTCGGGGGCCACCCAAATCCGGCAAATGTATATATATAGACCAATCACGACCATATAGTGCTCAAACGAAAGGTGCTTGAGAGAGAAAAACGAATTTGATATCCAATTGAAGAGCCATGTGTTTGGGGGTCGCCCCACCCAAAAATACCTTCCTAATCGGATGTGTTTGCCGAACATTGCAATATGTGACTTCTATGACAATTATTTGGGAGTAGAGTAGGAAATTGATACTCATTTTTGGGACAAAGACCCTGGGGCCCACTCCACCCTCAAACAGAACTAATTTACTGATCATGTCAATATGGGGCTTATATAAAATGTATTTGAAAGTGGGCCACAAAGCTTATATTTACTTTAAGGGCCAAGTGTCTGGGCGGCCACCCCACCCCCGAAATATGCCGTAAACAGGAAATATTTCAAAAGTTCAAAGGATGAAATTTTGTTGATTCTATTGTAATTTAAAGTCAAAGATAAGAGACATTTTTTATAGCCAAGTCCGAACGGCTGTCGGGCGACCAACCCACCCCGAAATACGCCGTAAACAGGAAATATTTCAAAAGTGCTAATATGGGACTCGGAAGAAAGGTATTTGGGAGTAGAGTGAAATTTTGTCTATTCAAGTTTAAAGTCAATGATAAGGGATCTTTTTTATAGCCAAGTCCGAACGGCGTGCCGCAGTGCTACAACTCATTAGGGAGAATTTATATGACCATGCACGATTTGATACCTCACAAATTTCGCAAGGATTAAAAGGGGATAGCCAACGCTTTAAATTTTTTTCGATGTTCCCGCCAGGATTCCAATGCAGGCTTTCAGCGTCGTAGGCAGACATGGGCTACAGTGGCATGAACTCGATATCCACATTCAGGGCGAAGTGTCCGCACTCTAAAAAGACATTAGACATTGGATAGTCACATAAAAAAAACTTCTCCCCAAAAGTGGTGTCGACCTGCGGCACTCCGATCGATCTTGCTATAAAAAAGTGCTTGAGCCTAACTTGAAGCGGACAATTGTCATATCAATTGTAATATCAATATTTTACATCCATTAATCCTATTATCATCGCTTTATTGACTTAATATACTCAAAAAATGTAGTATTGTTTCATATTATTTTTGCTCTTTTCGCCAATATGGTTGAAACTCACCTATAAACTTTTTGAATGCTTGCAACTCAATGTGTACAATGCCTGCATATGTTTCATTTAATGGATATGTCGGTCAGTTTGTTCGTTAAAGCAGCATCCTTCTTTTTTTGACTTTAGTGCAATTTCATTTTTTTTTTTTTTTTTTGTTTGGTTGAGGCGAGTTTTTGCTGGTTTTGCATTCAATCACTTTTAATTTTTTATGGGTATTTTTTTGTTAATAAAAAAAAACTTAAATATTATACATTGTTGTACAACACACACACTCTCTATCCCTTCTCTCTCTTCTCACCGATTAAGCTGCTTCCATTAAAAATGGTTGATTGTTCGACTTTAAATTCGTATTCGTAATATCAACAATGAATGATGTGATGACCTTTGCACTACTCGCTCTACCTCTCTCCATCTCTGTGTGCCTTTTTCCGAAGCCTTCTGTTTACAAATGGCTAACAATTTAACACATCAACATCGTCGACTTCTGATAGTTAACGTTTAACTAAGACATGAAAATGTTGTATGGGAAAAAACAGCTAAAAGTTCCTTTTTTATTGCAGACAGAGTATTGTATGGTCCATACAATATGTTCCAATTAAAAATTTTAACATAACATGGCCCAAGGATGCATCATAGACGAAATGAAAAGGTTAATTGAGCAAGAGATGGCATTGAATTAAAGGTTTTTTGATATGCTTGAACATGAACTATGAAAATTCACTCTAGGCTTTCTATTTAGATAAGAGTTAAAAAGATTCAAAGTTCGGCTGGGCCAAATCTTATATAACCTTCACCATGGACAGCATATGTCAAGTACTTTGCACAGTTTCACTTTACCGAAAGATAATGCTGATTCTTTAATACTTTTGATATGAATTGCTTTCGGCACGTCGATTCGAATCGTATTATTGTATATAGATGTTGGAGGTCCTATCAGAAATCATTGAGTAAAATTTCAGAGAAATCAAATAAGAATTTCGCTCTCTGCATGCTTAGGAAGTCAAATCTGGAGATTTGTTTATAAGGGAGCTATATTTGGTGTTGACCGATTCGGACAATTCTTGGTGTGAAAGTTGGAAGTCACAGGAGACACATAGGTTAAGAATCGTTATTCAGAATAAATCTGGCAAGCAGTCGATATTCACAAAATTCGATATTTTCGATATTTTCAATAAAAAATATCGGTAGTAGCGATACAATCATATATTCTCTATCACTTATATTTACAACGAAAATGAGAAGCAAAAGGAAAAGTAAAAAGACATTAAGTTCGGTCGGGCCGAACTTTGGATATCCACCAGCTCGGATATATACATATATAAACAACCTTTCGTCATAATACCGTGAATACTGTATCCTAATATAGACCGATCTGAACCATATTGAATAGGAATATCGAAGAGCCCAATACAGCCCACTAAGACAAATTTCAGCGAAATCGAGTAATAAACGTGCTATTATTGCTCCAAGGACTTACATTGGGAGATTACCAGCTATATCCACATATAGCCCGATATTGATCATTTTCGGTACTAATATTGAAAGCCCGACCAAACAGAACTCATTGTGCTAAAGTTCAGTAAAATCCTTTTAGGGCAGCTAGAAATCTGGACCGATCTGGGACCCATTGAACAGGGATATCGAGGAGCATAACACAACTCGCTACAGCAAATTTCAACGAAATCAAACAATAAATATGCTTGTTATGGCCCCAAGACCCTACATAGAGAGATTTGTCTATATGACAGCTATCATCAAATATAGCCCGATCTAAACCATACTCGGTATGAATGTCGAGGGGTCGAACACAACTCAAATTGCAAATTTTGCCCATAAACAGTGGCAAACTTCTCACATATCAATGAGTGCAGTCCGATTCAAGTTTTAGCTCAATGATAAGGGGCCTCCGGCTTATAGCCGAGTCCAAACGGCGTGCCGCAGTGTGATACCTCTTTGAAGAGAAGTTTTACATGGCATAGTACCTCACAAATGTTGTCAGCATTAGGAGGGGAAAACCACCGCTGAAAATTTTTTTTCTGATGGTCTCGCCAGAATTCGAACCTAGGCGTTCAGCGTCGTAGGCGGATATGATAACCTCAGCGCTACGGTGGCCTGCCTCCTAACACAACTCACATTACCGAATTTCAGCGAAATCGGACAATAACTGCGGCTTTTATGGGTCCAAGACTAAAATAAAGACATCGGTCTAAAAGGCGCCATATCTAAATCTGCACCGATCTGAGCCACCTTCAAGAAGGAAATCGAGGGGCCTAACACAACTCACTATCCTTAATTTGAACGAAGTCGGACAAAAAAATGCGGCTTTTATGGGCTCAATACCTTAAATCGAGAGATCGGTCTATATGGCAGCTATATCTAAATATAGCCAGATCTTAATCATACTCGGTATGAATGTCGAGGGGTCTAACGCAACTCATTGTGTCTAATTCCAGCGAAATCTGTTTATAAATTCACCTTTTAGGGGCCTAAAACCTTAAATCGAGAGATCGGTCTATATGGCAGCTATATCCAAATCTGAACCAATCGGGGTCGTATTGAACAGGGATGTCGAAGATCCTAACACAACTCGCTATACCAAATTTATGAGAAATTGGACAATAAATGGATCCAAGACCTTAAATCAGAAGATCGGTCTATATGGCAGCTATATCCAAATCTAGACCTATCTGGGCCAAATTAAACAAGAATGTCAAGGGGCCTAACACAACTCACTGTCCCAAATTTCAGCGAAATCGGATTATAAATATAGTTTTCATGGGCCCAAGACCTTAGACCGGCAGATTGGCCTATATGAGGGTATATCAAGATATAGTCCAATATAGCCTTTCTTCGAACTTAACCTGTCTATGGACAAAGAAAAAATCTGTGCATAGTTTCAGCTCAACAGCTCTATTTTTAAAGACCGTAGGGTGATTTCAACATACAGACAGACGGACGGGTATGGCTAGATCGTCTTAGATGTTTACGACGAATAGATTGAGAAATACATAATATATATATAGAAATACAGATAATGCTTATCATATAAGAAGCCATCGTGTCAAATTTCAGTCAAGTCGGATAAGAATTGCGCCCTCTATAGCGTTGGGAAATATATGCAGGATATTGGTGTACACGGAAGGTATATGCGGGTTTAAACCGAATTTAAGCCTACATGGCACAGTTTTTCAAGGTCATAGAAGCAGTAATTTTGCTGCAAAATCAGACAATTTTTAGGATAAAGATATATAATCGAGAGAACTGTTTATATGAAAGCTATATCAGGTTATGGACCGATTCCGACCGTACATTACACAGATGTTGAAGGTCAAAAGCGCTCGAGAGGCTCAAGAAGTAAAATCAGGAAATCGGTTATGTTTTTTGAGTGGGGCAGACTTTTTGGGTGAAACTGTACGTTACAAACTTTACACAAACATCTCAGGGTCTTATTTTATTTTACTTCATAGAGGACAGTCCAATTATTATTTTTGATAAATTCTTTTTTATATTGGTTTGTCAATTTGCGCTAAAGGTTAGCATGTCCGCCTATGACGCTGAACGCCTGGGTTTGAATTCTGGCGAGATCCTAGCGAAAAAATTATCAGCTATGGTTTTCCCCTCCTAATGCTGGTAATATTTGTGAGGTACTATGCCATGTAAAACTTCTCTCCAAAGAGTTGTCGCACTATGGCATACCGTTCGGACTCGGATATAAAAAGGAGGTCTCTTATTATTGAGCTTAATCTCGAATCGGACTGTACTCATTGATATGTGAGAAGCATTTTTGTCTGTTTTTTCGCATTTTTTTCAGTCTTATTGAGATTCCATTGGAGGATATTGTCTGGGTTTATACTACGTTTAATGCTTTCTATTCAAAGAATAGTATAGCAAAAAATAAATTTGGAAATCTGACCACAAATGGAGATTTGACAGCTCGAACAATTTTCGAAATGCCGAGGTGACTAATTTTAGGGCCCTGCCAAGAGGGTCCCGGAAGGAAATGCAAAGACGTGAGTGCGAACGTATTGAGATGTACAGGAGTCAGAATGAAGTCGGGAAATTCTACCAAAGAATTAAACACCAAACCGATGGCTTTGGTGCAGGCACATACTCATGCAGAGACAAAGAAGGAAATCTGGTAACTGACACAGACAATATGCTGAGGATATGGAAAGAACATTTTACGCAACTGCAGAACCAATCCCTGATGATGGTATAGAATGTTTACCTCCCAGTCAAAATGAGGTCCAAGTAGCAGTGACCCGACTAACGAACAACAAGGCAGCAGGAGCCGACGGGTTACCCGCTGAACTATTTAAGACACGCTGATAAGGCGTATGCATAGCTTATCTGCGCAATCTGGCTAGAAGAACGCATACCCGATGATTGGAACCTCAGCATACTATGTCCCGTACCCGATATTCACACTGCGCCAAATCCTGGAAAAAACCTGAGAAGGACAAATTAATACCTATCATCATCAAAGGTATTTCAAGCCAAGTCTGAGTTTGGTATCCCTGCAAAATTAATGAGACCCTGCAGGATCACACTTGCTGATACACGATCCTCAGTAAGAATACGAAAGAATCTCTCCGAACCATTTAATACCAAACGAGGTTTCAGACAAGGAGACAGCCTATCGTGTGATCTCTTTAATATCCTGCTGGAGAAGATTATACGAGATGCAGATGTGAATAGATATGGCACACTAATCATAAGAAAGCACATGCTACTCGCCTATGCCGACGATATCGATATCATAGGTCGGTCACCGGAAGCAGTAACTGCAGCCTTTGAAAGAATCGAAAGAGAGTCAGTGAAAATGGGTCTGGCAGTAAATGGAGATAAGACGAAATGGATGGTTTCAACTCCCAAAAAGCATTGCACAACCGAGCAGATAAAGAAAATGGAGAAAGTTGGGAACCACAACTTTGAGATAGTCAGTAACTTTATCTACCTCGGCACCGCCGTAACCGAAACGAATGACACCAGTTTTGAGATATAGAGAAGAATAATACTATGCTACACAGATGCTACTTTGGACTATGTAAGCAGTTTAGAAACAAGGCCATCTCTCGACAGACGAAGACTACACTTTACAGCACGGGTAGTATCAGTGTACTACCCGTGCTGTTATATGGTTCTGAAGCATGGGTACTTGTGAAAGCAGATGAGGCAGTGCTTGGAGTATTTGAGAGAAAGATTCTTCGTAAAATATATGGACCAGTCTGCGTTAACGGAGAATATAGGCGACGTATGAACAACGAGCTGTATGAGCTGTATGACGACGATAGCATAGTTACACGCATCAAAATACAACGGCTGCGTTGGCTAGGTCATGTTGTCAGAATGGATGAAGAAGCTCCAGCAAAGAAGTCTTTTGAAGACAAACACGGTGGTACACGCAGACCGGGAAGACCAAAAGCCCGATGGAAAGATCAAGTTTTGGGAGACACCTCGAAACTTGGTGTCAGAGATTTAAGAATGAGCGCAGAAGATCGAGGCGCTTGGAACGCTATTCTACGTTCGGCTAGTGGAACAAATATTCTGTTATAGCCAATTAAAGTAAGTAAGTAAGAGGGTCCCGGACCACCTAGTGCCTTGATATTTTGCACATGATCTCGATAACTCGGCTTAGCTCAAGCCATTTCAAACATCTATCCACTTTAAAATGGCATAGTTTTTACAAGCTTTTTACGATTCTATTCAACTGTGTGTTGTTTGGAGGTCTTCAAAATATCTTCGGTTATCAATTTTGTTTTATTAATATTTCATTTATTAAACTTTCTTACCTTATTTGCGTTCTCAATGTAACCCATTGTCATCACGGTAATCACACCAATGCATTCCACGCCAACCACCATTAAAATGAAAACTTTGCCTAATTAATCACCTTATGTCACCACTACGATATAACGTATTTGGTGTTCTTCTAAATCCTATTCATCTCTAGCATAATTATCTCTATCAGCCATATACTAATGATGTACATTGCATGGAGGGTTAATACAAAAGCGTGCCTCTTATACACAGGCACATGTGACATACACCCATTTGCAAGGTAGTTTCTTTAGTTGGCCTTTAAATCAAAATTTATCTAAGTTAAATCTTTTCGTATGTTTTCATAACCCACTAATCTACTATTAGAACAAATCCCATTTATCTAGTTCGCCCAGATAAAATACGACCAACGTTTGAAATACGTACAAGCAGGTAGGTAGGTAGGTACGCAAAGTGATGCATGAATAAAGGGAATATGTCTCTAAACCAAAGGCGTAGACATGACAATTATAAAGAGGAAATTTTGTTTCGAAAATGATTTTCAAACCCAAACTTATGTACCCTCCACCATGAATCGCATGTGATAAGTTCTTTGTATGACTTTTTCAAATATAGAAGCTATATCAAGCTATAGACCGCTTTGGAACGTATTTGTCATGGCTGTTAGAAGTCATAGAAAAACACCGTCTCTAAAATATAGGGCAATTCGAGCAATAATTGCGCCCTCAAGAAGCTCGGGAAGTCAAATTGGGAGATGGGTTTATGATGGGATTATGAACCGATTCAGACCATACTTGGCACAGTTGTTTGAAGTCAAAACATACGCCACGTGTAAAAACATTTAATCAAATCTGGTGGTTATTGCGCTTTCTAAAGACTCAATAAGTGAAATCTGAATATCGATTTATACGGCAGCTATATCAGCTTATAGACTGATTTAAGCCATACTTGGTACAGTTGGTGGAGGCTATAACAAAACGCAATTGAAAAATTTCATAAAATTCGGATAATAATTACGCCCGCCCTCTAGAAGCTTAAGAAGTCAAATCGGGAGATCGGTTTATATGGCAGCTATATCAAAACATGGACCGATTTGACCCATTTACTTATAGGAAGTATTTGTGCAAAATTTCAAGCGCCTGGCTTTACTCTTTCGAAGGTGAGCGTGCTTCGATAGACAGACAGGCAGACGTGCGGACAGACGAATATGTCTAGATTGATTTCAAATTTCATGACGATCAAGAATATATATAATTTATGGGGTCTTAGACGAATATTTCGAGGTGTTACAATCGGATTGACGAAATTAGTAAACCCCCCACCATGGTGGAGGGTATAGAAAGGAAGTTTTTTCTTTGGGTAAACAGCAGCTTGGAGCCTTGAAATATCTTTGATACTATGCTCGACGCATTAGGTTCGGACGCGCCGAACTTTGGAAACACGTGTATTTCCATAGTTATATCCAAATATGGTTCGGTCATATTTAATAAAGATACTGAGGTCTAAAACATGTCACAGAGTTAAATTTTAGGGAATTTTTAGAGCATAATTCGCAAGATTGTGTTGTGTGGTTGCTTTGTCTAAATATAAACCATATTTGCTTATGAAACGTTTTTGCTAGGGATATCCGGGTCCGTACTACAACTCAGCTAAATTTGGTTATAAATGCAACTTTAATGAGCTTAAGGCACTAAATTAGCGGAACAGTCTAAATAGGCAACTAACTCACTGTTTAACCCCGAAACTTGCTTCTGTTCGGTTTGTCAAAACCGCCTCCACCATCAGTCAGTGTCGTTAAGGTGTAACCAGTACAGCGAATTCTGGGTGGCCACCGTAGCGCAGAGGTTAGCATGCCCCACCATGACGCTGAACGCCTGGGTTCGAATCCTGGCGAGACCATCAGAAAAAATATTCAGCTGTGGTTTTCCCCTCCTAATGCTGACAACATTTGTGAGGTACTATGCCATGCAAACCATGCAAACTATGGCATGCAAACAGAGGTGTCGCACTGCGGCACGCCGTTCGGACTCGGCTATTAAAAAGAGGCCCTTATCATTGAGCTTCAACTTGAATCGGACTGCACTCATTGATATGTCAGAAGTTTGCCCCTGTTCCTTAGTGGAATGTTCATGTGCAGCGAGTGAGTGCATTTCCGAACTTGCTCTGGTCTTACGTCCCCAGGGGAGTATAGTCACACAGAATATGTTGCAAGGTGTTGTGGAAACATAGACACCAGTGGTCACAAGAGTCGTCGTAGTCTTCGTCATCGGCGTCCTCGTCCTCGGACTACGTGGGGACGTTGCGTTGCATATATTGCAGTGCGGCCGCCCCAATACTGCCGGGCCAGAGCCGCAAAGTGTACCTTTCTAACATTTGAATTGCAATGGTGGTCAAGGCAAGATCGACGAGTCGAGTCGGAAGAACATATTGGCTGCAGCGATCCATGGATTAAATAAGAAGTTGGGGGATTGGCCTTCGTGATACACATTCCGTGCAGTATTGCCCATTTTCGCACGCGCCTGGCACTAGTAATCTCCCCGGGATTGCAGTCAGGTCTGGTACTGTCGAGATAGTGCTATACAATGTGTATATACCGCCGGTTGGTAGTTGTGTCTTAGTTAATGACCGGCAATAGTGGGCTACTGATTGACACTGATGCTGAAAAATCTGGATCTACCTGGATTGGAGTACCTTAACACTGTCCTCAATCTGTCTTTGAACCCACTTATAGTACCCAATGTCTGGAAGATGGGCAGAGTGATCCCGCTAATGAAGCCGGGAAGGACTCAGGTAAGGGGGAGTCATACAGACCGATTTCCCTTCTTTAACCAGTGTCCAAGACGCTTGAGGGGCTATACCACTCGAGCTTCGTTGGAGAACTTCCTGCATGGCACAACGACTACTTTGCATGCCATCACCGCACACATTAGCGGTGGCTTTCAATCAGCCCATGTTACGTCAACGGTCCTCGTGGGACTGGACTTATCGAAAGCATTCAACACTATTTGAGGACTATCGCCAACACGTCTCTTTAGCCAGGCCTTAAACGATTTGTCCGGAATTATATATGTGGTCGCCAGTCATTTGTGGAATTCATGTTGTTCTTGGAAAACAAACGCCACCCATTGAAGCTGAAGAAATGGACCCCCATGAATCGAGTAGATTTTAATGCATGGAAGACACAGTGCTGTTTGTTGTCACACAAATTATTCGCTCACTCATTACGATCATCTCTGTATATCAACGGTGTAGATGTTGAGCAATCAGAAGCTCTTGATGTTCTGGGCATGAAGATACAAAGTGATGTCCGTTGGGCTGAACATGTATTCGAAGCGTCAAAGAAGCATACTTCACTCCTTCTGATCTTCTTAACATTAGTACCACTTTCATAAGGCCGAAAATGGAGTACAACTCACATGCATGGCCTAGAGCTTCAAAACCATCCCAGGAGCTACGGAGCTGTCCAAAAGAGAGCGGTGGCGTTAAGGGGAGATAGTAGGGTATCTAACTCTATTGCCTCCTTTGAACATCGTTGTAACGTGAGTTGTCTGGTGCTGTTCTATCTATACTTTAAAGGAGTGTGTTTATCTGATATTCGTCTTCTTATTCCTGATGTAAGCATATTTGTCAGAAATACTAGACTTTCCAGGAACTCATACCCGTTAGTAGTTGATTGGCCAGCGGACCGGACAAGCATTACAGAGATAATTCTAATTTCGCCCGAACTGTTCGTATATGGAATAGACTTCCAGCTAATGTTTTTCCCACCCACTATAACGTCCAGCGATTTAAGAAAAAAATCAATAAACACTACATCCTTTCCATCCTCTCCAATACCTAATTTCCATTCGCCAATGTACTGTATTCATAGGGGACATCCCCTGCGTGTTAGTTGATAGAAAATAAAAAAGATTGATGTCAACGTGCCTGGGACCATACGTCGTCTGTTCAACTGCGCAGCTAGACCCACTCGACTCAGACCCAGATCGAACTAAACACACCCCAACTAAGACTTAAGAGTTTCTGGATTTGGATATTCAACAAGACCAAGCAGATGAAAGATAGAACACAACACATTGCTTCACACACCACCACAAGGAAGAAAGACAGACACTACGACAAGGAGGAAAGACAGACAGGCAGGTATGCGAACAGTCGTGGCTACATCGAATAAGGAAATGATTCCGATTCGTTCGGTATACTCAACAAGTAAAAGCGTGCTAAGTTCAGCGGGGCTGAATCTTATATACCCTCCACCATGGATAGCATTTTTCAAGTTCTTTGCCCGCTATCTCTTCATACGCTTCTCTAGATGGTTCAACGGTAGGAAACAGAAGGCATTTTTAATTCCCTGTTCCTGTGGTATCACACTGGACGAAAACGTTTAAGTGAGTCTGAAGGCAGATTGCTATTTGTAGTCAAACAAAGGATAATGGATAAAAATTGCCATGCTTTTGGAGCCATATCAGGTTATGGACCGATTCGGACCATATTTGGTTTGAATGTTGGAGACCATAGTAAAGGGTGATTTTTTTGAGGTTAGGATTTTCATGCATTAGTATTTGACAGATCACGTGGGATTTCAGACATGGTGTCAAAGAGAAAGATGCTCAGTATGCTTTGACATTTCATCATGAATAGACTTACTAACGAGCAACGCTTGCAAATCATTGAATTTTATTACCAAAATCAGTGTTCGGTTCGAAATGTGTTCATTCACCGTAACGTTGCGTCCAACAGCATCTTTGAAAAAATACGGTCCAATGATTCCACCAGCGTACAAACCACACCAAACAGTGCATTTTTCGGGATGCATGGGCAGTTCTTGAACGGCTTCTGGTTGCTCTTCACTCCAAATGCGGCAATTTTGCTTATTTACGTAGCCATTCAACCAGAAATGAGCCTCATCCCTGAACAAAATTTGTCAAAATTTGAACACATTTCGAACCGAACACTGATTTTGGTAATAAAATTCAATGATTTGCAAGCGTTGGTCGTTAGTAAGTCTATTCATGATGAAATGTCAAAGCATACTGAGCATCTTTCTCTTTGACACCATGTCTGAAATCCCACGTGATCTGTCAAATACTAATGCATGAAAATCCTAACCTCAAAAAAATCACCCTTTAGAAGTAATTGTGCAAAATTTCAACAAAATCGGATTAGAATTGCGACCCAAAGGGGCTCTAGAAATAACGATGGTAGATCAGTATATATGGGAGCTATATCAGGTCATAGGCCGATACAGACCATATTTGGCACGCATGTTGAAGGGCACTGAAGAAGTCGTTGCATAAAATTTCAGCCAAATCAGATAACGCGAGTCTTATCCGATTCGACTGAAATTACTTCTCAGTGACCTTCAACGTGCGTGCCAAATATGGTCTGAATCAGGCTATGATCTGATATATATCTGATATAGCTCCGATATATACTGATCTCCCAAAATTACTTCTTGAACCCCTTTGGGGCGCAATTCTTCTCCGATTTGGCTGAAATTTTGTGCAGCGCCTTCTACTATGGTCTCCAATATCAAAACCAAGTATGGTCCTAATCGGTCCATAACCTGATTTGACTGATTTGGCAATTTTTATCCATTATCCTTTATTTGCGTAAAAGTGGCAGTCTGCCATCTATCGTCCATTGTGATACCACAAGCAACAGGAGAAGGAAAATCTTTAGACTCAAGAATAAAATCTGGAGATCGGTTTATATGGGAGCTATATCTGGTTATGAACCGATTCGGACCACACATGCCATAATTTTTGGAAGTCGAAACCAGGGCGGAGTTGACCGGAGTCGAGTTTTTGAGGCCGGGGTCAAAGTCGGAGTCGGACTATTGAGTCTGAGGCGGACTATTGAGTCGGAGTCGGACTTTGGTTCAGAGTTTAGCACCATTGCCCCGACTCTGAATCTTTCTCCGACTCCGGCTTAATACTCCGACTTAGACTATGACACGGGGTCAAAGTCGAGGGCTAGATCCGCAGCCCTGGTCGAATCAAAAGATCTCTTGCAAAAATCGGATAATAGTTTCGCACTCTTAAGGCTCTAGAGGCTCAAGTAGTCAAGATCCAATATCAGTTTATATGGTAGGTATATTGAGGTATGAACCGATTTGGACCACACTAAGCAGTTGTTGGATATCATAACAAAGCACCTCATACAACATTTCAGCCAAATCTGATCAAAATTGCGCAGTCTAGGGGCTCAAGAACTCAAGATCCATGATCGGTTTGAATGGCAGCTATATCAAAACATAGACCGATTTGGCCCATTTACAATCCCAACTGACCAATACTAATACAAGGTATTTGAGCAATATTTCAAGCGTCTAAGAATATATATACCTTTTTTGGGACTCAGATGAATGTTTCGATGTGTTACAAACGGAATGACGAAATTAGTATAGCCCCCCTCCTATGGTGGAGAATATAAATATGAGTCCATATCTTTTCCTTTTCAGCTACAAACAATTTCGTTAAGTTGTAACACACGTTAGTGGCATGGGATAAACCAAGTAGGCGCTAGAGAAGCTACCCTTCAAACAAGTTTGTAAAAATTATATTTTCTTCAATAGTACTGAAGAAACTATTAGAAATTGCACACAAATAATTGAATCAAATACTAGACTATAACCCCCACAGCAGCGCCTGTTTCCCGCGCCATTGTCAATGCATAAAAGACATGCGTTTGTTGGCTACGATTGTTTTTATTTCATTTTACTTATGTTCACTCTGTCCCATCTTTATCCTCTGCATTTCTTTTAACTTTTCTCTGTTTGTAGCACCAAATGCTACAACAGGATTTTGAGGTAGAAAAGGCTACGAAAAAAAAACGGGAAACTGAAAGTTTTCTTCTTCTATTATAAATGTGAATAAGTGAGTATGTAAAATAGCTGAAGAGCTTATACAATTTGTATAACGATGGCATGAGCTACAAATGCAAATCAACGCCAACACAGAACACACTAATACTCATGCATATATCCTCTCGCATGTACAAAGTTATGCTAGAGAGAGAAAAAAAACAACAAAAAGAACTGAGCAAAAAACAAAATCAACTTGCAACACAGGAACAGGATGACAAAATATGCAGACTATGGCAATGTACAACGTAGCGGCATACATAATGATATGGGTCATGCGAACACACACACAAACACACACACGTACACATAGTCAACGATTCAAATATCCGCTTATTGCCATTGCAGGCATATATGTAGATATGTATGCATGCTTTATGGTAAAAAGCTAGAGCTAGATTAATTAACTTTACCAGGTTACCGGAAAAAGAGCACAAACATAACGATGACAATCACACGCTCTTACTAAAATAAAATTTTTTGCCTGCCTGTTTTTCAGTTCAACCGAAATTGTGCTAAAATATGGGGGAAACTAATGTGTTGTGTTGGTGAGTAATGTTATTACGAGGATCACCATATAAATTGAGGAGGGATTTTTAAGCCGAATCATACTTTGGAACGCAGCCACAGTAGTGATGTAAAGCACAGTTCACAATTTTATAATGAATGCCATATAATTGAGTACTTTGTTCAACAATTTCATGATATTACCCCTAGCCATGTCCGTACGTCCGTCTGTCGAAATCACGAACGCGTAAAGCTAGTCGCTTAAAATTTTGTACAGATACTTACTATTGATAAAGGTCGTTGGGGATTGCAAATGGGACATATCGGTTCAGATTTGGATATAGCTGCCATATAAATCAATCTCCCGATTTGATTTTTTGAGCCCCTGGAAGCCGCAATTTTCATCCAATTTGTCTGAAATTCTGCACGTCCTGTTCTTTTATGACTTCCAACAACTGTGCCAAGTACAGTCCAAATCGATCAACAACCTGATATAGCTCCCATATAAACCGATCTCCCGATTTGACTTCTTGAGCTCTTACAAGCCGCAATTTATGTCCGATTTGGCTGAAATTTTGCAAGGACGGTCCAATTGGGCTATAACCTGGTATAGCTCCCATATAAACCGATCTCCCGATTTGACTTCTTGAGCCCTTACAAGCCGCAATTTATGACCGATTTGGCTGAAATTTTGCTTGTAGTGTTTTGTAATAACTTCCAACAACTGTACCAAGGACGGTCCAAATTGGTCTATAACCTGATATAGCTCCCATGTAAACCGGTCTCTTGATCATCCTTGTTCGGTTCGTAGAAGCTATAATTTTTGCTGGTTTGACAAAAGTTTGGTATATAGAATAAAATTATGCCCTTCATCTAAATTTATTTTGTAGAAATTTTTAGCAGAATCCATGGTGGTGGGTTCCCAAGATTCAGCCCGGCCGAACTTAGCTCGCTTTTACTTTTTTAAGGTTACAGCGGTTTCAAAAAAATGTTGCTAAAAAGTTTGAATCCTAACAGTATGGCAACCCTGCATTACTGCATTATTACAAGTACTAAATCGTACATTAGTGACAAAAAGATAGCACTTTGTGTTAAGTGGATTTTTTTCCAGAGAACGCCTCATACATTCTTGATCATTCAAACATTCTGAGTCGAACTAGCCATTTCCGTTCATCCGTCTGTCTGTCTTTCCGCCTGATAGTCTGTCCATCAGCCTGATAGTCTGTCCATCTGCCTGATAGTCTGCCCGTCAGGCTATCTTTCTATCTGCCAGTCCGTCTGTCCCTCCGTCGGCCTGCCAGTCTATCTGTTCGATTTTTATACCCACCACCGAAGGATGGGGGTATATTCACTTTGTCATTTCGTTTGCAACATATCAAAATATCTATTTCCGACCCTATAAAATCTATATACTCTTGATCGTCGTAAAAATATAAGACGATATAGCCATGTCCATCCGTCTGTCTGTTGAGAACAAGTTACAGTCCTTAAAAATAGAGATATTGAGCTGAAACTTTGTACAGATTCTTTTTTTGTCCACAAGCAGGTTAAATTCGAAGATGGGCTATATCGGACTATATCTTGATATAGCCCCCATATAGACCGATCCGCCGATTTAGGGTCTTAGGCCTATCAAAGCCACATTTATTATCCAGTCGACATTCTTCTCGAATTTGGACTCCGATCGGTAAAGATTTGGATATAGCTGTCATATAGACCGATATCTCAATTTAAGGTCTTGGACCCATAAAAGTCGCTTTTATTGTCAGATTTTGTCAAAAATTTGGGACAGTGAGTTGTGTTGGGCCCTTTGACAGCCCTCTTTAATTTAGCCCAGATCGGTGCAGATTTGGATATAGCTACCATATAGACCGATCGCTCAATTTAAGGCCTTGGACCATAAAAGGCGCATTTATTGTCCGATTTCGCCGAATTTGGGACAGTGAGTTGTGTTAGGCCACTGGAAATTAGTCTACAATTTTGCCCAGATCGGTGCAGATTTGGATAAAGCTGTCATATAAGCCGATCTCTCGATTTAAGGTTTTGGGCCCATTAAAGGTGCATTTATTGCCCGATTTTGCCAAAATTTGGGACAGTGAGTTGCGTTAATCCCGTCGACATCTCTCTTCCATTTGGCCCAGATCGGTCCAGAATTGGATAAAGCTGTCATATAAGCCGATCTCTCGATTTAAGGTTTTGGGCTCATTAAAGGTGCATTTATTGCCCGATTTTGCCAAAATCTGGGACAGTGAGTTGCATTAAGCCCTTCAATACCCCATTTGGAGCAGATCGGTCCAGATTTGGGCATAGCTGCCATATAGACCGGTCGCTCAGTTTAAGATCTTGGGGCCATAAATGGCGCATTCATTGTCCGATTTCGCTGAAATTTGGAACCGTGAGTTGTGTTCGGCCACTCAGCATTCTTCTTCAATTTGGTCCAGAACGGTACCGATTAGCATATAGCTGCCATATAAACCAATCTCTCGATTTGAGGTTTTGGGCCCATAAAAGGGGCATTTATTGTCCGATTTTGCCAAAAAATGGGACAGTGAGTTGCGTTAAGCCCTCACCAGATCGGTCCAGATTTGAATATAGCTGTCATATAGACCGATCCCTCGACGCATTTATTGTCCGATTTCGCCGATATTTGGGACAGAAAGTTGTGTTAGGCTCTTTGATATCCCTCTTCAATTTCACCCAGACCGGTTCAGATTTGGATATAGCTACCATATAGACCGATCGCTCAATTTAAGGCCTTGGACCATAAAAGGCGCATTTATTGTCCGATTTCGCCGATATTTGGGACAGAAAGTTGTGTTAGGCTCTTTGATATCCCTCTTCAATTTCACCCAGACCGGTTCAGATTTGGATATAGCTGCCTTATAGACCGAAAAGTACCAATATTTTTTTCTACAAAATTGAACAATGACGTGTACTTACTAGTCCACTCAATGTCCATGCCGAATTTGCTCCAAATCTGACCATATTTCGATATAGCTGCTATGGGGACATAAATTATGCATTTTTCACTGGATTATGACGAAAGGTGGGTTTCCAAAGTTCGGGCCGGCCGAATTTAATCCCTTTTTACTTTTTCAGTGTATACCTGTCTGTCTGTTCGTCTAGCTGCCTGTCTGTTCGTATATCTGTCTGTCAGTCCATCCTTCCGTACGTCTGGCTGTTCCATCTATTGACTGTTTGTCTGTTTCTGTGTGAATCGATCTGTCTGTTCGTCTGTGTATCTGTCTGTCTATCTATCTACCTGTCTGTCCAGTCCATCTATCGACTGTTTGTACGTTTCTATGTGAATAGGTCTGTCTGTTCGTCTGTGTGTCTGTCTGTCCGTCCATCCTTATTTCGAAATCACAAAGGAGTTCGAAAGATTGAAGCTATCCACTTTAAAATTTGCACACATACTTCTTATCGATGTATGTCGTCGGGGATTTCAAAATATTTGTTCATATTTGGAAACAGCATCCACATCAAATGGTTCTTTGACTCAAGATTCGGCTGATCCTCCAACTTTGGCTGTTTTTTGTTGTTATTAAAGCCTACGTGGGACAGACAAATAACCAGTTAATTAGGCCATGTGAATCCGGCCTTCCATCTCTGCATCTGAATATCGGTCGAAATAGAGGTATCGCACTAACGATTAAATCTAAGTGATTTAATCGCGAGTGCAGACTTATCACCCGATTGTACCAAAGTTCAGAAACGCCTAACATGGGGAGATTTTGCTTTTTGTAATATATTTTTTAGAAAGATTATTTTTCCAATCTTTTTACACCCAACCCCCTCAAACATCAATTAGTTCCACCTCATGCACATATTTAAGCACAAGGTTTAAAACAGCAAAGAAAGCCACACGAAAGAAGTAAGAAAAAAAAAAACAACACCACTGATCTAGTTTTCAACTTAAAACAAAGGCTTTAGCGAAAAAAAAACGCAGGATCTAAAAATACAAGAAAAAAAGAACTTACCAAGGGTACCAAAAAACGGATGCATAAAAGCCATCTCACTACCATGGCAAGAGTGAGCGAAAAAAGGCAAACCAGAAAAAAACGCATAACTAAACAACATTTAAAATTTAGATTAACTTGCCACATTTTTCTTCTATTGCATGGTACTGCTACCGCCACCAACCACCAGCACCTTCATTCATATGCAGTGGCATGCGAAGAAAAAAAAAAAAACGCTGATAATAAAGTGGAAGTGGAAATGTATGAAGTGAGCCAAAGTGCAGCGGTGCATATGTTAAGGGTTACAATGGCAAACACGCCGATGACAGCATGCCCCGCTTGCTGCTATCGCTGTCACCGATGTTGTTGCTGCTGTAAGCGAAAGATGTTAAGCATAAAATTGAGGTTAATAAAATTATGTCTCAGCAAATGAAAGAAACGCGCTAGACATGAATTAAAATGCGCACATGCATCACGGAATGCATAAAATACAATATGCCATTGTTTCTCCAGCTACAGAATGATGGGGGTTACGCTAATTAAAATGTTGGAAAATATTTAAGCAAAAATAATTATTTGTGGGTAATTGGAAAAGAGAAATATTTGTGCAAAGTACAGTTGGGCAAAGCCATTTTAGCTGCGAGGAATATTTCTCATGAGGCAAGAGGGTAATGATTGCACCACTGCAAACATAAAGAACTAAAGCTCGATTCGATTTTGTAGAACAAAATATTGGTCTTTTTGGTAGCTATATCCAAATATAGACCGACATGAATCATATACGACACTGATGTCGAAAAGCCTAACATAACATACTGTGTCAAATTCAACGAAATCGGATTATAAATGTGCCTTTTATGGGGCCAAGACTTTAAATCGATGTGTCGGTCTATATGGCAGCTATATCCAAATCTAAACCGATCTGGGCCAAATCGAAGGGCCTAACACAACTCGTTGTCCCAAATTTCTGCGAAATCGAACAATAAATGCGCATTTTATGGGGCCAAGACTTTAAATCGAGAGATCGGTTTATATGGCAGCTATATCCAAATCTGAACCGATCTGGCCCAAACTAAAGAAAGATGTCGAAGAGCCTAACACAACTCACTGTCCCAAATTTAGGCTAAGAACTTAAATCGAAAGATCGGTTTATATGGCAGCTATATCCAAATCTGGACCGATTTGTGCCAAATTAAAGAAAGATGTTAAAGGACCTAACAAAACCCACTATCCCAAATTTCGGCAAAATCGACCAGTAAAAGCGATTTTATGGGCCCAAGACCTTAAATCAAAAGAGATCGGTCTATATGGCAGCTATATCCAAATCTGAACCGATCTGTGTTATAGTCCAGGAAGATGTCGAGGGGCCTAACTTAACTCCCTGTCCCATATTTCGGCGTCTTCGGACAATAAATGCACCTTTTATGGGCCCAAAACCTTAAATCGAAAGATCGGTCTATATGGTAGCTATATCCAAATTTGAACCGATCTGGGCCAAATTAAAGAAGGATCTCATCTGGCCTAACACAACTCACTTTCCCAAATTTTGGCAAAATTGGACCATAAACGCGCCTTCTATGGGCCTAAAACCTTAAATCGTAAGATCGGTCTATATGGCAGCTATATCCAAATCTGGACCGATCTGGGCCAAATTGAAGAAGGATGTCGAAGCGCCTAGCACAACTCACTCAGAGGGCAATAAATGCGCCTCTTATGGGCCCAAAATCTTAAATCGAGAGATCGGTCTATATGGCAGCTATGTTCAAATATGGACCGATCTGGGCCAAAACACAACTCACTGTCCTAAATTTAGGCAAAATCGCACAAAAAATGCGCCTTGTATGGCCGAAGACCTTAAATCGAGAGATCGGTCTATATGGCAGCTATGTCCAAATCTGGACCGATCTGGGCCAAATTGAACAAGGATGTCGAAGGGCCAACACAAATCACTGTCCCAAATTTCAGTAAAATCGGATAATAAATGGGCCTAAGACCTCAAATCGGCGGAAAGGTCTAAAAGGGGGTTATATCAAGACATCAACTTAACCTACCTATGAACACAAAAAGAATCTGAACAAACTTTCAGATCAATATCTCATACTTTCAACTCATTTTCAGCTTAATTTTTAAAGAGTGTAGCGTGATTTTAACAGACAAACGGTCGAAGGGACGGACATGTCTAGATCGTCTTAGAATTTTACGACGATCAAGAATATATATACTTTATAGGGTCGGAAATGGATATTTCGATGTGTTGCAAACGGAATGACAAAATTAATATATCCCCATCCTTCGTTGGTGGGTACAAAAAGTACAAATTTTTTAAAAACATATAAAAGCGTGCTAAGTTAGGCCAGGCCGAATCTTGAGTACCCAGCACCATGGATTCCGCTAACAATGTAGCCTTATTAACTGAGTTTGCATTTGAATTATTTTGGTCTCGAAAAGTCATATGGGGATATCGGTACGGTGAAGAAGTCAAATCCTGGAATTGGTTTATATGGGGGCTTTATCCATCTATAAGCCGATTCGGATCATAGGTTAGGTTAGGTAAGAGTGGCAGTCCTTTACAGACTCACTTAGAAAAATTTTAAGTCCTTTGTGATACCACAGTAGTGACAGACCAATGCTTCTGCCGGGACTGGTTATCCAAGCACCCTACCAACTTGGCGCCCAATAATTCATCTCATACTTGGCATGGATGTTGGTAGTCATATCTCAAGTCTTTGGTCCAAGTTTTAGCCACATCGGATGAAAATTGGAGCTTCTGAGGGCTGACGAAATCGAATCCGGGGATCGGTTTATATGGGGGCTATATCTTTTTATAGACCGATTCGGATCATGCTTGGCATGGATATTTGAAGTCATAACTAAAGTCTTTGTTACAAATTTCAACCAAATCGGCTGAAAATTGAGTCTTCTGAGAGCTCAAGAAGTCAAATTAGGGGATCGGTTTATATGGAGGCTATATCTATTTATAGATCGATTCGGACCATTGTCATTGTTGCAAATATTAACCAAATCGGCTGAAAATTGAGGCTTCTGAGGGCTCAAGAAGTCAAATCCGGGGATCGGTTAATATGGAGGCTATATCTATATCCAGACCGATTCGGATCATTTTTGGCATGGATGTTGTTAGTCATATCTGAAGTCTTTGGCCCAAACTTTAATGAAAATTGGGGCTTCTAAGGGCTCTAGAAGTCAAATCCGAGAATCAGTTTATATGGGGGCTATATCTGTTTATAGACCGATTCGGATCATACTTGGCATGGATGTTGGAAGTCATATCTCAAGTCTTTGGCCTAAATTTTAGCCAAATCGGATGAAAATTGGGGCTTCTAAGGGCTCTAGAAGTCAAATCGGGAGATCGATTTATATGGGGGCTATATCTGTTTATAGACCGACCCGGATCATACTGACCAAGGATGTTGGAAGTCGTAACTCAAGTCTTTGTTCAAAATTTTAGCCAAATCGGATGAAAATTGAGGCTTTTAGGGGCTCAAGAAGTCAAATCGGGGGATCGGTTTATATGGGGGCTATATCCAAATCTGAACCGATATGACCAATTTGCAATCCTCAACAACCTACATCAATAAGAGGTATATGTGCCAAATTTCAAGCGGCTGGCTTACGCGTTCGACCGCTATCGAGATTTCGACAGACGGACGAACATGGCTAGATTGACTCAGAATATCGAGACGATGCAGAATATATATATACTTTATGGGGTCGGAAATCAAAATGACAAACGGTATGACTAGATTAGAATACCCCGATTCTATGGTGGTGGGTATAAAAAAGTAGAAACGCTGGTTTTGTTGAACCTTTGGTTCATGGGTTTTGAAAAAAATAAAATATATCAATTTAGCTTATGTCTGACTTTGAAGCAAGACAAAATTTTCTTCAAAAACACAATTTCTATAACATTTTCTTGAAAAAACATATCCCCCTCCACATGCAAAAAGGCTGGTCACCTTATAGCAATCAGAATGTTTTCCAAAATCGATTATGTGCCTTAGAAACCATTTTAACAAGACACATTAGATACCAAAAATTCAGTTCACCACAAGCATTTTTAGTTAGCGATAAGTATCTTGCGGCTGGAGGAATGTACAATTTAAAATAATTTGCGAATTATATAATTTGCATTTTTTTTTGTGTGCTGATTTTCTACTTAACCCAAGGACGTTTTTGCCAGTTTTAGATAATTTTTGTCTAGTCTCATGTGTTTGAAAAACTTTTTTTCGACATCTACTTCATCTTCATCTCGGCTGCATTGCAAGTCAATTTAATGCACATGATTTCCCTCGGCTAACTAACCGAACATTATGTAAACGATATACAAAGGCTCCACTATAAAATGCAACGCTCTATGTGTGTGTGTGTGTGTGTCCACATTAAATAGATGCACTGCTATGCAGCACTCATACATGGACATTGTTATAAGTCAAAGTTATCTCATGGTCATAATACAATAGCTGCTTAAGGCCTGAAACGCCAACAATCAGGCACAACGAAAACGAATAAACAAAACAACGAAACAGAAAAAGGCTAAAACAAGCCGAAAAAGTCAACTTACAATTTAGCCAACAAGCAGCCAATCAAGGCGAACAAAGCAAAAAAAAAAAAAACGCAACAAAACAACTAAAATATATAATGTCTACTACTATTTTGTACACTTTTCAACAAAACAATAGCAACAAAACACCTTCTGCTTGCCATCCAGCTAGGCTGGCCAAATATGTGGTGTTTATCAGTGTGTTTGTGTCCTGTTGTTGCAACAACCAGCCAGACAAACTGGCTAACAACTTAACTACTATCTGTATTTGCAGCAACTCCCAAGTGAGTCGATATGCCACGCTGGCCGCTTGACTGCCTGTCAGCCTGCCAGGCAATAGTGTTAAGCATCATATGCTGCAAGGCATGGTAAGACAACATCAAAGCTTTACATACATGCAACAGTGGGTGCAAGGCCAGGCGAGAGAAACACAAAATGAGGTTTAGGAAGAGTGACAAACAAACCGAAAGTTCACTGAAATTTTCTTAAAAATTTCCTGAACCATAAAAATTCATTTAAATTTTCTCTAAATACAAAATTTTAGTGAACATTTATTTAAAGGAATTTTTATGAAATTTTCACTATAGACAAATATTTCCATGAAATTATGTCTATGAAATTTTTCCAAAGAAAAAAATTTGCTTAAAATTTTCTCTGAAGACTAAAATTTATGAAATATTCTTTAAAGCCAAAATCTTCTTTAATTTAACTTGGCAGCCTTCATTTCCATCCAATTTTCGCTACAAACCAAAGAAAATCCAAGACAATTCCCGAAAAAAATCAAAAAAAAAAAAAACTTTTAAAAAGACTTAATTTCTATGAAATTTACTTTAACGACCTCTGAAGACAACAATTTTATGAAATTTTCTCTAAAGACAAAATTTTCATGAAATTTACTCTAGCAGTAATCGTCGAGTGGGGCGAAAGGGTTTTCATATCGCCCTCTAAACAAAAATATGCGTATCTTGGAATAGGTACTACCCAATACCAAAAAAAAAATTGTAAAGCCTTTTGGAGTAGGTTCAAAAAGGACTCCAAAAACCCAACAGCTGCAGTGTTAGCATCAGGCCGTAGCATGTTGTCCGCCCCTTCTATAGGTGTTGGTGCTTTGGCACCTCTAATGCTTCAAGCGCACAACCAGTCGTCAGACTAACGAATGAGTAAGAGACGGATGAACCAGAGGGATGAGCAGCTCGTCCCTAGCGTTTGTGTAATGGTGGTATTTCCGAGTCAGATTCAGGCAGCGACAGTGTCAATGAAACAGTCAGCCGACTTGAAAGATATGAACAACGGGATGATGGAATTAGTTAGCAAAGGCTTCGCTCTAGCAAGGTGTGCGAGAAGGCGATCCGGGGCACGACGAAGAAGACAGAGGAGTGGGCACCGGCTGCGCAATCGGGCGGAAGTGCAGGATGCTCTAAGGGATAGAACTGATATTTCAAGCACTTCTGCGAAAGCTGAAAGTAGTATTAGATCTCCCGAAGAGCATAACACTGCTAAAACCTTGAAGAAGGAAAAGAACTCCCCGCTTTTAAGTACTCTGGCAAGACCAGGCCAGCCCTCCCGCAATGGAGGCCCCAGACAGTGTCCTGTGGAGGGAGACAAAGTCGGAATAGGAACGAAGGAAGCGCGCTCAGCCCCTGAGTCTTCATGGAGGACTGTGACTTCCAAAAGTACGCCACAGCTATTACGGAAGGGGAAGGGGAAGATGGTCGTTGAAAAAGGTAAACAGCGGCACTTTTACGCCAGAGTCGCAAGGAAGCACAAAGGAGTTGAGATGACTTATGCAGCCATCGATAACAGGACTGCATCCGGCAGGATTCCACCAGATCCTCGATCCCCGCTAAGGCATTTGGTAAACGAACGGGTTATCGAAGGAGGTCCACCCATACGAATTATGAGCTGCGAGTATGGAGGGGACATCTTAACGCTGCGCTTTGCCTCAGCGAAATGTACTGACATTTGGTAAACGAACGCGTTATCGAACATGTGATGATCTCTGAAGGGGGTCCATCCATACGAATTATGAGCTGCGAGTATAGAGGGAACATCTTAACGTTACGCTATGCGTCAGCGGAATGCAATAACACCGACAAAAAGCTCGATAGAAGTATCCACACTCCCTAGGGTGCAAAGCTCGACCTTGTGAGAAAGATCAACAATCCCCCAGCTCACAAAGACGACGGTTTTCATCAAGGAAGAGGGCAGCGAATTCGGAACGCAAGATGAAAGTCTTAAACAAGCAAAACCAAGAGTTGGTCGTGGAGAAATGGGAGGTCTTCCACCGGGAGGAGAAGGTGTAAGGAACTATCCTTGTGGTGGGCATTGATCAAGTCTCCGTGACAAGTTTGGCTAAGATTATAGACATGGTGTACTACGGGACCAAGGCCGTCTTTTTCAAGATTCGGAAGACTATGATAGGCGAATATCCTCATATAGGGCCATCAGGCTTTGCAGTGGCAGGTTGAGTGTCCTGCCGCCTAACGAACCGTCTCTCTCAATGTTTGGAAGACTAGGATAAGCAAAGATCCTAATACTAAAACAACAGGTAGTACAGGGGCGAAAAACCCAACACAGCCTAACGAACAGGGAACCGACGACGGACGTATCACCGACTTCGAGATTTAACTAGGATAGTTAAAGATCCTAATATTAAAACATCAGGCAGCGCAGCGACAGAAGTCCCAATGCAGTCTAACGAACAAGGAGCCCATGATGGAACCATCACCTACTCCCAAAAAGCCTATTTACTTAAGATTTGGAAGACTAAGATAGGACCCGATGATGGAGCCATTACTGACTTCATAAAGATTCAGAAGACTAGGATATGCTCTTTGCCTAATACGTAACATCAGGCAGTTTAGTGACAGCAAAGTCAGTCAGCCTAATGAGCAGGGAGCGGCCGATTAGATCATCACCCACTCCCAAGAAGCCTATTTACTGAACTGAAGGACCAATTTTTGAGGTTATCCAGATAAACCTCTACGAAAGCGAGACAGGCAGTACAGGGACGAGAAACTCAATGCAGCCTAACGAACAGGGTCCCGACGATGGAACCATTACCGACATTATAAAGATTCCTAAGACTAGGATAGGCTCTTTGCCTAATACGAAACATCAGGCAGTGTAGTGACAGGAAAGCCAATGCAGCCAAATGAGCAGGTAGCGGCCGATAAGATCATCACCCACTCCCAAGAAGCCCATTTACTGAAGGACCAACGATTGAGGTTATCCAGATAAACCTCTACCGGGACAGCTACCACGCTCTGATGGAGAAGATCAGCAAGGGTAAGATTCATATTTCCTTAAATCAGGAGCCATGGATGACCCGGAATAAAGTTTCTGGACTGAACCATATCAACTATCAACTCTGATACTCGGCCGAGGACTCGCGTTATTTGTCATAGAACTTCAAATTATATATTTTCCTCAGAGCTGTCAACGTCGGTTGCAGCAGTTATGAGACAGGGAGACGGTGGGCCATACCTTGCATCACTTTATCTGCCTTTCGACCCGCTGATACCGCCACCAACGTCGGAGCTGCAATGGCCGGTAAAGTGCGATGCAAACTCTCATCACATTTCGTGGGGTAGTACCGACATTAATAATCGGGGTCAAGCCCTGGCAGAACTCTTGCATAATAACGACCTAATGACACTTCAAATTGGTAACATAAGTACCTTTGTTAATAGGATTAGGGAGACAATATGTTCGGAAAATCTAATCGATAAGGTTCAAGATTGGAAGGTCTCCATGGAACACTCCTTCGTAGATTTTGAATAGCACGACCAGCGCCGAATCCGATAAGCTTCCGTAATTAGTTGAAAACTAACTGGGCAAAATTCGGAAGACTACTCAGCAGAAGACTTGGGCAAGATTATTCAGATTGTCCAAGCATAGAAGACATTGACGACAACGTCAACACGATTACGACTACACCGATGGAGTCCTTTGAAGATAGTTGTCCTCTTCGAGAAAGAAAATCAGCCCAAAAGAAACCCTGGATGAACGGGGATATTCGCAGCATTGGGAAACAGGTCCGCAGACTTTATAACAGAGCACAAAAACGGAAGTTTATTGGGAAGTGTATTACACACGGCACAAGGAATACAATAAAATTAACAGAGTGGCAAAACGTGCCTCCTGGAAGCTTTTCTGCGAATAGGTCAACAGCGTCAATGACGCTGCCAAGATGAATAAGTTCCTCTCAAAAACCCATGTCCAAACTGAAACATTAGTAGACGATATGTAAGTGAGATCAGAGACAACGGAGGGCATGTGAGGCTTTCGATAAAAGAGTATTTCCCACATGATACGACGGGACTCATGGAGACACCAGAACCTGGGAATAATGAGATTAATCGAAGCCTTATCATTTCAGACGTTATGGTTAGGGAAGTCTAGAGGAGCTTCGAACTATTTAAGTCACCCGGACCTGGTGGAATTGAAAGAGAGAACTTCTCCTGAAAACCACTGTTCACTGCGCTACGCCAAAATGGCAACTAGTTTTCTGTTGATTTTTAACAGCATTGTTACTATTTGGTTGTTGATATTTCTGCATGCAGCTGCAACAAATTAAACAGCAAAAAACAATAACAACATCAAATGAGAAGAAAAAAAACTAAAGTATATGTTTTTAATGTTTCATACTACAATTATGCAGCATAAGAGGGAAAACGAGAAAAATAAAATGAAAAATATGGCTCTTGCATGTTGTTGCCTTAAGAAATTCCGTGTATGGCTTTTGTAGGCATACAGGCACCTTTTCTGCGGCACTATATCACAAAATGAAAATAAAATAGCCATACAAACATGTTGGACTCACTCATCAGTGGAAGTGACTTTGGTTCAGCTGCTGCTGTTGACTTTGATGGTGGTCAGTGGGTACTGTGGTGGCAGTGGTAGTGGTGTTGGCCATGGTAATTCATCTTAATGTATAATTTATACGCAACATTATTGTTTTTTTATTTGGTTTTTTTGAGAGGGGGGTTCACAACTTTACTGGCCAGGTTGCATGCCTCTATTGCTGCCCCACCACATTTTTTGGAAAACGTGCGTTATAACTTTTGTTTTATTGTTTTTAAGTTTTTTAGTTAACGAATGTTGAACTTAAAGACAAAAAAAAATTTGTTTACGATATGTTTTATACGTGGTCTTATGTTTTATGTAAAGGGTGCTGAATAAAATTGCCGCATAGCAGGCCACCGTAGCGCAGAGTTTAGCATGTCCGCCCATGATGCTGAAGCAAAGGGCTCGAATCCTGGCGATTACATGAGTAAAATTTTTCAGTGGTGGTTATCCCTTCTGAATGCTGGCGACATTTTCGAGGTACTGTGCCATGTAAAACTTCTTTCCCAAGAGGTGTCGCACTGCTGCACCTCTTTTTGATATAGCTTCCATATAAACCGATCACGAATTCTGACTTCTTGCGACTCTAGAGGGCCCAATTCTTATCCCACATTGCTGTAATTTTGCAAGAGGTGTTATGTTTTGACTTCAAACAATTGTGCTAAGTGTGTGTCAAATCGGTTCATAGCCTGATACAGCTGCCATATAAACCGATCTCGGAACTTGATTTCTTGAGCCTCTAGTGGGCGCAATTCTCATCCGATTTAGCTGAAATATCTATTACATAAAAATTAGTTTGTTTGTCTGTTCCGTATAGATGCAAAAAGGGCTAAACCGATTTTCATGAAATTTCACAGGTGGTGAAGTTTGAGCCCCCTGCGAAAATAGGGTACTAAATTTTTTGATATCCGAAGGGAGAAGGACCCTCCCCCTAAGCCCAATTTTTAAAAAACGCCAAAATCTCAGAGAAGGGTGCACCGATTTAAGCAAAATTTTGAATACCACCTTATGGTTCCTCAAAAACATGAAATTGATATACAACTTTGGGGGCAAGTAACCTGGGCGGACGCCCCACTCAAAACCCAACCGTACAGACATGTTTACCGATTGGGACAATATGGGTATTAAATGAAAGGTAATTAAGAGTGGAGTACGAACTTGGTATAAAAATTACACTCTAAGTGTCAAAAACAAAACACCACCCAACAAGACACTTTTACCGCTTTGGGCAATATGGGTATCAAGTGAAAGATATTTAAATGTAGAGTACAAATCTGATATAAAAATTTAATTTTTGGTGACTCTGTTGTCCTGTACAAATCTCATCGGAACACGAATGTCGAATTTAACGCAGATTCCTGCCATCACGGCCCAAGGGTGAATACAATGCGTCTACCAACGCCCCCATATGTGGTAACCCACACATGAGTGCCAATTTGATCCCATGTATTTGGACGTGTTCACCTCCTTGGTTAGAAGCGGAGCACTACGTCACCCGGTTGAAAACGCAACTCCACGCCGAGCTTATGCTCTACCCGCGATTTGGGTACAAACCACAGCCACCACGTTGCTCCCTACTGGGGCCTCACCATTGTCAGGCTGGAACCGAAGTTCCAGGGGCTTCTGACACCCGTGGTACCAGACTAAAGTCTCCGGTCAGACTTCGTAACCTTAAAAGACTGGTCACCTGGATGAGAAGAATCGCCCTAAGCCGACCACAAGCCAGCATACAAAAGTATGCATCAACATACAACAGGACGATATACACAAACACAAAAAGGACACGGCGGCCCTCGCGGGCTACGCCACACATATCTGAATCAATATGGGACTTTACAATCAACGCGACCACCCTCACGGGTGACCGAATATAACCACAACAGCTACGGAAAACAACAATGGGCAAAAGCCACTGCATTAACATGGACAAGACAGGGGCCAGGCCATGTCATGCGCAGCACCAAATCACATGGTCGCGCCAGTACAGCAACACCTCGTTATGGACAACTAGCGTGTATTCATCCCTCCACTAAGTCTTGTCCGCCACCTAAGAAATACTTCCCGGGAAAAGGTGGCCAGCCTTGCAACAGTCGTTTCGTCCTCAAGGGCCCTACTGAAATCCCACACCGCCTCGCTAATCCCCATCGCGCCTATATCTCTAATGTCTGCATAGTACGGGCATTCTGTCAGTACATGCCTCCAGTCCTCAGGTCTCCCACAGTCGCACAAATCAGTCGCGGACAAATTCCTCTGATGCACAAATGCATTAAAGGAATTATGTCCAGTCAGTATTAAGCCCGGACTTAGGCCGAAGCCACAGTCCGCGCGGTCTCGTACGAACGTCGCGTCACGAATAAATTCGTAAATCACCCGATCATTGTCAATGTTCGTCCCTCGAGTTCTCCACCTATCATCAAGACGCTCCAAAAGGAGTGCCTTGAGCCGCTTCACAACCCCATCCGCAAGCTCCGAAGTGGTGAGCCAATCCTCACGCACTAAAGGAATTTCCTTTTTCACACTATACAGACGCTCAGCTATTGCAATTTGACAAAGTTTAAGTCAAGTCGAATGATAAGAGAGCGTCCTAGAAGCTAAATCTTCAAGATTTTGGACCGATTTTAAATATTTTTGGCATGTAATTTTGGGGTCGTAATAAAAGTCATCGTGTAAAATTTCAGGTTAATAAAACGTGTGGCGTCTACAGACTCGAGTTAAACACGAAGACATTGGTTTAAATGGTGGGGGGGGGGGGGGGGGGGCCTCCCCGTTACCCGTATTTTAAAAACGTCAGATCTTTGAGATGAGTGCATCGATTTAAGCGAACCTTATTTTGAGGCACACCCCATCCAAAAACCCATCCGAACGGACATGTTTACCGATTTGGACAATTTGGGTATCAAATGAAAGGTATTCGGGAGTAGAATAGGAATATGATATTAAAAATTGAATCCAAGTACTTAGGGCGCCGCCCCAATCCTAAAAAAGCACCAAAAGTAGCGCCCAAAATTAAAAGTGGACCGATCGGAACAATATGGGACTCTATCGAAAGGTATTCGAGAGTAGAGTACGAATATGATTATCGAATATTAAAAATTGGATGTTATGACCAAGGGAGCCGCCCCAAAACCAAAATCATCCCAAGTGTACAAATTAGACGATCATGATAATATGGGACTCAAATAAAAGGTATTCGGGATTAGATTACAAATATGGTATTAAAAATTAGGTTCAAGGAGTACGAGGTTGCCTACCTCTCAAAACCCATTTTAAAAGTGCTACTCAGAGAAGATTGAAGGTACAATTTGTTCTATTTGCGCTTAGGGTCTATCATGGAATTCGTCTGATTTTTCCCCCCCTACAAGAACCGCTTGAAACTTATTGACTTACCAACGCTCGAAAGTAGGCGCTTGATGGTTAGGGCCGCATTTATTATGAAGTTATTACGTGGTCCGATTGATTCCCAATTCTTAACTGGCGAATTAGATTTTAATATTCCTCTCCGAAATACTCGACATTACATACCTCTTAGACATTACGAATTAAACAATCCGTTTCGCTCTTTGTCTGATTTATATAACAAATTGTATCGTTGACTAGGATCTACATGACTAGGATATATTGGGTTGCCCAAAAAGTAATTGCGGATTTTTCAAAAGAAAGTAAATGCATTTTTAATAAAACTTAGAATGAACTTTAATCAAATATACTTTTTTACATTTTTTTTTTAACAATAGATCCTAGTCAACGAACCTAGTCTGTAGTTTGTTTTGGAAGTTGCCAAAGAAGACTGTTCATCTTACTGTCCTTTTATTGTTGTGTAACATCTACGTTGCTTTAGATGTTGATCTAAAAATAGTGTCTAAACTGAATCTTTAGTAGACGATATGGGAGTGAGAGCCGAGACACAGAGGACATGTTGAGGCTTTTGATGAAACCCCATTTTCCACAGAATACGACGGGACTAACGGAGACACTGGAATCTTGGAATAATGACGTTGATGGAAGGTTTATAATAACGGAATTTATGGTGAAGGAATCCTTGAGGAGCTTTAAACCATTTAAGTCACCCGGACCTGATGGGATATTTCCGGCGTTACTATAGAAAGAGGCAGACTATCTGGCGCCTCGTCTGGCCAAAATTTTCACCGCCTGCCTAGGACTTTCATATACTCCGAAAGCCTGGCAGGAGGCAAAGGTGGTTTTTATACCTAAGCCCGGCAAGGCAAGTTATGCGATCACGGAATGCGTGAAGTGGTGTGGTGCTAACAAGAGGACGTCGAGTCTGACATCTTTACCGACAGTAAAATAGCCATAAGGGAAATAACAACCAGGACGGTAAGGTCACGAACAGTCTTGCAGTGTATGGAGGAGATTAACGCCTTCTCTGAGGATGGAAAAATCCGCATCGCTTGGGTGCCGCGCCATAACGGAGTAAGAGGAAATGAAAGGGCAGACGATTTGGCGGTGAAGGCCAGAGGACTGCCGTCAATAAACTTGGTTAACCCGAAGCCTTTCGGGTCGACGCAGTCCGAGTTAAGGCAGTGGGCGACGAATGCGCATGCAATATTGTGGAACAGCGAAACGGTTGGTAGGACGGCGAAAATCCTATGGGGGGATCCAGATCGTGAGAAGACGAGGCTATTACTGAAAGGAAGCTAGAAGGAGGTCAGTTTTGCTATTGGTATCATACACAGACACAATATCAGACATGAACCAACTTGGGGGAGTGGCATTGAAAACAATTGAGAATTTTGTAAGTAGCACGGAATTCCTAACTTAACATTAGGCATGGGGCGGATTAATATCTGCACCCTCTTTGCAACCTAACCTAGCTTATGGTTCAATTGGTTAATAACCTGATATAGCTCTCATGTAAACCGATCTCGGATCTTGACTTCTTGAGACTTCTACTATGGTATCCAACAGCAAAATCGGGTATGGTCCGAATGGGTCCATCATCTGATATATTGGGTTGCCCAAAAAGTAATTGCGGATTTTTCATATAGTCGGCGTTGACAAATTTTTTCACAGCTTATGACTCTGTAATTGCATTCTTTTTTTTGTCAGTTATCAGCTGCTACTTTTAGCTTGCTTTAGAAAAGTGTAAAAAAAGTATATTTGATTAAAGTTCATTCTAAGTTTTATTAAAAATGCATTTACTTTCTTTTAAAAAATCCGTAATTACTTTTTGGGCAACCCAATAGCTCCAATAGGATAGCAATTCATATTTAGTATCATATTGTTTGCCTATAAATAGATATCGGGCAAATAACTTGTCACATGAGATCCATGGTGCAGGGTATATAAGATTCGGCCCGGCCGAAGTTAGCACGCTTTTACTTATTTTTATAATAACTTTTCCTAGCATTTTACTATTTGCTCAACTTGCAAGTGTCTTCATTAAAGCTCAATTACTAGGGTAAAAAGTTGGCCATCAATTAAATAAGCTTCCCAATATACTACAACTTACGTCAGTTATAATAGTTTTTAAACATAAACACAAAATTCCTTCGTAATAGTTTCTTAAGAGCCAATCAAATCAAAAGTTAATTATCAAAGCCAAATAAAAACTACCCGCAATGTTCCTAAACAATTCTCATAAACCCTACTTACCTATTGGCTTTAGGGTATTTATGGTTAAATATATAAATAATTTCTTAGTATTTATTCAAATTGTTATGCCTTTTCGTATGATTTGTTCGTTAATTAAAACTTTGTGAAATGCTCTAGAAAATAACAAAAACATCCTAAACCGTAGTGACACAATTGTGGCAAAGACTGAGAAAAGTTTCTAGTGGTTATGGCATTGTGAATGGTGTGGTGCACTCACTCACAGTAAGGATGGTGTTGTGTGGGTGTTGTGTTGGATATATAGAAGTAAACACCACAAGAACTTGGAAATAATCATAGGTTAATTTAGGAAAAACTTCTGCAACCGAATTTCTTTTGGGCTTAGCCTACATTTTCCCGCCAAAAATGTAATGAGGCCACCACTTCGTACCAGACAGACAAACAGACATAACGGACTTATCTTCCCAGCAAACTAAGACAACATTTGCCTAGATTCACAACCAAGTTTTTGTTTCTTGGTCTCATTATTATTATTATTGTTATTATTATTATTTAATTACTTTTTTGTGTGTTCAAGAAAACAGACAAAGAAAATAAAAACAAATTAAATGGTGCTGGTGCAGATGCAAAGCAAATAGGCATGAGAATTACACACAGGCAACCACAAAAGTGTAAGCCAAAGTTAAACATTTCTTCAAATTCGTTTAAATATTAAACAAAAATTTTACTAAACTTTTGGTAAATAGAATACATATGCTGGGTGCTGTTGTGGGTGAAGGCTTAAGATGAGAAAACGTCTCATATGCCATGCCATTTACAGGGGAAAACGAGAAATAAACGAAAATTATGGCATGAAGAAATGACAATAATTGTAAAATGGTATAATCTTAGTTCAATATAACACCAAAATGGGTCATATTTGATTCGGATAGCTAGAAACCTTATAGAAGCTAACTCGTGCAATAAATCCGCTTTTTATTGGAGTAAGGCTTTTAAACGGAAGCTCGGTTTACGCAGAAGTTTTGTTTAGATACACTCCGATCTGAACCGTAGTTGGCTAGAATGTCAAGGGATCTAATATAACTCACTGTTTCAAAGTTAAACAAAATCTTGTAATAAATGTGCACGTTAAAGGCTTAAAACCCTAAACCGACAGATCGGTAAATATGAGGGCTGCCTTTTGCATTTAGGGATTGGAAAACCCTTGTGTTACAATCTGCCAACTGACATCTCTATTGTAAAGCTTCACATTTTTGAGATTACGCGTACTCAGAACGTTTTGTCATACGAGCGCTATTTGTGTTGTTTACAGTAACTTAAATTATTCATCTCGCCCAAAAAAATGGAATTAAATCGTAAACATTTTCGTGCGATTATTTTGTACAACTTTTGACGTGGATTAACTCAACAAAAGTGCACCGATGAACTTAATTCAATTTTTTGCGATAAAGCTCCATCAAGGACCAGTGTTTATCGATGGTTCAACCGAGGTCGTAGTTCACTCCTAGACAAATTTCGTGAAGGTCGTTCAAAATAAGTTGTTGGTCCATAAACCGTTGATGCTGTGCCCAACTGATATTGCAAGATCGTCATGTGACCTATCGTGAGATTGAGACAACCTTAGGCATTAGTGGGACCAGCAAACCTTCCATGAACATTTGGCCGTCAAAAGAATTTGTTCGCGTTGGATCCCACTCAATTTGTCAATCGCTCAGGAAAATACTTGTGTCGATTGGTCGAAGAAAAAGGCGCTTCGAAACACGTCTATGATATTGTGGCAGGCGATGAATCCTTGATTTACGCGTAAAAGCCCAAAAATAAACAGCAGTCGACTGTATGGGTGTTTTTGAAGAAGAGCCAAATCCAACAAAACCTGTTCGCAAACGAAGCACTTCCAAGCAAATGATCCCCTGTTTTTTTCGGAAAAACTGGACATTTCGCAATCGTACCACTAAAGCAGTCAACTCTGAGTGGTACACAACCAATTGTTTGCCAGTTTTCTTCCAAGAAATCAGGAAAACCAACCTCCGAAGACGGATCACTTTTCACCAAGACAATGCGAGCTCTCACACATCGGCTTAAACAACTGAATTTTTGAACACTCAAAACATCGATTTCATGAGTCATCCGCCGTTTAGTCCTGACTCGGCAACGATTGACTTGTTTTTATTCCCGTACGTAAAAAATAAAATGAAATAAAATACCTCAAGCAGAGTTGCAAAAGTGCTTCGACAATTGATTGTCTGAATCAATTGTCTGGCATGTCAATTGCGTCTGGCATGCAAAAGTTTATATTGGGTTGCCCAAAAAGTAATTGCGGATTTTTTAAAAGAAAGTAAATGCATTTTTAATAAAACTTAGAATGAACTTTAATCAAATATACTTTTTTACACTTTTTTTCTAGAGCAAGCTAAAAGTAACAGCTGATAACTGACAGAAGAAAGAATGCAATTACAGAGTCACAAGCTGTGAAAAAATTTGTCAACGCCGACTATATGAAAAATCCGCAATTACTTTTTGGGCAATACATAAATGACCAAAATTTACCAAAAATGGCCAATATCTTGGTTTCTTTAATACTTAGGGCTCCAAATTGAATAGATTCGGAAATAACGTGGTCCATATTTTTTTAGTTTTTTGGATATAAAAAACTTTACTACTTTCGAGAAGCCAATTTTCCCCCTAACCAAGACCTTATATGACGGAAAAAACAATTTTTTTTTAACAAATTTCATTTGCCTACTTTACACCAATCCAAATTTCATAGTATACCTCTTTCCTAACTCGAGCTAGAATTTTCTAAAACGGTTCTGTTTTTGGGAATTTTCCTGCCCATTAGTCGTTAATGGGTTAATTCCTCTATTTACCCATTATACGGAACCTTTTTGTTTTGTTTATTTTTGTAAACTATGTCTTAAGTATTATCTTCTTTATATATTTTTAAAAGATCTCTTTTAACTTAATAAAAACTTTTAACAGCTATCAGAAAACCAAGAAAATAAAGAGCCCTGAGTATATCACTTTGCTGCGTTCATGATTTGTTATCCAAAAGGAGAACAGCTTTAATTCTTGCTATAAATGTGGGGGTTTGACTAGAGAACAGCAAAACATTCTCATTTCTTGGTAAAAGAACTTTGGGAAAACTTTATATTTTTAAACTCTTATTTTGACGTTTTTCCTTGCCAAGGTTATCCATGAACCGCAGCTCAACATTTCATCTTCAACAGTTTTTCTTGTGATTTGTGTGGATGGTAATTCATTTACAAATACAAAAAAAGACCAAAAACTTTCCTCTCTCTCTGCTCAACATGAATGTAATGCTTTTATGTCAGTAATTCATAAAAAATTCTTCATAAACTTTATTTAATAACTTTATATGTAAATAAACAGCTTAAGCCCACCTAGAGAAAAAAAAGGCAAAGAGATAAGGAGGAACCCTCCCGCCACCAAACATCAAAAGTCAACATTGTAGTAGAGGCAAAGAAAAAACCACTGAATGTGAATGAAACTTTTCAAAGTGAGACAAGTAAGATGGGGACTTATTTTTGAGAAAAGAATGGGGGTTGAAAAAAAAAAACCTCAACAACACTGGCACATATTAAATGGACAAACTGATGTTATCTATAGTTTAGAGTGTTGTTTTTTTTGTATATGAGGGCATAGCATAAGCCATAAAAGGAGCATGAGAGAAATTATTATAGGCCAAATGCTATGGGAAAAAAATTGGAAGAGGGGATATATTTAAAATCAAACTTTCCCCTGTCAAGTGTCAAGTAATTGAATTATGTGCCAAGAAATCTGGCTCGAAGACAGCTACCACAGCCCACACCATGGGATGAAAGACCAACATTGAAATGTGGCAAAAGATTGGGTCAATCCGAATCAAAAATACTTTTCACCAAAAAATAAAATTGCATTAAGAATTCCATTTCAGATAATATAAGCCGAAAAATACACCAATAAAGATACTTATAACCACTGCAGGTTTTGATTTTGTGGAAGAATACAAATATAGTTCTGAAAACACTGATAATATAAAAAATTTTTCCAAATTTTTACTCTTACCCCAAATATCATGCAGCTTATATTTTTATATGAAACGAGCTGGGCCTGTGTGCTATATAAACTTTCAATCACGGGGAGGGGTTGATTGCTTTACAGCAGGGAAGAATTTCCTGCAAACGTTTCAGCTGTTTTAACGAATAACCAAAAGCTTTTGCTTCCCCTCAGAAAAGCAATAACTTTCGTAAAGAAACTTTTCGTTTTAAGTACTTTGGCACACGAAGATCTGGCCTGTTTGCGCAGCATTTCGGTGTTGGCATTTCTGTTCAGACGCCAATTCCTAAATGCATCCTCTTGCGCTGAAATTTGGAACTGTGCGTTGCAGAAGGACACCGGATATTTGAACGGAGTATGGTTCAGTTCGGACGGTAATTGGATATAGCTGCCATATAGACCGATCTGCGGATACAGGGACCTAAGCCGATAAAAACGTATTTAACACTCGATCTGTCTGTAATTTGAGTTGGATTGGACCTCCCGATATCCGAACCGAGTACGATTCACTTCAAGTCACACAATGTAGCTGCCATATACACCGATCTGCCGACTTATTATCTTGAGTGCGTATAGGTTAGGTAAGGTTGAAAAGAGGGTGTAGATATTAATCTGTCCCATGCCAGTATGAACATATACCTAAGCCAGTAATCAGCTTGTTGTACGCTCTAAAAACTAAAAAGAACATTTTGAGTTAGGTATTCCGTGCTACTTACAAAATCCTTAATCATTTTCCACACCATTCCCCTAAGTTGATTCATGTCTGGTATTGTGATCCCACCTAAGTACCGGTGTCTTTTAGCCGTGAAAGCCGGGCAATGACATAGAAAATACTCCAATGCCTCATCACTTTCCCCACAAGCCCTACACATGCTATTACTTGCCGCACCGATATTGCATAAGTGAGTACTTAGTCCTAGGTGGACCTTTACCAAAAGCTATACTGACCTCCTTCTTATTTCCTTTCAGTAAAAGCCTCGTCCTCTCACGATCCGTATCACCCCATAGGATTTTTTCCGTCCTACCGACTGTCTCGCTGTTCCACAGTGTTACATGAGCGTTCGTTGCCCACGCCCTTAACTCGGACTGCGGTGACTCGAAAGACTTAGGGTTAACCAAGTTTATTGACGACAGTCTTCTTGCGTTCACCGCCAAATCGTTTGCCCTTTGTGACCCTTGCGCCATTATGATCCGGTACCCAAACGATGCGGACGGTGCCAGGCGTTAATCTTCTTCCTATATTCCAAGACTGTTCGTGACCTTACTTTCCTGGTTGTTATTGCCCTTATCGCCATTTTACTGTCCGTAAAGATGTTCAAAATCGACGTCCTCGTGTTAATACCACACCACCTTACGCATTTCTTGATCGCCCGGATCTCTGCCTGCAGGACTGTATTATGATGGAGCAGTCGAAAACAGATCTCAATCCCTGGGTTCTCAATGTAGTCCCCAAGACTGTGCCGCTGGCAGAAGTGCCTCACAATGGACCTCAAGTGTCGTCTCAGGCATCCGATCGGAAACCTCCTCCTTTCCTTCCAGATTTCCTATTGTCATCTCGATTATACCGCGATGTTTGAGCTGCTCCTATCCTCAAACCATTCTCCCATCGCTTTAAGTCTTAAAGCCGCAGTGGCTGCCTCACACTTAATCTGTACGTCAATGGGTCGGATATCACCCACTAAGGCAATGGAGACTATCATTGCCTTAGTGGGCGTGGTCCTCATCGCTCCGCCTATGCCAAGACAACTTGTTCTCTGAAAATTGTGTATAGTCCTAACGTTGCCCTTTTTCTTCATAGCAGTCCACCAAACTACTGAGGCGTAAGTAAGTATTGGTCTAATCACGCTCCTGAAGAGCCAGTGGACTATCCTCGGATTCAGGCCCCGTTGCGAGCCTACGGCCAAAGAGTGCCCAAAATCTCTAGATGGGTCGCAAGCTCGAAATGGGTCCTGAATCCGAGGATAGTCCACTGACTCTATAGGAGCCGTATATAGCGCATGGGACTGAGGGTTGGACGGTCTCCAAGGAGCACTCCGTCTCTGAGCATCGCTATATCAGATTTAGAATAGCACGGCCAGCACCGAATCTGATAAGATTCCGTAATAAGTTTGAAACCAACTGGCAAAATTCGGAAGATTACTGGGAAGAAGTCTTGGGCAAGATAATTTAGATTGTCCAAGCATAGAGGACTTTCACGACAATGCCAACAAGATTACGACTGCACTAGTGGGGTCTTTCGAAGATAGTTGTCCTCTTCGAGAAAGGAAATCAGCTCAAGAAAACCCATGGATGACTGGGGAGATTCGCAGACTTTACAACAGAGCACGTTGTAAAAAAACGGAAGTTTACTGGAATGTGCACTACCACGGCTCAAGGAATACAATACCAAAGCGGCAAAACGTGCTGTCTGGAAGCTTTTATGCGAACAAGTTGATAGCATTAATGACGCCGCTAAGATGAAAAAGTTTCTCTCAAAAACTCATGTCCAAACTAAAACGTCAGTAGACAAGAGAGTAAGAGCAGACACAACGGAGGACATGTTGAGGCTTTTTATGGAATGGAATTCTTGGAATTCGTGGAATAATGAAGTTGATCGAAGGTTTTTCATAAAGGAATTTATGGTAAAGGAAGTCTTGAGGAGCTCCAAACCATTTAAATCACCCGGAGCTGATGAAATATTTCGGGCGTTACTAGAGAAGGAGGCAGACTATCTGGCACCCCCCCTGGACAATATTTTTATAGCGTGCCTGGGACTAGCATATACTCCTAAAGCCTGGCTGGAGGCAAGGGTGGTATTTATAGCCCTGCAAGGCAAGTTTTGCGATACCAAAGGCCTACAGACCTATAACGTATGGTGGACACCATGATAAAGAGTAGGACATCCAGCGAACCGCTCAAATACAAACAGCATGCCTATGCCAAGGGAAGGTCGGTGGAGACTGCCCTGTGCATAAAATAGAAGAATTCTTCAATGCCAAAACATACACCCGGCCGTATGCATTGACCGACATACTGATCCAATCCTTAGACCAGTGCCAGGTGGACCCGGTCTTTAGACTGGATAAACCATATGCTAAGGAACAGGCCGATAAATTTTTATTGTCCCATGACATAAATATAAAGGAGAAATGGTACAAGGCACACCACAGGGGGGAAGGATGCTGACTGAGGAGGGATTTAAACCCGTCTGCTACGCAGAAGATGTTATAATACTTCTAAGGGATAAGGATCCGAACCAGCTATTAAGAAGGTCCGAAAGGGTCTTGCATATAACTGGGCGAGTGTTAACTCAGAGAAGACTGAAATATGCCTGTTTGCGAGGAAGACGAAGGTGGGCCAATTTAATGCACCACGTTTCCTCAATAACACGATTTCGACATCTGACAAGGTCAAATACATAGGTGTGATCTTGAACAGGAAAATGAATTGTAACTGTCACGCTCAGGAGCGTACTAAGAAGGCTCACAGATGTTGTCAGTAGTTTGGTGGACTTCGATTGAGAAAAAGTGGAAAGTTATGATTATACAACAGGTTCAGAGAACATGTTGTCTTGGCAAAGGCGGAACGATGAGGACCACTCCTACTTGGGCAATGGAAACCACTCTAGATATCCGACCCATAGATATACATATTAAGTGTGAGGCAATCATTGCGGCTATGAGACTTAAGATGATGGGAGAATTGATAGAGGATAGAAGCAGGTTATACCATCACGGTATAATCGAGACGACGATACGAAACCTCGGAAGGAGGGAAGAGGTTTCCGGTGGGATATCTGAGACAGCACTTGACGTCGAGTGCGAGGCACTGCTGCCAGCGGCGAAGTCTTGCACAGAGTCATGTGTATACCATGGGAGTAGTGTAATAGTGTAGACAAAAATCTATCATTACACAAAAACACATGCATTCAGAAAAGTACAGCTAACAGACAGGCTTGTCGAGATTGGTTAATGTGCTTTTATATCATAGAGACGTTTTCGCAATTAACGTATTACCCTTGAAGCTTTTACACCTAATATGGCCGATGAGTAATTCTAACCACATTACGAAACACGTCCCATAGTGGTTGGTGTGTGTTGCGATCTCTGGCTTTCCTTATCCATTTGCAAAGAAAACTTTCGATCATTGAGCTCGTCTCGAAAGAGAAACAAACCAACTGGCTGCTCAATGGATGGAGTGAAGGATTTTCTTGATTACTGAAAACAAATTGTCAGACAAAAGATGGATTTGATTTATTTTAGGCAGTCAATAAAATCCTTCATTCTTTGGTGATATTCATTCTGCTGGTCATAACAGCTCCCTTTGGGAGAGGTAGTGTAACGAGGAATATTTTGTATAGAAACATTTTCTATTTTTATTATAGAAAATTTGTCAAAAATACGTTTAACAAAAATTATTTTTTTAATTTAATTTTTTTGAAAAATTTTGTCAAAATTTTATCTTTATGGCAAATTTGGTGAAACATTTTTTTTACTGAAATTTGTTTCATTTTTGTAAACAAAAATTTTCAAAAATTTATTCCTAAGCCAAAAATTTTCAAAATTAAATTTATTACCAAAAATGTTGTTGAGCTGTAACTAACCGAATGATAAATTCAATACACTTCCCTTCCTATGGTGTGTAGTGTAATGAGAACACAAATAAATATAAAACTTAAAAACTCAGACCGATTACCGGCCTTCTTCGCATGGCAAGTGGCATTAGATCAAAGACAGCTTAGCCTAGTATCAACAGCATAGCTGAAATTGCTTGCCAGCAAAAAAAACGGGTGATTATAAAAATAACGCGGTTCCAAACACTTCATTAGCGTAATTTGTAAACTAACACCATTTTAAAGCTTAACATATTTTTTCTACAATGCTGTTCTCAGCTTTAATACATTATTTTTTTTTGGTTGGTTTTTGCACCGCTTTAGTCACAGCAGGTCTAAGCGGCCAATGATGCTTTTAACCCCACAGTCAGTCAAAGCGCCATGCAGGTGGGCAAAAAACAAAAAATAGAATAGAGAAATCATGCTAATAACCTCATTTAATTAATTCTAGTTCAACACCTTCCCATAGACGACCCAGTCTGGGAGTATCATGAACATCATCAGCATGACTTTTAGTTAGAAGATGTGGTCCTGTAGACACGAAGCCATGCTGCTGTAATCTCTGATGTAAATGTCCGTCTGACCGTCTCCCCATCTGTTTGATGCCATGCCAGATCTTCAACACATTTTTCCTGTGCAGCAAGGTAAAAATGGAGTAATGGGGTGTGCGATAGGAATATCAACTATCATTGGTCCGCTTCCCACCACCTCTCGTGGCTGATGTTATATTGGTTGGTCCTTGGAGCATGAAACATGGTTATGTAAGGCAACCATACTGTCTTCCGTTTCTTCGCTGCTTGTGTCTGGTGTCAAAATATATAACGGTGTGAATATAGTTTGCACTTGTGGAAAATTGTTTGGCACGAACAAAGGGAATACTCATAGAAGATCTACTTTTGTTCGTTACGGGACAAATGTTTCTCATTAAATTTTATTTAAACTTGGGGAATAGTAGAAAAAAAAAAGCAAGAGTGAAAATGTATTTTTTGTTTTTCTACACTTTAAGTGGAAGTTTGTTTGCCAGTGCGGTTTTCTATAGAATTGTAAGGAAAAAGCCTTAGGGTTAGCCATGAAAAGGGTGATGGGCAGTGGGAATGGGATAAAGAGTGACCATATAGGGAAAAAATATTCTTAAGATGAAGTGAAATAAGGACGAAGTTACTTCTAGAACTTTTTGTCAACGAAAATTCTGTGCTAAATACTATGAATAAGATGACAAAGCGAATAATAAGCCATATCGCAACAGTGTCGAGCCATTTGCCATGTACACTGATAGAAAAAAGGCATTGCAAAATCATGCACCAATGTTGTTATTATCATACACAGACGTTGTTGGAAATATTGTAAACAAGCGTGGATGATTTTGTATACACGCGTTGTTGTTACAAGCACCGTTCGTTGTGAACAAATGTATATGCATACAAATAATAAGTTCAAAAGAATCCTAAAACATTGTTTGTACATGGAAGGCTGTGGTGCAATGTGGAAGGTTAGGTAAGGTTTAAGTGGCATCAGCCTCACCATCAGCCTCACTTAGACGTTTTCGTCCATTGTGATACCACAGGAACAGAAGAAGGAAGAGGCCTTCTAGTTCCTACCGTTGAACCATCCAGATCGCTTTAAAAAGCCCAATAACTTGCAAATGTTCACATCCGCTAAATCAGACAGGTTCTCAAAGAAATGAGAACGTAAAGTGGACCTCCTTCTTACTGCTAGTGCGGGACACACACATATAAAGTGTTCTATAGTCTCTTCTTCTTCGATATCCTCACAGCTTCTGCAAAAGTCGTTACTGGCTGCCTTCAGTCTGTCATTATGTTTTCCGATTAGCCAGTGACCTGTTATGACGGACAAAATCTTCCTTAGCCTAGAGGCCTCAGATATATCCTCCACGGAGCTAATGAATTTCACCCAGATGTTTTGAGCCTTTCTTAGCTCGCCCTTATATTTTCTTTGATCAGCCTTATAGATGTCCCAATCGGATGGTGCTCTTGTGGCTTTTGTTCTGTTGAAGAGTTTTCTTCAGCTCTGGAGTCCAATATGGCGGTCGCTATTTGCCCCTTGGCTTGGCACTAGGACATGCTGACACAAGCGAGTCATTCTGGGACTTCGTTATCCGCTTGAACATTATGTCTATATGCTCCGCCGCAGCCACTTCCTTTCCTGGTCTAGAAGGTATAGACGTGCAGAATTTGCGCCGAAATTTATGTTAATCCGCCTTTCTTTTATTTAGCCGAAGGATCACTTCTGCAGTATTTTCTCTAAGGCTGAAACTAATATACCAATGATCAGAGAAGTTGTGGTCATCCAACACTTCCCAGTCGCATATTCCTCCACTTATATCTTCCGATACAAAGATAATATCTAGTACCTCCTGCCTGTTTCTGGTAATAAAGGTCGGTTTATCCCTTTTATTGCAAATCGCCAGATTGCAACTTATGATATATTCGATAGCAGCTTTCGAACTTCCCCATATCTGGAGATGTGCATTAGCATCACCTCCTACAATGAGGCTCTTCTTCCCAACAAAAGCGGCTTTAACCAGCGACTTTATGTTTGAAGGCAGCATCTCTGAATCGTGTGCCATATATATGGGAAGCCAGCCAGTAATGAGACTTGGCTTTCAAGGCTGGCTACCACTAAATCTTCAGTGCTTAGCGACGGAAGATGAAAATCATTTAGACTACTCTTTGCAAGAATAGAGGCTCTGCACTATTCATGCACCAATGTTGTTATTATCATACACAGACGTTGTTGGAAATATTGTAAACAAGCGTGGATGATTTTGTATACACGCGTTGTTGTTACAAGCACCGTTCGTTGTGAACAAATGTATATGCATACAAATAATAAGTTCAAAAGAATCCTAAAACATTGTTTGTACATGGAAGGCTGTGGTGCAATGTGGAAGGTTAGGTAAGGTTTAAGTGGCATCAGCCTCACCATCAGCCTCACTTAGACGTTTTCGTCCATTGTGATACCACAGGAACAGAAGAAGGAAGAGGCCTTCTAGTTCCTACCGTTGAACCATCCAGATCGCTTTAAAAAGCCCAATAACTTGCAAATGTTCACATCCGCTAAATCAGACAGGTTCTCAAAGAAATGAGAACGTAAAGTGGACCTCCTTCTTACTGCTAGTGCGGGACACACACATATAAAGTGTTCTATAGTCTCTTCTTCTTCGATATCCTCACAGCTTCTGCAAAAGTCGTTACTGGCTGCCTTCAGTCTGTCATTATGTTTTCCGATTAGCCAGTGACCTGTTATGACGGACAAAATCTTCCTTAGCCTAGAGGCCTCAGATATATCCTCCACGGAGCTAATGAATTTCACCCAGATGTTTTGAGCCTTTCTTAGCTCGCCCTTATATTTTCTTTGATCAGCCTTATAGATGTCCCAATCGGATGGTGCTCTTGTGGCTTTTGTTCTGTTGAAGAGTTTTCTTCAGCTCTGGAGTCCAATATGGCGGTCGCTATTTGCCCCTTGGCTTGGCACTAGGACATGCTGACACAAGCGAGTCATTCTGGGACTTCGTTATCCGCTTGAACATTATGTCTATATGCTCCGCCGCAGCCACTTCCTTTCCTGGTCTAGAAGGTATAGACGTGCAGAATTTGCGCCGAAATTTATGTTAATCCGCCTTTCTTTTATTTAGCCGAAGGATCACTTCTGCAGTATTTTCTCTAAGGCTGAAACTAATATACCAATGATCAGAGAAGTTGTGGTCATCCAACACTTCCCAGTCGCATATTCCTCCACTTATATCTTCCGATACAAAGATAATATCTAGTACCTCCTGCCTGTTTCTGGTAATAAAGGTCGGTTTATCCCTTTTATTGCAAATCGCCAGATTGCAACTTATGATATATTCGATAGCAGCTTTCGAACTTCCCCATATCTGGAGATGTGCATTAGCATCACCTCCTACAATGAGGCTCTTCTTCCCAACAAAAGCGGCTTTAACCAGCGACTTTATGTTTGAAGGCAGCATCTCTGAATCGTGTGCCATATATATGGGAAGCCAGCCAGTAATGAGACTTGGCTTTCAAGGCTGGCTACCACTAAATCTTCAGTGCTTAGCGACGGAAGAAGAAAATCATTTAGACTACTCTTTGCAAGAATAGAGGCTCTGTGTCTCCCATTCCCCGTACCCTTGAGTAGTTTAAATCTCGGAATTCTTAGTCCACACACCATTCCTCCACACACCCATGGTTCCTGGATAAGAACCACGAAAAATTCCCCTGCCAGCATGAGGACCTTTAGTGCCGCCGAAGCTGCCTTACAATGGTATAGATTTATCTGTAGAAACTGGACCATAGTCAGGATTATGAACTTCCACCACCGTTGCGTTAGTCTCGTCTTCTGACTACACCAGGAGTTCATCCTCACAAGATTCGTTAGAACTTGTCATGATGAGCTTCCGTACGCATCCAGGGCAGGTGAGAAAACTTTGGAACCACTCTTCCTCAGGACACTGGGCACTTGCGGTGTGGACGATTTCTCCTTAGATACTTCACTAACTGCTGCTGTCGAATCTAAGGGAGTCCTTGGTATCCAAGCATGCGCCATTGGTCGAGAAGGAATATCTTCCTTTTTCACTAAATCTAGTCCAGCACCTGACCAATCTTTTTTAGCGCACTGCGATACATTTCAATTGAGCGTTGATCGCCGAAGGCAATTAGCCTGTATCGACCTCGATACCAGCCTGCCGGGAGGAGACCCAGGAAATTCCGCAATTACGTCGGAGTATACTGATGACAGTCCAGACCCACTCCAGTTATTCGTAGGTTTGCAGCCCTGTTATTCTCCCTTGTCGACAACTGTCGACCATCACCAAACTGTCCCTAGCGATATTAGCAAAGGTTCTTGGACCCATCTTACTGTTGTTCGCCCTAGTTCTTTTATGGGATGCCCTCCAGATGACCGCAGCCTTTTGGTTGACTGCGATGCAGTTTCCCAATCTAGACGTGTAGTCTTTAGGGTATGCTGTGCAGCGAATTCACCAGACCAGTTTAGGGAGTCTCTCTTCCTATTAGTTAGAGTCTTAGGATCATTCGCACCAAGCCTCTTAATAAACCTGAGAGCGATGCGCCTTCTATTATTCCAACATCTTAAAGAGCGTGTTGGTTTGCCGGGGAAGGCCGATGGCCTAGGCAAATTATAGGAGACTCGAACCAGGTGTCTTCGTCAAAAGACCCTGCTGACCAGTCGTCACTGGTCAGACGGCTAGTGGAGCCTGTAACAGCCACTCCACCAGTCGAAGTTGCAGTAGCAGACAACATGCTACGGCCTGATAACACCACCGCATCTGTTGGGTCTTTGGAGTCCATTCTAAGTCTACTCTCGGGTTTAAGGTCTCCCGCTCCACTGGAAACAGACGCAGATCAGTAACCGCCTAAAGGATACCTCTATTGCACCTATCCTTGAGTGACTTAAATTTTCCTTCCAAAAAATATTGACCTATTACGAGTTGCAAGAAAAGTCTTGCGTAGTGAAATAACAAAACGTCCGCCCCACTCAACGATTCAAACAAGAATGTGGTTCCACGTCAAATCCCTCTGCCTTCAGGAGGACCTTTAGTGCAATGTGGAAAGGCGTTTGTAAACATTTAATGGAATGGATGGAACACAGGTTCGATGCTCAGCAGCACACAAAAGCTGCAATCTTTTAAAAAACTGTGGACTAGACGTTGTCAGAATGTGAACGGGTGTGGACGTTTCATTCAAAAAACTGTTGTTGGTTAAAGGACATTCATGGTTAATCACTTCTGTAAACGAATGTGGTGACTTTGTTAACGCCATGCTTGATTTTTTACATGGTTGTAAGACTCAATATCAGTGATCTTTTTGGGTCATAAATTTGTTATAGTCATAGCCATATTTTGATTAAACCTTTTTATACCTTCCACCATACGATGGGGGTATACTAATTTCGTCATTCTGTTTGTAACTCCTCAAACTATTCGACATTTTAAGTCGAACTAGCCATGTCTGTCCGTCCGTCCGTCTGTCTGTCGAAAGCACGCTAACTTTCTAAGGAGTAAAGCTAGCCGCTGGAAATTTTGCACAAATACTTCTTATTAGTGTAGGTCGGTTGGGATTGTAAATGGGTCCACGTTTGATATAGCTGCTACATTATATAAACCGATCAGGGATCTTGAATTCTTGAGCCGCTAGAAGGCACAATTCTTATCCGATTTGGCTGAAATTTTGCATGAGGTGTTTTATTATGACTTCCAATAACTGTGCTGAGTATGGTTGAAATCGGTCCATAACCTAATATAGCTGCCATATAAACCTATGTGGGGTCTTGACTTCCTGAGCCACTAGAGGGCGCAATTATTATCCGATTTAGCTGAAATTTTGTACAACGGCTTCTCTCATGACCTTCAACATACGTGTAGAAAATGGCATGAATCGGTTTATAGCCTAATGCAGCTCCCCTATAAACCGATCTCTCAATTTTACTTCTTCGGCCCCTAAAGTGGGCAATTTTTACTAGATTTGGCTGAAATTTTACACAATGACTTCTACTGCGGTCTCCAATATTCAGTTCAATTATGGTCCGAAATGAAGCATAACTTGGTATTGTTCCAATAACATAGCAATTCTTTTCTTTTGTCTTTTGTTTGCCTAAAAAGAGATACCGTGGCAAGAGCTCGACAAAAGCGATCCAAGTTCGGACCGGCCGATCTTAGCACGCTTTTACTTGTTAAGTTTCTCTTATTTATCCTTGCTATAGTAAAATTGCACTTCTTTCAATTTCCTACAAAATATTTCGACAAATTTTTCTCATCCCAAAGCAAATTGCGATGCCCCTATTTATGCCTTGGCGTTAATACTAAGACATTTAACCATGTTTCCTTTTGTTCTTTGTTACCATCTTGACATGCCCCATATAAACTCATAGAACAGCAGGGGCGCGCTTTCATTTAAAGAACAACAAGTAACACCACAAGCGACAGCAGAAGCATCGGCAGTAGCGCCAAGCAGCAGAGACAGCAGCATGGAGACAATTATTATAATTCTTTCCTTCTCTCATTTTGCTTCATTCCTTCATTACGCGATAAAGTTGTGCGAAATAAGAACTATTGTGTCAGCGTCAACATCTGAAAGCAACAGGAAATAATGGCTAAGAAAGAAGTCGTAGCGCTAGGACAACGTGAATGATACCATTAGGCGTTTGCAAAACTTGACTTAAGCAAAAAAATAACACACTCACAAAATAGAAGGGGCGAAAGGAAACTATGAAATGTTGATGGTATAAATGTTAAAGAAAAAAATTTGTTCAGCAAAAAAAGGGATAGAACCAAGTTCTAACTTACTCCCTCTAGGGTGCTACAAGACAAGTAAAATTTATATTAAGCGACTGGCAGAAAGGATGTGCTAGTTTTTCTTAATTATTTGCAAAGAGTATGAAAGGAAATACTCATATAACTGCAAAACTAATTTTATTTTAATTTAAAGAAGTTAAATACTAATCCCACTTTCATTGCTTTAAAACTATTATTCTTTCTTTAAAGTTTCAGGAAATGTCAATTTGTAGTCGAAAAATATTTAGCTGCAATATGCTTATATTGAAAAGTTATATTTCATTGGCCATCGAAGATGGCTTGGGCAACAAGGTTTGGCTTTGTTTGTGTTGCTGATGCTAAATGTCTTTTTGAGCAGATGTTGGGTGTTGGAGTTTAATTGGTATACCCTACACCACTATTGTGGTACGGGGTATTATAATCTAATGCATTTGTTTGTAACACCCAGAAGGGAAAGAGAAAGACTCATTGATAGGTATACGGATCGAATTGGAATCGCTTTCTGATTTGATTAGAGAGATCATCTTGTGATAGATGGAAGGCATTCAATCAGCGTGTTAGATGTACTATCCATCCGGGTGGCGTATATCGATCCGGATCATTACCTTTTTGCAGCAACGTTTCGCACACGTCTAAGTGTGGCGAGAAACATACGATCTGACACTGCACGAAAGCTGGACATCGGAAAGCTGCAAACATAACAGGTGGTAACGGCATAATCCACTAGGCTGAGTCATTTGCTTGAAGAAAGCACTCTCTGTCCCGATATTATAGCAGCGTAATAGCAAACCATTCTCCACTTCATGGTAAGAGCCGCAACATCGGTACTTGGGTACTAAAAGATTCCCCCAAGGAACCCATGGTACGAACAGGAGTGCCAAAGAGCTACTGAAGCCAAGAATGCGACGTATAGGGCAACATTACAGTCATTAGCATCGCGCCATTCGATGTAGTGGTATCGAGAGAAAAGGAGAAACGTCTCTTTTGCAGGAAGAAGATAGAAATGGAAAGACGTGAGTGTAAGCGAATCGAGATGTTCAGAAGTAAGAATAAATTCCGAAAATTTTACCAAAGAATTAAACATCAAACCGAAGGCTTTGATACAAACACATCCTCCTGCAGAGACAAAAAAGGAAATCTGGTAACTGATACTAAGAGTGTGATGAGGATATGGAAAGAACACTTTTTCCAGCTGCTGGTATCCGATGATGGTGGCCATGAGTATACTGCAAAACTCGTCAAAACGAGGTCCACGTTGTAGTAATCCGGATGAAACACAATAAGGCAGCAGGAGCCGATGGTTTGCCGGCTCAACTAGTTAACACCGCGACACGCTGAAAAGGCGTTTGCATCAGCTCATCTGCGCTACAAGGCCAGAAAAAGAAGTGATTGTACCGTACACAATAAAGAAGACAGGACGGTATGTGTCAACCACAGAGAAATAGGTCTCCTCCCCATCGCATATAAGATGCTATCAAGCGTTTTAATGAAAGATTAAAGTCTAAAGTCGACGAAATAATTGGGCCCTTATAATGTGGCTTTGGACTTGGTAAATCCAACATAGACCATATATTTAGACTGTGCCAAATACTGGAAAACAAACGAGAAGGGCCAATCAACAACTACCATCTTTTCGTCGACTACAAAGCCGCCTTTGACAGCCCTATACGTTCAAAGGTATTTGAAGCCATGTCTAAGATTGGTACTCCTGTCATACAAAATGAGGTTTTAGACAGCCTATCGCGTGACCTCTTTAATATCCTGCTGGAGAAGACTATACGAGATGCAGATGTGAATAGGCATGGCACACTACTCACAAGAGAACATATGGTACTCGCCTATGCCGACGACATCGATATTATGGTTCGGCAACCGGAAGAAGCAGTTGCAGTCTTTGATGGTATTAAAAGAGATGAGACAAAGTGGATGATATCAACTCCCACAAAGCCATGTAAAGATAAAGGAAATGGAGAAAGTTGGGGACAACAATTTTGAGATAGTCAAAACGAAGGATAATATTGACTAACAGAATCTATTGGGTTGCCCAAAAAGTAATTGCGAATTTTTTAAAAGAAAGTAAATGCATTTTTAATAGAACTTAGAATGAACTTTAATCAAATATACTTTTTTTTGCACTTTTTTCTAAAGCAAGCTAAAAGTAACAGCTGATAACTGACAGAAGGAAGAATGCAATTACAGAGTCACAAGCTGTGAAAAAATTTGTCAACGCCGACTATATGAAAAATCCGCAATTACTTTTTGGGCAACCCAATACTTTGGAATGAGCAAGCAACTGAGGAGCAAAGCCACCTCTCGCCAGACGAAAATTACACTATACAAAACACGTATACTACTCGTGCTGTTGTATGGCTGCGAAGCATGGGTACTAGCGAAAGCAGATGAGGCAGTACTTGGAGTTTTTAAGAGAAAACACGTACTTAAAATATATGGACCAGTTTGCGTTAATGGAGAATATAGGCGTCCCACAGTGGGAGAAAACCGAAAAACTACTAAAAAATGTGCCGTGTGAGAACGGGTTGAGATACCTCTTACAAATTCGATACGGTGAGAGCTGAGGTATGAGCAAGAACGTGTGCGGAATATCAAGGCCCTATGCTGTTCGGGTCCCTAAAGTTAGTCACCTCGGTATTTCGAAAATTTGTTGGGGCTGCCAAATCTTCATTTGTGGTTCGATTTTAAAAATAATTTTTTTCCCTGGATAGTTCTTAAAAATCCCAAAATATGGTGCAAAAAACATTTGCCCAATTGGGGGAACTGGAATTTAAAAAATCGGACTACAAAGAAAGATTTGGCAGCCTTTTAGGCTGTCTGTTCGTCTTTCTGTGCGTCTGTCTGTCCATCTGTCTGTATATCTGTCTATCTGTCTGTCTTTCCGTCTGTCTATCTGTCTCTACATCTGTCTGTCCCTCCGTATGTCTGACTGTCTGTCCATCCGTATGTATGTCCGTCTGACTGTCCAACCGTCCATCCGTCTGTCTGTTTGGCCGTCTGTCTGTTCGTATATCTGTCCGTCTGTCCATCCGTTTGTCTGTCCATCCGTTTGTCTGTCCATCTGTTTGTCATGTAATGTGTTCAAAGTGCCAGACGCAATTTCATCCAAATGTCTTCAAGCATGCCACAAGCATTTTTTTTGTATAGAGACGAATTTATCGAAATCGGTTAAAATTTTGTTTTGACATCCTGTATCTCTCACCCTGTATGGGAGATACGGGCCAACACCAACTATTAACTGAAAGTCTACGAGTAGGAACATCTCTTCAGAAGAACATTTTGCATTACTCAAACGAAATATAAAAAAAAAAATAATCGACTTATTTCCTCTTTTTAGTATTTCAGGCTACACTGCGGCAGCTATTTTAGGGAGCATCAAACCTGGTCTCTTAACTTATTTTTCTAAACTGATTTCCTTTTGTACATGACATTAAAAATCTTCAATAACATCAATTTTTTAAATAGAAATTCTCTCATTCACTTACCCTGCCTTTTGTTGAGTATTTATCATCGTCTTTGGTTATGCCCGAATCCTCGGAAATATCACCAAATGACCTGCCACCCGTTGGCATACGCGTAAAATCTGTCTGATGTTCTGGGGCCAGGCCAAAAATGAAGGGTCCCTCATGCAAATGACTACTATTAGCCGTCGATGGTGTATCGGGCAAAGTGTGACTCTTGGCAAAGTCCATGTTACGGCGATTACAGAAATCATCTTCGAAACGTGAAGATTTGCCATAATAATCGGCATTGGTCTCCACATTAGTGCCAGGGCAAGGACGGCGAGTGGTGGTGGTGGTGGAAGAGGTTGCCGTAGCCGCCACCATAGGGCAAATGCTATCCGTATTGACATAATAGGGGGAAGCTGTTGCCGAGGAGGAGGTAGAACCATAATTGCTAATGTTGCCATAACGTGGTGTCGATGTTAAAGCAGTCGAAATACTCGCAAACTGCTGATCTGTGGCTGGCTGAGAATCGAATACAAAATCATTGGAGGTCTGTGTGGGCGATGGTGGACTACCGTAAGGATAGCCAATGTGCGGCGAGGATTGTAAGTGTTGATTGTATTGCTGGGAAAGAATGTCGAAATCATTGAAGCCATGTAAACCTTTGGCACTATCACGTTTCTGTTGCTGCACATATGGAGAGATATAGGGTTTCTGTTGTCTTTGTTGCTGCTGCTGCTGCTGCGGCTGGGGCTGCTGATGTTGTGACAGCACATCTTGCTTGTTATTTAAGCTATGTTGCTTCTTCTTGCTGCTGCTGCTGCCGGAGCCTCCATTTTGCTTGGCCACCACTACTTGTGGTTTCCTTTCGGCCAGCAAAGGCCTTTGGGAGTTATTGAACGGATGATCGCGTGATGTCATAATCGAGGCGCTTGTCGAATACAACGACATATTATCATCCTCATCGTCCATATAGGGATTGTAGGGTTTCTGTGGCTTGCCCTGCAAGTGGGAAAACTGCTGCGAGTTATAATAGCTGCTATAGGCTTGCGGCGGATTTGGCGGGGGCAATGGAGGTGGCTGTTGCTGTGACTGCTGCGTTGAGGATGAGCTCAAGGAGTTGTTCGTTGCGGAATTACTAAATAATTTTGCCAATTTAACTGTCATTGTGGTGATAACGTCGACAGCTTATGATGATGTTGCTGCGCGGCCCGGCAGTATTTCAGTGCCTCCACAATGAGAAGTTGTTTTAGTGTTTCTTGAAAAACTAAGCACGTTTTCAATTTAAAATCTGCTTGAAGTGGTATATGCTTTATCTGAGATATCGAATACTTCCTTTGTCGTTGTCTTTGCCTTTGCTGACTTACTTTGATATTTTATATGGGACGAGGCGGCAAACAAAACTAAAAAGAGTGCAAAAAGAAGAAAGAAAAATGTAGGCATGGCAAAAACAAGCATACAAATAAAAATTGCATTGGTGTGTGTATGTGTGTGTGTGTGTGTAATAAGTTTGTGGGATTGTAATAGGATTCATTTGAGTGTTTGTATACATTTTCCTTACTAACCAAGTTAAGTGTTGCCATTATTCCAGGCACAACATACAAAAGCGGATATTATTTCATGCAGCAAATGATGTATGGGACACCGACAAGTTTCTGTTTTCTGTTGTCGCCTTCCCCCCATCCCCCTTCCACTTTGTTGACTATGCTGGAAAACTATAATTGTAATACTTTGGAGGACACATTGGGCTTTTGCGAGCAAAAATGGGGTCAAAAAAACTAGCCACAGGAAAAAAGGTCAATAAAATCTTACTCGTAAAAAATACCGTGGATGAACCTAAGGTGATAAAGTATCTGCCCATCTTTTCTTTAATGAAATCAGGCAATAAATTCGCTCTTTATGGGCTTAAGATCCCGAATCGGAAGATCGATCTAAATAGCAGCTTAGCTTAAATATGGTCCGATTTGGATCGTTACTGACAAGAATGTCAAGGCATCTTACATTACCCACTGTTTCAAAATAGGCGAATTCAGGTAATGCGCCTTTTATGGGCTTGAAGCCCCAAATCGGGTGATAATATGGCAGCTATATCCAAATATGGGCCGATTAGAACCAAATATGGACCATATTACGGTCGGATGTCAAGACTTTTATACAACTCACTGTTATAAATTTCAGCCAAATCGGATAATAAATGCACTTTTAATGTGCTTAAGACCATAAATTAGAATATCGGTCTATATGACAGCTATATCTGAACAATGTTCAGGTCGTATATCGGGAGTCTTAAAATAACTCACTGTTTACAACTGGGGTGTAGCTATTATATAAAACAAGTAAAAAGGCATTAAGTTCGGCCGGGCCGAACTTTGGATACCCACCTCCTTGGGTATATAAGTAAACCCAATTTCGTCACAATTCGGTGAAAATTGGATAACATAAGGAAATCACTGTTTCAAATTTCAGCGAAATCGGGTAATATATAAAGCTTTTATGGGCTTCAGTCCCCTTATCGGCAGATCGGTTTATATGGCAGCTATATCTAAATACAGTCCGACCAGAACCATATTTAGGTCGGATGTTGGGAGGTCTTAACCTACTCACTGTTTCAAATTTCAGCGAAATCGGGTAATAAATAAAGCTATTATTGGCTTTAGACCACTTATCTACAGATCGAGCCATATCTAAATATAGTCCGATCTGAACCATATTTAGGTTAGGTGTCAGGAGGCTAAAAATAACTCACTATATCAAATTTAAGCGAAATCGGTTAAAAAATAAAGCCTTTATGGGTTTCAGATCCTTTATCGACAGATCGGTCTATATAACAGCTATATCAAATGGTACAGATCGGAGTACCATACTTGGTTCGGATGTCGGAAGGCTTAAACTAACCCACCATTGCTAATTTCAGCGAAATCGGTTAATAAGTAAAGCTTTTATGGTCTTCAGACTCTTTATCGGGAGATCGGTCTATATGGTAGCTATATCTAAATATAGTGCGATCTGAACCATATTTGGGTCAGTTGTCGGAAGGCTTAAAATAACCCACTGTTCCGAATTTCAGCTAAATCGGATGACAACTAAAGTTATTATGGGCATTATACCCTTTGTCGGAAAATCGGTCTATATAGCAGCCATATCCAAATATGGTCCGATTTGGCCCGTTCAAGAACTTAACCAGCGTGCATCAAAAAGACGTATGTGTGCCAAATTCCAGCTTAATATCTCAAATTTTGAAGGCTTTAGAGTGATAAGAGCAGACGGACGGACAGACACACGGACATCGTTAAATCGTCTTAGAATTTTACGACGATCCGAAATATATTTACTTTGCAGTGTCGGAAATTGATATTTCGATGTGTTGCAAACGGAAAGACTAAACGAATATACCTCCTATCCTACGGTGGAGGGTATAAAAAATGAAAGTTTTGCGCATTGTTTGATTGTTAGTTTTTATACCCTCCACCATATGATGGGGTATACTTACTTCTCTATTTCGTTTGTACCACCTCAAAATATTGGTTTTAGTCCCCATGAAGTATGTATATTCTTGATCGTCTTGACATTTTAAGTCGATCTAGCCATGTTCATCCGTTCGTCTGTCTGCCTGTGGAAAGCATGCACACTTTCGAAGCAGTAAAGCTAGGCACTCCCAAGTCCATATTCAAATATAGAATTTACTTCTTGAGCTTTTAGAGCATCTAAAGAGCGCAATTCTTATCCGAAATTTCGCACAATGACTTCTCCAAAGACCTCCAACTTACATGCCAAGAATGGTTCAAACCGGCCTAAAACCTGATATAGCTCCCATATTAACCCACCTCCCGATTTGACTTCTTGAGCCTCCAGAGTCTTCTATGTACGAATTATGGTTCGAATCGGTCTTAAACCTGATATAACTTCCATATAAAATGATCTCCCGAATTTACTTGAGCCACTAGAGGACGTAATTCTTATCCGATTTTGCTGAAATAAAGCACAATCTTGACTTCTTGAGCCACTAGACGACGCAATTCTTATCCGATTTGGTTGCAATTTTGCATGAGGTGTTCTGTTATGACTTCTAACAATTGTAACAAGTATGGATGAAATCGGTGCATATCCTGATATAGCTGTCATATAAACCGATCTGGGGTCTTGACTTCATGAGCCTTTAGAGGGCGCAAATCCTATCCGATTTCCCTGAAATTTAGCATGACGTGTTTCGTTTAGACTTTCAACAACTGTGCAAAATATGGTTCATACATATGACATGTCTGATCGTGTAATGGCAGATTAAGTTCGGCCAAACCGAATCTTGGTTACCCGCCACCATGGATACAGCTCGAAATTTGCCTTTATTAACTTAGTTCTTATGATTGCGGAAGCTATAGTCTCCAGTTGTCATATGATAGAAATCAATATGCAAGAGGACTATGTTAGTATATAGACCGATTCCGATACTTGGAACGGATGCTGGAAGTCATAGCAGAAGTGTCTGTGTCAAATTTCACGAAAATCAGGTGAAAATTAAGGCCCCTAGGAGCTCAAGAAGTCAAATCAAGGGATTGGATTATATGAGGCCTATATCAATATAATTACCGATACAGATCATACTTGGCATGGATGTTGAAAGTCGTAAAAAATGGCTTTGTGACAACTTTCAGCCAACTTAGATGAAAATTGCGGCTTCTGGGGGCTCGAAAAGTCTAATCCGGGAGTAGGATTATATAGAGGGTATACCAGTTTATTGACCGATTCGGATCATACTCGACACTGATATAGGAAGTCAGAAAGAGGGATCCTGAGATTCATAACGCAAGTGATATACATGTTAATTTTCTTATAACATTTACAACCTTAAGCAATTTTCAGCACTGATTATATGTATTGTCGATTGCCGTCTACATCGGGCTATCTATTATATAAAACTCAAAGTGTTTGTCTGTCTATTTGTTTGTTTGTTCCGAATAGACTCGAAAACGGCATAACCGATTTTCTTCAAATTTTCAAAGATTGTGCAGGTTGATCCGGAATGAATAACAGCTTATAAACTTTCTCGATATCGGAAGGAGGGCGTACCCTCCCCGTTACCCCAAAAGCACTTCCCAAAAATAAAAGTACCGATCGGCACAGTATGTGACTGAAATGAAAGGTATTCGAGAGAAGAGTACTAACTTGATATTAAAAATTGGACCCAGATACCTAGGCGGCCGCCCCAACCCCAAAACCCCTGATATAGGCATGTTGAGCGATAATGAAAGTATAGGATTAAAATGAAAGGTATTTAGGAGTAGATTACGAATATGGTCTAGGAGGAGCAATAGGATATATAATTTGTTGATATTGTAAGGGGACGGACCATCCCTCATACTCCAAAAACACCACCCAAAAATTGAAGTGGACAATCGGGGCAATATGGTACTCAAATGGAAGGCATTCGAGAGTAGATTACAAATATAGATTGGAAGGAGCACTTGGCTATATAATTTGTTGATATCGGAAGGGAAGCGGACCCTCCCCCTTACCCTAAAAACACCAACCCAAAATAAAAGTGAGCCGATGGGGACAATATGGGACTCAAATGAAAGTTATTCGAGAGTAGATTACGAATATGGTCTGGAAGGAGCTATAGGCTGTAGAATTTGTTGCTATCGTATGGGGCGGACCTTCACCTTTCCCCAAAAGCATACCCAAAAATAAAAGTGGATCGATCGGGACAATATGGGACTCAAATGAAACATATTCGGGAGTAGAGTAGTAACATGATATTAAAAATTGGATCCAGATACTTAGGGGAACGCCCCGATTAAAAACCCCCTAAAATAGGCATATTGGATGATAATGACAATATAGGACTCAAATGAAAGGTATTGGGGAGTAGATTACGGATATGGTCTGGAAGGAGGCTACTAGGCTATATTATTTGTTGATATTAGAGGGAGGAAGTCATGACAATATGGGACTCCAAAACCCCTCCCGAAATGGGAATATTTGCCAATCATGGCTATATGGGCATTAACATATTTTTCGCGTGGTGTTAATAAAGGCGCAGCGGCACGAGCCGGGTTCAGCTAGTATCTGTATAAAGCCCCCATATAAACCGAACTCCGGAATTGATTTCTTGAGCTTCTAGCGGTCTAATTTCTCAACCGATTTGACAAAAATTTTCATTCGGTGCATAACCGAATATAGCTCCCATAACAACCGATATCTCGATTGTACTTCCTGAGCCCCTAGAAAGCGCAATTCTTATCCGATTTGGCTAATAAGTTCGTATTCAGTTCGGCCGTTCCGAACTTTGGGATACTCACGATCATGGATAAATTTATTACCCAATTTTATTACAACTCCACTACATCCATATTTATATGCATATATGAACAGATTTGAGTCATACTCGGTTTAGAGGAGCTTTATAGATGTCCCAGTTTAAAATTTCAGCGAAACCGGGTATCAAATGCGCCCATTTTGGGCTTAAAACTCAAAATTGGCATCAAGGCCACATTTGACATGGATATCAAGGGGTCTAATAGAACTCACTGTTCCAAGTTTCAGCAAAATCGGTTAATAAATGTGCATTTTATTAGCTTAATACCCAAAATCTGTAGATCCGTCTATATGGCAGCTATATCTAACTAAAGCCGTATGTGAATCATACTCAATCCGTATATCGAGAGACTTAGGGCAACTCATTTTTTCACATTTCAGCGAAGGGCGAGATATAACAGAACTCACTGTTTCGAATTTCAATGAAATCGTGAAATAAATAGGGCTTTTATAGGCGCCAGTTGGAGGCCACCGTAGCACAGTGATTAGCATGGCCGCCTATGACGCTGAACGCCTGGGTTCGAATCCTGGCAGGAACATCAGAAAAACTTGCAGTGGTGGTCATCCCCTCCTAGTGCTGGCGACATTTGTGAGGTACTTTGCCATGTAAAAACTTCTCCCCAAAGAGGTGTCGCTCTGCGGTACGCAGTTCGGACTCGGCTATAAAAAGGAGGTCTCTTATCATTGAGCTTAAAATTAAATCGGACAGCACTCATTAATTTGTGAGAAGCATGCCCCAGTTTCTTAATGGAATGTTCATGGGCAAATTAGCATTTGCATAGGTGTCAGTACCAAAATCGCCATATCGGTCTAAATGGCAGATACATCCAAATATAGTCCTATCAAGACTATTCGTTTTTGGATTTCGGGAGGTCTAATACAACTAATTGGTCAAAATTTTGGCGAAATCGGGTTATAATTGTACATGTTGTGGCCTTAGGACCCTATATGGACTGGTCGGTCTATATTGCAGCTATACCTATAATCCACTCGGGACCATATTTGGCAAAGATGTCCAGGGGCTAAGAGCACCTGCCGAAGAACTTGGGTATGAAGAAAATACGAATCTGTGCCAAATTTCATTTTAATATCAAACATTTGAAGGCGGTGGCGCAATTACAATGGACACCCATACAGAAAAAGTTGGGTGGACAGACACATGGACATCAAAATCGATTTGAAAGAATATATAGGGTTGCCCAAAAAGTAATTGCGGATTTTTCATATAGTCGGCGTTGACAAATTTTTTCACAGCTTGTGACTCTGTAATTGCATTCTTTCTTCAGTCAGTTATCAGCTGTTACTTTTAGCTTGCTTTAGGAAAAAAATGTAAAAAAAGTATATTTGATTATAGTTCATTCTAAGTTTTATTAAAAATGCATTTACTTTCTTTTAAAAAATTCGCAATTACTTTTTGGGCAACCCAATATATACTTTATAGGGTTGGAAATTGGTATTTCGATGTGTTCCAACCGGAAGACTAAATGAATATACCCCCTATCTTTAGTTGGTTGGTATAAAAATGTGTATTTAATATAATTTTATTTTGTTGGAGCGATTTTTGAGATTGAAAACCGCTCCGGGTTAAAAAAAATTCGCTCCCGCTCCGGCGAAATTAGCCAATAGGCCAAATTTTAGCTTAAGATCTTAATTTTTAAAGGCTGTAGCGTGATTACAAAAGACCAACGCCCAGACGGACACCCATACGGATATCGTTAAATCGTTTTAGAATTTTACCACGATCCGAAATATAAATGCTATGTAGGATCGGAAATGGATATTTTGATGTGTTGCAAACGGAATGACTACATGAATATACTCCCCATCCTATGGTTATAGGTATAAAAAGTATGCCTGCTCTCATTCACATCACCTTAAACTATAATTATTGTATAACATGCTATAAATAATAATCTAAAACATGTTTATTTTAAATTATCTGCAAACTGAAATAACACACCCTGCTAATATACATATGTACACACGCCACTATGAAGATTTCTTTGATTCTAATTGATTTATTATTTTTCAATTCTAAAACCACTTAATTTGAAAAAAAATAGCTGGTATGGGAGTGTTTATTCAATATTTAAGTTGATTGATGGAAACAGGAGTGGCATTAAAGGCAAATTTTAAGTTTTTACATGCACCATGAAAATCATAATAATTTAGATTAGTGGCTCAGTTATGAACGATATGTAATTTATGTCTTTTTATGCTATTTCTTGTATTTTTCATAACCTCCACTCTAGTATAGGGAGGGTATAAATACTAGCTAAACTAAGTAACTTTCAAACAAGCTAAAAAGTATTAACTGTGGCCGTGCTGAACTGTGGATACCCACCACCATGCATATATTCACCATTCTATTTTTATTACAACGCTCCTACCATATTTGCAGTTATATCAAAATATGGACTGGTTTGGATCATTTTTCATTCAGGTGCCGAGAACTCTTACACAATTCACCGTTTCAGCGAAATCGGGTAATAAATCCAACATTTATTGGATTTAGACCATACGAGGTATTATAACAAAAAGTTATTTTCGCATTATGTATGTCCAATTTTCGAATTTTTGTACCCACCAACATAGGGGTATACTAATCAGGTCATTCTGTTTGCAACACCTCGAAATATTGATCTGCGACCCCATCCATATATATGCATCCTTTCGACATTCTGAGTCGATCTAGCCATTTCCGTCCTGCCGTCCCTCCGTCTGTCGAAATCACGATAGCAGTCGAAAGCGTAATGCTAGGCGCTTGAAATTTTGCACAGATATTTTTATTGATGTAGGTCGTTTGCGTTATGACTTCCACCATCCATGCCAAATATGATCCGAATCGGTGCATAAACAGATATAGCCCCCATATAAACCTATACCCGGTTTTGGCTCCTTGAAGCCTAAATTTTTTATCAGATTTATCTGAATTTTTGTAAAACAAAACTTGCGTTTTGACTTCTTGATACCCTAGAAGCCTCAATTTTCAACCGATTTGGCTGAAATTTTAAACAAAAACTTGTATAATGACTTCCCACATCCATTGCAAGGATGATCCGAATCGGTCTATAAACAGATATAACTCCTTTATTAACCGATCCCCCGATTTGACTTCTTGAGCCCCTAGAAGCCTCAATTTTCATCCGATTCGGTTGAAATTTGGACTTGTGTTATGACTTCCAATGTCCATGTCAAGTATGATCTCAATCGGTCTATAACCTGATATAGCGCCCATATAAACCGATCCCTGCTTTTGACCTCTTCAGCCCTTAGAAGCCTAAATTTTCACCTGATTTGGCTTAAATTTGGTCCAAAAACCTATCTTATGACTTACAACATCAGTGCCAAATTTTATTCGAATCGGTCAATGTGGTGATACAGGACCCCTCTAAGTACCGATAAACCGTTTGAAACCTCAATCAATTCCGGATGTGATAAAAAGGGTAAATTTTTAGCGAAAACCCAAAATTCGGCCCGAACTTATAGCACAGGAACAAGTGTTCCTGTTATGTTTGTACACATGTCTGTTATATGTGTTGGTAATATCAGCCATTTGGGATTGACAGTTTGTTTTCAACAGATAAAAAGGTGTGCTCTTCGATTTTTTCGAACAGTAAAAAAATAGTTCAAAGAAACTGTATTAAGTTTTGTGTAACCAATAAGCGCGTTTCAGAAGTGTTTCAACGATTGGAAAAAAATATCTGAGGGAGATTACTTTGAAGAGGGCAAGTTATTTATTGATGAAAAATTTTTGAAAATTTTCAAAAATTTCGATTGAATTGATTTCAATTAAAGGTAATTTTTCGATCAGATCTCGTATATTAGAAGATCGGTCTATAAGGCAGCTATATTTAAATATGGTCCGATCTAGACCATTTCCAGTTATGATGCCGGGAAGCATTATTGTTCCCAATTTCATCAAAATCGGTTAATAAATGCAGCAGTAATATGCTTAACACTATAAATAGGAAAATCGGTCTATATGGCAGCTACATCTAATTATTGCTCTAATTATTGCTCAGCCTCAGTCGGGAAGGCTGAAAACAATCCCCTGTTTCAAATTTCAGTGAAATCGGGTAATAAATGCAGTTTTTATCGGTTTAGGTACTTAAATTACAAGATCGGTTTATATGCAAATTTTGCGCCTAACCATTTCACTAAGGAACAGGGTCAAACTTCTCACATATCAATGAGTGCACTCCGATTTAAGTTTAAGCTATTTTTATAGCCCACTCCGAACGGCGCGCCGCAGTACGACACCTCTTTGGAGAGAAGTTTATACATGGCATAGTACCTTACAATTGTTGCCAGCATTAGGAGGGGAAAACCACCGCTGATCATTTTTTTTCTGATGGTCTCGCCAGGATTCGAACCCAGGCGTTCAGCGTCATAGGAGGACATACTAACCTCTGCGCTACGGTGGCAGCTATATGTAAATATAGTTTGATCTTGACCGTTTCCGGATTCAAAAACGGGAGGCCTAGTTTTACTCACAATTCTCATATTCAGCAAAATCAGGCTTTTATAGGCTTAAGAACCTAAATCGGCGGATCGATCTATATGACAGTTGTATCGAAATATGGTCCGATCTTTAGAATTTTCAGGTTGGATATCGGGAGGGCGTATACAAATCACTCTTACCAATTTCAGAGAAATCGGTTAAAACATGCAGCAGTTATGGGCTTAAGACCTTAAATCGAAAGAATTTTGGGGTAGAGATGACAAACTATCAATAGTCCCAACATATCGATATTTTTGATATTTCTACTAATAAATATCGATAGTATCGATACAATCGTTAATTTGCCATCACCTATATTTCAAATGAAAATAAAATGTAAAAATCAGGAGATTGATTTATATAAACGGTGATTTTTTAGCTGTTATCTTTTTGGTAACACGGGTTTAAGCAGCTTACTCACATTTCGTGTTTTGTTTCACTGTCAAACATCTTCAGTTTGGTCTATAATTTAACCAGGAATCGTCTTACAAACGAACAACGCTTGCGAAATATTGAATTTTATTATCAAAATGCTTGCTCTGTTAGGAAAGTTCATCGGGCGCTTCTTCCATGTGAGTGAATATCAGCCAGAAGCATTGCAAGAGCTACCAATGCATACAGAAAAAGTCACAGTTTGGTGCGGTTTATAGGCTGGTGACATCATTGGACCGTACTTCTTCAAAGATGATGCGAATCGTAACGTAACAGTAAATGGTGAGCGCTATCGTGAGATGATATCCAACTATTTTGTGTCCAAAATGCAAGGGCTTGTCTTGCATAACAAGTGGTTTCAACAAGACAGTGTCACTTGCCACACAGCACGCGTAACAATGAACTGGAGAGGCAAGTTCGGTGAACATTTTATTTCACTTCCGGGACCGGTCAATTTGCCGATTATGTCTTGCGATTTAACACCTTTAGACTATTTTTCTTGGGGCTATATTAAAACCTATGTCTATTCAGACAAACCAGCTTCAATTGACGCATTGGAAGACAACATTGAAGTATTTATTCGTGAGAAACTGGCCGAAATGTTGGAAAGAGTATGCCAAAGTTGGACTAAGCGGATGGACCATTTGAGGCGCAGTCACAGTCAACATTTGCATGAAATTATCTTCAAACATTAAACTATGTGGACCGTACTATCGATTCAAATAAAGATTTCAAGCATTTTTTTAATTTTATGTGTTTTTTTTTACTTTCCTATAGCTTTTAAAAAATTCACCCTTAAGAGGCGTTATTAATGCACCGAATAAAACCAAATTTAAGAAGTCATGAGAGAAATCATTGTACAAAATTTTAGCCCCATCGGATGAAAACTGCGCCCTCTATAGGCGCAATGTATCTTATTGGATATTTTCAGTATAGGATCTCTGAGTATTTTTTTTTTCAAAAAATTTTACTTTATCGATAGGAAAAACATCAATTGATTTTTACACAAAAACTAAAATATCGATAGTGGCGTCGATATTTTGACAGCTTTATATTGGGGTACAAATTGTATTTATTTTTATACCCTCCACCAAAGGATGGGGGTATACCAATTTCGTCATACAAATACTTCCTGTTAGTGTAGGTCGGTTGGGATTGTAAACGTTTTGATATATTGTAGTTGCTATGTAAGCCGATCTTAGGTTTTGACTTCTTAAGCTTCTAGGAGGCGCAATTCTTATCCGATTTGGCTGAAATTTTGTACGTCGTGTTTTGGTAATACTTCCCTCAAATGTGAAAAATACTTGGTTGTTAACATAGATGATAACATTGATGACATAGCTGCTGTATAAACCTGATTCCCGATTTGGCTTCCTGAGCCTCTAGAGGGCGCAATTCTTATCCAATTTGTGTGAAATGTTGCATATGTCGTTTTGTTATGACTTCCAAAAATTGAGCTTAGTATGGTCTTAACCAGTCTTTAACCTGATATAGCTGCCATATTAACCGATCTCCGGATTAGACTTCTTAACCATCTAGAGCGCGCAATTCTTATCCATTTTGGGTGAAATGAGCCTCTAAAGGGCGCAATTCGTATCTAATTTGTCTGAAATTTTGCCTATGTCGTTGTGGTATGACTTCCAAAAATTGAGCTTAGTATGGACTAAATCAGTTCACAATCTGATATAGCTGACATATAAACCGATCTCCCGATAAGATTTCCTGAGATTCTAGATGGCGCAAATCTTATCCGATTTGGCTGCAATTTTGCACGTATGGTTTCGGTATGACTTCCAAAAATTGAGCTAAGTGTGGTCACAATCACTTCATAATCTGATATAGCTACCATATAAACCTGACTCCCGATTTGATTTCGTGCGCCTCTAGAGGGCGCAATTTTTTCCAATCTGGCAGACATTTTTCAGACGTTTTATTATGATTTTCAACAACTGTATGGTCTAAATCCGTTCCTAGCCTGATATACCACATAAACCGATCTCACAATTTGACTTTCTCAGCCTCTGGAGGGCGCAATTATTAGAGCAAATTTAGATGTGGTATTTTTTATTACCTCTATGTGAAATACGGTCCATATCGGTCAATAACTTTATATATTGGGTTGCCCAAAAAGTAATTGCTGATTTTTCATATAGTCGGCGTTGACAAATTTTTTCACAGCTTGTGACTCTGTAATTGCATTCTTTCTTCTGTCAGTTATCAGCTGTTACTTTTAGCATGCTTTAGAAAAAAAGTGTAAAAAAAGTATATTTGATTAAAGTTCATTCTAAGTTTTATTAAAAATACATTTACTTTCTTTTAATAAGTCCGCAATTACTTTTTGGGCAACCCAATAGTTCATATATATAGAAAAAGTCGTTCAAAGAACTTGGCAAATGCGATCCATGGTGGCGAGTATATAAGATTCGACCCGGCCGATCTTAGCACTATTTTACTTGTTGGAGTATATTTGCAAATTCTGGGGTGCATTTGTATTGGGGTAATTTTTCAAAATTCAAAACTACCCCAAAGTTGGGGTATATTTTCTTTTCCAATTTGGGGCGAATTTTCTGTGGCCCACTGTCATGTCTCTGTAGCTGTGATTCAGCGTTGAGTCATGCAACTTGTTTTTTGGGTTAAGATCTCACTAACAAATAACAAAACTCACCTTGAACCTGCAAAATTTGTGTTACGAGCCTAGACCGAAGATTAGTACAGATTTAGACAGTATTCGCAGGGTCCAGTTGTTCAATCGGGATTTCGCAAGCTATACTCAAGAGTGAAAAGGCGAACGTGGTTCGGAGAAGGATTAATACCTGGCAGGAGCAACAAGGATAAGATCATATTTTTATATTGTGTTCAGTTCACTTTCGAGTTGAGACTAATGATCATTCCGCTTTGTGGCAAAATGCCTTTAAACATGGAAGTCAATACAAAATTTTACAAACTTGCTAAATTTCTAGAAGATATTTAAATGTACAAATAGTTAAGCCCCATTGCACATCTTCACTCTACTGTGCACCATATAATAATACATAATGCGATAGGAAGTTTTTAACTCAGTTTTAAGAAAAAGGAACCAACAACAACGCAAAACACAAAAACAACTGTCAAGAAGCTACAGAAACAAACGTAACTTTTTGAAAATAACAAAGTAACATCGTAAACCACATCAGCAGCAATACAACAAGTCTTCTTATGAAGGGTTCTAAAAAGCATTTTGTATGTAAAGTATTTCAGACGCACCATGCTCGAAAGGCAAAGTGAATGCAATTCAAGAAGACCGAAGGCAACCTCTGTATGTAGAAGAATATGGTTTGGATGCCCAGATAAAAATATTGTACTATGCCAAATGGACAGACACACTTGTGGCACACCAAAAGTGTTATGGCAAAAGTTAAGACAGGAAGTTAAGTAACGGATATACCAGAATTTAGCTTTTAAGTATATTTCATTTTTATTGGCTGCCGACGTCTACTCATAGTTGGCATGGGAAGTTCTGTGTTTGGTTACTTACAATATGTTAATCTCATAGAGAATGAAATAAAAGAAATATTGCAGAATAATATGAGAAGGTTGTGGGCAAAACATTCGCATTCGTAGTAACACATGGGAAAAATTCTATCGGAAATATTTGCGGATATCTATTTAGAAGGGGGGAATGTTAATGGGGATATTTTTCTCTGTTTGAAATTTGATATACTATGCATTAACTAAAGAAAATTGGTCATTAGGCGATATCAGATGTTTAATGGAGATACAGAAATTAGGGTGGGAGATTGGCTAAGGAAATATAAGAAGCAGCTTAAACTTAATATAGTGCAAAATAAGAAAGAAGAGGCTAAAGCCGGGAGAAGCCGACTTTTGAAATATATATAAAGGAGCTATATCTTTAAATGGGTCGATTTCAATGAAATTCACCAATGTTAAGATTCATAAGAGAATCCCTCAAAATTTCATGAGAGTCGGATTAAAAATTAAGATATTATTGCGATATTATTGCATATCTGAAGCTATTGGGTTGCCTAAAAAGTAATTGCGGATTTTTAAAAAAAAAGTAAATGCATTTTTAATAAAACTTAGAATGAACTTTAATCAGATATATAATTGCCATTTTGTTCGATAACCTTTTGCCATCTTTTTGGCAAATTTAGTATTCCACGCTCATAGAACTTCTGGCCTTTATCTGCAAAAAACTGAACCAAGTGCGATTTTATAGCCTCATCATTGCCGAAAGTTTTACCATTTAAGGAGTTCTGCAAAGATCGAAATAAATGGTAGTCTGATGGTGCAAGGTCAGGGCTATATGGTGGATGCATCAAAAGTTCCCAGCCAAGCTCACTCAGTTTTTGGCGAGTGACCAAAGATGTGTGCGGTCTAGCGTTGTCCTGGTGGAATATGACACCTTTACGATTGACCAATTCTGGTCTTTTCTCCTTGATGGCTGTATTCAATTTGTCCAATTGTTGACAGTAAACATCCGAATTAATCGTTTGGTTCCTTGGAAGCAGCTCAAAATATACCAAACCCTTCCAATCCCACCAAACAGACAGCATAACCTTCTTTTGGTGGATATCAGCCTTTGAAGTGGTTTGAGCTGGTTCACCATTCTTGGACCATGATCGTTTTCGACTAACGTTGTTGTAAACAATCCATTTATCATCTCCAGTTATGATTCGTTTTAAAAACGGATCGAATTCATTGCGTTTAAAGTGCATATCACAAGCGTTGATTCCGTTTGTTAAATGAATTTCTTTCAATACATGTGGTACCCAAATATCAAGCTTTTTCACCAGTCCAAGACTTTTTATGTGATAATGAATGGTTGATTTTGGTATATTTAACTGTTCTCCTATCTCACCCTTAGTTACATGACGTTCCAATTCGATTAACGCTTAAAATTTGCTTAAAATTTGTCAACGCCGACTATATGAAAAATCAGCAATTACTTTTTGGGCAACCCAATATATCTAGATATTTATCGATTTTTTCCAATGTCAATAGTCTCCGTCTCTAGGCCCAAAACAAAATGCATGAACCAAAATTCAAGACGATTAGATGAAAATTGTGACCTCTTCTTTGTACAATAATAACATGGACAACCGGACAGACAGACAAAGCTAAATCGAATCAGAAAGTGACTCTAACCGATCTCCCGATATAACGTATAAAGACACTTAAAGACGCATTCCTTATCCGACTTCGCTAAAATTTGGCAAATTCGGTGGTATAATATCTAAATTAAACCAAAAAAGGCACATTTTTTGCCCTTGTTCTGCGCTATAAATGCAAAAAAAAAAGTAACATCGGTAAAGAAAAACTAAGTTAGGAATTCCGTGCTACTTACAAAATCCTTAATTGTTTTCCATGCCACGACCCTATTGGTTGGATCATGTCTGGTATAGTGTCAACACCTAAGTTTCGGTATCAGTTTGACTCGAAAGTCGGGCAATGACAAAGGAAATGATTCAACATACCATCATATACCCCGCATGCCCCACACATGATATCACTTGCTGCAACGATTTGACATAAGTGAGGTCGTAGTCCTATGTTTCCCCTTATGATATCAATAGATATACTGACCTCCTTATTACTTGCTTTCAGTAACACCCTCTTCTTCTTATGATCTGGATCCCCCCATAGGATTTTCGTCGTCCTACCGACCGTTTCGCTGTTCCACAGGGTTGCATGCGCATTCATCGCCCACGCCCTTAACTCGAATTGCGTCGGCCCGAAAGGCTTCGGGTTAACCAAGTTTATTGACGGCTGGGTTAACCTGATATAGCTGTCATATAGGTTAAGTTAGGTAAGGGTTAAGTGGCAGTCTATCATCAGAGTCACTTAGACGTTTTCGTCCATTGTGTTACCATGGGAACAGAAGAAGGAAGATGCCTTCTAATTCCTACCGTTGAACCATCCAGATCGCTTTAAAAAGCTATAAGAACTTGCGAATGTTCATATACGCACACAGAAGGAGTTCTGTAGTCTCTTATTCTTCGATGTAATCACAGCTTCTGCAAAAATCGTTACTGGCAACCTTCAGTCTGTCAGCATGATTATAACGATTATACAGTGACCTGTCATGACGGACACAATGACTGGTTCCTACCGTTGAACCATCCAGATCGCTTTAAAAAGCCCAATAACTTGCGAATGTTCACATCCGCACACAGTACGTATTCTGTTGTCTCCTCTTCTTTGATGTCCTCACAGCTTCTGCAAAAATGTTTACGGGCAACCTTCAGTCTGTCAGCATGTTTAACGATTATACAGTGACCTGTAATGACGGACACAATGACTGAGATGTCTGTAGCGATAGACCTCTTCAAATATAGATTAGAGCACATAGTTTTGGAATGCTAACAGCCCCCTCTTTGTGACCACCTATCATCGGGCCTGGTCCTAAAAATTTAGATTACATGTCTCTAGAGGCATGCCCACAGATTCCAGTTTCCCTGGAATGTGTAAGGTAGTTCCTAGTCTCGCAAGCTCGTCCGTTTTACAATTCCCTGGGATATCTCTGTGGACTGGTACCCAGAACAGGTGAATTTTGAATTGTTCAGCCATCTTGTTGAGAGATCGGCGACAATCGACGGTACGATCTCCAGGGATTTAATGGCTCCCCGGCTGTCTGAAAAGGTATTAATGCCAATCTTCGGAATGACATTATATTTTAGCCATTCCACCACTCCTTTAATTGCAAGGATCTCCGCTTGATACACACTGCAGTGGTCGGTAACCTTTTCGATATGACCAGTTCTAAATCTTAAGAGTACACCCCAAAGCCCACCTGGTCATCTAGTTTGTATAGAAGTCCATAAAACTTCTGTTACCAGGGATAACGTAGTTCCAATTGGTTCTATCTGGAATAGTGGTACAGTATTTTTTATCAAAAAGGGGCTTAGGTAGGGTGTAATGAATACTATCTGAAATAACGGGCATTGTATCAAAGATAAAACAGTGGTCGAAGCCACCATATGACCAAAGAGAAAACTCCCTTTGCCTCACAGCAGTGACCGCAACAATTTGTCTACCTACAATGCCCAGAGGTACTAAGTGAATCATAAAATTCAGTGCGTCGTCCTTAGTGCGGCTGTTATGCCCAAACAAGCCATTCTTTGGACCCAGCTAAGTATTGAATATTAGGTGGACTTTTTCAACGCCATCCACCAGACCACAACACCATATAGCATTAAAGGTCGGGTAACTGCTTAAAAAAAACAGTGCATGACACGCGTTCTAAGGTAAGGTAAGAAAGACAGTCCTTTACAGACTCACTTAGAAAATGTTCAGTCTGGAGGGAATCGAGCTCACGACCCTCGTACTGGCAATCCGAGTTCGTTATCAACTCGGCTTCCGGGGTGGTTAGCACACCCCAACTTTTGCCAATTTCTCTCTTGCAGGCGAATAGGGCAAGAATTGTCTTTCGTGCTCTTTCCAAAATGTTTAAAGTTCAATTTCTGGTACAGCAAAACACTCAGATCTACCGTTTCATAAATACGTAAACTGGCAGCAAAGATCTTACCTAAAAGATCTTACCCTAAAAATGTTAGCTCATATATTTTTTGAGTGGAGTATGTAGACTTTTCTGTGCCACTGTATATATTCTTGAACGTTGAGATTTTAATTCGACTTAGCCATGTCCGTCCGTCTGTCCGCCCGTGTGTCTGCCGACAGCACGCTTTTGAAAGAGTAAAGCGAGGCGCTTGATATTATGTGCAAATACCTCTTAGACGTTAGTCGGTATTGTAAATGGGCCAAATCGATCCACGTTTTGATATAACTGCCATACAAACCGATTTCACGATTATGCTTCTTGAGCATCTAGAGGGCGCTATTCTTATCCGAATTGGCTGAAAATTATGTTACGTTTAGTTGGATTTTCAACAACTGTGCCATGTATGGTTCAAATCGGTTGATAACCTAAAATGGTTGCCATATAAACTGATCATCAGATTTGACTTCTTGAGCCACAAGAAAGTGCAATTACCACCTGATTCTATAAAAATTTTAAACGTGGTGTCTTGGTATGACTTCGTTCGGTTCATCATATAGCTGATGCAGCTGCCATATAAATCGATCTCCCTACTAGACTTCTTGAGCTTTTAGAGAGCGTAATTCTTATCCGCTTAGGCTGAAATTTTGCTCGTGTTTCTTTGGTATGACTAACAAGAACTGTGCCAAGTGTGGCCTAAATTAGTCTATAATCTGATATAGCTGCCATTTAAACCGATCTTCCTATTTGACTTCTTGAGCTGCGTCTGAGACCCCATAGAGTATATATATTCTTGATCGTCATGTCATTTTAAGTCAATCTAGCCATGTCCGTCCATCTGTCTGTCGAAAGCACCGTAACTTTCGAAGGAGTAAAGCTAGCCGCTTGAAATTTTGCACAAATACTTTTTATTAGTGTAGGTCGGTTGGGATGGTAAATGGGCCAAATCAGTTGATGCTTTGATATAGCTGTCATATAAACCGATCTTGGGTGTTGGCTTCTTGAGCCACTAGAGGGCGCAATTCTCGTCCGATTTGACTAAAATTTTGCACGTGGTGTTCTGGTACCACTTCCAACAACTGCGCTAAGTATGGTTCAAATCGTTCTATGCTTTGATATAGCTGCCATATAAATCGATCTTGGGTTTTGACTTCTTGAGCCTATAGAGGGTGCAATTCCCATCCGATTTGGCTGACATTTTGCATAAGGTATTTTGTTATGACTTCCAATAACTGCGCTAAGTATGGTTCAAATCGGTCCATAACCTGATATAGCTGTCATATAAACCGATCTTGGGTCTTGATTTCTTGAGCCTCTAGAGTGCGCAATTCTTATCCGATTGGAATGAAATTTTGCACGACGTGTTTTGTTATGATATCCAACAACTGTGCTAAGTATAGTTCAAATCGGTCCATAAGCTGATATAGCTGCCATATCAACCGATCTTGGGTCTTGACTTCTTGAGCCTCTAGAGTGCGCAATTCTTATCCGATTGGAATGAAATTTTGCACGACGTGTTTTGTTATGACATCCAATAAATGTGACAAGAATGGTTCAAATCGGTCCATAACCTGATATAGCTGCCATATAAACCGATCTTGGGTCTTGACTTCTTGAGCCTCTAGAGTGCGCAATTCTTATCCGATTGGAATGAAATTTTGCACGACGTGTTTTGTTATGATATCCAACAAGTGTCCCAAGTATGGTTCAAATCGGTTCATAACCTGATATAGCTGCCATATAAACCGATCTGGGATCTTGACTTCTTGAGCGTCTAGAGGTCGCATTTATTATCCGATTTGCCTGAAATTATGTACTACTAATCCTCTCATGACCATCAACATACGTGTTTATTATGATCTGAATCGGTCTATAGCCTGATACAGCTCCCATATAAATCGATCTCTCTATTTTACTTCTTGAGCCCCCAAAGGGCGCAATTCTTATTCGAATTGGCTGACATTTTACACAGGTCTCCAACATGTAATAATATAATAATAGCAGAGCAAATCTTTTCTTATATCCTTTTTTGCCTAAGAAGAGATGCCGGGAGAAGAACTCGGCAAATGCGATCCATGGTGGAGGGTATGTACGATTCGGCCCGGCCGAACTCAGCACGCTTTTACTTGTTTTACACTTTTTTTCTAAAGCAAGCTAAAAGTAACAGCTGATAACTGACAGAAGAAAGAATGCAATTACAGAGTCACAAGCTGTGAAAAAATTTGTCAACGCCGATTATATGAAAAATCCGCAATTACTTTTTGGGCAACCCAATATTACACAATGACTTCTACAATGTTCAGCATTCATTTATGGTTCGAAACGGACTATAACTTGATATAGCTCCAATAGCATAACAGTTCTTTATCAATATTCTTTGTTTGCCTAAAAAGAGATACCGCGCATAGAACTCGACAAATGCGCTCCATGGTGGAGGGTATATAAGATTCGGCTCGGCCGAACTTAGCACGCTTTTACTTGTTATTACTATCCATGTTGGTGGGTTCCCAACATTCCGCCAGGCCGAACTTAGCACATTTGAACTTACAGTGTTACAAAACAAAAACCCCTTTTAATTGATCCCTTTGAATATTTTGACATACATATATTTAAAAAAGGTTAAATCACAGCTTTTGGTTTACCCTACATAATTCTACACATTTTTCTACCATATGTAAACCGCTTAGCTTATACCGTTTTAAACAAAATATATGAAAATTTGCTTTTGCTGCAACAACATATAGAAATTAAGCCATAGGCTTATTATTGTTCTCACTGAACTGGAAGAAAAACCCCAAAATCCAAACAAACAACAAAATAATCCTTTAACACTCGGCACTTGGAATAACAAATCCCAAAATCAACATCAGACCGAAAATGAATGACAAACATAACCCATAAATCCTCTCCATAATGTCAGACAGTTAAACAAATAAACAATGCCATATTTTTCGTTGTTTTGGAATTCGCTTTTCATTCACTGACCAGTGGCCAAAAGCGGCAAATGTACTTGGTAACAGGTCTACTAACATTATTGCCAACATGTTACTCTATTCTCACTTTGCATTTATGGACTGATCAACAAACAGTTATGGGAAAAAACAACAATAGAACTGAAAGACACAGCAAAAAATTATAAACACCAAAGGAAGGTAATAAAACTAGTTGTCTCTAAATAAATCATATATCATTTAGTCACTTCAACACGGAAAACTATAGACAAGAGGGTATGACCGCTGTCCCGCCCATGATATTGGGTTGCCCAAAAAGTAATTGCGGATTTTTTAAAAGAAAGTAAATGCATTTTTAATAAAACTTAGAATGAACTTTAATCAAATATACTTTTTTTCACTTTTTTTCTAAAGCAAGCTAAAAGTAACAGCTGATAACTGACAGAAGAAAGAATGCAATTACAGAGTCACAAGCTGTGAAAAAATTTGTCAACGCCGACTATATGAAAAATCCGCAATTACTTTTTGGGCAATATTAAAATCGTTCTGGGAGATTTTCATGCGAAAATCGGGAAGGAAAATATTTTTGGCACATAAGTCAGAAAATGTAGATTACACGAAGAAACTTCAGTTAATGGATTGAGGCTAATAGGCTCCTCCGCGGCAAAGTCTTTCGAAGACTTCACTTACTTATATGCAGCATTCAGCTATATTTAAGGGAATATTTTGAAAACTCCCCCCACAATTATATTCAAATATACATTTTTTCTCCGTGTAACTGTTACCAACAATACAAGACCATACTCTGTACCGTTTATGACAATAAATATGTTTAATGTGGGCTGCGTTTTTTTATTGTTTTTTTTTTTTTTTTTTTTGGTTGGGTCTGGTCGGTATTGCCTATATGGACTTGCAAGTGCTGAAAATGGAAAACGCAGTGAGCGTTAAATTGGGTCATAGAGCTTATTTTCTGTGTTCGCTGTGTTCAAGTCATAAAATTTGTTAACAGAAATAGCCTATTAAAAATAATGTCCATTAGAGGGAAAAATCCCAATTTTTTATTACCGCATATTATTTTTTTAAAGAGCCTGGCTAATGATATTTGGCGGTAGATATTTGAGGGATTAGCAAAAACAACCAATGGCATATGAAAATATGTTGGAATTAAAAGCCACAAAAAATAAATTACGCGAGATAATTGCCTGTTGAAACCAGTCCTATGATGATGGGTCATCTACCAAGGGAAATACTTGTAAGAAGCAATAAACTGGGCTCTAATGATTGAAATACAACAAATGAGAACGCACTAAGTGCTGTCAGGCCAAGGATATACATCTTTGGATGACCACTAAAATGGTTTTTTGGGATATATCCATCTATAAACAGCTACACACAAGTATGGTTCAAATCAGGTCAGGATGTCGAGGGGACCAAAACTACTTACGATTCCACATTTTGTCGATTTCGTGTAATAAATGAGGCTTTTATGAGTCAATTACCTTGAATCGGAAGATCGATTATATGGTAACTACACCCATACAGGGTCTGGGAGTATGGAGAGGCCTATATATATCACAGCTCAGTTGAGTTATATCGCTGCGCTATAAAAAATATTAGCGAGATCTGGCCAGCCACGCAGGAGGATATTCCCTCTCGATCAATGGTGCACGCTTGGATACCACGGATTCTATCAGATACTGAATCTATACTTGGCAGATTAAGACATTGTACTCCGAATTTCAACCACCGACTGGAAGATCAGTATATTGGAAGAGGCTGACGGCGATAGGAGACATGCAGTATTCGTACTAAGAACCGACTGTCTCGCAGACCTCACGAAGTCAGAAGGAGATGTATACTAGGAATTCAACAAGTGGAGACTGAAGCTGTATAGAATCGGTATAGTGGGGGATCAGCAGACGACTCTGAAGTTGTTGCTGAATACTTTTCTGAGGAACTATCAAACACATCTCTTAAGTCTGGCTGATTGCAGGAGACCAAAAATCCTCCTGCCGCGATCAAAAGAGCTGAGAAAGGCGTCGAAACGCGACCCGAAAAGCCCTGTATTGTTGAGTCATCCCGTTGGTTTGGGCTCAAGGTGTGCATCAGCTTTTAAGGACGCAACTCAAAAGCTACTTCGACAGCAGCAGCTAGTGAAGCATCTAAGGAGGAAACGTCCACACGGCAAGAGTCCGGTGTCCTGAGGAAGAGTGGTTATACTGCTTTCTCAACTGCTCCTGGATGCGTAAGTGAACCCATCATGACAAGATCGAACGAATCTTGAGAAAATAAAATCTTGGCGGACTCAGAAGACGAGGCTAATGCAACAGTGGTGGAAATTCTGAATTCTGATTATGTTCCGGTTTCTGCAGATAAATCTCCACATTGCAAGGGCGCTTCGACGGAAATGAAGGTCCTTCTGATGGCAGGAGGATTTTGTGGTTCTTATCCAGGAACAGCTTTTCTGCGCTCGTTCCTCTATGTTTGGTTATGCCAATTGTTGTGTCTGTCACTACTTTTAATTGGCTTCATGTCGTTGTATGAAATAAATGCAGCTAATGTCCACCATATTATAAATCAGTAAGGAAGGGCAAAAGTCGGACGGTGCCGATTGTATAATACTCTACACCTACCCAATAAGTACAATGTGGGACCTATATCCAATTCTGAACCAATTTTGATGGACCTCGGCGAGCAAAATTTTTAAAACTGTAAAAACTACGGTTGACAAATGACAACATTATGGCAAATTACCCAAAATCTGACGAACATATATACGGGGGCTATATCTAATTCTGAACAGACTTCGAGCAAACTTCTCAGATAATGTGGTAGTCGTCGAGGAAAGCGTTGTGCAAAATTTTGGCAAGATTGGTCAAACAATCCCAGACGTTCACCCCATGAGCCACTGCAAGCTCTTGGGGTGAAAATCTGGCGAGATACATTTATGACACCTATATCTAGAACTGGGCCGATTTCTATGAAATTCACCAGTTATATTGGGAGTCGTAAGAAAATCGTTTCTGCAAAATTTCGACAGAATCGGTTAACAAATGAGTACTTTTTTGCAATATTTCTCAAAATCGGAGCAATACCCAAATCTGAAACCAATTTCGAGCAAAATCCTCAGATACTTTGGCAGTCGTCGTCGGAAAGCGTTTTGCAAAATTTTGGCAAGATGAGTCAATAAATGCGCTTGCTGTGAATCTAGAAGTTAAAATCGGGCCATATATATACGAGAGCTATATCTAAATCTAAACCGATTTCCACGAAATTCACCAGTAATGTCGCGAGTTGTAAAAAAATGTCGAGAGAATCGGTTAACAAATGACCATTTTATTGCATTATTACTGAAAATCGGACGAACATATTTATGGGAGCTATATCCAGATCTGAACCTATTTTTTCCAATTTCAAAAGGCTTCTTCTCTACGCCGAAAAAAATCCATCTACCAAATTTGAAGACGGATGAAAACTGCGACCTGTACTTTGTACAGAAATTAACATGGACAGACAGGCCTTTCCATCTATTGTGTTCAGTAGCTCTACAAATGGCACGTAGGCAGAACCGATGACTGATCTGCCTGGCGCAGACGAACCCCTTCTGGCACACTAGTGCACCCACTCATTCCCTGGAATCCCCTCATGTTCAGGAACCCATGACAGCTTTACATTATGGGCCCGGAGCTCCAAACAATCCGCCAACCATCTCGACCTCACCATCCTCGACCCTAACGCCTTTAGCGCCGCCTTACTAACCACATAAATTCTGAGTTTCAAGGGCGCTAAATCCCTTGCCAGAATTTCTCTTGCGGCCACTGCAATGGCACAGACCTCTGCCTGACATACTGATATTGAGTGCATCAGAGTAGACCCCCAATCCAGTCCCCGACTCCATCTTGAAGCCATCTGCGTAGATCGAAGTCTCATCCTTCTCAAGTACAGCATTCGCTCTCTATGCATTCCTCTCAGGAAATCGAATCACGAATGTCCTCGCTACAGTCGGCACTGGTGGCAGGTAGTCGGAGATACTCCTCAGTCTAGCCTCCGCATCCATAACACCCAGAATCGAACTGTGGTCGCAACCATACTCCTGTAGCATGCCGAGCTCCCTCAGCCTAAGCGCGACACTGGCGGGCTGCATATCCAGCAGGCCCCAATGGGCTGCATATCCAACAGGCTCCAATGGACTGCATATCCCGCATCGCCTCTAGGCCTGCCTGCGATGCGGATCTCAGTGCCCCTGTGATCCCGACGCAGGCCAGTCTCAGGACCTTCTCTAACTCCCAGCACGCGTCCACTTCCCTACAGCATTCCACCATACCAATACTCCATACGCCAGTATTGGTCTCACGATGGCCGTATACATCCTATAAATCATCTTGAGAGTCACCCCCACTTCCTACCGAACATCCTCCTGCAGGAGTAAAAATCGCGCAATCCCTTACGGCTTCTTCCCTCGGTGTTCCTTTTCCAGAACAGTTTCGAAACGAGGATACGCATAACCAAATCTGGACCGATCTGGGCCAAAATGAAGAAGGATGTCAAGTTGCCTAACTGTCTTAAATTTCAGCAAAATCGGATAATAAATGTGGCTTCTATGGGTCTTAGACCTCAAATCGGCAGATCGGTCTATATGGGGACTATATCAAGATATGGTCCGATATAGCTCATCTTGGAACTAAACCTGCCTATGGAAACAAAAAAACTCTGTGCAAAATTTCTCAGTATCTCTATTTATACACTACAGCCCTACTGTGGTATAGGGTGTTGTAACTTAGTGAATTAGTTTGTAACACCCAAAAGGAAGATAGACCCATTGATAAGTATGCTGACTCAGATTCAGATTTGGGTATAGCTCCCATATATATGTTCGTCCGATTTGCATTAATACTGTAATAAAATGGTCATATGTTAACCGATTTTCTCGAAATTTGGCAGGAAGAATTTTCTTATGACTCTCGATATTACAGGTGAACTTCATAGAAATCGGTTCAGATTTGGATATAGCTCCCATATATATATGTTCGTCCGATTTGCAGTAATACTGCAATAAAATGGTCATTTGTTAACCGGTTTTCTCGAAATTTGGCAGGAAGGATTTTCTTATGACTCTCGATATTACAGGTGAACTTTATAGAAATCGGTTCAGATTTGGATATGGTTCCCATATATATGTTCTTCCGATTTGCAGTAATAATGCAATAAATTAGTCATTTGTTACACGATTTTCTTGAAATTTAGCAGGAAGGATTTTCTTATGACTCTCGACATTACTGGTGAATTTCATGGAATTCGGTTCAGATTTAGATATATCTCTCCCATATATATATCGCCCGATTTTCACTCCTAGAGCTACTGCAAGCGTATTTATTGACCAATCTTCCCAAAATTTTGTACCACGCTTTCCCGACGACTTCCACAATGTCTATAAAGTTTGCTCGAAATCGGTTCAGATTTAGACATAGCTCTCATATATATATTCTCGTCCGATTTGCAGTAACATTGCAAATGGTCATTTGTTAATCGATTCTCTCGGAATATGGCAGGAAGAATTTTCTTTTGCTTCTCGACATTATAGATGAATTTCATAGAAATCGGTTCAGATTTAGATATAGCTGTCATATATGTATATCGCCCGATTTTCACTTCTAGAGCCACTGCAAGAGCATTTTTTGCTTCTCTGGGGGTGGCTAAGCCTCCCTCCCCAGGACCCCCTGGCTATATCAATGGTCATCATTATTTTAGAAGCAATGCCTTAAAGGGCTTGCAATTATGGCAAAACAGATATTCAAATGGTCCAAGTTATTTCACACAAATCACATGCCTGTTATCATCAAGTGGAGATTTGAAAAATTTTTTTCTTTGCCATTTAAAAAACAATCTTAGATCGTGGTTAGTGGTTAGTGGAAATGGAAGTAGAGGAAAATAAAAAAAAAATATTTGCATTTTTATCATCTCTCAGTTGTCTGGTTTCAAAGAAAAAACTCCGACCATTATTTTCAAAGAAGCCTTCAAACAAATGTTGCTGTTGAAACGAATTCTTGGTTTGAAGTTCCCTTAAGAGGTTTCCAAGTTATGCGTAGGAAGGAACTTGAGTTGACCATTCCATGGGTCCATTACATCCACACATAGTCATTCACTTGAGTGTAAAGTTCATGTGTTGCTGTTTGTTTTGTGTCATGCAATGCATCTGTTGTTGCTTTTGTTTTTTTGTTTTTACAAACAACCATACAACAACTGGTTACATGAATACACTCGAAAAAAAAAATAGGAGAGTCAAAATTTTATGATAATACTGCAAGCAAAAAGTAATGAAAACTGTGTTTAGAGATCCCAATCCTTGTTGATGAATGCAAAGGCAAACGTTTCGCCTATGAATAAGTGAATGAATGAAGCCCGCTACAAATGTTGATGAATAGTTTCAAAAATACTTTTTACTTATTTTGTAGTCCCATAAAAACTTTCTTGAAACATTTGCTGTAGGAAACTCATTTGTAGAACCATAGACTTAGGTTTTTAGCCGCAAATTCGTTTCTTGTGCGATCCGAACTTCAGCTGTTTTTCACCTTTCTAATATCCTCGAGTGTACTCTTCAGCTGCTGCATTGTATCTTGAATGACATCGTCGGTGTCATTAACGTTTTTTCAACGTTCATTCATTTTTCTTTGACGTTTGGTGTGTTGCTTTTTTTTCTACTCATTGTATGTTGAAGCTATTTTTCAGTGGACATTTCTTATGGGCACTTATATATTCGTGCATACTGCACATATTGAGCTTGGACGCTGGGTTGTTGGGACAACCATAAAAATGTCAGTTGCATATGCTGCTATTAAACAAAAGGCACATCAAGCACATCCAACCATGCGGAATGGGTAGGGGGCTTGAATGTTTGCGTTTTGCTGGTCAGTTGTTTGGTTGTAATGGCCCAAAGCTTAAAATGTTGTTAAGGTTCAAGCAACAAGAAAAGTTAAAGAAGAAATACCAAAGAACAAAAAAGAATACATGAATGACAATGATGATACCTACACTAATGTAACGAAGACTACAAAGTTGAAGGCTAAAACTTCAAAAATAGTTAGCCTTTTTTGCGTGATTCGGGGAGAATCTTTGTAAAGGTTACTACAAATGGGGTATTCCATATTAAACGGGAAAGTCTAAAAAAGTCCATAGGACCGGCAAAACGCAACTTCTGGAAACTTTTCAGTGAATAGTTCTTTAGTTTTAAAATTGGGTTGCCCAAAAAGTAATTGCGGATTTTTTAAAAGAAAGTAAATGCATTTTTAATAAAACTTAGAATGAACTTTAATCAAATATACTTTTTTTACACTTTTTTTCTAAAGCAAGCTAAAAGTAACAGCTGATAACTGACAGAAGAAAGAATCCAATTACAGAGTCACAAGCTGTGAAAAAATTTGCCAACGCCGACTATATGAAAAATCCGCAATTACTTTTTGGGCAACCCAATAGTTAAAGTAGTTTCTCTCAAAAATCCATGTCCAAACCGATAAGTAAGTGGACGACATGAGAGTAAAAGTAGAGAAAACGGATGCAGGAACAATGATCGAAGGGCTCATCATTACCGATACAATGTTCAAAGAATCCTTGATCAGCTTCCAAGCGTTTAAGTCACCCAGACCAGAAGCGTTGAAATATGCAGGAACAATGATCGAAGGGCTCATTATTACCGACACAATGTTCAAAGAATCCTTGATGAGCTTCCAAGCGTTTAAGTCACCAAGACCAGAAGCGTTGAAATATTGTCGGCATCACTGCAGATGTAGGCAAGCAAATCTGGGGTTCCACGTAACCACCACATTCACAGATAGCCTAATATTCGCATAGACTCCGAAGTCCTGGCAGTTCACATCCAAAGCTGACAAGGCAAGTTGTGTGGCACTAAAGACACATATATAGCTTTAAGCCATACGTCCATTCTACTCAGAACTTTAAAGCGTTTGGTGGACACCACTTTAGAGAATAGGGCACCAGCGAATTGCTTAGATACAAGGTTAGGTTAGGTTAAGTGGAAGTCTGGCATCAGACTCACCTAGACGTTTTCGTCCATTGTGATACCACAAGAATAGAAGAAGGAAGATGCCTTCTATTTCCTACCGTTGAACCATCCAGACGGCTTCAAAAGGTCCAAAAACCACTAAATCAGACAGGTTACCAAAGAAATGAGAACCTAAAGTGGAACTCTTTCTGACTGCCAGTGCGGGATACATATACAGAAGGTGCTCTATTGTCTCTTCTTCTTCGAAATTCTCACAGCTTCTGCAAAAGTCGTTGCTGGCAACCTTCAGTCTGTCAGCATGTTTTCCGATTAGCCAGTGCCCTTTCATGACGGACACAATGACTGAGACGTCTGCTCTAGCCAATGACAGCAAAGCGGTAGACCTCTTCAAGTCTAGATTAGGTCACATAGTCTTGGAATGCTCACAACCCCCACTTTGTGACCATCTGTCATTCTTTGTCTTCCGAGACTGGTTCTGAAAACATAGCCTACATGTCGCTAGAGGCATACCCTCAGATTTTAGTTTCCCTAGAGTGTGTGGGGTAGTTCTTAGTCTCGCAAGCTCGCAAACTATGGCCCGGCACCCAGGTGAATATTGAACTGTCCAGCCATCTCGTTGAGAGATCTGCGAGGGTGGTTTTTGTGTTTAGAAATACGTTTTCCAGGGATTAAATGGCTACCTGGCTGTCTGAGAATCTTCGTTTTGACCGTATATCTTTGCAATTTCAACACTTCCTTAATTGCAAGGATCTCCGCATGATACACACTGCAACGTTCGGGTAAACTTTTCGATTTGACCAGTTCTAGATCTTTAGAGTACACCCCAAATCCGACCTGGTCGTCTAGTTTGGAACTATCCGTATAGAAGTCTATACGGATATCGCAGTTCCAATCGGTTCTATCAGTACTTTTTAACACAAAGCGGCTCAGATATGGTCCACACTGCCTTGAACATCGGACATTGTATCAAGGATAACACAGTGTCTGTAGCCGCCGCATGACCAAAGAGAACACTCCCTTAGCGTCACGGCAGTGGACGCAGCAATTTGTCCAGCAACACTGTCCAAAGGCAAAACATGTAACATTAAATTCAGTGCATCAGATGGTGTCGTCCTCAGTGCAGCTGTGATGCAAAATCAAGCCATCCTTTGGATCCGGTTAAGTATTGAACAGTAGACAGTGGACTTTTGAAGCTCAGTCCACCAGACCACAACACCATATAGCATTATAGGTCTGACAACTGCAGTATATACCCAATGCATGACACCCGGTCTAAGCCCCCAAGTTTTGGCCGTTTTCAACTCGTACCCGACCATAGCTTGGAATCTTAGCCATTGGGCCAAGAACAACTTGGAAGGTAAGATTATGAACATTCTTTTAGTGTATGAAGAAGATTAATGCCTTTTTTATACCCACCCCCAAAGGAAGGGGGTATATTCATTTTGTCATTCCGTTTGCAACACATCGAAATATCTATTTCCGATTCTATAAAGTATACATATTCTTGATCAGATCGGTCTAGATTTGAATATAGCTGTCATATAGACCGATCTCTCGATTTAAGGTTTTGGGCCCATAAAAGGCGCATTTATTGTCCGATGTCGCCCAAATTTGGGACAATAAGTTGTGTTGGGCCTTTCGATATCCTTCTTCAATTTGGCTCAGATCGGTTCAGATTTTGATATAGCTGCCATATAGACCGATCTCTCGATTTAAGGTTTTGAGCTCATAAAAGGCGCATTTATTGTCCGATGTCGCACAAATTTGGGACAGTGAGTTGTGTTAGGCTCTCCGACATTTTTCTGAAACTTGCCCAAATCGGTCCAGATTTGGATATAGGTGTCATATAGACCGATATCTCGATTTAAAGTCTTGGCCCCATAAAAGGCGCATTTGAACAATGACTTGTACTTATAAGTATTTGGTCTTAATCGGATCAAGTGTCTATATAGCTGCCATGGGGCATAAAGTAGGCATTTTTCTCCAGATTTTGAAGAAACGTGGTTTACATATATACCCGAGGTGGTGGGTATCCAAAGTTCGGCCCGGCCGAACTTAACGTCTTTTTACTTGTTGAATATAGCACGAACTGCATCATTGGGGTGCCAGATCATAGTAAAATAAGGGAGATGTAGCACTATGGAGATCAGATAAAGATAAAACGAGGCAGATAATGAGGCGTGACAAGAAGTACGGTAGTATGTTGTATTTACGGGACACAGGACCACGGGCGCAGTTTCCAGCATAGGCGCAGCAAGTGACAGCGTGTTTAGGGCCAGACGCTGTAACTGGTACAAGTATTAAGGAATCACTTCCAAATTTCGTAAATTCTGGGCAACGAATGAGGCTTCTGTGCGTTCAGTGTCTTCAATCGGAAAACAATGTTTTAAAGAGGGTACTTATGCCTTATCTTAGAAAAAAAAAACTTTAAAAATATATGAAAATTCACTACGTCGTGGAAAGTCCCTCTTATTTCAGTTGGGAATGTCTCTTTTTTTCAATCATAATTTATTAAGGTATTTTTCCTCCTTTGAGTTATTTCTCTTCCGTATCCTCATTCTGTCTAATGATATTAACTTTATAAAAAAAATGAGTTAAATTGTATGTTTTATTGTTAACAAATTATTTTTTAAATGCCAGATATGTTCATTCCCTTTACCCAAGAAGACACCTTGACTAATGCTGCATTTGTTGGTGCTCCTCGGACACAAACAAAAGCCACCTGGCAGCATTTCCAAAGAACAAAGGTTTTTGGGTAGGCTGCCTTTCAGACTGAAAGAAATTGAACAAAAAAAAACGTGGAGAAATAAAACAATTTTTAAGAAAATAAGTGTTTTGTGTTTTGTATTGGGCCAAGGAAACAATAGTTATCAAAAAGCCAAAAGCTCTACCCAGTTTCTGGCTTTTTTGAGCGGCAATGCTCAAGACTCTTGGCAGTTGTTTCACATCAAAAAGAAAAGAGGAGAAAACAAAAACGAAAACAAAAACCTTTCACAAAACCTTTCTTTGTATGTCAGCCCCAAATGGTTATGAGATGGCCCCTAAAACAGTTTGGTCCTATCTATGCCCACATGCCAGGCCAGGCTTTCTGCTCTGGCAGATGAAGAAGCAAAACCTTGCCCCAATACTTGTCGTAACATTGATTGGTAAGGAAAACAAATTATCGGTAACTCGTTGCCATTCATTTCATTTCTCCAGTTCACGTTGGATGTGGCCAGTTTTTTCAGTGATTTTTTTTTTTGTAACTAGCCTTAGGGCTTCGTTTTGTGAATATGGCTGCTTGTTTTGGGACGCAAACAAAAGATGTGCCTAAAACAATGGATATTTCTTTTTGAAAACAGACTGAGAGTAAAAACTGATTGTTTTCTACTCTACCCTAACAAAAAAATCACCGAACTGGTTCAAAGCGCATCAAATTTTCCAACCATTGTTCATAATCATTGACATGAGGCACATACCAGGCTAAGGTCTCAATTTGTACTGGTTTTTTAAATAAAAGAAACTGCAATTAATGCCAACGTAACCAGTGCAGAAGAAAAATGTAGGATGAAATGAAAATTTTTCAATTAACCTGTTTGAAGTCATGTAATTAAATGCAGGAAGCTGGACATGCCTTTAAAGAAATCACAAGTCACAAGTTCATGAATTAACGTATGGAGGCCACCGTAGCGCAGAGGTTAGCGCGTCCGCCTATGACGCTGAACGCCTGGATTCGAATCCTGGCGAGACCAGAACAAATTTTCAACGTTGATTTTCCCGTCCTAATGCTGGCAACATTTATGCGGTACTATGCCATGTAAAACTTCTCTTCTGGATATCGATTAAATTCTTTATTGCTGTGAAAGCACGTTTGTTGCCATTATATATGGAACTCGATTTCTTTTGCATGCAAACCATGGGCACGCTTGCAGAATTTCAGACGATGAACTCAATTTTCGACGGGTATCGGCCGATACTGCTGCAATTCCGCGTTCGATATTTGTACAAAGTCCATCAATAGTCGTTGGTTTATTGGCATAGACCATAGACTTGACGTAGCCCCACAGAAAATAGTCTAACGGAGTCAAATCGCATGACCGAGGTGGCCAATCGATTGAACCATTTCGTGAGATAACAAGTTCTCCAAACTTGGTTTCCAATAAATTGATTGTCACATGCGCTGTGTGGCTTGTGGTGCGGGTCTATTGGAACCACATGTCATCCATGTTCATATCATGCAATGGGGGCAAACAATATTCTGATATCATCGAACGGTAGCGATTCCCGTTCACAGTAACGTTCTGGTCTTGATCATCGCGGAAGAAGTACGGCCCAATGACGCCGCCGGCCTATAAACCGCACCAAATCATGGAGTACGTGGGGATTGTTGTCTGACCACATTTTGCTTATTGACGAAGCCGTTCAACAAGGAATAAGCCTTGGACGAAGCGCTCTTAACGTAGTCTCCGAATTTCGATAGCAAATTTTAATAATTTCGACTGGTTGTTGGTTCGTTTATCTTTCCATCATGAAATGGCAAAGCTTACTGAAGAGAAATTTCAGAAGAGCGACAAAAAATATGGCTTCGTTTGCTGTCCTTATCGGTCTACTTTCGTAGCGCCCCTGTTTAATAACCTTTTATAACTGCCACTGGGGGTGGTAAATTCCAAGTTAGGTTAATGGCATAAGGTCAGCAGAGCAGACCCCAAAAAGTTTGAAATTCTCGGGTGAAATTTGTTTTGAGCCATGTAAAACTTCTATCCAAAGAGGTGTCGCACTGCGGCACGCCGTTCGGACTCGGCCATAAAAAGGAGACCCCTTATCATTGATTTTAAACTTGAATCGGACTGCACTCATTGATAGGTGAGAAGTTTGCCCCTGCTCCTTAGAGATGGGCAAACTTTGCAATTTGCAATTCTGGCGACATTTCTGGAGATCGGTTGATAAGGGGGCTATATCAATGTCAATGCATTGACTGATTCGGATCATTCTCGGCACGGATATTAAAAGTGGTAACAGAAGTCTTTGTGCTGAATTTCAACTAAATCGGATGAATATTGAGGCATCTAGGTGCCCAAGAAGTCAAAACTGGAGATCGGTTTATATGGGGGCTATACCAGTTTAAAGACCAATTTGAATACTCGGCACGTATGTTAGAAGTCAGAACAGCCAAATCGGATGCGAATTGAGGTTTTTAGAAGTCAAAAATATAGACCGAATCGGATTGATGTTGGAAGTCGTAGCAGCAGTCTTTGTGCCAAATTTTCATCCAAATCGAATGAAAATTGAGGCTTCTATAGACCGATTCGGATCGTTCTCGACACGGTTGTTGAATTTGGCTAATTTTTTTCCAAAGGCTTCTGTTCTGTCTTTGGAACAAATTTATCCAAATCAGAAGAAAATTGTGGCGTCGAGGGGCTCAGGAAGTCAAAACTGGAGATCGGCTTATGAGGGCGCTATATCAGTTTATAAACCGATCCGAATCATACTCAGTACGGATGTTGAAAGTCGTAGCAGAAGTTCTTGTGTCAAATTTCCGCCAAGTCGTATGAAAATAGAGACTTCTAAGGGCTCAAGATATCTAAACTTTTGATCGCTTTATGTGGGGGCTTTTTTTCTCCAAGCCAAAGCTATTTTAAATAATTTACCATAAATAAAAAAATTATAGATGGCAAAAATAGTTGGAAAGAAAAACAGAAATTTATCTTATACTTGATAAAGATCAACTCTTCCATTAACATCTTGATAGTCTTCGCCCCCAACTGAAAAGCAGGAGCAGCAGCAACACCATCATCCCCATCAACATGATTTATGTTATCTCCATGAGATGATCTTTATTTAATTCCATAGAGTTTTACTTTTTTTCATCACATAGCAGCACATCAGTCGTAGATAGTGCAACCATAGCCTATCCGACAACAAACTCAAGAGTCACCCAACATCAATGAATGAACTGCAGAGACTTTGACTTTATATGGCAACTTAAACCACGCATACTAAGAGACCATCATGCTATGCCATATGTATTAGTTTATACAAACGATTTCATTTTTTCTAAGAATTTTATCAATAAAGGTACATCTTCTCTCTCTCTGTCCGTCTGCCTGTCTGTTAAGCTGCCCGTCCAACCTTTTCAACGTATCTCTTGTAATGAACTTTAGCATTGGATGAGCTCCCTTTTGGTTTCGAATCCCAACTCTTTCGTTTTTTGTATGAAAAGAGTGTGTGCATGTGTTAAATGAGTTGGAAAATGTTAACTTTATGTTGGATGAGTTTCCCTTTTTGCATGTTTTTGTAAAAGATACCACCGAATAGCACACCTAATAATTTTTAATGAAGTTCTAGAAGTTAAAGAGGCTAGCCTGCGTCGATATCATAAAAAGGCCGAGGTCTATACCCCGGGCGGAATTGTAGGCAATGCAAAAGTAAAGCCTCTGACAATGCAAAAAGTAAAGCCTCTCAGGTTGAAGGGTCTCCACATGATGATTCGATAGATGATCAGTGAACAGATAGATGATTTGAAAAAACTATGGAAATTTTAGACTGCTTACCATCAAGCGGCCAACGGCTGCATTGGTAAAAAGTTTTCTCAATTTAAGACTAACTCAATTGGCGGCCACCGTAACTCAGAGGAGAGCATGTCAGACACGGTAGCAGGTAAATAGCGGTAAATAACTACCAGGTGAATGTAGTCCTTGGAGAACGATCGCCCCTCATTGCAACTAAAGAAATTGGCTTTCCCCGTCCAACCAGAATAGTTCTCGCTCAATTAGGTTCCGGCAAATGCAGCCGTCACAACTTCTACAGAGCAAGGATTGATACAGACGTGCAAAATGTATGTCCCGATTGTGACCAGGGACCACACGATACACATCATCTGTTTAACTGCCCCGTCAGATCCACTCGACTCAGACCCAGATCCCTCTGGACGCACCCCATCTTAGTCGCAGTGTTCCTGGATCTTGAAAATCAACAGAATCAAGCAGACGAAAGATAGAACACAACAAACTGCTACAACAACGACAACAATAATGATGCTCTCGGCGAGATGTGAACAACGGCTTTTGGCACCATAGTCGAGCATGACATCCTATGTGCCAGGTAACCTCTAATTCTTAATTATTACAACCTCCACCCTAGGATGGGGGCATAGTTATTTCGTCATTCCGTTTGTAACTCATCGAACTAGTGATTTCAGTTCCAATGTTTAACTTTGATCGTCTTGACATTCTAAACAGTCTTTAGCAATGTCCGTTTGTCTGTCAAAGGCTTGCGAACTTTTGAAAAAATAAAGCCAGGTGCTTGAAATTTTGCACAAATACTTCTTATTAGTGTAGGCCGGTTGGGATTGTTAATGGGCTATATCGGTCCACGTTTTGATATAACTGCCCTATAAACCGATCTGGGATCTTACTTCTTGAGCCTCTAGAGAGCGCAATTCTTATCGAATTTGGCTAAAATTTTGCATGAGGTGTTTTGTTTTGACTTTCAACAACTATGCTGAGAATAGTTCAAATCGGTCCATAACCTGATATAGCTGCCATATAAACCGATCTGGGGTCGTGATTTCTTGAGCCGCTAGAGGGCACACTTCTTATCCGATTTAGCTGAAATTTGGCATGATGTGTTTCTTTATGACTTCCAACAACTGTGCCAAGTATAGTTCAAATCGGTCCATAATCTGATATAGCTGTCATATTAACCGATCTGGGGTCTTGACTTCTTGAGCCTCTGGAGGGCGTAATTATCATCCGAATTAGCTGAAATTTTGTACAACGGCTTCTCCCATAATCTTCAATATACAGGTCAAATATGGTCTGAATCGGTCTATAGCCTGATACAGCTCCCATATAAACCAAACTCCCTATTTTACTTCTTAAGCCTCTAGAGGACGCAACTCTCATCCGATTTGGCTGAAATTTGGAATGACGCGTTTTGTTATGACTTCCAACAACTGTGTAAAGTACGATGGAAATCGGTCCATAATCTGATATAGCTGCCATATAAACCGATCTGGGGTCTTGACTTCTTCTCTAGAGGGCGCAACTCTCATCCGATGTGGCTGAAATTTCGCATGACGTATTTCTTCTTGACTTCTTGAGCCACTAAAGGGCGCGATTATTATTCGATTTAGCTGAAATTTTGCATGAAGTGTTTTGTTATGACTTTCAACAACTCTGATAATAATAGTTCAAATCGGCCCCTAACCCGATATAGCTGCCATATAAACCGATCTGGGGTCTTGAATTCTTGAGCCTCTACAGGGAGCAATTCCTATCCGATTTGACTGAAATACTGAAATTTTGCATGACGTGTTTTGTTATGACTTCCAACACCTGTATTAAGAATGGTTTAAATAGGACGATAACCTGATATAGCTGCCATATAAACCGATCTGGGATCTTGACTTGTTGAGCCTCTAGAGGACGCAATTATTATCAGATTTGGCTGAAATTTAGCATGAGGTGTTTTGTTATGACCTGATATAGCTGCCATATAAACCGATTTTGTACAACGGCTTCTCTTATGAACTTTAGCATACGTGTCGAAAATGGCATGAATCGGTTTAAAGCCTAATGCAGCTCCCTTGTAAACCGATCTCCCTATTTTACTTCTTCAGCCCCAAAAGTGCGCAATTCTTACTAGATTTGGCTGAAATTTTACACAATGACTTTTACTATGGTCTCCAATATTCAGTTCAATTATGGTCCGAAATGAACCATAACTAGATATTGTTCCAATAACATAGCAATTCTTTTCTTACATCCTTTGTTTGCCTAAAAAGAGATGGTGGAGGGTATATAAGATTCGGCCCGGCCGAACTTAGCACGCTTTTACTTGTTTTTACTTTTAACAGCCATGACAAATACGGTTCCTAACACGATAAAGCTCTTATATATTTGAAAAAGTCTTTCCAATAACTTGTCACATACGATCCAAGATAAAGGGTAATAAGGTTATAAAATGTGGCTTGCCCGAAATAAACTCGTTTTTACTTGTTATATAAAAAATTTTCATATTCGGCAAATCCTTTCTTCGGTATTTCTCTATTCGGTCCTAAATTGCATTTAAAAATGCAAAATATGCTGGCCTTTCTTCATTCAGTGTATACCCAATTGTACATATACAGCTTTTTTCTTAGTTATTTTTATTTTTCTTTTTACTGGGTCGTGGTCGTCACTGGAGATATTTCAGCAGATAAGTCTGAGAGATAATAATTGTTGAAATCTTTACAATGTTAACATCAGGAGGGAGATTTCGTTTCATTTTGGTCTGAAGATGAAAAACTAAATAAAAAACAAACTGTTTTGTTGTTGCATTGTAAAAAGTTGTAAACCTCGATATGCTTGACTGGCTAAAGCTGGCTTAATGCGCTCGTTTTATTTTCCTGCTTATCGTCTTGAATAATGACGCTTATAAGGTGGTTGGTTAGTTGTATATGGTGAAAAAACAAATAACAACACACAACACAACAAAAAACAACACATATAAGAAAACAAAAATCTAAATAATAATAAACTTACATGAGTGTAATAAATAGTATATGAGGTCAAGTTGCTTCTTTGATTTATGTAAGTTTTTGTTGGGTGTGAACTGCAGTGTAACCGTTGGTACCGTTATTTAATTAGAGATGAGCAGTTAATTATCCAGGTAATGTTAATAGAGAGAAATATTTCTCCCAACCCAAACCCAAGCTCTTGTGTATTTGCATTCATGCAGAAAGACCAAAGATGAAGTAGAGATTATCGCGAACAAAGGTGGGAATATTTGAACACAATCTTACGGTGCATCGGTATTTTTAACGTAATGGGAACAACACAAGATGCCATTGATAAGGGCCTCTTGAAGAAGAGGATTTTAGGAGGAATTTCTGAATTCTGAATTTTTTCGTAGAAATTTTGTCTTTGGAGAAAATTTCATAGAAATTTTGTCTTTAGAGAAAATTTCATAGAAATTTTGTCTTTGGAGAAAGTTTCATAGAAATTTAGTCTTTAGAGAAAATTTCATAGAAATTTTGTGTTTAGAGAAAATTTCATAGAAATTTTGTCTTTAGAGAAAATTTCATAGAAATTTTGTCTTTAGAGAAAATTTCATAGAAATTTTGTCTTTAGAGAAAATTTCATAGAAATTTTGTCTTTAGAGAAAATTTCATAGAAATTTTGTCTTTAGAGAAAATTTCATAGAAATTTTGTCTTTAGAGAAAATTTCATAGAAATTTTGTCTTTAGAGAAAATTTCATAGAAATTTTGTCTTTAGAGAAAATTTCATAGAAATTTTGTCTTTAGAGAAAATTTCATGGAAATTTTGTCTTTAGAGAAAATTTCATGGAAATTTTGTCTTGAGAGAAAATTTCATGAAAATTTTGTCTTTAGAGAAAATTTCATAGAAATTTTGTCTTTAGAGAAAATTTCATAAAAATTTTGTCTTTAGAGAAAATTTCATAGAAATTTTGTCTTTAGAGAAAATTTCATAGAAATTTTGTCTTTAGAGAAAATTTCGTAGAAATTTTGTCTTTAGAGAAAATTTCGTAGAAATTTTGTCTTTAGAGAAAATTTCGTAGAAATTTTGTCTTTAGAGAAAATTTCGTAGAAATTTTGTCTTTAGAGAAAATTTCGTAGAAATTTTGTCTTTAGAGAAAATTTCATAGGAATTTTGTCTTTAGAGAAAATTTCATAGAAATTTTGTCTTTAGAGAAAATTTTATAGAAATTTTGTCTTTAGAGAAAATTTCATTGAAATTTTGTCTTTAGAGAAAATTTCATGGAAATTTTGTCTTTAGAGAAAATTTCATGGAAATTTTGTCTTTAGAGAAAATTTCATGGAAATTTTGTCTTTAGAGAAAATTTCATAGAAATTTTGTCTTTAGAGAAAATTTCATAGAAGTTTTGTCTTTAGAGAAAATTTCATAGAATTTTTGTCTTTACGAATTAGCCATGTAGAAGGGCCGAAAGGTTCTTGCCGATGGCACACGGCTAGATCCATGGGTCTCAATGGTTACAAAGAAAATTGAAATCTCCCTGTTCCAGAGGAGGACGAATGTGGCCCAATTTGGCGCATCGCGTTTCCTCAATAGTACGATTTCGATATCTGACAAGCTCAAATACTTAGGATTAATCATGGACAGGAAACTGAGTTGGAAGTGTAGCATCAAGGAGTGTACTGAGAAGGATTACATATTTTGGAAACTATGTGGGGTCTAAATCCGGTCGGTGATAATCCACTGGCTCTACATGTGCGTGATTAGGCCACTACTTACTTACGCCGCAGTAGCTTGTTGGACTGCGATGGAAAAAAGGTGGAACGTTAGCATAATACAACAGGTTCAGAGAACATGTTGTCTGGCATAGGCGGAGCGATGAGGACCACGCTCACCACAATGGAATGGAATTGATAGCAAAGCCACATCGTGAAAAAATATTAAAACAATACAGTACGGTATAAAATTTTCATTCGGTGTAGGGCACTGGAGACTATTCTAGATATCCGATCTATTAATATAAAGATTATGCGTGAGGAAGCCACTGAAGCCACTATAAGACTTAAGGCGATTAGGGAATGGATAGGAGCAGTTCATACCATCGCGTTATAATCGAGACGTCGAAATAGAAAATAGAAAGGAATAGAAAAGGTTTCCGATCAGATACCTGTGATGATACTTGAGGTCAAGTGAGAGACATTGCTGCCATCGTCCAAATCCTGGATTGACGGAACTCTTGTATCACAAACAATCTTGGAGTGTAAGAAGGACATGAATGCCTTTTTAGAGGACGGCGCGATCCGCTTCGTTTGGGTGACGGGCAATGGCGGAGTAAGGAGGAATAAGAGAGCAGACGGTGTGGCAGAGGACTGCCTTCAATAAACTTGGTAAACCCGAAGCTTTTCGGGGCGACGCAGTCCAAGTTAAGGGTGAGGTAGACGTGGACTTGCAACATTGTGGAACAGCGAAACTGTCGGCATAACAACCAATATCCTATGGGGAGATCGTGAAAAGACGAGTCTTTTACCGAAAGTAAGTAAGAGCGAGATGAGCATAGCTTTGGGTATCATAACCAGGCACATAGGACTATGAGCTCATTTATGCAAAATCGGCGCGGCAAGTAACAGCATGTGTAGGACATGCTGGGAAGAAGATGAGATATTGGAGCATTCCCTATGTCATCGGCACATAGGAGGTGACACAATACCAGACATGAACCATCTTAGGGGGTGGTATGGAAAACAATTAAGGATTTTGTAAGCAGCATGGAACTCCTGGCTAAGATTTCGCATAACAGCCGATTACTGGCTTAGGTGTATGCCCATAGTGGCATGGGGAACACTTTTCACCCTCTTTTCTAAATTTTCCATGAATATTCAATTAAGGCACAGAAGACACTTTCCTCTCATATCAATGAGTGTTGTCCGATTAAAGTTTACACTTAATGATAAGGGGCCTTTTTTGATATGGCGAATCCGAAGGGCGTGTCGCATAGCGACGGTACTTGGTAGAGAAGTTTTACCATGGCAGGATACCCCACAAATGTAGCCAGCATTAATAAGGGCGTCAGCGTAAAAGCGTTCGGCGTCATAAGCGGACATGCTAACCACTGCGCCACGGTGGCCTCCAATCTAGCCTAACCTATTACTTGATTCACCTGATATTTGGTGCAGTAAGTTGTGTTAGACAGTTACAAATCCTTCCCTTTATTGCCTATTAGGACCCAATTGAGTATTTCAAAAACTCCCAAAATATCGGGGTTTCTTTATCGAGCGCACGTACGAGAACTTGATCCAGCCCACGAACTTCCGCCTATGTCCATTCTCCAAACCCATCTCTCCTGGCGTCAAAAAAAAAAAAAAACTTTATAGAAGCTGCTTTGGAGCAAAAGTGAATGAATTCTGAAATGTTGATTACATCCAGTTTTTTCATTTGAGTCATTTAACAAGTAAAGAGGCATTAAGTTCGGCCGAGCCTAACTTTTGATACCCACCACCTCGGTGATATATGTAAACCACATTTCGCCATAATCCGGTGAAAAATGCAATATTTATGCACCTATAGCAGATATATCCAAATATGGTGCGATTTGGACAAAATTCGGCATCGACATTGAGTCGTCTAATAAATACGAGTCACTGTTCAATTTTATTTCAATAATGATCTTTTTGGCAGCTATATCCAAATATAGACCGATTTGAATCACACGGGTATCGAAAAGCCGAAATCGGACAATAAATGCGCCTTTTGTGGGGCCAAGACCTTAAATCGAGAGATCGATCTATATGGCAATATTCAAATTTGAACTGATCTGATAAAATCGGATAATAAATGTGGCTTTTATGGGCCTTAGACCTTAAATTGGCAGATCAGTATATATGGGGCAATATCAACATGTAGTCCGATACTACCCATCTTTAAACTTACCCGGCCTATGGACAAAAAATGGAATCTGTGCAAAGTTTCAGCTCAATATCACTGTTTTTAAAGACTGTAGCGTGATTTCAACAGCCAAACGGACGGACATGGCTAGATTGTTTTAGATTTTTATGACGATCAAGAATATTTTTATTTTATTGGGTCGGAAATGGATATTTCGATGTGTTGCAATCGGTGGTGGGTATAGTATCGGGAACACTTCGTGTTATCTTCCCCGTAGGAGACGCTTTCACTGGCTTTATTTAAAATAATCGAAATATAAATTTTACAAACTAAGCTTATCCATGTTAGTTGAAATCAACGATTACTGGTCCCAAGTAAACTACATCTTTGGTAGTATTAATTAGCTTTCCATTCAAAAAAACACATATTTAATTTCCAATTCATTTTGTATCTCAATGTTCGAACATCTCATCAATGCTGATATATGTTACGACTTATATTAATGACTCTTCGTTAAGTCTCAATCAAACATCAAATTGCAAAATGATAACCTTAAAGCAGGAGCACAATCAAATCAAAAAAAGTTATAAATTGATTTCTGATGTAATGCAAAAACCCTAACTAATCATTTGGAGAACACAAACGACTATAAAATACAAAAAAATTATATGCTTTGGTAAAGTTTGAAGGCATAATGCTCAAAAGAAAGAAAATTTGATTTTAAGACAATTGGATAGCCAACCACCCCATGCGGCTAAAAGAGGTAAAAGAGGCTGCCTCTTAAGTTCACTACACCCTAAAAAGCAATCACCTTAACTTGTTTTCATTTATTAAAGTTGCCTCATCTTCAGCATTTGTTTTTTTTTCCACTGCTTTTATTGTTACTATTGTTTGATTCGCTAGAGCAAAGTCTAAAACGACAGACAAAAGCTGCGGCATTCATGGCATTGTTGACTGCAGCCAAACAAGCGCAGAAGCAACAAATGCCTCAAATGTTAAGGTGCAATCAAAGATCATTTAAGATTTCTTTGATGCCTGGAAGAGGCAGACAGATAGACAGAATGCAAGCAAAGGGATTGCTCGTTGGTTTAAAATTTCGTTACACAGACAAACAAAAATGTATGTGGTGGGGCACAGAAATTTGGGTAAATCTTCAAAAAGAAAAGCCAAAAATTCAATTCAACAAAAGTTTGTATGAAAATCAAATGTGGATGAAATTTTCTACGAAAATCTAATTTCCATAAAATTTTCTAGGAAAATCAAATTTTGATTGCATTTTCTATGATAAAGAAAGGTGATATATGGCAGTAGAGCACAAACTTGATATTCACATTTAGGGCGAAATTACTGAGGGACTTACTATCCCACCACCAAAACAAAGCCAAACAGATCTTGTTTTTAACCGACCATTTCGATATAGGTCTCAATTGCAAGGTGTAAAAGAGTGACAGATTACGCAAGGGTGAAGGCGGTAATCTCCTTCTTACATTCCAACACTGTTCGTGATCTTACCGTCCCGGTTGTTATTGCCCTTATGGCCTATTTACTGTCCGTATAGATGTTCATACCCAACGTCCTCGCGTTGACACTACACCACCTCAGGCATTCCGTGATCGCCCGGATCTCCGCCTGCAGGACAATAGTATGGTCAGGCAGTCTAAAGCAGATCTCAGTTTTTGGGTTCTCAATGTAGATTTGTAAAAACATAATGGCATAGGAAATAAGAAGAAAGTTAATTTTTTTTCTAATTTTTTTTTAAATTTTTTTTTTAAATTTTTTTTTTTTTAATTTTTTTTTATTTTATTTTTTTATTTTATTTTTTTATTTTATTTTATTTTATTTTTTTAAATTTTTTTACGTTTTTTATCGAACAAGCGAATCTAGGGTCAGCCATCAATGGAATAATTTTCATACCAAAACAATTTGAAACGAAATTTTCCACCCAAGTGCCACAAAAACACTCCCCAATTCACATACCTTCCTCCTTTAAATACCATTATTCTGCTCGTTTGAACCCATAACAAAAGCTCGTATCTAATGGAACAAAAAAAAAATAAAAAAGAAAACCAGAGAAGACGTCTGCACCCAACTATTGTTTAGCGGAAACCTGTATGCATTGCCCCATGCATGTTTGAGTTGCTTCTTCATAACACCAATGCCGCCGCCGCCATCATTATCGATGTAGTCTTTGCTATGACTTGGGCCTATAGCCAGTCAAGCTCTACAATGGATTGTTAAATAATTGTTAAAAGTCTTCCGACCAACAACAGCAGGGTAGCGCATGCTCCAAAGACTTCTTAGATGGAGATGGAGAAGAAAAGAAAATCAGAATTGGAATCGGCGAGCATCGAGAACACACAACCAGATTAGAACAAAATTGCATTTTGTTTAGGCCTTGGATGTGAAATAGACCAGGAAAATTTAATGGTTATCGCCATCGCCAACATGAGGCAAGAAAGCATAGAGAACAAAAACCAGATTGTGTTGCCTGGCTTGAGGTGCCTGTCAAAAACAGGAATCAGTGGTTGGCTAACAGCAATTAACCATTTTTTCTCCAACGTAATGGCTTGATCATCAATCATTCATTCCAAGATGGTGTGTAATGGCCAAATGTATTTTCGAGTCTTAATGCTTCTTCTTTGTGGTGTTCTTATTTGGATGGTGGTTTACTCCAATTTAATATGTGGCCCAAGTGATTTCGTGGAAAGAACAACGTGAAAACGTGATCTATTTTGTTATCACACATGAGTGGGGTTTAGAGCAACAAACCCCTTGGTCAGCATCATTATTATGGTCGTGGTCAATGGTCTAGGGCTAAAACGATCAATTTTAGTAGTAAAGCGTACCTTAGCCAGCATTTCTGTTTAATGGGGTGCTATAACTTTGTGCATTCTTATGCAAGGTGGCAACTCTATGCAACAAGTCCTAAAATCAGTAAAGCATTCATTTAATCATCTGCCTATCCATGCAATCTAACATGGGCGGATCATGTTTTAGAATTACAATTTTGAAAAAAAAATTTTAAAGAACAAAATATTGAAAATTTTCGTTAGCAATGAAATATAGACTAAATTTTCTTAAAAAAAAAAATTGAAAAAAGTTTGTTCACATTTTTATAGAAATAACAGGTTTACATTTGTCTGCTTGAACTCTTCTATTTTGATCTTTAAAATCTTTTCGTAATTTTTCGAACATCTTTTAGCTCGAGATCATATTCAATGGTCTCTATTTAAAGAATAGCATAGCAAAGAACTTACAAAAGTTCAGGAAGTGTGTGTTTTATTCGAAACACTTTGACTGGCTTGGTGGATCATGATTTCTGATACGCCATGTATCTTCATCAACACCTTTGTCAATTTGATTAGAGTGCCCTACATACCTTAAGACTATTAAGTCCGGTTTAAAGCACGGGCTCCTCTTACTCTCCTTAGCGCAGTAAGAAAGAAGAAAGCCTTCCTTTTCACTACTCCCATACATACTAATCATCAATGCCGAGACCAACAAACATAGTGTGAATAGTGAAAAGTAAGTTTTTCATCTCTCTTACTCCGCTAAGGAGAGTTAGAGGACATACTATGCCATTTTTCGAAAACAAAGAGTGATCTACACCGTATTCAATAGTCTTTAGGTATGTCGGCATCTTAAACAATTTGACAAAGGTGTAGATGAAGATAAATGGCGTATCAGAAATCATGATCCACCATGCCTAGAGTAGAAGATTTTCGAAAAATCACGAAAAAAAATATTTACGAGGGTTGCTTTTTATATTTCGGGATTAGAGAACACAAAAACAAATATTAGTCATCGAATATCGCTTTATTGTTTTTCAGCAATTGTTTGAAGCAATTGTCGACGCACTTTTGCCACTCCAATTGAGGTATCTCCAAAACATGCATTCTGAACGCATCAACCGCTTCTTCAGGTGTCGAAAAACTTTGACCTCTCATTTTATTTTTTACGTACGGGAATAAAAAGAAGTCATTCGGTACCAATTAAGAACTATACGGCGGATAACTCATCAAATCGATGTTTTGAGTGCTCAAAAATGCAGTTGTTTTGCATTTTTTGAGCATTTTTTTCGACCAATCGAGACGAGCCTTTTTTGAGCGATTGACAAATTGTGTGGGATTCAACGTGAACCATTTTTTTGACGATCAAATGTTCATGTAATATTGAATGTATGCTGGTCCTACTAATGCCTAAGGGTGTCTCAATCTCACGATAGGTCATACAACGATTTTGCAATACCAGTTGATGCACAGCATCAATGGTTTTTGGAACAATGATTTGGATGATCTTCACGAAATTCGTCTTGGAGTGAACTACGACCTCAGTTGAATTCACCATACCATCGATAAACCCTGGTCCTTGACGAAGCTTCATTGCGAAAAATTTAATTAAGTTCATCGATGCACTGTTGAGTTGATCCGCGTCGAAAGTCGTAAAAAATAATTGCACGAATAATTCCATTTTTGGGCGAGATGAATCTTTAAGTTACTGTAAAAAACACAAATAGCGCTCGTATGTCAAAACGTTCTGAGTACGTATAACCTCAAAAATGTCATGCTTTACGATAGAGCTGTCAGTTGGCAGATTGCAACACAAAGGTTGTTTAATCACGATATATTAAAGGCAATCCTCGTATATTTATAACACTATACCATAGGAAGGGGACTATAATAATATAGTCATTCCATTTGGAAGATCTCGAAACATTGCTTTGCGACCCCTAAGAGTATTACATTCTTGATCGTCTTGACATTTTAAGTCAATCTAGCCAAGTCCGTCTCCTTGTCCTTTAGTCTTCGGAAATCACGATAGTGGTTGAACGCGTGGAGACCACCACAGCGCAATGGTTTGCATATCCGCCTATGACGATGGACGCCTAGGTTCGATTCATGTCGATAATATCAGAAAAAATTTTTCTGTGGTGTTATTCCCTTCTAATTCTGGCGACTTTCTCTCCAAAGAGGTGTTGCACTACGACCCGCCATTCGGACTCGGTTATTAAAAGGGAGGCCCGTTATCATTGAGCTTAAACTTAAATAAGCATTCATTGATATTCTAGAAGTTTGCCTCTATTAATAAATGAAATGTTCATGGGCAAATTTGAAATTTTGGGTCCAACGCGTAGAACTTGTCGATCGAAATTTGGCACAGATACCTCTCATTGATAAAGGTAGTTGGGCACTGCGATTGGGCCATGTCGGTTTAGATTTGAATAAAACTCTCATTTAAAGAAGTTTTTTGATTTGACTTCCACATGTTGCAATTATTGGGTTGCCCAAAAAGTAATTGCGGATTTTTCATATAGTCGGCGTTGACAAATTTTTTCACAGCTTGTGACTCTGTAATTGCATTCTTTCTTCTGTCAGTTATCAGCTGTTACTTTTAGCTTGCTTTAGAAAAAAAGTGTAAAAAAAGTATATTTGATTAAAGTTTATTCTAAGTTTTCTTAAAAATGCATTTACTTTCTTTTAAAAAATCCGCAATTACTTTTTGGGCAACCCAATATTATCCGATTGGGCTGAAACTTTACACCTATTGTACTGTTACGACTTCCAACGACCGCGATAAATATAGTTCAAATCGGTGTATAAAACGATCTCTCGATTACCCTTTTACGGCAACTAGAAGATTTATTAGTTGCTCGGTTGGGCAAAGATTTGGTACTTAAAGTACAACCACTCTTCAACTAGTCTTATATACCCACCACCGCAGGATGGTTCATTCCGTTTGCAAAACATCGAAATATTCATTTCTGGCCCTATACAGTACATATATTCCTGATCCTTGTAGATAGTTAAGTCGATCTGGCTATGTCCGTCCGTCTGTCTGTCCGTCTCTCTGTCCATCTGACCGTCTGTCTGTTGAAATCACGCTACAGTCTTAAAAAACTAAGTTATTGGGCTGAAACTTTGGACACATCCTTGTTTTGTCTATAGGCATGTAAAGTTTAAAACATGGGCTTAGTCGGACTATATCTCGATATAGCCCCCATATAGGTCGATCTCCCGGTTTAAAGCCTCGGCCCATAAAAGGCCTACATTTATTATCCGATTTCGCTGAAATTTGGTACAACGACTTGTGTAAAGATTCCTTAAATCCACGCCCAATATGGATGAAATCGATCTATATCTTAACATAGCCCCCATATAGACCGATCTCCCTATTTATGGTCTCAGACCAGTAAAAACCGCAGTAAATAACATAGTGAGCTGTGTTCAGTATTTCGTCATCCATGTGATGTACGGTTTAGATCGGATAATTTCTAGATACAGCCCCAATACTGACCGATCATCTGATTGAAGGTCTTTCACCTATTATTATCGATTTAAGTTCTTGGGCCCATAAAAAGAGCATTTAAAATCCAATGTCGCTGATATATGGTACAATGAGTTGCGTAAGGCCCCTCGACGTTCGTGTCGAATATGGTCTACATTGGGTAGTACGAGGGCTGCTATATAAATTTCTGGCTTAGGCAACACTAAATGTTACTAGGTCCAATCTGAGATTTCCATTGAAAAGTTTGACATTTTCTAGCATAATCGTAATAGGAATGTTTTGACATTTGCCCCTGTTCCTTAGTGGAATGTTCATGGGCAAAATTTGCAATTTGCAATGTTTTGGCGAACGATTATCATTAATGTTGTTTACATTGACTTGAGAAAACTAATTTGATAAAAACACATTTTCGTGCTGCCATTTTCCACAACTTTCGACATGGATTACCACGACAAGAGTGCTTTGACGGCAATGGCAATGAAGAACCATCCTATAGCCATGCGAAAAACTGGTTTACTGAATTCAGTCGGGGTCGACACTCGCTCAAAGTCGGATGACATGAAGATCGTCCCAAAACGGTCATTGTAACAGAGAACATTAATGCCGTGCGTGAACTTAGAATGATATACCATGAGAAAGAGTCATCCTTGTGAATTTATTATACCAGCATACATTCGATATTGCATGAACACCTTGCCGTAAAAAAGGGTTGGTTCTCGTTAGATTCCATACAATTTGACGACCGCTTAAAAAAAAACTAGGGTCGGATAGCGCGAAGAAATGTTAAACAAGTAATAGCGTGCTAAGTTTGACCGGGGCGAATCTTATATACGCTCCACCATAGATCGCATTTGTCGAGTTTTTTCCCGATATCTCTTTTGAGGCAAACAGGGGATAAAATAAAAGAATTGCTGTAATATTGGAGCTATATCAAGTTATGGTCCGATTCGGACCATAATTGATTTAATTGCTGGATACCATAGTAGAAGTCATTGTGTAAAATTTCAGCCAATTCGAGTAATAATTGCGCCCTAAAAGGGCTCAAGAAGTAAAGAGAGATCGGTTTATATGGAAGCTGTATCGGGTTATGAACCGATTTGGACAATATTGAACACGCATTTTGAAGGTTATGGGAGAAGTCGTTGTACAAAATTTCAGCCAAATCGGATAATAATTACGCCCTCTGGAGGTTAAAGAAGTCAAGATCCCAGATTGGTTTATATGGCAGCTGAAACATATTTGGCACAGTTATTAAAAGTCATAACAAAACACGTCATGCGAAATTTCAGCAAGTATTTCTTTTGACTGTCTTATCCTCGCTTAAAATTATCATATATTGTGCAGTAACATTTTGTGGTCTTTTGACACTTGGCGATCTCAACAATTGGCAGATCGCTTCAAATATATTTTGGTTTTCGCTTTAAATTAATTTCTCGAAGCTGAATATGGTTTCAAGTTACAGAGGGGACCTCCCCTTCTTAGAAGACCTACGAGCGGACATGTTAATCAATAAGGGCAATATGGGTCCCAAACGAAAGATATTTGGGAGCCAAATGCGAATTTAAAAAGATAAAATGCGCCTCCAATTCCAAAACTTCTTTAGAGTGACATAACATTTAAACGACCCGAGTAAAAAGAATCTCAAAGCTAAATATGGTTTCAAGTTACAGAGAGGACCTCACTTTCTTAAAAGACATACGAGCGGGCATGTCAACCAATTAGGGCAATATGGGTGCCAAATGAAAGATATATGGGAGCAGCATACGAATTTAGCATCCAAAGATAGAATGCGGCTCCAATCCCAAAACTTCCTAAGAGTGATTTAAAGATGGATTGTGAAAATATAGGACTCAAGCCAAAGGTTTTTGCGAGTAAATAATGAACTTGGCATCCAACTGAACGATCAATTATTTGGATTCCTTCTACCCCCAAAACAGACCAAACGGACAAATGGACTGTTCGTTGCAATATAACATAATATGTGCAATACAAATAAAATATGTTTTACGGAAGAGTAGGAACCAGTCACCCTGGAGAATCCCTCCAGAAAAATAGAAATCAACACCTTTGACCTAGAAAGAATCTTCAACTATTATGTTATATGTTGCTTCAACTATATGCTGTTGTTGTTATAACCACATTTTCATGTGGAGGTAGCGATCCTCATCAAGCTCCTGTCCAAAAGACCGATCGCCGATGGAACAGGGTGACCATTGGTTACTAAGAGGTGCCAATAACTCGCCTTGTCATTTCGAGCATCATAGGCACTCAGTATTTGTACAAGAGCCGGTGCCGCCCGGCTTCTCACTGAGACTCCCCGCTCGATACCGTTAATTTTCCGCAACCGCTGTTGCAGCTACTCCGTATGGAGTATTCCACTATCCGCAACCCGGGGACGAGCCCGATAGCTCGCAGCTAAGCTTCTCGTTCCAGTATTCAACACCATACATATCGAACCTAAATGTTCCAGCCTGTGTGGTGCTCACAGCTATCCCGTTTCGAGTCAACTAAATGGTGTTTCGGGTTTCACTATGTCTTCTGAGAGATTTGGAGGTAGAATGACCCCCAGACAAAGTAATTATATGCTGTTTCGTGTTACTTTGTCTGCGGTTTAGTCTTCCTCCAAACCTCTCAGAAGACAAACTGATGATTATTTGCATGCGAATTTTGAATCTATTGGGTTGCCAAAAAGTAATTGCGGATTTTTCATATAGTCGGCGTTGACAAATTTGTTCACAGCTTGTGACTTTGTAATTGCATACTTTCTTCTATCAGTTATCAGCTGTTACTTTTAGCTTGCTTTAGAAAAAAGTGTAAAAAAAGTGTATTTGATTAAAGTTCATTCTAAGTTTTATTAAAAATGCATTTACTTTCTTTTAAAAAATCCGCAATTACTTTTTGGGCAACCCAATAATATCTATTTATGTAGACAAAAGGGGAGTACGCCACCTTAAATGGACATGTAGACCGTATAAGAAACTTGCACTTTAGACTTGAAAGGACTTTTTATATCACATATCACACTGATTACAAGTACCATAGGGTTTGCAAAGGTCTACTTAAGTTAAAACATATCTCTCACCTATTTTACACATCATTTAGGCATAGCACAAAGAGACATGATGACCTAAAGGTTTTTTTTTATAATTTTTAGGAAATAATCTATACTAGGCATTTTGCAAATCATTTTCCAGGAATGGGCAAAAAAAGACCTTCAACGCTGAACAATGCAAAATACCAATGTCTCGTATAAAATTGATATCTATGACATCATAAAGCGAGTTATCAGTTATATACAAAAAAAATCCCTAGTTTAGTAAAGCTTATCTCATGTGAACTAGAAAAAAGCCATAAAGTGCATGTGGTTCTTTTAGATCTTTTCTACAAAAAAACCCCCCAAAGCGCCAGAAAAAATTGTAACCAAAAACACGCAGACCGGAAATTCATACTATTCGTGAAAAAAAACCTTTAACTCCAATAGTAAAACAAAACGACTTTTTTTTTGTTTCTCATGACACCACAAAATGTGCGGTGCGATTGCATGTGGAGTTACCGATGCAGCGACAGCAAAAAACCGTCATATATGACGCACCATGCAACCGGCTTGTCCACATGGTCAGTTTTTAAACACCAAATAAAACGATTGAGATATGACTACTGCCAATATAGAGATGTGTGTCAACGTTTTAGCTAAAATGAAAAATCTAAAAAAAAAAACAAACTCAAAGCCAGTTTTTCAGCTACATATCTCAGTTGTCATAGTCATAGCCATAGGCGGCGAGAAGAGTCTAGAGAATAACATCCCAAATCGGAAAATACATGTCCAACTATATTTTAGGCCTAAAACAAGATTTTAGCTTTCATGTTTGTTATGATTTTAGTTCAAAAAAAACCAAAAAACTAAGCGACTAGGGAAAAAACTTGAATGCAACAAACACACCACTGACACAGTCTCTCTCTGGTGGCAAAATGTAAAGAGACCCTGTTTTTATGTATCTCGCACTTAAAATTAATTGTAGATGCTATAAATTGGAGCTCGGGTTGACATATAGGGTGTCATATAGACACTACTCATTCGCTGTTGAGTGTTGAAGGCTAATATGTGGGATAATAAAAAATTATGTTTTGAAAAATAACGGTGGGAAATTTAATATCTAAAATGGGCATAAATACCTGGTATAAAGCAAATACCACATACCTGCAAGAAAAGAGAAAAAATAAAAGATTAACAATCTTCTTATATATAAAAATCAATTTGTGCTTGTTTGTTTGTTTGTATGTTTGTGTGTTCCTTATAGACTCAGAAACGTCTGAAACGATTTTCTTGAAATTTTCACAGATGGTGCATAATAGGGTACTACATTTTTTTGATATCTGAAGGGGGGGCGGACCCTCCCCCTTACCATTATTTTCAGAAACGCCAGATTTTGGAGATGGGTGGTGCGATTTAAGCGCAATTTTGTGTGCTCTCATAAAGTACCCTAAAAATAAAAATTTGGTATCCAAACTTCGGATAGGGTACCTAGGGAGGCTGCCCCACCCTAAAACCTACCAAACATATACTCAGACCAATCACAACAATATGGGACTCAAATGAAAGGTATTTAGGATAAGAAAACGCATCTGATATCCAATTGTCGGACCAAGTGCTAGGGGGACCATCCCAAGCCCCAAAACACCCCTAAATCGGACATATTTACCTACCATGGCAATATGGGACTCAAATGAAAGGTATTTGCGAGTAGAATACGAATCGAGGGTCCACCCCTTTCCCAAAACCCCCCCAAGCAGGACTTATTTACTTACCATGGGAATATGGGGCTTAAATAAAAGGTATGTGAATGGAGAATACGAATCTGATATCCAAATATGGGACCAAGTGTTTTGGGGGGCCGCCTCTCACCGAAAACATTCCCCAAAGGGGACAAATTTACGACCATAGCAATATGGGGCTTAAATGAAAGGTCTTTGGGAGTAAAGCACGAATTTGATATCAATTTTCGGGAGAACCTATTTTGGGGCCATGTATTTGGGGGACGCCTCATCCTGTAAACTCCTCTTAAGCCAATGGCAATATGGTGTTTAAATAAAAGGTATTTGAGAGAAGAGCACGATGCTGATATTTTTGGGGGATCACTTCTCCCCCGAAAGCACCACTAAATCAGACATCATGAGAATATCGGGCTGATATGAATTATTTTAAGAATGGAGTACACCTTACATCCAAACTTAAATTCGTAGACCAATAAAGATAATATGGGATTCAGATAAAGGCACTTATATTGTTAAACTGTTAGTCAAGTTAGCATGGTATTTTACTAAAAGATCTTTAATTGTCGAAAATAAATATTCCAAGCAAACTTTTGTTCCATATAAAGTAAAAAAATTCGCAGCGGAGAGGGCCCGGGTCAGTTGGTACCTATATAAAATAAGTAATTAAATTTTAAGAATAAATTAAAATCACAGTTAGCAAGGCTCTTCATATTTCATAGAGCCAATTAAAACATTTGGCTCTTTCAAAAAAGTCCACATAAAATAACCCTTCAAAATGGGAGTGAGAGCAGAGACAACGGAGGACATGTTGAGGTTTTGGATGAAAACCCATTTTCCACAGGCTACGACGGGACTCACGGAGACACCGGAATATTGGAATAATGCCCTTGATCGAAGGTTTATAATAACGGAATTTATGGTGAAGGAATCCTTGAGGAGCTTCAAATCATTTAAGTCATCCGGACCTGATGGAATATTTCAGGCGTTTCCTGCAGAAAGAGGCAGACTATCTGGCGCCTCGTTTGGCCAAATTTTTCACATCGTGCATAGGACTTTCATATACTCCGAAAGCTTGGCAGGAGGCAAGGGTGGTGTTTATATCCAAGCGCGGCAAGGTAAGTTATGTGACACCAAAGGCCTACAGACCCATAAGCCTTACATCCTTTCTACTCAAAACCATGGAACGTATTGTGGACACCATGATAAAGAGTAGTACATCCAACAACTGCTCAACTACAAACAGCATGCCTATGTCAAGGTCAATGGAGACTGCCCTGCCCGAGGTTGTGCATAAAATACAACCCGGTCCTTAGAGACTGGATAAACCATATGCTAAGGAACAGGAGGATAAATTGTGTGTCGCATGGCATAAATATAAGGGAGAAAGTGGCACAGGGCACGCCCCAGGGGGGCATTTTATCGCCACTCCTATGGGTGACCATTATAAATGACCTATTACGTATGCTGACTGAGGAGGGATTTGAACCCGTCTGCTATGCAGACGATGTTATAATACTTCAAAGGGGTAAGGATCCGAACGAGCTATGCAGAAGGGCCAATAGGGTCTTGCATATGACTGGGCTAGACCCAGAGGTCTCAATGTTAACCCAGAGAAGAGAAGCAATATGCCTGTTCACGAGGGCGCCTGTTGTCTTCGCATAGGCGCAGCGATGAGGACCACGCCAACTAGGGCACTGGAGACTGTTCTAGATATCCGAACCATTGACATACAAATTAAGTGTAAGGCAGCCACTGCGGCTATGAGACTTAAGGCGAAGGGAGAATGGATTGAGGATGGGAGCAGCTCATACCATCGCGGTATAATCGAGGCGACGATAGGAAGCCTGCAAGGAAGGGAAGAGGTTTCCGATCGGATACCTAACATGAACCTAGAGGTCGAGTGCGAGGCACTGCTGCCATCGGCACAGTCTTGGATTAACGGAACCCTAGTATTGTCATCTGGAAGATCATGTTACACGGATGGATCAAAGCTAGAGGACAGAGTGGGCCTGGGGGTCTACATTGAGAACCCACTGACTGAAATCTGTTTTAGACTGCCTGACCATAATACGGTCCTACAGGCGGGCGATCACGGAATGCGTGAAGTGGTGTGGTGTAACGCGAGGACGTCGAGTGTGAATATCTTTACGGACAGTAAAATTGCCATTAGAGCAATAACAACCGGGACGGTAAGGTCACGAACAGTCTTGCAGTGTAAGAAGGAGATTAACGCCTTCTCTGAGGATGGTAAAATCCGAATTGTTTGGGTGCCGGGCCATAACGGAGTAAGGGGAAATGAAAGGGCAGACAATTTGGCGGTGAAGGCCAGAGGACTGCCGTCAATAAATTTGGTTAACTCAAAGCCTTTCAGGTCGACGCAGTGCGAGTTAAGGGAGTGGGCGACGAATGCTCATACAACATTGTGGAACAGCGAGACGGTCGGTAGGACGGCGAAATTCCTATAGGGGATCCAGATCGTGAGAATACGATGCTATTACTGAAAGGAAGCAAGAAGGAGGTCAGTATAACTATTGGTATCATAACGGGACACATAGGACTACGAGCTCACTTATGCAAAATCGGTGCGGCAAGTGAAAGCATGTGTAGGGCATGCGGGGGTAGATGATGAGACGTTGGAGCATTTTCTTTGTCATTGCCCGGCTTTCGCGTCTAACAGATACCGGACTTAGGTGGGGACACTATAGCAGACATGAACCAACTTAGGCGAGTGGCATGGAAAACAATTAAGGATTTTGTAAGAAATGCTTGCAATTAATTTTTGTCGGTTTGTTTTCAAACAAAATCTAAAGTACAAGCCTACAACAGTACTTACAGCATAGCAACCAATTAATATTTAAAATTTTTTTGTTTTAGATTCTTCTTTCCTTGCAATGGGCAAATTGTACTTTTCATTAGAACAATGATTGCGATACAAACCCAAGCCATTGTAATATCGCTTAATGCCATGGTAAGGCATTGAACCAACTTAGGCGAGTGGCATGGAAAACAATTAAGGATTTTGTAAGTAGCACGGAATTCCCAACTTAAATTTACTTTATCGAGGTTACTTTTTTGTATTTAGAGCGTACAACAAACTGATTACTGGCTTAGATGTATGTCCATAGTGGTATGGGGCGGATTAATATCTGCACCCTTTTTCAACAAAACATAACCTAACCATATCCAAATTTGAACAGATATGGCCCATTTGCAATCCCCAATGACCTACATCAATAAGAAGTAACTGTGCAAAGTTTCAAACAGTTAGGCTCTTCCTTAGAGCGTTCGACAGACGGAGGGCCGGAAGGTTATGTTATGACATATCGAGACGAGACGGAGGCCACCGTAGCGCAGAGGTTAGCATGTCCGCCTATGACGCTGAACGCCTGGGTTCGAATCCTGGCAAGACCATAAAAAAATTTTCAGCGGTGGTTTTCCCCTCCTAATGCTGACAACATTTGTGAGGTACTATGCCATGTAAAACTTCTCTCCAAAGAGGTGTCGCACTGCGGCACGCCGTTCGGACTCGGCTATTAAAAGGAGTCCCCTTATCATTGTACTTAAACTTGAATCGGACTGCACTCATTGATATGTGGGAAGTTTGCCCCTGTTCCTTTGTGAAATGTTCATGGGCAAAATTTGCAATTTGCATATCGAGACGATCCGCAATATATATGTTTACTTTATGGGGTCTTAGATCAATATTTCGAGCTGTTACAAACGGAATGACTAGATTAGTATACCCCCATCCTATAGTTATGGGTATAAAATAGGTATGGCAGCCACGTAAAACTTCATCTCATGAGATATCGCCCTGAGGCATGCCGTTCGGACTCAGCTATAAAAAGGACGCCCCTTATCATTGAGCTTAAACTTCAGTTGGACAGCGCCCTGTGTGATGTGTGAGAAGTTTGCCACCGTCCCTTAGTGTAATGTTCATGAGGAAAAATTGCAAATTTGCGGGAAATGTCATTGTACAAAATTTCATCCAAATCAGATAGGAATTTGATTCATATCGGAGTTATATGAAATCATGGACCGACATAGCCCCTTTACAATCCCAAACAACCTACACTAATACGAAGTAATTGTGAAAAATTTCAAGCGTCTGGCTCTACTCGTTTAAAAGTAAGCTTGTTTTCACAGACAGACGGATGGACAATGCTAGATCGACTTAAAATGTCATGGTGATCAAGAATTTATATACACTTTATTGGGTCTTGGACCAATATTTCAATTTATTGGAAACAAAAAGACGAAATTAGTATGCTACCATACTACCAAGGATTTTCATCTTTCTCCAAAACCTCTTCTTGCTCCCAAAGTGTAACAAATTGAGGGAGTGATTCCTACGGAAGTAAGGTAAGGATTCCTGTATAGAGTAGTTTAAGAGACATCGGCCTTTCTTCTCTCGACACTTGAAGCCTTATTGGAAAGTTTTCAAGTGCATCAGCATCAGAATAATTTAAGCAAGAAGACTGATTATAAGCCATCACCACGAATTTTTGCCGAGGTCTCTATTAGGTCAAACCATGCCATAGGACATTCTTCTTGGCTCTTGACTTACAGCAAGCTTTTAATACAGCCGGGACTAAAAATACTGAATCGGACGTGGATCGTACGTCAACTATACGGCGCTTGTTTTCAAAGACAGACGGACAGACAGACGGATGGACATTGCTAGATCGACTTCAAATGTCATGGCGATCAAGAATATATATACACTTTATGGGGTATTAGACCAATATTTCAATTTATTATAAATGGAATAACGAAATTAGTATACCACCATACTATGGTGGAGGGTATGAAAATATAAAAAATTTCTTGCAAAAAATACCCCTTGACGCAACAATGTTTAAAATAGCCAACACAATTTCAAGTTCATTTTTGTTAGATTCAAATTCTTCAAAATTGTTTTCAACTACAGCTGTAGCCGCTACTTTAGCCTTAACCCGCAAGATTGTCATGATTATTATGCCCACATCATTAAAAATAATTTGGTCATTACGAACAATTTTTGTTAACTTTAAAACTCTTTCTATTCATCTTTTGAAAGGTGGAAAGAAAAATAACAAAAATTATGTAATTAAAATTAATATCATAATGAAATGATGGTCAGCCCGCTGGCTCAGCTAAGTTGGTTAGAAGAACAAAGTATTTGAGGCCCAAAGCTTAATGCAAAATCTTATCGTACAATGTGTAGAGCAGCCTCTTCTTGGTGTTTGCTTAGATATTCATAAAATGTAGAAAGCAAATCCTATTGTAAAAGATTTTGTTCTGCCCCGAAACCCTTTTATGTTTAAGAAATGCTTGCAATTAATTTTTGTCGGTTTTTTTTTCAAATAAAATCTAAAGTACAAGCCTACAACAGTACTTACAGCATAGCAACTAATTAATATTTAAAAAATTTTTGTTTTAGGTTCTTCTTTCCTTGCAATGGGCAAATTGTACTTTTCATTATAACGATGATTGCAGCAATAGAAAGCCAAGCCATTGTAATATCGCTTAATGCTATGGCAGGCATTGGCTTCGACTTTGACTACATAGAGATAATGTTTCAACGTTAGCGAACGAATTTGGTGTTTCTGAAACCTTTTACTTTAATTGGCACAAAAAAAAACAGGCGTTTAAGCATTTGAAGTGTCTTCAATTTACAGCTAATGTTGATTGTTTAAAATGCAATTAAAAACTTACAAAAGAGCAGTACAAGGAAAACAATACAGGCCAAACTTGTCACACTTTAAGGAAAGCTAAGAAAGGTGTGAACAAAATGCAGCAAAACAAAATCGAAGATTTTGTGCTATTTCAAAGGGGAGTAAAATTGTTTTGACCATGCGTTTGTGAGAGCTTGTTTGAAATGACTAATGGCGGGTGTTAAACGTATTCTTATATATAAAATTCAATTTGTGTTTGTTTGTTCCGTATAGACTCAAAAACGGCTGAACCGATTTTTTGAAATTTTTTACAGATTGTGTAGGTTGGTCTGGATATCGCCAGGGGGGCGGACCCTCCCCCTTACCCCAAAAATACTACCCAAAAACAAAAGTGGACCGATCGGGCCAATATGGCACTCAAATGAAAGGCATTCAAGAGCAGAGTACGAATTTCATTATAAAAGTTGGGTGCAAGTACCTGGGGGGCCGCTCCAGCCCCAAAACCACTTAAAATAAGTTTATTTGACCATCATGACAATATGGGACTCAAATGAAAGGTATTCGGGAGTAGGTTACGAATATGGTCACAAATTAGGAATATGCTTTATAATTTGTTGATAACGGAAAGGGGGGTGGGGGACCCTCCCCCTTACCCCAAAAGTACTACCCAAAAATAAAAGTGGACCGATCGGGCCAATATGGCACTCAAATGAAAGGCATTCAAGAGCAGAGTACGAATTTCATTATAAAAGTTGGGTGCAGGTACCTGGGGGCCGCCCCAGTCCCAAAACCACTTAAAATAAGTTTATTTGACGATCATGACAATAAGGGACTCAAATGAAAGGTATTCGGGAGTAGATTACGAATGTGGTCAGTAAGTAGGAATATGCTTTATAATTTGTTAATAACGGAGGGGGGTGGACCCTCCCCCTTACCCCAAAAGTACTACCCAAAAATAAAAGTGGACCGATAAGGTCAATATGGGTATCAAATGAAAAGTATGCGAGAGTAGATAACGAATCTGGCATACAAATTCATGTCGGAGTATAGGGGGTCACCCCACCCGCACAAACACGCCCAAAATGGGCACATTAGCCAATCACGGATATATGGGACTCGGTTTGTTTGTTCCGTATAGACTGAAAACGGTAGAGCCGACTTTCTCAAAACTTTCGCATATTGTGTAAGTTGGTCTCAAAGGAAACATAGGCTATATAATTTTTCGATATCGGACAAGTGACGCACCTTCCCCCTTTATGCCACACATTAAGACTACATGATACTTGGCTGAACCGATTTTCTCGAAGGAAACATAGGCTACATAGTTTTTAGATATCGTGTGGAGGCGGACCCTCCCTCTTACCCCAAAAACGCCACCCATATCCGAAAGCGATCCAAGGGTATCAAATAAAAGGTAGTGGCGACTAGAAAACGAATATGGTATTAAAATTTGTGTCCAATTACCCAGGTGGCCTCTTCAACCCCAGAACTCTTCTAAACAGATATATTCGAAGTTCATGTCAATGTGGGACTCAAATGAAAAGTATTAGGCAGTAGTTTACAAATATGGCAAAAAACATATGGTCCAATGTCCAAAGGTCCAAATACCCTAAATGGGCTTATTAGCCGATCATGGCTACATGGGACTCAAATGAAAGGTATTTGGGAGTAGATTACGAATATGACATTAAAATTTGCGTTCAAGTCTAGGTGGCGCTTTTCCTCCTAAAGATACGTCAAATTGGTTATTTGACCCAACATGACAATATGGGACCCAAGGTATTTGAGAGTAGAAAACGAATTTGATATCAAATTTTGGAGCTAAGTGTTTTGGGGTACGCCCGAAAGAACACCCTAAATTGAACTTCATTTCCGTTGGAAATAAAATACGAATTTGATATCTATTTTTAGTGCAAAGTGCCGGTGGCCGCACCAGCCCCAAAACACTCTCCAAACTGTTCATGTTTACCGACCATGGCAATATAGGTCTCAAATTAAAGGGATTTGGAAGTGCAGCACGAATTTGATATCCATATTTGAGTCGAAATGTCTGAGGTGGCATCCCTCTCCTAAAGGGCACTTCTCATTGCTCTAGGTTTTTAAAACACCAGGAACCGAGCATGGGAAAACTTCTCACAGATCAATGATTGCTTTCCAATTTAAGTTTAAACTCTTATGATTGACCAAAGAACGAATTTGATATCTATTTTTAGTGCAAAGTGCCGGTGGCCGACCCAGACCCAAACCACTCTCCAAACAGTTCATGTTTACCGACCATGGCAATATGGGCCTCAAATTAAAGGGATTTGGAAGTGCAGCACGAATTTGATATCCATATTTGTGTCGAAATGTCTGAGGTGGCATCCCTCCCCAAAAGGGCACTTCTCATTGCTCTAATTTTTTTAAAACACCAGGAACCGAGCAGAGGAAAACTCCTCATACATCAATGATTGCTTTCCGATTCAAGTTTAAACTCTTATCATTGAGCTTTTTTATAGCCGATTCCAAACGGCATCCCGCAGTACGACACCTCTTTGGGGAACATTTTTAAAATAACCATGCATGGCATTGTGCCTCGCAAATGTCGCCAACATTAAGAGAGGATAACCACCGCCTTGTCCGATGTTCTCGCCAGGATTCGAACACGTTTAGCGTCATAGGCTACAATGGCACGAATTCGATATCCGCATTCAGGGCGAAGTGTCCCCACCCTAAAAAGATATTAGAGAGTTAAAGAAGGCGCAGCGGAGCAGGCCCGATTCGGCTAGTATTAAATAAAGATGGCTTTCATAAAACCCATACTATGATGCTGAATGTATGGCTTTGAATCCTGGCAAAAACATGAGAAAAGTTTTCCATAATGCTTAGACCCAACATTTCAAATTTGCCAATGAATCATCCATAAAAAACAGCGGAGATACTTCTCTCATATCAATGAGTGCTGTTCGATACACATTTAGCTCAATGATAAGAAACCTCCTTTTTATTACCGAGTCCGAACAGCTTGCCCTAAAGCGACAACCCTGATTTGAGAAGTTTATGCTGCTCATTACCTAAGATAAATGCATCACAAGCGTCGCCAACACTTAAAGGGAATAACCACCCATGAAAATTTATTCGAATGTTCTCGTCGGGATTTGAACCTGGACATACTAACCTCTAAGCTACGGTAGCAGTCCTTGCCCAGGTAAGATCCTATATACATCCCGGTATGTTAATGAGCATACTGTGGGGATTTCTTTTGCTTATCAACCGTCAATTTATTGAGCCACAAGAGAGTGATAGAACGTTGACATTTTACGCGTTGGGCCGAGACGAAATGTCAACACTGATACAAAAGAATTTGGATATAAAGGTAATCGACTTCCATACCAAGGAATTTCATCCTTCTCTAAAAACTCTTCTTGCTCCCAAAGTCTAACAAATTGAGGGGGTGATTCCTACGGAAGGAAGGCAAGGATTCCAGTGAGGAATTGTTAAAGAGACAAAGGCCTTCCTTCGCTCTACATCAGTATCATAATGAATTATGCTAGAAGACTGATTGTAAGCCATCACTACGAGCCATATTTGCCGAGGTCTCTATTAGGTCAAACCATCCTATAGGACATTTCTCGTGGCTCTTGACTCACAGCAACTTTTAATACAGGCGAGACTAAAAATATAGAATCGATACACATTTTAGCTCAATGATAAAAAGCCTCCATTTTATTGCCGAGTCCGAACAGCTTTATACTGCTAATTACCTAAGATATATACCTCACAAGCGAAAATTTATTCTGATGTTCTCGCCGAGATTTGAACCTAAGCGTTCAGCGTCAAAGGCGGGCATACAAACCTCCAAGCTACGATAGCAGCCCTTGTTCTGGTAAGATTCTACAATATATACATCCCGGTTAGTTAATGAGTATGTTGTGGGGAGTACTTCAAAGTGGGGTAATATCTCTGATACAGTTAAACCATTGCATATTCCCTACTCAACACCCTCTGGAAGGCATCATTGTTGTATCATATGCAGCTTCAAACCCCCCGGTTGATAACATCTGCGACATTTTATCCATCTCGTCTACCTTTTCGATGCAAGCAATTTGTAGACATTTGCCATCAAATGTTCAGCCGCATTGTTCACTAAAACAGAAGTAAGTCAACATCTGAATACAAGAGTCGATAGCGTCACGATTCCGACCACCAATTATTCCCAAATAAATTATATCATATTTCACAGCTTTGATATATTAGCCGCTTTGCTATAACAATTTAACAAAGTTTCAGTCAAGTCGAATGATAAGAGAGCGTCCTCTATATGCTAAAGAAGATAAATTTTCAAATTTCAGGTTAATAAAACGTGTGGCGTCTATAGGCTCAAGTTAAACACGAAGACATCGGTTTAAATGTGTGTAATGCGAGAGCGGTCCCAGGTTGGTGGTTCCTGTGTAGGATCACTATTGACAGTGCGCTAGCATTACGTTCATTTAAAAAAAAGTATGAGTAGAGTATGAATAGTGTATGAGCAGAGTATGAGTAGAATATGAGTAGAGTATGAGTATGGTATGACTAAAGTATGAGTAACGTAAGAGAGTACGAGTAAAGTATGAGTTGAGTATGGGTAGACCACGACTAGTGTACTAGAAGACTATAAGTAGAGTATGAGTAGAGTATGAGTAGAGTATGAGTAAAGTATGAGTAGAGTATAAGTAGCGTATGAGTAGGGTATAAGTAGACTATGAGTAAAGTATGAGTAGAATATGAATGGAGTATGAGTAGAGTATTACTAGAGAATGAGGAGAATATGATTAGCGTATGAATATGATATGAGTAGATAATAAGTATGTCATTGGCCGACAATCGCGGCTAACAGACACTTAGGTGGGGACACAATACCAAACATGAACCAACTTAGGAGCGCGGTACGGAAAACAGTTAAGGCAGACAGGCGGGCGGACATGACTAAATCGATTTAGAATGTCAGAACGATCCAGAATTTATATACTTTATTGGGTCTCAGATAAATATTTCGATAAGTAATGAAGCCATGGCCCTGAAAGTCTTGATGCTTGATCTTAACAAATAATCTATTTTCAAAAAATCATTAAATGATGTAGCGTACACCATGCTTTAAAGTGTTTTATAGGACTCGAATATTGAAGGATTTTCCTACGACAGGCTTATAATGAACTTGAAAATAAATTTCTAATTTTATACGAGTTTATATTTAATTTCTCTCCTATCAGAAATAACTATTAATCTCGATAATACTATGCTACCAAGAGCGATCATATTCATATGATATAACCCAGACTAACGAAATTTCGTTATACACCAAATACTTCAAATGTGAAATGCTCAAAGACTTCGTTCATGCCGAATCATTGAATATTTAACTTCTTTTAACTCTATTACAATTAAAAAGTTTCTACCCCCGGAAAAGCTTGAAATAAAACAATATAAAGCTGATGAAAGAGCAGAAAAGAATTGAAGAAAAAGTTTCCTATTTACAATTTACTTCGATTCAGTTTCATTAAATTTTGTTCCTGTCTGCTTTTGGTCTTATTTTCGTTCCTTCTTTTGGCCTTTTTTTATTTTCTAATTCGACAATTTGTAAGCCAACATTTTCCAAGAAGGATTGAGATTGTGTCTTTAGATTTTTTTGGCTATCTTTTTTACAGTCTTAGAAAATTTTCACCTATTAACACCACTTTTGGGTGAGCTTAGATTTCGTCATTCACTTGTACTTTAAAGGCACTTGTATGTGTTATCGCAAAAGATTGTTCCAATGATTAATGGCTATGACAAGGAAAAGGTAGAAAAAAGTGACGCCAAAAAAACCAATGGTCCACCGAAGCAAGCTAAGGTTAGTAAAAAGTTTTCTTCTTTTTGAAAAAGACGATAGAGAAGAGAAACAGACCCAAGAATCAAGATTGAAACACCTTTATGCATGTGGCACAAAGGAAATCGGTCAAGCGAAAATGAGTAAGGCGCAAAGAAAAAAAAAGGGATTTCAACAGGACCTTAACGGTCATAGACAGCAGGTTACAATTTTGGTGTAATTATACTGAAAACAAAAAAACAGATAGGATCGCGAAGAGTGTTGTCATTTTAAAATTGAAAAAACTCTTATGCAGGCTGCATTAATATTTTCTAAAAAAATCTCTTATTCAGCCAGGCTGATTTGAAGATTTTCGAAAGAAACTCCTATTCAGACTGAATTGAAGATTTTCTAAACGAAACTCTTATTCAGCCAGGCTGAATTGAAGATCTTCTAAATGAAACTCTTATTCAGCCAGGCTGAATTGAAGGTTTTCTAAACGAAACTCTTATTCAGCCAGGCTGAATTGAAGATTTTCTAAACGAAACTCTTATTCAGCCAGGCTGAATTGAAGATTTTCTAAACGAAACTCTTATTCAGCCAGGCTAAATTGAAGATTTTCTAAACGAAACTCTTATTCAGCCAGGCTGAATTGTGGATTTTCTAAAGAAACTCTTATTCAGCCAGGCTGAATTGTGGATTTTCTAAAGAAACTCTTATTCAGTCAGGCTAAATTGAAGATTTTCTAAACGAAACTCTTATTCAGCCAGGCTGAATTGAAGATTTTCTAAACGAAACTCTTATTCAGCCAGGCTGAATTAAAGATTTTCTAAACGAAACTCTTATTCAGCCAGGCTGAATTGAAGATTTTCTAAACGAAACTCTTATTCAGCCAGGCTGAATTGATGATTTTCTAAACGAAACTCTTATTCAGCCAGGCTGAATTGAAGATTTTCTAAACGAAACTCTTATTCAGCCAGGCTGAATTGAAGATTTTCTAAACCTAGCTGAATGGAAGATTTTCTGAAAAAGAACTCTATTCAGCTAATCTAAATTGAAGATTTTTCAACGAAACTCTCTCCCACAAAAAAATATCTACATTAGGAAACTTCACATTTAAAAGAAATCTGTTTTGACATTTCCCTTCACACCTATCCCACACCTTTCTACAAAGTAATTACAATAACAATGACCATTTACTGGAGTGACGAAAAAATCAAGCTAATGAATATTTCTTGTTAATTGAATGCAAGAAAAAGATACCACACGGTCAGTTAAGAGACCCACTTGGGCCATAACAATAAAAATGTCACAACCAAACACCATGGAAGCAGCATTCAACATGCGAACAGTATCCCAAACACATTTTATCCGTACATTCATACATACAAATGTACGGTGACTTTCGTGTTAATGGATTTTCAATACCATCTACACCCCAGTTCAGATGGTTGCTAAACTTACTCCCGGAAAACTAAAAGCAAAACTTCAAGATATTTAACGTTTCTGTCGTTGTGCATATTTATGTCGAAATCGTAATAAATGCACAAACGTCAAAGTAACTTTATATAAAATTGTTAAAAAAATTGTTTTTGTTTTTCGATTTATAGCAAGTGAGAGGTTTGCATAAAACGCCGTCTTAGTGTCTGATCAGTACACGAAAATGATTTGGAAAGAAAAAAATTGAGGAGAAAAAATTCATGGAAAATCTGGTAAAAATGTTGTCGCACAATTTTTTGCGGTCACAGCTGTGCGTTGAAAAATGTCATTAAGTTTTTTCTTAACGATTTTTCGTTTTTTTTGTCAACTAACTATTGATTTTTGTTGTTGAATGCTTGATATAGCCGCCACAAAGGATTTGTTCATTTGTGTAGCAAATTTGAGAGAAACTCAAACATATTTAAGTGCAGCATAAAATATTTGAAATGTTCGATAGTCAGTGAATTTGGGCATAGAACAATGCAATTGAAATTTATCAAGACTAACGTTAAGGCAACTGACCTAGATTAAAACTTGCATGCCTTCGAAAATATATACAGACTGGCTGAATATGAATATTCGTAGAAAAGCGTACATACCACATGGGTTTCTTTAGAAAATCTCCAATCCAGTCTGGCTGAATAAGAGTTTCTTTAGTAAATCTGGCTGAATAAGAGTTTCTTTAGAAAATCTCCAATTCAGCATGGCTGAATAAGAGTTTCTTCTTAGGAAATCTCCAATTCAGCCTGGCTGAATAAGAGTTTCTTCTTAGGAAATCTCCAATTCAGCCTGGCTGAATAAGAGTTTCGTTTAGAAAATCTTCAATTCAGCCTGGCTGAATAAGAGTTTCGTTTAGAAAATCTTCAATTCAGCCTGGCTGAATAAGAGTTTCGTTTAGAAAATCTTCAATTCAGCCTGGCTGAATAAGAGTTTCGTTTAGAAAATCTTCAATTCAGCCTGGCTGAATAAGAGTTTCGTTTAGAAAATCTTCAATTCAGCCTGGCTGAATAAGAGTTTCGTTTAGAAAATCTTCAATTCAGCCTGGCTGAATAAGAGTTTCGTTTAGAAAATCTTCAATTCAGCCTGGCTGAATAAGAGTTTCGTTTAGAAAATCTTCAATTCAGCCTGGCTGAATAAGAGTTTCGTTTAGAAAATCTTCAATTCAGCCTGGCTGAATAAGAGTTTCGTTTAGAAAATCTTCAATTCAGCCTGGCTGAATAAGAGTTTCGTTTAGAAAATCTTCAATTCAGCCTGGCTGAATAAGAGTTTCGTTTAGAAAATCTTCAATTCAGCCTGGCTGAATAAGAGTTTCGTTTAGAAAATCTTCAATTCAGCCTGGCTGAATAAGAGTTTCGGTTAGAAAATCTTCAATTCAGCCTGGCTGAATAAGAGTTTCGGTTAGAAAATCTTCAATTCAGCCTGGCTGAATAAGAGTTTCGTTTAGAAAATCTTCAATTCAGCCTGGCTGAATAAGAGTTTCGTTTAGAAAATCTTCAATTCAGCCTGGCTGAATAAGAGTTTCGTTTAGAAAATCTTCAATTCAGCCTGGCTGAATAAAAGTTTCGTTTAGAAAATCTTCAATTCAGCGTGGCTGAATAAGAGTTTCGTTTAGAGAATCTTTAATTCAGCCACGCTGAATAAGAATTTCTATAGAAAATCTTCAATTCAACTTGACTGCACAAGTGTTTCAGGCGAGACGCATGTTTCCACATTTTAGTCCCCACATGCAATTTAAAAATTTCAATAACCTTTCAAATCACAAAATTTAATGCCTAAAATGCAATGCCTAATTCCAATGCCCCATTTGAATAGCTTTAATCTAAGGCTGGCTTTATGTCAACTTAAAACCCAATTTTTGATAGGAAAATTACAGCTCTCACCACCGAAACATAAAGTGAAAATATATCACCATGGAACATAAGCATAAAGTATCAACTCAAAGACGTTGTCTACCATTTGGCTGTTTCAACGCCTTTTTGGTAGCAGCTGCTGGCAAATCAACCAGAGCACAAATGAACGGGCTCGAACGATGTGTTATTAATCTGATGACAATCGGTGGCGATAAAAAATTCATTTCTTTTCATTTTTTTGTTTTAATACTTTTAAGTCTATAAATTGTATGTTATTTATTTAAAGATTTCATTGAAAAGCAATGTCAAGCCCTTTTTCCTTAATGCTAATGGCGCTGTAGCGACGTTTAGTAAAGCAACTGGGTATGAGGATGCTGATGTTGATGATGATGTATGGAGTATGAATGGATAAATGGATGGATGGGCTGGCCGATTGATTGGAAGCTTGGCAATGCATTGCCTATGAAACGGTATTGGATGGAATGGATGATGACGATGATGGTGTTGACAATGGCTGCTTCAAACTGAGCGATAAAAATCCAACACCAACACCAACAACTTCAGAAATAATTCAGCGATGACAACGACGACAATGTTGATGGCAATGTTGCCAATGTTGAAGCTGATGACGATGATGAACTTTTGTAAACAATTTTCTGTTTTTTTTTCCTCTCTCTCTTAATCTCTCGCTACTGTTATTGCTGACATTGTTGTTTATCTTTTATACCTAACACCACAGGGGGCATATTTAATTTCTTCATAACATTTGCTACACTTTGAAATATGCATTTGCCAACCTATAAACATTAATTTGTAATGTAAGTAGAACTAGAGAAATTAGGTCCTGTTCGCTTTGAGAAAGGAAATCAACTCCAAAATACCCTGTATGACCGAGGAGATTCACAACTTTGGAAAAGAGCGGCTGTTTTTTGGGATATATATTATGCACGACTCAAAGACTACAATAGGTTGACCAGGGCAGCAATACATGATTACTACTTAATTCTAAATTTCTCATGAACATTCCATTAAGAAACAGGGAAATAATGAGGTTCATCGAGGATTCTTCATTACGATAAAGAAAGCCTTGAAAAGATCCCAGCCATTGCAGCACCTGATGGAATATTTCCGGCACTACTGCAAAATGAGGTGGACTACCTGCCGAACTATCTTGCCCTTATATTCACTGAGTACATATAAACCGAAAGCCTAACAGGATACAAGAATAGTGTTCATACCAAAACATGGCAAGATAAGTTATGCGGCACCAAAGGCATACACAACCAAAGCCGTTCGCTCGTTCTACTCAAAACCATGGATGGTATAGTAAAGAACAAGATATTGGGTTGCCCAAAAAGTAATTGCGGATTTTTTAAAAGAAAGTAAATGCATTTTTAATAAAACTTAGAATGAACTTTACTCAAATATACGTTTTTTACACTTTTTTTCTAAAGCAAGCTAAAAGTAACAGCTGATAACTGACAGAAGAAAGAATGCAATTACAGAGTCACAAGCTGTGGAAAAATTTGTCAACGCCGACTATATGAAAAATCCGCAATTACTTTTTGGGCAACCCAATAAAATGTAGGACACTTTAGGAAAGTTCATCGCGCACTTCTTCCATTTTATGGTCAGCTTAATCGACCCACTGAAGCGGCTTTTAGGGCTATTGTGACTTCATTTTGCACCAAATTTACATTGTTGGACATTAAACCACCAACACCTTTATGTAGAGTGCGAACTGAAGAAAATATCGCAGCTGTATCGGTCAGTGTTAATGATGCCCATCAATTATCGATTCGTCGCCGTTCGCAGCAATTGGGACTTTGTTTCCCGATAACGTGGAAAATTTTGCGAAAGGATTTAGGTGTGAAGCCTTTCAAAAACAGCTGGTGCAAGAATTGAAACCGAACGACCTACCACAACGCAGAATTTTTTGGTGAAGTTGGCGGAAGATATTCTTTTGTTCAGCGAAGAAGCTCAGCTGGATTGTCATTTTGGAGTGACGATTAGCCAGAAGTATTGCTACCAATGCATCCAGAAAAAGTTACAGTCTGGTGAGGTTTATGGGTTGGTGGCATCATTGGACCGTACTTCTTCTTCAAAGATGCGAATCGTAACATAACTATGAATGGTGAGCGCTTTCCCAAAATGCAAGAGCTTGACTTGCATGACATGTGGTTTCAACAAGACGGGCCACATGCCACACAGCACGTGTAAGAATTTACTTATTGAGAGGCGTGTTCGGTGAACATTTTATTTCACGTTTGGGGACCGGTCAATTGGCCGCCCAGATCGTGCGATTTACCGCCTTTAGAATTTTTTTTTTTTTTGGGCTATGTTGAAGCACATGTCCATACAGACAAGCCCGCTTCAATTCAAGCTTTGGAAGACAAATTTAAGAATTTTTTCGTGAGAAACCGTCCGAAATGTTGGCAAGAGTATTCCAAAATTGGACTAAGCGGATGGATCCTTTGAGGCGCAATCATGGTTAACATTTGCATGAAACAACCTTCAAACATTAAATTATATGGACCGTAATATGGATTCAAATAAATATTTAATGAATTTTTTTGAATTTTATGTGTCTTTTTTTGAAAACTTTTCTATAGCTCTTAAAAAATCACCCTCTATTATATAAAATTGGTGCGCTTTGTTGGTTTGTTTATTTGTTTGCCAGTTTGTTTGTTTGTTAAGTTTAGACTCAACAACGTCTGAACCGATTTTCATGAAATTTTCACAAATGGTAGAGTTTGAGCCCCCGGTGAAGATAAGGTACAACACTTTTTGATATCCTAAGGAGGGGAAGTTGGCGGACCTTCCCACATACCACCATTTTCAAAAACGCCAGATCTCTTAAAAGTAAAGTACAAATCTGACATAAAAATGTATTCCTTGGTGTCTGAGGAACCTCCCCACCCCCCAAAACTCCCCAGCAGGACAGATTTACCGATTGGGACAATATTGATATCAAATGATAGGTATTTAAGGTGGAGTAAAAAGTTGATATAAATATTTATTTCAAGGTATCTGAGGTGCCCCCCACCCCCAAAATCCCCCAGCAGAACATATTACCGATTAGGACAATATGGGTATCAAATCAAAGGTATCTGTTATAAGAATTTCGTCCAAAGTGTCCTCCCCCACCCCAAAACTCCCCTAAAAGGGCATTAATGTCCAACGTCACAAAATGGCTATCAAATGAAAGGTCTGTGGGGGTTGACTACGAATCTGGTATACACATTTGTGACAGAGTCTGGGAACGGCCCACCCACTTAATCACCGTCTAGTTCGATCGCGATAATATGTGAATAAAAAGAAAGGTCAATGCCGGTAGAGTCCAAATCTAATGTTGATATAACGATTCAAGTATTTGGGTCACGTCCAGTCATTCAGCAGGACATGTGTATCATGACAATAAAGGACTCAAATAAATGATGTTTTGGGTCTCAGAGTCGGGATGAACGACCCTCTCCTCCCAATAAAAACAACATCAAACTGTCATGTAGGACGACCGAGAATATATTGTACTCAAATGAAAGGATGCGTCAGAGGGCAAACCCCCTCCGCCTATCTTACCCAAAAAAAGGAATTAAAAATAATATATGAAGGCCATTCGGGAGAATAGGACAGAAATAAAAGGTCTTTGGTAGTAGAGTACACTTTTTACTCTCAATTTGACACAGAAGGACCTGCGGATCTTTAAAATTTGGTATCCCAAGTGGAAACTTTGAAATATGATTTTGAATGTAGATAACCCGTACAAAAAAATTAATTAGTGTGAATCTGCACAAGCCCCTTGCCCTGAATATCTTGATAGCCACCTTCAAAATGCTTCACATTATAGGGCTCAATTAAAATCATGCTGTAGCCTAATGCAGATATTAGTTCAGGATCCGTTGCCTAAACTCCCTTCAAACAGGCTATGTTTGCCTACTATGGCAATAAATAATAGGTATTTGATAGTAGAAAACATATTTTATATAAAATTTTGAGGCCAAGTGTTTGGGAGTCGTCTCACCCTATAAACCTCCCCTACACCAATGGCGATTGGGGCTATGGGGTCTCACCCCATAAACTTCTCCTAGGCCAATGGCATTTGGGCTCAAATAGAAGAAATTTGAAAGTAGAGCTCGATGCTGATATTTTTTCAGAGCTTAGTTCGTGGGTGGCCGCTCTACACTACATACCCCTTAAACTGGACATATTTGTGGATTATGGCAAAAAGGGGCTTAAATCTTCGATCCATTTTATGGCCAAGTGTTTTAGGGAGATCTCCCCTCATAAACTCCCCCTAAACTACACATATATACCGACTATAGCAATATGTAGCTCAAATGAGGTTTTTGAGAGTAGAGTATGATATCCACTTTCGGGGCAAAGGATTTGGTTACTCAAATCGACCACCAAAACCCAAAGAATGAAGTAGATCTAATATCCAAACTGGATATTAGATCTACTTTAGGGTAAGAGGATGGACGGGCCTTCCTCTTACCCTATTTTCAAAAATGCCAGATCCCGGAGATGGGTGGGGCGATTTAAGCGAAATTGAATTTGATTATTTGGTATATTTTTGGTATCTTTATTTAGGGTGGGATAACAAGGGGGGCCGCGCCACCTCCAAAGCCCGCCAAATGGAAATATAGACCAATAATGATAATATGGGGATCAAACGAAAGGTATTGGGTAGCCCAAAAAGTAATTGTCGGTAATATAGTAGTAATATAGTCGGCGTTGACAAATTTTTTCAACGGCTTGTGACTCTGTAATTGCATTCTTTCTTCTTCAGTTATCAGCTGTTACTTTTAGCTTGCTTTAGAAAAAAAGTGCGCGAAATTTTGTTTACATTTGCTTGTTTGGCGTCAATTTTAATATGGGTACCACATGTATTGAAAGAAATTATTTAACAAACCGAATCAACGCTTGTGATATGCACCTTAAACGCAATGAATTCGATCCGTTTTTAAAACAAATCATAACTGGAGATGAAAAATGGATTGTTTACAACAACGTTAGTCGAAAACGATCATGGTCCAAGTATGGTGAACCAGCTCAAACCACTTCAAAGGCTGATATCCACCAAAAGAAGGTTATGCTGTCTGTTTGGTGGGATTGGAAGGGTGTGGTATATTTTGAGCTGCTTCCAAGGAACCAAACGATTAATTCGGATGTTTACTGTCAACAATTGGACAAATTGAATACAGCCATCAAGGAGAAGCGACCAGAATTGGTCAATCGCAAAGGTGTCATATTCCACCAGGACAACGCTAGACCGGTCACTCGCCAAAAACTGAGTGTGCTTGGCTGGGAACTTTTGATGCATCCACCATATAGTCCTGACCTTGCACCATCAGACTACCATTTATTTCGATCTTTGCAGAACTCCTTAAATGGTAAAACTTTCAGCAATGATGAGGCTATAAAATCGCACTTGGTTCAGTTTTTTGCAGATAAAGGCCAGAAGTTCTATGAGCGTGGAATACTAAATTTGCCAGGAAGATGGCAAAAGGTTATCGAACAAAATGGCAATTATATATTTGATTAAAGTTCATTCTAAGTTTTATTAAAAATGCATTTACTTTCTTTTAAAAAATTCGCAATTACTTTTTGGGCAACCCAATAGAATAAAATTATGTTTAAATTTAAATTTTGTATAAATTTTTAGCGGAATCCATGGTGGTGGGATCCCAAGATTGGGCCCGGCCGAACTTAGCACGCTTTCACTTGATTCTCTTACTCTCACCACTAATACTCCTACCCATGGCTTTACTTCCACACCCCTAACGAATGCGTTAGAAAAAAACTAGCAAAAAATTCCTGTGTTTATGCTTCTTCTTCTTTTATCAAAAATTAATTCATCATTTTGATGGCTTTTCTTTAAGGAAAATTAATTTGCATATATATACGTCACTTCTCTGGAAAAATATCTTTCGATTGATGGAACTTTCATTAATATTCATTCAGCCGTTTGGCCGTAATATGAACAAATTCATTGAAATTTCCCCTTCAAATCAAATTTCTTTGAAATTTTGTCTTTGGAAAAAATTTCGCCACGAAAAATTCTTACCGATAAGTATTCAAAGTTCGTTTTGGCCGATCATAGCACATTTTTTATTTGTTCTGTTTCATTTTAATTTTCAGCTACAGTTTTTCTTTCGCGTTGTATATGTATGTTTCACCACTCTGTTTTTGTAACTTTCTGCAAAGGATTGTTGGTATTAATGGAGCAAACACATGAATACCATTAAGTATTTAAGTTGAAGATACAAACAAACATTCAAACAACAACCTTGCCAACAAGCATCCATCTTTACACCATCACATCACAGAGTCATCATGAGCATTCTCGACATCATCAGAGTCATCACATTCAATGGTGCTGGTGGTGGTGTGGCACGAGCGTTATTGCAATGCCAGCTTTAGCTGCCAGCATCCTTCTTAGCATCTCGTATGTACGTACGAAGGATGAGGGATGAATTGTTATTGTCACCCATTAAGAGGCAGAGTGACGCGATGAACGGCATTGATTTCAGCAAGGGATATTAAGTATTTACTGCACTTTCATTTTGCATTTACGCTTAAAATGATTTATTACGTCCATAAATGAATTCGCAAAGGGAAACAGGGGGTAAAGTTCGCTGGCTGCCTCGCTGGCTGCCTCGCAGAGTGACTGAATGACTTTTTGTCTTTGTGCAAGAGGATATCGTTGAAAGTGCAGCAGTAACTGCACAGGTTAAACGACTGGCAGCATGCTTGTATAAATGAAATATCTCATTTATATATAATATCAATTACAAATTGATAATGTAAAACAGATAAATGTATACAGGGTAAATGTATATGTAAAAAAAAACAGCACACATAATTAACCGAGAAAACATTCATGACGAAAGAAAATGCAAATGAATAGTTGAGACCAAGAGGTGCTTGACTTAATGACTACCGCTTAATATTTGCAAAGAATTGTTGGCAGAGTAAGGGGAGGTAGAAGAGTAAAGCAGGAAACTTGAACTTAATCAATTAAAAAACATAAAAAGGTTACATTTTTTTTTCAATGGCTTTTGAAAAAAAATGGCAGTTTTTATAACCTGAAGCGTATCGCTTTTTTTTATGTGGTATTTGCTTACCTGAAAGGGGTAATTATCTAATTATGGCAATAAAATATTTTCTTTATACTAAATTTTCTCCTAACGGTGAAATGTTAATAAAAATTGCTCTTAACACAAAATTTTATAAAAATTTTGTCTAATACAAAATTTCAAAACATTTTCTCTAAAACTACATTTTATAAAATTTTCTCTCAAGCCAAACGTTTTTATGAAATTTTTTCAAAAGACAAAATGTCTATGTAATTTTCTCTGAAGACTCTAAAGATAATATTTATATGAAACCAGCTGAACCGGGCCCGCTCCGCTGCGCCTTCTATTCTTCTATTCTATTCCAAAATTTTCTTTGAATATTTTTTTCGACATTTAAAGAACTTTTAGTGAAATACCATGCTACGAAAATAGTATATCGCTTGACTAACAGTTAAACAATATAAGTGCCTTTATCTGAATTCCATATGATCTTAAGGTAAGGTGTACTCCATTCTATAAATACTTTATTTCAGCCCGATATTCTCATAATGTCTGATTTAGGGGTGTTTTCGGTGCTGAGGTGGTCCCCCAGACACTTGGCCCTAAAAAAATCAGCATCGTGCTCTTATCTCAAATACCATATTGCCATTGGTTTAAGGGGAGTTTACACTATGAGGCGTCCCCCAAACACATGACCCCAAAATGGTTATCAAATTCGTTTTCTAATCTGAAATACTTTTTATTTGAGCTACATATGGGCATGGTCGAAAAATTTTTACCCTTTGGGGGGTGTTTTGGGTAAGGGGTGATGCCCTTCATACATGGTCCTACATTTGGATATCAAATTCGTATTCTACTCCTAAATACCATTATTTGAGCCCCATATTGCGATGGTCAGTAAAAATTTGCTGTTTTTGGGGTATTTTGGGAAAGGGGTAGACAAACAGAAAATTGGTCCCGAAAGTGTGTATCAATTCTTGCTCTACCCCTTAATACCTTTCATTTAAGATCCACATTGACATGATCGGTAAATATGCCCGATTTAGGGGTGTTTTGGGAATTGGGGTGGTCCGCCAAACACTAAGCCCGGAAAATATATCAGCAACGTGCTCTATTCTCATATATATATGTATATCATTTATTTAAACCCCATATTGCCATTGGCTTCAAAATTGGATATCAAATTCGTTTTCTAATCTCATTTAAACTTCTTATTGCAAAAGTCAGCAAATATGTCCGGTTGGGGTATTTGCCCTAAACACTATAAATATTTAGTTCCACTCTCTTCAAGACCCAAATTGTCGTGATATCAGATTCATGCTTTACTCCCAAAGACCTTTCATTTAAGCCCCATGTTGCTATGGTCGTAAATTTTTCCCCTTTGGGGGATGTTTTTGGGGAGTGCCGGCCCACTAAACACTTGGTCCCATATTTGGATATCAGATTCAAATTCTACACTCAAATACCTTTTACTTAAGCCCCATATTCCCATGGTCAGCAAATAAGTCCTGTTTGGGGGTATTTTAGGGAAGGGATGGACCCCCAGAAACGTGGTCCCACATTTGGATATTAGATTCGTATTCTACTCGCAAATGCCTTTCATTTAAGTCCCATATTGCCATGGTCGGTAAATATGTCCGATTTAGGGGTGTTTTGGGGGTTGGGGTGGTCCCTCTAGCACTTGGTCTCACAATTAGATATCAGATACGTTTACTTATCCTAAATACCTTTCATTTGAGTCCCATATTGTAGTAATTGGTCTAAATATATGTTTGGTAGGTTTTAGGGAGGGGCGGCCCCCCCGAGGTACCCCATCCGAAATTTGGATACCATATTTTAATTTTTAGGGTACTATATGAGAGCACACAAAATTTCGCTTAAATCGCACCACCCATCTCCGAGATCTGGCGTTTCTGAAAATTAGGGTAAGGGAAAGGGTCCGCTCCCCCTTCAGATATCAAAAAATGTAGTTCCCTATTTTTAACACGGGATCTTTATGCAAGATGTATGAAAATTTCAAGTAAATCGATTCAGTCGTTTCTGAGTCTATAAGGAACACACAAACAAGCAAACAAATACACAATGGTAGCATTTCTTGACATTAAAATGAACCAGTAAGGAAAGGCAAAAGTCGGGCGCAGCCGCCTATATAATACCCAACACCTACCCTACAATTATAAGTTCGGGCAATATATATGTATATCATATCTAAATCTGCACTGGTGCTATATCCAAATCTAAACCGATTTTAAAGAAATTTTGCAAATATGTTAAGATCAGTTACAAAACAGTCCGTGCCAAAATTTGTGCAGATCGGTTGAAAATTTTAGCTACTACGGCCATTTAAGTGCAAATCGGGCTATACATATATATATGCCAAATTTTGTGCAGATCGGCTGAAAATTATAGCTACTACGGCCATTTAAGTACAAATCGGGCTATAGATATATATGGAAGCTATATCCAAATCTGAACCAATTTTTACCAAAATCAATAGCGTTCGTCCTTGGGCCAAAAAAGTGACATGTGCAAAATTTCGTGATGATTGGACAACAAATACGACCTGCACTTTGATTACAAACATACATGGACTCACAAACAGACAGACGGACATGGCTAAATCGAATCAGAAAGTGATTATGAGTCGATCGATGTATTTATCGATGGATCTAGCTCTTCTCCTTCTTAGCGTTGCAAACAAATTCACAAACTTATAAAACCCTGTACCACAGTGGTTGTGTAGGGTATAACAAATAAGCGTGTGCTTAATTCGACCGGGCCGAATCTTATATACCCTCCACAATGGATCGCATTTGTCGAGTTCTATGCGCGGTATCTCTTTTTATGCAAACAAAGAATATTGAATAAGAACAGCAATGCTATAGGAGCTATATCAAATTATAGTCCGATTCGGACCATCATAAATGAATGCTGAACATTGTAGAAGTCATTGTGTAATATTTCAGTTCATTCGGATAAGAATTGCGCCTTGTAGGGGCTCAAGAAGCAAATTCGGAGATAGGTTTATATGGGAGCTGTATCAAGTTATTGATCGATTCCGACCACATTACACATATGTTGATGTTCATGAGAGAAGCCGTTGTATACAATTTGTGCCAAATCGGATGAGAATTGCGCCCTCTAGAGGCTCAAGAAGTCAAGATCGCAGATCGGTTTATATGGCAGCTATATTAGCTTATGTAACGATTTGCGCCATACTTAGCACAGTTATTGAAAGACATAACAAAACACTTAATGCAAAATTTCAGCCAAACCGGATGAGAATTGCGCCCTCCAGCGGCTCAAGAAATCAAGATCCAAGATCGGTTTATATGGCAGCTGTACCAGATTATGAACCGATTTGAATCATACTTAACACAGTTGTTGGAAGTGATAACCAAAACACTAAGTGCAAAATTTCAGTCAAATCGGACGAAAATTGCGCCCTCTATAGGCTCTAGAAGTCAAGATCCAAGATCGGTTTATGTGGCAGCTATTAAAACATGGACCTATTTGGCTCATTTACAATCCCAACCGTCCTACGCTAATAAAAAGTATTTGTGGCAAATTTCAAGCGGCTAGCTTTAGTCTTTCGAAAGTTCGACAGGTTAGAGAAAGGACATCGGTCTGTACGACTCCCCCAAACTCGTATCCTCCCCAGGCTTCAGTTGCGGGAACACTCTGCCCATTTTCCAGACATCGGCTACTATAAGAGTGTTCAGAGACAGGTTGAGGACAGTAGTAGGGTTCACAACGTACAACGAGTCCCATCACGATAGTCTGCGAGTACCACTGCCTGTGCCGGGAGGGGTATTCGACTGGCTGGTATAAAGCGAGCGGCTGCGCTAATGATGTCTCGGAATTTCCTCTCAGCAACTAGCACATTCGAGGAGGTGTCAGTCAGCGGCGTTTGGTGTACTCTCTGAAGCCAGCCCAATCGGCCCTCTTCTGATTGCTAAACGCCCGGCGCTCAGGAGGTTATGAAGTCGGGTGGTCGGTCGATAGTGAGAATTATAGGAAGGTGGTCTGATCCCAAAGAAATGACGGCTTGCCAGGATACGTCGCTTAGGAGGTCAGAGGAAGCAATGGAAATGTCTGCCACACCTCCTCATTCACCGTGCAAAACGTGGAGCCTTCAATTTGCTCTGCCACAACTATGCCCCGCTTGTCGTTACCTAGGGGAGAATGCCATGAAATGTGATGCGCATTAAAGTCCCCTACCAACCCCAACCTACGGTTGGTACCTGTGTCCCAATTAACGGCTAGGCTTACACGCCCGACATAAGTGGGCAACTATCGGGCTATAATCGTCTGATTAGTGGCTGTGTTTAGCTCTATCTCGACAGGACCGGGCACGACTGCAATCCCCACGCACCCTATGTAGGGGTCACTAGCGACAGGCGCAGGCGAGATGGGTCTATACTGCACGGAATGGTGTATCACGAAGGTCAATCTGGCATTATTGGGGCTGCGATGCTACCATTGCGACCCACTGCTGTCTATGTTCGCACAGCACCTTGCAACATATTCAGTGTGACTATACTCCCAGAGACCACCGTAGCGCATAGGTTAGCATGTCCGCTTATGACGCTGAATGCTTGGGTTCGAATCCTGGCGAGAACATCCGAAACATTTTCAGCGGTGGTTATCCTCTCCAAATGCTGGCGACATTTGCCATGTAAAAACTTCTCCCCAAAGAGGTGTCGCTCTGCGGCAAGCCGTTCAGACTCGGTTATAAAAAAGGGGGTCCCTTATCATTGAGCTTAAAATTGAATCGGAGAGCACTCACTAATTTGTGAGAAGTTTGCCCCATTTCCCTAATGGTATGTTCATGGGCAAATTTGTTTTTGCATACTTCCGTAGTGATGTAAGGCCAGAGCAAGATCGGAAATGTATCCACTCCATGCATCGGTTGCACCTCACCGACACCGACCGATGATGGAGGCGGTTCTGGCAAACCAAACGGAACCAGGGTCCGGGGTTCTTTTTAATCCCGGCACGGACCGAAAGCTAGCGGAGAAGGCACTCCGGGGTGTGCCTCCCCATGACAAAAAAGGACAAATACGTACACTGAAGCGGCAGCCCTTGCCGATGAAGGTTTCCATCGGGTCAATCTGGGGCGTACAACCGGCTGCCGTGGGAAAAGATGTAAAAGTGGTCGCATATGCTGATGACGTGGCTATGAGATACAAGTTATCCACAGTGGCACTTGTCTGCTTGGGAAGAGAGAATGATCCATCTCTCCAAGGCGCAGGATACCTACGTGTTTTGGTTAGAAAGGGCAAGAAAGGTACATACCTGCAAGAAAGCCATTAACACGGGTTTGAAACGCATGTCATGCATTGGGTATATACTGCGGTTATCCGACCTATATTGTAATATGGTGTTGTGGTCCGGCCGACACGGGACAAATGTAAGCATCTCTCGGGCTTGAACTTTGAGTTTTGACTTTTGTGGTGTTAATTGTAATCACGGGAAGCTTAGCTGAAAGCTACCGGCCACACCCACGGGTTACGGATTGTGGAAAGCTTTGTATTTATGCGGTGTATGTAGACCCTTAGGCCTAGTCTGTCCTTTTCATCCATCCTTTAACTTAGCATTAACCTTCAGATGGCAAACTGTGTCTCTCACTTGCTTTCGAGTACTGTCTAAGGTATTCGATCCGAAACATATCCAAATGAAGTACGGATTCCTATAGTCGTCTCGATTATCCCGCAATGGCAAAACCCGCTCTCAACTTCTATCTACTCTCCCATGGCTTTAATTTCATATCCGCAGTAGCTGCTTTATACTTAACCTGTATGTCTATAAGAGGGACATCTAGCATTATCTCCAGTATACATCCCATCGCCCAGTCTATGTCAAGACACCTTCTCTAAAGCTGTTGCAACGAACTTATGGTGATTTCCTCTTCATCGTCTTCCACCACACAGCAAGGCTTCCTCCTAGGGAGCAGTAAACTATCTTGGGAGTCAAACCTCATGATTTATAGCATACACATATTACTAGGTATAGCCTGAATACCTTCCATTTATCAACAAAAGCTTTACTCTTATGCTGCAATTTGGCTACAACATACAACTTTAAACTTAAAATTTAATTAACGTTATAGTGTCGATTATATCACTTCCGAATTACTTCAGACTTTAAGAATTTTCTTTAGGCTTCTTGATCTGATTATCTGATTGCGAAAGCAATCGAAAATTAAATCGCGTATGTTGCGTCATTTAAAGTACCAAGGGCAACAATGAAAAATATTTTCCTTTCATAATGCCATACATCAATCGGCTTAACTGACACAGATTCTCTTCTGTGTGCGTATGTGAGAGTGTGGGAGAGATGGAGGGAAATGTGTACTGTGAAAAATCATTACTTTCATAAATCATTATAAAATTTGTTTCACATTATGTCTCGTCATCAGCAACATCATTGTCGTCACAGAGGCGGCCGTTACTTCTGCTGCCGCCGCCGCCACCGCCAATGTCTGACTTTACCATCACAAAGAAAACTCTTACTTTTGCCTTTTTACCGCCTTGAGGTTTCATTTCCGCATCATAAATCACGGCCGGAAAAAGTGAAACGATTTTAAAAACCAAATCAGCAGAAATGCTCAAAGCTGACAGTTTTACAGATTTTTTCCATTTCGATGAATGCAAACTGCAGAGTAATTCATTGTCATATTCTCAAGCATTAACACAATCACGAAAATGGAAGATTTTTAGGAATTCACTCAAAATGAAAGATTGACAAGGAGAATGGTAAACAAAATTATGCTTTAATGCTTGAAAAGAAGAAAGTTTTTGAACAAAATTTTGAAAAATATCCAAAAAAATTAAATTTTGACAAAATTTCCTATAGAAATGAAATTTTGACAAAATTTCCTATAGAAATGAAATTTTGACAAAATTTCCTATAGAAATGAAATTTTGACAAAATTTCCTATAGAAATGAAATTTTGACAAAATTTCCTATAGAAATGAAATTTTGACAAAATTTCCTATAGAAATGAAATTTTGACAAAATTTTCTATAGAAATGAAATTTTGACAAAATTTTCCACAGAAATGAAATTTGGACGAAATTTCCCATAAAAGTAAAATTTTGACAAAATTTCCTATAGAAATGAAATGTTGACAAAATTTCCTAGAAATGAAATTTTGACAAAATATCCTATAGAAATGAAATTTAGACAAAATTTCCCATGAAAGTAAAATTTTGACAAAATTTCCTATAGAAATGAAATTTGGACGAAATTTCCCATAAAAGTAAAATTTTGACAAAATTTCCTATAGAAATGAAATGTTGACAAAATTTCCTATAGAATTGAAATTTTGACAAAATTTCCTATAAAAATGAAATTTTGACAAAATTTCCCATAGAAATGAAATTTTGACAAAATTTCCTATAGGAATGAAATTTTGAAAAAATTTCCCATAAAAATAAAATGTTGACAAAATTTCCCATAAAAATAAAATGTTGACAAAATTTCTTATAGAAATGAAATTTTGACAAAATTTCCTATAGAAATGAAATTTTGACAAAATTTCCTATAGAAATGAAATTTTGACAAAATTTCCTATAGAAATGAAATTTTGACAAAATTTCCTATAGAAATGACATTTTGACAAAATTTCCTATAGAAATGAAATTTTGACAAAATTTCCTATAGAAATGAAATTTTGACAAAATTTCCTATAGAAATGAAATTTTGACAAAATTTCCTATAAAAATGAAATTTTGACAAAATTTCCTATAGAAATGAAATTTTGACAAAATTTCCCATTGAAATGAAATGTTGACAAAATTTCCCATTGAAATGAAATTTTGGCAAAATTTCCTATAGAAATGAAATTTTGTCAAAATTTCCTATAGAAATGAAATTTTGAGAAAATTTCCTATAGAAATGAAATTTTGACAAAATTTCCTATAGAAATGGAATTTTGACAAAATTTCCTATAGAAATGAAATTTTGACAAAATTTCCTATAGAAATGAAATTTTGACAAAATTTCCCATAGAAATGAAATTTTGGCAAAATTTCCTATAGAAATGAAATTTTGAGAAAATTTCCTATAGAAATGAAATTTTGATAAAATTTCCCGTAGGAATGAAATTTTAAAAAAATTTCCCATAAAAATGAAATTTTGAAAAAATTTCCTATAGAAATGAAATTTTGACAAAATTTCCTATAGAAATGAAATTTTGACAAAATTTCCTATAGAAATGAAATTTTGACAAAATTTCCTATAGAAATGACATTTTGACAAAATTTTCTATAGAAATGAAATTTTGAAAAAATTTCCCGTAGGAATGAAATTTTAAAAAAATTTCCCATAAAAATGAAATTTTGAAAAAATTTCCCATAAAAATGAAATTTTGACAAAATTTCCTATAGAAATGGAATTTTGAGAAAATTTCCTATAGAAATGGAATTTTGACAAAATTTCCTATAGAAATGGAATTTTGACAAAATTTCCTATAGAAATGAAATTTTGACAAAATTTCCTATAGAAATGAAATTTTGACAAAATTTCCTATAGAAATGAAATTTTGACAAAATTTCCTATAGAAATGAAATTTTGACAAAATTTCCTATAGAAATGAAATTTTGACAAAATTTCCTATAGAAATGAAATTTTGACAAAATTTCCTATAGAAATGAAATTTTAACAAAATTTCCTGTAGAAATGAAATTTTGGCAAAATTTCCTATAGAAATGAAATTTTGACAAAATTTCCTATAGAAATGAAATTTTGACAAAATTTCCTATAGAAATGAAATTTTGACAAAATCTCCTATTTTAGCCAAATCAGATAAGAATTGCGTCCTCTAGAAGCTCAAGAAGTCAAGATCCGAGATCGGTTTATATGGCAGCTATGGTTATGAACCGATTTTGACCATACTGTTGTTGGAAATCAAAACAGAACACCTCACGGAAAATTTCAGACGAATCGGAAAAGAATTGCACGCTCTAAAGGCTCAAAAATTCAAGACCGAAGATCGTTTTATATGGCAGCTATATCAAAACCATGGACCAATATGGCCCATTTACAATCTCAACCGACCTACACTAATTAGTAGTACTTGTGCAAAATATTTGTTTGTTTTCTGCTCCGTATAGACTCAAAAATGACTGAACTGATTTTCTTGCCATTTTCACAAATGGTACGCAATTGTCCCCTGATGAGAATAGGGAACTACATTTTTTAATATCTGAAGGGGTGGACGGACGCTCCCCTTTACTAGCGTCCTAGTAACGCTAGTTCTCGGAGATGGGTGATGCGATTTAAGCGAAATTTTGTGTGTGTTTTTTTTTAGTAACCTAAAATCAAAAAATTTGATATCCAAATTTCGGATGAGGTACCTAAGGGGCCGCCCCATCCCCGAAATCCACCAAATATATAAATACATACAGACCAATCACTACAATAGAGGACTCAAACGAAAACCATTTAAAAGTGGAAAATGAATCTGATATTCATATATGGTGTCAAGTGTTTAAGGGGCCCCCATCCCCATAACACCCATGACAATATGGGGCTCAAATAAAAGGGTAGTTGGGAGTAGAGAACGAAATTGATATCCACTTTCGGGACGAAGTTTCTGGGGGTGCCCCCTTTTCCAAAACACCCCCCAAACAGGACTTATTTACTGACTATGGCAATATGAGATTCAAATAAATGGTATTTGAGAGTAGAATACGAAACTGATTTCCAAATGTGGAACCAAGTGCGGACATCCCGCCCCCACCACCAAATAGGATGTATATGCTCACCATGACAATATGGGTTTTTTGGGTCCATACCCCAAACCAGACATATTTGCTGATTTTTGCAACTTAGAAAAAGAATTTGTAATCCAATTTTGAGACCAACGGTAATATGGGGTTCAAATAAATGATAGTTGAGAGCAAAGCACGATGCTTATATATTTTTAGGGGTAAGTGTTTGGGGGGAGGAGAAGGCCACCGTTGCGCACAGGATAGTATGTCCGCCTATGACGCCGAACTTCTGGGTTCAAACCCCGGTGTGGACAACAGAAAACTATTCAGCGGTGGTTATCCCCTTACTAATTCTGGATACATTTGTGAGGTACCCTGCCATGTTTAAACTTGTCTACCCACTTTCGGGACCAACTTTCTGGAAGTCTTCACCTTCCCGAAAACACCCCACAAACAGCAATTATTTACTGATCATCGCAATATGGGGCTCAAATAAAAGAATTTGGGAGTAGACTACGAATTAGATATCCAAATGTGGGACCATGTATTTGACGCACCGCCCCTTCCCCAAAAGAGTACAAATTTACCGACAATGCTTGGAGAACCAATATTGGGGACAAGTGTTTGGGGGATGTAGTTTAAATAAATGGCATCTGAGTGAAGAGCACGATCCTGATATTTTTTCCGGGCAAGGTGTGTGGGGGACCACCTCACCCCCGAAAACACCCCAATATCGGACATCAGAGAATATTGGGCTCAAATAAAGTCTTTTAAGAATGGAGTACAGCTAACATCCAAACTTAAATGGCCCTAAACCCTCCGACCGAATTCATAGATCAATAAAGATCATATGGGAATATATATGGGGGTATATTCATTTTGTCATTCTGTTTGTAACACATCGAAATATCCATTTCCCTATAATGTAAATATATTCTTGATCGTCATAAAAATCGAAGACGATCTAGCCATGTCCGTCCGCCTGGGTCTTAGGTCCAGCTGATTTAGGGTCTTAGGTCCATTAAAGCCACATTTATTATCCGATGTTGTTGAAATTTGGGACAGTGTGTTGTGTTAGGCCCTTCGACTTTCCTCTTCAATTTGGCCCGGATCCGATCCCTCGATTTAAGGTTTTGCCACCAGGCGCATTTATTGTCCGATTTTGCCAAAATTTAAAACAGTGAGTTGTGTTAGACCCATCGACATCCTTCTTCAATTTGGTCCAGATCGGTCCAGGTTTGGATACAGCTGCCATAGAGACCGATCTCTCGATTTAAGGTTTTGGGCCCATATTTGGGGACAAGTGTTTGGGGGAGGCATTATAATAGAAACTCCCCTTAAACCAAAGGCAATATGGGGTTTAAATAAATGGCCCATAAAAGGCGCATTTATTGTACGATTTCGCCGAAATTCGGGACAGTGAGTTGGGTTAGGCCCTTCGACATACAACTTCAATTTGGTCTAGATCGGTCCAAATCGGACCATATTTCGATATAGCTGTTATGGCGGCATAAATTATGCATTTTTCACCTGATAATGACGAAAGTCGGTTTACATATATATCCAGGGTGGCCCGACCGAACTTAACGCCTTTTTACTTATTCTAATTCTCCTTAAACCCAACCTTATCAATATTTACCTCTTGACATATATAGTCATGACATTTTTCCAAATAACTACTCTCTATTGTCCTCAAAATATTCGCAATTAAACCATTTGAATTTACCACAACAATTTCCGCCTTCTCTTCCTCAAACACAACACAAAAAAAAATGAAATTTGAACACAAATCTTAATACCATATTTCATACTGCCTAATGGCCATCCAATCTAAACAATCCACAAATTGTGTTTATGGCCAAAAACCAGAGCTGTGAAAAAATCCGAAAACAGATGGAACAATGCAACCAACCAGACAAACATAAACAACATTTTTGCTGCTGTGCATATTATCTGCACCACACATAAGGTAAACATCAAATATGTGATTGGCAATTGGCCAAATTGAAAAATAAATCCGGCAAAAGTGAATTTCAAATGTGAAAAATGCCCCTTATAACCGCAAACGAATTTACCTTTGTTTTTTGTTTCGTCATGTTTTGACAAAACACATACACACACACACACCAACGCACGTGTAAAAACAAATCAAGCGATTTTAAACTAATTTTGAAAATGGCAGTCAGCTCAAATAAGCATATGTATATGTAAATGTGGGAGAGAGAGAGGTTGAGGAAAAACAAATAAATTTGGTATTTATTTTTATAACGATTTTCAGTTATGAAGGGAGAATTTATTTGACCGGCAACAGGCAGGAGGTGCATGCGAAAAGTACTGAAAACGTACTGTATCTGTAAAAAGTACTGTATATTCAAAAAGTAATGTATCTGTAAAAAGTACTGTATCTGTAAAAAGTACTGAATATGCAAAAAGTAATGTATCCGTAAAAAGTACTGTGTATAGAAATAGTACTGTATATTCAAAAAGTACTGTATATTCAAAATGTACTGTATCTATAAAAAGTAGTGTATCTGTAAAAGATTTCACTGAAATTTGGAACAGTGAGTTGTGTTTTAGGCTCTTTGACACATTTCTGCAATTTGGCCCACATCGGTGCAGATTTGGATATAGCTGCCATTAGACCGATCTCTCGATAAGAGGTTTTGGGCCCATAAAAGGCGCATTCATTGTCCGATTTCGCCGAAATTTGGGACAGTGAGTTGTGTTGGCTCTTTAACATCTTTCTCCAACCTGGCCCAGATCGGTACAGATTTGGATATAGCTACCATATAGACCGATCGCTCACTTTAAGGAATTGGGGTCATAAAAGGAGCATCCATTGTCCGATTTCACTGCAATTTGACACAGTGACTTATGTGAGTCTTTTCGACATCCGTATCGTATATGGTTCAGATCGGTCTATGTTTGGATATAGCTATCAAAAATACCAACACTTTGTTCTACAAAAGTGAACAATGACTTGTACTATTTAGACCACTCAATGTTCGTGCCGAATTGGTCCAAATAGGATCATATTTGAATATAGCTGTTATGGGAGAATAAATTATGCATTTTTCCCGAGGTGGTGGATATCCAAAGTTCATCCGGGCCGAACTTTATGGGCCCAAAGCCTCTAATCGATAGATCGGTCTATATGGCATCTATTTCCAAATCTGCAGCGATCTGGGCCAAATTGCAGAAAGATGTCAAAGAATCTAAAACACAACTCACTGTTCCAAATTTCTGTGAAATCGATTACAGATACAGTACCTTTTGCAGATATAATACTTTTTTATTTGCAATACTTTTTGCATTTACAGTACCTTTTTCATATATAGTACTTACAGGTAGAGTACTTTTTCAAAAGTACTGTATATGCAAACAGTACTGTATCTGCAAAAGGTACTGTATCTAAAGAAGATCTTGCATCGCCCTTTCCAGGAAATATTCTCTTAGGAAAAAATTTCTATTAAATTATTTTAAAAAACAAAATTTCTTAAAAAAATGTCTCTAAAGTAATAGTGTGCTGTGTGGACACGAGATACTGTATCGCAGAATATCAGCAGATGGATACAATATACTTAAACTTGTATGTGTTACTACCACATCAAAGGGCAAACAGCAAATTTCATGTTGTTCCGTAGAACTATTTGGCCTAAGGAACGTTGCCAGAAAACTCTTCAATAGAGCAAAAGCTACAAACACCAGCCAGAGGACCAAGACATCTACAAGGCTTGAATTGACAAGAGCTTGAAGCAAATCTTTGATTAATTTTTGCATTGGTAGTTACTTTAGGGGCCTAACGAACTTTCTGACCTTAACTTATATTTCGTTAAGGTAACATACATTTCGAAGTTAGAGCATAAATGAGGAGTGAGTGAGGAAATACTTAAACTTCCATTTTTTTCCATGGGACACATTTGAACGAAGAGAGTACATTCTTTTTATAACCACTACCGTTTGTAACACATCGAAATATCCATTTCCACCCTATAAAGTTTATATATTTCTGATAAAATCTAAGACGATCTAGCCATGTCCGTCCGTCTGTCTGGTGAAATCTTTCGAATTATCTTTGTCCATAAACACAGATTCTCTCTTTGTCCATAAACAGGTTAAATTCGAAGACGAGCTATATCGGACTATATCTTGATATAGCCCCCATATAGACCGATCCACCGAATTAGGGTGTTAGGACCATAAAAAATCGGTCCAGATTTGGATATACCTGCCATATAGACCGATCTCTCGATTTAAGATCTTGAGCTTACAAAACGCGAACTTATTGACCGATTTTGCCAAAATTTGGGAGAGTGAGTTGTGTTAGATCCTTCGACATCCCTTTTCAGTTTGGCTCAGATCGGTCTAGATTTGGATATAATAGCTGCCGTATAAACCGATCTCTCGATTTAAGGTCTTGGGCGCATTTATTGTCCGATTTCGCCGAAATTTGGGACAGTGAGTTGTGATAGACAACTTCAACATTCTTCTTCAATTTGGCTCAAATCGGTCCAGATTTGGATATAGCTGCCATATAGACCGATCCCTCGATTTAAGGTTTTGGGTTCATAAAAGGCGAATTAATTATCCGATTTCGCTAAAATTTGTGGCAGTGAGTTGCGTTGGGCTCTTCGACATCTCTCTTCAAGTTGGATCAGATCGGTCAAGATTGGGATATAGCTGACATATAGACCGATCTCTCGATGTAAAGTTTTGGCCCCATAAAAGGCGTATTAACAATTCGATTTCGCTGAAAATTGACACAGTGACGTATGGTAGGCCTTTCGTCATCCGTGTCGTATACGGTTCAGATCGGTCTGTATTTTTTTTCTCTGTTACCCAACACGCAGGGGATGTCCCCTATGGATGCAGTTCATTGCGTTGGCGAGAGGAAATAAGGAATTGGAGTGGGGGGAAAAGGATGTAGTGCTTATAGACATTTGTCTTAAATCTTTGGATGCCAAAGTGGGGGGGAAAAACATTAGCCGGAAGTCGATTCCACATACGAAAGGTTCGGGCGAAATTAGAATTCCCTCTATAATGAATTGTGCGGTCCGCTGGCCAATCAATTACAAATGGGTGTGAGTTCCTGGAATGTCTAGTATCCCTGACACATATCCTTACATCAGGAATAAGAAGACTAATATCAGACGAACACACACCATGAAAGTACGGATAGAACAGCGCCAAACAACCCACATTGCGACAATGTTCAAGGGAGGCAATAGAGTTGGATACCCCACTGTCCCCAATCCAAGCCATTGCTCTCTTCTGTACACAGTCCAGTAGCTCCAGGGATGATTTTCAAGCTCCAGCCCATACATGTGAGTTGTACTCCATTTTCGGCCTTATGAAAGTGGTGTAGGTGTTAAGAAGATCAGACGGAGTAAAGTAATTCTTACACCGTTTAAGGAAGCCTAAACATTTGAATGCTTCTTTTGACACTTCAAATACATGTTTAGCCCAATGGACATTACTTCGTATTTTTAGGCCCAGAACATCAAGAGATTCTGATTGCTCAACATCTACACCGTTGATAGACAAAGGTGATCGTAATGGGTCAGTGAATCGTTTGTGTGACAACAAGCAGCACTGAGTCTTGCGTGCATTGCGTGCATCTACTCGATTCATTCGACCCCACTAGCCAGCAATTCATGGCGGAGTGTAACGCCCATAACCCGCCTCTTGTTCTAAATCTCTCGAAGACTTGGCCTATGGTCGAATGAGTACGAATGACCGAGATTACTGTCATCCGCAAATGAGTAGATCGGTTTCGACGTCTGACCCAACAGTTGATGAAAATTGGAAAAATAGAAGGAGAAGGAGAAAGAACAGAGCCCTGGGGGTACACCTGCGGTCAATTTGTGCTCATTGGATGAGAACCCATATATAACGACTCGAATAGTTCGATCTCTAAGAAGGCTCGAAATAAATCGAACGAAGCCATTACCAACACCAAATGCGACAAGCTTTGATAGTAGTGCACCGTGCCAGACCCTATCAAATGCCTTGGAGATATCCATAGCCACAACCTTACTCTCACCAAACTGGTGGATTGAGCTTGTTTTTTAATAACTTCCAAATAAATCCTAAAAATTTATAAATCTCTTAATAATTTATCTAAGAACATCTTTATACCATTTAGTACAACCTAATATCTCACCTTGCTATCCATCTATCTGTGGAAAGTAAGGAAAGAAAACCCACCACTTCTCTCTTTACAAATTTCCTGCACATTTCATGCACATGTAACTTTTAAATGTTAAAACCTTAAACTTTTAACACACATCAACTCAAGCTAAAGTAGACAGACAGACAGATAGACATACACAGTAAGATTGAATTAACCTTGGAATATTTTTGGTAATTTTTTTTGTTTTTCTTTTTTGTGTTCGACACTTTTTCGACAACAATGTCTAATGAGCATTACAGACATTTAAAAAGATACACCGGCAGACCAAGTGAACAATCAACCAAAACGACCGGCTGCCCAAAAAGGTACAAAAAGCCTAAAGACAATGAACACTGAAGTGTAGCAAAAAAAAAAAACAAGGTATGGATAATAAGAAAACTACGTAACCGAGAGATCCCAAAAACCAAAAGAAAAAACAAAAAAAGGCAAACTGGTATTTTATGGCATCCATGATAGGTAGATATGTGGCCTAAAGCACCAGCTCTAAGTCATCAGACAGATGATTTTTTTCTCTTCTTCAGTTTCAGTTCTTATTATCTTCTCAACTTTTTGTAGGCAAAGTTTTTTCTAAGAACAGAAATATTGAGTGTAAAAGAAACACTCGAAACTTTTTTTTTGGGTTTTGGTTGGTAAATTACCATTATATATTTCTGCTGTAGAATGTTAGGCAAAACATGATGGACCAAGTTAAAATTGCTTTTGAATTCAATAAGGAAACTGTGGATGAGTTATGTCAACATTTGAAATTGCATATATGCTGTCATACAACTCTAAATAGAGGAATGAAAAGGACTAAAACTCATTCTAAACTACGATTGTATATGAATTTCTAGCACTATGGGACTCATACTTGATGGAACAAGGAAACAAACTTTGTTGTCTGTAGACAACAATTTAATGAAATTTTATATTGGGTTGCCCAAAAAGTAATTGCGGATTTTTCATATAGTCGGCGTTGACAAATTTTTTTACAGCTTGTGACTCTGTATTTGCATTCTTTCATCTGTCAGTTATCAGCTGTTACTTTTAGCTTGCTTTAGAAAAAAAGTGTAAAAAAAAGTATATTTGATTAAAGTTCATTCTAAGTTTTATTAAAAATGCATTTACTTTCTTTTAAAAAATCCGCAATTACTTTTTGGGCAATTTCGATGAAATTTTCTATAAAGACAAAACGTCCAAGTAATTGGGGCCATTGAGTGGAGCGGACGTGTGTTTATTCCGTTCCTTAAAGAAAAAATATCCGTATCTCAATAAAGGCACTACCTATTACGAACAGTTTTAAAGCTTTTTGGAGTAGACTAGAAATGGGCTCAAAAGACCCAATAGTGGCGTCGGACCGTAGCATGTTGGTATTACCTAAGGTGGTATTTCCGACTCGGATTCAGACAGTGACGGTGTCAATGAAACACTCATCGCAGCCAAATCCAGAGATGAGGGCAGCGAGATGACGGCAGCAGTGAGCGATGGCTTTGCTTAGCTCACAAGCAGACCAAGAAAGCTATGCGGGGCATGACGAAGGAGACAGAGGAGAATGTGTCGGCAGCGCAATTGGGCGAAATTGCAGGATGCTGGAAGGGATAGAACTGACATTCCAAGCACTTCTACGGAAGCTGGAAAGAGAATCAGATCTCCCGAAGATGCTGGAAGGGAAAGAACTGACATTCCAAGTACTTTTACGGAAGTTGGAAAGATCTCCCGAAGATCATAACACTGCTAAAATGCTGAAAAAGAAAAAGGGCTCCCCGCTTTCAAGAACTTTGGGAAAATCAAGCCCGCAATGGAGACTCCAGACAGTGTCCTTCGGAGGTAGACAAAGTCAGAACAGGGACGAAGGAAGAGCGCACTTCCCCTCAGTCTTCATGGAGGCCTGTGACTTCCAAAAGGAGGCCAGAGCCATTATGGAAACGGAAGATGATCGCTGAGAATGGCAAGGAGCCGCCCTTTTACGCCAGAGTGGCAAGGAAGCACAACGGAGATGAGCTGATTAATGAAATTATGTTCATCCGGTAGGATTCCACCAGATCATCGATCCCAAGTGGAGGATCTATTAAAAAAGCGGATTTTTGAACATGTTTGGAACTCTGTAGAGGATCCATCCATACAAATAACGAGCTGCGAGTATAGATGGGCCATCTTTACGCTGCGTTTTGTGTCAGCGGAAAGTTTTGATAACGTCAAACAGCTCGTCAGACATATCCACGCTCCCCTGGGAGGGCGCAAAGTTCGACCTGGTGAGAATGGACATCCCCCAGCTCAAGAAAGCGATGACGAAGGAGGGGCCATCTTTACGCTGCGTTTTTCGTAAGCGGAATGTACTGATAACGTCAAACAGCTCGTAAGAGATATCCACGCTCCCTGGGAGGGCGCAAAGTTCGACCTGGTGAGAATGATGGACAACCCCCAGCTCACAAAAGAGACGGTCTTCATCAAGGGATGGGACAGTAAATTTGCGACGCAACGCATGTTGGGATTCTTGGGCAAGCAAAACTAAGGTTTGGTCGCCGAGAAGTGGGAGGTCTTCTACAGGGAGGAGGAGGGAACTCTCTTTGTGGTTGGCATTGATCAAGTCTCCGTGAAGAGTTTGGCTAAGATTAAAGGCAAGGCACACTACGGGATCAAGGGTGTCTTTTTCATGATTGGGAAGACTAGGATAAGCAGAAATCCTCATATGGAGACATCAGGCCGTTCAGTGACTCAATACCGCCCAACAAACAGGGGGCTAACGATGAGACAACCACCGACTCTCTCAATATTAGAAAACTAGGATAAGCTAAGATCCTAATACTAAAATATCAGGCAGTGCAGTGGAGAGACACCTAACACAGGCTTACAAACAGGGATCCGACGATGGACCCAACACTGACTTCAAGATTCGGAAGACTAGGTTAGGTAAAGATCCTAATATTGAAACATTAGGCAGGGCAGCGACATGAGTCTCAATGCAGCCTAACGAACAGGGAACCGACGATGATACCATCATCTACTCCTAAGAAGCCCATTTACTTAAGATTTGGAAGACTAAGATAGGCAAAGATCCTAGTATTGAAACATCAGGCAGTACGGGGAATTGAAACTCAATACAGACTAACGAATAGCGATCTGACGATGGAACCATTACCGACTTTATAAGGATTCGGAAGACTACGATAGGCAAAGAACCTAATACGATGATATCAGGCAGTGCAGTGACAGCAAAGTCAATGCAGTCTAAAGAACAAAGAGTAGACGATGAGATCATCACCCACTCCCAAGATGCCCAATTACAGGAGGACCAATGATTAAGGTAATCCAGATTCATTTCTACCGGAGCGAGACTGCTACACACGCTCTGATGGAGAAAACCAGCAAGGGAAAATTTCATATTGCCTTAATTCAAGAGCCATGGCCGACCCGAAACAAAGCTTCTGGACTGAACCAAATCAACTACCAATTATTCTATGCTTACATTGGTACTCGGGCGAGGACCTGCGTTATTTGTTGTAAAAATTTAAATTATGTATGTTCCCCAGAGTTGCCAACGTCGTATGCAACAGTGGTGAGACAGGAAGACGGTAGAGCATCCCTGGCATCACTTAATCTGCCATTTGAATCTTCGAAACTGCCACCCACGTCGGAGCTGCAACGGTTGGTGAGGAAAGCAAAACGGACAAGAAATGAGATACTAATAGGGTGTGATGCGAACTCTCACCACATTTCGTGGGGTAGCACCAACATTAATAAGCGGTGCCAAGCCCTGGCAGAGTTTTTGAATACCAACGACCTAATAACACTTAATATTGGTAACACCGCTACCATTGTTAATAGGATTAGGGAGAAGGTATTAGATGTGATGATATGATCGGAAAATCTAATCGATGGAGTTCAGGAATGGAGGGTCTCCATGGAACACTCTTTCTCTGACCATCGCTACAATAAGTTGAGAATCGCATGGCCAGGGCCGAATCCGATAAGCTTCCGTAATAAGTTGAAAACCAGCTGCCCAAAATTAGGAAGACTACTCAGAAGAAGACTTGGGCAATATAATTTAGATTGTCCAAGCATAGAAGACATTTACAAAAATGTCAACAGGATTACGGCTGCACTAGTGTAGACTTTCAATGATAGTTGTCCTCTTCGGGAAAGGAAATCAGCCCGAGACAAACCCTGGATGATCGGGGAGATTCGCAATATTGGGAAAGAAGTCCGCAGGTCCTTTGACAGAGAATGTCGCAAAAACGTGGAACTTTATTGGAATGTGTATTACACATGGCTCAAGGAATACAATAAAATTACCAGAGCGGCAAAACTTGCCTCCTGGAAGTTTTACTGCGAACAGGTCGATAGCTTTAATGACGCTGCCAAGATGAAAATGTTTCTCTCAAAAACCCATGTCCAAACTGAAACGTTAGTAGACGACATGGGAGTGAGAGTAGAGACAACGGAGGACGTGTTGAGGGTTTTGATGAAACCCCTTTTCCACAGGACACGACGGCACTCCCGTAGACACCGAAATCTTAGAATAAAGGTGTTGATCGAAGGTTTATAATTATGGAATTTATGGTGAAGGAATCCTTGAGGGCCTGATGGAACATTTCGGCGTTACTACAGAAAGAGAGGCCATCGTACAGAAGAGGAGGTCACCGTAGCGCAGAGGTTAGCATGTTCACCTATGACGCTGAATGCATGGGTTCGAATCCTGGCGAGACCATCAAAAAAATTTTTCAGCGGTGGTTTTCTCCTTCCAATACTGGCAACATTTGCGAAGTACTATGCCATGTAAAACTTCTCTCCAAAGAGGTGTCGCACTGCGGCACGCCGTTCGCACTCGGCTATAAAAAGGAGGCCCCTTATCATTGAGCTTAAAACTTGAATCGGACTGCACTCATTGATATGTGAGAAGTTTGCCCCTGTTCCTTAGTGGAATGTTCATGGGCAAAATTTGCAATTTTACTACAGAAGAGGCATATTTTCACAGCGTTCCCGGGACTTGCAGGAGGCAAGGGTGGTATTTATACCCAAGCCCGGCGAGGCAAGTTATGCGACACCAAAGACCCTACAGACATATAAGCTTTAAGTCCTTTCTACTCAAAACCATGAAACGTACTGTGGGCACCTTGATAAAGATTAGGACATCCTGAGAATTGCTCAAATGCAAACAGCATGCCTATGTCAAGGGAAGGTCGGAAGGTGGATAATGTCCTGCACGAGGTTGTGCATAAAATAGAAAAATCCTTCGATGTCAAAGCGTACCCATTGGCGGTATGCATTGACATCGAGGGGCTTTTAAGAATGTGCGGACCGACAAACTGATCCATCCTTAGACCAGTATTGGGTGGATACGGTCCTAAGAGACGGGGTAAACCATATACTAAGAAACAGGTGGATAAATTGTGTCTCCCATGACATAAATATAAGGGAGAAAGTGACACAAGGCACGCCACTTTGGGAATTTTTCGCCACTCCCATGGGTGACTACCATAACTGACATATTACGGATGCTGGCTGAGGAAGGATTTTAACCCATCTGCTATGCAGATGATGTTATAATACTTTTAAGGGGTAAGGATCCGAACCAGCTATGCAGAAGGGCCGAAAGGGTCTTGCAGATGGCATACGCCTAGACCTAGAGGTCGCAATGTTAATAGAGAGAAGACTGAAATCTGTCCTCAATAAAACGATTTCGACAAAGTCAAATACTAAGGAGTCATTTTGGATAGGAAATTAAATTGGAAGTATCACACTCAGGAGCTTATTGAGAAGGCTCACAGATGTTGGGCATTATGTAGATGGGCCGTAGGCTCGAAATGGGGCCTGAATCCGAGGATAGTCCACTAGCTTTACAGGAGAGTGACTAGACCAATGCTAAATTAAGCCTCAGTAGTTTGATGGACTGATATGGGACCTTAAATCGGGAGATCGGTGTATATGGCAGCTATATCCAAATCTAGACCGATATGAGCCAAATTGAAAAACGATGTCCAGGGGCCTAACACAACTCACAAATGCGCCTTTTGTGGACCCAAGACCATAAATTGGCAGATCGGTTTATATGGGGGCTATATCACGATATAGTCCGATATATCCCATCTTCCAACTTAACCTGCTTATGGACAAAAAAAGAATCTGTGCAAATTTTCAGCTCATTATCTCTATTTTTAAAGACTGTAGCGCGATTTCCATCCCAGTTCCTGGATGGAATCTTCAGGGGCAAATTTGCATCTGCACCCAGTCAATTTTCAATTCTAAAGAGTTTGAATTAAAAATCTTTTACATAGAATATTTCGTTGTAGTGTTTATCCGATACAATTTTGCCAAAATTGTAATTCTTAAAAAGTTGTCACACAACTTTTGTTTTTGGAGATCCTTCACAAAATAAGTTGAGGCATTTTAGATCAATCTTTAACTCAAAACATGGCCTATATTAATACACTGGCTCGCTCCAATGTATTTTACGAAGCAATATTTTACTAATCTTAAATTGGGGAAGTTCATGACCTGTTGATGGGCGCTTCTTAAAACCACATGGCCTCTTAATAATAAAAATATGATAAATAAATATATCAAATATTAAAGTAAACACAAAAGTGCCTGGTACTGCAAGAGGTCTTTCATTGAAAAATCATCACCTTTCACTTATCAAGTATTTTTTTTTTCTATTTTATACATTATGACAGGTCATAAAATATAAGAGCCAAACAAACAAAAAAAGAAGCAACAATTGACTTCAAGAGTGGGAATATAACAATTAAACATACAAAAAAAATTATTAACACCAAAATGAAAAATAAACAATGCTACATCCAAAAAAATTAAAAAAAAAACTGATATCAACAAAAAGAAAAACAAAAAACGGCAAAAATACACGTACCTGAAATCAAAGCAAACACGAATTGAAATATAATAATTAATTATTTACTTTGGGGTTTTTATTGCTAAGCGTTTTTTTTTCGTTTTGTTTGCCTTTTTTTCTCATGTGGTATCTACTTTCATCAGCGAAAACCCTATGAAAACGATATACTACGTTTGAGTACAACGAGAAAAAAAAACACACAGAGACAAAGAAAAACAAAACATTAAGAAATAAATAAAACAAATTGAGAAAAGGAAACCCCCTGTAATAACAACAAAATGAAGAATGATTAATGTCCGACACAGTCAACCATTGTGTTATGCTATACCAGAAGTTAATATAAAGTGATTTACCTATAAAACAATCACTGAGTAGTCTAAAAACCAGAGGCAAAAATGTTCTTAGATTTTCAGGTAAAAGTGGACCCTCCCCCATACCCCAATTTTCAAAAACGCCAGATCTCGAAGATGCGTGCACTGATTTAAGCGAAATTTTGTATGTCACCTTATGGTACCTAAAAACACGAAATTGGTAAAACATTCTGGGATCAAATAACCTGGGGGGGCGCCCCATCCCAAAACCCACCCGAACGGACATGGTCACTGATTGGGACAATATGGGTGTCAAATGAAAGGTAATTAACAGTAGAGTACAAATTTAGTATACAAATTTCACATTGAGTGTCGGGGGGTCCCCCACCCCCAAGAAAGTCCCAAGAGGACACTTCACCGCTTTGGACAATATGGGTATCAAATGAAAGGTATTTGAGAATAGAGTACGAACTTGCCATTAAAATGTTACCCTAAGTGTTGGGGGGCCACCACCCCCAAAAACACCACCCAACAGCACACTTTAACCGCTTTGGGTAATATGGGTATCAAATGAAAGGTATTCAAAAGTAGAATACAAATCTGAGACAAAAAATTATTTTTTGGTGTCTGAGGGCCCACCTCACCACCCAAAACCACCCAGCAGGACAAATTTACCGATTGGGATAATATGGATATCAAATGAAAGTTATTTAAAGGTAGAGTCCAATGCTGATATAAAAATTTATTTCTTGGTGTCTGAAGCTCCTCCTTACTCCCCAAAACCCTTCAACAGGTCATATTTACCGATTGGGACAATATGGATATTAAACAAAAGATATTTGGAAGCTGAGTACACATCTGTTATAAAAATTTGGTCCAAGGTGTCTAGGGGACCTCCCCAGTCCAAAAAAACCCTCAAAACGGACATAAATGTCCAAAGTCACAAAATGGGTATCGAATGAAAGGCCTTTGGGACTTGACTACGAATGTGGCATGCACAATTAGGACAGAGTCTAGGACGGGCCCATCCACCAAATACCCTTCAATAGGACGTGTAGTTCGATCGGGATAATATTTCAATAAAGAGAAAGCTCTATGACAATATATTTCGAATCTAATGTTGGTATAAGGATTCAAGTATCTGGGTCACGTCCTACCGTTCCGCAGGACAGTAGATCGCGAGAATAAAAGACTCAAATAAATTGTCGTTTGGTTCTTAGCGTCGGGGGGACCCTCTCCTCCCAATAAATGCAACGCCAAACTGTCATGTAGGATGACCGAGAATATATTGCACTCAAATAAAAGGACATGCAGAGGGCAATCCCCCTCCTCCTATCCTACCCGAAAAAATGAATTAAAAATAATATATGAATAATATGAAATAATATATGAAGGCCGATCAGGATAGAATAGGACAGAAATAATAGGTCTTTGGTAGTAGAGTACACATTTTCCCCTCAAATTGGGATGGACACAGGAGGACCTGCGGATCTTTAAAAATGTAGTATCCCAAGTGGTCGCTTTGAAATATGATTTTAAATGTAGATAACCAATACAAAAAAAGTGTGAATCCGAACGAGTGCCCCTAGCCCTGAATATCTTGATAGCCTCCTTCAAAATGCTTGACATTATGGGGCTCAAACAAAATTGTGCTCTAGCACGTAGCTGACATTATTTCAGAGTCCGCCTCTAAGCTCCCTTCAAACCTTTAAAAAAATCCCCTCAAATCGAACATATTTACCGACCATGGCAGTATGGATCTTAAATGCAAGGTATTTGGGAGAAGACGCTGAATCTTATATCAACATTCGGGATCAATTGTCTAGGGGACGTCCCACCCCCATAACAACCGACAAATAGGATGTTTTTGCTCAGCATGACAATGTGAGACTTAAAGAGAGTGGAGATCAAATCAGGTAGAAGTCATAAACACGAATGCAAAGCTTAAGGATATTGCATACTAAATATATATTTCCAATTTCTTAAGGAAAAATTCTTTAGATGAAAAATATTTTACTTCATATTAAGAATATTTTCTTAAATGTTAGTATAAGAGATCCTTAACTTTCAGACTTACAATTAAAGACAAAAACCTTTCAATAAACGTTAAATACCGTCGAAAAGCAAAATTCGAAATGAAAAGTTGCAACTGATAAACATAGGCGTATTTTGCTCTAGAAATGATTACCAGGAACCATTCGACAAAGAAAATGGTCTTTAATTTGTAGTAACGTTTTATGGGTTTGTGGTGTTAAGCAACTAAATGGTCTGTTATCTTCTTCTTCTTCCTACCTAGATTATCTCAAATCAACTCGGTTCTCTAAAATATCTCATAATTTTTTCCAATATAGTAACCAACATTGAATACCTTCATTCTCAGGTAGTGCTCACAATAAGAAACGCTAAAACATTTGTTTCTTCATTCAAGTTCGCTGATGCTGCGTTATGGTGTGGCGGCAACAGCTGTCTAAAACAGCAGGTTTGGCAAAAAGGAAATCTGAAAAGATTGTAACAAAGAAAGATTGTGCTTACTGGTGGTTGAAAACGCCATGGAGATAGATGAATGATTTAATGGAAAGGTAAAACAATTAGAAACAACCACATCCTATGGTCTTTCACTCTGCCAGTCGGCTAGTTGGTTGGTGGGTCTTCTATCGTAGTTTTCTTTTTCACATTCATCTATGGCAGTGTCTTCTTGAACTGCCTTGGTCCCTGCCAGCAGGCACAAAGCCCATTTCCCCTCCCTCGCTTAAAATGGATTTGTGGTTGCAAAAAAATTGTAACAATACCCCAACAACAACATGATGTTGAGATTTGAATTGGATACACACAATTCGGTGTTTTGCGGAGGTTTCTAGTGGTCTGAGATTTCGTTTCATCATTAGTTAGATCTGTCTTACAGTTCATTGAAATGTGAGTGCTTAGTCTACGTAGCTGGTGCTGATGACGGTGAGGATGATTCACTGGCATGATTGAAAATTATCAAAGGTGTGCTAATTTGAAATGTTTTGCAACAAAAAACATTTGTAGGCCTATGATTTTTTATGAGTGTGAATTAAATGCTTCATTCAGATGGAAACTTTTCAAAACTATGGCAGTCATATGTTTAAATTTAACCAAAATTGTTAATAATATTTTTTTTGAAGCCACCATGACTCAGAGGTTGTCATGTCCGCTTGAAGCAGAACGCCTGAATTCAAATTCAGGCGAAAACATCAGAAAAGTTTTTTTATCGGTTATTATGTCCTCCTAATGCTGGCGACACTTGTAAGGTAATTGCTTTACCCAGGGGGAAAACTAGTAAGGCCTGCTTAAATCATGTCTCATAACAGCGCTTCAGCCTTCTAATAAAAAGACCTTGTGCCATTTAAAATTAAGCTTCCAAGAGGACTATCCAGCAACTTCTAAAAGTTTGAAAAAGCGATGCCTCTACCGTCCTTATATAACCCTTCTGAAGTACCCCATAAAATATATGAGCCACATGTGAGTGACTATTGAACTTCTGATGGTTTTGAGCAGTAGTTCTGTCTTTCTTAAGGCTTATTCGAACCTTGATAGATTCTGCTGAAAATGTATACAAGTTAGTCAGTTCTCGCAGCATCGTTACATTAGTTTAGTGAAAAACTTCCGAAATAAGGTAAATACCCACTGAACAAAATCGGAAGACTACTCAGAGAAAAACTTGGACAAGATACTTAGGAGAATCGTTAAGTGGAGCGGACGTTTTGTTATAATAGGTCATAATTTTTGGAAAAAAAATTTTTGGGTCACTCAAAGACAGCAACGATAGTGTTATCCATTAGGTGGTTGATATTCTACGTCTATTTCCAGTGGAGTGGCAGATCTAGAGCCCGGTAATAGGTTTAGAATGAAATCCAAAGACCCAACAGCTGCGGTGGTGGTATCAGGCCTTAGCATGTTGACTGCTACGGAAACCACGGCTGGTGGAGTGGCTGCTCCAGGCTCCACTTGCCGACAGACGGAGGCTTTTAACGAAGACACCTGGTTCAAGTCTTAAGGACAAGGGCGAACCTGTTCCATCTTCGCATGCCTACAATTTGCATAGGCCATCGACCTTTCCCGGCAAATCGATACGCTCTTTAAGAAGTTCGAATAAGAGAAGGCGCATCGCTCTCAGGTTTATTGAGAGGCTTAGAGGCAAACGAGCGTAAGACTCTCACTGTTAGGGAGAGAGACCCCCGCGTATTCGCTGCAAAGACTACCCCAAGACTACACGTCTAGATTGGGAAACTGCATCGCAGTCAGCCAAAAGGCTGCGATCACCTAAAGGCATCCCATGCCTAAAAGAACTAGGACAAGCAATATTAAGAAGCGTCGAAGAACCTTCGCTAATGTCGCTAGGGACATTTTGATGATGGCGGTTGTCGACAAGGGAGAAGAACAGGGCTGCATATCTAGAAATATTTGAGTGGGATAGTCAATGGACTGTCATCAGTATACTCCGTTGTCCTTGCGGAAATTCCTGAGCCTCCTCCAGTTTGTGACGATGTAGACTGGTATCGGGGCACATACAAATTAATTTCCTTCCGGTATCAACGCTCAATTGAAATGTATCGCTGCGCCCTAAAAAAAATTGGTGAGATCTGGCTAGTCAAGAAGGAAGATATTCCTTCTCGACCAATGGCGCACCCAATCTTTTAACCACCGACTGGAATATTGGTAGACTGGATGAGGCTGATGGTGACCGGAGACATGCAGTATTCGAACTTAACTTCGGCTCTCTCACAGACCTCAACAAGTCTGAAGGAGTTGTATCCTACGGGTTCAACAAGCTGAAACAAAAGGTCTATAAAGGTGGTGGGGTTGGGGAATCAGGAGACTATTCAGCAGTTGTTGCTGAACACTTCCATGAGGAACTATCGGCCACATCGCTAAAGTCTGGCGGATTGCAGGAGACTGAAAATCCCCCTGCCACAATCGACAAAGGAGGGGATGGCATCGAAACGGGACCCGCCAAGCGCTGTCTGAGTGGGTACAAAGTTGGACTGGGCTCAAGGAGTGCGCCAGCGGGGAAGCACGAAACTCAGAAAGTACTTCGACAGCTTCAAAAAGTTCTTTGAAGCATCTAAAGAGAAATCGTCCACACTGCAAGTGTCCAGTGTCCTGAGGAAGAGTGGTTCCACAACTTCCTCACCTACCCCTGGATGCGTACGGAAGCTCATCATAACAAGTTCTAACGAATCTTGTGAGGTTGAACTCCTGGTGGAATCAGAAGACGAGACTGACACAACAGTGGTTGAAGTTCTGAATCCTGACTATGGTTTCGTTTCTACAGATGAATTTCCATTATTGTAATGCCACGTCGGCGGCACTAAAGGCCCTCCTGATGACAGGGGGATTTGACGTGGTTGTTATCCAGGAACCATAGGTGTGTGGAGGAATGGTACGTGGACTAAGAATTCCTGAATTAAACTACACAAAGGTACGAGCGTAGGTACGTGCAAAGAATAGTCGAAATGTTTCCTTTCTTCAGTCGTAATATACAATGGTAACATTTCTTGATATTGAAAGTGCTTTCAATAATGTAAAACCGACGTCAATCAAAAAGGAGTTGGAATTTCTAGGCATCAACTCTACCGTAAGAGAGTTTATTAATAACTTACTTACTAAAAGATGTATTACGGCAGGCTTGGGATCTGTGGTTCGCAAGTTGTTGGGCTATTTAAAGCGATCTGGATGGTTCAACGGTAGGAAGTAGAAGGTACCACTGTTCCTGTGGGTACCACAATGGACGAAAACGTGTAAATAAGTCTGATAGCAGACTGCCAATTAAACCTAACCTTACCTTCGTATTCTACTCTCTACCTTTCGTTTGAGTACCATTTGTCCCTTTGGGTGTACATGTCCGTTTGGCGCGTTTTTTGGGCTGGGACGAATCGCCTGGGAATAGGACACAAATTTTAATAAAAGTTTCGTATTGTACTTTCAAGTAGCTTTCGTTTGAATATTATATTGTCTCGATCGGCCTACATGTCCATTTGGGGGTGGTTTTTGCAATGGGGAAGCCCCTCTGGGATTTAACCCCAAATTTCTATATAAGTTTCGTATTCTACTTCCAATTATGTTTCATATCATACCCATATTGCCCAAATCGATAAACTTGTCTATTTGGGTGGGTTTTGGGGTAGGGCGTCCCCCACATTTTTATTCCAATTTGGTGTTTTTGGGTTGCAATAAGAGGACAGACAATATTTCGTTTGAATCGATGCGTCCATGTCTGAGATTAGGCATTTTTTAAAATTGGAGTTACGGGGAGGGTCCGCCACCATCGCGGATATCACAAAATGAAGTACCTTATTGTCAACGGAGAGTCGAATTCTACCACCTGTGCTTAGTATGGTCCAAATCCGTTCAAAACCTGATATAGCTGCCATATAAACCGATCTATGATCTTGACTTCTTGATCCTCTATACAACGCGTCTCTTATCCGATTTGGCTGAAATTTTCCATGAAGTGTTTGTTTATGACGTCCAACAACCTAGGCCTTTATACGGCGCAATTCTTATCCCTTTTAGCTGATATTTTGCACGATGATTTTTACTAGGTCTCCAACAGCCAAACCAAGTATGGGCGGGATGGCAGAAGTTGAAAAATGTCATCTATGGTGAAGGGTATGTAAGATTCGGCCCGTCCGAACTTAGCACGCTGTTTCTTGTCTTCATAAAGCAGATTAGATTTGGAAAACATTTTTAGGAGCAAACTTATCACATATCAATAAGTGCTCAATGATAAAGGACCTATTTTTCTAAACCAGAGTCCGAACAGTGTGCCGCAGAGCGACACATTTTTGAAGAGAAGTTTTTACATGGTTTAATACCTCACAAAGGTCGGTACGAGGGAAAATCAAAGCTGACATTTTTTCTAATATCCTTACCAGGATTCAAACACACACAGCGGTGGCCTTATTTACAGTCTATTTTCAATATTCCTAAACAAATTCCTTTTCAGTGAATCAAATCACACATTTCTTACACACCCTTTCCAAAAAAAATGTGATTTGTTCATAGAATTTGCATCAAGTTACTTAGTTCAGCGAAAAGCCACAGCGGCCAAAAGTACTTCATCAGAAGAGGATTTTTTTTCCTCTCGTTATATAAAACTCATATTAAAAATGAATCATTTCGCGTGGCCTCTTGTCTGTCTTGCCTTTGAGAAGAAGTTCATTCGGTCAAATGGTGGTGATATATGTGAAGCAAGTCTGATATTTTATTGTGAGGTTGTCTTTAAGAGAAAGAGAAAAAAAAACAAATTATGTATATTCTTACTTTTATTACTCAAAACCAAGCGTCGCCAATTCAGACATTTTTTTATTGGTTTTGCAAAAAAAGTTTGAAGTAAATAAGACAAAAAACCAGGCTATGAAATCATAACAATTTAAAGCGAAACGTGAACAAGCAACTAAAGAAGCAGCTGCTAAGCCATTCAAGACTGTGCCATTCATTGAGCTGACTGAGTGAGGGTTTTTTAAATACTTTTTGCTTGCCGGTCCCTCGTAGCCTATTGTTGAAGCCAGAAGTGGTTTTATCCTTAAAAGGTTTTATTGCTACCTGTTTGCTTATGGCTGAGCCTTTATGGGTTTTGCGCATAATCTGTGCTCTTTGTAAAGCTGAGATTTTTACCTGCACATGGACTTTGAACATTTGTCGCAACAAAAGAAACAGAAAATCGAACCAAAACCATTCATTCTTGTTTTGCAAAAAATAAATTAAATAAATTACCCTGTATTGAATATAGTGTTGAGATTTTTGTGGAAATCTACAGCAGGGAGTTTTCGTTTTATTTCGGGATGCATGCGTACATTGAGACTCTTGTGCTGAATGCGGTTATGTTGAATTCCCACTAAACGGAGATGCTATAAATTTTATGATCTTACACCTGCCCCTTAGGATTTGATTGATTTGCTTTACGGTGAAACCTTAGCCCACAATGCAGAGAATGTAGTAAACCGTGTTGTATCCTTTGTTTCAATAAATTTAATTGCAAGCAACATGTCGGCATTATCTTACATATCTCTATTACTTGATTCCATAAATATGGGAAAATGTATACCAAGACAAGATGTATTGACTTTATAATCATCCATTTTGTTTAATGATAAAGAAACCACTAAAGGTAATGGAGCCAGGCCACAACGGGGTAAGGGGGAATGAAATGGCAGACGATTTAGCAGTGAAGGCTAGAAAACTGCCATCGATAAACTTGGTTAACTCGAAGACTTTCGGGTCGACTCAGTCCGATTTAAGGGCGTGAGCGACAAACGTAACACTGTGAAACAGCGAAACAGTCGGTAGAACGGCGAAAATCCTAAAGGGTGATCCGGATCGTGAGAGGACGAGGCTTTTACTGAAAGGATCTCCCGATTTGCGCCCTCTAGAGACTTAAGAACACAAATGGGAAGATCAGTTTATATGGTAGTTTACCGATCGAATTGTATCATTCTTAGTATGGTGCCATTAAATGTCTGGGAAACATATTTCTGAATTCCAAAAACCCCCCTCGACTGTGGCATATCACTCAACGAGATAACGGAAAAGTTCAATATTTACCTGTTCTAAGTGCCGCGCCAAAGAAATATCTCAGGGAAATGTTCCAGGATGAGGGGAAAATTTCAGCCAAATTGAATAAGAATTGCGCCCTCTAGAGGCTCGAGTAATAAAATCGGAGATCGATTTACATAGCACCTACAGCAGGTAATGAACCGATTTGGAGCATACTTGGCACTGTTATTGGAAATCATAACAAAACGAAACGTGCATAATTTCAGCCAAATCAGATAAGAATTGCGTCCTCCAGAGGCTCGAGAAATCAAATCGGGATCGCTCCATATGGCAGCTATATCAGATTATGAACCAATTTGGACCATACCTAGCACAGTGGTTAAAGCCATAACAAAACGCCATTTGCATAATTTCAGCCAAATTGAAAAAGAATTGCGCCCTCTAGAGGATCGGGAAATAAAGTCGGAAAATCGGTTTATATGCCAGCTATAGCAGGTTATGTACAGATTTGGACTATACCTATCACAGTGGTTGGAAGTCATAACAAAACGCCACATGCAAAATTTCAGCTAAATCTAATCAGAATTGCGCCTTCCCGAGAAATCAAATTGGGAAACCGGTAGAGATGGGTAAATACCCAAAAGATATTTACCCGGTAAATTGGATAAATACCCGGGTGTTTAGTCATACATACCCAAAAGCTGGGTTTTTACAATTTTGCAGGTATCTTGAGTAAAAAAACCTTTTTAAACGATTTTTGTAGTTTCGTATTCTTTTTATATAAACCTGACCTTCTGATCTCATTCGGAATTTACCTATATATAGCCGCTATATAGACCGATCTCCAGACTAAAAGTCTTGAGGCAATAAATTCGTCATTTTCATCTGATTTCGATGAGAATTGGCATAGTGAGATCTGGTTGAACCCCATCCATTCCTGTCAAATGTGGTCTTGATCGGACCATATTTGGATATAGCTGCCATATAGACCGAACTCCCCATATAGAGCCTATAAAATGAAATTTTTCATCAAATTTCGATGAAATTTGGCACATTGAGTTCTGGTGGACCCCTACACCCTACGGTTGAATGTGGTCCAGATCAGAACATATTTGTATAAAGCTGCCATATAGACGGATCTCCTAATATAGTGTATTGAGGCTATAAAATAGGAAGTTTTTTTTATCCAATTTCGATGAAATTTTGCACAATGACTACTGGTAGACCCCTACCCGTTCTTCTTAAATATGGTCCAAATCGGATCATATTTGGATATGGCTGCCATTAAAACCGATCTCCCGATATAGCGTATGGATCCTATAACATGGGAAGATTTCATCCGATTTCGATGAAATTTGGCACATTGAGTTTTGGTAGACCCCTAACCATTCTAGTCAAATGACAGTTCATATTTGGATATAGACCGATCTCCCCATATAATGTCTATAGCCCATAAAAGTCGTATTTTTCATTCCATTTTGATGAAATTTGAAACAGTGCTATTTAGTAGTCCTCTACACTTTTGTGTTGAATATCGTATAGATCGGATCGTACTTGGATATAGCTGTCATATAGACCGATCTCCCGATATAGTGTTTTGAGCCTATAATTGGAAGTTTTCATCCGATTTCGATGAAATTTGGCACATGGAGTTCTGGTAGACCCCTACACCCATCTGTTGCATGTGTTCCAGATCGGATGATAGTTGGATATAGCTGCGATGTTGACCGATCTCCCGACATATTGTATTGAGCCTACAAAATGGGAATTTTTAGTCCCATTTCAATAAAATTTTGAACAAGGAGTTCTGGTACACCCTGTCAAATGAGGTCCAGATGGAATCATATTTGGATATAACTGCCATATCGACCGATCTCCCGATATAGTGTATTGAGCCTATAAAATGAGAATTTTTCATCCGATTTCGAGAAAATTTGGCACAATGAGTTCCACGGAGGCCACCGTAGCAAATTGAATATCGTACAAAGCGGACCATTTTGCGCCCATATACGTATTTATTTCATTCGATATGGTGCTCAAAAGCAATCCGGCCAAAATCTCCACAATATTGGGAGTGAGATGTTCTATTTGACATGATGTGTGCAAAATTTCATAAAAATCGGCACCGATTTAGCTATTGCTCCCATTTATATCTTTTATGGGATATGGCTTTTAAAGGTTGTAGAAATCCACAATTTCTGTCTATCGTAAGAAAATCTTACAAAGTTTTATTCGATATTTCAATAGGTATGTAAAATTAAAATCTGACTGGATTTGGAGATATGTTCTATTTAAAAAAAATAGTACGTAGACTAGTTGGTGTAGAGTATTATATATTCAGCTCCGCCGAACTTTTGCCTTTCTTTATTATATTTTTAAATTAGTCTGCGCCCATGCCCCAACAGAAGACAAAAACAAACGAACCAAGAATATATTTTGTGAGAGAGAACATACACTGATAGAAAAATTACAGTACTTTGCCAATTGGCAAAGATTTTTTAATACCATTTGGTATCAATTCAATGCCATACAAAGTAGGCTATTAAGAATCGACGGCGTCATATTTGTATTCTATTCATCGCGCCAGAAGTGTTGCGCGATGAATAGAATACTTTGTACGTAAAATATTAACGCCATTAAAAATATTTGTTAAACAAATAAATAAAATGTTTTATTACAATTTGAGTGTGGTGCAGCTGATCACGGTGTAACATTAATTTTTGTAATTATTGGCATAAATAATCGAAATAAAAGATTAAAATTATCTTCAACGGTTTTTTTTTTGGTCCATTGGGGGGTGGAGTAACCAATAACGGTTTGGTACTAAAACCAATATCGGTCTGGTGCTTAAACCAATAACAGATTAGTATTAAAACTAATACCAGTTCGGTAATAAGGCTAGTACCAAACGGTACTAATCATTTTATGTTTCATCCATACCTTCCGGTATTGTTATTTTACCATACGTTGTTGCTTTACAATCAATACCGTATACGGTGTTGCTTTACTATCATTACTTTATGGTACTGAAATGAGCACTTTTGGTATCAAATATTCTCTGGATGTATAAATACGACATACAGGGTGGCTGATGAATATTGCTACAATGATGAATATTGCTACATTTTTTTTTCGGTGTATGGAATACATTTTTCTTTTATTCATGTTAAATTAAATTATTAAATTAATTATTAAATTATTATTAATTAAATTAATTAATTAATTAATTAAATTAATTATTAAATTATTATTATTAAATAGAAAAAAAGTTATTACATTTTTTTTTGGTAGCGGCTTTCATCAGCCACCCTGTAGAAATCGCGTTTGAAGATTTTGCTGCCAAGATACGAAAGCGAAATATCTTTGATTCAGTGGTTGAAAAATTTTGTTTAATAAAGGATTGGGGCTAATAGACCACATGGTTGTAATCAGCCATGTAAACTTCTTTTCTAAGTGGTGTCGCTCTACAGCAAGTCATTCCGAAGTGGCATTAAAACGGAGGTCACTTACCATTGAGATTAAAATTGTATTGGAAAGCAGTTATTCCTTAGTAGAATAATCATGGGCATTCTTGCAAATTTGCAATCTTATATATAAAAATCAATTTGTGTTTGTTTGTAGGTCTGTTTGTTTGTGTTCATATAGCACCCTAAAAATAAAAATTTGGTATCCAAATTTCGGATGGGGTACCTAGAGGGGACGCCCCACCCTTAAACATACCAATTATATACATACACCAATTACGACAATATGGGACTAAAATGAAAGGTATTTAGGATAAGAAATCGTATCTGATATCCAATTGTCGGACCAAGTATTGGGGGGACCATCCCAACACCCAAAACCCTCCTAAATCGGACATATTTACCGACCATGGCAATATGGGGCTCAAATGAAAGGTATTTGCGTGTAGAATACGAATCTAATATCCAAATGTGGGACCACGTATCTGGGGGTCCTCCCCTTGCCCAAAACACCCCACAAACAGGACTTATTTGCTGACCATGAGAATATGGGGCTTAAATATTTGGGAAAAGTGTCTATGGGGCCACCCCACCCCTACAACACCACCCAAATAGGAAGTATTAGTTGACTATTGCAATATGAGGCTCAAATAATAGGGTTTTTAGAGTGGCCGACTCACTCAGTGGCCGACCATCTTCCAAAACACCCCCAAGCCGGTCATGTTTACCGACTATGGAAATATGGGGCTCCAATTGAAGGTTTTTGGAAGTAGACCACGCATCTGATATCAACTTTCGGGACCAACTGTCTAGGGGACGTACCACCACCATAACAACCCCCAAATATGACGCATAGAGTGGAACGAGTGGAACTTAATATTTATAGTTTTTAGGGCCAGTACCCAAAACCGGACATATTTGCTGACTTTTGCAATACGAAGTTTAAATGAGATCAGAAAACGAATTTGATATCTAATTTTGAGGCCAATGGCAATGTGGGGTTCAAATAAATGATATATAGTTATATGAGAATAGAGCACGTTGGTGATATATTTTCCGGGTTTAGTGTATGGGGGACCATCCCACTCCCCAAAACACCCCTAAATCGGGCATATTTGCCGACCATGTTAATGTGGAGCTTAAATGAAAGCTATTGGGGGGTAGAGCAAGAATTGATACACACTTTCGGGACCAATTTTCTGTTTGTCTACCCCTTTCCCAAAATACCCCACAAACAGCAATTTTTTTACTGGCCATCGCAATATGGGGCTCGATAAAGGTATTGGAGAGTAGAATACGAATTTGATATCCAAATGTAGGATCATGTATTTAGGGCATCGCCCCTTCCCCAAAACACCCCCCAAGGGGTAAACATTTTTCGACCATGCCAATATGTGTCTCAAATGAAAGGTATTTGAGATAACAAAACGAATTTGATAATCTATTTTGGGGTCATGAGTTTGGGGGACGCCTCATTGTGTAAACTCCTCTTAAGCCAATGTCAATATGGGGTTTAAATAAATGGTATTTGAGAGAAGAGCCAAGTGTCTGGGGGACCACCTCACCCCCGAAAACATCCCTAAATCAGATACCATGAGAATATCGGGCTGAAATTAAGTATTTTACGAATGAAGAACACCTTACATCCAAACTTAAATTTGTTGATCACTAAAGATCATATGGGATTCAGATAAAGACACTTATATTGTTAAACTGTTAGTCAAGCGATACTATTTTCGTAGCATGGTATTTCAGTAAAAGCTCTTTAATTGTCGAAAATAAATATTCAAAGGAAACTTTTGTGCCATATAAAGTTAAAGAAGGCGCAGCGGAGCGGGCCCGCGTCATCTAGTACTTTTATAGAATTAAACTTTCCCTAAACAGAAAACATAAAGTTTTGATTTAATGTGCACGCAGACCGATACTTCGATGTGCTACCATTTCATTATTAAAGTTTGTGTACCCCCCACCCTAGGGTGGTGCAAATTTTTCATGTATTTACCGCCACATCAATTTAAATGACATACACTTTAAAATATTGCCTTAAAAATAACTCAAATGTAAATAAAAGATTATAAACGTTCAGCCAGCAGCAGTCTGCAAAAAAAACGAAGAAAAGTGACAGCTACAAGGAGCTCCATTCATTATTTTCTAAGCCACGAAAATTCCCCATGATATACTAGGTCCCTTAATTGCATACAACATCAACAAGTACAGCAACAGCAACAACTAGATACAACATTTATGACTTTATACCACCATAATACACAACTATGTTGCATCTAATGAATTAACATGTCATGTTAACCAGGGGGAGAAACAAAAATTATGCGCTATACACAAAATAAATTATATTTAAAATTTAGCTGAAAGCTGAAAATGAAGAGTTTTTGGCGCCCCTTGCAAAAAAAAACGAAAACGAAAATCACCATCAACTTTAGCACATCAACACAAAACGCTAAAATAACTCACAGCGAGCAAAACATGGCAAAAGTGGAAAAAGTGTGAATGGAAAGGGAGAAAGAAAAAAAAAACTTTCCAATTTAATTTATAACAAAGCAAACGGACGAAGATAAAGAATAAATGCTAGCAAATCTGTTTTTTATTTATTTTCAAGTTGTTTTGTACGAGTTGAGGAATTGCTGCTGCAACAACACACTTTCCAAGATTTACCCTCAACTTCAAGGAGGAGAAAGAAATAAAAACCAGAGTACAAGGAGAAAATACTGCAAAAATTTTATGCACGCAAATAATAGCATCAGCAACATTACCTCAACCACCAACACCGCCACCACCATCATCTTCAACGAAGACAAGACCAACAACGACATTCGAAAATAAAGAATTAAAAACCATAAATCTTAGTAGCATAAAAACGGAGACAAGCAAGGAGAGAAAAATGAATTGCAGCCAAAGTATCTTAAAAATGAGAAACTTGCCTTTTGTGCTCACATGAACATGGGTGTTCAAACTTCTGAAATGATTTTCGAATAGAGTTCATATATAACGAAGTACGAGGAAAACTACTTGCAAAAGTTTAACAAATAGAATATTTCGTAAAGTTATAGGTAGGAACAAGTAAAGGTGTGCTTCGGGCAAGTTCGGCCGGGCCAAATCTTGGGAACCCAAAAGAAAAGTGCATGAGTCCCTAAATTTGCCACTTGTGCCAAAGCAAGTGCCTGTTGTGCATGCCACATCAAAACAATGTTAGCCAGAAACGCTCTTCATATGGCAATAGAGCAAGAGTTGATCGAACGTTGCAGCAATCGTGCTTTTCAATTTGAGAGAGTTTGTATGTGCTTCTCAATTTGAGAGTCGGACATTGTATGTTGTTTGCGAATGAGCACTACTCAGATGAGTGCCATGTGAAGCCAAAGCAAGCAGAGGAATGCCACAACGGACAAACAAATAAAAAAACGGCAAAGACACATAGATCAGCAATGTTCAGCCCTTCACGGTAGCGTTGATGGCAAGTCACACGCATTCAGTGTTGCCGTTTTGGGCAAATTTTTGTATTTGGTCGAATGGACGGCCTAAACTGATTTTGGCATAGCGCAAACATTTTTTTTTATTGAGAACAACATTTTATCAAAACTTTTGTCTTTGGGAAATTGTTATCAACATTTTGTCGTTTTAGAGAAAATACAAAATTTTGTCTTTGGTGGTTGGGAGTCGTAAGCGTCAACAACAATTGCTGGTATAAGGTGTGAGCGTGTCATTCAAGTCATTATTATCGTGTGCACTCATTTTAAAGTGGATTGCTGATATTCTCTGGAACTTACCACCTTGAATCCTGCTAAAAATGTATACAAAATAAATTCAGTTGAAGGTTCACAATTTTATTCTACATACCAAACTTTTGTCAAACCAGCAAAAATTAAAGCTTCTAGGAAACGAACAAGGACGATCAAGAGACCGGTTTTTATGGGAGCTATATCAGGTTATATACAGATTTGGATCGTAGTTGGCACAATTTCAGCCAAATTGGGACAAAAATTGCGGCTTGTAAGGGCTTAAGAAGTCAAATCGGGAGATCGGTTTATATGGGAGCTATTTCAGGTTATAGACCGATTTAAACCGTAATTGTTGGAAGTCATAACAGAACACTACATGCAAAATTTCACACGAATCGGACAAAAATTGTGACTTGCAAGAACTCCAGATCGGTTCTGCATAGCTAGCTGCTTTGGATCCTTACACCTTTGAAATATTATAACATCGTATGCATACCATACTAGTTCAAATCCCTTCCCAACCAGCATCTGTATTAGGTAATTTATTTTAGCATTTAGGTTAGCATGTCCGCCTATGACGCTGAACGCCTAGGTTCGAATCCTGGCGAGACCATCAGAAAAAAAATTTCAGCGGTGGTTTTCCCCTCCTAATGCTGGCAACATTTGTGAGGTACTTTGTCATGTAAAAACTTCTCTCCAAAGAGATGTCCCACTGCGGCACGCCGTTAGGACTCGGCTATAAAAAGAGGCCCCTTATCATTGAGCTTAAACTTGAATCGGACTGTACTCATTGAATGAATGTTCATGGGCAAAATTTCTTTGTTTGTAAAGGGTGATTTTTTGAGGTTAGGATTTTCATGCATTAGTATTTGACAGATCACGTGGGATTTCAGACATGGTGTCAAAGAGAAAGATGCTCAGTATGCTTTGACATTTCATCATGAATAGACTTACTAACGAGCAGCAACATATGGCAGCTATATCAAAATATGGATCGATATGGCCCATTTATAATCCCATTTATAATCAAACCACCTACCTAATAAGAAGTATTTGTGCAGAATTTCAAGCGCCTAGCTTTACAGTTTCGAAAATTAGCGTGCTTTCGACAGACAGAGGGACGGACGGACAGACAGACGGACATGGCTAGATCGACTTAAAATGTCATGACGATCAAGAGTATTTATAATTAAGACGAATATTATATGACGAAATTAATATACCCCCATCCTATGATGGAGGGTGTAAAAACATATGCAATTTAATTTGAAGAAATGAAAATTTCTATATACAAATTTGGCCGTTGTCAACTCAACTGAAATTGGATTGCAATCCACAAACGACACATAAGAGATATCAAAATTTATGAAACGTTGGAAACGCGAGATTCATTAATGGTTGCGTATCGCTTAGAGATAAATAGTCGAAGCCTCCTTCATAAATATTTGCTTTATAGACAAAATTCCAAAAAAATTCTCTTTTAAAACAAAATAAAAAATAAATTTTCTTTAATGACAAAATTTAAAAAATCCCAACAACATTTCTAAGAAATTGTCTCCAAAGGAAAAATTTCTACAAAATTAATTTTTTCTGTCATCCTTTATTAAGTTACCACCTGCTGTAGGGTACTCCTTACACTAAATAGGTAAATTATTATCTTTTCCTGGCAATGTGCACACAAATTGTATACCCGAGTTTAAGAGGGTGAATTACGATTTAGAGCTGCTAAAAATTCCAACAACTGCAAATGCATTTTCTTCCATCTCAGTTGTGGTTCAATAAGAAGTTCAGAAAAGAAATCAAAAAAAAAAAATGCAAGCAAATGAAAACGAAAATGAAAAAAGAAGAATTTCTTGAAATTTATGTTCAAGACAACAACAACAACAACAATATAACAAACATATTTAATAATAATTTCTTATTTACGATTTCTTTGGCAAGAATTGTATCAGAGAGCCAAACAAACAAAACATACTAGCATCCCAAAGGATGAAATGGCAAAATGGGAAGGATTAGATATACAACTTACCTCTTTGCTTTGTGCATGGGATTGGATGTTGTTTTTCTCTTTCTCTCGATGTATTTTGATTTGTTTGCAAATTTTAATGCTTTGTTAGTCGAACAACTCGAAAAGGAAATCCAATCAAATGTGAAACTTGTGTTGCTTTCTCATATCTGTAAATAAAAGAAAAAGGAAACTTGGGATTAGAATCATATTTCTTACGAATTTATTTATAAGAGTTGGCAATGGATGTGGATGTGTGAAAGGTCGAAGCTTTAAGAAATTTTCAAAAATGTAT